>NC_080605.1:13783644-15042811 GCF_027887145.1 Ammospiza caudacuta
AGCTGCACCCAGACAGAGAACTGCTGCTTCCTTCTCCTATTTAAAAGACAATTTAAACTACATTTCCCTTTCATGTGCAATGGTCCCTTTCTGATGCACATGGAGTTCATTCAATAAATCCCTTTAGTAATCAGCAAGTTTCCAGAGCAGACAATCCTCTCCTGCACTCTTCTTAGTGGCCACACTGCCACTATTGCTTTGGAAACACCTCCACTAACTTAAATATCACAATTGCTACCTACTACATTTATGTATTCAGTGTTGGCTGTACTTTAGGTAATTAAGAGTGAGCCAATCTTTTTGCTCTATCTGCACTAGTTGTACTCTGAAGGAACAATCTGCTTCTCCTGCTTGCAGAAGAAATCTGAAGGTGAGAACCAACACCAGTGCTGGTGCACAAACCCACAGATTTCTCAGTAATCTTTCTGAGGAATCACATTAAAGCAAACTGCTCTAATCACCACACAGCACTGATGACAGTAAGTGCTTAAGGGTGTATTCCTTGAGGCACTTGAAACAACTTCTGCACACTGTCCTCTTTGTAGAGATACACAGTGTTAGAAGATGGCATTTAATTAAGCTTTTTACATTATTTCCAAAAGCCAAATCATTCAGCTTTGACTATTAAAACCACTGAAGGAAACCCCACACTTCCTTTTTCCTTCAACAGAAAAGTCAACTGTGCTGTAAATATTTTCTTCATGTGAAATGGTTGTTCATCAAGTCTCAATAGATACTTCCAGGCTAATTTAAGAGTTGTACCAAGATTAACAAAACAGCAACAGTTCTACTTTGCATATCCTTCTATTGAACAGACTGTAACAAGATTTCTTCTGGTTTTACTGCTGCCTCTTTCTTCTAAAAGGAAACAAAGACATGCTCTGTCTTTAACAATTACCAAAATCTTACTTCTACCAATTTTGCACTCAATAAACATTTTTATACTTAACTAGAAAAGGCCAGCAAGTTAATTGCTGCTGTGATACTGCTCTAAAAACAACAGTGTTTCTTCTTCAGAAAACAAATCATATGCACAGCAATTTTATTGTCAAATTTCAGTGAAGGCTCCAAGATATGAGCATATGGTTGCATTTATGCTTTGCTTAAAGTGGTCCTTTCTTTCAAAGCATATGAAGGAATTTGCATGATTCGTGACCTCATTGCTACTTGTAGAGTTTGCAGAAGCCACTAGTGAACAACTGCCAGATTTGCCCTTTCAAGTGATATGCAAAAGGCATGACAAATGACCCTCAAATATACCAAAACCAGTCATTACAATATCTTACAACAGTGTATGTGGATAAAGGTGCAATTTTGCAATTCAGTAAGTGGGAATTTACACAAGCAACTGCAACATGTTGGAATGACAGCTCTGACTCAGGCAGCCTCCTTTCCTTGTGCTACTACTGAGCAAAAAGACAAATGTGTGAAGCAGGCTTGTTCTAGCAGTCACAGCCATTCTGCCAGGGCACAACACAGCAACTACAACTGGGCTTCACATGCTGAAAGAAAAATACAAAAATTAAAAGATGCTTGGTAAAGACTAGAAAAATCACTTTGTACAAAGACAGGAAGCACATTGTGCAGCAAGAAGCACTGGGTGCTATTTTTGTTCACTGACAATTGGCAAAATAAAACTTCCATAAGAAATGCCACGAGGTCCTTAACACTCCCTTGTAGGAGTGGTGTGACTATCACACGAGTGCCCTACACAAGTGGGGTAGTATCTGCTACTTCTCAGTCTGTTACAGGAAGCTAAACTTCCCTTTTATAGATGTAAACCAGCAATCTCCAGACTTCTCACCACTGGGGGGGTCCTATACTCCCCAGCAAAGCTAATCAATCCTCTAAATTGCAATTTTTGCTGTAATTTTTGAAATGCATACCTTTTGCTGCCACACAAAAGCAGCAGTATTACTCTCAGTGAATAATGGGCTCAGCTTCTCAAGGATTAAGGAGACTTGCTTCAATTAAGAAAGATGCATCTATCTTTGCCATTGGGAAATGGAATACACTGCTATGAGTCATGCTTAATGAGCCATGAGAAAACAGCAGTTATTCATCTTTTCTCTGTGTATTTCATTTTTTCAGTCAAACGTTGATTTTAAGTTTGAAGGAGCATTACTTCACATGTTCTTCATCTGTTATTTAGAGAAAGGATAACAAATATTTGCTTGTGAGAAACTGGTAATTAATACACAGATCCCACCAGAGTTGTAATTATCCTAAAAAAGAATGTATTTTAACCAACATTGCCAATTCTCTTGTAAATATCCAGGAACAGAAGAGTTAACCTGATGGACACATCAGGAGTTTCAACACTGAAAAATACTTAGCACTCAGCTTTCAGAACATGAAGCCATGCAAATCTTGTGCTGCACAGAAGGAATTGTATCTGGCCACAAGCCATTGAAAACCTCTAACCCTGGAGAGGGTGTGATGACCAACTGAAAGAATTTCAGGGACGTACCTGGCAAAAAACCATTTCAAAGCCTCCTCTCAAATGCTACTCTAGACTGATTCATGCTGAACTCATAATGCTGGTACCATGGGGGTAGTGACTGACAAAAAAGAGCAGAGTTACTACAAAAGCATTTTTGAGAGTAAACAAACATAAAAAGCGTGTCCTACAGTACTTCTTACACCTCTGCTCTCTTTAACCTCTGATGTCTGAGCTTTTCTCAAGCCTAAACACAGGCTAAGGGGAATAGACTGAAAGTCTTAACAAGAGTAAGATGCAGTATCATATCTGTATCATATTGCTTTTCTTCTCAATAAACTAGATAGCTCGGAATCATTAAATCAGTAAGTTTTATCATTTACTTTTCTGAACAAGAACCACATTGGAGGCTTTACATCTGTTACTGGGGCACAATGGAAAAACAGATGGGCAATAAGGAAGGTGGCACATAAGCAGTTCCTCCAGCAGCCAAGACAGTCAGAACACATCTTCCTCCTCCAGCCACTCAATGCTGCAGCCTATTGTGCTTCCATCTGTACTAACAAAACTCCTTAAACTGACTTTAGGAAAGCATCTCTAACCAGCCCCTTCCTGTGCATGTTCTGAGGCCTCAAACATACCTAAGGAAACCAATTCCTCTTACCACATGAGCTCATCAGGAAAAGATAATGCAGTCCCACTGTGTGGGTTACATGATAGCTCTGAGAAAGCAGAACTGAGAAAGTTGGAAGCAAATTTAGTAAGGATGGACAGAGAAGATGGTCTCTCCCTTTCTATGAATCACTTAAACAGCAGCAGGGAAAACTGGGACCTCTGAATGCCACACAGTGAAATGACAAATACAACCATATCCACTGCATATACAACTTGGGACACTGGTGAAGAAGAGGAAGCTAATTTGATGAAGGGCTGTCACAAAAAGAATAGCCAAAATAAAGTCTCTCCATGGACAACTCCAGTGCAATTCTTTAATTGGATTCTGGCAGCTCTGTCCTGTTGAAACAGACAGAGTAAATGCATTATGTGCCTTGGCATCTGCCATCTATAATTTACTAAATAAGTGAAAAATCAGGCTATGCTATGAAAAACTAAACAGTGAACATTTGGATTCTCTTAGGACTGCCAGCCTCCTGAAAAGGGATAAAAAAAACCCCCAACCAACCAAAACTGAGAATACTTTGCAGATACTTTTTAGAAAAGTATACAACCACAGGATAAAAACCACCCAAATGAAAAAAAAACCCAAAACCCAGCCCTGAAATAAAGAGAGCAATACTCAGAAAAATGACCAGTTACACCCAAGCACACCTTCACATTAGTCCTGGTGTCTGAGGCAGGCCCACAGCAATGAACTGAAAACTTTGAGTTGCTGGTTAATAATCTCTCCCACAGAGATGTGAGCCTGGCTCACAATGCTGGCCCTGCCCCCAGTAACCTTCACTGGACAGAGGGCAGGAGAAACTCAGCAAAGCTGGGGCCCTACAGCACAGTGAGAATGTCAACTTATACATCACAGAACTCCTCTGGTCACAGCTTGATGAAGCAGCCCATGTGCTCCCTAGTCTCTGGGGGCCCTGCACAGACTCTCAATCTGCATTTCTCAGAACTTGAGCCACAGCAGCACCACTACACACTGCATCCCTGAGCCACTGGCAGCCAGAGGGGATATGATCTTTACCACATTCCTAGCAGGCACAGCTATCAGCTTCAGACTTCATGGCCTGGATCCAGTCTCTGCAGTTGCTTTGTTGGCTGCCCATAACATTCATTTTGCTATCAGCTCTCCTTTTCATTGAACCTGGGAAGGAGTAGCCTTGATCTTAATTATAATGTCAAGCACCACTTAAATTATGCAAATAATGGAAAACAGGCCCTCAAACTTGGCAAGAGATCTGGATGTTGGACTGAAGTAACTGTAGAACTATTAATGCCATGAATTCTATACCCAATGCTCTTTTTTATTCCTACTTCTATTCTGATTGTCTTTCAAGCTCACTGAAAGTCAAAATAAAAAAATTTTCCTGACAAAGGCCATTGATAAGAGTTATTCAGCACTTACCTCCATCAAGACTTCATTTCAAACCACTATCTATTTCCTAGGAACAGACTGAAAACACACATGAAGTGTGTTACCTGCAGAGCATGACCAGGCCAAGCAGCACAGCTGCTTCCTGACCCCCCTGCACCCCCTCACCTGAAATCTTTGCAATGGTTGCATCTTTGTTTAAAAACTATTATGAAGGTAATGATTCTGCTGCCCCAAACTGGACCAAGGTCACTGCAAGCCAAGGAAGGAAAGAGCACAGCAGGAATAGGAGCTCTGAAGAGTTCTGAGTAGGGACGGAAATTTTTACTTTCATATTAAAACTTCTTTTCCAAGGGAAAAAAGCTTAAAGTGCTCTCTTTTAGAAAGCACTGTTTGAAAGCTGGTCTAAAGGTTATAAATTTATAATTAATATTGATTGCCTCCAGACAGTATTCCTCTGTTGCTCAGCCCCTTTCTAACCTTCATTGACTGAAAGAAGACGCTTATATTACAGAATTCCCTGATTTGCAAGATTGATCTCCTCTGTCCCACAGTCAGCATTGATTCTGTACAGCACAAATTGTTTTTCTGATCTATGCATTCTATAGCACTTTTGCACAAGGACCAGCTATTTAAGTTCTTGTGAAGCAAACCAGTCATAACTTAACTGGCCTTCTTGTCCTGCACTGGCACTGCAGAACCTCTTCAGGCAACACACTCCCACCCAAACACCTCTTTCCAAGTTGTGTTGTTCCCACCCTGCATCTAAACAAATTATTTATGCTTGTGTACAAGCACATACCAAGTCTACACTGCCCACTGCATATGAAAAATCAACGGTTTGGGTTTCTTTCATATCCAAAAACCTGGGTTAAATGTTATACTATTTTTCTATCATCATCAGTTTGGAGAGTACATACAATAAACACTAATTAAATTAATTCCAGATTAATAAGGAAAAACCCCCTTTAAAATCTGATGAGAAAATTTTCAGTAAAAAACCCTGAGCCAAAATTAAAAACAAAAAAGTCCCCACATACTTATTGTAATACTATACACTTTCTTCTGAAGCCAGTTGTATTTGAGAAAAATATAATTAGTTAGAGCATTTATTTACACCAGCAGTTTCATCTCAGAAAAAATTAAGAAAAGGAGAATAATTTCAGTGTCTAGAACCTTGGTAAGAACATGAAAGTCAGTCCTACTACTTTATTTTCTTTCAACTCTAAACTGTTTACATGTCTGTAACAAAATCCTGTTTGTTTTTTAAGAGTTCCCAACTTCAGCAAAATTAAATGAAATGTATCTTGCCCATTTCAACTGGTAATTCCCAACAAACAAGAATAATATGTAAAAACCTAGGGCAGGCCACAGTATTTAAAATTTAGGTAAATTTTTACTCCAGCACTCTTTAAAGGGTGGGGTTGGTGGGTGTTTTTGGTGCTTTGTATTGAGAGGGATTGCTTCTGGAAGAAAAACAAGTTCCAAAACAGGGGGTTTTTTTCAGCAAAATGAAGGTTTTTAAAATGGGAATTTCATGCAGTTTCCCAAAATGGCTCTGCTTAGCCATTAATGTAATTTATATTTAGCACAAGACCACAAACAGACAGATTGCTAGACTAGACTGTTTTAGGGAGAGCAAACCACTCTCTTTACTCAGTGTTGCTAAAATAAAGAGCATGGCAGCAACATAGGAAAGGAACACAAAGTAGAAAAATATGACATTTCAAAAATACTGGTTGAAGAAATTACATTGGAAGACTGAGAACAGATCCAACCCATCCCCAAGGAAAGCCATGGGGACATCCTCAGCCAAGCTCTGGAGAGCACAGCTGGACAAACTGTACTCACACAGATCCCTGCAAATCTGAAATTACAGTTTGTACAAAATACCCCCACCTGCACACAGCAACACACCAGAGGGTCTCTTCTCTTCACCTACCCCTTGAAAATCCATCCCTTTGTGCCACCTGCTCCAGCAAAGAGCTGTCAGGAGGCACCTGCTTGTGGCTGTTCCGCACTGAACATGGGCCATTGCTTCCAATAAATTCTAATTTCACCAACTTGGGGATGTTTAAATCTCCCCATTCTGGACAGTGTAACATATTTTTGCATCACGCCACTATGCTAGAAGACTGAAAAACAAGCAAAAAGCTCTTCCTGGAAATTCACGTCTAGACAGCAACTTCACAGTAATTTCTGCAGAACACTTCTTGTCCTGACACTAACTCTGGTCATTCATACTGAAACCACAGCAGAGACACTCAGACTGACTCTCAACCACGACACAAGGAGATAAAGACATGAAAATTAAACATCTGCCTCACCAACATCCCTTCAGTCTCCTCGCTCTTCTAGTTTGGCAAAGGGGAGCGTACAAATACTTAAAGTTCATACACCTCATTTTTTAAACAATCTTTAAGTGGGGATAAAGTCTTTCTTGATGTGCATTATTAAACATTCTCTGTCTCAGCATTCCAACATTTTTGTAGAAGTAAAAGTCATTGGGATACCTTATTAATTTTGAAGGCACTAAGAACACTCAGTGACTTCAAAAGCATCTTTGAAACAGAAGAATCCTGGAGAGTGGGGCTGGATTTGCAGTATTTCATGTAACTGAGCTATACAAGTTGATATAAAAACTCAAAAGCATCTTGTATTCAAAACAAACTATGTTAAAAATGCAACAGAAGGCAGTTCAACTCAGAGGTGCTTAAAAACTTCAATGAAAATTCCTAAATCCACTCCCACCCTATTTACATCAGAGTGCTGTAATTGCACAAAAACATGATCACCTTTGAAAATTCAAGTACAACCAACCTCAGATGCCCTCATATGCAAAGAATATGTTCATTAAAATAAAGGTCTGGTGTGCTAAACTAGAATAGAAGAGATTCTATATGATGAAAAGATGGCAAACAAACCTCACAACACCCTGAAGGAGTTTTTGCTTTTTTAGGGGAAAGAATTTGTTTTAATTGGTTTGGAGTTTTTTTAGGGTACTTAAAAATGAAAACTAGCTAAATGATAATTTCTAAATTGCTACTGCACTTGCAATTCTTTCCCCTTGCAAAGTGTCACCCTTCTAAAATCCAACTGTCACACACAAGAACTTTAACATTGTTTTCAATGAGTTATCACTGATCACTCCTATGTGGGGAGTTTTAAGTCTACAGACTATGTTAAGTCTACAGAAAGACTTAGAATAGGGAATCTTTTCTACCCAGAAAGCTGTATAAATAAATAATTTAATCTGATCATTTTCATATGCTGCCAGGCTTTGGATGGATAAATATTTCCAAAGAGCTGGCGCCTCTGTTTTGGGTAGGAGTGGGTGGAATATTGCAGGATTCCCCTTCCCTCCCCCACTGAAGCAGAATCTGGTCTCTATTAAAGGCATTTCAACAGTAATTCTACTGTCAGAAATATCCTGATTTTCTACAGTGTTGCAATTCTTAAAACCATCATTAACACTGATGAGATCCTGTTCCACATCTGCCAATTCTGAGTTTTACTGTCCATGCCAAGCATGGCAGAAAAGAAAAATCTAAAACTTTCTTAAGGATGAAAGCTGTATAGAAATCATATTAAAATGATCATAAGGAAAGTATCTTCATTTGTGTGTAGCATAATATACATAAAAATTCACTCAGCACACATAGAACTGGCCTTTCCCATATAAAAGCCTTCAAGTACCATCTCTGTAGTGAAACCAAAGGTACTGCTGGCCCCACTGAAATTACAGAAATAGAACATAAGGCAGTCTGGATTAAGGTTTCTGCAGCTGTCAGCAATGCAATCATCAGAAGGGTGCCACTGACAAACTGCATTTCCAAGCTGACTGAGCACGCCAGCATCAGAAAATTCAATACAGGCCACAAATACAACAAACACAGGAACGCACTTTTATGCATCACTTTCTATTGAGAACTGGGTACAAGGATCATGAACACCAAATGCTTACTGATTAAAGTTCATTTGATTCTGCCCAAATGCTGCCTTAGATTGAAAAGAAGGGTAACAATGAATGATTTGGAAATCTGATTGCTCTTTAGGAATGCATTGTAAGTCTATTTCTGCTCTCTACCATCTCGTCCCAAAAGAGCCTGATTTTTATACAGTCCTAAGATCAAGAGTAAAAAAGCTTGTCTGTGAACATTTGCAGATATAAGTTCAGGACATCTTACTCCAAACACAGGAATGAAAACTGAAATATAAAAACCAATTATAGACCTACAAGTACTGGAGAAAAAAAATCTGTTGGTTAGACATATCAGAGAGGCACAGTAAAATAAACAGGAAAGTATGCAAAACAACGTATTACAATTATTAAAGACTTACATTTGACATCACAAATTTGAAACAACATTTGATAATACTTTTCATTCTACTTAAACTTATTTTAAGTCAGTAATTTTTTCTTTTCTTCCTTTCTGTAGGTGATCTATACCAGTGCTTTAGAGCTGGGACAACAACTGTTGTTGTTTCAAGAGAAAATGGGTACCAACAGCTAATAAGGACATCACTTGATAGCAACTGCCTTCTGTCTTATTAAAAGCAAGAGTGTTTTCAGAAGTTATTGCATCCAGCTCCTGCAGACAGCCAAGAATGTTGCTTTTTGTGTCTCAGTGTCATGTGTTTTGATGTCTGTCATGAAGCCCCAGATGCTCAATATTACCATCTCACTGTTAATTGAATTAGTGTTTTTGCACAGCCTAGCTGCAAGTGTTTTCTACACTTGGAGGAAAACTAAGTGTCTCAGAACTCCAGATGTTATTTCAGAAAGCCTCATTCTTTTTTAACTTTCAGCATGCACATGGTTTCTGCGTAATAAGAGGAGTGGGGATGAAGGGCACAGTGCAAGAAGAATATATCAATAAAAGTTTTAAGTACATTGAGGTAAAAGACATAAGATTGGACCTAAAGTTCCTACTGTGTTGTTAACAGTAAAGCAGGCTGGCACAGGTCTTCATGAACAGCTTAAAGCTAATTCTACCTTCCTTCTGAACTTACAAGCAGGTTGTAGCTATGCTGGGACAAAATTATTCAGGCAATCCGGCAGCTGCTCCCAGAATCCAGCAGTAGCAGGGCCTCCAAGGCAAGGATTTCACCTTTGTTACAGCTGCCATCTGACCTGGCTGCAGCAGTGTTTGCAAGGAGACACACACCAGCCACTTCAAAGAGAGATATTATCCTCTGTGCCTATCTGTTCCCTCTCATTCTCATGCTCAGTGTCTTCCAGTTGTAGCTGGAAGGGAAGAGAACCTGTCTGATCATCCCAATTATCCAAAAGAATGCCAAAAGAAAAGCAGCTTAGCAATAACAATAATCAAATTTTCTAAAAACCATAGAACCAGCAGATTGATCATATTTGATTAGAGTTAAATCAGGCTCTACTGATGAAGCAAGAATTAAGAAAGAGCATTAGTAAGGGAAAGAAATTCAAAGCCTGTGTTCTCCCTATTCTCTCCTGACCTGCAGCCTGCCTTAACTTGCCAACTCCCCTTATGTATTATTACTTGTCCTCTTACAGCTCTTGCCTTTCTGGCATCTCAGAGCAGCTGGTTTCCATTCCCTTTCCTGGCTCTTCTTTTCTCAATCCCAGTAATTTCTGCTTTCATCAAGAAAGAATAAGATTCAAGACTGTGGGGCCCTGAAGAAGCAAAGAACAAGACAGGGAAACTAAAACTGTGAAAAAAAGGAATAAGACTTCCCACCAGTAAGAAAAAGGTGAGAAGACAATAAAACTAGCCTGTACAAGAAAGCAGACTGTGGCATCTGATTAAATTGGCTGGTAATTTTTCCCAAAACATGGGATAACAAGCTCCAAAATTCTGCCCCTGCAGCTCCCAGAGCCTTTTCTGTGTTCATGAGAAATGCACGAGGCAAGAGATTGCTCTCTCAGTATCATTTCAGAGAGAAATGGCAACTCTTTGAATAAATGTCTTTACAGCTTAAGTACCCACAGCAAAGACCATCTACAGAAAGGAAAAAAGTACATGGTCAGAGAATTCTTATCAAAACTTTAAACAACTTGAAACCCATTTTACAAGAGTAACAAACAATGCATTTTGCAAATTTTTATATAACATCACCGAACAAGCACAATACACGACATTGTACAAACAGACAAAAATGGAAACAATCTAAAGTTTTGGGAAAGTACTAACCAGTTACTGACAGCAGCTGTGAAACCCTCACCTCCATTTCCTCCCGATGAGACCTGTCTCTATCCTCGAATTCACGAGTTCTTCGTCGAGCCTCTTCAAAGGCTTGTTGTGCCAATGCATCCTCCTGCTACCAAAGCAGATGACACAGAGTGACACAAAAGGTGACTCTCATTTCCACCAAATCACTTTTTTTTTGAATATTAATTACCCCTTGGCAGCAAAGTCCAGTATGTCCTGCAGGACCTGCTAGAACACAGGCAGGTTCCAGCAAATGTCAATACAGGTTAATAAAATATTACTCACCTTCACTACAGCAGTAGACATAACCAAAGCTGGAATGCAGCTACTACTAAAATACATTTTCAAAGGAGAGCTCCTGTTCCAAAGTAGCTTAAATGCTGCTGGGTTTATTTTAAGCCTAGGAATTCTCAGAAGTTCTGTGTAAAAGGCAATACATTTTATTCTCCTTATAAAAGCCATTTTGAAGACAGTGTTCACAGGTATAGCTAGACAGAGTCCACTACGCAAACAGTGGTAATTTAATTATCTTGCATTTAAAAATAAGTATTACCAAAGTTAAAAACCAAATAAATCCTTCATTTTACCAAAAGCTGCTGCAAGTACATCAGTATGAACATTCTTAATACTTGTGTGTCATTTATATTATTTAAATTTAGATACACAGGAAAGTGCAAAGCAGAAATTAGTCCTCCACCAACCTGCACACATTCCCATACAATGGAGGAGAAACTTGCAGGGCTTCAACAGCTCTTTTGCTTATTTTCAATAATGGCTTATGCACAGGAACAAACACAGTTTGTTAAATGCATACATAAATGTTTGCATTTAACAAACTAACACTCAAAAAAACTCCTCCAAACTGTATTTTATTTTAGAAAATGTTTTAAATAAAGTATTAGTAATATGTGGAGCCATTATTAATTGGGTTGGAAATTATTTTTCTTAAAGACACCTTTTAACACATTCACTGTTCCCCATCAGAATGGAAGAGTCCCATCTGAAGAGGCCCCACAAACCAGGAAGGGATAAACTGAATTGGTTCCTCCTCCTTCCAGCTCTTCACCTGTAATTACTGCTAACTCTGCTGACAACTCCCACATACATGCAAATGTTATTTCAAAGTTGATAATTTTTTTAAAAAGCTGACCTTGACTGTTAGAGGACATAAACATGTAGAGAGCAAAACTAAGTTTTAATATACCTGGGGACTAAGTGCATAAATTTTTCAATTTAAGATAAAGCATCCCCAGCCTGAGAAAATGTTAAATTGCCTTTTTTGCCGTGGGCACAATTGTGGCCCTGGAGCTGCTCTGTGCAGGGGCTCCCTGGTGGCCCAAGGCAGGGAAACACAAACAGCTGCCAGGCCCCGGCTCTGCTTTCTGGGGAGGCATGGGCAATGTTTAAAGCTGCCAACAAGATCATACTTTAACACCATAGATCTTTTTAAGATTAGAATTTCGCCCTTTACAGCCATTTTAGTGTTCATACAAGGCATAGAAACCAGGGTTAGAGAGTGGAAAATAAATTTGTTCTTAATAATGCAGAAGGTTAGAGAGAACAGATAAGCTCGTGTCCCAGATGACTCCAGAAAAGCTACCTTAGTTTTAGCTTACAAAAGAGATATATGGCTTTATTACCTTCTATTTTAAATCAGATTTAAATTGAAGATTTTTTTTATTGAAGGTTTTCGCATTTTACCGTCATTTAGAGTGGTTATGACATACAGCCTTGGATGGAATATTTTAAAGAAATGGTCATAACCAAAAGAAACTAAATTAGAAATGCATGGGAAAAAATCAGTATGTTGACATCCAGAATGAAGATGTGCTGACAGCTGAAGCACTGGTTTGTTCATGTCTGAGAAAGGGATAAAAGCATTAGAACTTTTTTAGTAAAACAAAACTCTGCTCTATTCTTGGTGGTACGTTATAACAAATCAACCAACAACACTACTTTATACAACAAGAATTTAACAAAGATTTTTTTTAAGTGTCTCTCAATTCTAGTAATAATAGCCAAGCAAATTCAGCTGTATGACACCAAATAACAGACATCTTAGTTTTATTCTCTTAAAATGTTCCTGGTATAAATTTACAAAGAAAAGTAAGAATAAGCAAAACATGAGCAACAGAATGAGCAATCAACATGACAACAGAATAAAACCAAACCTCCCAGTCTAGAAAATAAAATTTTAAAAAATATTAAAAAAGAGAAGCTTACACATACCCACACTTACACACAAATCCTCACAGCAGCCCAGTAGGAAAGGACTTGGTGAGACAGCAAGATGCATGAGGACAGAAGAGGTGCAAAAATACTGAAGACAGAAACAGTCTCTTAAAGACACTCAAATACCAAATCCAGGGACATTTCAGCCCCAAGAGGGAAGATACTCAAGCATGTATGTACAGCTTTGTGTGTGTTGGTCCATCAAAGTCTGAGCAAGCAGTAGAACCAGAGCTTTCAGTAACAAAAAACAAGACCACTTAGTAGCAAGACATGGATAGGCTGTGGATTAAGTGGAAAAACCAGCAGCTTAACAGGTAAAATTAAAATATTTCTATGTTAACACATGTGGATTCCCTTCCTAAAGTATTTGTTGGCCCAGTGAAGGGTAGTATGTTTTCCAAAGTACGACAGCAAAGAAAAATTTTATTTGACCCCAGCATTAGTATGAAGTGGTAAGAGACAGGAAAATGCAAGAGCAGTATATTTGCTTAAGACAAGCTTCCAAAAAATGAGGGGGGTGTGAAGGGCAGCTGGACCTCTTACAAAGGATAGTGGGTACACAGGCAATACCACATGAGGCACTTGAGCCCCTTCTGACATCAGGGTTATTTTGGGATCAAAGTCAGCAGTTCAGTCAACTGCCATTAGCAATATTACAACAGTTTTAAACAAGGAAGCAGTGACAGATACAGGAAAAAGGAAACTGAAGAATGTAAAAGATTGCCCAAATGCTTACAATACTAACACATATAAGGGTGCAGCTACTCCTGTGTCTGTATGACACTGGGCACCCTTAGGTACTACGGCTGTAGGAAACAGAATGAGCATTGATGACCTCGCAGTCACCAAGAATCACAAACTAAAAAAAAGTTACACACCTGTAACTGAGTACAAACATCTCTGGAGATCCACACAGTGCAACACCTGCAGCTCAGCACCCTGCACTCACAGCTCAGGAGAGCACTGACACCTGAGAGCATGCACACATCCCCTCACACATACAAAGAGTAAATCACAACCTCTGTGCACAAACACTTCCTGAAGACAGCAAAAGGGAATTGTTAAGTGTTGTTAAGACAGCATATACACATTGGGAAACTAAAGTAATCCAAGCACTTACAAAAGCATTTATTGGGAAATTAAGAGGAGAAAAATTAAACCTACTGGTCACCTGACCCCTCTCCTTTTTGGAAGGGTGCTCACTTTCTTCAGGCACTCTCCAGTTTTGGAAAGGGTGACACTGTCTCCTCCTGAGTGCATGTTCCCATCAGCCCACTCTCAGTTCAGAATTATTATCAAATTTATTAACTACAGATCAAGAACCTTGGGATCTATGTTAATTCCTCAGGGCTATTCCCTGGCTGTGTAAGGCATTACAGCCTGAAGGTCCCCTAATGCATGGAGTCCACAGCAGTGACTCTGCTGCAGCTGAACTGAGCTTGCCCAAGTCACTGACACAGCTTTGAAAGAGGTGAATGCACAGCAAGAGTGGATTTAGAGTAAAAGCTTTGGTCTGTGGCTTTTCTCATGGATTCACAAAGGGTGGCAGGACTATTCTCTCTTTCTAGGCATCATGGAGGAAGCGTTCAGGGCTGGGACTTTGGCACAAAGTGCTTCTATTTAATCCCAAACATAGTCACATTAACATCACGTCATTAATATGCAAATTAGTGTCTTAAGTTAGGGAGAGGCAAGGCACAATAGAAGAGTGTTCTTGGCATTTTGGAGGAATCAAAGCTTTAAAATACTTTATTACTCTGTAGCATAGTAACAGTGCAAAATCACTCAAAGTTCTAAATTACAAACTATTCCTGGCCCTAACATTTTGACCTAATGCAGCTAAAGTAGTGTTTTGCTACAACCACATGTTTCTGAACTTCCATACTGCAAGTTTTCTCTGGAGTTTGTACTCAGAGTGAAGGCAAAAACTGTTTCCCTCCAGAAGAACAAACAAATATGTGAGTAGTCCAGGGCAGACTGCCTTACCTGCGCTCTCTCTTCATCAAATTCCAGGCAGCCCATACCATCCAGTCTCTGGAGATCTATCCAGCCTTTCCAGATTACACAGACACCATTGAGAATCATAGGTGCCTTCAAGTACACCTGGAATAAAAGCAAAACACATGCTATGAATTTGCAAGCTCTTACACATGTGCCTGCACAACGAAAATACTGATGCAGGAAGCTTCTATATGTATTCTTAGAAGAACATCCAAACCAGCTGGTAACATGAGACTCCATTTAACAGCTTCTACTGCTTCCTTTCCAAGAACTCATTTTAATCAACTGAGTGCTTTAACTTTTGCCTACTGTACTGGATGGAATAAATTTAAGTTGTGTTCTCATTTTATAAACTGGCATGCACCAGGATTTAGTTAGAATTCTTATGCTTGCAGTTAAACCAGGAGTTTTTCTTGTCAGCTTACCTTTGAGTCACAAAGGAAGTGGCATGCTGCCAGACAGGGAGGTTCCTACAGCACATCTAAATAGTTAAATGAGCATTCTCCTTCCTACTCCCAAGAAACACTGTATTTTATCCCAATAAATGAGTGATTTCAACAAAGACCAAGCATTGGTTTCAGTCCTCCTCAAATTTGCAAACTACTCAAAGTTCAGTAAAATACACAACATACACATTGTGCTAAAAATAAGGAAGTCTTCCTGAGAAAGGCTTTTCAAAAGAAGCAACACCAGCTGATGAAAACCCAGCACTAATGCGCACTGTGCCTTGTGCTGCAGCACAGAATAATGTGTGATCTTAAGGCCCTACATCCAGATAACAGTACTCAAAGTGATGTCACAAAGGAACTTAAAAAGAAGCAAATACAAAACTACATGAGTTTGACATGTTATACCTCATAATATCCCTCTTAAACAAAACAGTCACAGTAAAATTACCTGAATTGTACAGAAAAGAAAACAAAAGTTAGAAAAATCAACCTTCAGTAGTTATTTCAGCCTACTTGGCAAGTCAAAACCTCTCATGGGACAGGAGTTTGTCCATGTTGAATCACAAGAGAGGCAAAGCTGCACACACACCTGCACCTACTTCAGATTTTGTCCACTGAATATGAATTTGGTAACTGACAAGACTGCTTAGACACTCCAAATCCATCTGAGTTTTTTTCAGCCTTCAGGAGCAGCTGGGGCTCAGCTAGGTAGGGAACTTTCAGACAGTGCCTCTCTAACAGCTCTAAATTAATCCTCTGGCAAATCCTCATCAAAGCGTAATTGATGTTTAGCACTATAACGCATTTCAAAGCGCCCCCACTGAGCCTGCCTGCTCAGTTCCACACTTACCAGCTAAGGTCACTCAAGTGAAAAAAGAGAGGGCTCCAGGAGGCACAGAGGAAGGGAAGCCCCCCTCATGCAAAGGCTGTGCTGGCAGAATTAAGCACTGAACAACATGAAAGGCAACCCACGGGTGGAAAACAGGGAGCAAATAACATGAATTGAACTGACAAACAAGTAATGTTATTTGCCAAAGAAAACAAACATGATTTTTACAACTTATCACAATTTGGTATGAAGTGACACAGCTTTAAACCTTTTAATTAGTACAACCTGCAGCAGCTCAATAATGGAGCAATAAATGTTATTTGTTTGAGCATCTCTCCTTCCCACCAGCCACTTCTAGTGCAGGCTCTCTGCTAAGAGCACAGCCTGGCTGTCTGTGCCTGCACTCACAGCTCATCTGAGAGAGTCACCACAGCCCAGCCTTGCGTGGGGACAGCACATTGTGGGGACAGCACATTGTGGGGACAGCACACCAGGCACATCCACCGGCCAACAGCCTCTGCGAGCAGAGGTGTCAGAACCACCATGAGTAAGATGTGGACTACCAGGAAACCACCTCCCACAGCCCTCATTTCAAGATTAAACATTTCAAACATACAAAGTACGCTGCAGCCCCTCGGCATGATCTTCACCCATTCATCTCACAAGAAACAAATGAAGGATGCAGCATCCATTTAATAGATGCATTTAATTAGTTGAGAAGTGAAAGACAGTTAAAAGAGGCTATTAGAACTGTCATTCTCTTCTAAGGAAAATGAAGAATAATTCAAGAGAGGAAATAAAAAGGCAGTATAAGCTAACCACAGGTCTGTAAAGACAAAAAAAGCCTGTACTCCAATGCTGGTTATGTTTTACATGAGCAAACAAGCACTTGGCTGACTTTCATTTAGGGTTTACCTCTCACTCAACCTCCCCTATCCTTCTGGCCCCACAACAGCAGCCTAGGACATCAACAGTCACACAGGCCTTCCCACAGGTATCAAAACCCAGCTTTCCAAGTTGTCCAGGAATAGTTTTTATTTGTTTCTTTGATAAGGAATATTATGGTGCCAGTAACCCATTTTAGTGGCCACTCAGCTGCCTTGGTCATTGCCAGTGCCTGACACACAAACTTCCTGCCTCAGTGCAAGAGCAGGTAGCTCAGACACAGCTGCTGGGGCTCAGCGATGCCTCATGCATCACCTGGAAGCCCAAGCAGTGCTGCAAATGCTATGAAAGCCTTCAGAAGTCAAAGGGGAAACAAGTTGACAGAGCTGATGTGATTCCTGATCCCTCCAATCTGCCCTGAGCACGCCGGCCAGCAGCTGAGCTGCTGACACAGCAGCCTGGGAACCTCTGGCACGCAGCCTGACCTTTCCAGATGAAGCAGTCTGCCCTTGCTTCTGAATCACAGCCCTGGAAGCCTTACACCACCAGATTCAGGAGGTCTTCAAATCTCTGATAAACAAACATTTTTCACTACTGAAAGCATGAATTCGTTCTCAAGATACTCTGAGTTTTGAAATTACCACACAATCATTCAAATGTAGGAATCATTCATCTTGAAACCCCACGAGCTTATGCAGGAACTTTTCTCTCATTAAAACACAATAATGCATACTGGTACTTTTAAATTTATTTTAGAGAAAGGAATTTAAACTCCTTTTCCCCCCCTCTCCTCTTTCAGGAAAATGGAAACCACCTAAGATTATAGCCAGAAACGTTTAACCACATATTTCCTTCTTTTCAGATAAAGCCATGTTGGTTCCCTTTCAACTCCTGAACTTAACAGAATTATTAATAAATTACTGCTCTGTCTGTGAACACATTATCTATTATGGCACCTCAAAATCCAGCAAAGTGGTCTTCTAAAAAATTTCTGAATTGTCTGCTCTGAAAATTGCCTCAAGACAGTGATGGTAGAAGACCAAGGGCAAAAGTTGCATTATTTCTAAAAAGACTCAAAATTCCCCCCTTCCTAGTATTATAGAAGTAGATAAAAACATGTCTTTGTTAGAACAACTCTTTCCAAGTTCTATGCTAACCCCAGATTACCTGCATTTAAATAATTTTATAAATCCTCCACACATCTATGGGTACTTTTTGTAATAATGCCTGGCAGTCAGTGCTGTAAAATTCAAGAGATAGGTGAAAAGCACTACAGAACAGAAGGAAGGAGAAGCTGGAAGTCAGGCAATTACCAAATTCATATTCAGTGGACAAATTTAATGCTACATGAAGAAACACCATTATAGGGACATAAAAGAGGAAAAGCCAAATTATGCAGCAGCCTCTTTTCAGAATACAGTCCATCCTATAAACCAAAGGAAGTATGGTTGTTCTGCCACTGACAGTGGTGTAAATCATTTAAGAATCTTTGTACACGTGTTGAAGGATGACAGTAAGTTCTCTCTTATTTTGTACCCTCATTTTCCACACACCGGCAAAGCCAAAGCTTTCTTGGACTAGAAGACCTAAGCAAACTGCCACATACTGCAAGATTCCACTTTTACTAGTTTATAGCAGCTGAATTTCTGTTCAGGTGGCTACTACAGAACTAATTTCATCTCAAATGACATCTTCCATTTCAAATTCCTACCACATATCAAAACGGCATTAGAATTTTTAAATGAGAAACACAGACATGTTACTTTTACATTGGAAACAGGCTTTTAGTATTAGAACAAATATTCTGCTTGCTGACTGAACAAGCAGCAAGAGCAAACACTCTTATCTCCGGGCAGATTATCTGGACAGAGGACAAACAGCACCGTAAACACACACAAACTTGAGAAGGTGCTGCATGAATAGGCTTAGCTGGGCTCTAAGTTGTTGAGCTGTGTTTGTGCTTCCTCGGCCTCCTGCTGGCTTGTTCTCAAAGACCTCCGTGCCACACCTTCAACATTTAGTGTATCTCACCTTCCCTTTTGTGTTCTTTTAACTAATCTGTTGTTTCTTTTCATCTGCATTTAAATGAACAACCCTCTCCCCTAACTCCAATTAACTGAGAGTTATCTCTGTTGTTAAGAACAGGCAGGGACATGGCTCCTGTAACACCATTCATTCATATTTTAAAATCCAAACTAATTACTTTTTAAGAAGCTACTGCATTTTAGCACAAGACAAAAAAACCTCGGTTTCACATCCTATTTTAGTCATCTAGTAAACCTTTATCTCACACCAGCAGGATATTTAACTGATCTGCTGGAGGAATGCTATCTGTGTGCTCCATCCACACATCCTGCAGTTACAGAAAATGCTCCTTCTCCTGCAGCAACGCAGCCATTTCCTCCCCCAGCGATTGCACACAGTTCTCACCACCCACCAACTCATGAATCAGCAGGCTCTCAACAGCCAGCGCCACCGAGGAGAGCAACTTCACCCCCCAGGAAACACCAGTCCCCAGTGAAGTGGTGCAGTCCCCTCCCTTCTGTTTTCATTTTCCCAGCACACTGGAGCAGAATGCATTCTTCAGAAGAGGCTCAGCTCTGCCTCACCCTGTGCCTCATCACGCACACATCTGCCCATTCATAACGGGCTGCCCCCCTGGGCTGAGCCACAGCCAGCCAGCCAGCCAGCCATCCATCCATCCATCCATCCATCCATCCATCCATCCCACCCACCTCTGATCCCACCTTCCCCTGAATCATACCCCACTTCAACTGCATTCTCCCTGGTGATTTCATATGTGAAACACTGACCACTAAGAAAGAAACAGCTTTGAACACTTACTCCAAGAAAGAAAAGTGTTAAATGGGGAAGGCTAAACTCATCATTTCAGCTTCTCTTGACATTATCTGTATACACTAGCAAGTAAAAGGAAACAACCTGTACAAAATGTTCACATGAGAAATTATGTATTCAACTGTTTCCTTTAACAGCAACAGTATATGATAATTTATACAGTTTCATAATTAAAATGCTGTGATCTTGCCACAGATATGTGGCACGAACGCTCTGAAAGGTAAAGATGAATCAGTCCCATCCCTGTGTTCCCCCCAAAATACAAAGACTCACTTTCATATCACAGAGAATGGTCTCTAGCCCAGGTTTCAAAGAGGGGGCAAAGCATCAGAGAGGAAGGAATCCATTAAATGCAAAAAAGGAGAAAAGGGCAAAAAAAGCTTTTCTAAAACTTTGCAACAGGACCTGTACACTAAAATCCTCAACTATTTGGGGAACAAAACAGAACAGTAACTTCACTAGTATAACAGCAACTGAAGTCACAGCAAAAGCTGATAACTTCATGCAAGACTTCACACTACTCTTTCAGATATTGGTTTATAAGAAACTAATGGCAAGCAACTAAGTCCTGAACAGTTTACAGCATTTATCTGATTTCCAAAGTTTGACTCCCATACACTAGCCTTGCAATAATTCAAACTGGCATGAAACATAAATAGAAACAGCTGAAAATAAGCCCATTTAGAAAGTGACTATGAGTAAAATAAGACTTTTTAGTGCTTTAAATTTGTATCAATCTTTCTGTCTCATCCCTTAAAACACAGTATTCTTTCTTCAAATACACAAAGAAAACATCTTCTATTTTAAAAGCTACATCTTGGCATTTCTTCCATTATATGAGAATGAGGTTTTGTTAAATTCAAACCTTACACTCTTCTGCAAAAATCTATGGGAATTGATACTTTCTGACCAAACAAGAGCCTTTCCTAAACACTTGTGCATAAATGACCTAATTGTGGCTTTCAAGATGAATGGAGCTTCAAGTTCCTCAAGGGTGGCACCCATGGCACAGCTGTACCACACCACCAGCAGCAGGCCCGTGCTGTTTCCTGAGCAGCTGCCAAGGTGGGACCCTGGGACAGCGCTGGCCAGGGCAGGAGCCCTGCCCAGGGACACCTCCTTGGGCCCAGCACCAGCCACCCTTTCTCTGCCTGGGACCTGTTCCTCCAGCCCTGCTTCCTTGTGACCACACACAGGCATTTCACTTGCAGCTCGGGAAAGAAAGCAATCCAATTCAGAACTAGAAAAACACCTCAGAACACAATACAATTTTCAACTTCATAGCAAAACCTGATGGTCGGATATTACTTTGTTCAGTTTTCAAATATGCTTATCTAAGTCACCAGGTTTTACTACAAATATCAGTAAACACTGAGATGCAACATAGTCCATTTTTACAATTCTATGTAGCAGAAATACCCATGTACACACTCATTTCAGAAATATCTTTGTAAGTAATATCAGAGCTGTGACAAAACCTCTCTCAACATGCTTTGTGTACTGAAATACTACAGTGGAGGGGGTTTGGTTTCTAAAACATCAAAAGGAATAGCTGAAGAATTTTCCTAACCTTACTGGAGAGTCAGAATTTACAAGTCCCTTGTAGAAAACCTGGTATTTTTATGGTTTTTTGGTTGGTTGCATTTGTTAGGTTTTTCTGCATAGTTAGCTCAACTATGTAATCATGACTCCTTTTCGAAAGCAGATCAATGTTTCATTAAATTATGCAGGTTGCTATTTCACTTAACTAAAAACCAAGTCTCTAACTGAGAACAGATATGAAGCAGTAAGAATGTCAGAACAATGTGATTAAAATCTGTGGAGCATTTTATTCCTGGATTAAGATCACTGGTCAGTATATATGCTTAGAAGCTCAGATAAAAAAATACTAAAATGCTACTGCACAGAAATTATACTTATCTAATAACCAAGTCTCCAGATACAGTTCATCATTCCAAAATACTGCAATTTTTCAACTCAGCAGAAAACATGAACCAGACTTGACCAAAACCACCAAAAAAGCCCCAGTACAAAGCAAAAAGTAGACAGCTTTTAGTTTTCACATTGTCACTACAGAAGTCTCAAAGAGAAATGCATGTCATGCTCAGGCTCTATCCATTTGCCTTCAAAACACAAAAATCAACCACAGAGCTGGAACTGAAAATCAACAAAAATGCAAGAAGCATAACAAGAAAAATCTGAAAGGCAAATATATGCTGGGGTTTTCCCCTGTGAAACTTTACAGGGTCTTTTATCAGCCTATCTTTACACTAGATTCTGCATGAAATGCAGAAAGATGGCTGGATTTTAAACCTACACTCCCTTTTAATGGAGAGGACATATATTTTAAAAAGACCCATTTTTTCTTTCAACAGTTAAAAAGAATAATGCTTCTGCAGCAAAATATTGCCAGGAGATTGCTGCTGTTTTTGCTGCTCCAAGTACACAAGCATGCTTCTGCTCACAAACCCAGTAACTAACAGACACGCAGTTTTCTGCCACGTTGACGGAATATTTTCCAGAGAAATTTCAAAATTGGTTGTGAAATTTATTCTTTTCAAGCTTTCAGAAAATCACAGAGCAAAAATCAGTTACAATTAGCAACTGCAACAGAGGATTAGAAAGAGAGGTTTATCTAAAACACATCACCTGTCCACCATGCTGCCTGGGTGCAAATAAACAGCCTGCTAATCCTCTTTTGGACTGAAAATTCAAAACACATAATGCAAATATACTCAACTACACAAAAAAGAAGTTACTTGATTTTAACAATATGGGCAAGCAGGTAATAAAAACATCCAGGAACTGACCCTAACCCAAGCAAGAGAGGGGCAAGAAAAGCTCTTTCCTCTACCCTTTAGCTTCCATTGCCTTCTTGAGCACTCCAACAGCCTCACCCTTCCCCTTAAGCAGGATTCAAGTCTGGAAAAAACTGTTCAAACATTTGCTCAACAAGTAGTGCTGCATCAAGGCTTAAAATAATGTCAGTAGCTTTTTGTCTTTTGTATACTATAACAACTATTCAGCTTTCATCATTCAATAAAATTTCACAGTGTCATAATTATTCTGTAGAAAACTATCAGCTTCTGCAGAGAACATCCTTACCAATGACTGGAAATTGTCCTTAACACAGTAACATCAAACTTGCAATTATGCAAGCTAATGAGCTCATTTCATTACTTGTGCTTTGGACAATATAGCTTGAAGAACCATTTCAGTAGCTTTCAAAAAATGACAGTTTCTTGAAGCAAATGTTTCATCATCTTATTGAATTTTTCTTATTTTTAATATGAATTATTAAATGATTTTCAGAAAGAAGCAGACATTCTCAACAATGACTCTCTTACTTTTCTCATTCATTTATAAGAAGAGGAAAAAAGCATAATATTAGCAACTTTCCTTAGTAAGTGGAGACTGATATGCAAACAAGAGAATTCAACAATCCAAATGTCTGGACTTCTTCCAGCATCTATGCTGCAGAAATCTCAAGTATTGCTTTCATCCACACACCACTCATCTGTCCTTATATATAGCTGCTTCCCAAATGAAAAATTTAGCTCACTAACTCCAATTTTGTTCCTCTTCTGGGAAACTTTAGGATGATGACATGGTTATATTTGAAATCTTGCCTATACAACTCAAACGAGTGCATTTAAGCCACTGGAAAGAGTTCAAGGTAGTATGATTAATAACTGCTTCTAGAATATATAATAAAAGCTAAGCAGGAGCAAGGTAGTGTGACAATAACTGCTTTTAGGATACACAATAAAGGCTAAGCAGGAGCTGGTTTACTGACAGCAGCCCTTAAGTGCTTGCACAGCCGTGCTCTCAAGCATTGCTTCAAAATGACATCGTCACTGCCTGCACTGTCACAGGGACCAGCCTGTGGGCAGTCCCAAAAGGATTTTGGAGGACTGGGGGGTGAAAGGATTCCAGGGGAAAGGCTGTGGCTGCTTGTCACATGAGAGGTGCCTGGGGTGACTCACGCTGCAGTGGCAGAGGGCACTGAGGATAAATCACTCTGCAGGAACAACTGTCCAAACCCAGCCAGGGGCTGCCTGCCAGGACAACGTGCCCAGTCTACGTCCTCTAAAGATTTCCCTTCCCAAAATCCAAGTTCTAACTGTTCACAGTGTATAAACTGTATGCACATAGAGGCACCTCCTGACTGTGAGGTAAAGTGAACAAGCACAGGTACATTATGACTGTGGCTTCAGACAGAGTTTGGATTAAACAGCTCTCCTCTATGCAACAGCAGCTCATAAGGAAGAATACTTTCAAGTATCTAGACAAAAAAAAAAAAAAAAAGAGAAAAAGTTTCACTCTCCTCTAAAGCAAAAATGGGTTTAGGAGCATAAACAAAGGATGTTGCTGGGAAAAATACTAGAAAGAAAAAGAAACAGAAGTCTCTGCCAGTTAAAGGACTCTTAAGCAAAAACACAAAAATTCTAGAATAATAGAATAACAAGCATCTATAGAAAACCAGCGTTTTACTCAAACCATATAGACGATCCTGGATGAAAACTGAGCAAGGGGATCATCAAGAAAAGTGGATTCTTCTCATTCACAAAGCCTTTACAGGACTCCCACCAAGCAACTCCAAGGGGAAAAATAATTAAGAAAAAAAAAAATCAAGCTGTTTAGCCAGGCTGGGTACAAACTGGTTACACCACCAAACCCATTTGTCTGCTGTGAGAATAACCACACACTGACCTCCTTGTCTAAAGCTCACAGAAAAGCCTGAGAAAGATCAAAAGCAAGAACAGTGATGTGGGTTTCATCAGGACACCACTTCCCTTGGCTGGAGCAGGCAAAAGCACCTCCAAGGCTCTGAGCACACAGACAGCCCAGCAGCTGATGCCCCTTCCCTGACCACCTGCTGCCCCTCACAGAAGAGCCTCTCCCATCCACCACAAGGTTTTGGGGTCATCACACACCCAAAAAGGTATGAGCAGGAGGGTAGCAATTGTTTAAGGTTGCTCAGGAAAAGTGGAAAGCTGGTTTTATTGGCTGCCATTTGAAAAGGTGTTGTATTTTAATAAAAACTATTTCTCATTACACTTCTGTTCCTGCTGTAACACCTGCAGCATAACAAAGATTTGTTTTTTTAAATATTCATCCAAGCAATTTACACCAACTCAGAGCAAAATAAAATCTAGTTTTGACATAAAAACTGTGCAAGTAGAAAGTCAGCATCTTTAGGAAGAAAACTGAAAATCTTTAGTTATGGCTAGAACAAAGTTAATGGTTAATGAGTAGAAATTCTAGCCACATCACATGTGGCACAGCAGGCACTCTGAATCAATTTAAATCATGTCTGATGTGCTTTCCTCCAAAGCTGCAGAGTTCATGGTGTATTAGAGTGAAATAAACCCATGTGGAAGACTCTGGTTTACGAGCAGCTGCCACCAAAAAACAGACAGGAAGTAAAGCTGCACTAGAATGAGATGGAGAATTTTATTATAAAGGGGAGGGGAAGTAAAACAACTTCACAGACTTCATCAGTGACTTGTATTTAAACACTGAAAAAAAAGTATCTGAGAACTAATGTTTTTTCAAGCAAGAAAGAGTGGAGCTATAGAAACATCTTGAATAAGAAATGAAAACTTATCTTAGACTAAGAAGTATGCAAAATGAATCATGCAAAGAAAGTTAATCAGACAGTCCTTAACAAAAAAAAAGGGACTTTGAAAAATATTCAATTTTAAGAAGTGCTGAAGTCCATACACAGCTCAGCCTTAAGTTTGTATGTCATCAGTACAAAACTGAAATAAAAATTACAGAACTTCACTCATCACAATAAAACTAGCCTAAGTCATAAATGATACCAGAAAACCAAGACGAAAATAAAGCTCTCCATTTAATTGCAAGGTTTAATTAACTAATATTTCAGGCAATACATTAGACTACGACACTGCCTACCTTTCAAATACTTAACACTGATTCATTTATTCTTGACCAAAAAACAAATAAAAACACTCTGGAAAGTAGCTAACAACACAGATGATCAGAAAGCCTTGGTATGTTTCAACTCCCCAGAAACAGGACTCACACAGCATCTGACACACCCCACACACACCCACAATCCCAATGAAATACAATGTTCCATCATTTTTACGATCCAGGGACCTATTTTTAGTGCTGCTTTTTCTTCTGCTATGACAAACCTGAAAAATTGCTCAAATACACAATTAAATTTGCTGCAGGTCAAAGGCAGCACAGAATGTTAAAGCTATCTCAAAAAAAAAATGTTAAACTTGAGTTTAAAATGAGCAGAAATATTAAGTGTACAGTGAGCCATCCAATTTTTGGATTAATGAAGACAGGGTATCCACCAGAGGCCTACCCACCCATTGTGAACATCAGATGCATCAAATTAAAAGGCAAATTAAGCATATAAAAAAAACCCTTTAGTTAAGAAATACCAGATTGAAAAGCCTCAAGCCTATGAAGTATGTATTTGCAGAATCCCAACTTTCACAAGAGTGGTGCTCTTTCTAAAATTCAATCATTTAGGCAGCAATTCTAGCAGATGCTGCATTGGTAGCTTTGTCAATCTCTTTACAAAACTGCTCTAGCACAATAGTGACATGCTTCAAATCTGGAGAAACTATTTTGGCCCATCATTGTTTAGCCAAACACCGAAGCAGAATTCCAGAATAAAAATATTCTAATGTTGGTAAGTTTATCTACATTCTAGATCTCAAACTAATGCTTAAGATAATAATTAACTGACAGCTTCCCCCTTAGCCTTTTTTTATTCATATAATTAAAAACATGCCTTACTGGCATAAATCCAGTGATGAACAAACACACATTATGCACTGCCTCAAGAATCAAAGCTCATAAAACAATGCTGCACAGAGCTACAAAAATCACATGGTTTTAAGAGACTGCTGAAGCCTGTGAAAGAAATTCTTAATTAAGCCAAATGACAAAAATCTAGAGAGAACAATCTCAGACAATTCATATGAAAGGCTTGAACTGTTTCCGCTGATAACATAAAACACTCTCCCACTGCTCATTCCTCTGCTCCAGCCATGGGAGTGGCTGACTTCCAGAGCACTTCAACTCTGTGCAGAGCACAGTGATTTACACAAGTGAGGGCTGATTACAACAGTGAATTTGTGATTTGTTCATACCAGAGCATAGCATTATTCCCATTTATCTGCCTGTCCACCTCTAGCCTCATTCAGAGGAATTCTTCTAAACATTTCAGTGAAGCAGTCTAGAATTTACTGTAAACACACATAAAAGAAGGAGTGGCATTCATTAATGAGGCTCATGTTCTATTTTAATATCCAGCATACCTACCATGCTCTTACATGATTAAGACAACACAAGAAAATGGATGAAGTAGTTCAGTACTTTAAGAATTCATTCAGAGAAAACAAAGTTAAAAAAAAATCATAGGAGTAAATAAAATTAGTTTTGAACTGGCAAGAAGAGAGACTTCAGTCTTCTTACACATTACAAGAAAAATTCCTCATTCAATTGTGAGCCAGAATCAATATTTTTCAGTAAGAGCCAGATTCAATTCAGTTTCCTTAGCAAAGCAGTCACTACCCAGACAGCCAACTTCACTTCTCCCCCAATTTGTCAAACTTCTGCAAGCCTCACAGGACTAAATGGAAAACAATTTTTTCCAAAAAAACTCATTAACTTGAATTCCACATACCATAACTGCCCTCAGGAATTTTTTTTTCTTCCAATCAAGTTTTACCACTATAGGAAATATTTATCTTCCACCTAGCAGCATTTAAAAGACCCAATATGCCATTAAACCTGAATATGCTTCAAGTATTTCCTCCAGCCTGGTAGGTTTGGTAGCATTAGCTGTTTCTTGTTACAAGAGTAGGTAGAAAAAATGTAGGCAAAAGGAAGGATCTTGTAGTCCATTAAAAGTTTTTAAAAATAAAAAAAAAAAAAGACACAAAAATTAGCCTGAAACAGAGAAACTATGAGGGCTTAAGTGCTGGTATACACCCACTGAAGAAAGTTCTGAAGAAAATCTGCTACTGAATTCAGTGATCTTTGGATCAGCCCCAAAGGACCCACAGGAGCACAGATAAGAGACAGCATCTATATTTTAAAGGTATGTTTTTCCTGTAAAACCAAACCAGCTGTAGGTGATTTCACTAACTTTATTCTGATGAGACTAGGCAAGGTTTCTGACTATATCTAATACAGCTTCACAGTAACCATCACTGCCACTAGGGAATTTGAGCTTTCAATATCAGCCTATGGGACAGCTACCTCAGAAAAAAGAGATTCAGAAATCAATTCTGAAAGTGGTGATGCTGCTTCTGTATTGTAGCTGATGGTGAAACTGAGAAAAAGATTCATTCCACTTAGAGCACACTGACTGCTTGCTGTACCAAGTGGCATCCAAAAACACAATGAAATAACCTGCTGAAAGTGCAAATTTTCATTAGTCTACCACAATTCATTGGCCAAAGTCTAATTTCTTTAGAAGCACCTATACAACACCAAATTTAGACTGTTCTCCAAAATTTTACCATAAAATGACAGCAGAAACATTTCTCTTTTTCAAAATAATGCAAAGCCACCAGTACTGCCCATGTTTCCCAATTCTTCCATTTGCCTAAACATCAGCATGCTTTAAAACAAAGCAATATTTTATCTTGCCATCCTTTCACTTGCACTCACATCACTACCTACCTGCATGGAGGTGTGAAACATTACAAATCCCACATCATACTTGCAGTCCATACCAGTAGGACCATAAGCACAATAAAAAAAATTTCTTTCAGTTTGAACAATTTCCTCCTTACCTTGCCTCCTTCTCTTTCAAAGTCAACATATTCCCGGGTCGGTGTCTGTCGCTGCTCCCCCTGCCAGCTGGCCGGAAAAAACTGGAGAGACAGATTGGTTCCTGTGGCCACAAAAGCCTTTTAGAAAAATCAATACAAACAGGATCAGGGAGCAAGACATTACATAAATTATGCAGGCAGTCATTTATTTTTACATCAGTTTATGTCTTAAGCCAGGCAGCATAGAGAATACTTAAAGTCAAAAACATGCACTCATCATTTTTCTTAAGTATTAAGTTACAAACATCTGATTCCATTTTGACAACATTTGCCATTGGCTGCTTCGGATATAAAATACAACATGGAATCAATACTTCTTTCAAATCAGTTTTGCTGACATTAGAATCTGTCCTTTCAGTTCTGTCTGGATACCCTGCACCAACTTAGTACCTGCAATGTCAAAAACTGCCCAGGCTTTTCAAAGAGGCTGCCTACCTCTAAAAGAAGTACTGCTGAAGGAAAATTAACTCCTTAGACCCATTACTAAGGACAGCTGTTTTTGAAAGAAAAGTATTTGTTTCCTTTCACAATCTAATTGTACCTAGAGAGACACTTAACTGAAGGATAAATATTCCTATTTTATAATCTGCTGGCATGCAGCATCAATACACAGTTCAATCAAGCTGCACAGGACAAAGTCCTCACGCCACATTAAGACACCAGTGATACCCAGACCAGCAGATGCTGTGTCAGTAAGAAAAGGCAACTGTAGGAATTCCTCTCAGCTGCAGCCCTTTGTAAAATCATTAAAGGGACTGGCTTAAACCCATTAGGAAAAGCATGCCTTGCTTTCAAGCAAACAATTTTCTACCATTTCAAATGAAAATGGGATTCAGTTTTCTTTATAAACACCCTGTATTTGTTAATATATCTTAACTCCAAGTGATGATGAGTACAGCAATTCCTAGACATGAAATAAAAAATTATTTTTGCAAGCAGAAGTCAGATTCACAGTATTTATAGTTTTCTCTGGTACAGGTGAGCATGCTGTCCGGAAAGCATGTGAATACTCACACAGGCTCACAGCATATCATTCCTATCAAAATCCCAGGGTTAAACACAATTTGTTGCAATCAAACAACAGTATCTCTTACCATGATCACTTAGATTTAAATGGCCATTAATCTAGAATATAGTTTTCTTAAAAGCTATACAACTACTACTTTAACAGTTGGAATTTCCTGATGAGCAGATTTCTTTCAAGCAACCCAGAATTCATACACTTCATGATATAACTGTACTGCTACCTGTGACACTACAGCTACGTGTTATTTAAGATATTTCCAGTCATGGACTGCACCACTGTCACAGGATTAATACCTCCCATTTTGAAAGTAGAAGTGCTTTGTCTTGGCTCTTCCCCCCCTCCACCAAGGAAGACTAATGCTCCACAATCAGTTTTGGTTCCAGGCTATTCTTAAAAACAGATTTTAAAAATTTTGTTGTTGTTTGTGTTTGCTTGTTTTGTCTCCTGTAAGCACATTCTCAACATCATTAAAATTAACAAACCAGTTCTAGTAATGGCAGAAGAATACTGTATTGGCGCATTAATGTTTGTTTGCAAAGACAAACATTTCAATCGATGCAACAGAAGTTTCATCAAGGATACACTTGCACAAATAGGAGGCATCAAATCTGTCAGAGCTACAGACCATCATTAGCAGGCTCATTGCCTCCTATTATCCCTTTGCTTTAGCAAGGGATGTTATTTAGTATCAACAAAAGAAAATATACCCATCTTCAAATATTTGTGGCTCTGAGTCTTCACCATTTAGTCTGCTCAAGAATGGTTTTCCTACCTCCGAGCATCTCTAGTAAATATGTGTTTTATACTCCTTAATTTATGCATTTCAAACATCAAGGAGTGAGATCTTTGAGAGTAAACCAGCTGACCACTGAAGCCCTATGGACCAGTCCATTTCTGGGTACTGGTCAAAAGAACGGCACTTGCTTTCTGGGAAACCCAGCAAGACAGTGAAGTGCCCATGCCTTCCTGCTTCCACCCCCAATGTGTGCTAGAGGGCCATGAAAACGGGGGGGAAAATACCGGAGAAAAGAAGAAGATAAAAGTACAAAAATTCCACATCCTCACACAGGCAGGCACAATTTAAACCATGAAAAGCTATGTAGATATTTGTTCTCTGGATTTTTGAAGCCTGTTCTCTCCCTTTGAAGAGACAAAACCATCCAGTTAAAGTACCCATATGCTTCCCAAATCAAATCACAAATACTGATAAACTCGAGAATAGTCCTGCTAATAACCAAATAAGACTACATGGAAGCCATTAATTTCCACCAAATAACAAATTAAATAAAAAATAACAATGATTAAAAAAGAAATCTCACCACTAGTTTGGTTTTAAACTTCAAAGCAAGAAAACTCTAGTTTTGTCTGCAGAGCCTTTTAAAGCCCAGTCTGAAAAGTTATCAGACATTTATGCTACAAATTTTGTGAAAAGCTTATCTGGTAGTACAAGGGCGACCTGACCCACACACAGACAACGTAAATACAAGCACCTTCCAAAGCAAACCAAACATGGGAGGTTATTTAAGTTATCAAAGCATTGCCAGTAAATGTGAAATCTTTTTCAATACACTTCACATTTACTTCTCAGTAACATCGCTAATTATTTCCTTTATTCAATCAAGAGCTATTTGACACACATAACCAACAACTTACTGCCGGTTCTACATTAAATCCCTGAGCTGTTCTCTGGGGTTTTTTTTCTGCTTCAAAATATGTAAGGTCATTTGCAAAGGCTCCCTTTGGAGATAAAAGAATAAATCCTTGATGTCTGGAAAAACATTCAAGACTAAAAAAAAAAAAAAAAAAGAAGTAAAATTACTAGCTCTTTTTAACATCAGTCATTACATACACTACATTTCTAAATAAACCTGACTACTCATGCCCTGGTCACAAAACAAAACCAGATGTTTCAGATGAAGAAATATAGAGCCTGGTTTATAATTAAGTAGAGTGAAAATATGTAGAACATGCATCACTGCTTGCTTCCAAGGGATGAAGTTCTGGCAAAAAAAAGGCAGCAGCAGGCACAGAAGTACAAAGGTGGAAGTACAGTGATTTCCCATTTATATAAATAACTGCACAGGCTGCATTAGAAAGCTAGTTATAAGCTACATGGTCACTTTGTTCTTTAGGCAAGGATTTGGGTATATTATGCACTTTCACCTGTACAGGAACTTCCAATGCTAGCAAACTGTATCTTCCTTACCTACCCATTGTTTCCCTGATGTTTTCTTAAAGGAAGCAAACAGGGACAAATAAAAATGAATACAAAATAAATAGTAAAATTAAGAACCGGTCTACAGGAAGCCTCTTGTAAAATAATATTGCAGGTTCTAAAATAAGAGATAACAAGCAGGGATTAGATTTAGCTAAAATAAAGTTATTCAGTAAAAGGTAACTGTGTTCTTGAGTATGTATCCTTTTACCAACAAAAGCAAAAGAACGAGATCAGTTATAGCAACTGGTATTCAAGTATTTTTGGATATGCATAAGAGTAATTGCATTGTTCATAAGAATAATTTCATTGTGAACTGACTAGCAGTATGTATACCACGTGAAATTAAAGAATGTTCATAAAAGCAAACTTGGTGGAAGGGGGGTTTGTTTTCTATTTTACCTTATCTTTCACTACATACTGTAAATGAAAAAGAGGTTACTTCTGCGTTTCAATAGTAGAGTTACAAACTTAACAAGGCTATGGAATTCTATAGAAGCAACCTGGAGCAGAAATCAAACCAGGAAATAGTCAGTTCTTGATTACTCTGAGCCATACTTCACCTCACTTCTTATTTCAAAGGGCGACAGTAGTCTGTAACTAACTAACCTTAATGAATGAGAAAAACGGAGCTGAAGTTGCAAGTTTCAAAGCCTAATTTTAAAAGCGTTTGATTTAGTTCACAAATACATCAAACAGCTCACTCAGGACTTTAAGCAAGCACCTTCTGAACAATGTTACTCATTTCTCAAAGCTACTGTTTCCGGAAAGAAAAAAAAAAAAAAAAAAGAAGAAGAAAAAGAAGCTGAATATTGAAACAAGCAGCTCGTAGCTGCAGCACGTGCCCAGGGAAGGAGCGCAGCCCGTTCCCACTGCCGGGGCTTTTCCTTCCTCCCCTGTCACCGCGGCTCCGGACAGCCGCTGTCCCCGCTCGGGAGCGAGCCGACACCTCCGACTGGAACAGCGCTATTCCTAAGGCGGACAGGAATGCCGCCTGCTCACCAAAACCTCCTTTCCCTCGGCGTTTGAAAGGCAGCCGATGTCATTCCCCTCCTTAAGCAAAACTCTCCTTCACGGCGCGGCCCCCACCGGCCCCAGGCACCGTCCCGGCCCCGAGCCTTCGGGCTTGGGCACCGCGCAGCGCTCGCTGCCCCGACGGCTTCCCCCAAACTTTTATTTCCCGGGCCGAGCGCGGCCCGGTGCCGGCGGGCACCGAGGGGAGCGCGGCGCCACTTACGATCTCGGAGCGGCCGTCGCGGCAGGCGTTCTGGAAGCGGGCCTGCCTCTCCTCGTGCGGCCGGTCCCTGAAGCCGGTGTATTTAATCTGCGGGGAACAGGGCGCGCAATCAGGAGGGGCCAATCCCGGCGATAAGGGGCCAGCGGAGTGCACTGACTGCGCCTCCCGGCGCCGCCGGCTCGGCTCCCGCCGCAGCTGAGAGGAGGTGCGGGGCTGCCCCGGCCCCTCCGCGGCCCGCGAAAACTTTACCCACGGCGGGCGGAGGGAGGGAGGGAGAGAAGGGGGAGCCCCGCCGCCTTACCTCGCACTCGCGGCTCAGCTTCCTGAAGAACTCCTCGTTCTCGAACTTGCTCCGCTGGTCGGGGACAACCCGCGGCATGGTGGTGGGGCCGCCGCCGCCGGCTGCCCTCCTTCCTTCCCTCCCTCCTCCCGCCCGCCCCGCGCTGTCCCAGCCCCAGCGCTCGCCTCGCCCTTTGTTAGCCCCCGCCGGCGGCGCCCCCCCTTCCCTCCTCCCGTCCCTCCTCCTCCCGCGGCGCACGCAGAGCAGCCGCAGCCGCCGCCGGAGCTCGATGCTGCCGCTGCCGCCGCCGCCCGCTCCCGCCCCCAGCCCGCTCCCTCCCCTCCGACTTCCTCCCGGCTCGTAAACTCGGCCCGAACAGCCGCGCCATTCACAACTCCGCCGCCGCCGCCGCGCATGCGCCGCGCCAGGCGGGAAGCGGGCGAGGGGTGACTCAGAGCCCCTCGGCGCCCCTCGGCCGGGCGCTGGCTCGCCCGCAGCGGGGCCGCTGCTCTCGCTCCCCCGACACCGCTGCCCCCGACACCGCGGCTCGGCGCTTTCCGCCTCCCCGCTGCGAGGGGGGCAGCCCTAGCAGTGCGGCGGGCAGGGAGCGGCCGCCCCCCGCGCCCCGGTGGCGATGGGGAGCGCTCCCCTCACACCACCTGCTCCGCCGGCCCGCTCGGGTGGGCAGCAGGCGGTGGCCGCGCCGCGTCCCCCCGCCTCGAGGGTGGCGGTGAGGATGGGGCAGGTCGGAAGGGACAGCGCTGGCCTCGCACCTCCTCGTCTGGCTCCGTCCCCGAGGCCAGCGTGAAGGCTGGAGGAGCCCAGGGGTGGTCGCGGAGCCCGCCGCTGGCAGGAGCCGGCCCGCTGTCCGGCTGCCGCCCCACACGCGGTGCGTCCATCGGTCAGTCCCTCCGCCCGCCCAGCCGCACTGCCCGGGACGGGGGCCGTTCCCGAGGGGAGCAGGAGCAACCATCACCACCTCAGGATGTGGCTCGGTGTCTTTGAAGTCGTGGTGTCAGTCTAGAGCAAAACCAAAACCCAGCGCTTCGTTACAGCAGTGCTTGAGAAGTTAACTTTCAGGCTAGAAACACAGCAGCCTGAACTCTTCATTCTTCATGAGCACACATTTTACAGGAGCTAATTCAATCCAAGAGCACTGCAGGACATACATCACCTGCCTCTACATCTGTTTTTTCATACATACCTACTTTGTACCTCGATTCTTCATTGCTGTCTGCAACTTCCTCATGAGGGGAAGTGGAGAAGCAGACACCTATGTGTTGTCTCTGGCAATTAATGACAGGACCCAAGGAAATGGCCTGAAGTTGTGCCAGGGGAGCTTTAGGTTGGGTGTCAGAAAAAGGTTCCTCACCCACGGGGTGGCTGGGCATTGGAACACAATCCCAAGAAAGTGATCATAGCACCAAACCTGACAGAGTTCAAGAAGCATTTGGACAATGCTCTCAGGCACATGGAGTGTCTCTTGGGGATATCCTGTGCAGTTGTAAGAGTTGGATTCTATGTTCCTTGTGGGTCCCTTCCAACTCAATATTCTGGGACTTTTTTTCCTACAACTAGTGCCCCAGGTTTTTAGCAGCACTGGAGCATCATAAGGATGGCAGCATGAACCAAAAAGCATATTACAATACCTATTGCCAACATTAAAATATTAGAGTATATTAGATCTTTTGACAAAGAAATGAGGTTTTCTAACATCGCAGTATTATAATCTTAACTTTACACATAGTCATGCAAATCGAAAACAGCAATGCTAAGGTAAGCCAGAAGACATAATTTGAATCAAGTATGAGCAAAATAATAAAAAAATGAGTGAAGTTACTGTAATCCTTAACTTATTGTATACAGACTTCACAGAAAAAAGCTTTAGACTTTTCTTCTAAATGTAGAAAATATGCTATGAGAAACTTAATACATTTCTGATCAATAGGAAAACTGAAGACAATTGTTAAGGCTATTTCTTCTGATTTTTCCTGTGTTACTGTATTGCAGACATACAGGAAAATTCAGAAGTTAAAAGCATTAAAATAACTGTTTTAGAAGGGTTTTTCCAATCTGAAAAGAAAATACACTGAGCTTGAAAACATAAAATATTGTGTATTGTCTTGATTCATTTAGATTAATATCAACCCTTAAAGTGAAATTTTCGTGAATGTCAGCCACATTTAAAAGGTCCCAAAATAAGACATTTAAAAAAAAAATCCATATCACTATTCATCTTACAGCAAGATCAATACCAGGAGCGTAGGCCTGCAGGAGAGCTGCCAAGTTCATAAGGTAGAAATCTGCTCTCTTGACCTCCAATAATCTTTCACTACTCAGTTCTATCTCCTCAGCCCCGAAACTGACTGTGCCTTTTTCCAAACAACAGTTTGCAAAAAAAACCAAAAAAAACCAAAAAAAAACAAAAAAAAAAAACCAAGGTCAAAAGCAATATGAGTGGTTGTAAAGCCCTAAAATAAGAAACAGGAGATATAATCACCTAGCAAGTTTTGTGTTTTGACCTTGGCATATATTTTTCAAGACTTTGGAAGCAATATCAAGTTTGACTGCTTTCCCCCATGCAGCTCTTTGTTTAACATTTGTCATCCTGCAGTTTTCATCTTTCCAAAGTTTTTCTTTTAAATAAAGTGAGTCAATATTATCAGAAAGTCTGTAAGAGATCAGACACTGCCCATGCTTGTTGCCTCAGTTAGTTGATGCAGAAACAGGATAGCAGGAAGGGGTGAGATAGAGCACAGTGGCACAGGATCATATTGTTCTTCTGAATTTATCCAGTTTCTCTACACTAAGCTAGCTGAGAGCTTTTGCTCTGAATAATGAATACCTTCTTAGCAAAGGGAACCAATTAATTCATGTTCATATAAAGAAAACAATTATTTTAGACATGTTTTGTCATCAAGAAAAGCTATAAAATCGCAGCAGTTCTTCTTTTCTCTACCTCTCTCAGCCCCCAACATTTAACAAGACAATTAGAGTCTTAAAGACAGCGAAGTTCTTATTTTTTTGTTCCTAACTGGATGGAGGAGAAGCACACAAACTAATAATGTCTTTGCTGCAAGAAAGTCTAGAGCATAATTTGCGGTTATTTACCCTGTTTGGCCAGAGTCACTGGCCCCCAGCCAGAGAGTCAACACAGATCAGAGGCAGCTTTGCAGGTGGTAGCTGGGGGACATGAGAGGAAAGCTGAGGTTAACGTGTGAGAGATGGGATGCAACCTCATGGGAATTCTGCAGCTCACCAAACTTTTTTATTTGCTTTTAGCACAACACACCAAAACAAGCTAGAACCTTTTTCCTTGTGCATAACCAAATGCAACTGCTTCCCAAAGGCATCTTGGTGATATCTCCACAAAGCATTTCACCCTGGTTCAGGCTGCTCAGATTTTAGTAGGCTTAGCTCAGCCTGCAGATCCCTGGTTTGTTGATTCTCAAGAACTTAGGCTGCTCATCAGTCCTCTGGGTGAGTCACCTTCAGAAAACAGAAATGGTCAAGCTTGTAGGCATGCTGCTCTCTGAGTGAATTCTCAGAACAGATCCCTTTCCAAAATAAGATCTAGCATGTTTGCAGTGCATTGATAATTGAGACAGACACCACTGAAGGATTTACGGATGGAGTGTTTTTGAGAAAGGGAGCTTTCTTCAAGTTCCAAGTCCTGTTATGTACTCTTCTTTCTATAACCCTTCTTTACCACATCTTTAAAGCCTCTGCTTTCCCCTAGGTAGCAGCATTTGATGAGCAACTGCATGGCACTGGTGTTATATTGTTCTCTAGACTTCACACGTGTGAGACACTAATAAGCCAGACTCCTGTGTATCCATTGATCTATGGCAGCTGCAGTATAATCAAACACCAGCATTATGTATGTACAAGCTACTCTGTGATTATAGATCCATTAATAAACTGCTTGCAAGATATAATTATGCACATTAGGTGTGAAATGCAATCCACTTATGCAAGGTCTGTGCTTATGGGTACTACAAAACTGGTGGGGGGAGAGGGGGGAAGGGGGAGGAATTGAGCAAATTAATTGCTCTTTTACCCAGACTAATTTTCATTTCCCTGCTACTACAACTGATGCTCCCAGCCAGAATATCTTCACGGGAGTCACCCCACCAGTGCTGATCAGTTCATGGACCCACAGGCACATGCAGGAATCATCCTGAAATACTGCAGCTCACCCCCAGAGCAGCCTTTCATGTTTAGCTTGCATACATCAGCATAAAGATTTATCCTATCTGAGGACTCCCAAAACAACCCAAGTGAAGGATATGGGCAATGGGCAATGAAAAGGACCATGAGCCATCAGAATCAGTTCATGTCTGTGGAAGCACTAAATAAAGTGGAAGCACTTTATGCAGAGATGGATGTAGGAACTCCAGAGGCAACAAAGTTCAGCTTTGAGGACTTAGCCAAGTCCAAAGTTGATAGCTAAACATCTTACCTAGCACACAGAGATAGGAGCCATACCACAACAGTTAAACAAAACAATCCAATTTTGCATTATGAGTGGGAAGTTGCCTACTACCACTTAAAAACACCAAGCATGGCAGGTATGAGGGAGGAAACAGCACCTCATGTGTCTTCTCTCTAAACCAGGCTACAAAACAGATGCATCTCTTCATTCCAGATGCCAAAGCTGGAGCCTTTTTTCCTAAAAGAAGATGCCTGCAGGTGCTACTCAAAATAACTCAAAGCATGTGGAGTATCAGCCAGGAGCCAGGACCCTTCCCTCGCTGAGGCTGTTGAAGCCCAAGTTCCCAGCCTCCCCTGTGAGCATCCCAGTGACAGCTATTGTCACACTGGAGAAGCTGTATCCACACCTCGGCTTCAGCCTGGGTTACTACTGCAGTGCAACACAATACCTGAGTCTTCATGGCCAACATGAAAAGCCAGTAGACACAGCCATCCCTTCCCAGCTGTGTGATTTGGGCACCCTGGGCTGCCTCTGGTTGTGAGCACTGGCAGTTCAACAGTGTGCTTCACACATGAACAGCCTTTGTTTCAGTAACATACATACATGTGCTGCTTCTCCCCAAAAGCATGGCCTGCACAGCCTGGGACAGCCACCTGAATACATCCTTCTGACACTTGATAGCCACTTTTTGATCATAAAAAGGTCACAAATGTGCAAATATGAAAGTGCAGTGTGATATAAGGTTCAGGAGTCTGGTGTAGCAAAGCTTGCCTCTGATCAATGACCTTGATACACAACATCCTAATGAATTGAAAATCTGTTTAAATTCTTTCCATTAACCAGGGGAATACAGGTTATGGATTTTTTTTTCCCTAGTAAAAACAATATGAAATGAAACCTGAGAACATCAGAACAAATTATTCCTCCAAATGATGCAATGCAGCCTGAGCTACACAATTGTTAGAGAATTAAAACAGATTATCCCAGAAGGCTACTTGATTTTCATGCTGGTTATTTGGGATAGTGATGATGATTGCAGCAGGTACACATGTCTATGATTCTGTGCTATCCATACATGTTTTGGCAATGGAAGTATGCAGTTTTTATTTTAAACCCCCTCTTTTTCTCATTTTATCAATCACAGTACAAACTGTTAAAAGAAATATTATCTGAACTCAAAGTCTCCCTTGTCTGGCAAGCAGAAGCCAGGACTGGGTGCCTCTTCCAGCTTTGCCTTTGGCCTTCTAAGTGATGATTTTGGGCATCTGGCTTCACCTCTAATGCCTTAATTCGCCCACCTATCAGTAACTCGAGATCTCCAGATGAAGATTTTGAGATATCTATGTAAAGAAGCAGGCACTGTCATTATCCCAGATGTTGAGCAATGAGGAGAAAGTTTAACTGAGCACAAAATGTGACTCACACAAGCCTAAATACATGAAAGGAAGTGTTTAAGAACTGCCTTTGTGAAAATAGCTCTGGAGATGCTCTTATCAGTACACAGACAGTGCTAATGGCACTCAATTTTGTTGTTCAGACATGGCTTTTTCTGTGTTACCTTCTGTGCTGCTATCAGCCACACTGTCTCCTTACACTGCATTTGATAATCCATTAAAAACTTAAAATCCTTGGATAGTTTGGGTTGGAAGGGACCTTTAAAGGCTGTCAAGTCTAATCCCCCTGTAATGAGCAGGGACATCTTCAACCAGACCAAGTTGCTCAGAGTCCCAGCAAGCCTGACTTTAAATGTTTCTGGGAGTTAGGCATCCACCACCTCTCTGGGCAACCTGTGCCAGTCCCTCACTACCCTCACTGTAAAAAATTTCTTGCTTATATCTAATCCAAATCAACCTTCTTTTTGTTTAAAACCATTACCTCTTGTCCTATTGCAACAGGCCCTGCTAAAACATTTGTCCCCACCTTTGCTATAAGCCCCCCTTAAGTACTGAAAAGCTGCAATAAGGTTTCTCTGGAGCCTTTTTTTCTTCAGGCTGAATACTCCTAGCTCTCAGCCTGTCTTCACAGGGGAGGTGCTGCAGTCTCTGATCATCTTCACAGTCTTCTCTGAGCCAGCCCCAGCAGGTTGATTTCCTTCCTGTTCTGGGATCCCCTGAGCTGAATGGAGTCCTCCAGATGGGGTCTCAGCAAAGCAGATTAAAGGCTCCCTTGACCTTCTTCAAAAGCATATGCATAACTTTTGGGGATGGCATGCAATGGTAGAGAGCCTTTTATAAAGTTTAAAAACATTAAGCACAATCAGACATAAAAGGGCCAGACAAGATGTGAAATCCTGGAGCTGTTCTGAAAGTGCCTGCGGATTTTCACATCTCGAGGGCTTCCAGACGTGAGAATGGACAATGCAGACAGTTTCAGTTCCTCAGGCCTAGCACAAGCCAGCTGCTGTATTCAGGCAGCTCAGAGGGGATGTGAACCTGCCCACCCAGGATATCTGAAGTTTCCTTCCAAATGAAAGAATCAGGGTGACAGTTGTCACAAGCAGAGGTATAAAAGGTAGTCAAAATATGCACATAGCAGCCTCCACCACTTGAATCAATCTGATAAGCCAAATACAACATCATCATTCTGGATTAGTTATATTTTTTCCCAGTCTTCAGGGGGTCTTGGGCTTTGGTTTTGTTTTGGGTTTTTCCCCTCCGGTTAGCATATACAGCGCTGTAAGACATTGGTTGACACAAACAAATTTGGTGGCTGATGTGAGAGAGAGAGGGGCTTGTACCCTGCATCAGTGTCTGTTCCTGCATGACCAGCACAGGGCATGTCAGGATTCAAAGCATGGAAGCAAGGCCCTTGTAGGGATAGCTGCTCATGGGTTTAATTTGAGATCATGGGGAAGAAAGCTAAACAGTGACTCAAAGCTCTGTTCTTCTTTCACATGTGAATGTTTATTACTGAACAAGCTGTCTTACAGTCTGTTATACTTTTGGTTATACTTAGTAAAACAGCTAGAGGTGATTCAGTCTTGGTACAGATAATGTCTAAGTGACTTTTCAGATTCTAAAGAGATTATTCTTGTAAGTTTTGAGATATAATTATTTCCTCTCAGAAATCCAGTGGTGGAAAGAAATTGCATTGTGAATGTAGTTTATTTTTTTACCTTCTCTTTTTAAGGAGTTTTCCTGAAGATACTGTAAGTTAGTCTCCAACTATTCAGTCATCTTGGTCACTCATGTTTATCCACATGCCCAACTTTAAATTTGCCTTATAAAAGGCAGCAAAATGTTGACTTTTAAACCATCAGATTATTCTAGAAATATTGTTCTTACTTAAAGAATTAATTTCATTCTCAAGGTGAACATTTCACAACTCTGAGCTCTGCTAGTTTGTTACACAGCAATCACACCAAAACCTTACATTTTCATACACCTAACACACAAGGCTGCCTCATCTCATTGTAACAAATGGATTGTTGGCTGTTTTATTGTGCTTTCAGAGAAAACTCTGGTCCACTTAGGAGGACTGAGAGACTGGGAGACAAAGTAATGAAATCTGTTGTCTAATTAAACATTCAAAGCTAGAAAGAGCTGCCACCATTTACAGATGGATCACCAAGGGCTGGATCTCTTGCTGAGGCTGATACTGGAAATTAGCAATATTTAAATGTACGTCTCAAACAAAGTCCACAAGGAAATATTCCTCTTTATCAGCACATTCCATCTCGGGCAGGTTTGGAGTGCTCTGGCACAGGGGGTGCCGACCGCTGCTTTCATTACAGAGCTCGTAAAGTTAAAAAAAATACCTGGCTGATGCTCTGGGGTGCTACTGAATTGTGCCAGGCTCATGTCAGCTCCAAGAAAGCAAAGCAAAGCCCATTTCTTGGGTGTGTGCTGCTGAGGGAGCTGCCTTTTCACCTTCTTTCCACACAGAGCTGTTATTGTTTTTGTTCGCCTTGATCTTATCCTTGGAGAATTTGGAAGGGATTTCAAAAAGGCAGAGTGTTGATAGTAACTTTGTTTTCATGCTTCTCCTCTGTTGCTAGAGCTATTTGTTTTTACTGACTAGGAATTAGAATGGCCCCAGTCCCCCACCTTGATCCAAAGGGGCATGCCCCAGGTCAGAACGAAGCCTCAGAGACTTTGCCTTGACTTCGTAAGGGCACAAGAATTTCCCCATGCAGGTTTGCTTGCACGTTCCAGGCTGAAGGGTTTATTTACAACAGCTCCTGTGCCTTCTTTACGTCCCAAGACAGATTTCTCAGCACACTCTACCACAGGATTTTCCTATTAGATGTGGATTTTCCCTCTTTTCAAGTGCTTCGCATTGTAATTTTCTGCAGTTTTGTGCCTTTCCCACTCTGCCCAGACCTGTGCTTACCAAGAGGAAGGAGATCAGCAAGACATCCACAGCCAACACTACAGCAGCAGCAGCAGAAGCAAGGCACGAGAGTGGCGGACATTGCTCTTCACCCCTCAGTCACCTTTGTGGTCTCTGTTAGCAGCTGCAGCCTTTGTAGATGTCCAGTTAAGCTTGAGACTGACCCAGAGAACAAGAAGAAACAAAGGTCACTTCCAGTTTCACCAGAAAGAAATTCCAGTGGCTACTCCAACCCCATAATCCAGCCATGATTAATGTGTATCGAAGGCAGATCTGGTTTCATCAGAGATCCGGGATTTTAAACAGTCCTAACTGCTTGGGGAAAGAAAAAAAACCAAACAAAGCCACTCTGGAAAGCTGAAGGAGGAAAAATACATCTTAAATACAAAGTTGGATCATGTCACAGGGACATTAACAAATGACAGTGTTCTCCACAAACATGGCCTGCTCTGCAGGGCATTAAAGCAAAGGCTTCCTCTGGATTTGCACCTCCATTCTCCCTTTTCTCTCATACCACATAACCTAAAGGCTTTTGAAGGGATTTCTGAAGTCTGCTTTCCCTCCCACACTCAAATTTGCTTGAGTTTGACCTGCAGATTGAACAATTTGTGGTGTAAGAGAACAGAAAACAGGCAAAAAATGCACACAGGTGTAGTGAGCTCCCACACCTTGCTTTACTACAAGTTCTGTGTCCAAATGAGTTTGTGCTGTGGAAGAAAAGTCCTTTCAGGACAAGAAGAGTAACTCCTGAACCTCTCACAAGGAACATCTCAATATGAACTGAGATTTCCAGTCCAACCAACCTGTGTCCACCATGGGGAGCTGTCATTTTGGGGTGTTAGCACCTGACTGGTTGATTTTCAAGTCACAGCCCCTCTCCGAGATTTCAGATCAGAGCACTCAAGGTTTCCAAAAATAGTCCCCACTCTAGTTCTCCTGTTCAGCCATAATGCAGCAGTATCATTCCCTAACCTTGTTCTCAGAAACAGCTGAGATTTTTGGCTGCATTTTAAAACAAAAAGACAGAGATGAAGAAAAAAAGCAGGGGGTGGAAAAGAGCTTGAGGGAAATGCCTGGCATGGAAAGGCTTTAGCCTAAGTAGCTGAGCTTTGGCAAAGCTGTAAGTAGTCAGACTGCTTCTTAGAGTGAAAACCACACGACACACTTGATGGGTACAAACCCACTCATAAAAACCCAGACACCTCTCATATCTACAGAAACCTGTGCTCCAGAGCAGATAGGGTGAGCAGTAATGAAGGGTTCAAGTCGCAGCAGCAAGATCAAGATTAGGTAACAGGAGAAGGTTTAACTGTGAAGATAACTTGAGTCCTGGGATAGGTTTCCCAGGAGAACTGAACTTTCATCACAGGAGGTTCTCAGAAGCAGATGGAGTGCAATCATCCCTGATAGAGCAAAGAGCAGCTAAAAAGTGAACTGGGTGACACTTCACGGCTCTATGTACTCTATACACAATTATCTACGCATGCTAATAATCAGCAATAATTCTCTTCCCTTAGTGAAAGCATTTTATACTTGTTGAAGTGATCTATTTTTACATCCATGTTTTAACAGAGACAATATCTCTACCCCAGTCTGAAAGGAGTGGTGAAGCAGAGGCCCATGGAGGCTGTGTGACCTCTCCATGCTCATAGTAAACTAGTTTGGGTAGTGACCAGCATTTAAAGTTCTGCAATCATCACTTCTCAACCCAAATTGTTCTTCTCCCTGGGAATTTCTTAGAAGTTCTCATGCACATTTTTATGGCCACTGATTGATGGAGTTCCTTTTTTGACTGCTTCTTCTTCTGCTCTAGGGTTTATTTGAGCCCATTACCCAAGGATCTCCTTAGAGCTCATCCTTTCTTCTCCAGCCAGGGGATTTCCACTCTGCTGTCAGATCCAAGGTTGCTTATGTCCCTTTTATCTAGCAGTATCCTGTGTTTCATCTTTCTGAGGAAAGATCCTGAATGGGAGCTATTCCTCCCCGTTTTCATCATCTACTTTTCAACTCTATTGCTTCAGTTCCAACCTGGCTGGTCTTCACTGTATATCTAGCTACTTCATAAAATGAGCAGTCCTGTTTATTTGATGTTTCTGTTCTTTCTTGTTCAAGGCTTTGTTTTAATTGTAGGAAGTCAAAGAGGCATCATTTGGGAATCAAAGGAAGGCACTTGAGCATGTCAGAAGATTCCACAGATGTCAGAACATCCCACTGCTGCCTAGCTGAGGATGTCTGGTGGGCAGCTCATGACCTTGGCTTGTTTCATCACTTCTCTTTTGCTCTTTAGCAGCAGCTTTTCCTTGATGTTATTTTGTAATAACAAATTTATGAGTATCAATTTTGAGTGTCACAGGTCTTCTGGGGTCCAGAGGTTTTTGTTTTGCGCTCTGCAGGCTGATTTCACAGTGTTGGATCCTGGCCCCCATCACATCTGCTCTCATTCAGTTTGGCAACAAACTCATCTTTCACCATGCCATCTTAATGGTTCTTTTCTGCTTTTATAAAGAGTCTGCCTCACTGCCATTGCAGAGCTTTGCCCTTTAGTATCTTCTTATCTGGCAGGAACCTGAGGCATGCATTTCCAAAGATGAAAACCTGGTGTGCTCTTCATGCTACTGTTCTAGGGTCAAGACAGGGGATGTTTGGCCACCCACCTTAGGCTTCTGTCTCTGGGAAATGCCAAGTACAGATTCAAGGGATTCACACCTTAGGCTTCACCAGCAGCAATCTGGATGAAAGTGTGCCAGAGACAACCTGCAAAGGCACTCAGGGATTACCTTCCTGAGAGCTCTGCCTGCAGGCAGTACAGTCCTTCATCACCTCCAAGGCAAGGCTTGCAGGTTGTTATGAAGGAGAAACCAAACCTTACTGTTACTTTGCAGCTCTGTCACAGTCAGTGAGTTGTCAGAGCAGACCTGTTCTCCCTGGGCACCACTCATCTGAGAGGGGATTAGACAACGACCAAGAAAATTGTTCTTAGCAGAATATATAGATTCTAACACTTAAACTATCATGTAAGAGCAAAAATAAAGCATTTCAGAGAAGAGCCCTAAGGTCCAGCCTTCCCTGTTTCAAGGTCTGTCGCCCACCACATTGTGCATTTTGGTTCCTAAAGGCTGAATTTCAGTGGATTTTCTCCCCTGGCTGGAATTTTATCTCCCACAGAAGAAGCCATAGACACCTGAAAGTGTCCCCAGGAAGCAAACTCCCCCTGACAACCACAAAGCTGGGAAAAGCCTTCACTTTCTGCCCACTAAAAATACACTCTAGTGATTTTGAATTCAAGTAGCTGCAGTCCCTGAATTCCTTTGGCACATGCTGAAATTGAAGCTGGTTGAGTCATTCTGGTCCTTAGGTAACCAGAGCTCAACGTCAAAGCCACACACCACTGCCGTCCCCACCCAGCACAGGAGTACAGACAGTCCTAGCTGTGCTCTCAGCGGCTCTGTTTCCCAGCATCTATCACTAACACTGCATTAGGAATAGTGTGATTGTCAGCAAACATCTAACAAAAGCCCAGGAGCACCATGCAGTGATTGAACTCACTGCCTGGGAGCTCCTTGCTCCCGAGGCTCCTGTCTGCACACCAGCTTTCCCTCTGCTTTATGTGAAGGGCGTGCAAAGTGCTTTGAAAGTCAGCTCTGCACGGTTTCCTCTGGAGCTGCCTGTAATCCACCTTTTTTTTTATGTTGACGTAGGCAAAAGGGAGTACCTGGGGTAAGAAGCTGCAGTCCCAAGCACGGAGGCAGGCTGTTAAAAACATGCTGATGCCCTTGCTTTGGAAGTACCATCCTCCTCCGCTTTGTTTCTCAAACACCCGTATTTAATGACAAACAAGAACTTTTCTCCAAGGAAAGAGACATTGCCACAACACAGAAGTGAGAAAACAGGATCACGAGTTGCCAAGTGCAGGATGCCACGTTTGAAATGGAGTCAAAGCAGAGGTGGGCATGAATATGGACATGAAGATGGGTCTCTCCATCTCGATCCCTCTGCACTGCCTTTGAACTGAAGAGGAAGTGCTCGTGGCAATGCAGGATGTAAAGCTGATTATGCTTTGCTCTGTAAGAAAACACATGTATCCTGGGAGCACATGACTGCTGAAAGATTAAAAGGAGCCTAAAATTCAGCACTTTGTCTCTATCAGCAGTTGCACTAAGTACTTGCTTTTTTCATCTTGTGTTCTCTTCAAAGACTTCAGAAAACACTTTATAGACAGCTAAATGAGCACCCCAAATCCTGAGAGCAGAGGTAGAGAAAGTGAGGTGTAATTTATTTTCCAGCTCAGCTGCATAAAATGAGCTGGAGCAAAGTAGGAACTGCAATTTCAAATCACAGCCCCCATCTGCAGTAGCAGCTAGTTATATTCTCATCAACTATTCACTTACTGGTTTGTGAAAGCTGCCCAGCATTGAACTCTCCCTTACTTTATCCTCTCATTAGCTCCCCAAGTGTTTCAGAAAGTCTTGGACCCTTGCAGAGGCAATGTTCACACTCTTACTTTCCTGCACTTTTCATGAACCTGCTCAGAAACTATTTGAATAGTTTCTTTGTCTTTTTGATTTCCCAATTTCCATTTTGAGCACGTGAAGCCTTTGCTATGACAAGCGTTCCCCAGCAAAGCTCCAGTTTCTCTGCTGATGAACCTGTAACTTAAATATGGTGCCAAGCACCTGTGAGATGCACGTGTTCAGAGACAATTACAGCTCCTTGGGGTACTAAGCCAGCAGCAGCAATTAAAAGTCATCTGGGCCAGAGAAGGTGCTCCAGCTGCTGATGGTTTGGGAGGCAAGGAAGGGACCACTTGTCCATTTCTGGCACTGCTGGTGCAGGCAAGGCACACACCCCTGGCACAGAGCTCAGAGGTGCTTCAATTGCAGTGGAACACAAGCTTCAGCCTAATCTTTCTTCCAAAGCATCATTACTCTTGTGAGGGATTTTCCTGCAAGATGTATTGTCTTAACCCCAAGGGGTTGGCCTGTCAGGCCCAGCTTTATCCTGACTTGTAAAGGCAGAAACACGAGACCAAGAGCAGCTGCTTTCTGTACATTGCCAATATGTTTCCAATGACTTGTGCTCTCGCTGTGCCCAGGGGTACAGCCCCAGCTCAGGAAGACATTTATTCAGCACATGCCTAAAAGCCATTGACCTGAATGAGCCTCAGGCTTGTGCCTCAGATTTGTTCTGAATCAAGGCCTGATAGAGGGGATATTTTTTTTCTGCTCATTTAAACATTGAAACCCAAGACTGTAACACAGTATATTGAAATGTCCCTCTGCTGCTGTTCCATCAGCTCATGAATCTTGTGGAAAGGCCATCAGTTACAGGTTGCTGCAACTGTGGTAAAAACTGAACATTACATTTATCTTTTCATAGTGTGCATTAATGATTAAGATGTATGATGTTTTCTTGCTATCAGATTTAGAAAATTTGGAAGCTTGTGGCATATGATGGACTCCTTGAAATGTTTTCCTTGGATTAAATATCAGGTTGCATTTTGATTAGGAGAAAAATATAGCAGGGGAACGCAGGCAGTGATGAATTAACAATTTCCTATTGCTTTCTCAGACTTACTATTCATTTTAGGTGGAACAAATTTGTGTCAATAGAAAATTCCATAGAGGCATTGATTTATTTGGAATTTAAAGGTATAGTAAAGAAAACATTTAAAGAGTCTTAATCATGAAGAGTATGGTTTTGATTAACTCTAGGATTTTTTTAAAAAGAACTAATTATTTTCCAAGCTGTGGCAATTTCCAAAAAGCTTTCTCTTTATACCAACAGTTTAGGTAGAGGCACATTGTTTCTAAAAGAATAAAACAGCACTGTTCAGGTTTCTGCCATACAGCACTAACACCAAACTAGCCTCATCTGTCATATCCAGCTGCCATTTGCCTTTGGATATTTCTAATTAAACTAATAACAAAGGAACCAGCAATGGACCCCCACCCACACCAAAGAGGGGAAGCTTAAGACAAATCCAAAATTACAGGAGCCAGTACTTGCTTCCCTGATAGCCCTTACCCTTTCGAGAAGGTTTTGGAAAATGCAGCTCACAATAAAATTCTCCATCACTCTAAGGGAAAAACAATTGGTCTATATTTAGGTCAAAAAATTAAACAGTAATAAACCCAGTGAATTCTAAGCAAGGCTGACAGTTGTGCTCAGGGCCACACGATCACAGAGCAGTGGTCTGCCCGTGCAGCTGCTGTCATGAAGATGTCCCTGAGCAGGCTGGTGCCCCCAGCTGCATTTCCAGCACCAGACAGGCACAAGCAACAGCCCCAGTGTGCTGGCAGTGTCTTGCTCTACAGAGGCACTGATCCAGCTGCAGCCATGCATTCAGGGTGTGGATGGGATGATTTACAGCCTGAGGTGCTTTAGGGGCTGGCTGCCAGAGACCATCTCCTGCAGAGAGGAGGGAGCTGCAACCCCTCACAGGAGCAGAGAAATGCTCCCTCTGATGATGCTCCAGCCTGGACTTTATGTCTTAGAGGACTTTCCCAACCTAAACGATTCTCTGTAACTGTATTCCCAACTCCATACAATGAGACACCTAAACACCACCCACCACACCTGCACAGCAACATCCACACATACCAGAAAGATCTGGAAACTTGGAGCAATTCTCCCACATGGTCTAAAACCTACTGGTGCCTCCCAGGCATCCTGAAGTAATTCAAAGTTGGGACTAATGCTGTTTCAAAGGGCTACCCATACACTATCAGAAAACAGATAATGCAAGAACACATACATTTAAATGAGGAAAGGGGCTGTGGATCTTTTAGATTTAAATGAAGAATTGTATCATGTGTGATAATTACAGCCTTCGCAGGCAGCAAATGCTTCAGTCAAGTTCACGCTCCTTTAATTAAAAGAGCTGTATCTCCTTCCACGTTTCATATCCTCATCTAAATAATGAACTTCCAAAGCACATGACCCGATGAATGCTGCCTCCAGATTGCACATTCAGTATCTTCAATAAATAAGGCTACACTCTCAACTACTAACTAGTTATGAATAGCAGTTTAAAATAACAAAGCAGCCATTCAAATGCAAAGCTAAAATGGCATTTCAAGTGGTAAAATTGTTTGAAATTGTCACTAATGGGAGCCATTCTGCTCCAGTCAGCAGCCTGTTGTCACAGAGCTGGACACCCCAGAGACTCCTACCTCTCCATCACACTGAGCTCAACTTGGCCCTTGGGTTCAAGCTAATTGGAGCAGGGATGGACGGCCAGAGCACGACCTCCTTGGCTTTGTTTACGGAGGAAGCTCTTCTCATTAGATAGCTGGATGAGTCTGCACATCGCTGGGAGACAAATATACGGACTTTCACTTGTAGGTCAGCAGTTCAGATCTGATGGGGATGAGTAATGACAAGCTAATTGATCTCAGATGGCCGTTTGGTGGTCTCTGCAAAATGAATTTGGTGATCTGGGTTCACGTCTCAGGGGATGAGCATCCATGTCGTAGAAACTCGGCACTGCAGAGCCCCTCTGGAAGGAGCTGTGGAAAACACCCCTGTTCTTGTTCTTAGAGGGAGTCCCTTGGCGGCAGGGGTGCAGCACGATGACAGCTGGAGTCGAGCAGTGGGTCTTTCTGAGAAACTCCCCAGCAGCTCTGAGGAGCTGGGCTGCCTTTGCTCAGCCGGCTCCTGTGCTCCCAGCGGAGCAGCCAAAGGTTTGCTAACAGCCCCTCTGCGAGCCGGGGAACTTGATGCCCACGCCTAATTGGAGAAATGCTGACGAGGTTCTCTTCTAATCAGAAACTACCGTTTGCATCCTGGCTCTCTAACAATACATCCCTGTCCTTCCAGCATACCAGTTAAAACATGACCCTGTGCAATTCATTTTCTGGCTAAAATTAGTGATTTTTAGCTGCAATGCATTCTTTAAATTGTGTCCAGTGGGGCAGAAAGAGCCTGGAAAACTCCTGTTCTCAGGAGGGTCATTTATTCTGACAGCAATGCTAAAGCATATATCTTTCTGTCACAGCTCTGGCCCTCAGAAGAATTTCTAGATACAGTATTGCTTTTTTTATTTCTTTTGTTTAAACATTATTAATTGCCTCCCTAGCCCTCTTCACTGAAAACAATTGTCTGGGGTCAGACTTGAGGGCTGTTGTTTCCATTCCTGCTGTGCACAAAGGACTGCTCCATTACAGAGCCTTGCTGGAGGAGCTACAAACGGACCGATCCTGCTCTCCCACTGCTTCACCCTGGACTCCCTTTTTTAATACCAAAGTTGCTCAGCAGGTTTGCTCCCGGTTTGCAGGGGTAGGCAAACCTCAGCCTCTCCAACAGCATCGACCAGAGGTACCAAAGCTGGGGGTGCCACTCGAAAGGGCTCCGGAGTGCCGGCACATTCCCGTTCCGTAGCTGACCCTTGGGGCAGCAGCTCCGGCGGGCACAGGGGGATGATGTGCCTGACCCAGGGTCACGGCCAGCCTCACAGGAGCTTGTTTGGCTTGTCCCCATGGGAAGCTGCCGTGCAAAACTGGTAAATACTCCAAGGAGGAAGTCTGCGCTTTGTTCTCCGTCCCAGACACAGCGCGGGGCCTCGGGCGCGCCCCGGGGCTCCCGCCCGGCCGGGCAGGCGGGTGTGGGCAGCGGCTGTGCGGGCACTGCCCCGGGCCAGGCGGGTCCAGCGATGGAGACGGCACCGGCTGCCCTTCTACCCTCAGAGTCCTTTAAGACAGCGACCCGTTTGTTAGTGATGGGAAAATGCACGGGGGTGCCCAGAGGGAGAGCACAAAGTGCCGTATTTGCATGTATAATGGCCATGTTTGTTGCTCCCTCCCCTACTCCCCCTCACGTTCCCCTCCCTGCCTCTCCTGCCATAAATTAGGGAGCAGGCAGGCAGGCAGGAGGTGCGCCGGGGCTCATTTGGTTGGGGCAGGGTGTAGCCGTGCCATGCAAATCCGCCTTTGCTTCCTCTTGTGCCCCGAACGGGCGCGGCGGCTCGCAGCGCTGCCGGCTCGGGAGCTGCTGCCCGGTGCCCAGGGCACCTCAGCTCCTGTGCCTGACCCCAGGCGAGGCAAAGCGGCCAAGGGTGATCCTCCCGTGGCACGGAGCCAAAGCACCACGTCCTGCATTGCTTCCTTCGCTTCCCAGCCACTCCTGCCCCTCTTGGAGGCCCGATCCCACCATTCACAGAATGTTTTAAATTTGGAGGAGAGCCTGACTGGGACACAGCACAAAGCACTGAGGGCATTCCTCCTGGCCCTTCCCAAGCTTCCCCACCTGCATGGATGATGGAGGGGATGAGTGCGAGGCCAGCCTCACACTCCAGCTGACAGCCCACTTTCCCCACTCAGTCAGGGCTGCCATTGTCCCTCTGTGCATGCCTAATCCTGTGCCAGCTCTGGGCAGGATTTACACCAGTAACAGCTTACTCCAAGGTAGAAAACCTCATGCTTTCTAGGTGGGTGCCAGCACAGCTGTCAGCAGGGTAAGGACTGGGCAGCAAAATGTGGGCATCAGCACCAGCCCTACAGATGTCATTGTGGTGGCCTCATGTGGATGGGCCTGGGACCCCTTTGGGCAGTGCTGTGGACTGCAAGGCCTGGGCAGAAGAGACCTGAGTTTCTGTTGGGCACCAGGCATGAGAAATGATGCCCATAATTGCTCTCTAGATCTCTCTAGATCTACTACATCTTTACTCTCCTTGGATGACCTCTCGGTCCTCCTCCATCTTTTCAGCAGATCTGTTCCATCCAGCAGTGACCACATCCCTCCCCATGCCCTATGGACCTGGGTCTGTGTGAAAACCCTGCCCTGCACTGCTGCCTCCTCCTCCAGGGACATGTCAGCCACATGCAGCCGCTGCCTTTCCCTTTCCAGCATGTAAAGAGCAAATTAAATTAACTCTCAAGCAGCCTGGCAAGGAAATATTCCATTTGTTTTCCCCCAGCCATCCCAAACAAGCCCTCCTGCAGCAGAGGCTGCTCACTACCCCCATCCCAAAGCATCAGCTGCAGGGAGCAGCAGCACATCCCTCGGCAGGGTGTAGGATGTGTGGTAGGAGAGAGCACAAAGGTGTGTGCTCTTTATCCTCCTGCCTCCCAGTGAAACCTCCACACTCTCTCAGTGCCTGTGCTGAGCTCGTGGCACAGTGCAGCACATGCCTGGCCACATGAAGAGGAGGCAGCACCCTGCTCCTCCTCCTCCTCCATGGCAGCAGGGGAATGTGAGGAGGTGTTTGATAACCCGTGGGGTTTTGTGACTCTCAAAGCCCCCACAAATCTCAGCTGAGAATCTGCCAGTGTATTTGCTTTGGTGCTGGGTTCAGGACCTTAAGGCTTGGCACCATCCCTTTCATGCAGCTTCTTTTATCCCTTCACCCAAGCTGCTCCCTCAAAGCTCGTGGTTCTGCACTGGGTGACACCAGCCTGGGGAGAGCTGCCCTCTGCATCAAAAACCTTCCTACACACACAAACACACGTGCTTGCATTTGTGCTTTCAGGCCCTGCTCACCCCTGCCATCAAACAGCGCATTTCTAAACTCCACAGGGTAAAGGTGCATTTGATTCCTAATGAAGTCTGCACACACAGACCCCAGAGACTCCTTAGACTGCTCTGTCTTTTCCAGGCTTCTGGAATAGAAAGACAATGCCTGCTCCAAGATCTCTAAGTGAATCCTGCAGCTGATGAGACCCCAGCTCCCCCTTCCCACAGGGACCCTGGGCCCAGGCCCACTGCTCTGCTGGGTGGAAGGGCAGGGCCCCCAAGGGGACATCCCTGGGGCTGCACATCCCTCAGGAATGAATTCTGGAGCTCATTTTCCCTTTGAATAAGGCAAGTTCTGGGTTTGGTACAAGGGAAGTAGGTGCCCATGTGAGCAGTGTTAGCCTTGTGTTGGAAGGAAAGCCATTTTTGGAAAACACCTGTAATACAAGAACCAGGTTTATTACTTTCTATGTTGTACATTTTTCTTCATAGCAAGGCCAGGGATACATTTTTCATGCATTGTAGAGAGGCAGATTTTGAGAGCTGATGTTTGCAGACATTGAAAACAATCATTTTTTGGTGAAGGCAGGAATCTCTGTGCAGGGAGAGGGAGCAAGGTTGTCCTCACACTTCCCAGGAGGTTCAGAACTGGTGCCACTGGAGCTAACTGGGCAGCTCACACTCATTTTGGACAACCAGGAGCTCTCTGGTGGCTCGTGGGCTGGATCTGGGCTGCCAAATGTTACAGAGGACCCTATGTCAGTCTGCTGCCCTGTTCCCCCAAGAGATACAGGGTACAGGGGAGGGAGGAAAAGGCTGTGTGGGTTTGTGATGTTTTCCAACCACTTTTCCTGCCTGGCCAAATGAGAAGAACTCGTTTCTAAATGATAACACGTGGCAAATGATTCTGACTGCAGATGGGAAGAGCCCAGCATGACATTCCGCAGGATGTAAGCCTTCTCTGGGTGTTTCCCTGCACTGGAAATATCACCTTCACATCAAAAAAGCAACCTTGCACTGAACACAACTCAGCGGCTGATTTATGTCGTGGAAAAGCCAGAGCTGCTCATCAAAAACAAACTTAAAAATAACATTGTGGTTGATGTTCTCACAGTTCATAAATATTCCCACTCACTCCACCGTTGGGGGGGATTTTTTCTTGGAGGGGAGGGGGTGGGTGAAGTGGAGCAAACCAGGGTTGTGAGCTCTTTATTTGTGTTAAATGCAAAGAAGAAAAACCCACCCAGCAGCTCTGCATCTGAAGCTGCCTGGGCTTCATTGCCAGAGGAGGAACCAGCTCTGCCCTTTGCTCCAGCATCCTCCTGCCAGGCTTCCAGAGCTGCCTGCCTTTGCAGGCTCCCAGCCAGCCCTGCAGCCTCTCTCTGCTGCATTATTCACCCAGGCTCTCCCAGAGCAGCAAACCATGCTGGCTGTGCCTGCACACCACAGCGTGCCCTGGTTCCTGGCAGGGTTTTACACCCAGATAAAAATCGATTGCTGCTTTATATCAGAAATCCCCATGGCTGCAGCTCTCCACCTTCCCATAGGCAAAATAAATCGCTCTTTAAGCCTCCCCACACACACACAGATGCTTCACACAACAGGGACTAAGCCAGGAAGGAGGCAAACTGCATTTGACCACCAGCATGGGCATCCACGGGGCCCTGGCTCCTAAATCCCTTGGCACTTTGGCTGCCAATGCAGGGCAGCCTTGGTGGGCAGCTGATTGCAGTGGCTTCTAGGTCAAATTAGAACAGAAACTGCCTTGACCAGTGCTGGAGAGGAACAAATTAAGGTAAGAAATCCTGCTTTTCATGTTGGGATATTACAAGCTCACAAATGTACAGCAACAGAGGCCCCTGGGGGAATCTGAGGGTGCATGTACCAGCTTTGCCAGCCTGGTAGAGGATCTCAGAAGAAACTTAAAAATCCTTGTGTGTGACTTGGAAGAAGAGACTCAGTTGCATCACAGCCCAGACCAGCTATGTCTTGTGAAACCAAGCCGTGATTAAAACAACAGACGTGTTTTGCTTGGATTTTTTTTTTTTTTTTTTAACCTTCTTTAGATCTCTCATTGAGGAAAGCTGGGACATGACTCATCCATGGCTTCCAGACCTAGGAAAAAAAAAAATAGTAAAAAAAAAAGAGAAAACAACCCTGAAAAAAAAAAAATTCCCAAACCATTTTCCAACCAAATGTTTGAATGCATTTGTTTTTGGCGTGCCCATGGGCAGGCAGCGAGACCAGCCCTGCCAAGCCTGCCCGCTGCCTCACGCAGCTCAACTCGAATTTTCAGTAATCCCCACAAGCTCTTTGATGTGGCTGAGCCTGGCAGGAGCTGGGGTCGATACAGGTGAACGGCTGCACTCTCGCTTTCTTCACCATCCATACAAACTTGCCACCCTCTGACGAGTGGGACCTGGCCATCCTGCTGCCACACTCTGCTGTAACGTGGCCCCTCCCCACCACAAGCCTCAGGGGAGTCAGGATCTGCCCTGGGAAGTCTCTGTGGAGGAGAAGCAGCTCTTGATGCTGTTTACTGGGAGCTCAGGGAGGCACCTCTGGCAAACACATGAGTAAACATGTCTAATTGTTTGTTGCAAAGTCCCCCGAGCACCATTTAAACTGAGCCCATGTGGACCCCGGGCTCCACCTCTGCATGGGCATGCTGGGCATGTCCCTGCCTGCTCCTGTCCTCCCTGAGCATGGGGGGACACCCAGGGCACTCCTGGGACAGAGCAGCCACAGATGGGCTGGGTGAGAATTAATGTGGAAAGAGAGAGGAGAAAAAAATGTGGATATTTCAAAAGCCTCTGGAAGGCTTCTGAACATCTCATACCAGCAATTGAATAGGACATTGTAGGAATTACCTCCAGTAATAGGTTGGTCTTGGCTTTGACATTGCTTTTAGCCCCAAGCTCCGTATTAGGCAGGCCAAAGCCCACAGAAGCTCTCTTAATGCATTATTTCTTAATAAAGTAACCCAATATATTTTCTCTATAGATTTTGGCTTTCTCAGCGTCAGCCAACGTTCCTGGAGAGTGCTGGGGTGAGCCCTTCTGTGGGCAGCTGAGGAGCCCAGTCCTGAGCTCACATACCCACTTCCCTGCAGTGGAAGTTGGGTTTTTGGTGTCTCAGTGGGTTGTATGAGAAAAGGAGGGTGGGAAGGAGAGGAAATCCAAGCTCTGACGGATGGAAGTGGACTGGAAATCTCACACCAAGAACAATGTTTGAGCTATCACCAGAAAGCAACTTTGGAGGAGGAAGGCAAGGGCAATGCTCAATGCCTGGGGGTAAACTCAACCCATAAACCCTCCAAAGAACCCAGAGGGTTTTGCAGAGGGGGGCAAGGCTGTGCAGGGCCAGGAACTGGGGAACTGCAGAAACCCCAGCAAGCCAGCACACGGGGGGAACAGCTGGCAATCAAACAGGATGCTTCACCAGCTGAATGCCTCTTGAGCCGTGATCATCCTTCTTTTCCAGACAAGAAAAAATACCTCAGGAGCTCTTCCCCGCCTCCCAGCCCGCTGCCTTTGCTTGCTGGATCTATATCAGAAGACTGTAGTACTCACCCAGGGGTTTTTATTTAGCGTCCCTGCCTTTGTGCCAGCAGACCTTGCATGGCAGGTTCAGTCACTTTCCATGGGGCCTTAAGAATTCAATTTTGCTTTTAAATTTGCTGCCTCCAGGCAAGATGTAGCAAGTTTTTATGTGCATGGTGCCTCTTTGTCTGCGTAGTGGTCTCATTCCTAATGAAGAGAAGGAAAACAAAAATTCTATCTCTCTAAAGGATGCTATTGTGTGAAATTATTGAGTAAACAGGGGAGCTGGGGCGGGATTTGCCCAGACTCACGTGCTGTGAGTAGCCAGAGCAGAGCCTGGGTTTCAGTCCCCTTTTCCAGCACCATCACTTGCCAGGCCCAGCTTTCATGAGAGTTTCTTTTTTTCAGAGCAGAGAAGAGCAGGAATGCTCCAGCCCTGCATCCCACTCCAGCACCATCCACCTTCCCTGCAGGGAGGTTTTGGCATGAGCTCCCCCATTCCCTTCTCTCTTTACTGCTGCCAGAGACCCAGCCAGCGATAAACAGCAGCGGGAGCCTTTTAATTAACATCCTCATTTCAAGGCAACATATTATTTTCATTAAAATCCATAAATAGTCTCTGCTTGGACCTTTTCTTATGCCTTGTATTGAAAGCAAATCAAACCCTACCCCTGGCATCTGGATCCCATACTTCCTCCACAGGATGCTTTGCTGAGCAGAGGCTGCACCTGAGTGGGTTCAGCTCATGGGACAGGGATTTCCCAGTAGGAAAGGCAGCAGCAGGTCAGATATTTTGGGGGATGCTTCTCCCTGTGTGAGGAAGTTACAATTTCAGATACAACAGAGGAGAGAGCTCAGGGAGCATTGGAGTGCAGCATCCCTGGCAGTGTCCCATCCTGGGCCAAATCCCTTCTTGCCTCACGTGGACCCTTCTGCCCTGGGGGAGCTCTGGACTCATCTATGTGACAGCATGTGACCCTTTTCTTCCTAAACTGAGTGCTGTTAAATTAGGCAGGCTGACCCCAGTTAGCCAGGCCTGAATCTGCAGTACTTTGGGATCTGGGCAGAAGAAGTGGTAAAAGGGAAAAATCACCCCACAAGAAACAGGAATGAGGGCACTGTGCTGGTAAGAGGTGGGTCCTGGCATGCCAGGCTGGTCATGGGGGGCAGAGGTGCATGTGAGCATGGCAGTGCACAAGGGCACAGGGTGTGCATGCAGGGATGACAGCTCTCCCTTGCAAAGCAGGAAAAAGGCCGAGCAGGGTCTGTTCCAGGGCAGCAAGCACAGCTCATCTCATGTCTCCAATGTGCTCCCAATATGTTCCCAGCACCATGTCCCCAATGTGATCTGGGCAGCCCTGCCAGGGCACAAAGAGGCCTCAGTGCTCTCCCTGCTTTCACTGGCCATTCTTCAATCCCTTTTCCCCCACACTAAAGTCTACTTCCCCACACAAAGCCTCAGTTTGTCCTTGGAACTCCCAGCAGAAGCACTGCTGTCCTTCCCTGCAGGCAAGGGGCCAAAGCACCACGCAGAGAGATTCCCCCATTGAGATGAGCACCACACTGGGAGGTTTCCCACGGCCACACAGCAAACAGACCACCCCACTGAGCCCTATCACCCCCTGTCAGCCCTATCAGCCCATCTCCTCCCGGGTCACCCTGACCCCCAGGCTCATCCTTGCCTGCTCCTGTGTGCCGAGGAGAAATGCCTTGGCTGCAGTGGCTTTGGCAAGGGCTGTTATCCCGACGGCTTTTCCAGGAGAGCTGGTGAATGAGATGTTTGTCTGCTGGTTCTTCGCAGTTTATCCAGCCAGGTTTATTCTCAGGGAGTGGCTGGGGTTTGTGCCGCCCCAGCCCGGGAGCTGGCGTGAAGGGATCCAGTTCCCAGGGACAAAAATCCATTAGTTGCACATGATCCCTGTGCAATGCAGCACCCTTGGACTCCACCCAGCACAGAATTTTCCTCCAGTTTGGGGCTTTATTGCAAATCTGTGACAAAGCCTGGATTTGTCAGATGATTAATTTTGACTGCATATCAAACATAACCCAAACACGAAACCCACCCCAAAGTGATCTACCAGGTGATCTCCAAGCCCTGCCATGCCAGGGTTGGTTGGTTGGTTGGTTGGTTGGTTGGTTGGTTGGTTGGTTTAAGGAAGGGGCCACAGTGGTTTGGCTTGAGCTGCTCAGGGATTTTGTGGAGGGGGATAAATAAATGCAGGGCACCCACTGACTGTCACCAGGTGACTGCTGTAGGACCTCAGGATCAAGGCATCCTTCCAGACCTCCTGAAAGCCTCATGGAGCTGCTCTGTTAAGCACTGGTAAATAGCAAAGCTGCTGTCCCTTGTTCCTTGCTGCTCGTAGGGACACATCCTGCTGTCCCTTTTGGCAGGCATGTTTTGTGGAAGTGCTGATGGTCTTGGTTTGCCCTCAATGGATCTCAAGCATTGAGAAAGAAGGTCTCCCAGAATTTGCCTTGTGTTACAGACCAAACTTGAGCATGTGAGAGGTTATCCTGCCTTTGGTTTCATATTTTGATCAAAGCAAATCTTCAGAGGCCTCCAGACCCTGGAGCTCGGGATGAAACTCACCACAATGCTCAGAAGCTCAACTGGCCATCAGGTCCAGGGAGTTCCTACAGAGCTGTGTCCACCCACAGCCAGGACATCCCTGCATGCAGCACCCCTGCTGCCAGCACCAACTGCAAGGAGGGAAGTTTGCTTGCTTGTCACCGAGGAGCTCAAAACAAATGGATTTGTATAAAATGCTCTCACTCCATTCATGGCCTCAGCAGCAGCCAGCTGCCTGCCGGGGAGGGAATATGTTGTAATGTCATCATTTTCTAGCTTGGATTTAAACCAAATGGTCACCTGCACATAGAAATAATGATCACAGGACAATCTGGTGCCCCTTAAAAAACTCCCAGCTCAAATCCAAGCCTGGGAGAGCCCGGCATGCAGACGTGACCCAGGGGGCAGCCAGGCGTGCTGGCTGCAGCTGTGCCGGGGGCTGAGGCTCAGCCCTGCAGCGATAAAACCCGACTGGCTGGCGGTTTCTTGGCTGGGCTGCTCTTGAGCAAGGAGTGTCTGAAGTGGGGTTTCTCACTGCGCTATTGTCCTCTGAACGCCGCCATCCAGCTTTACTCCACAGCCACCGCCGAGGCGGGCAGCCCTGGCACGCAGCCCGCAGGGATCTCTGAGCCCTGCCATCCCAGCCCTGCTTCCCGCTCCTGCGCAGGGATGGGGAGAGGAACATCTTCTGCAGCAGCGACTGAAATCTGTCTGACGTTCAAAACAACGTCTGGAGTTCATTAGAGCAGCAATCCGCAGATTGGGCACCAGGCACTTCTGAGGGATCGCACAAAGGCGCTTCACGGGGGTGTGAGCTCGCGTCGGCGCGTTTTCTTCACGGCCCAGATTATTACAGGATCCAGATGTGCTCAAAGGCGCATCTGCAGCGAGTGTAAGCCCGTGGGCTCCCCAGCCCTTCCCTAACCCTGCTGAGGCCTCTGCTGCCCAGCACACAAGCCTTCCCCTGCCTGATGCTGCCGAAAAGCAACAGGACCTGAGGACACGCCACCTCAGGAGTGAACACCTTTATAAGCAGAGATAATCTTCAAACCAGGCCTAAAGTTAAACCTGTGCTTGAATGTCTTGTAGCTATGTAGCAGCCCTGAGCTCACGGCGGATGGGCTGGTTTCCTGCCTGGCTGCACCCACAGCAGGACTTAATTAAATTACAGCAATTAAGGGACATGAGTGTTGCTGCTTTCCACAGTTCCAGGCACAGTCCTTCAGCTGGGCGGTGGCAACTCCAGTTCCTCCCCAGCAAAACCCCATAGTCTGGTCTGCAGGAGCAGCAGTCAGTACAAAACTCCTGCAAGATGCTGAGCAGGCCTGAGGTCACCTTTGGAAGAAAAGGGGGACAACAATGCAAGGATCCCTTTCTCCTGCCATCCTCAGCAAAATTCCCTGCCTGCTCCATCTGCTCACGGGCTCCAGTCCTTGTGCACCCAATGATGCTTGCGTAACGCGGGCCGAACACATCCCGTCCCTGTCAACAGGTTAAGCCTTGAGAAATTTAGTGATGTTGGAAAAGAGCTGCTTGTGAACGGAGCCCCGTTGGATTAGTCCAAACAAAACACATGTGATGGATTAAAAATAAAAATGCTATTAAATTCTTTCAGGATGTGAAATTTAACAAAAGGCCTGTTGTGCACAGGATGGAGGGGAAACGCCAGAGTCAGGACCGGGAACTCACTTAGCCAGGCAGTTTTGGAAGGACCACCTTGGATTTGTTTTGCCCCACTATAATTGGATTTTTCATGTAGGCTTTGTTGGTGGAGTGATCTATTGATGCCTCTGTCTTGTCTCCCCAGGTTCCCCTTGCCCCAGACTTCCACAGCAGGCACTCCAGGGCAGGCTGGGTCCAAAGGGCTGTGCCAGAAAGCAGAGCTCTCCCTCCCTGCCTGGGAAGCCGTGACCTTTCCCAGCAAGCAGAAACAAAACCCGACAAATTCCAGAAAGTTTCAAAATCATGACGGCAAAACCCCAGAGCATCGCTGGGAGCGGAAAAGCCCTTTTCAGATCGACACTGGAAGCTTTTCGGCTCTGATTCCCAAATACTTCAGTCCAAAAATCACTATATTTTTCCTTTTTTTTTCCCCAGGGGGAAATCTGTGACTCCACCAAAGCCACATGTGGCACAAGGGTATTGTCAGCCATCACGGCTCAGAACGCAGGATAGAGATGACCCAGTGCTGCCCTGGCAGCACTTCTTGCTCCCCCAGGCTGCTTTCTGCCCCTTTCGCTCTGTGCCCAGTTCACATAATCCCTGCTTCTTCTGCTGGCCGGCTGAGAGGAGCCTGCCAAGCTGGAAAAGGGCCCGGAGGCCTGGCCCACCGCAGCTAATGCAATATTTACTGCTGCAGAGCAGGGCTGGGGCTGCTGAGAATGGGCTGCTTTGTGCGGGGCAGCTGTGGGAGGGTGGGGGTTCCCGGGGTCCCCGCCTGCTCGGGGCATCTGGGGTGAAACCAAAGCTTCCCAGGCACAGTGGAGCTCAGACATGAGCTGGACATGGGCTGTGGGACGTGCACATGAGAGTGGCAGTGTGTCCAAAGGCCTCTCCACAGGGCACAGGGGCCATCTGGGGACACGGGGACAGTCTCGTGGTGTGGGGCAGCCGGGTTTCTCTCCTGCCACAACGGCTGCTCACATCCTTTCTTCTTGGAAGACGGTAATAACAAGTGGAAAAGTGGCCTGAGTTTGCAGGAGCTTGGTTTGCAGGAGTGAGGAGCCATGGCATGTGCCCTTCTGGGGGAGGCTGGCAGGGAGACGCCCCCACTGCATGCCAAGAGCCCTGTATGGGGACTCTTTTGGTTAATAAAGTGCAGTTTTTGTGCAACCTCCTGCTTTTTCATCAGAAAGAAAAAAAGGCATTTTCCAACAGCAGCAGGCAGAGACCTGCAAACTGCACTCTTCTTCTCAGGTAGCTGTATTTTATTGACCAGTTTTACTGAGAAATTGTCCACAGGATTGAACTGGAGCTGCTCCAGTGCCCTTTGTGGGTCACTACCAAGGATGCCTGTGGTCCCAAAAGAAGAAGCATTGCCATTTCATCAAGGATTCAGCTGCTACAGCTTTAAATTGGAGAAGGTGCTGGGCTGAGCTCCTGGGAAACCCAGGCTGGGACATGTGCTATCTTTCCAAACCTGGCGTGGTGCCCCTCTGAAAATCTTTCTCCAGGATGTATTTGAGGTCAGCCAGGGAGGCAATTGTGACACAGGAAAGGCCATTCCCCACAGTGTCCCTGGGGAGGGGAATGTGTGTGATACAGGGGCTGGACCCCTGAAGTGAGCTGCTCATGTGAGAGCTTTGAGAGTGATGGGATCAGCCACATCCTCACTGTGGAATGGCTGCAGCCACACAGCCTGTACTCACCATCTCACTAGCTGGTTAGTGCTGGAGGGTTAAACTGAGCTGAGAAATGCAGCTGGGTGCTAGGGGCTGCTCAGCCTCCATTCATGTTCCTCTGTAGCCAGTAGCTGTTATTCCTCCTACAACAGCCACCTGCTCTGCCCAGAGTACAGCAGCAGCCAGGGCACTCATTTGGAGGTGATTACCAGTGTGTTAATAACTTAATTCTGCCTCTGAGTCCCAGGTTCTCAGCCGTGTTTGCCAGCAGGGCAGGCTGGCTGCTCCAGCCTTTCCTCTTACTCCTGCTACAGGTGGAAGGGAATGACTTCTCCAGCACAAGTCCATTTGGTGCTAAAAACAGGAAATCAGTTTTCTATCGATTGGCATTTCTCTTAACGTGTTCTCGCAAGTGCTCATTAAATTTTCATTCAATTATCCCGGGCCACGTTGTATTTTCTTCCCCCCGTCCTTCTCAGAAGGAAGAGGCGATAATGGAGGCATCCATCCCTCCACGGAAGCAGCACGTTCAAGCTAATTTAATCAAGGAAAGGCAAATCTTAATAAAGGAGGAGGGAAGGGCAGTCCTCGTAGCAGGATGGCTGATGCTATAATGACCTGTCTTCTGAAGAAGCAGCACAGCCAAAGCTCTCCTGGTGCCATTAACGTTCGATATGTCAGAGCTGAAAGTACCAGTGAGAGGAAAACAACATCATTAAGCAGGACACTCACACTGGAAGGGAAGGCACATTTATATTCTGACAGGGGATTATCTAGGCAGCAATAATAATAGCAGGAGTAATAACAATAATAATAAATCATTATCACTTGGCATTGCTGGCTGTACTGGGACCCAAGGGTGTGAAATGGCTCTAGCAGAGTTAAAAGGGTGAGTGGTAGACAGGAGCATCAACAGGAGAAGACAGGTTTGCAGGGTGACCTGGGACAAGTCCCTGTCTGCTCCTGCCTCAGTTTACCCAGCTGCAAAGGTGGTTTGGATTTGCCAGGAAGAGCTTTTCCCTGCAGGAACACCACACTTGGTGCAGAGCCCCCAAGGACAGCCCAGCCTTTGCTCAGCCCATTGCAAGGGAACAAGAGGGATGGTGCCAAATCCAGACCTTGTCCTAGCTTGAAGGTGAGCTTGTTCCTGGAGCCTTTTCAGACCTTCACATAAAACCTCAGCAGAACATTTGTCATAAGGCTTGTGACAACAGCTCTTCCATCTGCAATGCTGACAAGCCCAAGCACTGGCCAAAATATATTCCAGATTTGGCTCCAAATGCCACATGTTTGACCTCTCTCTGAGGACCACATGTTTCAGACAGACATATTGTTCCTCTGTGCAGCACCTTACTGGGGTGATGTGTGTGTGGCGCTGTTGGCACTGGTTGATGTCTGTGTGGCACTGGATGATGTCCCTGTGGCACTGTTGGCACTGGGTGATGTCTATGTGGCACCGTTGGCAATGAGTGATATCTGTGTGGAACCGTTTGCAATGGTGATGTCTGTGTGGCACTGTTGGCGATGGTGACGTCTGTGTGGCACTGTTGGTGATGTCTGTGTGGCTCCATTGGTGATGTCTGTGTGGCACTGTTGGCACTGGGTGATATCTGTGTGGCAATGGGTGATGTGTCTGTGGCACCGTTGGCACTGTTAGTGATCACCGTTGGTGATGTCTGTGTGGCACCATTGGTTATGGGTGATGTCTGTGTGGCACTGTTGGCACTGGGTGATGTCTGTGTGGCACTGTTGGTGATGTCTGTATGGCACTGTTGGGTATGGATGATGTCTGTGTGGCCCCGTTGGTGATGTCTGAGTGCCACCCTTGTGCACATTGTCACTGCTGGAGCACGTGAGCCAGTGCTCAGTCTGGAGCAGACACACACGCTGTTATCGCTGCCCTGGGTGGGTCTGGCTCTTGGCAGAGATGGGTAAGCAGGGCAGAGCTGGGCTCTGCTGATCCCCACAGCCTGTCTGAGTGGTCACATGTGAGGGTGGGAGCCCCCCTGCATACGCCACCCCTTATCTGGGTTTCAAGACAGCCTTTGATAAAGGACCACAAGGCAGACAGTGGCGGCAGCCGAAAGGGATTGGGGATCAAAGTACTGCAGGAAGACCTGGCTCCAAACCAAGAGGACCTTGCTGGCTGTCCTGAAAGGTCGGCTCCTGCTCCAGGTGGGATGGGGATGCTCTCTCCAGAGCAGGGGAGAGGAAGGGGAGAGGGGCAGTGAGGCTGCAGTATTGCTGTGCATCCTCCTTGCACATATTTTGCGGCACTCATTCCCTTTGCTCTGCCTCTTGCAAAGGCCTAATTTATCTCCAGCAATGGTTTGTTCTGTCCAGCTGGGGCATGGAGAGAGGAATGCCATCCATCCTGTAGGCACGTGGTGCTGTCCCACAGCACGTCCAACACCCCTGCAGCACACCCATCTCCTTCACCATTGCCCCAGGTGTGCTCTTGGCAAATGTGAGCCTTGACAGGAGGGAAGAGATTCAGAAACTCAGGATGTGCTCAAAGCAAATAAGTGTTTGAGCTGAAGTGCTGAGAGCTCTTTCCCTGAGTGCTTGCGGTAAGCTCCATTACCGCCGGGGCTGGGACCTTCGGAGATGTGCAGGGGGGAGAACGCTCCTTAATGCCAGATTGAGCTGCCTTTGGTAATGCAATTATTCCTCAATAATCTTGAAATGGAATACAATTAGGAAAGGAAGCAGGGGGAGAGTGTGCAGTGGTGGTTGGGATCTGCAATGCATGGGCTGTGCTGGGCCATGGGGCATCTTCTCCACACGGAGCTGGCTCAAGTGTTTACCTCAACAGCGAGGAGTAAAGAGGAGGCTTTGGGGCTCTTCTTTTCCCTTTCATCTTGAAAAATAATTAGGCTCAAAAGTGTTTCGGAAGAGGCTTGCAAGCTTTAAATCAAGCTTCTGAAGGGCCTTATCAAAGCAGAGGCATCTCCATCTGCGGAACTCCCCCGGGTTACGGAGCCGCGCTGTCATCCCTGGATAACCCTTCCCAGCCAGAGGGATCTGAGGCCAGGATGCAGGGATCATAAAACCACAGAATAGTTTGGGTTGGAAGGAGCCTTAAAGGTCATCTTGTTCTATCTCCCTACTATGGACAGGGACATTTTCTGTTAAAAGCATGGAGAATCCATCCAGGGTAGAAGTACCCAAAAATCCAACAGACAGTTTCCTTCCTAGGGCTGATTCTGAGACCCCTGCTGGTCCATGTTGGCCCCATCTTGTATCTCTGTAGGCAAAAGGTTTATTTAAACTGACCATTAATTGCAGCTGGTGTTGGGGGCTGAAGGATGGAGGAGATCTGTGGGGTTTGGGGGGGCTCCACACCCCTGGGTATGGATGTGGAGAACACCCCCAGGCCCCTCTCTGACTCTAAAGCTTTAGGACTTTCACTGGCAGGGGGGAACCACGCAGCTCCTGGACCATGGCTGGCCTTGCTTCACCCATGCCTGGACAGACACTCCCCCCACTCCCAGACAGACACCCCCCAGACAGACAGCTCACCAGCTTCTGGGAAATCTTAGCCATGGAAAAAAAATTCCCAGTCCTGAGTGACTCATGGGGGAGATAATTGCCTACACTGCTTGTTTTTCTTCCTACTTCTGCCTAAAGAAACCATCATCTCCAGTGCCTGGCACTGGGACACCACAACTTTCACCATTTCCCTTTGCTTTGTCTGAATTATTCACTCTGGGAGGATGGGGAGTGTGGGGGGGTTGTTTCTCCTGCTGCCAGAGCCCCAACAGCAGAGCAGGGCTGGGGATGTGCCTGGTCCCCGGAGGAGCCATCCCACTGTGCAGATGCTTTGGTGGTGCTGGCGGACAAAATATCTTCCTTCACCCCAAGCAGTGATTTAATGAACTGGGGGAGCATGATCACCCCTGGGGCTGATTCTGGGTCCCACTGGGGCCATAACTTGGCTGGAGTCGGGGCAAGAGCCACAAGTACTGTGCACATCCCCTTCTTTTTCTCCAGGACTGAGGCTGGAGAAAGACAACAAAAGCTTTACAGGCAGCCCCCAGCTCCCATGCCCACCTCTCCACCTCAGGGATCCCAGTGGAGGGCCAGGCTCAGTGCCCTGGTCAGAGAGGGACTGAGGTACCCAGCACCCAGCACAGCCCCGGGTCCCCTGAACACCCCCCACACTGTTATAAAAGCTTTGCTGAATCAGATCTAAACCAGGCCTGGAAATTCCTTTGGCATGAGCTGAGCTGGGGATTTCAAACCACATATAGCTATTTCATTGCAAGGCCTGTGCTTTCTTTTAAATATATACATGTATTTTGATTTGGGGAGGGTGGGGGTTCTGCTGCTTTCCCAGCCCGTGGGTTTTGCAGAGTCCCTATCCCTGCTCAGCATTCCAGGGCTGCCCCACTCCCATACTCAGAGCTCTTTCCTTCTGGCTGCTGGCTCATTAATACAGCTCAATTAATGCTCACTCCCCTGGTGTCTGAAGGGTTTGAGTTCCCAGTCCCTTCTCACCCTGCTCCATTGGTCTGGAACTGAGTACCAGGACTGTCACCCCTCTGTGGGGTTAAAAGGGTTTCTGTGGAGATTTTCCCTTGAGGTTTGGGGAGCGGGGATTTCTTTTGTGTCACTGGAACACCACTGGTGCAGAACAGAGATGCACAACCCTTGTGTGGCTCAGAGAGCACATTTAAACACATACCCTGGCTAGGTGAGGGACATGGGGTTGGTCACCCTATAACCACCACCCTATTTCCCAGGGGGAGATCCTCCTGGAGCTGCCACAGGGGCAGGAACCAGCGCTGAAACCACGAGAGGCAGAAACTGGGCGGGCAGGAGAGTTTCTCCAGGGTGGGATTAAAATGGGTGGGATTTCCATCAGAGCCCCTGCCTACCATGGCTGGGCAGGGCTCCTGTCCCACAGCCCTCTGGTCCCCTTCCCCTGCCCTCCTCTGTGGAAAACACCTTCACAGGGAGATGCTGGGAGCTTTTAATAGAAAATTAGAAGTTTAAATTGGCGCAGCAGCTGAGGTAGTGCTTGGGGCGATGCTGTGCTGACAGTTTATTTAAGAGAAAAGAAAAAAAAAAAGGAATAAAAAAATTAATAATAATATTGAACATGCAAAGCAGAGTGAGGGAGAAGGAGGTTGTTCCAGCCATGCTTCTCATTTCTGTTTGGGGAAACCGAGGGAACACTACTCCCAGGCCCAGAGTAATGGGACATTTAGAGTTTAAATAGCATTGCTTTGCTGTTTGACTAGCAGAGGAAGTTTGGGTCTGGGGACTGGGCATGGCTTTAGAGGTGGCATTGCCCCCTGAGCTGGTGGCCCAGAGAACACCTAGCAAGATCCAAAACCCAGGGGCTTCTCTTGGGATGCTCTGCCACAGCTCTCCAGGGCAATGACCTAAAATATTTCCCTTCCTCCGCAGGGAAAGGTGGCAGGAAGGACCCAGAAGCTCACATGGGCAGAATTTATCCCCTTCCCCAATGTCCCAACTGCCAGGCGTACTTCTTGTAGCAGAGGGCTCCTTTTGAACAATTCTCATTGCAACAGCCAGAAAAGAGAAGTGAGGAGGAGAAAAATGGGCTGAAGTGCTCCATTTGCTTTGCCAGCCTGAGGGTTCCCTGGCTGGGACAGGTTGGAGGCTGGAGAAGCAGCAGGGAGGGATGGGGCTGGGTGCTGGGTGGGCTGGGCACACATTTGTGGGCCATCCAGATGCTGGTCAAGCATCTGTGCTTCCATGGCGGGAGAAGATTTTATTTTGGAAAGGGTTCTATAATTACCTGGTTATAATTATTTCCTACAGTCCCTAGCAGTCCAGCTCCAGCTCAGCATTCCTCCACTACGGACCTGGATGTCTCCACCCCAAATATTTAACATCCAGCCTGTTACCACTTTTCTGGTAGCAAATTCCTTCCCAAATCTCCCCTGCAATTTGCGGCAGGCAAACCTTGTTTGAGTTTGAGGATTTAGCACATTTTTGCTGCCCTGTTTTTCTGCAGGGAGGGCTTGGGGCTGTCTGGACCGTGTTTTGTGTGGTCTGGCCACCCCCGAGCACAGCACCCACACCCCACCTCACCAGGGGCGCCCCAGCATCCCTCGTGCCCAGCCCCAGCAGCAGGAGGGCACCATCCCTGCACCCCGGTCCCTCTGCCTGTGCCCCTGCACATCTGGGGCTGCCACTGAAACTCAAGGTCGTTGGGCTTTTATGTTGTTCTTTCTTTTTCCATTTTATGTGGTTTGTGGGCATATAATGGAAGGTGGATTCTGGATGGGTTTGTTCTCTTGCCAGCCTGAATTATTAATCCAGTCGGGCTTCTTTCTTTCTCTTTTTCTTTCTTTCTTTTTTTTTTTTTTTCCTTCCCCATGGATTTTATTTTAGGCAATGGCAAAGTCGCTGCCTGGCAGGGCTGGCCCTCGCCCCGGTCCCCGGTTGCATCGCTCACCGAGGCACAGCCTCGCCCGGCCCCACGGCAGCGAGGAGCTGCTGCCAGCCCTGGGGAGCGTCCCGGGCTTTATCTGCTGCTGCTGCTGCTGCTGCCCCTGGCCCGGCACAGCCGGCAGGGAGGAGCCGGGGGTGCCCTGAGCCTCTGTCCCGTGTAATGGACAGCGTTTTGCTGGAAGAAGGGGTTGAAGGGTGAATTAAAGCCTCCTCCTGGGCAGGGAGATGCTGCCTGTGCCAGGGGCGCTGAGCACGCAGGGCTGGGCAGCATCCTCACCAAAAGGCGCTGGGCGATGAGGAGTTAGAAGCTTGGCCCAGGCGGAGCAGGAGCAGAGGAGATCCCGCTCCCCACGGCAGTTTCAGCAGCGCCCTGAGCCATTCCGAGCTGCCCCGGGCTGTCCTCATCCCTCGCAAGGCGGGATGTGCTCGCTGCCCATCGATCCCGGTGCAGAGGGACACGGTCCAAGCCCACCGCGGCAGGAACACCCCATATATGTGTCCCAAGCTGGAGGGGCACCCCAAGGCATCGTGCTCTGCGGGCAGCCTTGTGGGGCCCCCCAAGCCCCCGAACCCCCGCCAGGAGGCGATTGCCGGCAGGGAGGCGGCGGCGGCTCCGCTCCCCGGGGCTCTGCCAGCCCTGGCACCCCGCCGGAGCTTTGGGGGGCCCTGGCCCACCCAGCCGCAGCAGGAGCCCCGCGCTTTGTCATGGCTGGATCTGATGGTCCCCCGGTGCCCCCTGGCTGTATCCGATTGTCCCCCGGTTCTCCCTCCTCTTCCTCGCGGTGACAGGGCTCTGGGGCTGCAGTGGGGACCCAACCCTTAGCACAGAATCCACATCAGAGGGAGCGGGTGGGGGCACCCCCGCACGCAGGAGCGGTGCCAGGGCGCTGGGGATGCCCGGCCTTGCCCGGTCTCTGCCCGGAGGGCTGCAGGGACCGCCGCTCCCCTCCAAAGCCGCTTCCTCTGACACCAGCGAGGGGCGAGGGACGCCCCCGGGTTGGCCGCGCTCTGTCCCCGCCTGCTGCCCCATCCACGGGTGGGCATCGAGGCGTCACACGGGGTCTGGGAGCATTTATTTATAGCGACAGGAATGGGAGAGTGTCATTAAACCGAGCACGGCCAAAGGGCCGCTGCGGAGGGGCGGACGCCGCCCTGCCATGGGGCTGACAGCGCGATTCCATCGCACAGAGCCGGGCCAGCCTGGGGAGGCAGAACCGGCCGCCCGTGCGCTGCTCGGGGCTAACGAAACCCCGGGAGCCCGGGCGGCAGCAGGGCCTGCGGTGAGGGACAGAAGCACTTGTTGAAAGGGGCAGCGAGGCGGGAGCAGCCCCGGCACCTCCGGCTCATCGCGGCGCGGCTGCAGCGCGGCACCGCCGGCACTTCGCCTCTAATTGGTGACCCCCGGCTGGCAGCAGCAATTAGAGCCGCAGCGCTGCCCTCCCCCGGGACGCTCATTAACCACCTCCGGCTTTGCCCCGCCGGGAGCTGCGGCGCGGGAGGCCGGGGGAAGCGACACGGTGCCCACCCGGGCTGCGGCGGGAGCGGTGACAATTTGTAGCTGCGCTAATTGGCCCTGTTGATGCCAAACAGCGTTGACTGGAGGAGAGTGGGGAGGTCAGCAGATAAGGGTCATCCTCCTCCTCCTTGGAACAGGGGCTGCCTGTCCCCAGGGGCTTCTCATTTGCATTTACTCTCTTCCCCGAAGCACGGTCTGTGGCAAGTAAGCTACCAAGGTGATACTTCACTGTCAGCTCCAGCTGCGGAGGGGAAGGATTCAGCAGCCAGATGGGGAAAAAATTGTCCTCTCACTGAACATTGAGGCCAGATACTCACAGTTTTGGTTATACTGAAGCCTATTTTATCCCTGCTGGTGTATTGTTATTTTCCATAACTTCCAGCTAAGCAGAATCAGGACACAGCCCGTTAAAGTCGTCTGAAGTTCTAACTTGCCATTTTATGAGACCTGAAAAAGGGGAAAATCACTAAAAACTACAAGTATGAACCCATCTCTGCACACCAGTCCAGGCAGCACGAAACAGCCTCATCTTCTGCCTGTGGAAAGCTGAGGCTTTGCTGAAAAACAGGGACGTTGGTGTAGAAACCTGGGCCTGCAGGTGGGCAGCGAGGGTCCAGCACTGAAATTACTGCACTGATGCAGCGGGGTGGGGAGGCCTGGTGGAGCACAGCGCTCATCTTTCCCCTCTATCCAGACATCAGACGAGTCCCCTCTCTGAGATGCAGCCATGGGCTGTCAGGGACAGGTCCCGGTGGCAAGCAGCATCTTTGATCTCGCCGTGGCTGCTCCCGGCAGGGCTGCCCCCGGGCTTGGCTGCGAACGTGGCGCAGCAGGCTCCCTGCTCCCAGCCTCAAATATCTGTCTGTCCCGCTCCGGCCACAAAGCCTCCCCCGGACTCGAAAGAGGGAAAATTACATGCTACGATGTGCAGATTTGGCAGAGATAAATCCCCCGCGGAGGGCGCGCCGGGAGATGCCGGGGCCGATAGCGCGGGCTGAGCGTGCCGTGGGAGCGCCCGTCTCCCTCCGAGCCCTCCGCGCTGCCACCGGGGCTGTCCCGATCCCGGGGAGAAGCCGGGAAACTCCCTCCCTCCTGCCCCGCTCGGGGGTGGCAGCGCGCCAGGCCGATCCCATGAAACCCCGAGGGCGGATCGCTCCACAGGCAAAATCGTCTTGCATGAAACGTGGGAGAGAAAGCAGAGCAGTTATGCAAAAAGAGCGGCCACTCGTGTAGCGAGAGAGCTGCTGGGGCGGGCAGCCAGGCTCGGCAGCGTCTGGAAGGGGCAGAAGGGATGGGAAGGACGGCCAGCTCCCGGCAGACCATCGGCAAAGAGCGATGGGTGGGTACCAGCGCTCCCAGGGCGATGCTGAGCGGGATGCTGGCAGGAAGCGCTGCTGGCTCCGGCACGCTGTCAGCTGAAAGCCGAGAGGAGCCCAGGAAGGGGGGAAAAAACCCTGACGTGTGCCATATTTCATAACATGAGATGTGAAACTTTAATGGGCTCTGCGATACCAAGGAGAACAGGAAGCCCAGGGCTGTACGTGGTGCATGAAACCCAACAGCAACACGCGATACCATCACTCGCTCCTTCTGCCGGCGGCCCCCGCGGCCAGCCCGGCCAGCACCAGCTCTGCTCGGCTCCCAGACATGAGATACTGACCCCGAGAGCTGCGGCAAAGCGGCAAACAGAGCCCTAAATAAAAGGTGATGGTGCCCGAGGGCAGGCTCCGGCAGAGGGAGAGCTGGGCAGGCACCGCAGCTCGGGGTGAGTTGTTTGTGGCCCGGGCTGTATTTCTCCCGGGCAAAGCTGAGCAGTAAATCCTGCACAGAGCATCTCACAGAGGCACCAAGGGACAGTCACCGGCAAAATTTATGGCTCAAAGGCAGTAGGGACGTGCCATAAATATAGGGGTGTGCAGGAGAGCTGGCCCCTACGCTTCCCAAGGCTCATTCCCTTGCCTGCCTTCTCTCATTTTGGTTTGGCAGCAAGTGTTCATAGTTGTTAAAATGTCCCACGCTCTGGAAGGAGCTGGTACATGTCCCTGGCAGCACTGGGGATGGCCACAATGGTAACAATGGCCTTGACTGACCCCAGCAGCAGCAGGAATAGAGGAGAGATGAGATCTGGGGTAGTGACACCTGCAAGCCCTCTCCCTGTCACCACCATCCATGGCTGGCCTCTCCCAGGGTTCACCCCTCTCTGCTGCATCCCACAGGCTCACTCACCACTGACCTGCACCAAAACCAAACCTTGTGGCTACTCCCACACCCTGAGGCCAGAAAAGATGGTCTCAGCTATGCCAGCACTTATCCCCGTGAATAAATCTGCTGCAGTCACAACCTCTCTGCCAAGTGACACCAGCAGCGGCCACTCAGGCTGGGATAGAGAATAAAGTGAGAGCTGAATGTGCCAGCCCTTGATGGGTGGCACTGGGGTGGCACTGGGGTGGCACTGGGGTGGCACTGGGGTGCAGGCTGACACACAGGCTGCAAGCATGCTGGGATCTCATTGCAGGTAGGGGAAAATGAGCATCTGAAGAGTGGCCAAGGAATTGGAGAACATTATCAGCGAGCTGAAGAAGGAAAGGGAAAGGTCTCCTAGGAGGATTAACCTGATATTTGATCCCACAGCAGTGATTTACACCCCAGGTATCTGTGGGCTTGGGAAGAGAATCCAAAAATGGGTTCAAAGGGACAAGGTGGAAAATCCTGTCAGAAATGTGGAAAAATAAAAGCAGCTGAGAGGGGAACCAAGCAACATTTATCCAGGAAAAATAATAATGAAGAAATAAAGTTCTGCTGATGACTTCACTTTGGGACTTTGCCCTGATCCAGGACTTATAGGCCACATATCTTTCTTATTTGGGGAAGGATTTGCAGACCTGTGCCCTTACCCAGCTGCATGAGGCAGCTGTGGGTACCACACATCTGGCTTTCCTGGGCACAGCTGATGCTTCTGCCTGGAAACCACCTTGGGAGCAAAATCTGAGCCTGGGATGAGAAGTGATCCCATCCAGCAGTGACAGTCACCTCATTATGATGGGGCAGCTGCAGCCGTGACCTTGAGCCAGCAGCCTGTTGATAGGAAATCACAATTCCAAAAGGGAACATGCTCCTCTAGCCCGGAATTCTGATGACGACAGCAGAGCCTTAGTGAGCTCATCCCTGCAAGGACGTTTCTGTCCGAAGGTGAAGGTTCGTTTCCAAAGGTCTGCATGTTCACAAGTGACAGTCGGGAAGCATAAAGCCATGGCAGAGATTCCAGGTGGGAATGCAGACCCAGCAGTGCTTCTGAGAGAGGCACACTTCCCCGGGACTGGAACCGACCTGCAGTGGGACAGCAGCAGAACTCAGCTTCCAAAAATCCCAATCCCTTATCCAGCAAGTGAGAAAACCACGGACAGAGCCGGGCTCAGCCCCAGCGTGCAGCACCCACCGAGCACAGCCCTCAGGACAGAGGAGTTAATTATACACCCCCAAAATCAATTAACCCCCAAATCAATTACCTCCAAATCAGGTAACCCCCAAATCAGTTAACCCCCAAATCAGTTAACCCCAAACCAATTAAACCCCCAAATCAGTTAACCCCCAAATCAATTAACCCAAAATCAATTACCCCCCAAACCAATTAACCCCCAAACCAATTAACCCCCAAATCAATTAACCCCCAAATCAATTAACCCAAAATCAATTAACCCCCAAACCAATTAACCCCCAAATCAATTAACCCCCAAACCAATTAACCCCAGCCCGGCCGTGCCCGCCGCGCCCCCTGGCGGCCGCGCGGGGAGCGCCCCGGGCCGTGCCGTTCCGAGCCGGGTCGGGCGGGCCCGGAGCGCTCCGGAGCTCCTGCGGGCCCAGGAAAGGTTTTCTGCCACGTCCATCAGCATTTGAAAGCTCCTTAATGTCTGGGCTACTCCCCGCTGAGTTGTAAATAATTTTTTCCAGCACTGAATATTGTTTACTAACATGTTATGGGGGCCTTGTTTTCCAAAGAGGGATGTGGCTTGGACACGGATGGCGACAGCTCAGCCGGGGCTCTGGACCGCATTCAATGGCTGTTCAGACACTCTCTGTAATTCATTTACCATATTCAGGGTGAAACTTTGCAGTTTAGAAACAAAACATTGTCTCCCCTCTGTCTCAATATTTTCTTCACCCTTTTCTTATGTTGTATCCCGATTTCAGCCCCTAATCAGAACAGGAGTTTGCATCTGGGTCTAACACATGCCCTGCTCATGCCTCAGTATTTGCAGTGTTACACCTCAACATCTGCTGGGAAAGCCCCAGACACCTCAGGAGAGGGAGACCCAGCCCTGCTCTGCTGAAACCCCACCTGCAGTGCTGTGCCCAGCTCAGGGACACCGACATAAGGAGCACCTGGATCTGCTGGAGTGAGTCCAGAGAAGGCTACAAAGATGCTCTAAGGGATGGAGCACCTCCTCTGGAGACAGGCTGAGAGGGCTGCTGGTGTCCAGCCTGGAGAACAGAAGGCTCAAGGGAAACCTTAGAGCCCCTTCCAGTACCTAAAAGGGTTCCAAGAGAGCTGGGGAGGGACATTTGACAGGGGCATGGAGAGACAGGATGAGGGGGAATGGCTTCAAACTGACAGAGATCAGGATTAGATTGGGTATTAGGAGGAAATTCCTCCTGTGAGGGTGGTGAGGCTCTGGCACTGGTTGCCCTGACAAGCTGTGCTTGCCCCATGCCTGGAAGTGTCCAGGGCCAGGCTGGACAGGGCTCTGAGCAAGCTGGTCTGGTGGAAGGTGTCTGTGCCCATGGCAGGGGGTGGACTGGATGATCTTTAGGGTGCCTTCCATCCCAAAACATTCTAGAGTTCTATGATTCTCTGCCATGCTCCCTCAGCCTCCTGGGACCCAGAGAAGCCCCCAGGAGAGGAGTTGTTCCTTTTGCAGTGTAGAGCAGAGCCCCCAAGCACACAAGCCCTGGCTGTTGGGGTGTGATGGAGAAGGGGCAGAGCTGCAGCGTGAGGCTGGGAAATTACACACTCAACAGAGCTGCTCTAATGAGAGAATGAACTAGACATCATATGGTGTTGATTTAGTGCTCAAGTATGAAGAATAGAGGAAAGGGAGGAAAATAATGCCAAGCCAGCCTCAACCCCCCGGGAGTTTATGGAGGAGCTTTGTGCATACATGCTGCTTCTACCCCGAGGAGCAAACACTGCTGCTCCCCACGCCTGCTCTGGGATGCAATCAATCTGCAAACCAGAAACAAAGTCCCCAGCTCTGTTAAGAGCCACCTCTTGTGGCGTCTTGAGCATCTGAGCAGCTCAATGATGCTCTGTAAGAGGCTGGTGAGGGTGAAGGAAATGAGAGTGTTCAGCACAACACCGTCCTGCTCTTCCCCACAAGAGCTGTAATGATGCTTTTGTCATTTGGGGCACCTGATCAGCTTCCAGAAGTGTGGGCCAGCATCTCCCCCAGAAACTTCTGAAATCTTCATGCTTTTTTCTAAACATTGTGTGTTTAGGATCTGGTAAGAGCTATTCTTGCCGGGGGATGCAACAGACTGCGACTACCTTCTACCTCCTGTGGCTACAAAACCAAAACATCCCTTGTAGGGAGTCCCAGGGCTGCTGTCTAAAGGTAAAAATGAAGCCTACTTTGGTTTCTTTTAGAAACCTGAGTGTCACCTGTTAGCAAAGCAAGTGCACCCCACAGCCAGGCTCCAGGCCATTAAACTGAGTGGGTTTCCTGAGCAGTGCAACCCCAAATCTTCCCAACACCAGGGTGGATCTGCCCTGCCCGAGACTATGACTGTAAGGAGCTGCAGAAGGCTCTGGACTTTAATCAAACACCCAGTTTATACTAAATTATTTTTTGAAATCCACTCTATTAAAACTTTGACAGAATACAAGTCTGCCTTGGATTGCTCTGTGACCAAGGGTGTCCTGCTGCCCAGTCAGCCAGCTTGGGGAAAACACAGGAGTTCAGCTGAGGCCATCCTGTAAATGGAAGCTGATTTAGAAATCTGAGCCATCTGCAGCATGTGGAGCTTGAATCACCCACACTGAGTCCCCTCAGTGAAGGCAGAGGCAGACCTGTGTTTGGGGAAGACATAATTAGGAGAGATCCCAGATCATTAACTTCATTACTGCAGCTGTGATTAATAGCAGCAGCAGCAGTGTGGAACATCACCAGGGAGAATGGATGTGGGATCCCAGCTCGCTGGTGAGTTCCCAACTCCACGATCTGCCCTCAGTGGCTGGCAAAGGAATTGAAATTATTTTCCATCCACAGAGCCCCATGGCTTGGTCCCAGGGTTGTGGGGACAATAGGGAGGCGCTGGGGATGTGGCAGCTTTGGGTCTGCAGCTGTTGTGGCTGTGGACACCGCAATTCTGTCCCACACCATCACTGTGCCCTCCTGCTGTCATAAAACCCCCTTGATTTGCCCCATGGATGGACACTGTGACGTTTGGCTAGCTTAGAACACGTTCCACCTAACATATAATGTCCAGAAATGTCACAGCAATCTGCTGGGGACTTTTAAAAATTCATTCCCTGGCTGTCTGTGGCTGTCACACACTGACCCTCGGTTCCTGCACCATCAGCTGCTCCATTCCCCATCCCAGCTCACACAGTGTACATCCAGGGGTTTATTCTTCAATGGCCAAACCAACACGGCAGCAGCAAGGGCTGCTGAGCGTCAGGAGGAGCCCGAGGGGCTCGGGCGGAGCCGGCTCCTCCTGCGAGATGCTGCAGGTGGCAGCATGCACCGGCAAAAGCCACCCGGCCTGCAGCGAGCCTCTTCTCCCTGCACAAAAACATCCCGGCTTCGAAATCTGTCTCGCTATAGGCCAGGAGCAAAAATAAATAAATAAACCCCAGTTCCAGTTGTAAATCCAGAGAGCAGCCAGGTACGTGCAGGTGTGTCTGTCTGTCTGTCTGTCTGTCTGTGGGGCAGAGCAGGGCTGGTGCTGCTCATTGGAGATGTCTCACCTGGCTTTTCCAGGAGCAGGGATGAGTGGGAAGCGAAGCCAAACCAGGCACAGCAGGTGCCACAGGCTGGGATGGGGTGGGTTGGTGCTTGGCACACAGGTCAGTGATTTTCCCTAAGGACAGCCTCTCTTGCCATGCACGGTGCTGATTTCCTGTGGCTGTCACAGGCAAGGATGCCTCCTTATCCCTGAGGATGCAAAATCTGGGTTCTGTAAAACCAGATTTGGTTATGTGGGTAGGGAGAGCCACGACCCAAAAGGAGCTGATGGACAGGAAGGATCTCAATTGTCAAAAGTTCCATTAGAGCTGCCATTCCCTGTTCCCCTGGATTAACCCTTCAAGAAATGCTCCTTCCCCCTGCTCTCCCTGTTGCAGGGTGTTGGAACAAGATGAGCTTTAAGGTCTCCTCCTGCCCAAACCATTCCAGGATTCCATCATTCCCTTGCTCCCAGGGCAGGTATAGGGCATTTATTTGGTGTTATAATGGCCTCAGTGATTGTGTGGCACACGATAATGGAGAAAGGGAGGAAGCTGGACTACAGAAACTGGAAGCAAAGCAGTGATTTCCTGCAAAGGGATGGAACTCTGGCCAGAAGCAGAGGCATGGCCAGGGAAGGAACCTGGGGAGACCAGAGCATCCCCCCATCACCTAGAGGTTCATAGCAAACAGGGCAAAGAGGGAAAGAAAAGCAACGCACCTGGTAATTTCCCTGACATTGGCTGAGGATGAAGCCACCCTCCTAATTGATTGCAATTGTTTTTGGACAAAGCAGGAGGGAGGGAGGGAGAGCTGCCTCTGCTCACTGAAGTGGGAAGCAAGAGCCTCTGGATGGAAATTTGGTTGCTGAAGGAGCTGCAGCTGTGGCTCAGGTGCCTCCATGCCCGGGGAAGGAGCCTGAGCCCGGGCTGAGGCAGGAAGGAGCTGCTGGCACTGCTCAGCTCACAGGATGCCCCCAGCCAGGGATGCCCAGCCCATTGTTCTTCCCTGGATCCGGCCAGGCCACAGGATATCCTGGAGGGGCTGGGGAGGGGCACTGGGACAGTGAGGACCCACCACCAGTGGGACACTTGCTTTAATTTCATTTTTTCTCTGAGAAAAATCACATAGGGACGATGTTGAGGTTGTGAGCATCACGGTAATTCAGAGTGAAGCAGGAAAACTGGTTAAATTTGGTCTCATCTGCAGGGAAGTCAAACCCCAGGGGTTTATAGTGACCTGTAACCCTACAGGGGTGTCGGGTGAAGGGTTGGCTGGAAAAACTGCAGCCGGCAGGAGGAGGGAGAGAGGGAGGGAAGTGTCCCAAGGTCTGATAAGCCCTGGGGACGCCACGCTCCAGCTCTATCTGCCTGACGGGGTCTGGCTGGCGCCTGTGCACCTCAGCAAGGCCACCCCTGCCCAGACACCAGCCCTGGAGCCCTGCAGGGTGTTCTGCACCTCTCCTGAGTGCTCAGCAGCCCCCACAGCCCTGCAGGGTGTTCTGCAGCCCCCTGAGTGCTCTGCAGCCCCCACAGCCCTGCAGGGTGTTGTTCTGCAGCCCCTCTGAGCACACAGCAGCACCCACAGCCCTGCAGGGTGTTCTGCAGCACCCACAGCCCTGCAGGGTGTTGTTCTGCAGCCCCTCTGAGCACACAGCAGCACCCACAGCCCTGCAGGGTGTTCTGCAGCACCCACAGCCCTGCAGGGTGTTGTTCTGCAGCCCCCTGGGCACACAGCAGCACCCACAGCCCTGCAGGGTGTTGTTCTGCAGCCCCTCTCAGTGCTCTGCAGCACCCGCAGCCCTCGGGCTGGAGCAGCCCCGACCTCGCCGCGTGTCCGCCTTGGCTTCTCGCCACCCTCCCACTATCGAGCTGCTAAAAATAATTCAGAGGCAGCACAGAGAATGCAACGAGCACTCCAGCCCTCACAGCCTCGGTGCACAGTGCTGGGGCATTTTGGCAGATAGGGCTGAAAGGGCTGACGTGGCCACGCTGCTGTCCCAAGGGCCCTGGAGGAGGGATCCACCGTCCCCAAGCACCCTGCAATCAGGGAGAGCTCCAGGGATGGACCAGAGCCAGATTCCCTCCCATCTGCTCTCCCAGCATGGGACACTGGGCAGGGATGGAGCTGGTCCTGCCACCAGCTCACCCAGAGGCCTTGGCCACATCCCTGCACTCCTCTGCCCACACAGCCTTGGCTCATGCTGGCAGGTGAGGATCCCTGCGAGTGCTGCCCCTGGTTTCCTTTGGGGTTTTTTATGGTTTTGTGTTTTTTATCAAGGCCCAGGAAGCAGGTGGGAGGGGGAGCACAGGAAATCCAGGCTTGTGCCTTCACCCACAACCCAGGAGCACAGCTCCTGCCTGCCCACAGCCAGTGTGGTCCCCCCAGCTCCTGCTCTGGGAGGTGTCACAGCCCTGCTGAAACATGGGATAACATTCCTTGGGTTTGCCTCTGCCTCCAACAGTAGCTGATTGAAACTGCTGAGACATCTCAAATACTCAAAATGTCCAAATGTCCCAGCAAGCACCAGAAATGTGAAATACGCTTTAAAAAAAAATTCTATCTGGGTGATTACTTGGCTGCTCATGTATTATATTTGCACCCCAAATATATGCACTGGGGAGTTTATGGGAGAGCAGCAACAAGGATGGGTTTCTCCAAATCATGAGCCAAGAAAAACATTAGGAAGTAAGTTTTCTGGAGTAAATGGAGATATAAAAAGTTTAGTAGAGACTGGTATGAGAAAAGAGTGACTGAATTGGGTAAAATGTTTAATCTCAGATCCTGATTTGCTTCTTTAAACTGCACTGAGGTGCATTTGGTGAGGAAATGTCAGCACAAAAAGCGTAAAATCCTTCTGAGACAAGCAGTGTGAAAGAGTCTGACTTGGGAGAGAAATTTTGTTGGTTTTTTTTTCCCTCCTAAAAGCATGTGATAAACAAAGCAGGAATCCATGGAGTGATTGAGTTGACATGACTCTGCTTATTTCTATGTGAGAAAAAAAAAAAATAGGAACTCTGTGGTCTGTGACTCAGTAAGGCTGCCTGGTCCCGGAGCAGCTCCTGTGCCATTGTCACCAGCTCCATCCAGCCCTGGGTGCCTCCAGCAGCCCTGGGACGGGCAGGCAGCTCCCTGGGGCTGTCAGTGCTGCCCTGGCCCTGCTCAGCTCCCCTGCGATGTGGCAGCAGCCGTGGCTCTGCCGATAATTCCCGGCTCTTAAGGGATGAACGCGCGGGGCAGGGGAGCCGGGCCCGGCTCCGGAGCGATTCCTCGTCAGCATCTGTCAGGGAAGATTAATGCCTAAGTAGGTTGTGGGCTGGCTTCCAGCAGCATTTTTAATAATCAGATGCTGTGCGCTGTTTGAGCAACCCGCGGAAATGAAGTTGTCTCGTTACCAAAAAGAAATAAATATGTTGATGTGAAGCAGCTCATTTGCTGGGGGTGTTCAAGCTGGTGACAAGCACAATTCACTCCTGGGGGGCTGACACTCCCCAAGCCCTCTCCTGGGCTGCAGCATTGTGTGTGCTGGCCCAAGGGCATGAGGAGGGATGGGCAACCAGCACAGCTCCTGCAAAATATGTAAATAAGGCCCCAGGCTAGCACTTGCAAGGTCTTGGAGATTGAAAAAAGAGCCCCAAGGAAAAAATTCCTGGCCCCAGGGAAGAGGTCTGGCTGGTTACGGGTTTGTGTCTGGGAGCCCACGTGCTTGGATCATGGCTCAGAGCATGGCCATGGCTGTGGCAGCACCACCCTGGTCCTTGAGTGTCTCCTTGAGCCTCATCAGCAACGTCACCAACTGGCAGCCTTTGGCATAGGTGGAAAATGGCTCTTTCTCATCTGATGGCACTCAACACCACACTGCTGCCTGATGTTGCCATAAAATCCTTGTTGCTCTGGAGTTTGCACTCCATTTTCCACTACCTGCAGAGAAAAGTAGCCGGTTTTGGAGGAAATTACAGATATTTTAACATGCAGTCCACTCGCAGATCATCAATCCTGATCCTGCAGGATGCTGCACTGCTCGCAGGGCCAGTCAGGGAGCAGACAGAGGCCCATGTCCACCCGGCCCTGGGGACCAGGGGGGCTTGGACATGTCCTGAGGCTGCGCTGGAGACCCTGAGCAAACCATCCTCACCCTCCTGGAGTCTCCCCTGGCACCAGCCCAGCATTAAATGGGAGCTAACCATGCAGAGAGCTGGGCAGGATATTAATAGAGGCAAAGCGGAACCACCGCTCACAGGTCCTGAAATAGGCTGCCAGACCAGGGGACGCCCAAATGGGGCTGCTCTGTCAGGGAGCTCCCCAAAAGGCTGGCAAGAGCAGCACCAGCATGTCTGGAGCTGTGATGTGTTGGGAGCACCCACAGGCACAGGACAGTGTTGGGCCCATCCCTGTCCTGGGGCAGTGGCAGCCAAGGAGCACCAGCCTTTCACTGCTGCAGGGAAAACATATTTCTCCTCCCTGGCACTACACAAAGGCTCTGTGGGTGCCCCAGGCTGACCCCCATAAGAGGATTACCAGGCTATTAGTGGATTGGGACAGTGGGGAGGATGTTTGGAAAAATTTACTCTCCTACCCCTCCGAAAGGAATGCTCACAGGGTCAGGGGTGATCCCATGGTCCCCATCTCTGTCCCCATCCCTCTCAGCCAAAGGCCACCAGCAAAGACCTGTGTTCTGGCTGCAGCTGGCACTCAGAGCCCTCCATGGGCTCACAGAGATGAGTTGCTGGGGCCGGAATTTGCACTGGGTGAGCCCACGAAGACTTGCCTGTCTTCTGGCCAGTGCTGGCCACTACCATGGGATGTTACCAACTCACCAGGAAAGCTCCTTCCCCTGGAGCTGGAGAGATCCCAAAGCCTTACATTCATTTAACCTGAAAACGTAGCGGGGTGGAAAGGAATCTGGGAGTGGTATCGACAGCGAAATCCCATTATTGGCCATGAAATATGCATGTGCTGTAACTGCCTGGGAAGGGATGGTGGTTCCCTGCAGCCTCTGCCACAGGCCCTGGACAGACACCTCACCCAGCCCCATTCTGTGTGCCAGGAGACAGAAGGAATCCCTCCCTGTGCTCCTGGGGAGCAGCCCCCTGCCAGCACATCCTGCTGTGGTGTTATCAGGCTGGCAGGAGCCCAGTGAGCCTCAATGCACTCACTGGGTTTGTATTCAAGGCACGTGTTGGAGCCTCTCTGCCGCTGCACTTACCATGTGCAATGCCCTTCACAATTCTTCCCCATGCAAATCCCATCCAGACCCTTAAATCCCTGCATTGATTTGATATTTGGCATCATTTGGGGGTATTTTCACACCAGTTCCAGAGGGAAAATTCCAGGTTAATTTATTTTGGCTCGGTGCTGTTCCCGCCGTTGGTTCCCATTGCTTTCTGCCACTCCAAGGAAGCAAAACCAGAGCTGCAAAGCTGAAGAACCTGAAGAAAAATTCTTGCTGGTGATAAACCCTTGAAAAGGGTAGGGATGCCCCTGAGCAGGCCTAATTATGGCTCCAGTGATTTGTCTGTTGTTGTTGGAGCTGGAGGGGGCTCCAAGGGAGCGAGACCTTGGCTGTGAGACACAGAAATGACAGAAATGGGGGGCCTGCCCCCTCACCCAGCCATCTCCTGCCCCTAACGTGGGGTGCTGTAAGGTTTGAGAGTTGCTGCCTGGCTGTGTGTCCTGCTGGGCAATGGTGCTGCCTGTTCTGGTGGCATTTATCACCCCTCCTGTCACCAGGCTGTGCCCCAGCTCCTGGCTCGGGCACCTCTCCATTCCTTTTCCCAGCCCAGAGGGATGGGGATGCACTGAGTGCAGAGGGACTCTGTGCTCTCAGAACATCCTTTGGGATCAGTGTGACCCGGGTTACAGGCCCAAAGAGGGGATGTTTCACCCCAAAAGCACCTCCATCATCTCAGCACATCCTGAGAGCTGCTCCACATGCACATTCACGTGTTTAATCAGCACCCAGCTAATTACCTCCAGCAATAAGGAAACCCTGTGTTTGTAGTGAGTATCTGCTTCAAATGATGTTTTACACAACATAAAAGGATTATTTTATAATTAGCTGTCTTCTAAACCCTGGCCTATTGAAACTAGGATATTAAACCATACACCATTCTCTGCTTTTTAAATATCATCTGGAAGTTGATTAGTTTTGCATTACTAAAGAGGAACCCATTGAAATATTTAATCATCATGAGACCTTTCTCATAGAAATGTTAACATTTGATTTTTAGATTTTTTTCCCCAGTAATTACTCTAGCTTTGCTTACACCAAAAAAAGATTGTTGAAGCAATTTCCCCACAACGAAAGGATCAAAATAGTGCTGTGCTTAACACCTGGAGCATCCTTCTGTGCTTGCTGCCTGGCACAGCTCCAGACAGGAGCCTGTGCTGCTGCTGCTGCTGCCAGCCTGGCACCACCCTTAGGACAGGGGAGACTTTCCTTTCCCCAGGGGCTGATCCTGACTCTGGAGGAGCAGGTGGGAGCAGAGCAGGTGAGATCAGGCATATCCCCCAGGGGATGTGTGATTTTAGACAGGATGAGGAGAGATTTTAGGGCAGGCAGAGCTGAACTGCAAACCATGGCAGCTCAGAGCCCTGGGGCAGGGGCCCAGAGGGTTGGAGCATCACTCTGGGACACACGGAACAGCCTGGGCATGTGGGACACAAAACAGGGTCAGTGGGAGCTTCTGGTGTGTTAAGCGCAAAAGGAGAAGCTTTGGAGGGGGGTGGTTACTGCCTTTAAACCCACATAGAATGGGCATAAAAATGGGCATTTAAAAGGGCATAAAAAATGGGCATAAAAAATGGTCTCATCATGTGCTCAGGTAGAGGTGGGTACCAAACTGCACCATTCCCGTGGTGGGATGGGAGCAGGGGATGAAGGGCCGGACATCCCCACCCCTTCTGGTCTCAAATATAAACCCAGGAGGTCCAGGAGAAGGATCTGTCCTGCACCAGGGTCTGACTCCAGAATGGGGAGCAGCCACTTCTGCTCAGCTTGGCTGGCCGCATCCTCACCAGTGCTGGGAATAAACCAGCTGCATTTAGACACACTTTAAATTCATCTCCTGCTCCATGCCAGTCATTGGAAATGATACATTTGTTGTGAAATGAAGCCAAGAGAGTAGTATTGAGAGCTTTTTTTTAAACACGCCTTAAATAACAAGAACATTTATTTTATAGGCGATAAAATTCTTACACATTTCGGTCAAATAATGAGGATAATGTTTCTGGCTTCAGGAAAACACTCCTAACATCAGCAAAGGGGAAATGCACATTTCAATTTATAATTTCAAGTTACAAATTTGCATGCAAATGTATATTTAGAAATTTGAAAGAGCTAAATCATACATTTTTGGCAGGCTTTTACTTGCAAAAGAAATTTCCAGTGTGGATGTAGCTTTGTACTAAATTCCATTATGTTGCTTAGAAGAAAAAAATAAAAGATACGGAAAAGCAAAAGAGCTGTGCAAAATGCAGCCGGGTGTTTTTCCTGAGACTTGTCCCAATCCTGCAGCTGCACCAGTCAGACCTGGGGGTGTTCCCTGCCAGCAAAGGGGTCCCAAGTTGGCATTTGTGGATTGACTGTGCAGGTTGCGTTTGCCCCTTGATTTGAGGGCAATTTAATTTTACTTTCAGGCAGTTTGGGGGATAGAGGGGTGCTGGTGACTGTAGTGATGTTGGGGACCATGGGGAGATTGGTTCATCTCCTCTCCCTGGCCAGTGAGAGATGGGATTTTGTGTGAATGCCGCACTGAAGAGCCCTGAAATACTTTGGGTTTTGTAATATTCCCTTCTAACCAATATTGGGAGAACTTTCCTAATGTTTGACCTAAAAGACCCCAAAAACATTTTTGCTTGTCAGAGCTTTATTTATTTACCCTATGGAAAGCATTGGCAGCATGATCCAAACCCACAAAGGCTAAAGTCTCAATTTTCAGCCAAAAGCCACCTTAACCAGCAATGACACATATTCCTACCCCACCACTGGGAGGAAAACTTTCCTCCAAGCAGTGGCTCACTTTAAAATAACTTCAAAGCCTTTAAAATTGCTTCCCTCCTTGTTTAAGTACATAATTGTTTCTACTTGCAGCAATCTCCTCTGAGCTGTTCATGGCTGGTTTATTGAGAAACTTCTGTGCACGAGGAGAATCATCCATTAGTTGTGGAGAGCTGCTCCACTCACCATCATCATTTTGCTGGTATTTATGGCTTGACATCAGCACCCAGCACCCACAGGACTGGGGAGGGCACTGGCAGGAGTCTCCCCACACTCATAAATGCCATTTGTTTTAAAAATGGGTTGCAGAAGGAGGACTGTGGATCTGGGAACCCATTGCAGTGGGGTTTGTCCCCAAGCCCTCTCTGTCCCTGGCCATACCATGGATATTCTGGCACTGTCTTCCTGCCTGGATTCTTCCTTGCTCTGGGGATGGAGAGAGTTTCTGTGCCTCAGGGCACACCATGTAAAGGATCCCCCCAAAAGGAAAAAATAACCAGGAATTAGAAGTGTTGCTAGGGAACCGAACGTGATTGCTCAACTCCTTTTTTCCCTGAAGAAGTCCAAAAGAAATCCCTGAATTTCACATCATGTGCAAAGAGGGGCTTGGCTGGTGGCTCACAAGGCTCTGTTGGGGATGTTGGGATTTGGCAGAGCCACCCAGCACGTGGATGGAGGAAGGATGGAGAGGATGATCAGGATGGGAAGGATGAGGATGGGGTGAGAGAATAGCAGTGGAGGATGGGAAGGGCAATGACAGTGAGTGGAGAAGGAGAAGGTGGAGAATGGGAAGGATGATGATGAGTGATGGAAAAGGCAGTGATGAAGAGAGAGTTGAGTGGGAAACAACTGAGGGCTGAGGTTGGGGCCTCTCCCTTGACCCAGGGTAAGCTTTAACACAGGCTCACACCAGCAGACGTTATTTATGAGGCTCCTGCATTCCCGTGTCATTAGGCCTGAAAAAGGCATAAAATATAAATGACGGTAACGAGAATCAAAGGGCAGGGAACTCTCCTGGCTGCCAGGGAGGGATGTGCTGCATTCCCTGACTGTGACTGCTCACTTTCCACCCAAACATCCTGGGATTGCTGCCAGGAGGGCCAGGAGCCCCCTGTGCCCCCACGGCAGCTCCCTGGCCCCAGGCTGTGCTGGACTGCCCAGCACAGGCTCCCCATCCACTGCAGGTTTCTGTTCCTCACACTCATCCTCACAGAGCCCAAACACAAATCCTGGAGCGTGGCACGTGTGATTCCAGAGCCCTGAAATTACTCCTAACCCACATTGTCTCCTAGCTCAGGACACAACTGGCTTCTGTTACTAAACATAACTCCGAATTTTCCTATTTTTTTTTTCTGAAAATATTTTGAATATTTTTCAGAGCAAAGATCCAGAGATGCTATTTTCATCTCCCCGGGGGGCTGAGGAGCTAGCTCATTTTCCACCCACCGAAACAGCCATGATATTACATGGATATTTCATTTTTTACAGGTTGCTTCCCACCAGCATCCACAAGCAGCCAGGGGCAGGAAGCTCCCTGGTGCTGCCCTGTGCCTGGGCTAACACATTTCAGAGCTTACAAAGCAGCTGGTGCACTGCTTTCTCCCTTCTTCCCTGCAAAGGATTTGATTTTTCTGAAACTTCCTATTTCTTTAGCACTGCCAGTTGCTGAGCTGATGGGCTCATCTTTCCCAGGGACACTGAAGGGAGTGTAAAACACACAGCCAGGATAACAGGATTGTTGCTGGCACTGCAAAATGCCACCTGGATCCCTCTGCGTGCAAAGTCAGACGAGGATTACAGTATTTCCCAGATTAAGCCATTTTAAAGAATTCAACAGCACAGGGGATGCTGGCAACAGCCCCTGCTCAGGTTCAGCTCCCCATCAGCCAGCACTGCCAGGAAAGGCAGAAATTTTGGGTGCTCTGCATAAATGCAAAGATATTTATTCATGATCCCCGTGGGTGAATGATCTCAGAGAAGGCACGGAAGGCTTCAGCTCCAGGAAAAGGGGGAAGGCAGAGAGAGAGGATGGGTATGGAAGCAGGAAGCTGATGGGGTGGATTTTGGGAGGAGAGCCCTGATGGAGCAGAGCACTGCTCCTCCCCCCCACCCCTGCACTGTCAGGGATGGGAAGGATGCTCCTTGCTGCCAAACCAGAGTGACAGAGCACAGAGCACAGCTCACAGGCACTGCATTAAGCATCAGCAGACATTTCCCACCAGTTGCTGCTCATCTTTCAGCAACTTTTAACAATTTAGGGGCCAAATTACACCCCCTCAAACTGGAGGACTTTAATGGGTTTTTAGACAAAACATCCCTCCGCCCTGGGATGTCTCAAGCAGAGTCAGGGGCTGCACACAGTTTCTGTCTTTCACATTTCTCTGGCGTGCAGGGCTCAGCTCATTTGTCCACAGTAAAAGCCATTTTGTTGGAGAGGTGCCTTATCACAGCTGAGCCCCATCGGGTGGATGCTCAGAGGGGAATCTGACATCTGGCTAAGGCCCAAGGACTCTAAAGAAGATTTCATTCTAAAACTCCACATAATCCTGTGATAACATAACCTGAACTTGTTCTCTGAGTCACCCTTTTGCTACCAAATCAACCCAAACTTCAGTAATGACCTTTAAGCCCCCTCGACCAGCTCAGTGCTGGGAAAACAAGGGAATGTTTGTACATACCCAGAGCTGCAATTTAATCCTGCCTGCCTGGGGGAAGAGTGCAAGGGACTGGATTTTCTCGGGAAAATATAAACCAGTTCCTTCTTCCTTTGGCATTCCTTTTCTAAATTAGAAATTGGTCAAGCTCAGCATCTGGGGAGAGCAGTGCTGGGGAGGATCCTGTGTCCAGATCCCAGACCTGATACAGTGGCATCCCTCAGGCATTTCCACCCACCTTCAAACCACTGTGGTCTTCCTCAGAACCAGACTTGAGCTTCCCCACATCTCAGCCTCTGCCCCAAAATTTGTGGTGTGGTCTGTGATGATGCATTTGGCATGAGCAGGGTGGAGGACCCAGATTCCTCTGAGCTGTGCCAACTCTTCCTCTCCTTCTCCTGTTACAGCCACTTTGATGATGTTTCCAGCCCTTCTTCAGCCCCAGTGCCCACCAGAGCCTGCCTCCCTCCCTGTGCCAGGCACCTGCCCATGCCAGCGCTGGCTTAGCCCTGCCAGAGATTAGGATTACACACATTGTCAGAAAAAACATGCCTGGGAAGAAAGCACTTAGTGTTGTATTTTTTTTTCCTAAGTCGGTAAATATCCCTGTTGAGTGAAATATGAATATCCATCTTCAGGCTCAGGATGGGATTTGGTGCTGTAAATCTCTCTTCGGGCCAGCTCTCTCTGTGGGTTTAACCTGGGGTGACCCAGCCAGGAGCACAACATCCCCATCCCAGGTGGGCAGGAGGCAGATGGACAGGTGGACAGATGGACACAGCGCCCCACCCATCCACTCTGTCCATCCCAAAAAGCAGAAGGACTGAAGGGAAAGGAAGAGTGTTGTGTGAGACCCAAGTGCTCAGCATCACCACATACCAGGTCAGCAGCTGTGCCAGGGATTGCCTGGGCTGTTGGAGGGAAATTCATGGAAACTGGGGGGAGATGGCTCATGGAGACCTTAAAGCAGCTCCCAGGACCTAAAAGGGCCCCAAGAGAGCTGGAAAGGGGCTGGACTGACAGGACATGGGCTGACAGGACAAGGGGGAACAGCTTCAGACTGACAGAGGGCAAGGTGAGATGGAATATTAGGATAAAACTCTTAGGATGAGGGTGGTGAGGCCCTGGCACAGTTTGCCCAGAGAAGCTGTGGATTCCCATCTCTGTGAGTGTCCACCCTGGGCTGGGTGGGGCTTTGAGCAACCTGGTCCAAAGGAAGGTCTGGAAGGTGCCCAAGGCAGGGGCTGGGACAAAATGTTCCTTAGGGTCACTTCCAACCCAACCCATTCCATTGTTCTGTGATTCCATGAAAGGATTCCTGTCAGGGTGACTGGAAGGTCAGTAGCCAGTTCAAGTGTTATCCACAGGACATTTAAATGTGCTCATTTTTCAGCAACCTAATGGGAAAAAACAACAAATCAGTTATGTAGAATAAATAATACAATAAAACAATAATAATGATGAATATACTGACATAGCAAAGAGCAGGGAACAGCAAGGCCTCAGCAGGAGACCCCAGCACATCAGCCCCACTGGTTTTGTGGGTCCAACTATAACCCAGCATCAGGCACCAGTCTTCCCTGGAGCCAGCAGAAAGCAATAACCACCCAAATCCCAGCAGAGGTGTTGAAAGGGAGGTACATTCTCATGTCATAAAAATACTCTGCAAATAATTGCTTTTCTTCATTTGCTGACATTTAATGATAGGAAGTGAGAACAAAAATTCATTTCAGGGTGAGACAATGTGACACTGCGTTCTCAGTTTTTCCACTCAAGTGAGATAAAAAATCCCTGTAGGTGGAGCAAAACAATTCATTCCACACTCAGGACATTTTGTTTGGTTTTAATATTTAATTGAGGCAAGGTAATTTTGTGACCAAAGGTCAGTTCAAAGCCAACATTTGCAGTGCTTGACTTGGAAAATGGTGAAACAAAAGGCTTTGACACTTAATAAGGTCTTGTTGCTGATTTTGCTGCCCATCTGTGCTAAAGCATCAGAGTGAGAATCCCCCACACCAGGAGTGCCTCTTCCTGCTCTCCTGAATGGCAGGAGAGGCCAAGGCAGCTCCCACAGGAGGTGCCAGCATTGCCTGGATCCAGCTCTCGTGCAGAAGCAGGTTTACACCGTATTAAGCCCCCCAAAGTGCTGGCATCTGAGCCCTTTAGCAATATCCATGGGGAGAGTTAACTGCAAACCACAGGGGGAAACAATTGCAACCCTTATTTTCAATGTAGTCCCCAAAATGTCTTCCTCAGTGTCTTCTGTATTTTAATTTGACAGGCTGATGATGTGAGGAACATCTCCACTCACACCATGCTGGCTACTCTCTGCATGCTGGAATCAGAGGTGCCCATTCCCAGTTCAGAGCAGAGCACAATGCTTCATGACACTTTCTTTTTTAACCTATTCTTATTTAAACCCAAGGCTTTTCCCCCTCAGCAGGGTTTTGCTCTGATCTGAGCTCTCAAGCTGAGCGTGCCCAGTGAGGGACCAAGTCAGCCCACAGTGATGGCAGAGGGCAGAGTGTCAGGGCAATGTTCCTGGCTGGCTCTGAGCTTTTTGGGTGCTCCAGTGCTCCATGCAGCTCCCAGCCCTGCAGTGGTGCCCAGCTGCCTGTGCTGTGTCTGTCCTCCCACTGCCTGACACTGTCTCCTCTCCATCATATATCCAGTTGCCTAAAGTACCCACTCACCGGAAAAATGACATTTTAGAGGTAATTAATATCCAGGGAATATATATCTCTGCTTCCTATGCTTGTACATTTGTAATCTGAGTCTCTCCACTCACTCTTCTCCCTCCTCTGCAATGCCCTCTGGGGACAGCTGGGCTGGGGGTGTAGGGTCCCTTCCCCCTGTGAGCCCTGGGGCTTAGACCCCAAGGACCCTCCTGGGAAAGGGCTGACCTCGAAATCAGCTGGAGACCATGGGCAGCATCCTGGGGAGAGCTGCCTTTCCCCTCCCTCTGGCTCGGCTTTCCCTGGGGATCTGTGCCCTTGCTTTAAATCTGAAAGGCATTGCAAGGGCTGGGCCAGGATTGGCTGAGAAACCCCAAAATCAGGAGATTGTGTTTCCATTTAATGAGCCACACAGTTCTGCTTTACCTCCAAAGACAAAGCATGGTTCTGCTGTCCTCCACAAGCAATGCCAGGGAGATGCCAGGGCACCACGTGTCACTCACACTCCCTAGAACCAGGTGCATCTCCCACCACCCATTCCATTACTCCTGCTCCTGCAGGGTGATGTTTTGGGCAGAGGGCTCATCCAACATCACCAGTGCCACGTGCTGTGCACAGCCCAGAATGATTCTCCATCCTGAACTCAAAGAAACTTCCCAGCAGGTAGAACAGGCAGAGCCAGCACCATCTGCAATCACCTATATCCATGTCACGTCCCTCAGCTGCCTCTCCTATCCAACTGCCAGACACCCAAGGTTGTGTTTGCAGCTGGTGGAAACCTGGACATGGAAACTTCAGCCCAGGAGCAATGGTATGCTGGGAGTCAGGCCAGCAAAGGCTGAGGTGGTCACAACCCAAAACCCTCCCAGCATCCCCAGGGGGAGGGTAGGAGGAACACAGAAATTCTGCTGCTCATCCCCATTGAGTATGAGAGTTACACTGGGGCCAATTTCCACAGAACAAGTAAGACCCATTCCAACAAAGCCAACAAAGGGCAATGAGGGCACTCAGCTGGTACAGGGGGAATGATGGGGAGGTGCCTGTGAAGGAGGAAGCAGAGTGTGAAGATGAGCTCTGCTCTGCAGCTGAGTGCATTGCCAAGCTGGGCCCAGTTATTGGTCCCAGCAGAGGACAGGAGATCCCAGGAAGGGCAGCACTGCTGAGCAAAGCACCTGGACACAGACACAGCTTCTCCATCTCTCACTCCCTGGCCAGCCCAGTGGTACATGACCCTGCTGCTCCATCACTCACCTGCTGAAGTGCTGCCTCTGCACCCTCAGGGAATTTAACACCAGCACAGCCCCTCTGCTCCCCATTACAACCTTGCAGAGCATCCCCAGCTGGCGCCCTCCTTCCTTGCAGGTGCTGGAGCTGGTACCACTCCCTGCAGGCAGGTTTTCCACTGGGAATCAGCAATCCTGGGCATTAGGAGGATCAAGTTCCAGGGAACAGAGCAAGGGGGATGTGCAGTCTGTGGGGCCAGAGAAGCCTGGGTTTGGAAGGAAGGGTAAAGAAGCAGAAAGGCCTCTGCTCTGTGGGTCACAATACCTGGGTCCTCCTCTTTGTGGTTTGCTTTCTGGCCCTAGGATGTGATGCACCCATTGCTGTGTGCTCCTGTCTGGCCATCCAGGACAGTCACAGGCTCAGCTCAGCTGACTCACAGTGCCTCAAAGTCGGATTTTGACTCCCAAGCCCTATGGTCCCTTGTAAAGTGTGCAGCCAGAAGGGAGCCCCAGGCAACAAAAGGTACATCAGGCACCCTAGCACACCTCTGCATTTGGATGAGATGATTCACACTGCTTTCCTCCTGGGATGATAAAATAAGCCCAGAGTGACTCATCCCAGCTGTGGCCCCAGCTTTCAGCTGTGGGCATGGAGGGGCAGGGTCCCTTTGGTCCAAATCCCGCTCCCCTCTCTCCTGCACCAATCCAAGCCTCTGTGAGAGCTGCTCAGCCCCAACAGCTTTCAGCAGAAATGAGGCAGGAGAAATCCCCTGTGCCCTGCTTGGGGCACAGCAGTGCATGAGCTGCTGCTTCTCTTGGACCACTCTGCCATGGGCAGCTCAAAGTCACAGGGCTTGGACAATGCATCTCCAGGAGGTGGATGTCCCATTGCACTGGGCTGATGGAAACATCCAGGACATGGTTTTTGCTGCCTGCTGCAGACGGGATGGATCTGGCAGTGTCTGACCTGGAGATGCTGCTCTCCATTGGCCATGCAGGGAAAACTGCAATGCAATTTAATGAAATATTAAAACCTAAGCAAAGATGGATCTTTTGCAACCTTAGAGGATGAAAAAACAGAGGCACCATAAAAACCCTGTGAAGCAGCCTTATTTCTCCTTCTTGACACGCTAGAGAGGCTGTCTCAGCCCCATTCCAAACTTAGCCAGGGCCTGAGCACCCCAGGGATGTGTCAGGGTTTCCCTCTCCTTCTCAAAGCATGCCCTCACTGCTCTGCTGGAGCCCCATGGATACCCCTGCAATTCCCCAGCACGAGAACCCTTTGCAATCCCCTCCCTCCAGGGCAGCAGCAAAGGCAGCACAGCACCCAGAGCCCCCCAGGAGCACGTGGAGCTCATCCTAAAGCAGGTTCACACGTCCCCTCTGGCCCACAGCCCCCACCATGGCACCAGGGTGGGAGCAGAGGTGGCCCTGCAGTCCCCTCAGCATCGCTGGTGCTGCTCTGTGGCAGCGCATCGTGTGCTGTGTTTCCATGGAGACCTGCACAGCGCACATGCCAGCGTGGCTGGGCAGCTCCCGCCCTGGGAGAGGCTGCTGTCAGTCTCTGTGGGTGTCTCTGCCTCCCTCCCTGCCTCTGGCATCACTCCTTGTGGTATTTCCTGGCCGGTGGTGGGAGTGAGGAGCGGTGGGGCAGGAGGAACCGCTCTGCTCGGCGCTGCAGAGGGTGGTGGGGGCACACAGCTCGTGCCCTCAGCGTGCCTTGCTCTCTGCAGGCTGTGGTGACAGGTGGCACATGAAAATGTCCAGCTCCTGGCCTGGGGTGGTGCAGGAGGTGCGTTCCTGGCAGAGGAACGAGATGCACACACGAGGATTTTCCTTATTGTAACTTGCTGCTCCTGGGACTCAAATTTCTGGCAAATAATCACAGCCCTGCTATTCTTGCCCCACCCTTCTCTCCCCTACTGACATCTGAGGCACAGCTCCCTGCTGCTTGTCCCAGGCTGCTCCTTGCAGCATCTCTGCAGAGTCTCCTCTGTGTGAGACGATGTGCAGAGCCCCCAGCAGCTCAGGGGAGCCTGTGCTGGCTCTCCCTCTCCATGGAGCTCTTCAGAAGGGATTGGATTCCTGCATGGAGCCAGGCTGCTGGAGGAGCAAAGGTGTGTTCCCATGGTGCCAGGCTTGTGGCAGTGTGCGCAGCTCTTTTTATTACTGTCCAATTTCTTTCCTCCAGGATCTGGAAGCCCTGTAGGTCACCAGTGCTATTAAACCCTTTATGAAACAGAAATTCTGACAATTATGCAGTTTGTCAAAATAATGTCCCCCATATTTCAAGGCACACTGCTTTGGCCACTCTCTTCCACATCTCCTCCACCATTCACAAACACCTCTGCAAATGCAGCATCTGTCCCCTTCCCCAGGCTATGACACCTGCCAGACAAAAACTACCACTGAAAAGGGAATCCTTGCCCTTGCCCCCTGCTAGCAGTGATGCAAACCCCACTCACAGCTTCAGGACAGGCTGATCCAGTGCCCACCAAGGGAGCAACAAGACAAGCACTCTACTGGTAAATACAGCCCCCAAAAGGGAGGAAATAACCACAGCCAAGAGCCACCAGAGCTGCAGTGATCCTTGGCAGTGATCTGGGGCAGAGTTAGCATCCATATCAATGTTGATAAGGACTTTTAAACCCTCTTGCAAATCACAGAACCACAGAAGGGTTGGGGTTGGAAGGAAGCTTAAAGCTCCTCTCATTCCAATCCCCTTGCCATGGGCAGGAACAGCTTCCCCTGGGCCAGGCTGCCCAAAGCTCCATCCAGCCTGGCCTTGCGCACTTCCAGGGATGGGCCAGCCACAGCTTCTCTGCTACATATCCTGTGGGTATTCCTGGGTGAGAGTTATGCATAGGGAAAACACCTGAATTCAAGAAAGGGCATGAAAAAGAAGGCCAGAATGCTTTCCAAAAGGAGATATGGTTTCCAGCTAGATTCAACCATGGAGCTGATTTTGTCTTCAATTGACATCACAAGGGAATGGTAGGGTTTGCAGAAAAGTATCGCTTTTAGATGATGTTGAACACATTTACACCTGATACAAGGCAGATAATTTTTATTTGGTTTGTCAGTTTCTAGACTGGTGAAAGAATTTGGAGAATTTTTGTGTGTCAGGACCTCTAGTCCTGACATACATTTCATACCCTAGGTGCTCCCACATCACATCCTGACTGACAGACAGCCTCACCTGGAACGTGCTGAGGTCAGCAGGGCTCGCCCTGTTTGGGCACAGCTGCCCCACAAACCCCAGCTCCCCGCTGGTTAAGCAGGTGCTTATCCCTCGGCATGTGGCTAATACTATCGACTGGAATAAAACCTGGACCAGTCCCCTCCTTAAGCACACAGCCAAGTGCTAGTTTCCTCCAACAGGATCTTGAAAATACTCTGTTTACAAAGGCAAAAGTTGACTTTAAACTTTTTAAGGCAGCCTTGAACTTTATAAGCTCCTGCAACCCGGCCCTTCCGCGTTGCTTCACTGCTGCCTTTGCTTTCTGGTGGCATCTGAGGCAGCAATGATGCCACGTCCTTGTCCCCACAAACACTGAACCTTGTATTTATCACCTGAAAATTGCTCTGCAATGCAAAGAACTCCATTTCCGGATGGATGGAGCACATTTCCAATGCACAGGGCAGAGGATTAGGAACAGCCTTCAACGTTTGCAACAGCTCTGCGCCAAGAGGGAATAAAAGTTTCCTACCAAATTAGAAACACGGCTCCCATTCCTGCCTGCAGATTTGTGGTCTGTGAATACAGCTAAAATGAATTAAAAAAAAAAAAAAAAAAGGCAGCTTGGCAAGCACTCACTCCCTTTGAATGAATTCGCTTTGACCAACCGCACGAGGTTTCCACATTTGTAGCCTGGCCAAAATAATGCTCCGTGCATGGTCAGGGAGGCCAAATCCCTGGGGGCAGCAGGGGAGCCCCTGGGGAGCAGGAAGGATGCAGCCCATGCAGAAAAGGTGGATCCTGGGATTTGCTGGTGTGTACAAACTGCCTGGCCGTGCTCAGCTGGCCCACGCTGCATACCAGTGCAATCCCTGCCTCTCCCTCACATGTCCATCCATAGGTGCCAGCTCTTCTGGTTTATACATGGATGGCTGAATTCTTTTCTGAAGCAGGGAGATGCTAATCTATAATCAATGTTCTGGAAACCCAATGCTCTGGGATCTTATCTTAATGCACTGATTGCAATATACTCCTGAGTGATTCCTCTATTTGAACAGCGCTAGTCAAAACACTTCACATCTTGAATTTCATTGGGTGGATATCACTAATGAACTTACTTCTGCATTTTGCATGGTTCAAAAATTGTCATCTGAAGGGTGAAGGGAATCAGAATGTCTTCCCTGCAACCTGAAGAGAGAGAGAAAAGGGAAGAGCTCTGCCAAATAAATGATTAATTACCCAGACTTCTCCCAGCCTAGGTGCTTGTGTTAACATCTGATGTCATCTCCACATGTGACTTCTCCAATTGCTGGGTGAGAGCAGTCAGTGCAGCCCTGCCATAGTGAGCAATGTCTTGGGGCTGGCACTGTCCAGACAAGTTGTCCCCTCTTGCTAGGGACACCTTAGTGCCACTGGTTTTGAGGGAAGCAGCACGTGTCCTTAACCAAAAATCCCCCCTTCCCTGAGATACCCTGAAAGCCAGAAACCCCAATCTCATGCCAAGTTAAAGAGACAGAAAAGAGAAACAAATAAGCATTATGTCTCTCTGCAGGGTAAATATCTATTTTATTGACACCAGCAAAATGCCGAAGTCTACTGATGGGCTACGTGTGTTGTTGAAAGAGTAATTATCCCATTGAGTTTCCAGCTCTTGATGACGCAGAGGATAAACAGAAGTTTCCTGTTTGGAGCTTCATAAACACCCTGAGCAGATAAACACTCATAAGCAAGGGGTTTGGGATGGGGAGGGGATGGGCAGCAATCCTCTTTTATGAGAAATGAGATTGGAAAATGGTAATCTCCTAAAAGGGCATGGCTGGTGGGCTGATAAACAGAGCTCCTGGTTATTACGGTGATGAGCTCCATAGAAAAAGTGTAATCCCAGCCCAACTGTTCAGGAGATCACTCTTCCCCCCTCTCCCAAATCATCACATTAGGCTGATAGGAGAAAATAAATGAGATTTCTTTGTGCCAGGTTGTATAACGCCATTGAACAGAAGCATCCAGCTTTGCACTTTTATCTGGGGACATCAGTGACTTCCTGCCCTGGATCAGGGAGAAGAGCCTCAATCTCCCTGCATGCAGCTCATGTCCTCTGGTCCCTGCTTTCCCTAGAGACTCCTCCAGCAAGCAGCAGTGACCACACCTCTCTCTTTTTGTGGAGTCCATTTCCAGCCAGGGGATGAGGCTGGGGCAGCTGCACACTCAGGGCTGGGCACTGCTTCCTTCTGCCTCCCACCTGCAGCACTGCCACCAGGCCAGCCTCACCCAGAGCACCAGCAGCCCTGCTCTCTGCACTGTGCAGAGCGAGAGGCACCAGGGGAAGCCCAAAACACAGCCCAAGGGTGAAAATCCACAGGTTATGGGGTGTTTTTTCCACAGTTCTTTTAGTAGGACTGCAGGGGAAGGCTTTGCATCCTGGTGCATACAGAAACCCTCTCCTCACTGCCAAAACTGCAGGCTGGGGCCAAATTAAAGACAAAAGACAACATGCTATTTGATGTATTTTTGTTTTGTTTTAAAATGGTGGGGGGTGGTGGTGGGCAGGCCACGTAAAAGCTGTCAGCAGCATGACAGAGACAGGATAATGAGTACCCAGAAAGCCATAGGAGCATCACAGACCCACAGCACCAGCCACATCAAAGAAATCTAAACAGTCCCAAGTTGCATCAGCCAAGCAGCGAATCAAAGCAAAGGGACAAGCTCCCGGTTCTGGGAACACACTCACAGATTTTCCTCCAACCCTTTGCAAACAAAGAGCTTTCTGCAGTTAGTGGGGAAGCTCGGAGGGCTTGTGCTAATGCAAGTGGAGTCAGAGGGATGGCAAGAGAAGGGCAAACGCAGGCACTTCAGGGAAGTTAGTTTTTAGGAAATAGTTTTAAACACAGAGAATAACAAACAGACCTCAAGCATTTGTGGCATTTTTTTTAATGTATTTTGCATGAAATGGAAAACTACAACAACAAGCAGTATATACAGTAACAATAAACAGTGAGAGGATACAACAAAAAGAGGATTATAATTTCAAATCGGTGTGCCCTGCATACGCAGTGCTCCCAGTGCTGGGGAGCAGAGCTGCCCTTATTTCTGCTGTCTGCAAGGCTGGGGATAAAAGATGTCAAACTATAGATAAAACTGAGTGTGCAAGGATAATGATAAGGTAAAAAAGATGAAAAGGAGGTTTCATACAGCTAAACCCATGATTCACATTCATGCATCAGGCTCTAAAAATAATTCTAAAAATCGCATTTGAAAAAAAAAATTACTTTTTCTTTTTTCCCTTGTACCCTACCTGAACAACTCTCCACTTTGGAGTTGGCTGTGGGATGGATGTAGGTATTTAGGGTCCTCATTTACACCCAAGCAGCAGGAAGTTGGGATGGGTTGAGGTTCCCTGTGCCAGAACTGGGTCTGGCTGAGCTGGGGCTCCTGGCTGGCAGAGCATGGTGCAGGGCCATCGTCTGCTCAGGGGGTAATCAAACACTCAGGAAGGTGCAAGGAGTGGGCAGGACTCGCTCTGGACTTCAGAAAAGCTTTTGATGCCTCAGCAGATGAAAGCCTTGCTACAGGGGTAGTAAAATAGGATTGGAAAAGAGCAATTCTTGGAAAGATAAAAAAGCTGAGAACAGGATTGAGGATATCAAAGGCTGTGTGGATCTCACAGCCTTGTGCATGCCAGCAGAACATCTCTGCCGTGGGTCCTGTGGGCTGCAGGACTGTGCTGGCTCCTTTGGAAATCAGCAGGCACAGAAGCAATGAAGTTGGCAGCCTGGGTTTGTAACCATGGGAAAAACCTCAACAGGGCTCCAAACTCTGAAAAACAGCATCTGAGGGCTTCAGAGATATTGTGCACCACACAAAAAGCTTCAGCATCCTTTTTCCTCCCCTCTCCTGCTTTGCCCGGGAGGATCAATCCCTGCTCCCCCCACCTCTAGCAGAGTATGCCAGGGGGCATCAGGAGGTGTCCCTTGCAGGGAGTGACCCCCACAGAACCCTGGCCCCAAAGGACTGCAAGCCATTCTTGCTAAGAGAGATCAACAAGTTTCAACCCACCCGTTTGATGTAACTCAAACATAGTTTGGCTCGTTGGGGTAGGGGAGGGGGTGGGTTTGGAGGAAAAAATAACTTATTCTCCGTGCATTGTATTGGTTGAGAAAAGTAAAATTCCACATTTTCTGTTCTTGCCAACCTTTCCCACAAGTTTTGAGGCTGCCACAAGTGCAGCACCAGCAGGAGCTGGGGCAGAGCCCGCACACGCATCTGCCCCATGGCCAGCGCCGGGAAGAGCAGCCACAGCTCCCAAAATAAACCTCCCCCATCCCTCCCCTCCCCGGGGCCGGGAAGAGGCCCTGAGGGCTCTGGTTTGCTCTCTCCCATTCCTGCTCTTCCTGCCTTGGGTCCATCTGAGGACACGGAGGCGATGCTCCGGGCTGGGAGCGCTGTGCCGCGGGCTGAGGCAGCCGCGGAGCCCAGCTGCTGCTCCTGCCCTGCTCCTCCAACAAGCAAAAAAGCTTTTAAAAAGCATCCAGCATGAGGAACATTATATTTAAAGGATGCTTCATGCAAAAAAAATAAGGCCTTGAAAGCTCGCTCAGTACGTGGGGTTGTGCTGGAGGCTTTCACACAGATGCTGACATTTTCCTCCTGTTTGTGCGGGGATGTGCTGCTGGGAGAGCAGCTGGGCAGCCTGAGGTAGGGCTGTGTGTCTGCACCACCCCGCACACTGGGCTCTTGGATTATTGTTCTGTTAAACCTGGCATGGGAATCATTCCCTCTTCCACTGAAACATAGCCTGTTCTGGGGAAAACCCCTCAGTTTTAACATATTCTGGTTTGGGGGATTTTGGACTAAGTCCTGGCTGTACACAGTGCTGTGTAAAAATGAAAGGGAGAAGGTGATTTTGCCTCTTGCAACTGGGATACAAGATGGAAGCAGAATACAGACAGAGACTGCATGGGACCATATCTCATAATTTAGAACAAGAAATAGAGTTTTTGCTCCTGCTGGGATCTGGCAGACAGCAAGCCAGGGCTCAAATCCCCTCATATTCCCTCTTGTCATGCATGAGCTCACAGTTTCAGGGACTGAGCAAATCCCAGAACCAGCAACAGTCCTTCTTTCACAGGGTGCATCAATAACAATACCCAGGCCTTCCTCCCCAAGGGAGCTGGGATGCTTCACTAATTGAGAATTTCAAGGATCTTTGAAATCAGCCGCTGGAAGAAATACAAAACTGTTTTATTTTTAGAATGGACGTACAATAAAATCTCTCCCTTTATTTTCTGAAAAGGGCTTTCTTGAAGTCTGGAAAGGCCAGCTGGGCTACCTCAGTGAAACTGCAGTGCAGCTGGAGGAGAGGAAGGAGTAGGTGAGAAAAAACAGAAAAAGAAACCCAAGGTGAGACAAGCAAAGGTAGATAATTTTTAATTTTCTTTTTTAAGAAAAAAACAAACCAAAAGGCCATGAGTCAGCCTGGATCAGTGAAGCATTTTTTGCCAGGTGAGTGAGAGCAGGAGGAGCTGAGCCTCCCTGAGTGTCCCTGCAGCACACAGCACACACACTGGCGCTGCTGCAGCAGGGACAGCCACGCTGAGCTATGGCCAAGCAGTTTGCCAGCCCTGCCAGAGCCCAGGTGCTTGCTGTGAGCAGCTGAGTTAGGAGGGCTTTGCTGAAGGCAGGTCTTGAAATGACACAGGAAATGTGGTCAGAACAGGCACCTCGTGGGGATAAAATGGGCCTCCAAGAGATGCAGCTCTGTCCCGGATGGAGGGGTTATCCCAAACCTTGCTCAGCCCCAGCCTTCACCCCATCCTCCATAAGGCCATGTGCTTCCCTGGAAGCTCTGCTCCTCCAAAAGCCTCTAGGAATGAATATTTATCCAAATAATCCACTTCTGCTCCTCATTTCCACTGACCAATTGCATTCTTTCCAGGATATAGTTCAGCTCTGGTTTATTCAAACAGTGCTGAAAGGAAGCAACACAAAGAAGAAACATAAATGGGCTGAACAAATGAAGCACAAATGAGATCTGTTTGGCCTTGGGAAAGGTACAATTCTTTTTGCAGATGGGACTGAATGACTGTTGGGACACATTTTAATGAGGCTAAAATTATTTTCTGTAAATCTGAGGTTAAGCAAAGCTTAGGTGCCCAACAATGAGCTAGACTGTGTTCTGCATAAAACCTCTACCAGCTGGACCAAGCCAGATTTCATCCCTCATTCATTCAGCACATTCCAAGTAATTTCTGTTTATCTCTCCATTTCCATAAGACACAAAAGCCTTTGAAGAACATTTTCTCCTAAACACCCATTTCCACATAATCAGAGCTTAAAACCAGGAGGTTGTCAAGGTGAGACACTTTGGTCAGGGCATCCTGGCAGGCTTCTCCCAGATAGTGCCACAACTTAGCTTGTCATTTTAGGATTAGTTTCAGAAGGTGGTGGTGGATTTTGCGTGCCCAGTGGATCTAAGGATTGCAAGAGGAGAGGCAGGGAGGGAGCATCTCTCCCCTCCTCTGTAGCCTTACTTGGAAACGGCTGCTGTGGCAGGATGGGGAAGGGGATGTGCTGAAAATGGGGGTGAGGTGGCACTTGGGAGCATGATCCTTCATTCCCCAGCCAGGGGATCCCATCCCTCAGTGGTGCTGGGCCGGGGAGGAAGGAGCAAGGCAAGACAATGAGCTGCAGGAAGTGGCAGCAGCCAAAGGCGAGGCCCTGATCAGCAAACCAAGATCTGAACTCTGATCAGCCAGGGCTGAGCAAGTTGGCACAGAGTAGGTGTCTTCTTGACTCTAATGTCAGTGTTTTCCTCCTGTCCTGGTTTTCCATCCATGCAGCCTTCAGTGGTTCACTGAGCTGCACAAACACCATCTCCCTCCAGGACTTTCCCAAAGTTCCTTTTTTTTAATGTTCATTTAGCTGCCAGAGTGTGCAGGAGAGGCCTTTGCTGGGACTGGGTCCTGGTCCTCTGGCAAACACAGCACACAGTGCACATCCCACCCTGACCCACGTGCTGATGTGGGAACCAGCCACGAACATAAATAAATAATTATTTACTGCTAAACTATCACTGAATTATTCCTTTTCCCTCTCTTCTTGTGCTTGGTCTGTGCTCAGTTACTAAGTGATCTAGTAGTTGCCTTCATGTAACAAACAGAGGAGCTTTTGCTCTTTATTAATTGCATAAAATGTTATTCCATTGCAATATATTGCCCCTTGTGCTGGGAGCCCTGTGGTGTTCCCAGGCTTCTGGGTGACAACATCCCCTCTTTGTGGGCTGCAGGATGGCCAGAGCACCCCTGGGTGCTGCTGGAGCACCCATTGCAGGGACTGTAGGGGGTTTGGAGTGTGGGATGATGAGAGAAGATGGGGACAAAGCCATTTCACATCACTCACCTGCTGCCAGTGAGCTGCAGTGCACAAGCGCCCACCCTCTGGCTGCTGCTGGGAGAGGAGAAAAGCCAAGCTCCTGTGCTGCCAGCCAACAGCCTCTTTCCTCTGTAAGCCAGCTTGAAAAAGGCAGAAGTTGGTTAGGATGAACTCTGCCTTTGGGGAGCTTCCCCTCCCAGCCCTGCACTGCAGAGCTCTGCTCATCCAGGGCTGCAGCTCATGGGACAGAGCCCATCCTGCCAAGCCCATTCCAGTGCCCACCTCCGGGCCCCTGAATTGTTTGGCTCCAACAGGCAGAAACCGTATTTTTCTATTCTGTGAATTTTCCCAGCAGATTCATGTAACTCATTCCTCTGCTTTCCCAGACAGGATTTCCAGGAGGAAGGAAGTCTCATTCTCAGGGAGAGTAATCAAGCACTTCCCTGGCAGAGAGGCACAAGGTGGCTGCTCACATGCTGAAGCATCCGTGCCAGCTCCATGCCAGCAGAGCTGCCTCCCCAGCTCCCTTTGCCCACATTTGGCCTTGGCACAACAGGCCAGGCCCCCACAGAGACACACCAGCCCTGGTGCCAGCCCAGTGGTGACCATGCCTGTGGGGACAATGTGAAGTTACTGCCTCCCCAGTGCAGAACTTCCTCACCACCTCCAACAAGCCTGTCCCCAGCTTGCCCCCAGCACTGACAGGGCTAAAATGCAGCATTAATTACAGTGGTGAGCAATGAGGTCCTAAAACAGCTTTTAGATACTTACAGTGATCTAAAAGAGTCAGAGACAGGAGAGGCTGGAAGAAGACAACACTAAGGAGATGTGATTTGGGAGACCTGCAAGAAAATACAGCTGCAGCTTAGAGGCTGCAAGAGAAAATGTAGGGCAATGAATTTATAGAGTCAAAGCAACTTGAACATTGATCAAAAGTACAGAGAAAGCAGCAGGGAGATGGGGAAATAATAGAAACTTTAATTCAGGATCCTACCTTCCAGTGCAATAAATATTAATGGAACAAGTTGGAAAAAGGGGAGGCCTCCTTGAGAAAGCAATAGCAAAACACTAAGATTGATTTCCCATCAAACAATGTTTGACAAAGTAAAACAATTGAGGGCTGAGAAATGAAGCCTAATTTGAGGAGGGTGATTGGCAGGATAAATGGATTTCCAAAGAACCAACAATCAAAGTGTTTGAGCTCACTTCAAGCCCACCAATGCTGGTTTGAATGAAAGTTCCCAGCATGACACCAGGCTGTGCCCTTCAAGCACTCTCTGTCCCAAGGGCTTCTCCTGCCATTCCAGAGCCAACAAAATGTGGTTTTACCCTCAAGGCTTTGTAGGGTCATAAAACTTAGACCCATCTACGGAAGACACTTACACTCCATAAAATGAGCCACTCCCACACACTGACACCATCCCCACCTCCCTTCCCACCCTCTCACATGGGCCACTGGAAAATACTCCTGCTCACCACCAGTTCCTCTGGCAGAGAAGGAACCTACAGATGCAGCACATATCATACACATACCCTCAGGAAAATAATTGCCCCCATCATACAAGCCTGAGGACTCATTCTTCCAGTTACCTTGGGCAGTTTTTGTCCAATTTACACAATATGTGCAATGTGGTCTGAAGGCACCACTGAACATGGCACTGGATGTTTCCCTTTCAGAGAAGCTCCTTGCCCATCAAAAATTTCCTCCTGATTCCCTGTGAGGCTGCGAGGGGAAACTGAGAGGTTTCTGCCTAGATGTGTGGTTGATGATGCATCGTGTGAGGGACTCCTGGGGACTTTTACTGCCATCAGTAATACTGAAGTGGTGAGTTCATGCAGTGCCCCAGGCCTACATTTCACTCCAACAAAGACTAAATATCGCTTGGTATCTTCAGCTTCCCAAGGTCTGGAGATCACCAGACTTCCACTGCCAGGAGCAGACCTCTCCTCTCTGTAGCCCTGATGGTCCTTCCATGAGCCAGAAAGCAAATCTCCTTCATCACTGCACCACCCACCCCATCCAAACCTTGCTGAGCAGGCTCTGCTGCAGCACGCACCGTGAGAGCAGCTCATCAAAGCAGCCTTTTAATTGCCAGAGTAACAACTTGGATGTACAAAAATGCCAGGGAAATTTGCATGACTAATTAAATAATTAAACACAGCCTGACAGCCGAGGAACACAATCACGCATCCGAAAATCAAAACCACCTCTGAAGCACTGGAAGAAAGAAGGGATTCTCTGCCCTGCGTGTCCTGTCAACAAGAGCTGCTGATGGGCTGTGCCTTTCTGATTGCAGACCAAGCAGAGGCAGCAGCAGCCCCGTTCTCTGATGGAGCCTTTGAGCTCTGGCCAAAGAGTTGCTGAATCCTGGGCTCAGGCAAGCGGCTGCAGTGGAAAAGCAGCTCTGAATCTGAACGTGCTGCTGATGCTGGGACTGAGAGCTGCAGGCAGCTCTGTGAAAACTCTGGGTAGGGTCTGCCAGCCCAGCCTTCCAGCACTGCAGAGGCTGCAAACCACAATGCTGGTCAGCCTTGGAGTGCTGGAACCTGGGCAGGGAAAGCTCACACTTGTGTCTCAGCCCCCATGCCTCTCAAATTTAACCCCAGCCTTCAGCAAAAGCCAATCTCACCCCCTTCAGCCACAGGTATTAGACCTAAAGGGTTAAACAATGTTGCTTTCCAGCAAGGAGAATACAAACTATCCCTTGCTTTTTCCAGAAAATTTATAAAACCCACTTACAATATAAATATGGAGATGGTCAGAACTGCATGCACTAAAGGCAAATTTGAAAAAATAAATTCTCTATTACAATTCAAGCCTTGATTTTGTAACCTTGGAGAACAGAGTCCCTGAGACTCCACTGGGCTGTGGCAGGATGCCTGAGTTGACAACACTGTGACCTGACAGAAGCCAGGATCTGACATACTTTAATTCTTCAAGGAAAAACAGCATCAACACAGTTTGAGGAAGGAGGGAGATGAGATGGGAAATCCAGCCCTAATGGAAAGGCCTGGGATGTTGCCAATATTTCACATTCTTCGTGACACAGTTTGCTGCTGGCTCCATTGCCTGATGTGATTAGTCCAAAAAAAAATTGGCCACTGCCTTCCCAGCCCAGTGCTGTCCAGATGCTTCTTGCCTCATTCTCTGCCCACAGCCAGAATCCCTGCAGTCACCAGAAGCCCTGCAAACCCCCAGGGACCCATCCAGGAAGTGCATTATTCCTTTCCCCTGCATTTGGTGATATTATCTGGAAAAGCACTGGCACGATCTCAGTCCAGATCCTATCGACACAGATACCAAAGGGGGGGAAAAGGAAAAAACATTCCTAGAGGAAATGAAAAGGTCTAACATGTAGTTTGGTTCCAGAATAGACCTGCTAAATGCTTGCAGATTGCAGCACAGCCTATCTGGCCACTTAAAGAGCAAAGAAATTCCTCCCCATCCCCAGCTCCTCACAAGCTGGCACCAGGTTCATAGAAACTTTTTTCTGAGTCAGCACGGTCCAGCAAGTGCAAAACCTCTACACAACTAACCTTGCATATGTTTCCACCTTGCTTATGTGAAGTGACTAGTGATAAACCCATAAAAATCTGAGAAGTGAAGCAAAATAACAGGATGAGACCATCCCAGGGCTCTGCTGGAGCAGCTGTGCTGTGCACACCAAATGTAGAGCAGCTCCTTACCACTGAAAGCTGAGAACCAAGCCACAGAACCACACTGATGTCTCCCAAACCATCGTCCCTGGGCTGGCTGAGGAATGCCAAGTGCCAGTACTGAGCTCACTGTGCTGCTCTGGGGGCTGGAGTTTGCATGGCCAGGGTGACCCAAAGCAAGAATAGATCCTCCAAATGGCAGTGCTGCTATAAACAGGGATGCTGTCTTGGCTTGCCTCTTCAGTAGCTGTGCAAATCATTTCTGGGCAGCAGAAGCGTGAGTAAATAGAGGAGAAGCACACGAGAGGATCTATTTCTCTAACTTACTCAAGTCACTGAGAAGCACCAGGGCAATTTTTAAAAACTGCTCACCACCTGGGAGGTTAAACTCTGTCAGTGTCTAAAAAATTTATTATTTCTGGCTGTAATTACAAATCTGAGTAAGAGACTATCTAGAAAAGCAGATCCATTTAGCCTCTGTAGCAAAAGTGTATTGGGGACTCAGAGCACATACTGGGGACCCAGAGGAACAGCATTACTGTATTCTCCATAATTCAGACCTTCCCCAGATATCCAAGCCCATAAGTCAAAAAATGCAAAAAAAACATCCAGAATCTGGCCCAGAGAAACAAGTTTCCTTCATATGCACAGCACTGGCACAAGAAGAATTCTTGTTTGCTGAATACTTGTGAAAAACACTGCTCATTTTTCATGTCTCTGAGCAATTTCATAAAGTTGGCCTCAGAAGCCCAAGTTGCAAAAAGCAGGACCCTTTCAGGCAGGCAGAATTCCCTGATGCAGGCTCAAGCAATACCCTGTCTTCAGCCTTTATTACATCATTTTGTTGATTTGCAAAGCTGGTAAACACAGACCCATCTTCAGGCTCCTGTGTAGTTTAACCATTTGTCACATCAGTGATGTCAGAGCTGGGATAGGCTAAGGGTACAGGGACATCTAAAGAAGAGTTTTAGCCACAAAGGTGACAACCATTATGTTCATAATTAGCATCTGTTGCCATCAGAGCTTTAAGCAAGATCCAAGCAGGGAGGAAAAGGCTCTGCCAGCATCTTCACTGGGTTTGTGGCTGGTCACTGGGACTCTCCAGCTTCCCACACCTGGAGGGACTAGTGAAGGCTTTTAGAGCCATTGTAAACTGTGAGTTCAGAGCAGGGCCTGCACATCTGGCAATAGCAGCTCCATCATTTTCCTTGCCAAACAAATCCCAGAGAATTTGCTTGGACCTAACCCACAAACCTGTTTTGGAAAACAAAGCAAAAGACCACACCACAATGAAACCTCGTATTTCTTGTACTGAAAAAGCATTTTATTCCCAAAACACAGATCTAAACACAGCCTGCACTGGCTGCTGAAGAAAACCTCCCTCAGTTGATTCACCAGCTGATGTGCACATTTGCTTGTGTGAGAAAAAGCATTTTTCATGCTGTCACACACTTGTGAGGGATTTCCAGCACTGGAAGTTACTTACCCTGCCTAAGAGATGAACTCCAGGACACAGTTTTGGTCCTGCCACTTCAGGGGATGATGTTTTTTCCCCACACCTTGAAAAACTCTGTTCTGCCACCACACAACACAGCTCAGAAGCTGAGCTGGGCTTTTCCAGGGGCTCAGGCACATCCCCCTCCTGCCTGACTAAACAGAGGAGATTAACAGCAGCACTCCTGGCATGGCCCTCTCTGGAGTTTCAGCAAGCACCTAATGAATATCTCACTGAATCTTGGAAAAAAACACTCTGGAGTCGCCTTCACTAACTGCAATCTTCCATCTTGGTGGTCTCCTACCAGATCCAGCTGTGAAGGTGCTGCTCCCCTGTTCCCAGCCCTGTCCCCAGCACCTCTTCCCTGTGCCAGGCAGGAGGTTTGCAGAGAAACCAGGAGTTCCAAAGCGTAATCCCGAACAGATGGCAGCTGTAGCCGTGCAGCCTCAGAAGGGCACTTTTAAAAGTAAATAGCAACAAATGTTTTGGTGTGTAATGCGTTGAAATCTTGATCTCACACAGAGCTTATTTTCTTTTTTTTTTCCTCTCCCAGCAGTGGCAAATGGCTGAGGACAAATGCTGCTGAAAAGAATGGAGAAAGAAAAAACCTCAATCAATTAAATGTTTTAGAAACAATTGTGTTTCAAAATCAACAAGAAGAATTCATGAAAATCAATCCTAATTCAAGAGGGCTGTACTGATTTGTTCATCTTTCCCTTTCCCTGCCTAAGCAACCAAAGCAATAAAAATGATAGCTCCATCTCGGGCAAGGAAGCAATTGAAACTTCAAAAACATTCAACATCAGCTGATGAAGCTTGATGCAGTCTCCATGGCCTGAAAGCTAAATATTCTGCAAGAGAAGCAATGTACCAGGCAGATGAGTGGGAGTTTCAGATAACTCCTACCCCTTCAGCTTGTTTCTCTCAATAAAGCCAAGCAAACCAAGGTAAGATTGTTCTGTCACGGGGGAAAAGCAGAAGTGTTTGTATCAGCAAAGGCACTGCACAGACTGGAGCTGCCTCAGTTGCTCTTTGCCAGTAGGAAACAACAGCTCTGCTTCACATGGTGCCCACCCAGGGCCACCACCACAGGACATCAACAGGGAAAATCTCCTGGCAAGCAGAATTTGCAAAGCAGATCCTGATGCACCTTCCTGAAATGCCACAGCCATGGGAACATGGGCAGCATGCCACAAACCTGCAGCTCTTCATCTCATCATGGGGCCAAGTGGTCCCTGAAGAAGCATCCCTTGGGAAACCCAAGGAGGAGGCCTTGGGCCCCTCCTGCTCCCTGGATCTGGCCCCAGAGCAGTGTCACATGAGAAAGAGCATTTTGTGACAGCATTGTGAAAGGCTGTCACAAAGGCATGGAGGGAGGCTGGGGGATCACTACCAAGCGTGTTGATATTGCTCCACATAATGACAGTTTTCCAAGAATCTCCCACTCAAACACAGAGTGGGGGAACACATCCCCCTGCCAGGATCTGCTCTGCTCTAAGCTGAAGTCACACAAGCATAATTCTTGCAGCACCCAGCCTTGTGCAAACAAACCGTGTCCAACCACCCTCAGAGAGCTTCCTGGCAGTGCAGAGAGCAGCAAAGGCAGAGCAGGGCACCCCTACCCACGGGCTCACGTCACCTCACCTTGGCACCACCAACAGCAGCCGCTGAGTTTTGTCTTGAGACAAGCAAACGCAGACTCAAGTGTGGGTTAAAAGGTATTTGGGAGATAAAACTTCCTCATCAGCAAGGCCATGCTCCCAAAGGAGGGTTTCTCTTTAACAGGCACTGACAGCACCCTGTGTCATTGCACGGCAAGATCTGAAATAGTTACTCACAGTGGAGACTGTTTATCTGTGACTCACAGACATCTTCCCAGCTACCCTCATGCTCTCTAAAAGGGAGCAGGAATTTGAGCAAGAAAAAAACCCGGGGAATAGCAGTGTGGAATGAAATGAGGAAAGGCAGTTAAGAGAGAAGGAGAAAAAATCTGGAGACAAAACATCACAGGAAGAAGAGAAGAAATGTAAAACATGGTCTTGAGAAGGCTCTCAGACACCTGAGATTTTTACAGGTTCAGAGTTTCTTCAGATAAGGCTTTTTCATTTCTTTCTATAAAGTAATGAATTTTGTTAGACTTCCATCTGCCCCATACAATCACAAAAATTATTCAGACACACTTCATCATCCTTCCTGTGTGTCTAGTGGAACAAGAGGGAGATTTTAGGAGGGAGACAGTAGGGACCTACATGTCCTGCTATGGCCATAACCCAAGGAACTTAGATACCTCTTGATAAGTCTCTATATACTTAAGGATTCAGTGCCCTGTTCTTCTGTTCCCTGCAATGTTCCCTGTTACTGCAACTTGAGCAAATGCTTGAGGAATTGGGATGTATTTATCCACAGCACTGTAACAGAAATTGTGAAAAGGATTTTCAGAGAACAGAGCAACCACTTTCCAGAGAGCATCCAGGATTTTGGGACCTCTCCTCTTTGTGACCCTCCTGGTAGTAATGCACAGCCTAATTTCCTTTTTGTATTATACTGCACAGGAAAACACACTGCAGTTTCACTGTGGCTAAGCAGAGACCAGGACCCAAGAGCAAGGCACGGGGCTGAACTTCTTACATGGAAAGAGAAAAACAGGCAGAGATTTGTGCTTTACCAGCCCCTGCCTTGGACCAGCCCAGCAACACAAGCATGTGTTTGTGCTGCTGTTCAGTGCTGCCATCACCCAGCAACCAGGGAAGCCACTTGCTCAGCACAGAGGGCTCAGGATGGTGACCAAGTACCCCAAGAACCCCTCCTGGGCTCCTCCTGGAATGGTGTGATCAAGGGGTGCTCCACTGTGCAGCCTTCCCATGGTTTGATCATTCCCAAAATCCTCTGGCTCATCTGGGCACACAGGAATGGAGGGTGAGCCCAGCAACTCACTCATCCAGCAGCCCAGCCACTCTGCAAGCAGATTTTTCTCTCCTCAAATATATCCATTATATCTCTTCATTTAGCTGGCATTCACTGAAACTGATCTCCTGTAGACTTGGTTAAGAGATTAAAACTGTATTTATTCCCAAGCCAGCCAGCCAGTATGACCCATTTGCTACAATGGATAGAGGAAATAAATTACCTCACTACTTCTTTATGTCAAAACTGCCCAGGATATATCCTTGCTGGACTTTGGTTTGATTATTTTGTAATCACGTGCTAAAGTAGACAGGGCTGATGTGTGTGGGAGGCACATTTTATTTGCTTGATAACACTTGTAGCGCTGAGCTGTCAGAGACCCCTCCTGAACCACCCTCCTCCTGCCAGGAGTGCAGGTGGCTTTCCAAAATGTGCCTCTGGTGTTCAGCTCGTGCAGGTCAGGGCTGTCCTGGGACACAAGAGATCTACAGCTGTCACACCAAACCCTCAATGATCACTGATTATCATCAGAAAGAAAAAATAACTGCTAGGATCCTTTCTTTCTTAGCAAAAACATATTTTAATTCTACCTTGGCATCAGCCTCTTGAAGGCAGGGGACTTACATACAGCCAGAATATTTTCTCTCCCAAACAACTTCCAGCTCTGCACATAGGGTAAGTCCTACCACATTCATCTTCAGTACTTAAAAAACCCTTCTCATTGACCTACTTTGTTCTTCATATCAAGCAAAGAAAAGCAGAGAGAGTAGAAAGAAATGTCATCCTTATGTGTATACTAATGGATCATCTAATTTTTGCAAAGGTTTAAAAAAATCAACAAGATATTAATAACTTATATTAATAAATATATATGTAAATATATATTTACATATCTGTTAATCCCAAAAAAGAACACCAAACTATAGGACTACCTGTGTCTCATGTCACCTCCTGCTGAAAGATGGAATAGGACAGGTGTTTAAAAATTCAGTGTAATTGCTTTTCAGAAGTAAATGAGGTGAAGAAAAGAATACAACATTCCACGAATTTGAGAAAGCAAGTGGCAGCCAGCTTAATACTCATGTGAACTATCAATTGCCAGAGATCCCACCCCAGCACACAAACTTCCTGGCCACAATTCTGTTAGGAAATCAGAGAACTCATGCAGCACATTTGAAAAACCCTTCTTCAGCCACAGAATAAGCATTTTCTGCCAATTTTTGGATCTTCTGGTCCAGGCAACAATGAAATATATCTCAGACAAGCTGAACTACTACAGAAATCTAATTCCTCATGCTGTGACCATGCATTTTTCAATGTTTTAGTCATTAATGTAGAAGTCTCTTGAGCTGGCCAGATGCTCCATTTCTGACATCACTGAAATCAAGGGGAGTTTCACTGCTGCCTAGTGAAGCCATGAGAAACAGCCAAGAGCAGCTCCCAGGGCAAGAACCTGCTCTTGGCAATTTCATGGTATTTGCTGGCCAAACTCAGTAGGTAAGGAAGGCACAGCAGACTGATGAGCTGCCCAGCCCAGCCTCCTCAGTTCTCTGCAAGGCCAGTGCAGGCTGCACCAGGAGGGAGAGAGCACTGCAGCCTCTCCTCCTGCACTCATGCTCCTGGCAGTCTGTCACCTGGGGACAACTTTAGCCAGAGGCAGTCATTTTCTGTATTTAAAAACCTTTGATGGATCTTTTCTACAGGACTGTTTTCTTCTGCTTTTTGAACCTGGATTAGGTTTATCATCCAGCCAATATTTTGATATTAAGTGAGTGCACTGATCCTCCAAATACAGAGTTTGCTTCAGGTACTGTTTCATGCTTGCCCGAGATGTCATTTCCCCCAACATGACCTTCTCAGAATACCACTGCCTGTTTAGCATGTGCAGAATTTGTTCTCCCACATCCCCTCCCAGTGAAAGCAAGTCCTTGTCTGAGGGCATTGTGAGGGATGCTCACGAAGGTTAGCTTCAGCCAAGGACAGCCAGACTGTAGGCTCTCTTCAAAATCAGAGGTGAGAGATGATTCCTGGTATTCATCCTCCAGAGGAGTGTCTCTTTTCCTCCACTGATTACAGCCTCTGTCAGCTAAAGCCAGCCTTTGTGAATCACATCAGTACTTAGAATCAGGAAGCACTGCATAACATTGAAACAACACTTGGTAGAGCAAATGCTTCTTTTCATATTTTAACAGATATTTCTGATAGAAAAACAATTCTAATTCTGTAAAAAAAAAACTGAGACTTTTTTCAGATAAAAAGTGAAGGAGTTGTATGTAACTGATGGTATATTTGTACTTGGAGCTAGCTTCTTAGAGCTCTGAATCTTATAAGTATACACTGATATTTTCAGGGACTGAATTAGCATTTCCTCAATAAGATCACTCATCAGGCCTACTTGTGTGAATGAGAGCTGCAAGGTTTCTGGATAGCATTTGTATAAAAACAAGAATGTTCCTGAAGTGCTGTAAATGGAGCTGCTTGAATTGTCTATCCAAGTCTTGCATGTGATGGCAGTAGCTGAATGAAATGACACTTGCATGCAATCAGTTGCATGTCTGAGCTTGAATGCTTAATGCAGAGGATTAAGCTCAGTTTCACCAAGACCAAGCAATGACTGATTTTCCCACACAGAGTAATCAAGACCTTGCCTCTAACCAGCACTCCTGGATTGTGGCTGGAATAACTTAATTCCTACTAAATCATCACCCTTGATGTTGTGGAAATAGGAATAGTAAAGGGCTGACTGATTCTTGTCATCATCAAGTTCCAAGCCAGGGGCAGCTTCTCTGTCTCAATTTTGGCACCATTTCACCCTTGCCTGAAGGACAACATTGCATAGCTTCAGTTTTGTGGCTTTTCAATGTCACTGGTGCACCTGCTGAATCACCCATGCTGTTCCATATTTCTTACTGGGGAAAGTGGATAGATGTTAGCTTCTTCTCTGCTTTCATTCCTGTTCCATTAGGTTCTCCCATCACCATCAAAGGACGAATTTCTGCACTACCATACAGGCAGAAATTGGATCAGATAAAGGGGAAGAAAATAGCCCATCATTATGTAAACCTGTCCCAAACAATGAAAATACCCATGAGGGAATCTGTACTGATTTCCTTTCAATGATCAGCAGCAAAAGACTTCATAATTCCTATTCTGATTTTTTATTTGTAGGCCTACAAATCTTTTAACCACCATGTGTCCCTGAACCATTAAAAATGGAAAACATGGACCCTGCAAAGACTCCGTAGAGCTGGGAGTTGAAAGTCATTGCAGGAAAGAGACAGGAAAGAGAAAGAAGCTCCCACCACATTAAGGGTTATTGACAAGTTCTTTCGTACTTTGAGAAACCATAACTTGGGACCCTTCGCAAACTTAGGTAGTGTCCTGTTTCAGGCCACACAATAAATGTCTTTTCACAATAAGTAGTAGAAACCTTTACTTTATATTTAAAAACACTTTATTGTGCAGAAACTGATGTGGATCCTCAGGAAATCATTGGTTTGAACCACAGTACAGAGCAGTGCTTTCATTGAGCTGCTGTCTTCTGGGACTGGTAGACAGACCAGCCCCAGGACCTCCTCCAGCCCTGGTACATGCAGTTCTCCTCAGCTTCTCCTGCAGATCTTCTCTCTGGCATTTGTCACTTTCCTCAGAATCCATCCCGTTCTTCTCTCCGTGGCATGACAGACCTGAACAGAAAACTTTCTAAGGTTGGTTCCAAGTACTTTGAAGACAAGCTGTTGTATCTCTCTGCCTTGAAATGTGTTAACCCCATAAGCCCTAGCCCAAAAACTTCACCCAATTTCAAGACAGGAACTGTCAGTGACTCCCAGGTACTGTAGTTATCATTGGCCACCAGACAGGCATGAAAAACTAACAACAAAAGTAGGGGTTTTTGCATTTCTCTAGACTTCATCAGGCTGTCCACCTTACTTCTTGACACCAGTTATATTGCAGGTCATATTCTTATCAACAGGTCACTTTTTTTTTTTGACTCTTGGTGTCTCACTCTTGTCTTATAGCCAATTTTCCACACAATAAATCCACCCTAGACCATCTCTTTCATTAATACTCATCTCTACTTCTGCAAATCACTAGTCAAATTCTAAGGTGCTTCCTCATTTGATTTGCTGGAGTAGAACACATTTGTGGGGTATGGAGTGAGTAAGAGTGAAGTAAGGATATTTGCAATTTAACCTAGTATCTGTGCATTTCATTAATCCTTCCTCCATCAACCACTTAACTTTTATGGGCGTACTTATTGCCTCTCATTGTATTGATTTCTGTCCATTTCTCCAATTTAGTGAGATCATGCAGTATTTTAAACCTGTCTTCCACTGCATAACTAGGTTTAGCTGGGGGGTAATTGACATCAATTTAAAGAATGAAAAATTAAGCTGAATATCCGGGCAAAATTTCCTAATGGTGAGATCTGCTAGAATGCATCGCTATCTCTCCGTGGGATTGGTGGCCGTTCCATTAGCATGTACATTACAACCACACCGAAGGAATATAAGATTATAGATTGGACACAACAACCCTGAAGTAGGAGGGGAAAGAGGAGCTGCAAAGCTTTGCAGCTTTCCTCCTATGGCCACATCATTCTGGGCTTGCCCCACTCCCTCCTCATACCACCAACCAGTTCTCTAGGATGTGCTGTTCCCACAATATCAACTAATTACAGGGATGGAGGCAATGTGGCATTCCCTCCAATACTACTGCAACCTCTGGTGTGCTGGTGGGAGTGTTGTGGTAGCTCTGAGACTTTCTCAAGGCCCACAGAAGAGTTTTCTCATCCCTCTTTGCTACCTCCTGTCTTCTTCCAGACTGGGAAGCTGTGGGAACATGTTTCAGTAAGATCTGTTGCAATAAGAGAAGAACCATGGTTTTACACTAGAAGTGGGCAGATTTAAATTAGATATAAGGAAGAAATGCTTGATTTTGAGGGAACTGCAGGTTCCCAAAGAGGTGATGAATGCTCCATTCCTGGAAACATTCAAGGCAAGACTGGGGAGGGCTCTGAGCAACATAGCCCAGTTGAAGTTGTCCCTGCTCCATGCAGAGGGGCTGGACTAGATGGCTTTGAAAGGTCCCTTCCACCCCAAACTGTTCTGTGATTCTGGGAGGAAGGCCAGAGCACTCCACAAACCCTTGAGCTGGGTAGCAGAGCCCAGGATGGTGGTGTGTGCTGGAAGGGTCATCTCTCCCCAGTCTGGAAGCAGCCAAGATAAGACAACTCAGGTGAGATCATAAAGCTGTCATCTACCCCGCAACATCTGACTTTGGCACAGTCTTTTCCAATGGCATCCATCAGTTCTGTTACCATCACTTCTTAAAGAAATTACTATCTGATTAACTTTCCTAGCACAATGTTTGAAAACTGATTGCAGAAAGAAGCTGGGTTTTGCTGAGGCACAGGTCAGATACAGGAGAATGAAGACTTTGCTTAAAATACACTGCTGACTCTTAGGTTTGGGAGACAGCAGTCTGAGCAGAAACAAGCAAGTTCTTTATGGACCTTGATGAAAGAGTTTAATTGCAGGAATAGCCAGAAAGAAAGTTCCTCCTCTCCACCTTTAATGGAGAGGTTCTCTCATTTACAAGGGGAAAAAAAAGAAGCCTATTTTCATCTGAAGTTGTTACTACCAGCAACCAGTCCTCTTTTATTAAAAGAGGAGTTCTGTCAGCTCCTGAAAAAGGGAAACATCTTTTTCAGCAACAAAACCCAATATATTTATCTCAAAAGCCAAGTAGGCTGGAATGCATTTTGTTTGGTGGAGGAGGCAACCTTTTTTCTTTCATGTTCTTGAATTTCATCTGCCATGAATAAGCAGATTTAAAAAAAAATTAAATTTCCCTCTAAGAAAATTTTGAAAGAAACGTTTCCATCAGCTCTGTTCAGTTAGCAGCAGGAAAAAAAATGGCTCAGAAATGGCTCAATTTCACAGCTGCTCCCCTGAATTTTTCTGAGAGCTGAGAGAGCAAGGAGAAGACTTGCCAATTTCTGATTTCCCCTTAAGAAAGAAATTAGCAGATTATTGTGTAGCAATGGGGATGTTCATGGGACGAAGGGCTGACTGCAGACTCCACACTGGTCAAGAAAAAGAGAAATAATTTTCTCCATGGCAGGAGACTCAGGCTACAAATTTGTCAGATAACGAGTAGCCAGAGGCTGATACAAAAGACTAATTCTCTTAGTAAAACCCCTGGAGAGTTTCCCAATATGAGTCCAAGGCTGGCAAGCTGCTGGAGGAGACGGGAAGAAAATGCAGCCATCTCATGAGGACACTGCCTCTGGATTTCTTCATTGTGCTTTTTCTATACGGCACTTTTCCCTCTGGCTAGAACCATTGAAATGAAACTTATTGATTGAAATTCTGATCCTATTGATTTTACACATGAGATTTGTGCGAATATGAAAGAGCAGGAACTGCTCTGTAACCGCACCCATCTCCATTTATTCCCTGCTGAACACATGCTGTAGGCTTGCTTGTCCATCTCAGCCCCCTGAGCTTCCAGAAATAAATTACCCAAAATTCAAATACACTGCACCTATTAACTCTCAAATGTGTAGTAAATATTACTGGTCTTTGAACACACTGAGTTACCTTTTGCTTTCTTTTGTCTGCTTTTTTTTCATACACCCTCTTTACCTCATTAACCTCATGTCCTGTTTTTCCCTTTTGTTTCAGAAGTCAGGAGGAAAAATGGGAAGAACATCTTCTGTGAGGAAGAAGGAATGAGAAACAGCACTGGGAGGAGATGATGGCTGCCTGGAAGGAAAGTGCCTGTGACTTCATGCTTCAAATACTCTAAGTGCTATTAGAAATGATATTTCTACCCCTAAGGAAATGGTCCTGGAAATGGGATCTGGTGAACTCAGGAGAGCAGGTAAGATAATCACAGAGGAGGCAATGAGCAGAGGTCCCAAGTGGAAAACCCACACAGTGTAAGCACTGGTCACCCACACCCAACAGCACCAACAGCAGCCCCTGCCTTCCCCAGGGCCTGTGGGGCAGCCCTGCATTTCCTTCCCACAGCACAGGGATTTCCTGTCAGGCCTCCTGTAGCTGGGTGCTTTTTGGCAGAGAGGTGGAGTGGCTTTTAGAGGCGAAATCAGCAGCCTCAGCATTGACATCTACTTCCAAACAATCAAACCTCCCTTTGCAGATTTCTTGTTTACTGAAATGGTGGGTGTCTTTTCCATGGATCAGGTAGCAACCCTTGATTATCCTCATTTTAGTTTGATGCATTTTACCTTGCTGCGCTCAATACTTCCTTCCTCTCTAGATCTTTTTATAGCTAGATTGTCACATATCAATCAATGTTATAGATTAAAGTTGAGTATATTGTGACTTGTCTGGGCGTGTAGGAAAGCATTTTAAACAAAGTTCAATTTATTTTATTTTCCTTGTTGACACTTGTTTTCTTCTCTCTTTTCCAACCTTGTGAAATGGCAAAACCTGCCAGGAAAATTGTGGGACTTGAATTCACTAGAATTCTTAAATCACTGTTAGATGTCATGGAATGGTTATGAAAAGAAGGCAGGTCATCTGGTGAGGTCTGTGACCGCACTGCAGCACAAAAAACCCAAACCATCTGTTAATTACACTGATGGAAAACATAATCCAACATGGTGCTGAAACCTGATGCTTTGCACGAAGTATGTAAACGATTCACGTTGCAAGTGTTGATCAAAGTGCCTGAACTGTGCGGAGCTCCCAGAGGGCTCCTGGCAGCCAGGTCACAACCACGGCACTGTGGGATGGGGGCAGGCGCAGGGTGTGGGTGCAGGAGCTGTGGGGACCCTCAGGGCATGTGGGGAGCCAGGGTCGCCACAGTGCCCAGGGCAGTGCCAGGGGAGCCCAGTGCCCACGGACACACACACTGCTGTCACAGCCCCAAGGGACACACTGCTGTCACAGCCCCAACACTCAGCTCTGCACTGCACCATTCCTACAGAATCGTGGGATGGCCTGAGATGGAAGCAACCCACAAGTATCATCGAGTCCAACTCCTGGCCCTGAAGAGGACATCCCCAAGAGTCACACCATGTGTCTGAGAGCCTTGACAAAATACTTCCTGAAATCTGCCAGGTTTGGAGCTGTGACCACTGCCCTGGGGAACCTGTTCGAGGGCTCAAGCACGCTCTGGGTGAAGAACCTTTTCCTAATATCCAACCTAATTGCCCCGGGGCACAACTGCAGCCGTTCCCTCGGGCGCTGTCACAGCAAGAAGAGATCGGTGCTGCCCCTGCACTGTCCCTCCTGTGGAAGCTGCAGCCAACCGTGAGCTCTGCCCTCAGTCTCTTCTCCAGGCGGAACGAGCCAAGCGCCCTCAGCCACTCCTCGTACGGCTTCCCCTTTAGACCGTCCACCAAGGCAGACCCCAGCTCTGAGTCACCGGGAACGGGGGGCAGCAGCCCAAGCCGCGGCCTCTCCCGTTCGGGGACAGGCGAGGGGCCGGGCCCCGGGACCGCGACCCCCGCCCATGAGGAGCGGCGGCCCCGCCGCGGGCAGCGGGAGCGGGCCCGGGCCCGGGTGGGGCGGCCCCGAGCATGCGCGAGCCGCGCGCGTCACGGGCGAGGCCGGCGGGAGCGCGCAGCCAGGCGCGCCCCCGCGCTCCCTCCTCCCTCCCGCCTGCCCGCCCGCCCGCCGCCGCTCCCGCGCCTCCATTCGGCTCCGCCGCCGCCCGCCGAGGAGGGGACAGCGACAGTCGGGAGCACGGGAGAGGGACGCACCCTCCCCCGCCGCCAACCCGTTTCCTCCTCCTTCTCCTCCACCTCCTCCCCCGCCTCCGCCTCCGCCTCCCGGCCGGGAAGAGCTCGCGGTGCCCGCTGCAGCCCCGCTGGATGCACTGAGCGCTCGGGCGCGGGGAGAGAGGGGCAGGAGGGAGCCGGGAGCCCCGCCGCGGAGGCGCTGTGCTACCCGGAGCCTCACGGCCATTTGCTTTAATTCTTTTATTGCCTCCCGGCCGCCTCCTCCTTTCTGCCCGCGGGAGCCAGTCGAGGCGGCGGGGGCTGCATCCCCCCTCCCCTTTTTTTTTTTTTTTTCATTTTTTTTTTTAAATTTTCATCGCCGCCATGGGATGTACCCTGAGTGCTGAGGAAAGAGCCGCCCTGGAGCGGAGCAAGGCCATCGAGAAGAACCTGAAGGAGGACGGGATCAGCGCGGCCAAAGACGTGAAACTACTCCTGCTCGGTGAGAACCCGCCGGTCGCCCCCCATCGCTCCCCTCTTCCTCCTCCTCTTCCCCCGTGCTTATCCCACCTCATCTCTCTTCCAACAGGAGCCGGAGAGTCGGGAAAAAGCACCATCGTGAAGCAAATGAAGTAAGTCCCGCGGGGGGAGCGAGGGAGCGGCGGTGCGGGGCGGGAGAGCGGGGCGGGGGCTCGCGGAGGTGAGCGAGGGCCGCGGGCGCCATGTTTACCTGAGGGGACCGCGCAGGCACAGCGCGGCGGGGCCGCCGCCGCTCCCGGCGCTGTCCAGGGCCCGCTGGTGCTGAAGCGGCGCCCCGAGGCCTCGCCCCCGGCGGCCGTGCAGCGAGGCCGGCTGCCCACCTTCCCCCTCGGCGCAGATGTCCCCGGGAAGCGAGCCGCTGTCACTTAAGCTTAATGTCGGGGTGTTATCTGCCGGCTCTGCGGATTTAAACTAAGGCTCCCTATCGCTGAAAGCCCCTTTTATTGAGCTGGTACCTTCTTCTTTTAATTAATGAACGACGAGCTTGGCCATTCATCTCATTCAAACCTCTCCTGCTCTGGGATCCGAGTCTCCCTATGGTACTCGGCTCTGCTCCTCGCTGGGGCTTCCCACACCCTTTTTTCTGTGTTTAATTAGGTGTAACCGTGTAATAAACAGCAGTGAAGAGCCCCACCGCAAGGTCTCTTCCAAGCATCCCCGTGGCACGTGTAAATGCACCCCGTAGGAAAGCAGGTGCAGGGAAGGCTAATAGAGGTGGAGGTACACCCGTGGTGCGACTATTCTCCCCCCACCTATTTAAAAAAAAAAATTAAAATACAATGAAATTCCCCGTCCTCCCACCGCTACAAACATGACGGGCTGGTTGGAGGCGGGCGCCATCACGGAACGAGCCTGGGCGCTGGTTCAGGGTCTGGATTTCAGCTGGGAGCGGTTGCCGCTTTGCGATGCTGGTGGTTGCAGAGGGATCCGTGCCTGGGAGGGGCCCCCCCGGACCGGGGTTGCTTAGCGAGGGGCAGAGGCTCAGAGAGGGGTATGGATGGGACGCGGGGAGCGGGGCGCAGGTCCCGGCGCGGGGACCCGGGGCTGCGCGGGCCGCGGGCGGCTCCCGGCGCGGCGTTCAGGCGGTTCGTGCTGGACAGCGCCGGGCGGGGGCTCGAACCGCGCTCGGCTGCCTCCGGAGGGGCCGGGAGGAGCCTGAGGGGCTCCGGAATAAGCAGAGGGGCCCGTGCCCGTCGTGACCTGCAGCCCTGAGCTCCCGTAGCCGCCCCGGGTGTGCGTGTGTGCATGTGTGAATGTGGGTGTGAGTGTGTGTGTGAATGTGGGTGTGAGTCTGTGTGTGTGTGTGTGAATGTGTGCCTGTGTGTATGAGTGTGTGTGTGAGTGTGTGTGAATATGGGTGTGAGTGTGTGCCTGTGTGTATGAGTGTGTGTGAGAGAGTGGGTGTGAATGTGGGTGTGCATGTGTGCGTGCGTGTGTGTGCACCACGGGGGCAGATCTGGGCCTTCAGCCCAGCTTCCCTCCAGGCAGGGTGGTTCAGCAGGTGACCCGGATATTTCTGTATCAGCTCCGTGGCCGCTGTGCCCACCCCTCGGGGGTTCAATGAAACCATCATCCCCGCCTGAGGCTGTGCTTTTCCCAAGGCGCAGCAGGGCTGGGAGGTCTCATTATGAGGAGACTTGCCTCTAGTGCACAGTGGTGTCCGTGCCTTTTCCCACTGACGTTTGTGTACCCTGCTTCTGTAGGCTCTGATTATCCCCTTTCACTGTTTGAAAGGGGGCTTTTCTCCCTTTCACCCCCACAGTTGATTTGGGTCTGGGGTGGGGTAGGTTTGGTTTGCTCTTGTTTGTGAGCAGAAGGTGGATCAGGAGACATGTCGCTGCAGATGAACACCAATAAATTATTTAATCTCTAGGAATTGCTTCTGCTGAAGCATGCTGGAATGGCGGGCGATGGGTTTTGGTTGAAGGGAGAGGCTGTAGGAACTACAACAGCAGAGTGCACGCGTAGAGCCCATAGGCAGGAGGGTGGCAGTGACCACACTGGCTACACAATAAGCATACAATCACTCTTGTTTTCCAAAGAACAGAGCTCTTGTTTTTTGAAGCAAATCACATCAAGATAATAACCTGTTTGCTGGACTAGATTGGTATGTTGAGGGCTGAAATATACCCATTTTGTGTGTGTGTGTGTGTGTGTATATATATGTATATATATACACATGCATTTCATTAAAACTACTCAAAGTAAGGCATGCCAGGCTTGCAGCTTTGTACCTAATGTGAAAACATCAAGGAAGCTGCTATGATGGATGGGCTTATAGTGCTGGAAACTGGGAGGCATCTGTGAGTGTGGAAACTCCAGTGGAGTGCGCGGAGGCTGGGGTGGGGACAGCGGTGTTGCCATGAGCACGGCAGCAGCATCTGGAGGGAGCCGCGCAGCCGCGGGTGCCGCGAGAGCGACGGGGAAACCAACACTGCCCAAAATTAATTTAAATATAATCTAGGCATTAGCATTTCACCTGGTCAAGCTCCATTAGACAGCCTTGCTGAGAACCTAATGAATTCTTAATAAAGATTAAATCGCATGTTCATTAGATTTTGATGAAAGAGTGCTATTTTTATTTTTAATACTGTATTATTGGTGTGCTTCTAGATAATAAATCTCATCCTCATGAATGGCTCAAGCAGCTTCACACTTGGATATTGCCTTGAAACAAGCACAGGAATCTAGAGGCAGATTGGAGAATGCTAAGACAAAGGAACAGAGAGCAGACATTGTTACATAGGACTAGAAGAGGTTACACACTGCCCAGTTAATCCTCGAAATGTTAGGTAGCAGGAGAAAAACTAGAAATTACAGTAATTTGAGAGTGTAGCCAGGATGTAGATAAGGATTTGTAAACGTAATTCAGGATTTTTTAGTGGAAATATTTGGAGATACCTTTTAGTTGGTGAATGGGGGGTTATCGATCAAACCAAGAGGTACTGGTGAATGACAGAGAGGTGGAACTGGAGTCTGGAATGTACATCCTAAACAGTGGCAACACAGGCTAGGAATGACACTTTTCTTAGCACCCATGGTTGTTTTGACACCCTTCAGCCTTGCACTTTGACTATTCCACCCTGGCTGATTAATTTTGCTGTATTTTTTCACAACCAGTCCTGCAGTCCAGATGCTTTAACCCATGCCTCAAAATGAAGGGTCGGAGCCAAGCTAGTCAGAGGAACCGTTCTGAAAGGCATGGTTGTGCCATGCAAGCCAATGAGACTCCAGAGTGTGCCACAGCATTCAGAATCAGGCTGTGTCCAGATTCTGTTTTCACTCAGCTTAATCTAAAAACCATCTGTAACCAAGCAAAGCTCAGGCTTTCCTTTAAAATCTAAGCTAGATGGTGAGAGTTACCAGACGAGAGAAATTCATCTTCCACTCACACCACCCCCTCTCAGTAAATTCACAATATAGGAGTGCAATGGATATTAATATTTTTTACATCTTGTGTATTCAAATAAATGTTGAGCACATGCAGAATTTGGAATTTATAATCTTCTTTTTTTGTAATACCTGGATTGTAGCATGAAATAGAGACTGATGTTATTTTAGGATATTTTTGTGGGGACTTAAAACTCTGGTGAATATGCTTGTTCATCAGAAGCCTCAGCAGAGCAGGACACCAAGCATATCTCCATCTCTCACTGCTTAGCATGACACTTAAATCTGTGACACAATCCAGTGGTGAGCAGGGCTGGACTGCTCGGGTGGGGACACCATCCGCTGCCATCAGCACCAGGCTTCCAGGGAACCCAGTGTTTAATGGTGCTTACGCAGAGAGGCTGACTTAGCTGGCATGGCTTCAAAAACAATGTCCTGCCACCTACTCAGCAGCCACTGTTCTGGTTGGTGAGCCAGGGCAATATTTCACCTTCCCAAACAAGGGGCTAGCAATAGGTGTGGCACTCCAGAGGAGACATGGCTTCACCTGCCCACAGGAAAAATATCGGGGCTTGGGTTTTGATTTTGGATTTTGCTTTTGCAGAAGTAGCAGCTTCTGTCCCCTGCTGAGCTGGGCACAGAGATTGGGTCCAGCTCCTTTTCACAAGATGCCAGAGCTTCCAGCCCTGCATGTCCTCCAGAGCAGCTATGTGCCTCTTCACCAGAAGTGCTGGCAGTAACTCAGTTGATAGGTTTCTCTGCCGTGCCAGTCATTTTCACAAAATGTCTTTTATGTTAAGTATGAGAAGGGTGGAAATATACAATAAGGAGAAAAATACACTAGTATACAGTGTTTATCTTGAAATATCTACTATCTTCTCCCCAGCAGCCATCAGTCCCAACAGCCGGCTGATACATTGTTCTGACCTTTTTCAAAAAGCCCCTCAAAACAGCCCCAGGTTCTACTTGCTCTCTATGTAACCAAATTACTTATAATCTAATGAACTTCTTCAGTGAGAAGCAGTCCCCGCCCACTGGTTTTGCAGCAATTTGATGCCAAATGCCGTTGAAATGAAATGATGTGTTGTGAACACCCACTTCAGTGCTCTTTGCTGCATGTCTGTGTCTCAAATCCTTAGTGATTTCACACTTGCAGCCCCTTCCCCCAGGAATACTTCACCCCACAGGGGCTAACAGCACAGAATTGCTTCGCCTCTGCAGCATCTTCCCAGGGACAGGGCTGCAAACTGTGCCTTCATGGTCTGTCCCACTCCCCAGCACAGCTCTTCTGGCACTGGGTGCAGAGCCCCACTCGGCTCTGCTTCCATCTGGGAGCTGTTTGATCATGGTGGGAGCTGGCAACCCAGAGGTGCTCACTGGAGCACCAGGTCAGGCCGAGCCATCCTCATCCTTACTTGTCTCCTGCTGTTTTCCAGGATTTCTGTGATTTAAAGCCCAAAGTAGGGCAGCGACAGGCTGCACCTGGGCAGTATTTGAGCTGGGTTTCAATAAGCAGGGGAAAGGGCTGCAGCCTTCCCAATGAAGTTGTGCCATTCTCCCAGGACCTGCCCCAGCGCTCTCTGCCGTGGGTGCGGATTTGGCACCGTGCATGTGGCACACGGACCCAGCAGGGAGGAGGCTCTGGTGGGGCTGTTTTGGCAGTGGAACCTGCAGGGAAAGCAGTAGCAAACTGCCTGCTGGGGCAGCTCTGGGATGTTGGGATGGCAGCTGGGCAGTGTTACCCACCCCGAGCAAGGCAGGGTCTCCTGCCAGGGTGTCAGAGATCATCCCAGCGGAGGCTGCTGTAGGAGGGGGCTCTCTCCTCACAGCAACGTTTTTCCCCACCTTCACAGATGCTTTCTTGTATCTGTGGACGCTGTGGGTGTCATGTTCCACAATTTGCAGTGGCAAAGCACAGGGAGCTTGCTCCTGAAGCAGGCAAGAATAAGAGCTGGGAATAGAGGAGAGTAAGGCTGTTCATTGTGGCTTGTAGTTGCAAAGACTAATCATGTTTTCAGCATTTATTTCCTTCCTCTTGGATTTTTAATTGTGCCAAAACATTAACAACCGTAGTTCCTTCTTTTATATTTAAAGTTCTTGTTATTAGACTGAGAGAGATTTCAGACAAAAGCAGTAACAATATTAGGAGGCAAGATGGAATACATTTTGGGTTTGTGTTTTTTCTTTTTCCTTGACAGATCTTAATTTGTTTCTTGTTTTAGGGACTCATAAAAGTAAAAATATCTTTCAGTGACAACAGTGAACTGCATAGCTTCTCCTCTTCCAACCCAGTTTTAAAACCTCAAAAGAAATTTGCCTGTCATATTCTGACATGACACATCTAGTCCTGTTGGAAATGTTTTAGCAATCTAATGAGATGAAAGCAGTTGTTTTAATGAGCTCAGAAGAAAGAGACAAATCTGCTGCACAAATGTAACCAGGGATCTGTTTTGTTTTATGGCTTGGCTAACCCAGAGGTTGTAAGAGACATTAGATTGACAAATGAATTAGGTAACAAATTAAAGAAGGTTGTGGTTTTCCTCTTCAGTCTATCCTTTCCCATTTGTCTGGCATACAACTTCATACCTGATGTGAGTTCTCCAGGGTGCTTACCTGTGGAATATGGGGGAGATTGTCAAAATGGGTGAAGCATGAAAAAGAGACAAACAATGGAGATCAAGGCACCGTGTTGGCTCTTCCATTTGGTCTGGTCAAGAGAAAGAGTGAAATGAAGAAGTGCTTCACTGATGGCCAAGGCAGATTGCTGGAGAGTAAGAGCAGTCAGGAATGTCTCACACTCCCATAATTACATAGTTTTCTTTAGTCCCCTTTCAGAGTTACAGCGTGCCTCTGCAAGTATCAAGCTCCCTTGGTTTCTCCTGGATCTGCAGGATACAAAATCACAAAGGAGTGTTGAAGCTGGTGGATATGCAGCCAGAAAGTGTGATGCAAATGCAGATCCAAGAGCTCAGTTTTGCAAACTCCGCTCAGATAGTGAAGAAGGCAGAAAGCTTTTCTGATGAGGCAGCAGCTGTACACAGTGCACAGACAGACCCCTCCTCTACACTCTGAAGTTTGTGGTTACACCCTGAGTGCAGCTGAGTGTGAAAGATGGGGTTTGGTCCTTTATTTATTATGTTGGTTTAAAGAGGAGCTCTAGCAGATAAGAATTGCCAAAACCTTAAATTCAAGTGACCAGGGTGTTTAAGAGTCTAGTCCCCTTTTTCCTGGTGCAATTGCAAATCTCCTGATATTTGGGGGTTTGTGTAGAGCCTGCAATTATTTCTGTGGAGCCTGGACTCAGATGATGACTGGATCAGCTCTGATTGCAGGTGGTCTTTGCTTAGATGTATATTTTGTTTTTGAAAGAAAACATCCAGCTCTCCTCACTTCAGAGAAAAGTTAAAAAATAAATGACCTTATTCTAGCCTGAGTACTCAAGAACTGAGTATTCCCAAAATGAAGGTGAGGAAATCAAATACATCTCAGTGGCTTGGTCACTTTTGAAGCCTGATACCTTTTAGCAGTGGTGATATTGAAACCAGCAACCTCGCTTATTTCAAATCAATCTGAATGCTACTGACCCCAAATCCTCTCTTTGAGCTCACTGGACTTTGGGCCAAGTTCTTCCTACACTGAAGATGATTTCTATTCAATCTGTAGGTTTTATGAGATGTGATGAATTTCAAATTTTTCTGTGACACTTGGTGGGATCCTGGATGTTGCTAAGTTTCATTCACAAAACCAAAACCAGGAAACAAAAGGATCTGAAAGGCATTGGCACATTAAATCTACAGCCATTTTTCTTGCCTTAATTTTTTTTTTCTCTTACTCACAGAGGGAAATACTAATGATTTGTGCCATGCATTTTCTAATGCTGAAGAAATGCTCTGCCTTATGTAAAAATCCCCCTAAACCATTAATTGAATCATTCTCATTTTATTTTTAAGACCATTCAGGAAAATGACAGATGTAAGGGAGGTTGGAGGATTACAGTCCTGATTATAAGATGCTCTTAGGAATCTGCCTAAAATCAAAAAAGGCAAAAGGCTGGAAAATGTTACTGAGTAACACAAAGCAAAGGAACTGATGGTTTTCTAATGCTGAGAAAAAAAGAGAAAAAAAAAATTTAATCCAAAACTCAAGTATTGTGCACTTACTGCGATATTAGAATAAAACTCTTGATGGAGGCATTTCTTAACTTACCAATAAAAATGCTTACTCTCCCCAGCTGTCACATTAATTGAGAAAGAACTGAGGAGTGCCCTCAGAAGGGAGCCCAGGAAACTGTGTAGTAAGCTGACATCACTCTTTTTTCCAATTGCTAATCAATAAAGTTTTTGACATTGCAAGGGAAGGACTGGCAGAGCTGAAATTACTTTGTTTTTCTTTATTCTTGGGCATGTCCTACTTTGCTTGGTCACCAAAAATTATTTCAGTTCATCAGCAAACCTTTTATCTGAGCATAAAATCTGTAAGCTTGAAACAAAGGAGCTGGAATACACCAGCTTGAGAGAGAGACAAGAGAGATGGGTAACAGGGTCCTCCTGCAATATAAAGAATTTGGGCTGTTAATAGCCCTCTTCTTCCCACCAGGCCCATCTCTGGGGTCTTGTGCCCTCAGGAGTCAAAGACAATTTATCATCTCTTCTATTTGTTACAGGATAATTTGTGCAGTCTTTCAGCAGAAATTCTGCTGGTTCATGTTGCAGGAGCTGCTTATGGCAGAAGGTTGAGAGATGCTGAACCTAGTGAGTGCTTTGAGGTGTGATCTCTGACAAAGCCCAGAGCTCTTGACTGACTGTTTAGGATTGAGGTGTTCCAACAAAATTTGGAGCAGGTTTCAGCAGGATCCAATGCAGGTAGGAAATAGAGGGTTTTATAACAAGGGAAGGGATTTTCTTCTCTTTGGCATGTGTCAAGCCATGTAGTGTAGGAATAGGGGAATCCATGTTTCCACTGGGAGGCCATGAAAAATGTCTTCAGTTGAGTGGTTTAGCAGCCTTTCACTTGTCCAAGAGAAAATATCCTCTTTAGAGAATTCACAATCCCAGTCTTACACCTTGGCAGCGAGGCTGGCAATGGACATTTTGTCTCTGTGCACGTCCCTCCTCTGAAACATAACCCCCCAAGTGCTTCAAACAGTCTGAAAGGCAGAGCAGTGACTCATGCTTTGAGATTCCAGCAACTTCAGACTTGTATGAAATTCTCTTGTCTACAAGAGCATAGTCAACAGCAACTTGTACACACCATAACAGTCTGGTACTTGGAGTATTTCTGCATCAGCTGGAAATCATTACAGAAGGGAATAAGATGAGAATGGGCTTCTATTGAGGAAAATATCACTTAAATGATAAAAATGTATACTCCCTCCTAGCAGAATTGGGTGGTTAATCCTCACCCCCTTAGAGCTCATTGGAGTTAGTAGCTCCAGTTTTAAGGCATTAAGTAAAAGTGTATAGGAAAGGCTAAGTGCACAAAATAGACCTTAAGCAGAAATATCTACGTAACAAATGAGAAGTTTTAGAGGTGGATTTCTAGAGCTGTAGTGTGTGCCATCTCACAGTGATATAGAGATGTTTCCCCACTGCCATTACAGTGCTCCTTATTCATTACAGCTGGACCTTGCTATAACCCAGCTCCTGCCTTTACAGCAAAGGAGAGAGAATATCTCATTTTGATGTCTCACAATGAAATAGTCCCATGAATACATTTCTGGAGGAATTTTGTGTGGAACTGGTGCAGATCAGCTTTGGGGCTTTTCAAAATTCATAGTGAGATCTTAAAATTACTTCCATGTGGATCTGCATGCCCTAATTTCAGACTGCAACAGCTAAGGCTATGTGAATTTGTCATCCTCTCCTGTGTTTCTAAATGGTTGGCATGGCAGGGCACGTGCTCCTCCACAGCATGAAGGTTCCTGCTCAGCTTCATCCACAGGAGAGAAATACCATCCTCATAATGAGTTTTAAATGTAACACAATCAGCTTGGCTTCTTAAGTAGTGCAGAACTGAGTGTTTGATTCAGTGCATTTTGGGAATCTGTTTTTATTTACTCACAGCCTCTTTACATCTCTAAGCAGTGTGAAAGGGTGTTACAGCAGGGGTGGTTACAGGGTGGTTTGGCTTGTTGCAAATAAACCAGCTCCTTCCACTGGGAAAAGAGAGCTCTTACTACAGTGCACTTGGGAGAATAAGAAATTGGTCACTCATTGCCAGGCTGCTGCACTGATGCCCAGGGGATAGATGCTCCTTCCCAGGATTAGGTGGGGACCCCATCTCACCTCCTGGAAGTTCTAAAATGGGCAGATTTGTATCATTGGAATGTCTGTATCACCACAGACACTGCAGAGCCTTTGTCATCATATTTTGTCAGTAACACCAGCACAAATCACTGGGATGAAAGAAAATTGTCGTGATGAACATACACCTCAGAAAGTCATCACAGTGTTCATTAATCACCAGTCACTCTTTGGTGATTAATTATTTAGCCAAATTGGAAAAAATTTTCCGCATGAATGAGGAGATATTTACTTAATAAAGCAGAAAGCTCCTAGAAGCATGCCCTTGTTTTCCTCAATTTAGCAGTATGATAAATTTATATCGTCCTGCTTTTACCGCTCAGGAAAAAAGCCATGGTGCTGTATCAACTTGTTGCTGTTGGTTTCTGTCCAGCCAGTTCTTCAACAGGAAACCTGATGCTGCTCAGTGTGTGCATTTAAGATGTTTAAATGGTAGATACATGAGCTGATGGTCATGGTTTGTTATCTGCATCTCTCTGCGTGCCCTGAGCCCTTGTGAAACACTGGTAAGGAGGAACAGGAGAGTGCGGTGCCAGATCCCAGCTCCAGGGCTGGCATTTCTCCAGCACTGACTGATGGCATCAGGGTCACATTAGAAAAGAGGAAGGGCCCCCAATACCTTCATCCTGGCACAGCCTTGTGCTTAATAAGAATTCCCCTGGAAGCATGCTGCTGGGACCAGCCAGATCTTATCTCTGCAGTGAGCTGGGATGTGCAGGACAGAAGAAAGCCAGTGCTGGCACCAGGTACTGATAGCAAATCAAAATCTTGGTATCTTCTGTGGTGATAGTGGTGATGCCTGTTCAGTGCCTGCTTTATTAAAAGCATTCAACAACAAACGTGTGAAGAGGAAAGAAACACTTAGGAGAGCCCATAAATGGTAAAAAATTAGTGATTAGTAATTTTAATATGTTTCAATAAATAATTCAGAATCTAGCCTTTATTTTTCTACATAAGTTTTATTTTATATACTATTTCTGTTTACTGATAATTTCAAGAAATCTATTTATTTTAAATTTATATTTAGCTGAACAAATTATAAAGTTTTTCCTACATGACAGAGCATGAAAATTGAATTATTACACTGATACTTTTAGTTCTGATCAGTGAGATCAAATAGTGCTAATTTCCCCATCTGTGATTAAACAAATAGGTGAGGCCTTCTGGCATAAACATATATACAGTAGACAAGATTAAATTAAATTCTGATTTTATTCACTACTCCTTCATGGTCTTTGAAATAGGTTTTTGGAGTTTCCAGTAAAAAATTAGAAAAAAGTTCTTACGAAGTGTCCAGAACAATGGTACGAGCCCAGCCAAAGCAGTGTATTTAAATTCTAAATAACTGGATAAATATACTGAGATTTTTAAAATAACCAAGATCATCACTTTTTAGTGGCTCCCTCACTAACTTGGGCACACACTGGTGCAGCACAAAGCCTGTCTGAAGCTCTCAGACACATCCTGCTCAGTCTGTTCTGCAGGAGAATCCTCCTCATTCAGCAGAACCATTGTCTGGATCCTCCTGAAGACTCAGTCCATGCTTAACTCTGCTGTTGGTTTTCAGCAGCTGTGTGAGGACTGTGCAGCTCAGCACTGCTGCACTGAGGCCACAGCACTTGCAGGCCTTCTAAATTAGAGCTGCAACTGATCTGCATGTGGTTAAGTTTAGGAGGTAGCTCAGGTTTCATTCATGCTCAGACCTAAAGCCCAGAACAACTGAGTTTTCTAATGCTGTGCACATCAACATCAACGGGCTTGAACAGAACTGGGTTAGCACCTTAGCCTTGCTGAAGATCATAATCTCTGCTTGTGCTGATTGCCACACAGTTTTAGTGCCACTCTGTATATCTAACCATTGTCCAAATATTATTCTGTTTCTTACTCCTTTTGGAAAATAAAAGATCAGAGAAAAAAAATTATTCTTGTGTTGTGGGCTTTTTCATGCCACATGCATTTCTCTTTTGCCACAGGAGCTCTCAGGTACCAGCTTTCAAATTTATTTCAGTTACAGTTCTTTGCCATGTTACTGATATAAGGGGAAGGAAAAAACACTGGTTTTAGAAGAGCAGGTTTAATTGTAGCATTTTATATGTGTTTAATGACTTCAAGAAATGAGGTTGTGTGAAATCATCTGGAACTAAATCTTCCTTCCCCCCCCGCTACTTGGTGCATACAAAGCAGCATCTGAAATGTCACATTCAGTTTTGGATCTCCTAAATCAAGGGGTGAATCACTGATAAATTGGGCCCTCCAAGGTATTTGGGCTGGTGCACAGGTCGAGTAAAGGGGGCTGAGGGAGCTGAAGAACAGAAATCTGAGGAAGACCTTGCTGCTCCTTTCCACCACCCAAAGAGAGCAGGAGAGGAGGTGAAGCCAGACTCTTCTTAGAGATACACAGTGAAAGATGAGAGGCAACATGGAAGCATTTCATGGAAATATATGTAAGGAAAGAATGTTTCATGGGGAGGTTGATGCAAAAGTGGAACTGGACCCAGGAAAGGGGAGAATCATCATCCTTGAAGATTTTCAAAACTCAACAGGACAGGGACATATGTGACCTGGCCTACATGAGATGGTAGCTCTGCTTTGGACAGGGACCTCTACCCCAAGTTATTCAATGATTCTATGATGAGAAAATCCAAATTAGTCTCCTTACTCAGTGTTCCTAATGGCAATGCTGCCTGAAGATCTGCCTCTCTAATTGGAAACCAGAGGGACAGTGTTGCACAGCGCTAGCAGAATTTTCCCTGTGAGTGCATGAAAATCCAGTCTTAGCCGGGACTGCTTGGTTATCATTCCCAATTCCCCCTCACAACACTTTGGTTTGTTTCTTTGCTTCTGAGTGTTGTCTTCTTGGATTTATTCCGTACAACATGTTACTGTCAGCCTTCTGAAATCCTGAGCTGGGGTTTGGCTAACATCTCGTTTGGTTGGTGGTGTCTGTCCCTACCAGCTGTGGTGGTATGGTGGCACTTGTATGGTGATCTATGGCAGTGGAGTGAACCAGACTGTGGCACTGATATGAGTTAATGTAACTCAAAAAATATCCCAAAATCTCAGAAAGAAATGTCTGTCAAATGCTCCCTTAAGGCAGCAATGTACTGAAGGTTGAGATGTGGGCTTGTATTGAAGGATTCAGTCACTCCTGGCTAGTTCTGTGTGCTAGGGCTTAATTTCTGAGGGTAAATCAGTCACATTCAAGATTGAAAAGCAGTTTCTAAGTTCTTCTGTACCTTTAGGCATTTAAATGATGTTTTTTCCCAAACCAGCCTTATTTTGTCTGTGAGTTCTTGTAAAAGAAATGCAAATCTCTCAGTGGCTTGAAATGTCTTTGTTGTTTAAATAAATTTCCTGTGATGCATAACGCAGTGAAAAGGAAAGTGTAGCCATTTGTTGCTGTTTCACTGTATTTAGACCATCTTTCATGCTTCTAGAGGTCAAATCCATTTAATCTGGTTATGCTGTTTCAATCACATTTACATTTTTAATGCAAAGCTCAGGTTTTCTTCACACTAGAATGATCGCTCTGGTTTTGTAACAAGCTTGAGTCGTCCTGGGCTTTGGAGACTTCTCTCTTCTATTTTCCCTCAGTCTTAGACACAGTCTTTGTCATTTATAAGGTAACTTTCCCTCTTGAGGTGCCAAGATGTTACAGAATCCTGATTACAGGAGTGCTGAACAACATTTTCAAATTCCATGTTACTGGGAGCAAATTTTGAAGCCTGCATTAAAAGCCTGTCATTGATGTGGTTGCCCTAACCTTGATATTCAGGGTGGTTTGCATAGATCACTGCTGCCTTTTAAAGGGAGACAGAGAATTGCATCCTCACCCATCTCCCATTCAGACAGTGAGCTATCCCAGTGCTCCTCTGGCCTCACAAGGGCTCACCAGTTCACAGCTTCATTAGGACATCTTTTGTGCTCTTACTGTAAATAAACCAGGCTAGAAAGTCTTCCTTGTGAAAGATATTTGTCACATTCATAGCTTCTCTAAAGCTCCAGAAGGAACCTGCCCTATCCCTTCCCTCTGTAAGTTTTGTGTTTCCTCTTTTCCTTATGAGAAGGTTTCCCTCTTAAACACCTTTTTCCCCAGAAGAAGATGCTATATGTTAAGGAACTAGGAAAAACCAAGAAAGCACACCAGGCTGGTTAGTGTTCTTTGAAGCCTCACTTGCTTCTGAATTTGAACAATTCACTGCTCCCATTGCCTTTTGCAGTAGTAACCTGCTGACTTCAACTGTGTTCCTGCATTATCCCCCAAGGAAATAGAAAATAATAATAAACACTTGTTTTGTTTACTTGTTACATCACTTACAAACATGCAGGAGAGAAATGGCCAGCCTGGCAGACGTTTAACACCAGCAGGCAAGACAAGAACTTAGTGCAGATAGTGAAAAAGAGGCAGAAAGTGACAGAGCTTGATCTTTTGAAGCAAGAGTCAAACAAGCAATCATGATCAAGTTCAGGCTCTGGATAACAAAATGAGGTTGTTTGCTAAGCAGTCATCCAGAAGACTGACAGCAGCTTGACACAACAATGCACGGACTGGACACCAACATCTTTATGTGAACCTTGCTTAAAGCAAGTGCCAAGAGTAAGAGGATCAGAGCTGTCAGAGCTGTTAAGAAGGGTAAAAGCTGGCAGCAGAATTGGCAAACCCCCATTCGCAGTGCAGGATGTAACCATAAGAGATTGCCCACGAGAGAGATCCTAGCAAGCTCTCTTTCCATGGTAAGATTCAAATATTACCTTCCTAAATGAGGCTGAAGAAGCAGGACTCAAAACTCTGGAAGCTAAAAGATACAATGATACAAAGTGCTTTGAGAGAAACTGTTTCAATTAAATTTCAGTTACAAGCAAGCTTTCTTTAATGTCTGATTTATTCTCTCCTAGAAGACCTCCTTAATACATATTATTGCAAGTATTGGTCCTTACTGTAAGTGGAGAGACGCTGAACCATTTGCCCAGAGTTCCTGCAGTATATCTCCAACAGCAGTGTGCTGAGTGTAAAAATAAATGCAAACCTGCAGGTACAGAAGCAGATCTTCTATCCAATTGCATAGTCACACTTAATTATTAATGACTGAAGTGCTGTAGTTTATCTCTAAGTAGCAAAACATACCCTGAATATCTCTCAGGTTATGTCAGATCGACAGAGCGTCAGTGCCAAAGACAATGTCAACTTTTCAGTGATGGATCAAGTACTGTGTACAGGAGCAAGAGGGTGAATATTCAAATGAGAATCTCGGTTTCCTGTGATAACGAGCCAAGAATTCCACATTCAAGAGCTCATTGATGGAAGTTGCCCTTGTCATAGACAAAACAGTAAACAGCTTCAGAATAATGAATTACAAGCAGAAATTATACCAGTGAGTGACAGAGTAGATCATGGAAAGGTCATTTTGTCCATCTCTGTCCTAATGCAGAATTCTATTAGATTACATTTTCCTCAGTGTTCTGCATGGTTTACTCATAAAGGACTTAAAAACATGAGTATTTAAATTGTTATATGAATTGTGAATCACTCAACTGCAGGTAGTTTTTGCATTAAAGAACTTTCTCCAATGGCCTGATAATTTTGTCTGAAATTTTCTCTTGCTTCTCTTAATCGCTTCTCCACACAGAACAGCTTTTATCACTTTCAGCTGGAGTAGTAAGTATGACTGGTGAATCTCTGTGAGGACCTGAATCTTTTCTAGCCTTTGTATCAAAGTTTGGATGGAGGAGTCGGTGTGTTTTCCTGTACTGCAGATTTCCAGTGCAAGAGAGACCATCCTCAACCACAGACAGGAATTGTTGAGTCCCCGCAATGAAAAGAAATGGTTGGAGGAAGCAATGCCAGTTCAAGGTGGGAGATTTCACAGGCTACATCTCAGATCCCTCCTAGTGAATTTGTGTCTCATAAAGCAGGCTCAAAGCTGAAAGAAAGATTATGCTGATGGCAAACAAATCAGAAGTGGAGAGGTTGTGGCTAGACTGCATTTGGAGTGCTGGCCTGCCAGGAGCTCAGCGCAATTTTTGGGGAATGTGAAGGAGAAATCTTGAAATAACTTTTTAATGCTGCTGCAAAGTCCTGTTTGGCTATGCTGACCCAGCAAAGCAGAGGTTGTAAACCCAGACACAGCTTTTTGTCCACTGCAGTGACAACTGCATAGCTCTGCAGCCCTCCATGTCTTATCACATGTCTTTGAGAGGGCAGTGGATTTAATAAAGAGACTGGTCTTTCTGAAAAGCAGACTTCAAGCTTCACAGAACAAGCACTGGTGTTATTTGGGCTCTTGGTGCTTTTCTAAAAGTAGAAGATGCCCAAGAACTCGTATCTGCAGCTGGTGCTTGCCAGAAATGCTTGTATCATCTATATGGATGAGTGGAGAAAAGGGGGGAGGGGGGGGGGAAACGCCTTGGAGGGGAAACAACTGAGGAGATACAAATGAAAATTCAATTAAACAGAAGAGAAGGAAAATTCATAGTAGCATTGACGCCCTGCTCAAGGCTGCTGATGCATCTTGATTTCATCTCTAAACCTAGTGAATGAAGGTGACAGTGAAGAAAATAAATTACCTCCCTGGAAGGAGCTGAATTAGATGACCAGGAAGATGAAAACATTCAAATACAGATATTTTTCTATGATGTACCCAGGGCTTGTAACAAATTCAACCAGAACAATAGATCTTGGCCTTCTAACCATTCCAAAGCTTGTCCAATGTAAGAGGTTTTTTGTTTGGTTTGTTTGTTTGTTTATTGGTTTTGGTTTGGTTTGGTTTTGGTTTTTTTTTTTTTAGATTTTTTTAAGGTCTCAGTTTATTTGCCTACTGGAAGACTTGAAATGGACAATGAATGTAATCCCCTGTTGCCTTCCATCCTTTGTAGCCATCAGAATGATGCTAATTGGACATATTAAATTCAGAATGGTGGCATTTTGCACTCATTTTACATTCTGTGCTCAGTTATGCTGGTGTGGGATATAGAAAGTCATCTATTGTGGTGGTTCTGGTTGCTACTGGTTTCCTGGTTTGTGGGAGAAGTGTCCAAATACTCAGTGTCATAAGCTGTTTTAGCAGAGAAGCTGAATGTTCGTTTCTCTTTTAAGATAAACTGCCATTCCTCCAGAATGTGGTCGTCATCAATTTATTTCAGCTTTATTTTGCTCTTTGCCAGCTGTGTGAGGAGTATGTTCAATATAACCAGTCATTCCAATAGCTTAATTTCTCCCCTAAGTATTTTTCTTCTTTTGGGTTGTCACCACAATCCCATTTAAAAGCCTGCTAATAGTAATTGAAAGCCATTTTAAGCTTGCATGTAGTATCAGAGTTTGAGCTGCATTTTATTTCTGTACAACAGAAATAATAGTTAGCTATGACAGATACTAGGAAGCTAAACAACAGCCAAGGCTACCACGCTTTTGGAAACCTACATTGCTAAAAGAAACTCACAATCCAGAATCCAGTGAAATGAACATAAATCTTCCCAAGGACTTCAGTGGGATTCTGATCAGGTTCTGAGCGCAAAGTGGGACCAGTAGTGGCCAGATGGAGGTTAGGCACAAAATAATCAGGAGCTCTGCCTTTGCAAAGAGGGCTCCTGGGACTTCAGCCTGTGTGTAAGATGATAGTTATTGATTCTTCTACAGAAAGCAAAGGGCAGTGGAAGTGAAAGGGTGCTGGCTGGGTGGGACTAAGCAGTGTTTAAACCAAGTAGTTCTCTCCACTACTTGGAAAAGGATACAGCTTTCTTGGGAAGGAGGAGTCAGCTGATTGTATCTGTTCAGTTCCTCGTTCTTAATTATTTTGGCCGATATCATCTATGTGCTAAGTCAATCCCAATGAATGGCATTTGAAACATCCCAGTCAAAGTCATTACATTATCACATTCAGGCCAGGCTTTAAGTAAAAGAGATTTGGCTTGTTCTTTACGCTGCTTGGCCCCTTTCCCAAATCTACGGCCATTATAACAGAGGATTATCTGCACTGGAGGTTTTCTTCATTTCCATTAGGAGAAAAATTTCATTCAGTGCAGCAAGGGCAGCCTGAGATGGCAGGAGGAGATTGGCTCCATGCTGACGCCTTTGTTATCTGCTGAGCAGAGCCTGACACCCCCTGACACTGCCGGGGCCTTGGTGAGGGGCTGTTATTTATTTCAGTGTGTGGAACACATTGTGTTCTGAAAGGGAGGAGAATCAGCCCTTTATGAACAGGAGTCACTGGGCAGCATAGTCACCAAGCTGCAGGAGCTGGGCTTTGTTGATATAGATGGTTTTCAGCAAGCGTCTTTGTTGGGCTTATCTTTTCTTTTAGTCTGCATCTCTTTGGTGATGTTTAAGGTGGATCTAGACTTCCCTGTCTTTCCCAACCCCTCTGCCTTTTCTAACACAAAAACACAGGGCTAGGGACAGACTCAAGTTTTTCAAGCTTACAGATCTCCACAAGGCCCCTTCGCTGAGATTCATAACTCCTTATCTAGAGATACCATCTGTCCTGCTGTGGTTGCCTTAGTTCCAGAAGTTCCTCCAATCAGTTTAAAGACCGTGAGTGACCCCAATGCATTGATAGGCATTGCTTGCTGGTTTTCAAGACTGCGCTACACCCTTACAAAAAGGGCTTCTGCTTGCTGGTTGACACCAAAGCAGTTTGACCTCTGCATCACACAACTCCTTGTAGCACCCTCTGTGACATGTTTGCATTGAAGTGGAAGCCAGCTGGTGCAATGTCCTCATGTCTTCCTAGAGCCTAGACACTGCACACATATGGTGTGTTCCCCCCCCTGAGAGACATCATATGAACAAAAGACAAACTATTTTGAAGCAGTGACCAGCCTACACTGAATTCACTTAAGAGTTGAGAAAACCAGGAGTTTGGTTTTGGCATTAAACACTGAACCAGCAGCAGTGTAGGTATGGAAACCAGGAGGAGTTTTTTCTCAGAGGTGTCACAGAAGCATTAACCTAGCTTTGCATGACACATTCATCATGCAGTCGTCTCAACTTGGCCCACAAGGAATGTTCTTCAAGGGCTTGATCTTCCCAGAAGAGTCTTGAAAATATAAAGAAGTGAATAAAGAAATGTAAGTCTCAGACTGCTCTGGACCAGTGGCTTGTAGGGCAGTTCCTCCAAGACACAAACCCATAAGGCAAGAACAACTTTCTTTGTGCCAGATAAACAGACCTCTGGTTGCAGGAGCCATCCAGTGGCTCTCCATGTGCAGCCACCTCCCCTTCCCCACGCTGCCTCACATCCTTGCTGCAAGGCTCCAGTGCAGCTGCTCTGCAGATCAGCCCTCAGGACCAAATGTGCCCTGCAAACCTGCACCACACTTCAGGGTAGGGTCTGGCATGTGGCTTGTTTATGCTCAAGACTAAATTCAGATTGCTGTCTTGTTAGGGTGGCTGCTAAGGTGGATTCACAGGACTAGGTGTCGCCAACCAGTTCATCAAGTATCCTGAGGTCTTCAGCTGGGAATAAATTTAAGCATGAAGAGAAGAATGCATAAGCATGGAGATGACATTTAATTATCTTTTTTATCCCAGAAACATGTTAACAGTAAAGCTGAAGGGGCAGTGGCCATAAGAAACAGCAGTAAAATGCCATTTGTTGCCCAAGATGGAAGTGTGACTTCAAAATCAAAATGAGAGAACTTACAACTGTAGATTTGTATTAAGATAACTGATTCAGACCTTGATGTCTCTGGGAACCTTAGTAGATAAATATTTTGTGTCACAGATAGCCAAACCAATTTAATCTGATATTGAACTTTCCATTTCCAGTTGATTTCTTACATTATGAATCTTTTAAGTAAAACTGTTTGTGGGTGCTGCAAGAGAAACAGCTCTTATCACACCTGGTTTTTCAATGCCTGCACAGAACAAACTGGTAGTGTCCTGCTCTGTTCCCACCTAGCTGACGTGTGGGAGTTCTGGACTTTGGTCAGTCCAGGAGCAGGAAGGGAAGTCTGTCCCAAAGGGTAGAAATGCAGTCCTGCATGCAGGATTCTGCTGCACACCTGCAGATGCAATCAGGCTGTGCAAGAACATATTCCACAGTCCAGGAAACCCAGATTGGGGTGCAGCAGCTCAGCAAATTCATGAAGTACCAAGGCAGATTTTATCCAGTGGTGCTGTTTGATTATTTGTTGGTTTTGCTCTGATCAAATTTGCTTTGTTGCCACAATAGTAAACATGGTACATGTGAAGCTCAGGGCCATGAGCCTGTAGGAAGGGATAAGATAATGGCTGTTCCTTGAGCCTTTTACTGTCTTTGTAGTTAGAACAGTTATTGGAAGGCACTAATCCCTTTCTGCTGATTATTGACTTTTGAATGAATCCTCATACACTCTCCAGCAGCAAAACTTGTGGGTTTTCAGGCTCACTAAAGCTCAATAGAACCAAGACCTTGTCATTTATTTTCGCTGTTACTATTATTTTTCTATTTCAAAGCAGAGTTTTCTGCTGCAAATTTCCTACTGTTTGATCACAAAAGCAAGCAAGGGAAATTGTTATTTTTCATCCTGAAGCTTTTGTCCTTTTTACTTTTCTAATCCACGTGAGGCGACTTTGCTGGTCATTAGCCGAGTCAGTAAAGCGAGCTTTCTTTGTTGGGCGATAGCAGGGAAACATCAAGTGTCTGGTTCCATGGCAGCAATTTGCTCTTGAAATAAAGCAAGCGTTGATAAGTTGCTACCCTCAGCTATATTTGTCCTAGTAAATAAACATCATCAGGATTTGAGCACAAATACAAGTTGTTTTGCTCTGTTTAACTATTCTGAGATTGTGTTGGGCTAACAGAATTTCCTCTGCATCTGATGGGCTTGTTCCATTGCATGCTCGTTTCGCTGATGATGTGTTTCTGCACACCTAGCCAAGGATGGATTTTTTAATGCATTGATCAGCAGAGCAAATATGCCTGGAATGCATCCCATTAATGTAAAGCAAGCAGTACATGCTTTTGATGGGTTTGCTTTTTAGAGGCCAAGGTTTCTAGCAGTGGAATGATTTGCCTTTGCAGTGCCTGGGAATGGTGGATTTGCTTAGAGGGTGCTGTGGTGTGCCAGCACTGGTCACGCAGGGGACATCACACCCTCAGTGCCCACACTGCCAAGCCAGCTGAAGGGCAGCAATTGATACGTGCTGGCTTAGGCAGGCCACAAAAAGCCCTAAGGATTTGTCATTGGGAGAAAGATTCAATTTTCCAGGATACTGATAAAAATGGTCATTAACCCTTTGGCAATGGCCTATTCAGCTTCAAAGTGAAATTGCTCACTTGAACCTCACAAAATCAGGATTGTGCTTCTTCCCTGACAGGCAGCAGGACCCAAAATAAAATAAAGCAGCAGCAGGGGAGACCAAGTGAAACACAGCACTGACATTTGTTCCACTTGGAGCAGTGGAGTCACCACTAATTTGGGCTGGAAGATTGGAGCACGTGGCAAGAGACAGTTTGATGGTTTCAAGTAAATAAACATATTTGGTCGGTCAGTAGCTGCAGGTGCCACACATTCTTCAGTGAGGTGAATCACAGAGAAATAGGCCAATTCCACCCCTTTGCCATCACAAAATTTCCCATAGTCTTTTATAGAAAATTCAAAGGGATTACCCAGCTTCCAGACCCAATCCTGACATTTCATGGGGCTTTCAGCTGCTTTGGCATGCTGCAGGATTTGCAGTGTCCATCACTCTCCCCCCCACTTAAACAAACAGATATCCATACTCCAGTTGGCTGCCCCACCTGCTGTGCACCTGAGACCCAGAGAAAATGCTTTTCTTCACACTTCTGATGAGCAATAATTAGATTAGGGAAGTTCACAGTGCTGGAGGAAGGCTCTCCTCCATGGAGAATCACCCAGTGCAAGTTAGTAAAGGATCAGGACAGCTCTATTACAGTGATTTGCCAGAGCACAAGCAAGCTGTAACCTGAGCAAGATCGCATCACACGAGGAACTCTACATCCAGCACAGAGGTGGTGCCTGCTGCAGAGAGGTGTGCTCTCACTCATTCTCCCTGCTCCTTTTAAACCTCTCAACCAATCAAATCATGCCTTGTGCATTGGAAATGGTGAGTTCCAGCTTCAGTGAGTTCTGTCCCAAAAGTGAGCATCAGTTTGGTTCCTCAGGGATGCCTGTCCCCAAGAGATGGAACAGGGAGGGTTTTTCTCCTCCACCACGCCTTGTGTAATTAGTCTAGGAGCTCAGTTCCTTTGAAGTCTCCACCAAATTTGCTAAAATTGGCCGAGAAACTGAAACATTACTGAAACAGGAGCAGGAGGATCATGCAGAAGCACATGGGTGGCCATGCAGCAGGTGATGCAGGGAGAAAGAGCAGACTGAGGAACACTTTGGGAGAGCTCTCACCCAGGGTTCCTGAACTACTGGGCAGATATTAAACCTAATTATTCTTAGGTAAGCAGAGATACTAAAGCCACTCTGAAACCATTCTGCACTGAAGCATTTTTTAACAAGGAAAACAAATTCTGGGCTTATTAACAAGTGTCAATAAATAGAATCACACTGATGAACAGACACTGCTAATTGCCTGGTGTAAGAGAGCTGGGGAAGCAGAAAACAGCGGCTGAAGCTCTTGCACGCCCACTCACACTCTTGCACATCCACTCACACTCTTGCACACCCACTCATGCTCACACACATTCATGCACACGCACTCACACTCATGCACATTCTTGCACACCCGCTCACACTCGCACACACTCATGCACATTTATGCACACCTGCTCACATTCTTGCACACCTGCTCACACTCATGCACAGTCTTGCACACCCTCCCCCTCCGTCTCCATGAAAAACAACAGAAAAGCTCATAACCCCCTTCTGGCAGGGATCAATTATGTGCTGCTTTTGGCAGAGTTTCAGTACATTATTCTCCAATTTAGGCCAAACTGATAAGTGAAGCTGGAGATGGTTTAGATGCATGTCAGAAGGAAATTGGTCAGAAAATGGCTGTCGGGTGGGCGTGCGCAGCGCGGCGCGGTGTAACTCACAACCTTTGGCACTCAGTGGGAAAGCAAAATTGGTCTAAGTGAGAATAACTTACACAGATTTGGGGCGGGGGTGGATGCAGAAGTACAAACTCTGAAAACGGCCTTTTCTGAGAGGAGAAAAAAAGGAGAGGCCGGGGAGGGATCTGTTTGTGGTGAGAAGTGGGTACCAGCCGCCAGGAACAAAGGGCGCTGTTTGCAGGATGTGCCCTGAGGAAAATGCAGATTTCTTCCAGTCTCCCAGAGCTTCCTCTTTCTCCTCGTGTCCTGGGAGCCACCCACCCTGCCAGCCCTGCAGCCAGGCAAAGTGCACAAGGAGTCTTGGGGTTTGTTGATTAAAACAAAGCCACCAGCAACACTGGAGGTGACTGGCAGCCCCCGGCCCATGTAATTTGGGTTTGTAGTTTCCTAAGAAAGGAAGGGTTCTGCTCAGTACTGATTGCTTTGGGGTAAAGAAAAAATAACTGCTGTAGTGACAGAAAAACACAGAGCTTAGATTTTGTGTAGATGACTTATTAGGTCAGAGCTGGAACATGCTTTGATTTGTATTCCTGATGATTGTACACGGGCACTAATTGGCCAAAGAAGCAAGGGATCTTTGTAGTTTAATGAGGAAAATACTGTGTAATGTGATGATTATTTTCTAATAAAAAAGCAGAGGAACAGAATGGGAAAGAAAACCTGTGTGTGAATACAGACTGTAATTTTAATTAATATTTGCTTGTGCTAATCAGTTTCTCTGTTCTGCAACCAGCTGTTAGCCCTAAATGTGGCCTGTTATATAAATATTATATAAGTTAATATTTAATATTATTTTATACTTAATATTATAGAAATATTTCCTTTGATATGCTAAGCATTTTGCCTATGCATACTTTTTACTCACATGTATGAGCTCATTTAAACCAAAGGGACTGGCAATACTAGATGGATAAATGAGAATAACACCCATCCAGAGCATTTTTCTTAGTGAATCTCAGAGCACTTCACTGGTGAAACTGTAGCATTTGAAAGAACACGTTGGTGCTTCTCTGAGTTGGAAGGACTGTTTGTCATGGCCATTTATGTTCCCAGGAAATATTCTTTGCTACCTTTGAGTCTTGGTGGAAATTATTCTGAATCACTGAGCTTCCACACTGCATAGTGCTCTGACACTGTGCAGGCCTGAGAGCCTCCTAGCTGGTTACCTGCTGGATTTTGAGTAACAAAAATCCCAATCCCTCTTTGAAGTATACTCTAAGTAAATATTATTTGAAATGAAGAAGAAATAGGGTTGGTCATCTTTAAAACATAAAGGATTATTCGTTTCAGTTTGACAGCCAACATTTTGGAGCAATCAGTGAACATAACTGGACCTCTAGTGTAGTAAATAATTGTAGATAGTTATCAATTTTATCTCAATAATTTGTTTCTTAAAAAAAAAAAGCTAATGTTAAGCTTCTGTGGCTCTACTCTCATAATTTCAGTTGACTATGCTCAAAAGTCACTGCAGGACTGCAGGGTTCCCACTCCTTGCAAGCCTTATGATACCTCCTGAATTTTTCTTAAAAACCCTTGGAGGCACATGAATTTGAGAAACCTCAATTCTAGAGCTTGGTTTTTTTTTTTTAATAAAATCTCATCCTTCGTAGCAGCATAAAAGTTGACAGTGGACCCAAAAACTTTGAAAGAATTATGTGTGTTCATCATACTTTAATGTAAGAGATTTGAGAAATGCAATTCTTACATGCTTTAGAGCAGCAATTTCATGTGAGTCATCTCTTTAAACACCTGAAAATCTGCAAAACATCTCATAATCAAGATTTTTTTTCTGACTTGTGTACATACCACAGCCAGTGACCATGGTGGTCTGGTTGTTATGTGTCATCCTGCCCTGAGAGTATTTTTCCTGGCACTGCCATGTGTCCTGGGGAGAAGAGCTCTGGTAATCCTGCTCAAGGCAAGAGATCTCTCTTTTTGACTCTTTGCCCTCTTGGTGTGGAAGTTGCAAAATTAATTTTTGACCCTAAAAATGAGCGGTCCAGAGTCTGCACCTTCTCCAGGAACAGAGCTGCTGAACACACACCATTTGCAGGCAGATGTTTTCTGAAACTGCTCTTTCAGAATATGACTTCTTTCATGTGGCCCTTAAATTGTTAAAGTGGGAGTCATGCCTGCCAAAGAAACCCAGTTTTGAAAATGAAAGGAAGGGAAGGGGAGAAACTTCATCCCCTTTGCTGGCATTTCAAAGAGGGCATTCCCTCTGAGAGGCAGAGCCAGGGCGGGGGCTGCCTCACTGACAGAACGGGGCCAAGGGCCCCCTGCGTTCTGTGCAACAAGGAGGCATTTTGTGTACAGAGCTGCAGAAGTGTTAATTATCCGGATTGGGCAAGAGCAGGGGCTGTTTATTGAGCCTTGCTGCTTTCCCGCCCGAGCAGGCTCTGCATCCCCAGTGGAACCATTCATCAGCCCTTTGACAATGACAGTGTGCTGCAGGGCTTTCAGAGCACAACAAGGATTTCCTCACAGCCCCGAGCCGCCGGAGCTGGCTCCCGGTACAGCACGGATCTGACAAAGGCAAGAGGAAAGAGAATCACTTGCTAACACGGATTTCTGCTTCTGTACTGTATTGCTTTCTCTCTCCTTCTCGTAGCACATCACACCACAAGATAGAGAAGTGGTGTTGTTTGCATTTTACAGAGGGGAAACTGAGGCCCAGAAGAGGAAAGCAACTTTCAAGCTTTTCCAGGCAGTGATGGTCAGAACAAGGAGCAGGAGCACTAGCCAAGTCCTAATTCCTTGGCAGAGCCGTGCATTCATCCAGCTGTACTGAAAGCCACTGTATTTCCATGCACTTGCACTGTGAGATACAGGCACTAAGGGAAATGCAGGGGGTAATGCAAATTTTTACACCCCTCTGTCATCATCTGTCAAGCTTCTACTTCCCTCTTCCTTCACTATGTCATTTACTTTAGGGACAGGCTGCACATGCCAGTACAGTGCACTTTGGCCACTATGCATATTCATACCAACCAGACTCCAGTTTCACTTTGCACAGGCTTTTCTCCAAGCAATTTTTGCTGCTGTTGTTGCAAAACATTTTAATTAATCAGGAATTTTAATTAATTGTACCCTGCTGAAAATGCCAAGACAAAAACACAAATACACTGAGACAGTTGCTCAGGTCAGAGCAGCCCATCTTTGGTTAGCTGTGTTTTCTCTGAGATCATGCAGTGTGATTACAGACACAGGCACAGGGAAAACTCTGGATTCTGAATGGCATTTTGAAGTCTTAGAGAAATAGGGTGGTGTTTTTATCAAGGCAGGAAGCCTGTATTGAAGCTCTGATGGTGACACTGAGCTGGCATACTGCTTTGGGAAAGCTGCATCCCAAAAGGATTACAATGGCCTTTTTTCTAGTCCTCCAACTGCTTCAAACAATCATTTCACCAAAGCACTTCAAATGTTCTATGTTTTCATAAAGCTGAAAATCAGGTCGTTTCTAGACCAATTTCATGTGCAGTGAATGAATTAGCACAGCTGCTTATTTCCACCTTTGGCTGAGCCCCTGCCTGGGGACATGTACACCTTGCAATGTTACTGCTGACAGAGACCCCCTTATTGAATATCTTTAGAAAAGAAAATAATCACATTCTGGTCTTGTTATTTGTCATTTTGCTACAATGCCCAGTGAATTGTAGCACATTTTGTACTGAGGTAATTGGAGTTTATTTGTCCAGTGATAACAGGCCTGGACCAGCACTCAGTACACAAACTGATTCACCTTTCTGAGCCTAAATGTAATTTTCTACCCCCTTAAAAGGGTATCATGCCTTGGTACACAGTCTAGACAACCCCCAGCACATCATGAATAATAGATCCCAAAAATCTGTTAAAGCTTTATTTATTTAAACAATTAAATATTGAGAATTTGTTCATATTTACCTTCCTTCCCCTGCAGTAAAAGGTCTCCAAGGGATTTCTACCTTGTAAACCTGCTCTGAGCAGGATTTTCAGCGTGTTGTGTGTTTAAGGCCTACAAGTGAAGCAAACAGGATTTCACCCTTGGTGACTGCAGCCTTACCTCTTTCTGGAGAACCATGGATTGCATGGATTGCATTTTTCATCATAGAGGTGCCTCTTTAGAAAGCTAATGACAAAGCCATGAGGTGAAAAACCCTGAAAATGTGTCTTTGCTCACAAAACCATTTAATTCCCCTGTTTTCTTCTAAATGCTCTCATGGGTCTCATGTGAACTAGTGCAGAGCATGGAGATCTGGGTTCTGCTCATGCCTTTCCCACAGACTCTCTGCTGCTTTCACCATTTCCCCTCAGCACATGGTGTGTCCTGCTGGAGAGCTAGTCCATGTGCACAGGGAGCTGTGCCCTCTGGAATGTGGCAGCCTTTCCAGGCTGGTCTCAGGCCTAGGGATTTGTCAGCTTAGCAATAAGCAGATGTGAGATTCCAGTGACTCACTGTAGAGCAGAGGGGACATGTGAGAGGGGTGGAACCCCATCTCAGGGCTTTCTTCCTCTACAATGATTTTGTTTTCTCCTGAGCTCTGTGTTTGCTCATGGGCACAGCTGGCCAGGGCAGTTGCATCCCTGGTTACATCTGAGAGCTTTGAGATGAACTTCAACAGGAGCAGGACCACAACCATTTTCTTGCACTGAGATGATTCCTTCTCTGCTGTTACTGATGTAAATCCAGAGAGCTCCACGGATCTCGGCAGTGCTGCTTTGGAGGGTGAAGGCAAGGATGGCCACGTGCTATAGCCTGGGGCTGATGGCTTACTCAAATTGATGAGCTCCTTGTGAAGATAGCTCTAAGTGACTCAGCTCTCAATCTGTTTAGACCAACTTCATGGACTGAGGTGGAAATTGAGCCTGAGTAAAGTTACTCCTCATCCCCCAGGTTATGCCTGGAAAGGTACACTTTGCCTGTGCACATTTCATTGTCATAAGTGGTACCTCAGTGTCCAACCCCCCTGGCTCAGAACTGCTCAGTTAATAATTTCTATCCTCTGAAGGCAAGGCTGGGCACCTCAGGGTTTTACTGTGCTGAGAGATTATTGTCCTGTTTCTGCAGACCACAGTTACTGTCTGTGTGTTACAGGGGTGCAGGCAGGAGCTGAGGCTGAGCTCACTCAGCCTTCTCCTCCACCGTGTGCCACAGATCCAGGCAGAGAGGGAGCCAATTGTGTGTCAGCAGTGGGATCCCTGGAAAAAGGTGTCTAACTGCAGGATTAGTCACGAGAGAAATTGCTGTGCTAAGCATTGAATATCTCTTGGCTCTGCAGATCTTTAACTTGGTGGTGGTGAGATGTATTGGTGAGGCTGGAGCTGGTATTGTGATGAGCAGAAAGTGAGCAGGCAATTTGCCCAGGGCAATGGGCACAGGGAACAGCCCCTACCAGGTTCCTGCTTCCCTTTCCAAGCAGGTACTTTAAATGTTTAACATGCTGTTACACAACAGAACTTACCTTCCATAGGGAGCACCAAGGGGAAATGCAAAGGACTTCCTTTGAAAAAGGAATGTCGTCGACATGAGGAGCTCAGTCCTGGAGAGCTGAGGAGAGGAAAGGAGACAACATGTTCTTGTTACAGGATCTGTTAGAGGTGCAGAGGAGGGAGACAAGAGGCTGGTTTGGGGTAGTGCAGACTGCAGATGTTTGTGCACTGGCTGTGGGAGATAAGGAGAAGCATAAGCAGCAAACCAGTTTCCCTGTGGTCACCTCTTCTACCTGGCAGCCAAACAAGCTGGGTTAGCAGACTGCAAGGCTGGTGCTCAAGGTGCCCCCCAGTCCTATACTTCTGGGGCGCCTGAGGCACAGAGCTCTTTTTTCTAAGGGAAGTGTTTTACATGTCCTGGGAATCCATGCTATGTGAACGATGATACCTTGATTTTCCTATGGTCACTCTTCCTCTTCCCCTATGGAATCTCCACTCATTGTCTCTTATTCTATTTTCATGGATTTTGTAAACAATTGTTTTTGTTGTTTTCCCCTGTACCTGATTTTTTTTTTCCTCCTCTAAAACCAATTTTCTAGACATTTTGGGGCTTCTAATATGTTTCCTTCTGAAAAGATTTTTTTTTCCCCCTTTCTTCCCCCCATCCTGTTTTATTTAGCCCCAGGTTTTTGCAACTCTTTCAGCTTTGTTATCCTCTCCCAGCCTTCCCGGGAGGGGGCTGGAGCATACATCCCACTTGCTTTCCAAATGTTCACAAGAGTGTTTTGGAGGATGAGTGACTGACAGACAAACACCAGCTCCAAATTCTCTGAATGCTCTGTTACTAATAGCTTTATTCTTGTCAACACCGTAAGCAAAATAACCCCTGAAAGGGATAGGCCATATTTTTAGCCAACCTTAAACTCAGCTTCTAAAAAATAACTTTATGCTCAGCTGTCTGTCTCACTCCTTGGCTCTGTGTTCCCCAGTCAGATATTTAGAGGATGGCTTTTCGTGTTGGGGATGGATAATTAGACTCTTGGAAGCTTCATGCACCTGGCAGTGCCACAGAAGTGGGGCTCTGAGGCTGACCCACAGCTTGGAGCTGAGTAGGAAGTAGCAGGCAGGAGATGCTTATCTGGGACTTTGCTGCATATTTGGTGCCATGGCTTGGACCTGCACAAAGGGACCAAACAATGTGAAGTTTGAACCCAACCAAAACAAAGTGCTAACAAAGTATCAGGTTTCTACTCCACCTGCAGTCACCACCAAATTTAAAGCTTGATTATTTCAGTATATCTTGAAGGAGTTAGCATTTAAAACAGCTTAGGGAAGATAAATAAGGATGTTTCTGTGCTGGCCTTGGATATGCCTGACCTTGCCTTCCTTCTCTCTACTGGTTTTAGGACAAGCCAGATTAAGGAGTGATCTCTTTCAAACAGTCTTCAGTTTGTTAAGCTTGTAAACAACAGCAAGGGTGGAAACCATTGCAAGATGGATAAAGCTTAGAAATGCTGGCCAGGATTTCCTTGTGACATGCTGTAAGGAATGTGTGCTAGTTAACAGGGCTAATTCGTTTTGTGGGAGCTCCTTTCCTGATGCTCCATGCATTTCCTTTTCCAGGCAGGTGCCTGAGGTCCCCTGTTGCTTGCCAAGGCCACCACAGCCTTCAAACCACAGACCTGTGTGGGACATTATTGGAAGCAAGGAGGGGAACCTACCCCTGGGAGAAGGGACAGGGGTTTGGTCTCTCTATTCTGAGCCTGCTGTGAAAGCTCAGCATTGTTCCCCCAGCCAGGCACCCCACACTACCTGCCCTTGGATCAGCTGAGCTCCAGGCAGTGCTTTGACACCCAGCCAAGCTGAGAGCAATTCAGCTTGGCTCTGGCCTGTCTTCGTGCAGCACTTGGTGTCAACACATCCCTTGCTGAAGCGGGGCAGGAGCAGAGGCAGTGTGCTCAGCAAGGGTTTTGTTCTCACTACTCTTTTAGGCTGGAAGGAAGCCAGGGATCATCTGGGTAGGAGAGGCTGGTTTGTTGCTGATCAGTTCAGGATTTTTTTCCCCTGCTTTCTCACAAGGGATACAAACCAAAGAGACTTTTGCAGTGGCAGCATTAGAGGCTGCTGTGTTTGAAGTACTCTCATTCATTTGTAAGGGATGACTTGTTTATGGCAAAACAGCTCAGAAGCAATCATTAGGATAGAAATGGAAAGGTACATCTTTTTCTTTTATGGATTATCATCAAAGCTCTGAGTACAGTGGGGGGAGAAGCAAGACCACTAATTTAGAGAAACAAAGAGGGATTACAGAACTGAGTGTTGCTGTACCTGAACTTGGTAGTGAGAGATGCCATCAAAAACTATCAAGCAGCCTATAAACAGCACCTTGTAAGACATAGTGTTGAGCATAGAGTGAGTGTACAGTGGGTTTGTAAGTGCCCACACTGTTTTTATGTGCTTTCAAACAGTGCTATTCAGTGTTCCCATTCATGTTTGGTGTGGTAGTATAAGAGTACAACTCAGAATAAGATATAGCTCAGAAATGCTGGGTAAGAGCTGCAAGCGCTTCTGTGGACAGCAGGAGAAACAGTGCTGCTGAAACAGCACAGGAAAATCAATGAGGTAAAACTCAGAAACAAATATAAAGGTACTGCATTTAAGAGGAAGAAACTACATTATACCAGATTGCAATTGGGCTGCACCCAAGTTTAGCCAAGTTCTTATGTGGGTACGGTCTCTACCAAGCAGGAGCCATCTGAAAATAGACTCAGTGCTTCCGAGCCAAGAGCCCAGATCTAGGTGAATATAGCAAAGGAAACCCATCCTCACTGATTGTGGGAACTGTACCATTCCCTCTCTGTGAAATACCCTTTATCCACAGCTCTGCACAGGCATGGAGCAGAGCAGACACCCTTTCCCAAGCATACTCTGCTTTAAGGTGCCCCGGCTGCGCATCCGCTCAGGAGGAAAATGGCAAACCATGTCCACTGCTTATGGACAGACTGCTGGGAAGGCTTTTCTCTACAAACCAAGAGGCATCTTTTCTGCTAGCAGGGCTTTTGCTGTTCTTTTGGCAGTTTCAGCTGGATTTGGAAAATCCAGCCAGCTGCAGACTTTAAGACATTGTTTTAGGACAAGTCCTGTCAGGAGGAATGAGGCATTTTGATGGCGAGTCACTTAGGCGGTGACTGTCACATGTGCACAGGAGAGGCTATGTTTGCCTTTGTGCCTGCTGTCCTTTCTGTATCTGAAAAAAGCAGGAGCCAGTGCAGTGTTTTCCTTTGGCCATTCAGCATTGAGTGTACCAATAATAGCACAGTCACATAGTCAGAGTTTAGGGGAAGGGACTGTGTCCTCTTCACAAGGGACATGGCCCTAGCATGCTGGGAATGGTGTTGCTACTGACATAATGAACAGAATGTGATTGTCCTTAGCACTTTTCCCCAGTTCCCTTTGCTACCTCTGTGTGGCATGGGAATGTAAACGTAAAAGGCAGGTCAGAATTCATATGCAAAACTTCTCCTAGTTTAAGAGGAAAGGTCAGAACAAGTTTCTTCAACCTTCAAGAGTGATGGGGTGAGGGGCAGCCAGGTTCTCTCTTGTTTATTTCTATTTCAGCCCTAGCCCATGATAGTCACTGGGTCTAATTGGAATCCAGCCCTGCAGAATTAAGACATCTTCCTTCCCACAAATCAAGGAGAGATTGGAAAAAAGCACTTGGAGGATGGGGAGAGAGCTTTCAGGCTTCACAGGTTGGATAGGTTCATGATATGATGTAATTGATTGCATTGCAGGGAGTACCTTGGGAAGGCCCATCACTCTTAAATTTTTCAGTGAAGAAACCCCACACATGGCCACAAAAATACACATTCTCTTGTTTCATGGGACACCTGTCCTTTTTGTAGCACATACCTGAGACAGGACATGTTGCCCTGACCAATACAGAAAAGGAAGTTATATTGGAGGATGGTAGGGCAAATTTCTGTGCTAAAACTTAACTGACTTCCATGCTGCAGACCTCCAGCCAAAATCTCGGCTAAAGAACTGCCAGGTTGAGCAAATCTATGGAACCAAGTTTGTATGCAGGTGTGAATGAGCAGGAGGCCTCAGAAGCCAAATGATGAAAGTTCACTCAGTCAGAGACTTTGGCCATGGAGTTTCTTCCATGGATTCTTACCACAGGTTTTTTTTAATTTCTCTGACCAGTCTCAGGTTTTGTGCCTATTTTCTGTGTATCTTGCATCTGTTCCCTCGCTGTGTTTTTTTCTTGAGCATTTTTTAAGCTTGCTGCAAATCCAACAGCCCTCAAGTTCATGTTGAACTTCTGAACTTACCCTGTTAAAGTGGGTGCTTAATCAGGGAGGACAAGTCAAGCCAGCTCTAATTCTGATGATAGCAATTGTGCTTTTGGAAAATAATTGACAAACATTCTGCATTTAGACAAAGCTTGTCTAAGGGAGAGAGGACGTTTGTATTCTGCAACCCTGGTCTGCAGAGAGCCTGTGTTCAAGTAGGACATTTTAATAACATCCTTCATAGACAAGTGTTTTGCTTGGAACCCTTTTTTCCTCCCTCCACTCAGACAATTGTCAGAGAAGGGACTCATAGGGAACAAAATGGAATTACATCTATTCAGAAAATTAGAACAGCCTGCATTTCTTTCTTTCTGTGCTGAATTCATTACTAGGGGGCTATAATCTGCATTTTTTTGCCTGAAGTACACTCCCACTCTTACCTCTTCACAGCAATGCTGCTATTCTCACAGATAAACAGGTCCTCCCTGAATGGATTATAGCTTTCAGCCAAAGGCAGGCTGATGACAAGGGAAAAACAAACAAATGCATTCCCAGGGCCTGATCCAACTCTTCGGAAAGAAACTAGAGGCACTCAGAGATTTCAGCACAGTTTCTATCCAGCACTTAACAGCCCCTTTGCTGATGACTAATTGCACAGGGCCCAGGAAATTAGTGTAGCGAGGACTCAGCATTAAGTGCGTGTTTCCATCACCTGGCAGGCAGCTCAGGGGACCGAGCCCCTGGTCCCCAGCACAGCCGGGTCCGGTGGGGTCGGACACGCTGCTGCTCTCCGTGTGACAGGATTCCCTCTGCTGCCGCAGGTTTGCAAGGTTTTATGAAGCTCTGAGTTCCTGGGTGGACAAAAGGAAGGACCCAAATTGCCAAAGGCAGCTCCTGAAGGGAGTGGGGTAGCAAGAGGTGAAATGAGCCGAAATTGACATTAATATTCATGATTCGAGAAAAGGAGAGTGAGTAAAATAAGGAAATGAGGGGCAACTGAAAGAAAAACAAGCCAGAAATACGTATTTTGAGTTAGGAAGACACAGGGAGGGGACAAGAGAGATCTGAATTGAATGATCAGGAAATGGAATGTTGGTTTTGAGGCGGGAATAGTCCTCTGCGATGACTCTGTTCCCCCAGCCCTGATGGGGGGCCTGTCTGCCTCCTGCTCCCTCTCTGGTGGAGCTGTGTCACTGTGCTGTTGGTACATCCCTCCATCCCGGCTCTTCAGCCAACCAGGTTCCTTTCATTTCTCCCACTCAATTCTTGTGTGCCGCTGCAGCCAGGGACCAGTGCTTTCAGTAGTAATAGGCTCACTATTGCTTTGAATTAGGAGGACTTTTATCAGCCCACTGTTCCTGTAATTTACCGTGGTTTAGAGTGATAATGAGGATTTGGGTATGTAAAGAAACCCTAAAGTACACATGGAAATCAACACAAGGGAGTGCTACTCTGAGCCTTGGGCATTAGTGACTGTGAATGGGTGAGTGAGTGCTTAGCACAGGAAACCAAAACAGGAGAGACAAAAGCCACACATAATCTTCCTGGGCTGGGAAATGCTGTTTATCTTATTTGTTTAAATGACTGGAGAACAGAAAGCTTTTCTTTCCTTTTGTTGCTCGGTAGCTGTGTTACAGTTTAGCCTTAGCTGTGCACAGTTGCTTGCGAGGCTTTGGCAAGGAAACCTTCCTGGGCTGGTCCTGTGTGGGACTGGGAGGTGGTCCCGGAGTCCTGGAACCGTGGGCATGAGTCCAGGGCCCCACCACAGAAACCAAAAGAATCGAAAGACTCATTTCAGTGCTATTATGTCTGTGGAACCATAACTGAAAAACAAGGGGAGGGGAAGTTCTTTAAGATTAATGTTATTTTTGGGTAAAAAATCCGAAATGTTTTTTTTGTCAGGGATGGTTTGTAGCAGCAAATGTAATCTGTGGTCACAAATACTCCTGCCAGTGGATATGCACCCTTTGAGTGGACAGTGGCATAATTGCATGTGCAAGTGGGGTTGGAAGCACACTGGTTTGCTACCAGATTCTACAGCAGTGCAAATCGTTTGTAACATTCTTGGTACTCAATTAGTGCCCCCCTCTATAATTTCAGAAGCCTCATTCTAAGCCAAGGGGAGGAAACACATCAGGCCTGTTATTTCTGCTGGCAACACTGGTACTAAAAATAACTGTGTGAATGACATTGTGGAAACTGTTTTTGAGTTTGTCAATACATTTTGACTGGACAGCACGAATTATTTCTAAGGGATTAAATGTGTTATGCTATGGATTATTATTCCTAGAGAATTGGTGAAAGCCTTATTGCCCAAGATCCTCTAAAGGAAGGATTTAGGAATGAAGAGGAGGGAACAATCTTCCATCATGCCCGATATTCTGAGGGATGTGGGGGTCCCTGAGAGGTATCAGTGAAGAACAGCAATAGAAGTTTCACTTCCATCAGTTGGATGAAAGAACCTCAAGGCCAGTCTGTTTCCTGGGTTTTCTCAGGGGACCTTTGACCCGGTCGCAGGCTCTTATTGGGGCATTAGTTGGAATAAATGGGATTTCCAGCTCTCCAGTTCCCAAGCAGAGACACCTGTGACAATCCTTCCCAAAGTGGGGATGGGCCCGTCCCCCCCTCCTGCCTTGCCCAGCCGTGCCAGGGCAGCAGCAGCATTCAGCGTGAGTTATTCCGTTTAACACTGTCAATTGATTGGTTAATGAGCCACTTGTTTGCCGAAGGTTACTCAGCACTATTGCCTCTGCTCATAGATTAGGTGCTGCTTTTTATCATGCATTTCTCCATATTCTGTAGGTGGTTAATCTGTTACATGGATATTAGTAAGCCACAATCACCCTGTATAAAGGGGGCATTGTCAGGGCTATTAGATACTAAATCAGCACTTCCTTACCTATATTCCCTAAGTTTAGATCAGTGTTTCGTTTGTTTTCTTCCTGCCCACATCCCCCAAAGGGCAGAGGTGCCCCCAGCTCATCTCCCCAGACCAACAGTAGTAAATCTGGGAGCAGTTCCTTTTCATGGGACTAAGGGTGAGAGGAGGAAAGCCTGGCCAGAGAGGGAAGAGAAGGTCTTTGCTGTTTGGAATGCTTGAAAGCTTTGAGAAACAAATGAGTTGTCCAAGTTTTCCTAGATAGGTTTTGGAAAAACAGAAGTGTACAACATCAAAATGGCTCATCATCCAAATAGCAGCAGTGCACCCACTACGTGGGTGGGAAGAGAGAGTCAAAGAAGTCTATGCTCATTAAACCTCAGCCTCTCTGAATCTAATCAAACCTCTCCAGAAGGCAGTAATCTTTTACACTGGAGACAGTAAAATAATACTAGAGATAAGCTTAAACTCTGATCATCAGATGTGGAATAAATTTATTACAGTGCAGATTTACCATATCTAGATGGATGCTTTATAAGACGGTTCAAACAGTCACTTTGAACAGCCTTGCATCTTCTCAGGTACTCTTGGGAGAGTGTTACAGGCAAATTTGCAAATTAAATCAATAAGGAATTTTTCAATTGAAGATGAGGACATGGGGGATGACAAAGACTGATGAAAGCAGTAGGAGGAATATACTCATGCTCTGAGGTGTTTGCTGCAGCGGTCACTTCCCAGTGTAATGGGCAAACACATTTTCACATCTGTTTAGATGTGGCTCTGCTCTCAGCTGTGGTGTCTCCTGGAAAGGCAATGGGTGCCTGAAGCAGAATGAGTCTGTACCCCAGGGGCAGCTCCTTGCACTGTTGCATCTGCTGCTCCTGCAGGGTCTGGGGGCTAGCAGGCAGTGCCAGCAGGAGGGGCTGGGGTCCCATGGCTGGCTGGGCTCAGATGGTTGGTTGGGTTCCCATGGCTGGTTGGGCTCCATGGCTGGTTGGGCTCCATGGCTGGTTGGGCTCTGATGCCTGGTTGGGCTCTGATGCCTGGTTGGGCTCCATGGCTGGTTGGGCTCCATGGCTGGTTGGGCTCTGATGCCTGGTTGGGCTCCATGGCTGGTTGGGCTCCATGGCTGGTTGGGCTCTGATGCCTGGTTGGGCATTGATGGCTGGTTGGGCATTGATGCCTGGTTGGGCTCCATGGCTGGCTGCTGTCCCCAGAGGACTGGCTGCTGTCCCCAGAGGATCACTTACCGGCAGTCTCCGCCTTGGTTCTTGGTAGTGCCGGGCTCCTGGGGCTCCCATTAACAAAGAACGGGCCTGGGAAGGAGAACTTAAGTGCTGGCCTGGCTCTAAGCCAGGCTTTCAGCAGGAAGAGTCTGGCCAGGGTACCCCAGATGTTTGATTCTTGATCACTCCTTTCTCTGCTGGCAGGAGCTGCTGTGCCAAGAGCTGACATGAAACTCTAGCAAAGTGCAGGGACCTGTGCCTTACCCAGAGAGGGTGTGAGAGGTGTGCCTGGGGCACAAGGGAACCCTACAGATCCCATCAGGGTGTCTGAGTCACCAGGGATGCATGAGAGCTGGTGTGCTTTTTGCCAGTGGCCAGCCCTTGCTCTGCTGATTTTGTAGGAATTCTCCTGGTCAGAACTCTGTCCTTCTCTCCTGCTGCCACTGGGAGGTCACAGGACAGCACTTGGATCTGGTTACACAGTGCCAGCTCACTCTGCAGAGCAAGGACAAATAATTATTTGTGATCTTTTGGCACTGGGTGCATTCATTGTGCCATATGTCTGTATTCTTCCTCTGCTGGCATCACCCACCTCCCAGTTCCACCCCGTGCCCCAGAGCCTCACATGACAGCTCTGACTGGCTGTCCCAGCTCAGAGAGACACAGAGGACACCAGAGCAGGTGTCCTCTGTGCCAGGAAATGCCATGAGACACTGAGGATGCCCAAGGTCTTCGAATCCTCTTTTAAACAGTATCGTTGGAATAGGTTGGCTGAAAAGCTTGGAAAAACTGGAAAAAACTGTTCTTTCATCTTCCTCACAGCAGTTTTAGGTGGGAGACTCAGTGCTGATGTGGGGCCTTCCCCCATTGCTACAGGTAAGGATGTCTGGGGGCATGTGCTGAGTTAGACCAGCCCAGGCCTTGTCCTTCACTGGTATTTTCTCAACATCCGCTGCATCTGAGAACCACTGAAGGGTTATTTGCAGCCTTGTGGCAGGTGTCAGGGAAAAGCTGTAAAAGCTGTGCATTTGTCTTCCTTTCAGATAACCTGTTCTCTGAGTACAAGTGTAGAAGTTATGATTCAAATATATCCAAATGCATGTAATTAACCACAAGTGCAACACATCTCCTTCCTGCTGTGAAATCTTATTAGCAGTGTGGGCAGAATCCTAAAATACTGTATCTGTCAGGTTTCAGCTCAAATTCTTCAGCTTGGAAAGCCTCAGTGAGCAGACCTGAGCAGGCAGGCTGGGAGAGCTCAGAGCCATGACCTGGCATTACTGAGCACAGGGGCCCAAAGCAAGTTCTCACTACCCGTGCTCCATCAGAGCCAGGCTCCAGCTGCAGGCAGACTTCCATGGGCTCCAGTAAACACAGACAGCAGAAACTTTGCAGCCCCACTGTAAGAAATAGCAGAGTTAGACAGGCAAGGTTGGGGTTCTGCTGCCTGCAGGAGTGACAGAGGCCAAACTGCTGTTCCTCCATCCACGACTTGTATCTCATCTACAGCAGACATCCTCATTTTGACTGCAAAATTTTCCAGTGATGGAGGATCCATTGCAGTCTTCAGGGATTTTTCCCAGCAGCCAGATCCTCTCCCTCGGCCTGTGCTCTGTGGGGTGTGGTGTGATGCTTGATTACATCCTCTCAGAGAAAGGCAGCACATTGCAGAGCTGGGAACACCATGACTCAAAAATCTCTCAGCTGAGATTAGTGGAGGCTAATGTCAGCTTGGCAGCACACCCAGGGGCTTGTGGCAAGCACAGTGCTCAGAGATGGAGCCCCTGAGCTGTAATTGTGCCAGAGAAGATGGACAGGATACAAGGAATGCCATAATCGCTCTTTCCAGAATTGATTCCTTCTCAGCTTAACATGTTGAAACATCAAAAGTACTGAAAAACCCCCATCTGCCACCAGACCTAATCAAACACATCAATTATTGCTTCAGAAAGACAGTTGCTGCTAGATTTGATATCCCAAAAAAAGCAAAGCTGCTTTAAAGCATCTTTTTATTTTAGCTGAGTGTTTTCATGACAGCACACAATTCCTAATGAGCACTAATACAACTAGGACACACAGAAAAATATGTCAACTGTGCAAAGATCAGCTCCAGACACAGAAGAGAACTCTGAATGCCAGTGGATTTCAGTGGAAGGAGGGGCTTTGGAAGCCAGGTTTGTTGCATTAGGTTGAGGAACCAGGTACATTCTACCAAAGCCTTGCTTTGATACACTGAGAGAATCATACACTCATTCTTGATGTCTGGGTGAAATACACAGGGTTGGTCTTCTATTGTGGGTTTTGGTGGTGGTAGTGGATTGTGAGGATGAGGTGCATGGGGCAGTGAAGAGACTGTGCATGCCTCTTGTTTCCTCTGTTGTCCACAGAATATTTGGTTATGGAGAGCAACATCTGAAAAGGTTTTGAAAGGCAAAGTCACCTTGCAGCTTCAGATGAGGCAGATGGGAAACCAAAAATATTATTTAGGTTTGGGCAGTAAAACTGACATTGAACCCATTTGCTTCGTTTTTCAGGCTTTGATGATAGTTAATGACAGCTTACAGAAGTTGTAAGTGATCTAAAAAAGCCATAAAAAGCTGCTTTGTGTCCTTGTTCAGGGGATGAATTTAACAAAACCATTATGGGGCTTTAAAACACTATTTTGACTTTCTAGAACCAGCTGTGGGATGATGCAGCTGCAGTTGGATCCCCCTTGCATCTAAGAGAACATTTAAGAGGATTAATCCAAATAATTTTAATTCAACAAAATGACCTTATGTAACATTACCGAGGAATTAATGAGAATTCTCTCATGTGGGTCATCACCAGCCCAGTGGATTTTTTTCCCTGAGGGATCTCATTGGTCTCAGGCAGAGCATGGACAAAGTAGATTGAGTATGTGGCACATTGCATGGGATGAGACAATAAGTCACTCGGAGCAGGAACACTTTTTCCTTCACTGAATTATTATTTGGGAATGCACAACAAAGAATGCAGCTGTCAGCCTCCTCTGGTGCTATTTGAAACCCTTTTGGCTTCAAGGCTTTTTCCACAGAAAAATGCAATCTCATCTAATGCAAATGCTGCTGCAGGAATCTGTGTAGTCCAGCTGTCTTTTTTTAATCGAAAAAAGTCCTGATCTAATTGTTTTTGACTGTGTTTCTTTGCTGTTCTTACTGAGCCGAGCAGGATGCATATTAAAACTAATTAGGTCCATGTAGGGTATTCAATATTTGATCTTAATATTAAAGGCCCCAGGAGAGGGTACATTATCAAAGTTAACTGACTGCAAATTTCAGTAAAACCAAACAATGCCAGTGGCCTGACATTGCATAAAACCCAAGTCTGTGCTGCTCCCAGCTTTGTGCAGGACATGGGGGTCAGGGGCAGCCTCTGCCTGCACCCTGCTTCCACCCTCTGCTTCCCATCTGGGCAGATCTGCCTCTCAGGAGCAAAAGAAACTGATTTGGAGCAGGAAAAGGAGGGTCTGTGTGTGGCTTCTGTATTAGCGAATGTGCTGGGTTTTTCTTCCCCTGGCCACACCCCTATAGTGCCATCCCCTATTTGTGCTGTAGGGGAAGGTCTGAGGTTTAGGCTGGGGACTGAGCTGGGCACTGAATCCCTGCAGCTCCATGCTGGGAGTCAGATCCTGTGCCTGTGTGCATCAGTGTGCCTCCCCCAGCTAGCCCATAGTCTGGCCCTCACCAGAACCAGCAGCTCCCAAGAAAGGAGGAGCTCATTTATGGTCATTAACACTTGGGAGCAGGATGGTGCATCTGGGTACCAGAACTCCTCTGGGGACCAGTGGCCAGAAATCTCTGCAGGGAAAAACTTGTTCAGTTGCCTCAGGTGGGTTAAAGCACTGGTTTGGTTGACTGTGCAGAATTAGGCTTGGTGTGGGCAATGCTTATTGTCACAGGTAAGCCATGGGACAAGAGGAAATGGCCTCAAGTTGAACCTGGAGAGGTTTAGATTGGCAATTTAGAGGAATTGAAGGGGTTGTCAAGCACTGGAACAGGCTGCCCAGGGAAGTGGCAGTCACCATCCCTGGATGCATTTAAAAGATTTGTAGATGTGGATGTGACATTTGGGGACCTGGTTTATTGGTGGAGTTGGCAGTGCTAGGGTCAGGGTTGGATTGGATGATCTTTGAGGTGTTTTCCAACCTAAACAATTCTATGATTTTCCTGACTTTGTAGTGTTAAATTCCAAAGGATGATTACCTCCCTATTGTGTTGGGAGGAGTACTAGCACAGTAGCTGGCTTTGCTCTGCCTGCACAGCCTTGCCTTCTTTTGAAGTATCAGGACTAGTGTCTTTCATTCATCAACACTAATTAATTACTTTCAGGATGCAGTAGACTGTTTACGCTCTTGAAATTGTTTTATACACACACTTAAAAACAAAGTATTTCACTCCACTGCTTCCTGTTGAAAATGTAAATGCTGAAACAATCTTCACACTGCACAGATGGGAAGGTCATTGGTGCATCCCAAATGTGGGGTGCCAAAGCCAACCCAACACCCCAGTCCAGTGAAGGACACATAGCAGGAACCTCAGCATGCAGTCCAGGAAATCATCTCTCATTTCAGCTACAGCATTCAGCTGAAGCAGGGATCACCACTCAAGACAGCCCAAAGACAAAATTAGGCATTGATGCAGAACTCAATTAAAAAATAATCATAATAATTAAAAGAAAACTAAGAGCTACTTCCAAACACCCACAGGGCTGCAGGGACACAGCACCATCTTGGGAGTGCTGTACATGGTTCTAGTTTAGGGCTATATTATACTGGAAATTAAGAGTATTCTGCAAATATTTTATGCACCTGAAAACAACCTGAAATCAAAGGTTTTGGGGAAGATGCAGTATCTGACTCTTGTATGTCTGGAAGCTAATCATTGTTGGCTCAATAGCCACTTGTCTACAGACAAAAATAAGATGGTAGCAATGTAGATTCTGAGCAGACACAAGAGAGTTTCTTCTAACATCATCTTCAAGCTTTTTGGCCAGCAGTTAAGGTGCAGCAGCACATGGCTGGCTCTAAAGAGACTGCATGAAGGCATCAGAGGCACTTACAGGCATTAGGCACAAACTGAAGTGCCTTAGAGCAGCAAGAATGCTTCTGCCTTGTACAGGTCTGTGAAACTTCTGCAATTGATTTGGGTAAGCTTGGCCATTTCCAGGGCTGTAGATTTTGGCAGCATTTCAATCGCCTGATGGATTTGCTTATTTTTTAACGTGAACCATCTGGTTAGTTAGAATAATATCCTTGCATGCAAGAAATACTTTGGTGGTAAGAATTCAGTTTTGAGTGACCCAAAGGTATTTCCTCCAGAAAGGAGATTTTCCCCAGCTGGGTGTCTATCACAGGCCTTCATCAGTATTTCTTGGACCAGTGTTAAAAGTCCAGGTTGAAAAAATTATGCTTTTTAAAATGAGCTCCATTTGCAGTTTTTAGATGACCCTGGCTAAGGAAGTTGGTTTTCTTTTTTTAAAAAAAGAGCATGTAGGCAAACAGTCATCTTAATTTTCATCTCAGAGAATTTCTTGTGGGAATAGGATGTACAGCATGTCATCCTAGCGCAGCTGGGGGGAAGAAGAATGAGAATTTAGAGAGATTTGCGCCCTGTCACAGAGGTTGAACTGTGCCTTTGCAGTCTTTGAACACAAGGTCATGGGCATCTGCGTTGATTTAGTTTAACATAATCCAGGAGTTTTTAATCGCATTTCAGGCTATTAAATGAGTGAGAAGAGAATCACTGGAATTTAGCTTCATAACTCCCCTGTAAACAAAGTTTTTAACCTCATATCAAGATAAAAATAAATTTAAAGTAGCTGATTAGCTGGAGATTTTCCATCAGAATTTGATCATCCTTCTCTCTACATATTAAAGGCAGATTTTGTGCTGTTTTTCCCCATTTGCAAACAAAGATTGCAGAGTTTTCTTCAGAATTAGAATTTTTCTTTTGACTCAAGCTCTGCCCAGCCCCACCAGAATAACCTGCCTGATTCTGGGTAGGAGACAGGAAAGATTATTTTTGAAAGAAAAAAGGGGGAAGAAGGGAGGGGATAAAAATCAGAAAAGTTCGCTGAGCAAAAATAGATTTTGTGACGTGTGTTCGTTCCAAGATTCCCCATCTAAAATCCATCGTGGATCAGTCTATACCATAAATGTGAATGTACTGATGGGACTCAACAGCCTGAGCAAAAATCTGTCTGTGGACAAATTCTCTGTTGTCCCAGTAATGCCACCTCCATTCTGCCATGGCCCTCCCTTCTACACAGCATTTTACACCCACCAGCATCATCTCACACCCTTTGCATTGTCCCACAGTGTTGTGTGGACTTGGAACACTGCACAGACCTGAGGTGGAAGGAGATGCTGCTGAGGATTCAGAGCCACCCAGGCTGGAGGGAACCTGCAGGTGCCACCAGGGTGGTGCCACTGCCAGCCCCAACCAGCTCAGTGCCCCAGAGCCCTGAGAGATGAAACTCCTTGCCAAGGCACAGGGCTCTGTAGGAAAGCTATGCAATGACCTTTAAATTCCTTAATTTGTCCAGGTGAAGGTGAGGAGCAGGTCTGCTTTTATAGGAACTGGACCGTTCATCTGTAAGGTATTTGCTTGTGATACACTTTGACTGTAATAATCTCCTGGTGATTTCTTGCCTGGTTTTATTCAAACAAATCACTGTAATTGTAGGGATGTGCATTGATATGAGAAAACTTCATTCAGCTGGAAACATCTTGCTGATTGAAAGTAAATCATCTTAGGTAAAACAGAAACAGTATGGGTTTTATTTTCTCTGGTAGGCAGTTGGAAGTTTATAAGTATGTCTTTCACAGTGATGCAGACAGTTTGAAGCCACACAAAGGTCCCTGAATTTTGCAGGAAATATTTCAGAGGCATTGGCTTGAGGTTTTGGAGTGATGACAAAGGGCAGGAGATGAGACAGGGCTGTGTCAGTTGGGGCATGAGAATCTGCATGTGAAGCTGTGAAAAGGATGAAGGCTGCTGAGCACTGGAAGCAAGAGGGGGAATCCACAAATCTCCACTGCTGAGCATGCCACTCCCTCCTTCTGGCCCAAAAAGGACAAGTTTAGGAAGGCTAAATGCCTTCAGGTCAGCCATGTTGAAGGAAATTCTTAGTGCATACTTATAGGCGCCATCTCAGGAATACAAACACTTCTCCTTGAGAGCTCTTGCAGGGCAGGTGAGGCACCAGAAGACAGGGAAAAAATGTAAACATGGTGCCTCTTTCTAAATATAGAGGGAGAAAAGAGGAGTAAGAATTATAGACCAGTCAACTTCTAGAAGCTTTCAAGAGAATTGAGCTATCAATCATGTAATTTGCAACCACCTAGGAGATAAAAAGGGAGATGAGTGACATACAGCATGGATTATACAAAATTAGGCATGTTAAACTAGTCTCATTTGATTTCTCAGCAGAAGTAGGAGAGCAATAGTTGGTGCCATATCTAGATTTTAGGAAGGGTTTGTCAGAGTTCCACTGGATTTTTAAAAAGTGACCTGGAAAAATAGTGCAGATAAACCATTCCAGGTCTTACACAAAAATGGGTGAGTAGTACAACTCATTCCCAAAGTATACAGTTATCAGTGGCTCGTGGTCAGAGCAGAGGACTCTGTCAGCCAAGAATCCTCTGGAGTCTGTGTCAATTTCTTTTTAAATTTTCATCAGTGAAGAATGGATGGAAATGCATCATTACTTACCCCTGGCAGTGATATGGAGCTGGTAGAGGTGCTTCAGCACATCAGAGGATAAACTTTACAGCTTCAAATGATCTTGGCAGACTGGAGATGTGAGGACTGGTCTAGTCTGGGGCACTGTACCTGCTTGAGAAGGTGTAGGGAAGTGTCAGTGTGTTGACTAAAGCTGGCTCAGGTTGGAAGGGCTGGAAGGAGAGCACCAGAATAGCTTGGCTGAACTGATGGATGGGAATGACGATGACTGTGGCCTCTGCTCCAGAAGGTTTTCAGGATGATGGACAAGTGTTTCCCTCAGGAGTGACCAGGCAAAGTGGCTCCTTGCTGGAATCAGCCCCCAGCTGAGCTGCAGCCCCAGTGCCCTGGTGGGCCCTGTTCAGAGCATTGTCCCACAGCCACAGGGGCCCTGGTGTCAGCAGGGACAGCACAGAACCATCTCTGGCTTTGCCCTCTTGGTGCAGTGGTTGTGGAGTGAAAGGCTGAAGGCACGTAAGTGCTTTGTTGAACAGAGGCCAAAGCAAGCTGCCACGCAGAATGCACCCCCTGTTTCCAAGTATTTCATTTATTTTGTAATTAAGCAATAATTGCTGAGGCACTGGGCACTTTAGGATTAATGACTTGCTGGGGGATGGCAGTAGATCTGATCTGCAGTGCAACCGTTTTCTCCAGCAAATACCTGCTTGTTACTGCCATTCTGAAATGAGTACAACAACACAACCTGCCAACATATGGGCTTTGCTGTTAGCAGCTGAGGGATGGGGAGCAGGCATTAATGGGTACCTTAGGCAATCAGGTTGCTTCAGTTGTCTCTCACCATTCCATTCAGAGCACAGTGTTTTATTAGTCACTTGGTGAATGAAATGGCTTTTTAATTGCTCAGAATCACTTTTTTAAATTACAGCACTTTATCCCCCCTTTACAGCCCCTGGGAATCCTCTTTAATCCCTTTTCTTCCTTTGTCCTGGAGAGAACCAGTTCTAGTGTGGCAGAGAGGAATCTGCCTGCAGCACTTACCTTTGAAATTTGGACACTGGGAAAAATATATGCCATTTAGAAAACAAGAGATTTCACCTTTTTGGTGCTGAAAACCTTCTGGTCCCATAATTTGCAGGTTGATTAAGGAGTAGCCTACCCTGCCTAAACCAGTAAAGACTTTACAGTCTTGGCATGCTGCTCACTTCAGTTAGTTCCTACACCTGTATGTTTTTAATGGTCAAGCTCACCACAGCACACAGACCCCACTGCTTCTTGTGTCCTGTGCCACCAGGAGCTGGCTCAAGCCATGTCCTACAGCAAGATACCTCCCAGGAGTAGTGCTGGGGCTTTAAATGTCCTCCAGACAGTAAAGCACAACAGCAGGTGAGAGGAAAGGTGTATCCCAAAGAGGTGAGTGGCAGCATGAATGTTCCCAAAGCACTGTGGAAAAAGCTGCTACAGGGTTGGAGCCATCACATCATCAAGGCAAGCAAATGGAGAAACCCTTGTGAAAAGCATAAAGGACAATAAAGCAGTTTACAGTGTCCTAGCAGGCTTTGGAACAGGAGTCAGGGGGGATTTGCTCACTCAAATATTAGGTAATGTGCTCACTGCACGGTTAATTAATCCATAGGTACTTCCCAGAGCAGAACTTCCATACTGGCATCCACAGTGCTGCTTTCAGTCTCCACGGCTGCCTTCTAGAGAGATTTCAGGAACAATCAGGGTGTTTTCTCTCTGCCCCCTTTAAAAGTAACAGTTTTATTTCTGTGTTTGAGTGACAGCAGTGTTGTTACCCCGCCACAATTGTGTTCACTGAGGGATCCCAGAGCCACTCTCCATCCTTAATTCTGCCCCTTCAGCACAGGAATCCCTGTTACTCAATAGAGAACTTATGGGCTTGGAGTATTTAGAAGTGAAAATGTCAGTAATCAACTTCATGGCACAAAGCTAAAAATGGTTTAGACTCTGGTGAAGACCAGAAACCAAAGCTCACCTCTTTCCCCATACAGCCGTTCAGCCCTCTTTTTGCCTTCTGAATTCCTGAGTTGATGCCTGTCAGTAAAAGCCAGACACAAATCTTGCTTAAGCTGTGGGATCACTCCCATCTCCTCCATCCTGACCAACAGCTGGACCAAACAAATTTCAGCAGCATCCTCTTGAGGCCATTACACTGCCCTTTGTGCCTGTCCTCACCCTTTCTTTCTCCCCCATTATGTTTCCTTCCCTTAGTTCCTCAAAACCCAGCATTTAATCTTGCTTGCCCCAAAATCCAGCTATGAGCCAACCGTCCAGAAAAAATGAATTATTCCTGGTGATGCTTTTATGAAATGCCTGCCTGCCTCCCATGGGACCCCTGCTCTGCTGTGCCTTGTGCTGTCATGCTCAGAGCTGGGAGGAAGAGCTGCTGCACAGTCTCTCTTGAATTCAAACAGAATTGATGCAGATCCTTTTGCCTTGTGCCACCCATAACTCTTTGTGTTGACTGCTCCTTTTGGCAAAGAACACGTTTCCCAGAAGTTCAGCAACTTGTCTGGGTAACAGTAAATGATCCATGAGAACCAGTGCTGATACATGGCTCTGCTGCCCCACCTCCTTCCCATCACTCAGATGCCATTGTTCCAAACCTCACCACAATCACTGGATTCACAGGAAATAAAAGCTACAGAGTACAAGATCTGCTGTTGCCCATAACTCCATTAAAATCAAAACAAGCTATTGAAATTTTTTGTGCAAATTGTCAAGTCTGGATTTACTAAGTCAGAAAGATTTTCATCCACCTCTGTTCTCCTCAGCTTAGGTGAGGGGAACCAGCAGCCCCCTGTGCTGTTTCCAGCACACCAGCACCATTTGCCTTTGCTGGAGGGTACTCAAGCAGAGGGCTCTGCCCAGTTCCTCAGATCAGTAGCTTAAAAATATCCTGATCACCAGGATTCAAATCAAGTGATTTGAATTATTGTCTGTCTGAGGCTGTCTTTGCTTGTAGTCCTTTTTTTTCCAAGACTCAGGGGTTGTTGAGCAGCTCCTCCCAGGAGCTCAGTGTTCAGTGTTGAGTAAGCAAAGGTTGAGGTGGGGACAGCAGAGAGTCAGTCACTTGTGTTAGAAAACCTTTTTGTGAGCTTCACATCAGGGGAAGGAGATCTCTGTTTTGGTCAGCATGTTTCTAGCAGCCTTGTTCTTGGTGTAGTCATCTGTTAATAACTCTGGGCTGGCATGCAGCCCCATTCTCCATCCCAGCACTGGATCCATTGCAAGCTCTCAGTGTGAGCTACTGCTCCCTCTGTCCCAGGGGATGCCAGCACTTGTTGGGACCTTTGATGTTGTGTATCTGATTTAGAAAAAAAGGAATCAAAAATCCTGTTACAGAAAGGGTGCTAGGTTTCATCAGAGACCAGATCTGTCACTGAAGGACCCTCTGTTGTCCAGTGACATCTGAGGATGAGCAAACAAGGATTTCATTTTAGCTAAGCAGATGCTCTCTTCTGACATTTAAGACATAACTTATGTCTTCACTGGGAAGAATTATTGTCAAACACAATTAGTTCTGCAGATCCTAGCTGGTTTTGGAGACACATCCAGACTTAGTTCTGGAGTTACTTAGAGGTGAATAAATTACAGGAGTCAGTCTCCTGACCTAAGCAAGAGACTGAAATAACTTGCTCCATCATATAGTTCCTTTGCATAGTTTAATAGAGACCATTGCACAGCGCATCCAGCACACAGAGCTGGTGGACTGTGGGTCACATTCCCATCTTGTTTGGGGAAGGGATAACATAGCATTCCTTGAAAGCAAAAAAAAATCTCAGCAATTTTTCTAAAGGAGAGAGAAGGAGGGAGGAGAAGGTGTGGAGGGTAAGTATTTTAAGTGCTTCATAACTAAGACACTTCCCCCATCCATGCCTGAGTCCCCACGTGTACAGGGATATTTCTACTCTGGTCCCTTTTGTAAGATATCCCTGAAGTTATTATGAAAAGGACTAGACAAGAACTAGATGGTTTCTATCACTTGTTCCAGTGGTTAAGATCTGATCTGATGGTCATTTGTCCATGTTGAACATATTTCCATAGACCCTGACTGGGAAGGTAATGTAGGACCTGGAAGCCTCCCCCCTGTGACAGCTGAGCATGTGAACACGAGGTGCTCCAGGCTTCAGCATTTTCAGTTCATTTGGGAAGGAGGTACCATATGCACCAACTGTACACAAAACCTTCTTGATAGGGAGCAAAAAGGATGCTAATTCCAGCACTGGGCTCAGACACACTACTGGTGAACAACCAGAAAGGTTTAAAAAGAAATGCTGACTAAATTAAGCAAATCAAGCCAGCAGATGTGCTCTTCAGAAGAGCACAGCTGTCTTTTAAATGTCTCTCCCGCTGAAATTACATTCTCAAGAGTTTTTTGTCCTTTGCCTTTTCCTCAGGATCATCCATGAGGATGGCTTCTCTGGAGAAGACGTGAAGCAGTACAAGCCAGTGGTCTACAGCAACACTATCCAGTCCCTGGCAGCCATTGTCCGTGCCATGGACACCCTGGGCATCGAGTACGGCGACAAGGAGCGACGGGTGAGTTCAAGCAGGGTGCACACACTCCAGACCAGGAACAGGAGGCACTTGCACAGTCTCAGGGCCTTGGAGGGGAAAGGAGGGAGGGGAGATTTACATCACTGCTGTATGCCTCCTGCACATGCATTTTGTACAACAGAGAGACAATGGCACATGATGTGCCATTTGTACACTTAGGCTAGGAAGTGTAGCCCTGGGGACCACTGTATCACAAAAGCCACAATCTCTTATGTCCTGGCTCTAGTCAGGCCAGGGAAGAAAAATAATCTGTTGTCTAGGGACAACCTAGACAGATCTACTGACAGATTTGAGAAAACAGTGAGAACATGAGTCCTGTGTCCTGTCTCCTGTGCATGTGCTGGACACACAAGCTGCATGGACTGATGAATCAGGGAGAAGTCTTGCTGCCATTCAAAGCCCTTCCACCAGCCTGCTAATGTAGGAAAGCTTTTAGGATTAACTTCACTGGGGCTTGACTGGCTTCTACTCACACATCCCCCATTTAAGTGTACCCAAACAGCAATTTCAGTTGCAAACAAGGGGATGTATTACTTCAGCAGGATTCGTATGGACAGGCTCTTAGGCAGCAGCATTGGCATCTGTCTTATCAGAACAGCTATGTGATCTTTGGCAGCCTTCTTGTACCACACACCTAGGCCAGCCTGTCCTTTTACAGTTGCTAGTCTGTGATTACTTTCACCAGCTCCCTATTTTTAAACAGTGGCTCCTCTGTGAGGTGCCCCTGCCAGCCTCTGCCTTGCATTTCTGGCTCAGACCAAGCCCACACAGAAGAACTCAGAACCCTAGAGTAGAGTCAAAACCACCCTTTTTGCCTGCTGCAATCCCAGAGAAGGTAAAACTACCTGATTTCACTGGAAATAAAATAATTTCGAATTAAGGACCTGGTAAAGGCAAAGTCCTATATGCCAGTGAGTTTGTCGTGACTATTTTTGGGTAGCTATCAAATGACAGATGTACAACATACTCCAAACTCCTTATCTGAGTGTTGATAATAAAAGCATTCACTAGAAGGGATGCCAAAATCCTGCTGTGGTGTTACTGTATAAGACAGTACCTTATTTCTCCCAATCACAAAGAGGTACTTTGATTTCTTTACATCTAGGGATTTTCCCGTAGGAACTCTAAATCCTGGAGACATTTCCATCCCCAACGTGGAGATGATGCCATAATGGAGTTCTTGTGAGCTTGCCGAGAACTAATGCTGATGGTTTCAAACTGAATGCATTAATCTGTTGATTACTCAGTGACTCAGCTCTCAGCAAGGAAACGTATCTCACTCAGCTAAAACCTATGCTAGGAAAACAGAAACAACTCATTCTCCATGGCTGATAAATAGTCTGTGGCAGACAGCTTTAAAATGTAATTTTTTTTTTTAAACACCTAAAGTCCTAATTTGAGGAGGGAAAACTCATCAGTGCTTTGGTGCCAGGCCTGGCACAGTACAGGGGGTGGAGGAGGAGAGCTGTTATCAGGACTGCCAGGAACGAGAGGTGGAGTTCTGAGCTGAACAAAATGTTGTGTCCGTTCATATTCCCATGGAAAAGATGCCAAATGTTCCTAGGGCTGTACAATAACTCAGGCTGGAGAGGAGCTCAGGAGGTGTCAAGCCCAACCCCTGCTCAGGTAAAGTCTAAGGTCAAACCAGGTTGCTCAGGGCTCTACCCAGCTGGGTCTGAAATCATTCAAGGATGGAGACTTCACACCCTCTTTGGGCACCCTGCTCCACTGCTCTTACAGTCCCCATGATCAAAAGTTTCTTTTTATGTCGAGTGTGAACCACTGTTGTTTCAATTTACGCTTTATGGCAGTAAAGATCTTGTATTATGCTTTTCAAAGTAAAAAATAAGTTTGATTAAGTTCTCTCCAGCCTTGTTTCCCCTAAGATGTAGTTCTGGAGGAATTATTCCTGTCTTCCAATGGTGTCATGCTGACTGTGTGAGACAAGCCTGCCACAAACCACTACAAACCAAACCAATGTCTGGGAGGGTGGTCCAGTGTGTCTGTTCCCTTCAGAGATGGCAGAAATATTTCTTCATTCAGCAGCAAAGGAAAAGGAAACCAAGAGGAATAGGGAAACTAAGGGAAGGAAACCTAGTCTCTCAGGCTCTGATCTTCCACTTGCTCCTTTCTCTTAGGCACAGAAAGTTGCTGGTATTAGTATGAAATAGTATTTATTTTAATCTTACAAAGAAGCACATGGCTTCTGCTGCCCTGCTTTTGTTATTAATGCACAGCTGCTAAAAAGAGAGGCCATTAAACAGGCGATTTGTTGAGTATTAGGCTGCATGGTTCATCCCTTTTCAGGCAAAGCTTTTCTATTTTAAAAGTCATTCCTCAGCCAAGGGTTTCCAATGCAAATCTTTTAGTGGGGGATTTTCCCCTACTCATCACTTAAGCCCCCAAGAGAAGGGAGCTCAGGAAGGGGAGCCAAGGCTGTGGCTGCTCCAGCCTGATTCAGCAGCAGGGAGGGAGGGCACTTGGGCCTAGGACAGGTTTTCCCCAGAGACCACTTGGCTATTACTGCTTCCCCCATCCCACTTTCTGGGAGATGGATCTGCACCTGTATCCCTTCCAAATGATACCCTGACCATGATCAAAGCAAAAAAACCCTCCCCTACTTGATAAATGCATGTTGTTATTGACAGAAAATAACCAAATCCTCTCACTGTTCTCATGTTTCTCTTGCCCATTATTGTACCTCCAGTATTTAGTCTAATAGAAATGAAAAGACTGGGGGAAGACAAAACCCCCTTGCTTTTGGCAGTCAAAGCGAGATCAGTGTCAGAAATAGAACCTAAAAAGACAAAATAATTCACAGAAAGCTTATGCTCCAGGTCTTGCTGACCTCTCTGCTGATAAGGACTTGTCCTCAGGTCGAGAACAAAACAGCCTAAGTGTCAGATTTCACTTTTCTGTGTGCTCCTTGTGCAGGGCAGTGGGTTTTCTTGCAGCTTTGCCCAGCTCACGAAAGGTTCATGGCCTGTGGGCAGCGCCCAGGTCCTTGTTTAGTCACCTTCAGCAGGGGAGGCAGGAGCACACCCTGCCAGCTCCCAGCACATTATCCCTGTGCACAGCATGGCAGGCCAGGCTGGAACTCCAGAAAAGCTGTGCAAGTGCAAAGGCACAAATCCTTCACCTGTCACATGAGGGCGGGCAGAAAAGGAGCAGTCAGTGAGGGGACAGGAGCCAGCTGCAGGAGAAGGGGCAGCTGTGGGTGCTGCTCATCTCCAGGGCCACCACTGCCCTGGGTCTGGATCCCTGACAAGACAAGGGGTTACACACAGGAAGAGAGGCTGAGGCTTAGTCTCGCCTGCCTCCTCAGGACTCTCCAGCTGCTCTGTAGGGCACTGCTCAGTCCTTACCTTGATAATCAGATTAGCAGGCAGGAAAGAGTCAGGCTGTAACATGTAGCCTGTGGATTAAATGGTCCTCTAAAGTGCAAATGTATTAATAAAACAAGCTCCTCACTGATTCCATTTCAGTGTACTCAGGCAGAGGAAATGGGAAATGGAGGTTTGAAACCAGCAATCTAGAAGTCAGTCCAAGTGTTTGGAAAGGATCAAGCAGGAAGGGCAGGGTAAGGATGGATTTTCCTATCTCTGTCTGAAAATCTGGTTCTGAAGCCCGGCTGCAGAAACCCCAGCCAGAAGCAGCATAAGGTCTCTTCCTCTGTGGCTTAATGCTGACCCCAGAATCCACTTGGAAATGCAGACTTGCAATCCCACTTTGGTGAAATGGCAGAGCTGCAGCCAGGCTGGGAGGCCTGGGGAGGTGTCTTCAGGTTGGATTGGTCCCAGCCTTGTGAAAGCTGGTATGAAAGCAGCTGTAGAGCATGCTCATATTTTCATAAATCAAACAAAAACAGACTGAAATTGTTCAGAAAGTACTCAACAAAGAATGCAAATATCAGTTGCATGGCTCAGATCCAGGTGTTTGAGGTGAGAGGTCACAGGTTTAGCACTTGGGGTCCAGAGGTGGCAGGCAGTGATCTTCACATTTTCCCCAGTGTAAGTCTGGACATGTCTCTGCTTCAGCTAAGAACAGGAAAACTAAAAAGCTGCTGAAATGTTAAAATATTTCTATTGGGATTTTTTTTTCTTTCGGACTTTGTAGCAAAATGTGTCTGTGGTGACCTTCTGCTATGTATGGTCTGCAACTCTTGAACTGTGAGCCACACAAAGATGTGCTGAGACATTTTAAAATACTGGCTAGTAGCCTTGAAAAAACCCTTCTGTAGTGTAACTGAACAGCCCACCCGGGGCGGCTGGCAAAGAGATCCGTGTCAAATCTGCTCCTGAACAGAGAGGTGCTTGTACAAACCTGGTGCCTCCAGCCCCTTCCCCTCTGCACATGCCAAAAGGGGAATTTAGGAGCTGCCCTCTTCCTCTTGTTCTTGCTTGGCACAACAAGCAAAGTCACAGCCACTGTCACCTGCTGCCTTCCAGCGCTGGAGGGGAGCAGTGTGGGGGAGGATCTCTCTTTCATAAGATCTGCTCTGCATATCTGGCTTTTTGTACTTGTCAGCTCAAGATATTGTGCTACTTCATTTGAGTCAGGTATCTGTTTAGACCAGCTGGCTCCTACTGTGTGTCCCCGGCCCAAGATTTCTCAGAAATGCAAAAAGGCTGCTAATAACTTCAGGGAGGGCAGGTGAGGTTAATCAGGCACTGTTCTGCTGGTAGGAAGCCTCCCTTAACTACCTGGATGGACACAGGATCTAGGGGATGGACACAGGATTCCTGGGCTTGTGCTGCTTGACTGAGGATGCGGCATCCTTTCTGGTCTGCTGTTGTAAGTGATGGGAACTTAGGGCTGCTTTGTAGAAGAGTGGGGTGGAGTGCAAGAAAAGGGAAAATGGAATAAAGAGGTGGCACCAGACATGCTGGTGTCAGCATTTGTCCAGATATCCAGCTGCAGACAATGTCTTCTTGCAATACTCACAGCTCACATAAAATCATATTTGTTGTACTGTGTCAGACCCAGTACAAATACCCAAGTAAGAGTCCAGGACAAATATTTCAGCCTGCCCTTCATAAAGGTCTGTCACTGTTCCATTAAGGCTGCAGCCATCTTTCTCACACACCTCCCTCTTGGTCCTTCTACAAGGCACATTTCAGTAGCCATTATTTGTGTTTCTGAGGGGTGGGGAACAAATAAAGGGCAGGACATTTCTTGAGAGGTGGGAAACATGAAACAGAGAGGAAAGCACTTGTTATTGTCACAGCCTGCCTTGTTGCCAGGGAGATGCTTGGCTCATTCAAGAAACACTTGTGGTTGCCAGCCAAGATGGTCAATGTATTTGGAATCTTTGCTGCAAAATGAGGGTGTGGGAGAAAGAGGGAGACAGCAAAGAACAGTGGGAAGCCCAGAGTAAGCTCTGCCTGCATGGTCACAGGGCATGACCCATATGCCTCATGGCACCATCTCTGGAGTCTCTCTAAACAAAGCAGCAGTTTCTACATCCCACTAAGATATTTTCCTCCTTTGAAAACTCCTTGAGCCCCTGAAAATACAAGATCTTTCCTAATAAATGATAGCACTAAATTAACAGCAGAGCACAAAGGCAGTTTATGATAGCACTTTGTGCCAGCTGCAAGAGTTTGGAACAGTTTGCTTCCATGCCTTTGCTCTGCTGCTTAGGGAGAGTCAAACTCTGTCATAACCAGAAGGGATCCCAGCCAAGTCAGCTGAGACCTGTGGCTGGACCTGGGAGACTTTGCTTTGCAGCAGCAGCAGCAGCAGTTCAGCCTGGCTCTGTGCTCCTGCAGAGCTGAAGCCGTGATCATCAAGTCTGTAACATACAGTGATCTTCACATGGCAAAAAAGATCTCCCAGAGCCAGTGTCTGCTTTGCTGTACTCATGCTGCTAATAAAGATAGTGATCAGAAATGAGAAAAAGCTGCTGGAGTCATGGCTGCAAGCACATCATGGCCAGAAAATGCAGTAGTAATAGTAGAAACAGCTGGATGCTCCAGGCAAGCGCCTGAACCACACAGCCAGTGTGCACCAGAGGTTGTACCAGCAACCTTTCTATCAGCAGAAGACTGTTAATCCCTCACAAGAGCTCTAAAAAGCCAAACTTCCCCAGGGTGGCCCACTGTACCAGTTTTAGTTAAAATTCCTAAAGAATGAAAGAGACCTCTTGGAAGGGATCCAGAGGGAGCAGGGAGGTGGGCGGCAGTCGCGCAGCGCGTTGGAATCGCGCGTGGTGTGGAAGGCAGCCCGCTGGAAGGTGCCACCTTGCTGAGCAGGGATGTGCCAGCTTGATGTTTTTCACACTGGTCCTGTTTCAGGATGATATCTGTGGTGTTGGCATGGAAACTCTCATTCTAAAGTAAACACTGGATTTGCTTTTTGGGTTTTCCTGGACATGGATGATGAATGCGCAGGGGACAGGGTGGAACAGAAAATTCACCTAGTCTTCCAGTCCCTCTGAGCAGTCAGAAATCTGTTCCTAAGAAAACACATTTCTGGGGAAAAAAAGTATTGTGAAGCACTTCAGCGTCATTTCTCAGGGAGCCAGATGAGAACAGAGATGTGGTCACACCTTAAAATGCCACCAGATCTGTTTCTTTGGTGAGCACTTGGCATCAGCCAGGCACTGTAGGTTGGTGATACTTGCTGTCCATGCTGCCTTCCTAATTCTGAGATGAGTCTTGTAGCTAAATGTCCTACAAAAGCACTGGCCAGAACAGATTCCATCAATTAAAACCAGCCATTTAATTTTCTTTTGAAGAAAATCAGAAGATTAAGAGATGTCTCAGGGGATCATTGATAAGAGAGAGACCACAGTCACCTCTTTCCAACTCCAAGCTCCAGACTGAGTCTAATCACATCTTTCACCACCTAAAGAAGGCTTTAAAGAAGACAGTGCCAGAGTATTCCCAGAGAAACACAGTGAGAGGATAGAGCAGTGGTCACTGGTGCTGGGAGAGGGAATTAAAGTCAGGAATGAGCTTGGACTCATTGTGCTTTCCCTCCTCTCTCCATGGCATCAGGAGAGATCAGGGCAGTCTGCACCTGGAGGACTACCCATCCCTTTGGGTATCAGATGGGTGTAGTGATAAGAGAGGTCTGAGGACATTTGTGTATGGAAGGATCAGTGAAAATAGAAAACACACAAAGGGCAATTTTTAAATTATAGATATTGCCTTCCTCTTCAGCCAACCACCAGCAGAAAAGCATCTGTGATGAGTTCTCCTGGCATTGTCTGCTCCCTGGGTGGTGGAAAACACAGCTTCTTCAGGTGCAAATTGATCTCTAAAGATGTTAGATTTTTCATGGTGCTTCTGCTGTCAACTGCCATTTCAGGCTTGATTTCTGAGGAATTAACAACCCTGGTCCTCCAAAGCATCCTTGAAAAGGATCCTCACCTCCCCTAAAACTGTCAAACACCCCTGTTCACCTGTGAAAATGCTGACCCCATGCCACAGGGAGATGAGGCTTTCCTCCTCCTTGTGTGCAAACTCTCTTTTCACTGAGAGAGGGATGTATTTTTCCTCCATGAGCTTTATGTGTTTGATACTGATTTTTGGATGATGCAGGGAATATTTTTAGTTTGAAAAGAAGAAACCCCACCCATTCCTGCTCCTTGGAAGGGCTGCCTGCCTTCCCCTGTATTTGTTCTACCTGAGATTTGTTATTCAAATTCAGCCAGAGTTAGGGCTGTCAGGGCCATGACAGGGAAAAGGCACAGAGGGAAGGGTGAAGCAGACATGGGACTGTAACATTTGTGGCAAATTAATGAGAGGTGGAGTGCTGCTTTCCATTCCCACAGGACAGTGATGGAAGACAACTTCTCTGGAAGCCCCTGGAAAGGACCAGAGTGGGACAGCACAAAAGACAAACTGTTCAAAAATATTTGGCAGATGGAGCAGAGCCCTGAGGAGGGGCAAACCTTGTTCCTTGGAAAGGGCCTTCCTGGCAGCTCCTGGGTCTAGGGTCAGGAGAGAGATGGCTGCACACCCCATTCACTCCTTCTCGGTGGATGGCAGGGCCAGGCCAAGGCAGATTCCATCTTATCAGAGGGGGCTCAGTACAGCCACTCCCCACAGAGCAGGTGACAGTGGCCTTGCCCTGGGTGGCATCTGGTGTTGGTGAACAAAGGCAGATACTGTCTGTCCTTCATGGAGGCACTGAAGTTAAGCACTGGCATGGCAGATGCTTCAAAGATGTGTTTCTGCCTTTCTGGGTGATCAGGCACTTACTGAAGCCCTTCCAGAAAGTCACCACCATGTCTGAGACTGAAGTTCAGGTTGCATCTGGCCACAGCCTTGGATGCTGCCTTCAGGTATGATTGCAAGTCAGCTCTCCAAGCAGCAATTGCAGATAATACTAACTACTCAGCACATTTCAAATACATGTCAGTTATTAAGTAGATTTATTTCCATCTCTTCTGGGAAATGTTGGGAAGCACTGCTGAGTCACGCTGCTTACTCACCAGTTTTAGGAATGCCATTAAAAATATTTATTTTCCACAAGCCTTCTATGATGTTCCTATTATTTGAATGTTTCCAGATGTAAAATGAAAGCATTTGTGTAGGGTGTTCCTGGCCTTAAGCAGATCTCTGATGCATAACTCACAAAAAGGCATAAAACAAGGGATCTATCCCTTGGCTTTGTTATATGATGCTTATGCAGGCATGGGGGTGAGGGGTAATCTTTGCTCCAAAATGGCAGGAGCATAGGCAGGCTGGGCTTGACACAGCTTGGGATGCAAGAAGGAGAGTGTGAGCAGCTGCTTTGCTGTGCCCAAACACGTGGGAGAGGAGGGACATGGAACATGGAACCTGTTCCTTGCTTACAGCAGATGCTCACAAACTCAGGGCTTTGTTTATTCTGCCATGGTCTGCTCTGGCCAGAGACCCCAAAACAATGCAGCCCCCAAGGGACATGATGTCAGGTGTCCCTGCAGGAGCAGCAGGTCCAAGGGCACACTGAACCCTGGTGCTTGGCCACCCCGCACTCTGTGAGAGCAGCTCTCACTGTCAGCTTCAGCAGGGAGGTGTGAGAAGGCCTTGCTGACAGCCCACTGCCTTCACACCCTGGAAAGAACCCAGACAGGGCAACACACTGGAGCAGAGGAGCCATTTCATGGCCTGTGGCTGTGAAGTCCCATCCTTCCAAAAGGGGAATTTTGCTGAGCTGGACACAGATCTCCCAGCTGATTGCTGCCCTTAGGGAAGCTGAAATGTGCCCATGCTGTGCCCAAGCCCCACCCAAGGAGAACCTGTCCCTCCAAAGGGAGCAGCTGCTTCTCATGGGCTGGATCAGCTGAGAGTGCTAAGGCTGCCTTCCCCCACAGAGAGGCACAGTGGCGTGGTGGCACCTCAAACGTGTCCCTTGCACTGCATCAATCATGGGGATGGCAGAATGTCTGCCACACATGAAGACTTCATTACCCAAATACAGGTTTTACTGAGGATATTAATCAGTATTGTGTACCTTGGTAATAAGTGATTAAAGATACCACAAGGGAACTCATTTAACAGCTGCAATTACTGCTTTGACCTCAGTCTCACTCGCTGAATCTGCTGTGAGGGTGCCTGGCAGGGCAGCAGGGACCAGCCTCAGCCAGGGCTGCAGGAGCTCAGAGATGCCATTCACCCAGGTCACAATTGCCGTGGCAGGTGACTGGGCAGTTCTTGGTGTTCCATTGAAGGGAAGGAAAGAATCAAGCTCCAAATGAAGGTTAGAAGCAACAAAGCCTCAAGATCTGCTGTGAAACAGTATCATTTTGCACCTTGGCAATGTTTATTCTTGTGGTCAAAGTCAGAGAGAAAATGAAGAGGGAAAAAGTGCAGGATATGTGAATTAGCCTGTGTCTGGTTTAGGGTTTTAGATAGATAGTCACTGTGGGCCCCAGGACAGCTCATCCTTCCCCAGCAGAGACCCACATCTGCGTCACGTCACCCCGGAATGGCTCCAGGCAGCAGCACATCCCTTCCCAGTGTCAAAACCCACTCAGAAGCCTGAGAAAATCTCACCCACAGGCTTTGAACACATTTCTCCCTTTTTGCTGTGCTACTCGTTTTCCAGGGCTGTAGGAGTTTCTGGTTTGCCACACATTGTATCTGTGTTAACGGTGAGACTGTTGCTAGATACTTTTCCCTTACTAAGAAATAATTCCCTGGGGTTGGCTATGTATAATTAAGTCCTCATTTGCCTACAGATTGGTTTAAGACTAGATTAACTCCATTGATTAGAGGGGAATTACTCTTGATTTACACTGAGATCGTGGGAATGGAGACTCAAGTGACACACAGGAGCAATCCTACAGTAAGTGCTCAGGGTAGCTACATGGTTGTCACCCACCTTTCTGTGTTTGTCACCCACCTTTCTGTATTTGGAACCTCCCTGGGCAGATGTTTGTTCCTTTATGTGAAGAGGGGTTTTAAGTTAATCTTACATGCTGAATACACCTTGCAGATGTTCAGTTGGGTATTCAGGTTCTATGGTCATGTATTGAATAAAACCAGTTACTCCTTAGTTAGTCTGGCAGTAGAACTGGAGCAAGACTGTCCTCCAGAGAAATTGTTCAGGTTCAAGGAGGTTTTACCAGTAGGGATGGGAGGGTATTGTACTGCACAGAGGAGAAGAAGCATCCAGCAACAAGAGAGGATACAAGCAGAATTACATCTCTAAAATAACCCTTTACATGTTTGGGAAGGAAAAAGGGACCCATCCTGCTCCCTTCTAACTGCAGCATCTGCTGTTCTCCAGAGAGAAACCTCATTGCCCAGTGCTCCTCAGGAAGGGCACAGCTGGACACAGCCATGCTCACTCCCTTTGAATCACAGCTCAGCCCTGCTCCCACCCTGTCTCTGCCCATGCCATCAAAGCCAAGCAAAAGGAGGCAACGGCAGAGAAGGAGAATTTTCTGAATCCAGGAAAGTGTTTGGCTTGCCAATTTTACTGTGTTTTTATTTAAAAATGTGAGAGCTTTTAGTGCTGGTAGATGATATTACAGGCAATAAAAGATTTTTTTTCTGACAAGAAAGAGGTGCCAGTAGACACCATCCAGTGAGTTTGAGTTAGTTCTGTAAAGTTACAAATTAATTTCTTCCAAGTGAGGAGCAGGTCTCACGTCTGTTCCTCCCTTCCACATGTCATCCCATTTGTGGAGTTTTTTTCTTTTCTACAGGGCAGGTTTGCAACACAGCCTGTCTGGAGGTGCAGTGTGACATTGTGGATGCCAAAGATGGGAATTTTAAGCTAGTTTTTCCTCACCACCTTACCACCACCTTACCCAAAGGTCTCACAAACATTTTTCTTCCAGCTTTTATTCTTTGTAATTGCTGTTATTGGTCTTACAAGCTTTAGAAAGCTTTTCTCTTGCCAAGTTCCTCTGCCATGGGTGTGTTTCTAACTGGTGATATCTGTGCCGTCCTCATTTGAGTTCCTTGGTTTTGAATAGGCTTTTGTCAACTCCAGCTGCCCTCAATGCACATTGCAGGCAGCTTCCACCAAGGTGGACACCTTTTGCTAGTGAGTTCAAGTTCTGCATCTCATAGCTGCTGTGGCTTTTGAGTCTTCCCACTCTCACTTCGACTCATGAGATCCTTAACCCAGGAATTGGCACGAGGTTAAATCTGCTGCCTGCAGTTGGGGTGTGCATGCTGCTGTTGCAGCTTTCTTCATTTAATTTGCTCCAGAGGCAAAAGTCATTCCCAGGCTGAAAAGACCATATTCAGCATTACAGTGGATTGTGAGCCAAGTTCAGGAAGGTCTTGTGACCAGTGAGTAGGCAAAATCTTTATTTCCTCAACTTTCTCTTCAAGAACAGAACCTTGGGGAAAGCTCTAGGACAATGTGTAGCAGCATGTAAGCTCTGCAGGGCTGAGCTTTTGGATTAGATGATCTTTATGTTGTTGCAGAACAAGTGTTGAGCATCTTCTATTTCTTGTTGGTGATGCAAGCAAAAAATTTACACCTTTGAAACAATCCCAACCCTGAAGCCCTGCACAGCATACCAGGAGGAGGAAGCCTGTCCTCCAGCATGAGGACTCTGAGCAATTTCAGCATCAAGGCTCCCCAGGCCATGATGTTTCAGAAACCAAGATATGCACCAGACCCAAACCACAGCTGTGCTTATTTCAGTCATGTATGCACAGACATTGAATCAGCTTAAAAGCCACTTCTTGGGGTGACAACCCTTTTCTGGCTCTCCTGTTCCCATTCCTGAAAGAGCTGTAGGGCGCCAAGCCTGGCCTGCTCATGCAGTGTCTGGGCTCGGTGTCCCCCAGCTGCCTTTAACCACAACCAGTCCAGCCACCACAAGACACCTCTGACTCTCCTTCCCCAGGCACTGCTGCACAGCACAGACAGGGAGAGAGCCATGCCCACCACATCCCAAATTACCAGAAAGCATGATCCAACTGATACATTTGTAAAAAGAAGAAAGATGATGAGGAGAGAGCTGCTAATGGTAATTCACACAGGCAGTAGCTCTGAGCTGCCCATTCACCACTAATCATCTGTCCCCTAAAATCCTGGGCAGGCAGGACCCCCTTCTGGGGTCACACTGCTTGCCAGCGCACATTTTCAGCATCATATCTCCAGGCAGATCCAAGAGCACAAATAATAGAGAGAGTGAACAGGCTATTGCACTGTGTCCCTTTCTCCTTTGCCATCAACTTTGCAAAGAAAGAATGGACAGCAAATAAACAGTAAAGGCTGATGGGAAAAGGAAGCCCATCAGACTACACTATCATTATCTGACTTGCCTTGAAATCCTCCGAGAGATTGCCAGAAATTAGTTCCAGTGCTCAAGAGTCTTCAGTGACCCTTTAGAAAGAGAACTGAGCTCAGGAGCCAGCTCCACCACAAAGCACCAGCTTTCTGCAAGCTAAATTCCAGATGTAAACAGATGTTTTCCCCAGCAGCCCGTGCAAACCCTATTATACATGTCAGGCAGCACCAGCACACCATACAGTTCTAAGCCCTTTTCCATAAGAAGCTGGAGGGAATTGCCTGGGGTTGGAAAGAATGAGTCCAGCAAGCCAGAAAAATCAGATTTCACTTCATACTGATTATGCAGCTCCTAGTTCAGACCACGAGTTACTGATCAGTTTGCGAAACTCAAACCACAAAGGAGGTTTAGTAGTGCCAGGGCAGTTTCCAGTTCATCCCTAATCTCCTCCCCAGCACTGAACTGCATCCTTCTCTTGGCTGCTCTGGAGAGGAGGGAACATCTATGGGCTAAGGAGTGGGGCCTCATCAGCTGAGCAGAGGCAATGCTGCCTTCACTCTGATCTTCCTGGCTGGACAGACAGCTCCTGTCCTTTGGGGGAGGAGCTGGGGTAAGCATCACTGCTTCCTCTCAAGGCAAGTGGCAGGATTCAGGGGAGCTTTGCTCAGGGATCCTCTGCAAATGGCAGCCAAGCCCAGGCATGCCATAGTGAGACACCAACTTCATTTCTATTTCCTCTCAATTGGCTTGGAAAAGGAGATTGCTAATGAAAAGTGCTCATTAATGCCTGTGATAAAGGTGGTAGCACTGAGAGATTAAATTCTTACAGAGCCACAGAGACTTGAGGGTTACCATAGTTCTGCACTTGAACCAGACATCGCAGTGTTGTGTGAAACAACTTGCTGAACCACCAGCATCTTTGTGCAGACACAGAAAATTACAGCTGTAAATCCAGGGCAGCTGAAGCAGTGACCAGCACCTAAATCTGAATGGACATATGCTAGGAGCAGTCAGAAATAAAGGGCGTGATGTGTGGAAGGAAAGGAGATCCAACTTCATGTGCAGGACCACCAGCAAAGATCCTTAGATGGTTGTTTGCAGTTCTTACAGGAAAGAAAGGGGCAGTAGATTCTGGCTGAATGCTAAATAGAATTGCAAGTAGTGGAGTCATGAACGTAGCATCTCTGTAACAGCAAAAGGTTGTTCTAAAGGTCAGTTCTGCATGTACTCTCCTAGCTCTGTGAACAGCTATTCCTTTCATCCCCAAGTTGAGCTTTTGGCTGGGACAGGCTGAAATAAACAGGGCTAAAGCTGTCCCATCCGTTATCTCTGGGAATGGCCTGGCTCCAAGAGCAGGCTCTGCCTCTGCAGATACAACACACAACACGGCAGGGAGCAACCTGAGAGGGCAGATGGCTCACGTGGACCATCCTCACCACCAAGCCTTCATCCCTGGGCTTCAAAATGCTGCAGTGCCCCTCTGCGGAGAGAGGGCACAGCCGCTGTGCTCAGACAGAGGCAGCACACCCTGAGCTCAGACCTGCGGGGCAGCACCCCTGAGAAAGCACAGGCAGGAGCCAGCAGCCTTTTGTTCTGTACACACTGCCCGAGGCTGTTTATCTGGAGTCGGGCTTCTTTTTCCACCCTCTAAGGTGAGATGTCCGGAAAGAAACACTGGCAGGCCTGCCTGCATGTTTTCTCTCTCATTCCAAGTCAAAACCAAAGTGCCCCCCAGTCCTGGCTGCACACACATACAGACTGACAGCCACTCTGCACAGAATAGCCAGACAAGGCTGGGGGTAATCCAACCCTGCTTTTCCCATGCTTTTATCAGTGTCCTTCTGTTGTGGTGGCAATAAGTAACTTTATTGGCAACTAAGAAACAAAACTAAAACCAGATCAGTTTACCAAATGTCAGAGTTGGTGTGTCTCACAGAAATGATGCCAGGACACGGAGATGTCAGCACAGGGAATCCCTGGGCATTCATTCAGGAATAGAGGTCCTGTATCAAACACAGTGCCACAGGGGAAGGGGACAGTTCCTCTGGGACTGCCACCATCTCCAAGGCAGCCATCCTGCCTTATTCACACATCAGTCCAGAGATGCTGGAGCCAGCCAGCTCTGAGACACCTGTCTCAGCAAAGCCATTTCTAGCTTAATGTGTAGATGGAGGAAGGCAGATACTTTTGCAGGCTGTGCTAAAGCTCAGCAGCCTACACAGTGAGGTTCTGCTGCCACCACCACATCCAGGTGCTCCAGAGAGAAAGTCCTCAAACAGCTAATAGAGACATACCCATTATGAACAGAGCCTTAGGTCCAGGAACCCTCTGTATCTACAACCCTCTCTAGCTGCTAGGCTGATACAGGTGCAGTACATTCCTCAGTGAAAGCAGCTCATCTTCAAGCAAAAACTCTAAAAATGTTGTCAACAACCCCTTAGTCTCTACCCAGAAGAGAACATAAGCTGAAATACTTACTTTGGGCATGTGGAACCAGAGAAAGTAATATTTTATATCCTGGGAATCAGCTACCCAGGGCTAACCAGGGCTAACCAGAGCCATAAAGTGCTCTGGTTTCTGGTAAAAAGGTGATCCTATAATACTCTTTTGCATTGCAGGTTTCAAGAAACAACTTTTTGTTGGTCAATCTTGCTGTCCTATTTATAACCAGCTTACACAGAATAAAAAGTGTATAATTCACAGTGCTTTCTAATTAGATGTTGTAACTACAATCCTATTTCATGCCACTCTAATTTGTTCCATCACAGTATTTTTGAGTTTTGTGTTAACCATATCATGCAGGGCAAACTCTTCAAGGGTTTGAATCCAGCAATTATGCTGGCTTTGATTTGTACATAAAGCTGATGTGAGTCCACATGGCAACATCCCATCATGATGTGTGAAATACCAGGATTAAAAGACATTGTTGAAGCTCTGTCCAAAGTCAAGACTCGCTTGGTTCAAAGTGTGGCAACTCAGAGCAAGCTTGTCAAACTAGAGGAGATTTTGCAATCCCAGTCACTTCTGACCTTTCTTAAAGGGCTGAATTTTGAAGAGTCCATATTTGGTAGATCTCCAGACCAATCTACATCTAAGTTTGTGGCTGACATTTAAATCTCTAAAAATGGAAATGGGCCTTTGCCACTTGAGCTTCAAGATTATTCATAGTAGAGGGAAAGATCTTGGGAGTAACTGGACTAAAGTAGTTAAGCAAGCATGATGGGATTAGCACAGGGCAGGATTAGACATTCCCCTTTAACACACTGGCATCTGGAATAGCAGAAGAGGTGTGGGCTAATTTTCTATGAATTGTAAGTGAATGTTGTACCACTGTTCATCCTGTCTGTGCAGATTTGATAACCACTTTGAGTCATTAGGAGACCAAGCAGGTAGTGAACACCAAAGACTTGTTAAATGCAGTGGCAAAATCAGCCACAGAAAGTTTTTTCCATGCATGTTTTAACCTTAGATCTCTGGTTTGCTCTTTGCAAGTGTTTATTAAAAAAACCCCAAACAGTTGGTATTTTCAGATGTTCTCAGCTATCTGTTTAGCTTAAGAGTTCCAACTTCAGAAAAACAACCCTTTCTAAAAATGCTCTCTATCTGCCTTTGCCTCCACGCCTTTCGTAGAGACTGAAATCCTGCAGATGTGTGTTAATACAGCAAAATCGGTCTTGTCAATCTTCTGTGTTAAAGAGCAGCAGCTCCAGGTTAGGGCTTTCCTTAGCTGAGCTACTGGAAGAAAACAGCTGGAAGGTGCCAAAGGAATGTCTCTCCCTTTCCCCCCTCTTCTCCCAGCCCTCCCTGCCCCAGCCACACCAGGCACAAGCATCCCCATGCACAGGGCCAATCCTCAGCCTGAGCACATCCAGCTCCCTTGGAGTCAATCTGGCCCCAGGGCTTGTTTTGGTATTTTACAACAGAACAAATAGAGCAACATTTCATAACGTTCTAATGAGGCACATTGAGGAATGCCCAGGAGACAGAGACAATATCAGTGTTCCTTGGCACACAGAGAAAATCAAAGGCATTTGTTTGTTATCTGAAATGTCTATCTGTGTTCCTTTCAGTGGTGGGCAGACATTTTTATAGTGTAGGTTCCTGGAAATACTCAGATGTCACTGTCAGGGCGTTCTAAGAGCAGTATTTATTTTCAGATGTACCTATAAAAACTGAGACTGAAGCACGGAAATATTTAGAGCCATTAAAAGATTATTAGGTTTTGAGTAGTGGTTTGCACTCTGTATGGCCCCATAAAACCTAACATTTGTGGACCTGTTCCTCTCTCATTGAATAGGAATTCTATCACTGACTTGAGAAAGCCTTAGTGAGAGAGGAGCCTTTGCTCAAGAAATTGCCCAGGTTAGGAATTGCCCAGCAGAGATCAGACTGAAAAGACACCAACTGCATCTGGCCAGGGCATTGAGGAAACACCATCTCTCCAGTTGGAGCGAACATTTGGGAGCAGCTGGTTTGGATCTCTGCTTGGTATGTCAGAATTTAAACTATTAAGAGGCATCACTGCTGCTCATGCCACTGTGTTACAGTATAGCCCAGCTCATGGGAATGGGATCTGCCAGTGTCACAGCATGTCCCAGTATCAGCCCCTTCATGGGAGCTGGCAGGGGCCACACCTGACAGCCAGGACAGCTCTCCAAGCACAATCATCACCCTCCTGCCTGTCTTCTGTGTCGTGGCAGTTGCTAGAGTTACATCTACAATCCTAACTGTGCCTTTAGAGCATCACAGAATATCAGCTGGAAGGAACCCATAAAGCTCATCACATCCAATATCTTGATCCTCACAGGACCACCTAAAACTAAATTATATTAATAAGAATAGGATGTTCATTCTGTCAAGCTTGATACTTTTTTTAAAGTTTGGAGCCTCCTTAAACATTACGCTCTTCTCTAGCCTTGTGACCAGAGACATACCCCAAAGGCAAATACTTATGATAGAGGATTGTCTCTCCCTTTTCCACCTTTTCTCTTTGGAGCCTATCTCAGGCCCATGCTGGGACAGGAGCTGGGACCAGTACTGGACACATTTGCTGGGAGGAGCTGACAGCAGGTGACCTCAGCTGTGTCACTTCAGCTTCAGGCTCAGAGGGCTCCTGAGATCTGCCCCTCAAGAAAGCAGCAGAGACAGCCTGGGCTCCATCTCCTCTCCCTCCCTGGCAGAGGGGCATTTGCCACTCTGGGGTAGCTGCTGTCACAGGTGAAATGGGAGCATTTGCTGCCATCTGAGTCTCAAAGGGATGGGCATATCCAGGTAGGCTGATCGGAGAGAGGGAAGATTCAAAGCCCAGGGAGGCTGAGCTGATCTGAGCTATGCTTCAGAATGACCAAAACCATTATCTTAAAACCCTTGGACAGCAAATGCTGCCGTTTTATTAAGAAGCCTGGCAATTGGAAGGTATTACCCCATTAAAGGAAGTACATCTCCTGCAAAAAAAAAAAAAAACATTCCTGAGCAAGTAATGCCATTCTGCTGATGCTGACCTTCTCATTTGGATCTGGGAAGCAAGTATGTTTATAATCTTACTGCTGAGAAACTTAATGTTATCCTGTACATTCTACTCACTCTGGAAGCCAAATTAAGCATAAGAGAACAAGGATGTTTCTTCTTTTTAATATCAATTTTTCTTATTGTCATTATTTAAGAAAAAACAGAGATTAAATAGCCCCCCACCCTTCTCCCTTCCCCCATCAAAGCCAAAACAATCTCACATAGGTCAGATAGGTTCATTGTGGTTTCTCCAATTAAAAAGCTATCATCCATCAGGATTGTAATTATCCATCCATCAAGATTTTATCAGCCAAAAAGCTTGTAAAAATGAACACTCTTCTGTTATTTTTGAGGACACGCAGGCTGTTCCACAAGATCAGCTCATGCCCACTATTTCAGAATGCCTCTGCAAGAGATTGAAAAAAAGGAAAAAAGTGGTTAAAAAAAGCAATTCAGACATTAACAATGTCATGGCAACAGCAAATTAGAGCCTCAAAAGCAGAGCTCAGCTTGAGAAGGTTTAGGGAGTCACTGCACTGCAGGACTGAATGAAATATTCAGCACATAAAAGAGGTCCCCAAATGTTTTTTGTATTTGGGATAATGACACCAAACTGAGTGCTATTTATGTATACTTTTGCCTCACCATCGATTTTTTTTGCCACAAGAGATTTTAAAGTAGTATATTTGTCAGGTAATCGTGGCTCTCTTCTGATTCTTGGGGAACTTTGGCATTTGCAAGTGTAATCATAAACATCAGCTTTTCCTCAAGCAGAAAGTTACTGTTGTAGGAAAAAATTGATAGGAGAAAAATTGAGCATTTGGGGAAAAGTTACGCCGCAAGAGATTTTGCTTGTTGAGTCAGATGATTTAATGTGAGGTGACAGCCTGACCCGTAACCAATGGTGAGGTATGCAATCTCACTTTCCCAGTTTTCACCTAATGCTCTGCATGTGTGCAAGGAGACAATAAACCTCTTCTGCTATTTCTTTTCCCTCAACACCCTATGGCTTCTTCTCTAGGTTTTTTTCCCTATGAGGTCAATCATGTCAAGCTGTCCAAGTATCCCGTGACCACTCCCACCTCCCATAACCTTTGCTTTCCTGATCTTTACTCCAAGCTTCCTTTCTTGATTATATTAGCTACCCATGTCCAATACCAGTAACAGGATGAGATATGAGGGGAAAAACCTGCATTGTGAAAAATGTGCTTTAGTTTTAATTTGGGCTTATGCCAGGCTGGCAGGGAAAGAAAAAGTCCAGCAGAGTATGCTCTGTACAATGAAGAAAACTCAGAAGTGAGACAGAATTCAATATTTATTTGTCTTGAGTTTGTATCTTTCTTTCTGCCTTTTGTCCTCCACATCTCTCAATTTTACCCTCCCTTTTGCCTTTGCTGTACTACTTTGGGAGCTTGAAATGAGGTTTGAAGCACCTCAGGGATTTCTGTCCCTGTAAGTGGTCTCTCACAGAACACTCCATTTTTCTGCTCTACAGGGTGAATGCTGATGTTTCCAAACTCATCTGCCTGGTAATGGGTGGGAGAATCTCTGAGTATCTGAGGCTGTTGCAATGTTTGCCCATTCAGTTGCCACATCCTGAGAATTCTCCTGCCTTCAAAGATGCTGAGTATCTTTCAGTTAAGTCTCTACTTCCTATTAGTCCTCTAAACTCTCCTATGTTATTCCTCCAAACTCTTTCAAGTTATTTCTCACAGTGCTGGAATCTTAAGGTTTTGAACGTGACCTTAAAGTTACATTTTATGTAGTGCTTACCCAGGCATCCCGAGTCATAGTGAAGCCTTGTCAAGGCTGACCCAGAACAGAGTCAAAGAACAAAGCAGGGATTTATTAAAAGGCCTCAATGGATCCACCTTGGGCAGCACAAGAGCCCAGCCAGGGCTACACCCAAGATGAACCCAAAATGGTCACAAAATGCACAACCAGTCACAGGGTCTCTCACTTTTATAAGTTCTGGTCCATTTGCATATTGGAGTTAATTGTCCAACAGCTTTAAGTTATGAAGTCCCATCCTGCTTGTTTTTCTCTCTTCAGTCTGCTGTTGTTTATGCTCTTGGGCCTGAAATTTGGATCAGTTTCCCTTGGTCCCAAGCTAGAAAAGGAATTGTTTTGTCTCCCTACTCTGTGAAGAGAGCTTACCATCCCTTAATATGAAGCTCAGAACTACACACTAAAGCAGTACATAATCTGAAAAATATAAAAGCTAAAAACTGAAGCATCAGTAGGGGTCAGGGTAGTTTGGAGCTGTGAACTTTCCCAGTGTTTCAGTCCAAGTTCTGCATCCCAGTGACTCAGTACCTACAAGCAACAAGCCTCACACCCTTCATACACAGGCCTTGAAAGAGAGCAGCCTACTAGACTTTAACAGTTACAAGCTTTTATGTCTTGCCAGCTGAGAACTTCTGACACCTGAATCCAAATCCACTGTCCTCTACATCACTGGAAGGGCTGGGAAGCACTTAGGGTTTGATCAGTCAGTTCAGAGCTCGGTGGTAGCTTTAATGTGCAATTAAGCTTAAGTGAGTGAAGAGGGCTTTCAGACTGTACCATGCCTGGAGTTAGAACACAGCAGAATGAAATCTGCTGCTCCTGCACACTCTTGTGGCACTCACCACTGGCACAGGGGGCACCACCCTGGGCTTGTCTGATGGAGAGGGTTTGTGGCTGGATCTGACCAGGGGGTTACTGAGCAGCCTTAGGGTGGCAATTCAGCTTCACATTTCCAGAGGGTGGCAAGGAAATAGCACATACACAAAGCAGATCTGAATAGTATAATTAAGAGCAAAAACAAGCTACAAAGAGGTAAAAAAGGTGTTTAGATGTCAAAGTCAGAGGAGTTCCCAAGGGTCAAACTTCCAAGTTTATGGTACAGTTTGCTATTTTCTACGTCTTTCAGAACTTTTTAAAAAAGCAATATAAGGGCTTAGATTTCACACTTCTTGGGTTTCCCTCTCCTCTGTGGCTGAGCTTCTGACTGCTTTCAGTTGCAGGAACCCTAAAACCAGAAGTTCCTCCTACACTGTTGCAACACCCAAGCAGTTGAGCCAGAGCCCAGAAAAGCCTTTATTGTGAAGGTGATTGACCTTATTTTTCTCCCAAAGAACAGTGTGTAAAACTTAAATTCTTAGTCTGAAAGCCATGATTTGGGTCCTTCTGTGCTCAGAGGACACAAAGCTGCCTCCAGACAAACAGGTGGCTGGAGAGGAGCAGTCAGGTTCCAGACAGAATTGACCAGGGGCAGATAACTTGGGTAACCCTTAAAAAATGGGCAGTTTTTCCTCTCCAGATTTAGAGGTGACTGTTTTGGAGTACCTATTGCATTCAGTTAGAAGCTAAAAGGGTTTGAAGAGAAGGATGAGAGTGAAGGGAAAGAGAAGACATCTGTATCTTGACAACTTTTAACTTGGTTGCCTATCAACAGCTTCATCTTAAAGAGAATAACTCTGCTGTTGGGAGCTTCAGAGCCCCTCTGCACTCTGCTAATCTCCTGTTATTGCTTGTCAGAAGTCCCTTAAAGCAGAGTATGGATTTTCTAACAGAAGCCCCAAAGTGCTACATCTGAACATGATGTATCCTCTCTAGTGCATAGTGCCCTTGATTTATTGTAGACAAGAACAGAGAGGTGCTTTCCTTGCATCTGCTCAGCCCTTCAGAATCCTGCTCTCCTCAGTCCCTCAGAGCAAGAGCCCCTTTGGTACAGCTGTCTGTCCATTTATGTGGCTCTGCTAACCAGTATTGAGCAGATGAGAAGTACTGGCTGTGTAATCACCTGACAAAAAATTTCTCCACAGACTGGGCCCAAAACATTTGCCAGACCATCTCTAGGCTGAGCCTTGCTGTAGCTGCTCCTGGTTGTGATTCAGGGTCTGCTCTGATGTGTGCTCGCCCACAGACACGATTCCTGGATCCCACACCTCTCTGTCCAACTTGCAGCTGCTGGAAACATCTGTCAGTCTGTTAACACTTGTTAATCTGCCTTTCCCACTGCCATTCCCTCTGTGAGCCTGCAGGGCTCTGGGAGGTGGGTTCAGAGCTTTGGCTCTGTGTGAGGTGTGTTTGTGTGGAGCTGTGAGCCTGGCTGTGTGTGCCCCATGGAAATCAGGAGTGCTCCCTGTGGATGTGCTGCCCACTGACCTTGGAGGGCTTATCTCTGCCAGGCTCCCCAGGAATGCATGAGGAATGAATGCTGTTCAGGCCATCACAGCAGTGTGTTCCCCTGACATTTTCCTGGAAAAGCATGGCTGCTGTGTAATCTGCATGGGGGAAGAGTTGGCTCTGGGCAAAGACACATCCCTGGTGCTGCCCAGAGTGTGATCATACACACATGACTCTGGAAAGTAATTTCCTTTCCCTCCACCACTTCTTCGTCATTGCTTGCAAACCACCTATTTCTCCATAGCTTTACATACCTTTTGAAAATTCCTCTCTGGCTAGATTTTCATCAGCACATTTGAGAAAAACGGGCTGCCAATCTCACAGTCACCCCTTGTGTATCTCAGAGCTACACAAACACCCTTTCTTTTCCTCCCAAATGCCTGGTACCAGCAGTGACCAGGGAACCTGAGCAGCCCAAGAGCTCTCCTCACCCTACAGCATGGCTGCCACCCTTTGAGGATGCTGTGAACTGTTAAACCACTACAGAGACCCTTCTCTTTGCCCATCTCACACTTGAAATGTAGTAGGTGGACCATGTTTTCTTCCCAGTAACACGTAGTTAACATCATCAATGTAATGCTGAAGAATGAAACCAGAGATTGCTTCCTTTCCCCACAGCAAAACCACCCAGTGCTGCTTGGGGGTGCTCACCATCACAGTGACAGCACTTTTGCTGTCCAGCACTTTTGCAAGCTGCCTGTTGGATCAGTTAGCACAGAATTCCTGGTCTTTACAGCAGTAGGAGCTATTAATAAGGAATTACCTACAGATTTCTGTGCCTGCAGATGAATGTGTTCACAGCTCTGTAAAGCCTTTAACCTTGACACAGTGGTTGGTTCTAGTGTGGAAATGACCACCAAGGGCAGCAGTGGCAAGTGGCCCTTGGCAGCTGGAGGTAGCCAGTCTCTCGGTCTTCTGTGACTGTTCAAGGATAAACTTTCCTTCATCTTGCTGTCTGACATAAACACACTCTGCATGATGGACAGGAAACTGATATTTTTGGACATTTTAATCATCAAAACAAATCAGAGCCATTTTTTCCTGCACATCCAAGTGATTGAATTTTAAAACAACTCCCCTTTCCCGAGATGGAAGGAGCTGAGCTAAAGCCAGCACATGTACTCTATCCAATTTTATTTATTTCCCTGGAAGTAATTTTCTGTCTAAAAATGCAGTTTTTTCAAAATCCATCATTTTCAGGGAAGGTGGTTCTGCAGGAGTATTTGACAGTGAAAAACTGAACAGAACAGTTTGAATATCTTAATTTTTCCTACATAGCAATACGAATGCTTAGCTGATAAATGAAAGTGAGAGGAAAATTAAAATTTAAGGAAAAAATTTAAGAAAAAAGTTAAAATTTAAGGAAAAAACACAAAAGTATATTTTGCCATTGCTGTAGTGCAAACATTTGATACTGCTGAAGCTGAATACTATCTAACAGGGCATGGGGAGAAACACCTGCCAAAATCTGTTGGCACATTTGTTTTGCAAAAACCAGTGTAAGTTCTTGTCATGGCACTGAGAAGAAACCTCAGCATCCAGCTGGCTCTGATGGACATAGGATTGGCAAAACCATACAAGACATCTCATGTCAAAAGAAAAAAAGAAAAAAAATAATTAAGCCTGAATTAGTGTGAACATCATCTCTCCCTCCACACCTAAGTTGATGAGAGCGATGAGTGTTCACCTTCTTTGCAAGTGTTGAGTGCAGTTCCCTGAAGGGGCTGGTGGCACCCACGTAGGCAGGGTGAGAACAGCCCCTGCTCCCCTCCTCTGCAGGGGAGAGTCCTGGATGCAGCATGTGCTTGGCACTGCCTGTTCCTCCCAGGAAAGCAGATCCTTCAGCTGGCACCTGAGCCTCTCGGAGCCGTGCTTCCCACCCAGCATCTGTCTCCTGCCCCTGGCATGGGCACGCTCCAGCCTGCCTCTCACACAGCCCTGCAGCCTGGGCTTGATGGAAGGAGTACCACACAGACCCAGCAGGAGGGGGCTCGTGGGCTCTCGTTCTCCTCCTCTGTATGTTAATGTGAGCAGAAGCAACCACCAAAGCCACTGGAGGCACAGACTGGGAGAGAGAGGAAACAGGATCCCTCCAGCTTTTTCAAGGTTGGAGATGCTCACCTTGAATTTGGGAGATAATGAACCACAGGAGAAGGTGGAAGGTGTCAGTGAAGAGACAAGAAACATGCTTGGGAGAAAATATAGAATAATTAAACAAGGGCTGAAAGCAGGCATTTATTGTACTTCTGGAAATGCTTCCAAGCTTGAAAGCATCTGAAGTACAGGAAAAACTGAGTGTTGCTGTCGTGGTCCCCCGGAGAGAGGGGCACAGTTCTTAAAGTATGTGAACTTCAGAGAAATGCAGGCATCTGATATGGCTATGAAGCCTATATTTTATTTTATTTTTAATTGAAAGGATGTTTTGAATTTTTCTTATTAGCTGTTTAGTTTATTCTCCAGTCTAGTTAGAAGTCAGCTCCTACCAAGGAATGGACCTTGAGAATAACTGAACAGGAAAACACTAATGAATCTCTGACATCAGTCTCTCCACTGGAAACATGGGACACATTGCAGCTCACAGGGACCTCAGAGCAGGGGAGACAGCACCTGGTGGGGCACAAGGCATCTCTGCCATGGGCACATTGCTGCCCACTCTCTGCCCAGGTACCTGGAAGATTCCCTGAGTGTTTCTTCCAGGAGGGAAAAGCCTGGCACTTCTCTTCTGCATGAAATGCTCCTGGTCCAGGGGCCCTCTGGGAGCGTGTGCCTGAGCAGAGACGTCAGTGACAGCTCTGTGAGCACAATTCCTGTGCATGGCTGTCGCTCCATCTTTGGTCTCTGAGCATCTCTGTGATTTCTGCCGCTTCCTTTGACGATATAAATAATGTGGTCTATTCTTAGCTCCACAGCAGTATATTCAAATCTTTATCTGAATTCTGCAGAATTTTCCATTTCAGATGTTTGGGCTTCCAGAGGCAGACTGCTACTTATCCCATGCATGCCATTATTCCTTTGACACATGATCTGAAAATTCAATTATCAGACCAATTACTGATTTCACTGAAATTTACAAGGAAAACATTAAAGTTTGAGTAAAGTGAGAATTCCCACTAGACTGATCAGCAAAGAGACCAAAATTAAATTGTATTTTTAATAGCTTCATCCTGTTGCGATGCATGAGGAGTATCTGACTGTGAAAGCCCGTTGCCAGAAAACAAAATTCTGAACCCTGAACTCAGCAGAACTTTCAGCAGAACTCTGAAAGACATCTTTCACTCATCATAAAAACCAGTTCTTGCTGTTCAAGCACCAGAGTGGGGCCACGCCAGTGGTGTCAGAGGTGCCTTTCCAGCCAGCAGCACTGGGAGTGAGCACTTCATATGAATTATCCATGCAGCTGAACCTAAGTAAAAACAAGATGGGGTCCTAGCCTTTGCTGCTGGAAAGGGCTGAACAGCATCACATGGAGGAGCAAAGCAACAAGAAAATAACTACTTCTTATCTGGAGCTGGATCAACAGCAAAATGGTATGGCATTGTCATCCCATGGTAACCCAAGAGACCTGGGCTCTCCAGGCATCAGTCTTAGATGCCTTGCACCAGAACCAGGAGAACAATGGCCATGATGGACATCTCTGAAATGCTGCTGGGGGTTCTTGTTTGTGAGGCACATGCTCCCAAAGGACACTTTTGCAGGGTAGAAAGGCTTTTATCCCTTACAGCTACCTATGAAATACACCCAGCTGTTATGGCAGATAAACATGTGCCCCTCCAAAAGACTGGACTGACATCTTACCATACAACTCTTGCAACTTGCAGGTGTAAAAAAGCAAATTCATTTTAAAACATTTGCTTGAGGAACAGATGAATCAGTAAAAAGTAAAGGACAGTGATGTAGATATCTACAGTTGCATCATCAATTAAATGACTGAAATCAATTTAGAAACTCTGAGGTCTTACATCTGTTGGTTTACAAACTTAGGAAGGTGTAGGGCCTGAACAAGGTCTCTGTTTGGACCTTGTGCCTTCTCCACATTCTTGCAGTACCCAGAACTGTGTTTCTTAACAGGTCTGAAGGTGAGGATTTGGGTGGGTTTGTGTACTGATGACACAAAACTGTTCAAAGAAACTAGGGAATTTACTGAAGAGGGTGGAAATGTTTGAATTCAGTAGGAGACGTTAACGTCAGGGGAACACATGTCCTTCCACAACCGTGAAGCTTTTCCCATCTGCACTGTGGCACTCAGTGTCAGGGTACAGGGGCTCTCACTCCCCCAGTTTTCCCCACCTCCATGATAACTCTCCATCTTTCAGCATAACAATGAGTAAGGAAAAGCACAGAAATGCCTTTTAACCTTCAGTCTCCATCAAATCAGAATTTCCTGATGATGCATAATGCATAAGCACTTAGTGTGTTCCTTGTGAGGAGGGGTTAATGAGTGAAATGAATTGTGTTGTGCCAAGGCCTAATTCCTTTGGAAAGCTCTTCTCCCCTTCCAGAGCCTCTGGATTTATCTTTCTTAAATAAACACACTTCAGAAATCTTTTGGAGTGTAAATAAGTCAGGGCAGCAGCAAGAAAGCAATTGCCAGTGAATAGTTTGTAGAGCTGCTTGCAGCTGGCCCATCCTCCTGGGGCCAGACCTGCTGGTTGGCAATGCCCTGCTTATACCTTGATGATCTTGGTACATAAGCTCCCTCATTTAAAGAGGTTTCCATGATCCCCACTCATTCTTTCCTCCACCCTCCCTCCCTTTTTGAGCTGTAATCGCCAAGACACCGTTGACTGCAAGCACTTCAAACAATAACCTTCTGAATGATTTAGCAATGCAGCTCCTTCAATAACAGGTTCCTCTTGGATGAAATACATTCATATTTATGTAGGACAGAGGTTTTGGAATGCTATTAAATTTACATGGTGAGCTGGCAGAACAGCTATCTTCATCTGATACAAAGAATGGAAAAACAGCCTCTTCACAGCAGCAGGGAAATATTTACGAACACAGAAAATTCCTGCAGTGGGCATTACCCCAGCTGGGGAATGAGGACCATTCACATTAAAATGGAAAAGCTTGTGAGGTTATGAGTCCATCAGGCTGGTCTTGAGCAGTAGGATGGGAAGTTTGGTGGGGTGTTACTTGTTTGACAAGGCCCTAATGGTGGAGCAGGCTTTGTACAGCTTCTTGCAGAAATAAAGAAGAGAAAGAAAACTTGCTGGAGTGCAGTGAAAGCAGGTAAGATACCACATCACACAAACTCTGGTTTGGTTTTGGATAGGCAGTGAAGGTAGCATTGCCAAAGGTGAGGAGACAGCACTCCCATGGAGCAAGCAAAGCTTTTTCCAGGGCACAGATGTCAGACACAGAAGGGCACCAGCACCTGACACTGCAGCTCAGAAGGATGTTCCCTGCAAAACACCATTCCTTAGGAGTTTGTTATGCCTAATTCAGCAACATGCAGAGCTCACAGGTGAGTCTTGAGGGCAAGACTCAACACACTCATGACAATAAACAGAAAGTGAGTTGACAAAATATTGCCTGCTGTAGACCATGATCCCTTCAGCTAAGCCTCTAGAGAAAGGGCACAGGCTCATGTCTTGGGCCCTCAGCAGCCAGACCATGCCTAGCCCAGCCAGAGAGCAGAAGAGGTTTCCCTGGAGCCAAATAATGAGCCAGAACACAGATGAGATCTGCAGTGTGAACATCATGGGCTGTGATGGAAGAGAGTGTGGGTCCACAAGTGGTATGTCTTGAACTTCACCTCCCATGTTGAGGCTGGGAGCAGAGCTGCTGGAAAACTCCTCTGCCACCTTCTCATCACAGCAGGGCAAGGTCATCAGAGACCCACAGGTGCTGTAGATGAGTGAGGTAGCCATGGGGTAGCCATGAGACAGGGTATGGGGTAACCATGAGACAGGATTCAGCATGAGCAGTCACAGGTCCATCAGGAGTGGCCTTGCTGACCCCTCTGTGATGTGGCACCAGCACCACTGCTGACATTGACCAGCCCTATGTGTTTTTGCAGTGTCTGGGTTTAGGGAGTGTCTGGGTTTTGCACTGTCTGGGTTTGGGGAGCACTGTGCTGCTCACCAGCTTGGCCCCATGACACTGCTCCCTGTCTCAGGAGTGCTGTGCCAGCAACATCACCAGCCTGGCATGGTTTGCAATGGCAATGCTAAGGCTGCCCCCTCCTCCAGCAGCTCTGGCCAAGCCAGGATCAGAGAGCCCAAGGATAGATTGCTCAGGCAGGTTTTCCAGTGAGCGAGGAAAGCATCAAGGAAGGATGCAGGGCTGCTGAGCATACTGCATCCTTCTTCACCTCAGAGCTGTCCTGCTTCCCCCTTCAATGTGAGGGACCCCTTGTTGGCAGGGGAGATGTGACCCCGAGCAGCTGAGTGCCCATGACCTTTGAAGGGCCTGTGGCATTTTTTACAAGAGAGGCATTTACAGCGACTCTGTGGCCAACCTCCAAAGCGTGCAGATTACTTTTTGTCTCCTTAAATATTCTTTGCGGTGTCCATCAGCCCTAGAAATGCCAAAAGCACTGGAGCAGCTCCAGCTGAAACAGATAACTTGGTGTTACTCATTTGGCAAAGCAGCATTTTCACCTCCCATCCTAAAGTGTTGTGCGTAGTAAGCAGGCTGTTCAATAATCTCTATGTTTAACCTCAGCAGAGGCTGCCCCCCAGTCATTGTCGCAGTGGTGGCTCTGTGGTAAATAAGCAGTTGCAAGGAAGAAGTAGTATGGAAATGTATGATCCCTTTATAAAACTCACTGGGCTGAAGGTGGCAAATAACTTCAGCGATTCCCAAATGGCCTCAAAGCATAGCGGCTGCAGAGGCAAATTAGTCATTTTATGCTCTAAATACTTAATGCCAGTGCTAAAAATGAAGAGATGGAAGAATGTTGTGGAGAAGCAGATCAGGATGCGGCCAAAAACAAATCCCATCCTCATCTGGCGTGGAGCAGCAGCAGAACCAGCACAGCAGTGCGGGCTTGGCCCTGCCCAGACAGTTCTGTGAGCATCACTGACTGAGCAGCACTATGGAAGGGAAACCCATACCCTGTTTCAAATATTGATACTGAAAACCAACAGTCTCCTCCCATTTTTTACTGAGAAAATGTTTGAGTTGCAGAGTTCGAAACAGGCCAAAAAGATGACTTCAAAGGTGCTGTCCACTGACAGGCCAAGGGACATGAAAGGCCCAGCATGAGGCTTTTCTCCTTGTGTGGGAAATGAGGAGGGGAGAGATAGGAAGCTGGCACTGCAGAACAGAATTTAAGAAAAAAAAACCACTAACAAGTACAGGCTGTGGTGTGCCTTGAGAGGGATCAATGCAGCAGCTTCCCAATGCTCCAGGCTAACTGAGGCAGCAGTAATGTGGACCGGGAGCAGCAGAGCCCACAGCTCTCACCCCAGGACAGGCAGAACAGGAGCTGCTCAGAGCCCACCAGGCCAGCTGGTGGGTATTGTATCCACAGGCTTTGAGCTGGGAATGGAGCCTGGTACTTGGGCTCTTTTCCTCGTTTGATTAGCTCCTTTTCCTTTGGCAGCTGAAAAGACACTTGGCAGCACCAGGGCTTCACATCTTGTTGAGTTGAATAGGAGGGAGCAGGGTTTTGGCAGGGACAAAAGAACATACCACTGCTCCATCAATGGCCTCATTACTGAATGCTGTGGCTCACAAGGAGTGGCAAGGAGAGAAGGAAAGCTTGCTTCTGGTAGGCACACAAGGGTTGGAAATGCATTTCCAGCCTACCTATTACTCTGAAGATATCAGCTCAAAGGCAGGTTGAAAGCTTGACAGGTTTTATCTGTGGAGGAGATGTAAGCATGTATTGTCTATCCCTGGCTGAGGGTCTGGAAGCCAGCCTCAGTGTGTGTGTCTGTCGAGCCCAAGTCAATGAGCTAAGGCACGTGAAGCAGAAGGGTGGCACAGAAAATGAAGAGGCAGGCAGATTTTTAGGAGGGGGTTAGAGTGCCCTGACTGCTCAACAGATGCTTGTCACCTGATCATGTTAGGACCAAGGATAACAGGTGTATTGTCCCCTGTTCAGTCCTCTTGAAAAACCAAAACATGAGACATTTGCCAGCAAATACTCCAAAAAACCACCAGCTGGCTGTATTTTATCTCTTATTCTACAAATTTATTATAGTATAAATCAATACTATTTATTCATTCAGACATAATGACAAGACTGTCCATGCAAATGCCATTAACAACCTGAGCAGATGCATTTTTAAAGACGACTGGGTGACAATTTTTTACAACCCAATAATAATGTGTCTTGCAAAATCTATTTTCTCTATCATTATGTCCAAGCAATGGGATTTTCAGGAACATTCATTGTTCCCTGTTGCTAACAATTTACAGTCAAGCCCAGTGTGAATCAGGTTAGGTCAATATCAACTACCTTTGAAAATCCCAGCTCCTGTATTAATATTTTGTCCTATTTTGACAACCAGTTGTATAGAGAGTACCACACAATTTATGTCATGGTTAAAAGGGGGTGAGTGCCTTGAAAGTTGTCCAAGAGTATTTGCAAGTGAAAACTCAGCATGATCTGCAGGAATCATTTCATGTAGAAGTGAAGTTCAGCCATGTAGGGACAAGACTTATGGCAGTGGAAGGTGATCCAGGAACACAGCAAAGGAGTTTAGGATAGAAGATTAGTAAGTGCACAATACTCTCAGTGGGTACTTGCAAGAAGGATGAGTTGGGGACAAGAAGGTAAAATGGCTGTGGTGGTTTTGATACAAACACCCAAGTCCCATGCTCTCCCTGTTCTTAAATCAAGTCTCATCCCTACTGGTCCATCCTTGAGCCCCAGGAGCTCCCTGTTGCCCAGTTTTCCCCACTGAATGTCCCCTGGGAAGAGGGGGAGCAGAATGACTGGTCAGACTGTCCCCTGCTCCTCCAGCACCCTGTGCCTGCTGCCCTGCCCTGCAGGTACCCAGCTGCTCTCCAGGAGCCAGGGAGGGTGGCACACCAGCACTGCCCATCAGGACAGTGGTGACAGGCCAGCTCCATTGCCCTGCAGGCGGGCTTCCCATGGCAGCCACCAGCTCTGGGCAGAGCTATAGGGACCAAATTCCAGCCTTGCTTCTCCAGGGCAATTTCGGAGGAATTCCCTGAAGTTAAGCTAAATTTAAAACCATTTCAAGGAGGGGGAGTGAGAAGCAAACCTCATAATCTCAGAACTTGCTCAGACAGAGGCTCTGCTCCGCACAGCAAGATGAATAATAAATAGCAGTCATCCATCCATCCATGTGCATGGATTGGCTCTGCCCACAGCAGACAGTGTGAAAAAAAAGTGTGAGGTGAGCATTTCCCATCAGCTCTCCCTCTGGGAACCTCTTGCCCACATGGTATTGATTGCGAGATGGAACAAAGAAAAAACATTAATTAAATAAAATGTTTTAAGGTCAGGCAGGACATCAATGGCTGAGTTGTTCATCATCCCAAAGAGTCTCTGAGGAAGGGAGAGGGAGAGCTTGAGCCCAAGGCTGACTCCAGCCCAGGACAGAGAGCAGCACTAACAAACACTAATGTCCTCAATCCTCCTGGCCACCCCAGGGAAATGCCCAGGCTCTCTCCTCCCCTCGCTGTGTCAGGAGCCCATTTCAGGCATGCTGGAGCTCCATTGTGCTGCTGAGTAGCAGAGACCCAGCCTGGAGGAGCTCCTGAGCTCATGTTCCCAGGGCATCCGTGCCACCCCCTGGGACACAGAGGAAAAGCTCTGGCAGCTTAGCTGGCATCATGATGCTCAGCTTTCAGCACTCCCCTGGGACACAGGGGAGAGGAGAGACAGGAGCAGTGCATCTGCAGGCCTGGCACGGGGAGCCTGCCCCTCCCTGTCTGATATCAATCCCATAAATGATCCCGGGGGCATTTGACTGCAGCAGGCACTTACATAAGGGCAGCTTGCACATCAGAGCACCACGGTGGAGCCCCAGACCTTCCTGCCCTCATCAGGGGAGGGTGGTGTCAGACAGGGGCCATGGCTGTCATGGGTGGGACGTGGGGCCACAGGGGTCTGTGCTTTCCCCATGCCTGATGCTCCAAATCTGCTATCAGGGCAGCTGGCTCACAAGGCTGTGAGAGCAAAGCCATCCTTGCAGCCATAGTGAAAGGACTGCACACAGATATTAACACACTGCAGAGCTCTGGAAATCTTGGGAAATGGGTGAAAACATGTTTCTTTCCTGGAAGAGCTGAAGGGATGCTCTGGTGCTCTGGCATCTCCCACCTGCTCACTGCCCTGGGCTGTGGAGGGAGGAGGCAGCTCTGGCAGTGGGAAACTGGGGTGACCAAAATCAATGGTGAGCTGCAGCCCTGGCTGGGGAGCTCCTGGGACCGGGCAAGTCTCTGCCTTGGACAATAGATTATTTTTAACTAGCTCCAATCTTCAAACACTGTAGCTTAAAAAAGGGGGGAAAGAAAAGAATAGCTGATTTGTGCAAGCTCCCCTGCTCCCATTAAGTCTGTGGAAGTGGTGCTCTGCATTTCAATGGGGGCAGGACTGAGCTTCTCATGAGATAAATTGCACCCTGTCCCTTTGCATGCTCTGTGCAGCTACTCCTGGCTTGTTTAGCTTCGCTCTTTCCTGGCCCCCCTACGAACACCCCTCCCTCTCTGAAACGCTCCCCAGCAGATTTTTTTGTTGTTGTTGTCATTTAGCTATTCATTTTCCATAGGCTGCCTTCATTCCCGTGGCCTTTTGCAGCTAGGAGACAAGATGTTGCCTTGGAAACAAAGCCCCTTAGATGTTTGGAGTCTCTGGGATTGCTCTGTCTGCTCCCGAGTACTTTTGGGTTATTTTTATTAACCACACAAAGATGCAGCAGGCTCGTAGCCAAGGCAGAAAGTAGCCCTGGGAGGTGGAGGGAAGGCAAGAGCCTTGCTGGCATCATTCACTCCTCTGGGGATGTTTTTTTGCGATGCACCATGGGCTGAATGCCTGCAAGAGAAATGGCAACTCCAGAGAGTGCTGCACAGGCAGGGCTGGGATGGCTGCAGGCAGGCAGAGCTGCAGTACTGCTGGGGAGAGGGGCTTGCCAGGAGAGAAAAAGCCAAAGCAACCAGGAGGGGAAAATAGAGAGGAGGTGGGAATTGCAGAATTTGGATTTCTTGGGGCTTCTCACTTTCCAGCTAACTGGCTGTGCCATGAAGGGACCCACTGTGCTCTCTGCTGCTGAGATGGACATGGTGACTACAGGCCTGGGCTGCTTATTTTAGAACAAATCAAATTTCTAGACCCATTAGGCAGCTGTGAAAAGCTCAAGGTTTTATTGTCAGTTCTGCTCTGTGCTGCTGGGAGTCCAGGGCAGCACAACCAGACCCTAAACCTGAGCTTTGCTCCCAGCTGGATGGCTGGAGGATACTGGTTACTTCTGCCCCAAATCTGTCTGTGGGAGAAGTCTGACCCATTCTGCAAAGGGGCTCTGGGAGGCAGTCAGTGACTGTTATCACATCCCATTATCCACTGGCATCACTGCATGACACTGCCAAATCCCAGTCCCTCCATGGAGGACATTTTGGAGTAGGCTTTTTCTCCTTTTTCTGCAAAGATGTAAAAAAAAGGAAACAAAACAAAAGCAGATTAAAAGAAGCTCCCTAATCTCTGGATGATAGTTGAAATATTTCCAATCTAGCCAAAGTATTCCAGAAAAAAGTGAATATATACAATTTTCCAAGAAATACTCTGTACAGTGTAGAGCTCGTGCCTTGCTGCTCATACCAGCACAGTCCTGTACAGGCACCAGGGAGGGTTCCCACTGCAGCAGCTGCAGGACTTGCAGCCCCAGGGGGGGTGGCACAAAGACAGAGGGAGCACAGAGGGGAAGGAAGGAATGCACTGAAATAGGATGAATGTGAGAGGCAGAGGGTGAGGAGTGACAGTGCCACCCCCCAGAGATGAAACCCAGCAGCTCACACTGACAGAGAGCTCGACCATGGTGCTGGGAGGGTGCAGCCATTTCCATGCTTGGCTACAGGCACTGGGGCCATCCCCACTGTTGTGTGGGGTTCAGGTGACCTGTAATGGCAGCAAAGGGTTTTAGGGGGGGATCCACCCTCTGTCCTCTATTTGTGTCACACAGGCTTACACACAACAGAGCAATGCCATTGTTTTGTGGCATTTTCCACCATAGCTGTGCTTCACAGATGCCCAGGCCAGTAAGATGCTCTCAGATTTTCTTATCCCTTCTGGTGCATCCTCACCAGAGCAAGGAAGTCTGCCTCACCCTCACAAGTGTCATAAATGCTGGGTGCTTTTTTCCCATTGTTGCTGATTTTTCTTGTCGTTACTACATGATGCCATGGTTACAGAGATGTAGGACTAATCCAGTGACAGCAGTTTATGAGCTTTTTATGGTTTTGATATTTTTTGATGCTATATTTGTGCCAGAAGAATAAATAATAAATATACACAACAGCATCAAAGATTTATTCCAGCCCCCCAGCCTATTTCTGCCTACCCTTGTTAAGCTGTTAGAAAGGTAGTTCTCTGCCAGCCACTTGTCTTATGAACTATCCTGTCATCTAATGATGCACCTGAGGTCCCATTTATCCATTTTCTCTGAAAAGAGAAGTTAATAAAAATAAAGTTCCTCTTAATATCCCTGAGAACAGCTTCTCCTGGAACAGCAGTGCTCACACTCAACCCAACAGGTTCCTTCCCCTCTGTCTTCTTTCCCTTTCCCTCCTCTTCCCTATCAAAGGGTTGGGGAAATTTCTTGATGCTCTTGTAAGGAAAATATAGGACATTTTTTCTCTGCAGCAACCTGAAACAATGTGTAAGCAAATCTGTGACGTGCCTCAGCTCCGGTAAGGAGGAACTTGCTGGAGGTTACTCTCTGTAATCCCTGCTGATCAAAGGAAGAACTTCTCCAAGCCTGTTATAAGCACCCAAGTCTTGATTTTGCTGGAAATACAGCAGCACATGGGAGATTTAACTAAAAATCTGTCTTTCATCTGCTCTGAACTCTGTGGCTCCTTTTAAACAGCTACAGACTCTTTGACCAGTCACTGCTCAACCTCAGCCCCTCAGAGCAGCTCCCACTCACAGCAGAACCTCAGCCAAAGGCTCCTCTACCTCTGCCTCTGCTCCTCCCTGCAGAGAAGGGTTCACAGTCACCTGGAAATTAAGAGGGAGGGAAGGTAAACAAGGATTTTGCAGTAGTAAGAAGTCATAGGCAAAATTTTGCTCACCAGTCATGGTGAATGGCATCTTGTTCCAGTCTATCCCCTTCACAATGTTAATATCATAGAATCCTAGGATGGTTTAGGTTGAAAGGGACATTGATCATCTTATTCCAACCTCCCTGCCATGGGCAGGGACACCTCCCACTAGATCATGTTGCCTAAAGTCCCAACCAACCTGCCTTGAGCATTTTCAGAGACGGGGCATCCACGGCTTCTCTGGGCAATCCTCATCACCCTCACAGGGAAGAATTTCTTCTAATTTCTAATCTAAACCTGCCATGTGTCTGTGTGAAGTCTTTCCCTTTGTCTGGTTTGCCCTGCATCTCCATCACTGGTGGTGCTGCAGCCAGAGACAAAAAAGCCAGAAGTTACCACACCAGCTTGGGTATTTGCTTTGGGAACTGCTGCAAACCCCTTCATTGCCAGGAAAACTCAGCAGTGAGCATCTTGTAGGACATTTGCTGAAAGAGCAAGGAAGGACCAAAAACCAGAAAATTTGAGATGGTGACAACTGAAATTAGAACAGAAAATAAGCTGAGAATGAAGGAGTCCTGATGAGAAAGTTCTTGTTCTACTTATTAATAGAACTGGACAGAAATGCTTGATGGAATGGCTAAAAATAGTCTGAAATAAACCAAAATAATTTGTAAAATCTGGTCAAAATCTACAAATCCAGTTAAAATATATGACTCCAGTCAAATTCTACATGTAGTCATGGACAAGAGGAAATTATGTGAGAAATTTTCAAGAGGATTTTGCATTCCTGAAAGGACAAAGTAATTTGTTTTAATTTTCCCAACTTTCATTCAAACCCAAAATTTTTGTTTGAAATTTGACATACTTCTAAAAAGTAATACCGAGCACCTAAATAACTCAAAATATTTTGATAGGACTTAAGGCAAGTGCTTTGCCTGGATGTGAAATTAAATTTTTCAGAGGATTTTGGGTTTGCAGGAGAATCCACGTTTCATCCAAGCTGATTTTTAACACCACCTAATTTTTCAGTTCTGCTGCCAAGTGGAAGAATCAGTATTCTTTGGCTGCTGTGATGACTAATGTCACATCAGCAATGCAAGAAATAATTTTGAGACCCCCCCACATCAGGCACAAAGCTTGAGTATGCACAGCAAATCTACTGACTGCTCTGTCAGTGGAGGGCAGTACAAAATCCCTACCCAGATATGCCAGTTATGGGTTACAGAAGAAATTATGGGTTATGAGAAGAAAAGAGGCAATGGGGAGCTGGAATTTAACAGGGTTGGGGCATAGGGAGGGATTTTCTCTCTCCCTGTTTTCCTTTAGGTATATATCTTCAACAGAGATCACCAAGTGAAAAAGGACCATAAAATGAAACCAGGGCTCTTTCAGGTTGAAATACCATCTCTTTCTTCAGGGACAGATAAATGTAACCCACAGGTTTAGTCCCTCATCACAGAGGCACTGGTAAATCTGTGAGATTAATTGTGGAGTGCAGATTAGCACCCACCGTTCAGCATCAAGCTCTGAGCATTAAACTAATTACCAGGTTCCAGCACTGCACAACTTCCCAGCGGGAAGGCACTGCCCTATAAACCATCATACACAAGTGGCATTTAGCCAGAGATGTTAAAAAAATCTTTCTCCCAGGAATGCACTCCCCACAGAAGCTGGTTTCCCTCTCTGCTCCAAAGACAAAGCCTGTTTTCCCCCTTTGTGGTGGGAAAGCTTGGCATGAAGCTGTGTCCCCTCTGCCCTGCTGCTTTTAACAGAGTCACCCAGAGGGATATTGGTGTGGAAAACCTTAGGGACATTTCAGGAGTGGAAGGTGTACAGCCTAAACCCATCAGGAATTCCCAAACCCAGAGTGGGTTCCCAGAGAATCACCACCACTCCCACTCTGTTCAGCCTCAGCCATCCGCGTTGCAATGAATGGAAAATATTCACTTTATTTTACAAATGCCAGGAGCCAGTGCAGCTCCCCCACCTGTGCTCCCACTGTGGCATCTCAGGCATTTCCCTGCCGTTTACTGCAGCACAAATACTCCAGAGCTGTTACATTTTATGGACTTCTACCCAGCAGAGGATATTAGGGAGAGGAGAAGGGCAGTAAGCTGCAAGGATTTTGCTCTCTCATCTTTCCATGTTTCCAGCCTGCTCCTCAGCACTGCGGCAGAGCTGTTCCCTGCAGAGCATGAAGCCATGCGGCTAATGTCCCCCATCTGTGACTCTCTGTCTCATCCCCTCCCTGGTGGGCAGCGCTGTCTGTGCCTGCATGGCCTCAAAGTCCTCAGTGAGGGATGACATTTGGGCTTTCAGGTCCTGTACCCAGACCCTTTGCTCAGTGCTTGTAGGGCAGAGGGCCCATTGAAGCATCCTGTTCTTGGAGCGATGCTGGGGGAGCCTGCAGTGGCTCTGGACTCTTGGGGATGCCCCCTTCTTGAAATAGAGGGGACTGGGATGGACAGAGTGCTGTTTTCTTTCCTGGCTTTGCAGCTAGTGGGTCAGGACCTATTTTGAGACCATCTAACACATGCTTTCTGCCTTCCCCATTCTTGCTTGGGAAAATCAGGTCAGCTACCCACCGCGTTTGTCTCGCCCAGCTCTGGAGCTACTCTGAGCTCCTCAAGAAGAGGGGAGGACCCTGCATTTCCTAGAAAAAAGCAAACTCAGGAAATAACTTGTCCTAGCAGGTTGAGTTCTGTGTTGTTGGGTTGTGGGTTTTTCCCCCAGTAGTGAATGAACCACTATTTTCTACAGGATGTGGAGCTATAGGAATTCTTACTATGGTGGTGGGCAGCTGGCAGCCCAAGAGCTGAGTCTAGTTCATGCCTTATCCAGTCTCTGCATTGCCAGACAGTCATTAGTCCAAGCAAACCAGGAATATTATTTTATATGCGTTGAAGAGGGTTATACCCACATAAGGGCTGCCAAATTTTATTTGGTCAACTGCAGTATGATCCAGAATGGGAATGAAGGTAGTACTGAACACAGAGCAGTTGGCCTGCTGTAAGAATTATCATGATCTGCAATATCAGTCCTGCTCAATGTCTGCCCAAACAGGAAGCAGCAGACAGAAAAAAACAGCTATAACAAGGTTTCAGGCTAGAGATCCTAGACCACTTCCCAGACACACAGAACTGTTTGGCCAAGACAGAGGTGGTGGTGCCATCTTGGCTCCAGAAGGATGTGAAAACCAGGGCTGTGCTAACTGCCAGCACAAGCTCACAAGATCTGGATGTCACCATGGCTGCCTGGTTGTGTTTTCTGTACACAAGTCTGTCTGCTCCCAGACAGACAGCAGCCTTTTGGCATTGTATCCAAATCAGCCAACTTTTTTGTGAGAGGTGTACATGAGGGTGGATGGCTACTGTGACTCTGTGGAAAGCCAGCCATCTCTAACTTAATCTTTTAGGCTTAGCTTTGCTGTGTGATGCAAACTGCTAGAGAGCACTACACTGAGCTTTGGGGTAAACCACATTTCCCAGATCACTGGGGTCTCTGTCCAGAGTTTTGCATTTCCACCTTCAGCTAACAAGAGTGAAGAGGGGAAGTTTGGGTGCCCACCTCACAGTAATCTCCAAAGGGATGGATATTAATGAGCCACTGGATAGATTTTTACCTGCTCAGTGCCTTCCAGGATCTCTCAGCAAGCCAAATGCCAAGCCGAGGTGGGAGGCCTCAATTAAATGTTCTGAGGGTGGATGGAAGGGTGCAGGAGGAAAGCTGTCTCTGCCACGATGCACAGCAGCTGCTTAATGCCAGACAGACTTCCACAGATGGAGAGGTCAGCTCTGAAACACAGATGTGTGAGAAAGAGAGGGAGAGTGAGGGGGAGAGTCATACATGTAGCTATTTATTCAGTGTCTACAAAAATTTCTATGGACTTGGAGATGGGCCCTGGAAATCTCTGGAAAAGACATATTCACCAGCCATGCTTTGTTCCCAGGATTTAATCAGGCTGAAACTGTGTGAGAATCACTGACTTTTGCTGCAATGCAACCACTCTTTGGTTGGAAGTGGGGTCCATATTTCTGAGACAGTCTGTAAGGAGAAGGGGGAGGTTTTCAGTTTATGAGACACGTTCTGCCATGAAGTTACAGGACATCATTTCTCACTGGAGCAGCAGAGGCACACACTGCTGTGCCCTGAGGTCAGGATCTGATCCCCCACAAGGGTTCCCTTCCAAGGATGTCCTTTTTGGATGCTGGATGGTCTCTAGACATCAGTTTGATTATCCCCAGGTTCATCACTCATGATGGCCACTATTTCCACAAGATTTCTTGCTGATGACTGGTACTGTGCTGATTTGCCTCGTACCCCCAGCCAAACTGAAGTGCTTACAGTGCTCATCTTTTCCTCCACTGCATGGATTTTCTGAAGTGTTCTGAGAAGCAGCTCCTGGTACAACCAGCCACCAAATGAAATTGCCCCAGGATTAATCTTTGAGACAGGATAAGTGACAAGTATCATTAATCAGAGCAAATAATAGCAAAAAAAATTGATATTTACTGGGATTTAGTTCACCAAAAGGAAAGGACATTACAGTGTGGCCCACAAGCTCATACTTCCATTGGCTGTAACACAGCACAGCTCTGTAAGGTTTAGCAGATTTGTACCACACAGCTTCACACAAGGTTTTGCCTCTCCCTTAAAATTCCCCTTCCAGAAAACTATTCCTTTTGGAAAAAAATTTAAAATAGAAAGTCTCCTAGTCAGTGTCCAGGCAACTTCAAAGGATCAGAGCTAGGATTTGCTCTGGGGTAGTCAGAGATGGGTACCTGGGTCCTACTCCAGTCTGACTCTGCAGCAGCCAGGGCAGCAGCAGCTCTGCTGGTACCTTTGTAGTGCAGTTCTGCTGGTATCTTTTGGGCACCTGTCATGGGTGGTGGTGAGGAACAAGTAATTAGGGGTGGTCTGTATCAGGGGGATGGAAAATAACCTGCTAGCAGAGACAAACACCACTGCCAGTAGTGTCAGACTGCAGGGAGGGGCCCCTGTCCCTTCCAGCCAGGTAACACATTAATTGGGCTGTGTGGCTGCTGCAAGTCACAAGGTTTTGTATGCTGAGCACAGGCTGTGAGCTTGGTGACAGTGACATATGGGAGACAATTAAAGAGCTGCAGTTATATCCAGGTTAGGGAGAAAACAGATCCCCTTTTGAACTGGATTTGTGGTGCACAGGTATGCCCACAACCTGGGGTAAGGAATGACACATGCCAACTGCCCACTGTGTTTACAAGCTTCTTGTTCACATCTGCCTGTGGATTTCAGACCCTGCCCTGGCCTTACAGAGCCCTCTCCATTCCCCAACCAGAACGGAGGTCTGTTCTTTAGTAAAGCCTTTTTTGGTCTCTTGGCTTGATGTCTAAAGGCTGGATGTCTAATTTCACTTTACCAGTCTCTAAGCTCAGCTGTCTCCCCAGGCCATGCCCAGCCAGATTTAATTCTCCTGCTGTAGCTGGATGGAATCAGCATTCAGGACTGACACAAAGTGTCAAACCCCACTCTCCATCCACTCTCCATAATGAGCTGCCCAAAGGCATTCAGCTCAGGTGTTGGGGTTTCAGCTGCTATGGGAAGTGCAAGCCACTGGGGAGTGGCAGCAGGACATGTCAGAATGCTGCGGAGACTGGCTGGGATGCTCGTGCTGGGCAAGAACCAGCACAAAGGAGACCAGCCTGACCTCTTACCCTCCTCCCAGATGATTTGTTCCAAGACAGAAGACAGAACAGCTGGGAATGGCAGAGGCAGCAGTGGTGGAATGAGCCCTGCACCATTTTGTAGCTCCTTCCAGCTATGCCAGGGACCGAGCTCTGCCTATTTTTAGCTCCCGAGGTAGCTGAAATACCACTGTGATGTTCATTAACAGCAGCCCTGTTGGGTGGGAACTGCCAGGCAGGGGAATGGGGGGCTGGTTTGCCTGTTTTGTTTTGCTTTATTTAATTGCTGGCTGCAGTACACAGGCAGTGCATGGCAGGAGGCTCAGCTCCTCTCACCTCGGGAAAAGCAGGAGCAGCACACCCAGGGGAGGCCGGCAGGGAAAAGTCAATCAGGCAGTATTTAAAAATCTACCTGCTGGGCCCAGGGGGAGTTGGAGATTTTAATGTCATTCCCAGCTTGAGACACAGCCTGGAGAGTGAGAAAAGAAAGGGGTATCTTCTCTTCTTGGATCCTTAATTGCTCGTTAAATCATCTAACAAATGCCTGAACTCCTGGATGGCCCCATGCTCCTTGACAGAGGGACTTCAGCCTTGGCAGGGGGAAGGGGTATTTTTAAAAGTACTCATTGCACCTGCTTTTTCTGGATCTGTAAAACCAAGAGTTCAGTGGCTCACGCTGCAAAATAAAACTAAGTCTAGAATATTGTTACTACTGTTCAGCAGAAGCAATAAATTTTCCTTTAAATTCTTCCCATTTCAGCCTGCTGACTCTGTCTGCCCTGCAGGCAGGTGTCCATGCTGTGGGAGCAGAGCCTCTCCTGTCCCCAGAAGGGACCTCCAGTTACTGCAGAGGAGCATGTACCAAAATAATCCCCTGCCCTACGTGCTCAGCCCCACTTCTGGCCCAACAGACTCACAGAAAGCCACAGCCAGAAATGTCTGTGCCTGGGCACTCCCATTGTGCCTTGTCATTGCTGTTCATCTCTGTCTTCTGCTCAAACCCCCCGCCCGTGCTGGGTTTTACTCACAGGGAACTGCCACCAGTCCAGTAGTTAAAAAGGTGACACAGCTATTTCCCAGCACAGAAAATATGATGGCTGTGCGATTGCCTCTGATGCTTTGCAAAGAGCAGCCTGCAGTTCAATCCACAAAACTCAGAAGAAGCCCAGACCATGTCTATGACAGCTGGAGAGCTTCAAATGTGCTTTGCCATCACAGACAGATGGACAGATCTGGGGCTTATACCTGTAACCCCCTCCAGCAGTCAGGATAACATACAAAGATATCCTCCTACCTGACTGGAAGCATGGATGCTTTTCCTGCATCACCCATACACAAATACTGGGGCCAAGGCAGGCTGCAGCCATTAGCAGGTTTTATGTCATTTAGAGTCTGTGAAAAGAGCAGAACTGCTGCTCCAGCAGGGCAGGCAAACCATACAGATGATTTATGAATATTCACTCAGCTCACAAAGCACTCCAGGGCAGAAAACAAGCTTTTGAAATTAACTGAACTCTTTAAGGTTCTTCGTTTGTCTTGGCTTTGAGGTGTGAGTCACCAATATTTTTTCTCCAAAATGAGCAGAGTCTGTACAGAGGGCTGGGAGGATTCCTGGGCACTAAAATATGAAGTAAAGTGCCCTGTGAGAAAGATTTTATGTTCATAAAGCCTTCAAAGCATAGAGTCCACCCCATTAAGTTTTATGGGATACAATACTGAGACATACAGTACTGAGACTTCTTCAGCCCATAAAGGCTGGATGTTCAGGGCACCTGAGGCTCTTTCATTGAGCACTAAAATCTTTAGCAGCTTCAGTCTCCAGTGCTTTCAGTTTGGTGCCCTGCAATTTTTCCACAGTTTCAGTGTTCAGCAAAGAGGTTACAGAGTTTTGATCCTGACCATGCAGACCCTGCCATACATTCATCATTCCCATCCATACAATAAGGTTATTGTGGTGCTCCTCAGTGATGGCACTTCTGATTGTCCCCAGCAAAGCATGAGCAGAGCCTGCAATCCCCTCTCGAGGTTTGTGTTTCTGGCTTAGATCAAACACCCTGGAAGGCAAAGATTTCCACCTGCATTTGGCCAAGAATGGGTTCAGTCTAGCACACAGGAGACAAGAGAGTAAAACAAGAAATTTTCACAAGTTGCTGCACACACGCAAGGAACAAGAGCTCCTCTTTTCCAATTAATTATAGCAATAATAACTGGGTTTGTTTCAGCTAGTGGAAATAAGAGATTTTCAAAGCAATGAAAGAAAACCTCTGCAGATTAGTCAACATGCCAAGGGTTTCAGGAGTCTGTGGGTGCTGTGGGAGTTTACTTCTTGCAGAGCAAGCAGAGGGGGTCATGAATTTGGGTGTCCTTCTTCACAGACAAGTGAGGCATCAGCCACTGTGGACTATTACAGGAAGGCTGAACTCAGCTATTCCAAGGCTGTCTAGACATTCCCATCCTAAATCTAAGACATATTCCAGACCCAAGTTGTGTCAGAGCACTATCCTCCAGAAAACATTGCTGTCCCAGTGAATCTCATTTTCTCTCACCAAAAAAGATTCTGTCTGAGAATGGCCAGCTGGCCCTGCCCTCACTGCCATGCTCTGTAACCATGGGAGATTCCTCTCCCTCTGAGTCACAGAGCACCGCAGCCAGCCAAGGTGGTCTGCATTAGCCCTCCTAGCAGGGGCTCATAGCAAAAAACAAGAATTTAGGAAAAGCAATAAACGAGCATCTGGAAAAAATTGTTTCTGGAGTCTTTCTGTTGTTCTTTCTGATACAAAGCCCCCACTTCAGCTAGTTTCCATTTCAGTTAAAGCAAGGTGTTGTTGCTAACAATTTTAAATATCCTTGTACATGTATGAATTCCTATCTGTTCCCATGAAATTCCACACGTGCAGTGCAGACTGCTTTGTCTGTTGAACAGAAATACTTGTTGATATGAGGTGGATTGCACAAGCAATCTTTTTCCTTGTGATTTCCTTCCTCCATCCTCCTTTTGCCCTTTCAGCTGAATCACAGAGTGTGGATGCTAAATCCCATCCTGAGAAACACGGCCTCTTTACTCCTGATGGTCTGGTGAACTGTTCCTGAAATCTCTGGCTCCAAGTTCTGCCTGAAGCATCTGTGTGAGCTCTTGTTTCTTTCCTCTGCAGGCTGATGCCAAGATGGTCTGCGATGTCGTAAGTCGGATGGAGGACACAGAGCCCTTCTCCCCAGAGCTGCTGTCAGCTATGATGAGGCTCTGGGCAGACTCTGGGATCCAGGAATGCTTCAACCGGTCCCGGGAATATCAGCTCAACGACTCAGCCCAGTAGTGAGTATCCCTTCCATGGCCTTGCATGTTGAGAAGCTGCATTTGATTTGTTGAAGTTTTAACTGAAGTGAATGATCTCATAGCAGTGGAGCTCAACGTGTCTCTGCTTACAGTCTGGGATGTGTGTTGTGTCACAGGCCACTGCAAAGCACAAAGGATCAGGCAGGACATTCATGTCCCCTCTTGGCCACGCTGGGGTCAGGTCTGTGACCCCAAGGCCAGGTTCCCAAACAGCTCTCAAATGTCTCAGGGTAGGTTTTTGCAAACATGGATCTAGTGAACATAGGCAGATCAACCTGTGGGCACAGCAGATGGCTCCTTTGTCTGACTGAGAACATAAGGGTGTGATCACCTGCTTTGTACAGCAGTACAGCTCTTGGGTTTGCTTTTCTTTCCTGTTTGCTTTCCTTTCCCACTGTACTTTCTGTGGTTGTACAGTGTACTGATAAGTCAGCTGGATTACAACCCAGGCTAAGGGACATCTTTACTTTTCCAGGGGTATTGAGTTTCTCTTGTAATGCAGTCGTGGCTGCTCTACCATTAGGGACCACATCCAGATGTCACTCAATGGGAATTGTCTGAGTCCATGGCTTTGGCTCGTACTGTCATGAGGACAGGACATCCACCCATAAATGGCTGCTGTGGCTCTGAAGAGATGTTCAGTGTCTCCCCAGTTTCAGTTCAGACCTCTTTGTAATGATAATCGATCCAATATATTTGCTTCCACCTAGGCCAAGAGACCAAAGGCTTTCATCTCATAATTTCAACCACAGCATCTGTTACAGTCAGGCAAAATGCCCCTGGCCCTGGACTGTGTCTTGGGCAAGAGTCAGCCAAAGGTGGTTAAGTGTAAACATAAGGAGCAGGCAGGCAGAGAGCATTCATTTCCCCAGCTCTACCCTTGGACCTTTTGGTAATCAGGGAAACAGAAGCTTCCCAATGGTGTCAGGCAACGCTATGTCCATGCTTTTGGCTGTCACAATATCCCACATCAAGTTCAGCAGCTGTTTCCTGCACTTCTGGAATTGTTTGGCAGCTCTGCCTGGGGTGTTCCTGGATATCCAACACACAGCCCAGGCACTGCTGTGGCTTCTGGTTCTGCTCTGTGTGGTGGGGCTGGTGCTCCCAGCTGCACCAGCTGCTGCCACCAAGCTGGCAGGGCAGCTGGGGAGAGCAGCTCCTGAGGTGCTGCAGCAGAAGGCAAGTGGTGAAACATCATTTGGCATTCATGGAAAACTGGATGGGAAACCTGCAGATGTGTGGTTGGTGACACAGCATCCCACCCAACCATGATCACACCTCAGAGATGATCCTGGCATTCTGTTGCCTTTTAATCAGTACGAGGTGGATGATGGGCTTAATCTGTATTTCATTGCCTGTAGTAGCAAAATTAGCTTTCTCTTGCCAGCAGCTTTTTCTTTTTTTCTTCTTTTTTTCACAAAATAAGGGTATGATGGCATAAACATACCTTTAGAGATATAAATTATCTAAAATGCCAGTCCTAATTGCATTACACCTTTGTGAAAAAACCTTCAATTGTTTTAGAGCCAATTACCTTGAGGAAAGTATTTTGATTTTCCTTCCACGCAAGATAGCAGTTGAAAATAATAAGCAGAGCTCTCCCCATATGACCAGCTGCTGTGCAATTCATCAGCAAGAGCTCTGAAACCACAATCAGTTTCTAGGCATCAGCTGAAGAGGCTCTGTGCTGTAGTATTCACAGCAATTGCAGTCTAGGGGTTGCAGCCCAGCCAAATGAATTCTGGTCTCTGAATTTTGTCTCTGACAAAATCTCTTGCGCCCAGATGGGGATGGGTGACCCTCTGTGGGCAGTGCTGTGGTGCCTCTCTCCTTGGCTGCACTGTGTGCTGTGGCTGGACACCTTTTCTCTCTGGGCCAGGCTGGATGGGGAAGCTGAAGATAACAAAATCCTTCTCATTTACAGCCCTGCTGGTGCTCAGGAGCCTCTGGTGGTTCCAGCACTGGGAGAAAAGATGTTTTCATGTGGCAGGGCACCAAAACACATCCTTCTGCACCTCCAGGCCTTGGTGCCATCAAGGAGATGGTGGTGCAAGTGAGAGCTCAGATGGCACTTATTCACACCCAGTGGACTCCCAGTGAAAATAGGCATATATTTTATTTAATTCTTCGATGCTTTGGGGTTGTTTACTTTTGCATGAGTGGAAGATTTGAAAGTGTTTTATATTTTTTTCCCACCCTAGGAAAAGGCTTGTCTTTATTGACACTGATACTCAATTTAAAACACTATCAACTACAAAATGCCTTTTCATTAGGGCTGAGAAAAATAAATTCCAGACAAGAAGTGAATTCCAAGTTCCCCAAAGTCTGAAAAACAGTGACAGGCAGTGAGCTGCACTAGCATTTCATTTCAGGCTTCTCCTGGTGCTAAGCCTTAGGGACTGGCACTTTGCTGGCGGGAGGGAGGTTTCCTGCAGGAGTTGGAGATTGTGCTCCACGGCTGCTCAGCACATGCCACAGAGCCTGGAGGCACCAAGTGACCAGGTCGCGTTGTGGCCAGCACAGGTGAGACCTTCAGGAGTGCTCTGGGCACTTCACCCCAGGAACCACCCCCCAAATGCCCTGAATGCTTTCAGAGCCTCCCCTGCTGCTTGGCTATTTCCAAGGAGCCACCACCTGGGCTTCTCTGAATCAATGCTGCTGTTGTCTTTAATTGTTCTTCCAGTGCTTTACCTTGGGTTTTTTTAAATGGCTGGAACAACAGGCCTTCCGTTGCAGCCCCTGGGAGACCAAGTCACAGGCTAATCAACAGCCTGCAAGGGTCAGCAGCATGGCTCTTGCCAGTCTGTCATCAATTTCACTGGAAATAAGTTTAATCTTTTGTGTTAGACTAAACAAGAAGTGAGTGTTAGCTCCCTTCTGGAGCCAGATGGGCCAGAGCACATTGCTTTCTAGCCTCTGATACTTGTAGACAAGTGTGGATTTCCTGCAAAGCTTTGTTTCTTTGGGGATCTAAAGTCAGCCAGTCCTTAGCAAGGATTTGGTAGCTGCTGCAAAGGAGCAGTAGAAAACAGCACTTTTATAAAGGAGGAACAGGGAAGGTTCTGTAATGGACCCCCCGTGTCTTGGACTGGAAAAAGCAAAACCATAAGGAAGGCAAGACAAGGGAAGAGAGTAAGATGTAGCAATTGGTTTCATCTTTTTTGTTATTGCATTTTTTTGTAGTTCCCTAAGGCAAATTTACGGGTGGGTTGCGTTCCACATTCCTAATATCTTGATTTTGTTTTTATTCCTACTTAGTCTCCTCTTCCTTTCTTGTCTCTATGCCTAGGAGCTAAATCTACCTCTGATCATCAAAGAGTCTGGGCAATGCTGATGTCCTTTTCTTCTCCAGCCAGTTTCTGTGTGTGGAAGCACATCTGTGACCCACATTTTGCTTTCAAAATCAGCAAAACAGAAAGGTTTCCAGCTGGTTTCCTTAATCTCCTACTTTTGTTCAGATTTTAAAATTGTCTTGTGTTTCCTAGCCTCGAGTTCCTAACTAGGCTGGTCAGTGGAGTGCAGCACATAGGGCAAGTCTGATCTTAAGCACCCAGGGATGGGCACTGGCTTTGAGCAGCCTCCAAACTTCAGGGGGGAAATGGAGCAGACAGAGCATCCACATGAGCACTAATTTTCCCTGTGCATCTCCAAACAGGAACAGGCCCTGCAAGATGTGTAGGCAGAGACAGTTTGCAAGTACACAGACACAAAAAAGCCAGAACCTATCTCAAGTTCTTCTCCTCCTGCTTCCAAGTACTTTGAAAGATCATTTGATAATGCCAGGGCTGTGAAACTACCGTGAAAATGTAAAATATTTTAAGCCTGCATTCAACTCATCCATCTTCACACATATCAGAGGTGTCAGGGCTAGGAAGGGAAGTTTGTTGCCTTTGGCTCCCTCCATCAGGAGCCAAGGAAGAGAGACATGCCTCTGGAGAGGGATACAGACCTCACTGCTCAGTGGAGAAAGAGATGCAATTGTGTTTGTTGCTGTAGCACAGCTAACCACAGCACTGACATCCCAAGTCTGTGCCAAATACCCAGCCCAAACTGGACAACACTTTGGTTATTTCATCTTCAAGAATTGGTCTGGCAGTGCCTTACAGAAAAACGGCACCAGACTCAGAATAAAATACTGCAGTGCCTTCCTTCTCACCCCATCTTGTGTGGGACTGCTTTCTGATCTATTTTCTTGCAAAAGAATTGTCTTTTCACGACGCTATCACCTTCCCTTCTGATTCTTACTGCATCCCACGTGCCAACACATGCTTTGCATCAAAAAAGCAGTTAAGAAAGTAGAGCCAGATGTTGTTGTGATGTGGTGAATGGCTTCCAGATTGAGCCCTGACAAGGCAGCATTGGAACAGACTGCCCAGAGAGGCTGCAAAATCTCCATCCTTGGAAGTGCTCAACACTGAGCCACCTGAGCTAATTTTCAAACTGAATTTAACTTTGAAGTTGGTCCTGTTTTGAAAAGGGGGATGGGCCAGATGAACTCCAGAGCTCCAACCCACACTGGCACTCCTGGGTTTGTTCTTTTTCCCTTCGCTCTTTCTCTGATAACACTGGGTTTAAAAGAGAGAAAGGGTCTTGGAGGTTTGCTGCACTTTCTTGTGTCTAGTCAAGCAGGACCATGCAGCTCTATGATAATGTCCACATCCCACTAATCCCATGGTCTAAACATTTACCTTCACCAGCAAGGCAAACATTTAAACCAAGGGACTTGTGGGACTTGGTCATTATGCAGGACTGTCAGGACATGATCCATTTTAATGAGCTGCAATTGTTTCTGGCACGCCCAGACTGAAGAAAGAAAAATTATAGGTCATGGTTCTGCATTAATATTCCCATCAGGTGTGTAGATTCCATTTTCCCATCACAGCTTTTGCATTAGAATATGGTTTTCTGCACACCCATCTTACTCGTGCCTGTCACTTGCGCTCCCTTGCATTTCATTGGAGGCAGTAGCAGCATAAATGGAACAGTCCAATTAATTGGGATGACTTGCATTGCACTGTTTATTGAACAATGCACCTTTGTGTCTTGGAGCCCAATAAAGCAGAAAGGAAAAATACATCACAAGTGTAGAGGTAGGTACATTTGTCTGAATTTATGGTTTAATTTACCCCAGTAAGTAAATATGCCCACCAGCGCTGAATAATCAAGTTCCCCTACAACAAGAAAAACAAAACAGTCCTTAAAGGCCAGAGCTGGTGGACTGGAATCACCAACGTTGCTCCATTCCCACAAATGAGATGCAAATGTATTTATAGGGAGGAGCAGCTCTGCAATGTCTGCAGGTGCTGATTCTGGAGTGGGGCTGTTTCTTGGCAGTGCAAAGTGAGGGAGACACAGGCAATCTGAGCTTCAGCCTGTTATAGTCCCACAGGGCTTGGGAGAGGTCTTAGGTCTCATTATTATCCTCATAAATTAAGGAATGTTGTTATTATATGGCTTCTCCTAGGGCTGTGTGTGAGGTGGAGGAAGAGCACAGTAGGAAAGACATTGTTTTTAAATCATCTGGATGTTTTCCAGCATCTCCCCCTAAGTCTTCATCCATCTGGAACACCCAATTTCACCAAAATTGGGTACAAAGTCTCCAGGGGCTGCCTCTGTTGGCCCAAAGCAGAGTGGAGACCACATCATATTATCTTGACAGCATGTGTTAAGTCACCTTTCTATCCCCCCAAGGGCTGACAGGAAAGCAGGAGGATTGAGCTTCTTTGGCAGAAAACTCCCAGGCAGAGAGGTCTGCAGGACTCTGCATAGCACAGTCTCATCCAAGATATTGGATCTCTTTATAGTGCCCATCCCACTTGGCCCCTCTGAGACCCCAGGGCAGAGGCAGAGCTCCCCATATCCACTCTTTTGGGGAACAGCTCTGAAGAGACACAGGAGACAGAGACTGCCCTGCAAGGAGGAGCAGAGAAGCTGCATGTGTAGTTCACTCCTTGAGCACAAAGGCACAGCAGTACCTGCCACCTCCCTGCCTCATTCTGTGTTCCATCGTAACTGTGTTGGCCTTGGATTAGTAAAATCTTGACACCCTGAGTAAGTAAATTGGTATTTAATGAGACACAATTAAATGGGCTCATCAGATCAGGGCTGTCCCCATTTTGGCAAAGCTCACACCAAAAGGGTAGGAGCTGAGGTAGTTCACACTGCCTGGAGGAGGAGACACTGCAAGAGCTTGGAGACGATCTCTTCTCTTTTCACATTTTGCTCGGTGGTGAGGAGCAGCCAGCACCATCTATAAACACAGCACAGGGCATCCCCCCAAGGAAACCTGCTGAACCACAGCCCTGAACCCCAGATAATCTGTTCTCATCTCCAACTGACAGACCCAACAGGAATTTCTTCCTGCCTTGTGAAGGGCTGTGGGTGACAGATTTGGCGCAGAAAGATTTGACTTTTTTTGGCTGAGTATTTGTGTATTTTTAGGCTGAAATGTCCTTATGAAACCAGCTGGAGCTGGCAGGCTGCCACCAAGGGTTGAGGTTGGGTTTTTTTTTGTTCCGTTCAGTTTGTTTTTTCACTGCTGCCCCTATTGCTGGCTGCATCCTCCCTGTCCCACCCTTCCCCAGGCAGCACTGACACCCTGCACTGAGCCCCTCTCTGTGTCTCCCACCTTGCACCCCGAGCTCCTCATCACACCAGGGCGTGGCAGGGCTGGGATGCAGCTTCACAGCCAGGCAGTCCAGACTCTCCTGGGAGCTCACAGCTCCTGCTCCTCCTCCCCTGCAAAGCCAAGGAATCCAAGCTTCCTTCTCCCTTTCTGCACCCTGAGGCTGGATGTACAGTGCACCCCCAGCTCCACCATCACACCCTGCCCTGCAAGACAAACAGCATCACCCACACAGGCTGAGGGCAGGAGATGCTGAGGGGTGCACCAGAGAGGCTCTCAGGGTAACCATTGCTCCTAGAAGCTCCTTAGGGAATTGGATAGCCCTAGTGAGGCATTTGTCCCCCCGTGTGTGTGATTCCTGATTTCTGCCAGCCAGTCAGCACCCGGCTCTGTGCACCAGGGGCTCTGAGCCCTGTCCCCCAGCAATGTGTGTGACCACGTGGGGACATTGGCTGCTCTCAGCCTCCTGACTCTGCAGTGTGTCTGCAGGAAAATCTGTCAGGAGCTGTGAGCCCACCATGGCTCCTCACAGGGCTGGCGTCAGGGCTGGCACCATCTGTGAGGCTGGGAGGTGAGCCTGGCCCTGGCTGTGCTTTCCCAATGTATTTGTACCCGTTTGAAATCCTTAAATGGCAAAGAATGGCAGGAATGCAGGGGTTTCTGTGGAGGCAGGCTCCAGGATGGAGCAAGCTGTCTTCCACACAGGTCTGCAGGCACCATGGTGAGATGCTGCACAGCTGCCTGTGCCCCCCTCCCCGAGTCCTATCCCAGAAATCATCCCAGTTTGTAAGGAAAAGTTCAAAAAGGACTTTGCTGCAGTCCAGGGAGCAGGTAGCAGCACACTGGGAGCTCTGGGGCAAAGATGCCTGCCCCAGCCATAGGGTGAAGAGCCCAGCAGGAGCCACTCCAGCCTAGGACAGGCCCTGCTAAGCAGGGCAGATCACTCTGTGTGCTCAGGATCCAGTTATCTTCTTTTCCCCTCCTTCACAGTTTCTGATTCCTCCATGGAATTCCTCCATCTCATCCCCATCCTGTGCCCCCTCAGGGCTCTGAACCACTGTGCCAGAGTGGTGCCATTCATCAGCCCCAGGGTGCAGGAGAGCTCCAAAGGCTTTTGAGTGACTGCCAGAGGTGTGCAGCTGCTGCCACTCATCCCCCCAGCCCCTCCTGGGGACCAGACAGTGCACACACACTCACCCTTCCCACCAGAAGAATGCAGCATCCCCATCCTCAGGTTAGGTGTTTCATCCAAAATCTGACTTTAAGGTTAGGAGTTAAATCCAAACCCAATCACAAGCCTAGCTAAAACTCCCTGTTTTTCAGAATATATTAAGAGAACCATTGGAAAATTGCTTTTATCTGCTGCTTCCTAAACCCTCTGGCTTGTACTTTGAAGCCTTTTGTCTGTGAACAGGAGAGTTGGAAAACCCTTTTTTATTTCCTTAAGCAAATAGCCCATCTAATATCCAGCCTTGAGGGGCTTGAGAGAACAAGAATGAAGGTGAAAAAAAACAGGATGTAGCAAACGTTGTGACAAGCTGTAAAATCACCAAATCACAGGACTCAGCAATGATGGGCTTGAAGCAGCAGATCTGTGCCCATGAAGGGAGGGTGGCACAGCCCCTGTTGGGAAGGCAGAGCTCCCCAGCCCCCGTGGTGCTGTCAGCCAGCAGGGCTGCAGCTCCTTGTCACCATTCCCGGTGGGGACAATGACAGGGGGCTGTTGGTGGGGACAATGGCAGGGGGCTGTTGGTGGGGACAATGACAGGGGGCTGTTGGTGGGGACAATGGCACGGGGCTGTTGATGGGGACAATGGCACGGGGCTGTTGATGGGGACAATGACAGGGGGCTGTTGGTGGGGACAATGACAGGGGGCTGTTGGTGGGGACAATGGCACGGGGCTGTTGATGGGGACAATGACAGGGGGCTGTTGATGGGGACAATGGCACGGGGCTGTTGATGGGGACAATGACACGGGGCTGATGATGGGGACAATGGCACGGGGCTGATGATGGGGACAATGGCACGGGGCTGTCCATGAGCTGCTGACCCCACAGTGGGGCTGGGCAGGCACAGCAGGGCTGGGGAGCCCAGGGCAGCAGCGTCCCAGCACCTGCACACCACGGTCCTGTGGGCTGGGATTCACTCCGTGGAGCTGAGAGCACCGATTCTTTCACAGAATAATTGGTACAATAGCTCTAATTAGCCCTGGAGCAAACAGCACTTTGTGTCTGCTCATCCAGGCTGTGTGAGTGGCTGGGATGCTGGGCGAGCCCAGCCATGGAGCTGCAGTTTGGGTGGGAAAAGGGGAAATTCTGGGTCCTTTATCCAGGCTCAGCAGCATGGGCACACACTTGGCCATGGCCAGTGCCCTGTGTGTGCTGGGTAAAGGGACTGTCCTGGGAGGAGCCTGGCACCAGGGGATTTAGGTACAGGCTGTGCTTTTCCTTGGCATTTCGGTACAGCCCTCTCCAGGGCTGGGTCAGTGCCAGGGGTGGCCTTCCTGCCTCCTCCCTCCCTTGGAAACCTGACAAGGGGTTTGTTTGTACCTACTTCTCCCCAGAGCACTCTCAGATGAGACTCTTGTTGATTTGGGCAGCAGAACTGGAGGCAGACAAATGTGATGCTGCCACAGCACTGCTCATGTGCCATTCCACCATACAAGCTGGGCATGAGCCCCATCAGCCTAATACATTGCAGACAGATTTTTGACCTTTTCCTATATTTTTTTATTTTTGTCTGCACCACACACTAGTTGGGATTAGCTAGTGCCAGGTTCATATCAGTCCATTCATCCACACCTTTTACACTAAAAATAACAGCGACTGTCTATGAACTATTGTTTCATCTTCCCCATGTATGTTCCTTGCCTCCAGACCACTGACCTATCACACAGATCCAAACCCAAAACTTCTGTATTCTCAGTCCACCCAGAAAAGCCTGTAACCCCCAGCCTGCCTCTCTCCCTGCAGAGTTCAGGGTGCTCCTGCAGGTACACACTCACCCTGCTTGGTGGGCACAGGCTCTGGGCAACGTTTCTCACTTTGTTCCTGACAGCAGAAGGAGGCTGGAGAACAGCAGAGTGAACCCCCATCCTTGTGCCAACATCCTCATGCTTACAACCCTTCCCACCTCCAATATATTTACTGCATCTGAATGCTTGAGTGCCTGGAGAAGGGACCTCCTCAAAGGTCCGTGGGTATCCTGAGACTCTCTGGAGACTCAATTTGTTGAGGAAAAAAGAGGAGAAATTATTCTGAGCCTAAATTTTAGGCAGCACCTAGTCCATGCTGCTGGGAAGGGAAGGAGGAGATAGAGAGGAGAGGGAAGCCAGGCACAAACTGCACCATTGAGCCACGCTGAGGAAGTGTCAGCTCTGGTTTTGGTGGTTAGTCCAAGTCATTTGCTGGGCATTTACAATGCATTTTGTGTCCTTGTAACCCCTTCCTTGCTGGGCTACACTGTGACCCCTGTGCTGAGCAGCAGGTTTGCTGGGAACACCAGGACTGAAAAGAAATTTAGTGCTCTAAACTGCAAACCTGGTCCATGAAACACCATGTGAGCAGTCACTGTAGCTCTGAGGCTTTTACAGCACTTTTGGTGATATAGATCAGCATTTCCCAGTCCCTCAGTATTGCTGTTGGTATGTGAGGTTTGGCAATAGCATAAGAACCATTTCCAAATCCTCCTTCAGGAAAACACCAGCCAGTACATCCTACTGAGCATCATTAATGTCACTTTAAACATTTGCAGTTAAACAGATCCATGCTCTTGCAGTGCCCAACATGAGAAATACTGCACCAGTGTGCTGTGATGCCAAATATGCTAAAGGCAGGAGCAGGATAAAGAAAGAGACAGAGATGGCTGATGCTAGCTAGCAGATGCAGAGAGCTGGGAATTGATAATGGAGTCCAGGCAAAAACCTTTGCTCAAATTAAACTAATGTTAAAGCAGCATCTTCACATGAAGAAATCCCCAGAGGACCTTCTCATTGAACAAAAATGCATAAACAAAGAAGTGACACAAATGCAGAAGTTACAAACAAATTCAGGAAAAAAGGCTGCACATTTCTGCCCAAGAGCTCCACCACCCATACCCTGCCCAAGAGCTCCACCACTCATACCCTGCTTAGGGACCACAGTTGGGGGTGGAAGATCTCTCCCCCCACACATGACAAAGAGCTGAATCTCCTGATCCACAGTCTCCATCCAGTCCCTCCTGCACTCAGGGCTGGCACTGCAAGGTGTAGGATCAGCACCCTCTCTGAAGTCCCAAAGGTCATCCCAGTGTGGGACTCCCTGATGTGTCAGGGCTGCCCATGGTGACAGTGGGGAGCAGCTTTGCTGCACGGAAGGTGAGACCTCCTGTAGGAATGGATAACTCACATCAACAGGGAAAGCCTGAAGAAAAATGGTCCAAAATCCAGTTTCTTGCTTTACACAAGCTCCTCGCTTGCCCCATGTTCCCAAAACAGCAGTGCCACATTACACTCCTCTGTGGCTTTGGCTGTGGTCCCCAGGTACTCCCTTTGTGCCACAGTGTGACACATGACACTGGCTCCCTGCCTGTGCTCACCAGGCCTGGGCACAGGGGCATGCCTGCTCCATGGTTCTCTGCAATGCTGCTGCTTCTTTTTCCTTACCTATGCCTTAAATCTCATCAGTCCAGTCCTCAGCCCTAGGGACAAGTGGGTCATGCAGTGAGCATGTGAAGAAGACCCCACAAGAAAAATAAAAATATTTATGGGGATGCAGAGGCAAGGGACAAGCAACAGTGCAGATATGATCCAGATCCCTCCTGCAGCCTTACCTTGTATGGACCTAAGGAGGCATTCCTGGGATTCAAGAGGTTATTTCTATTTTCACTTTGCAGTGGGAGCCAAAAAACCTCTGTATTTTGAGAAACTTCAAACATTGACTGGACACGGCTGATCCTTCCATCAGCTGGTGCGGTGCCACCAGATGAATAAATCTTGCATGCATCTGTAATTACTGCTTAGCTTGTCTTTAAGTGCTCTGTCATTGATCTGCAGAACTCATCAAAATCCATAAGGGAATGCATGAAATGATATTGGATGGAGCAGAAAGGTACATGACAACATCCATTTTCAACCTTGTTTGTTCACCAAAAAAAAAAAAAAGAAGAAAGCATTTATTTATCTCCATTCAAATTCTTGGGTTAACTTGTGATTTAATCATCAATTGTAACACTGTTTTATCAGCTGCTCTTTATGTAGGGAATGTATTTCTTTCTTGTAGTGGGCCTTAATAAAATACATTCAGTTTCTACCAGCTGGCCCCTAAGTGAGCAAAATCTCTATTAAAAGCATGGAGGAATATTGCTTGAGGTTTATAACCCTAAATATGGATAGTTCTGGTGGTCAAAGCTTCTGACTGCATATTAGGGAACCCAAAGGGATTTCCAAGTGCCACCACAGACTTCCCATTGTGTCCTCAGGCAAATAATCTATCCCCTTGATACTTCCATTCCTCCCAAAGCAAGTGTGATTAGTAGTGTTTCCCTGCTCCAGTGGGAGGCTGGGAGGACTCATCAGCCCTGCCCAGCAGGAGCTGAGGTGCAGCAGCAGCAGCAGGGAGCAGGGGCAATGCTTTGCTCTCCAGCCCTCGCTCGAGGGGCTCTCCTCCCCTCCTGCAGCCAAGGGGAAGCACACCAAATGCATTTATTGGGAATAAAGCCCACCATGCCTGGAAGAACTGGTGTTTTCCAAACCTAACGTTTCTCTGGCCCAGCTCCATCCTCCCGCTGGAAGTGAAGTGCTCCTGGGTCAATTCTGACTTCTCCCATGAGCAGGGAGGAACTCCTGCTCCTCCCACCTGGCTCACTGCAGCACCTTGGCCCAGGGCTTGCTCCCAGGAGATGTGGTCACTGACAGCTCAGTGGGCAGGCAGCAGAGGCTGCTTCTGGCAGGGACATGTCCCCAGGGCACAGAAGAAACTCTGCCCAAGCTCAAGTGCAGACAGCTTTTCCCAGCCCCATGGTGGGAGATGCCTCTGAGGTGGTGTCGTCAGCTCATGTCCCACAAAGCCACAGCAGCTTTGTGACTGGGCTGTCCCCTACAGAGTATCCCAAATTTTGCCATGCAAATATCCCTGATGCATCTTGAGCTGAGCACAGGGATCAGCCCACTCCTGCAAAGGCCTGGGAGCAACCCAAACCACTGTCTGGGGGACTGCAGGAGCCTAACCCCAGGAGGGGGTGTGTGGTGACAGAAAACTCTGCTAATAGACCTCTGAGGTTGCTTGTGCCAGTAGAAGAGGGAGAAAGGGACAATGGGGGTCCAGCAGGTGACAGCCATTCCTGGTGAGATCAATGGAGCTGGTTTGATATTCTATAAACAATCTCCTGACAATGATTCACTTCAACATTTTCTAAAGGGATGAGAAACTCCATGAATTTTCCCTTACGTGTCTCTGCTTCTGGATCTGGCCTGGATTGAAACCAAACTGCGGCAATACCACAAGCAAAGCTGCTCTCCAAGGAGCCTCAGCCTGACAGCTGCTGAGAAGGACCAGAAAGTCCATTTGTGTAGCACAGATTTTACACGCCTGAGAGATCTGCCCATGTCTGGGATAACTGAGATATTTTTAGAGTGCAGCCAAGGGTGAAATTTCCAGGTTTTGCTTTTGCTACCTATGAGTCACATCTGCCCATGGCAAAGCACTGGCTAATTTTGGTACCCATGGTTTTTGGCAGGGATGCTTAAATGACATTTGAAAGCAGAAATCCCCATAGCTTGCTAATAGATCAGGAAAATGGACAGATGAGAAGATCCAGAGATATGATTCCCACTCCATCACCAGCAGTGCATCTTCCTCAGCAGGGTGAGTGGATAAATGGGGCCCCTGATTGAAGCTCCCGACAGACCTACCCCACTCCTCCTAATTGCACCATCATCCAGCCATGGGCATCCTCCAGCTAGCTGATATGAGAACACAGATCTCATTAAGGGATGCTTTCCTTTGCAGCATTAGATCTAAATCCCTCACTGGTGCTGTCCCTGCTGCAGACAGACAGCAAGCACTACAAAACATTGCAGCTATATCTAATTATTTTCTTCCAGCTTAGAAATGGAGATATTAATGCTGCTTCACCAACAAGTGTGTAAATAGATGTCCCAGGCCTTTGTGCACACCCCAGTGAATATGTCTGGCCAGCGGCTGATCAAAAGGTTAAACTCTGTGGGACTGGTTTCATCTGTGGTCCCAGCTGTCTGCTTTCCAGGGCTGGAGTAATTCTGAGTAATTAGCTCATTTGGCCTTGGGGCCAAATTGAATATCTGCTGTGCAATGCAAGGAGCATTGGGGCAAGCAATCCTTCATGCCTGTGCTGGTGTGCTCACTGGGGGCTGTGCATGCAGCAAACTGGGTTAGTTGATGTCTCTCCCCTGTTTGGGCTCAGCAGATGCTTGTGAATGCACCAGGAGCCCTGCTGCAGCACAGGGCCTGCATTCTCTGAGCAAGACTCCTTCCCAGAACAAGCCCTTCATTATCCCAAACTCCCTAGAGCTTATTTTTAGCCCCTCCTTTTCTTTCCTTTCTTCTTTTTACAGTATAGAAAACCATCAGCTCCACTGTCAGCCAGCTTATAACAGCAGTCCTGGAGCAAAGAAAAAAAGCTTCAAACCCACTGACTCTGTTGCATAAAGGTTTAGGCACAGATCCTGCTCACTTCCAGGGTTCCAAGTCCCACCATTCCTCATCCCTTTTCCAGCTCAGCTACTGTCCTTCAGAGCTGGGTGCCAGAAGGAAGCAGAGCCTTACATAAAGCAGGAGCAAGGCTGGAGCTCTGAGCCTTCCTCTGCTTCAGCCCAAGTTCGATCAGTGCCTGCTGTGCAGAGGACACCCCTGTGCAGGGCCACCAGGAGAGAGGAGCCTGCACAGCCTGGGCCGTGCGTCACCCTGGGCTCACACAGAGCCAGCCCCTGTCAAAATCCTCTGCTTATAAAACAAAGGTGCCTTGTGGTCAGCAGCTCTGTGCTAAACAACAATTTAATCACAGACTTTATATAAAACAGTGGCACTGCCCAGATGAGGACACTGCTAAAAGGCATCACAGCACTGCTGGTGGGCTGTGTCACCATATCTGCCCTGTGCAGCAGCCCCAGGGCCTGGTGTGACACTGCCTGCTTCTCCACATAGCATCAGATTGAGGCACTGTAAAATAGATGGTCACTTGTAGAACAAGGCAGCTATGGCTCCCTCCTTCCTCCATCTCAGAAAGGATTTGGGACATGAGGAAAACCCCTTTCTATGTAACAAAAGGCTCCAAAGTGCCTCTGTGAAGCAATGTCTTGGTAGCAAAGATGCTGCACAGTGGATGTTGTGGAGGTCTCAGAGATGTCTACAGAGAAACAAGTGGGAGATAGAGAGGAGAGAGAGGACAGCTGTTCCCATTCAAAAATTAACAAAGTTAAACTCTGACACGGCAGTTTAAAAACCGGAAAAAGGCAGTTTGTTCACAGACAGGGTAGCTGAGCTTGGAAATTCCTTGCTGCAGATGTGGTTGTTAGAAGCTTAAATTGCTGCAAAAAGTGCCTAGACAAATTTCTGGAAGAAAAATCATTGAGGGGTAATAAATATAAAGATATCACACTTCTCTTTGAAACTCTGTTATCCATATGAACTGCTGGAGGCTGGAAAAGCTGAATACTGCATGCTTGCCCTGTATTTGTACTTTTCTCTTAACATCTGCTCTTGGACACTAGCTAAGCTAGGTGAGTCATAGATCTGACCCAGACATGTTGTTTTTCTCTTTTGTAAGGGCTCTGATATATCAAAAAATACCTTTTTCATCCCCTCTTGCATCCCATCCAATTTTCAAGCTTCAATGCAGAAAGATAAGCCCACATTTCCTTTCCCAGGACCCCAAAAATCCTTTCTGGGTAAGTTTCTCGTGCTTGCTGTTCCTCCAAGACCCACCTCACCCCCAGCCAGAGCTCTGTGATGACAAACTCAAACCATAACACGCTGGCCTTTGATTCCATCAGTAAGGAGCAGAGACGTGGCCAGAGCTGACCAGCTGTGAGCAAAGCCAGCCAGCACTTGCACCTGGAGCCCCCTCATGTCCTCAAGTACCTTTGTTACACAGCTGCTATTTAGTGACTCTTCTCATCCACATGTGATGCTAAAAATTATTCTGGATCCAGTCATGCCTTGGAAAACTGCAAGTCTAAGTAGGACAGCTAAATGCCAACCTGCTTTTATTCACTCCTCCTGCCTATCATTAGTATTAATATCAACTTGTCAAGTTGATCTTGATGTACAAGCCCTGTGCAGCCTTGCTTCAGTGCAGGGCCAAAACCATAAAAATGCATCACAACGCAGCATCTTTTTTGTCAAGATGTGGCACCTTCCTTTAACAGCAGGCACCATCCTCTTCACTCCCCAGAGAACAGTAATGAAAACTCAGGGCACCCAGCAAGGTTCTTTCAGGAAAGTAACACCAGTAGTCCCTGAGCCTGGTGACCATCCTTCAGCTGTTAGCAGCCTGCAACAAGCAGGCACCAGAAGTGACATCTCAATGGTTGGATTAAGTTAGGGGAAGGAAGTTGGGGAGTTTTCATGCTGGTGCCTCATCTGGTTGGATGTGAGATGAGATTTATCATGAGGCGCAGCAGCAAGATAGCAGGGCTTGCCATGTGATTCATGTGATTGCCATGGAGGCAGGACTGGCTGATGGAGCAGCACAGCCAGAAACACTAAACACATTACCCAAAGTCAAGGAGAAAATTCCCAAGACCTTCCTTTTCTAGGCTGGACTGAGAAAACACCAGACAATGTTCTTGGTCTCAGATGAGTTACTCATCCCCTAAGGTCTTTTCCCTACCTGCCATAACCCACATGGAAATGCCTCAGGAGCAGTGTGTGCCACCCTCTGGCTTTTGCTAGGGGGAGAGGAGGGCTCTGCAGTCTCTGCCCTCAGACAGGATTGATTCCTGAAGGGACACGATGCCACTGCTTGGCAACATTTCAAGCTTTTCATAACTGATAATTATTTAAGACACCCGTGACATCACCTCTATGTGTGCTGGATTGGTGCTGGATTGTGAGAGTGGGCTGTGCTTGCTTTTCCCCTTTCCCTCAAATATAACAGCAGATCTGACTGGACATAGTGTCTGCAGCAAAAACACTGTGGTTCCATCACCTCTGGGTGCTTGCCCAGCACCAGCTGCCCTGGCCAGCCAAACCAGACTGTATCACACCTTCAGGCAGCAGTGCCCACATGGTTTTGCTCTCTGGTAGGAGGTAACTACAAGAGTTTACTCTCTGTTGTAGAGCCACTACTGACACTCCCTAAATCCAGTGCTCATCCTCTGTACCCTTACTCTACAGTCACTCAATATTAAATGGTTTTTATACTAAATATACTTTGAATTGTGTGTTCATCATTGAAAGAATGGAAGAAGATAAGGTGGAAGATAAGATCAGATGCAGGCAGCCTTCCATCCATGAGCAAAGGAGTGTTCAGATAGAGCCTTCTTTACATAATCATTTAGATTTAGATGACATGGAGTCTGCTCATGACAACCTTGATTAAAAACTCAGCATTTGCCAGGACACAGTGTTGGAGCTGCCCCTTGAGTGCCTCAGTACACAGAGTCCAAAATAGCCCAGCAGTGACTCAGCTGCATGTGTTGACAAATGGGGATCTGCTTCCTCATCAAATACAACACAAGCCAACAAACCAAGGCTGGGGTATCCCACACACACATGGCCTTTCCTTCACAGAGGAGACATGGCCACAACTCAGGACAGCCAGGATGGAGGAGTCACTGGGAAGATGCTGCTGTCTCCAGGCTTGCTCCTGGAGTTGGAGCTCCAACTCCCACTCCCTGCAGAGCTGCCCCAGAGCAGGACCCAGCTGTGGCTGCTGCTGCACCGCAGCTCGTTGAACACTGAGGATGTGAGCGTGGCATCAGCACGGTGTGAGCACCTTGGGTGTGCACAGGGACAGCTGGATGATGCACAAAGACTGCCAAGGTGTCACCCTCACGGCAAGAAGAACGCAACAGAGCTTTCACCATCTTACTGCCATTAAGCTCAGTAGGTGTGAATGTCCGTCTGTGTAAGCTTTGCCGCAGGTATCCAACCCTGACCACAGTCTGCAACCTCAGCTGCCCTTCTGCACCCAAGGAAGCAGCCAGTGGAGCTTAGGTATAGGCAGCACAGTCCTGGGAGAAGGTTCCTGTGGTAGCCAAGAGCCTGAGGAGGGGTCCCTGTGCACACACTGCACATAGGCTGCTGCTGCTGAGCCATTCCCAAGGGACACCTGGACAGAAGTTCCTTTTCTCCATGCAGTGTCTCTGGCACCCACAGTGCTGCTACCAGGTGCTTTTGGAAACAGCAAATGAAGGGCCAGTACTACTGTGTATAGCTATTTGCTGTCAACTGGCCTGTATAGAGCTCCTGCCTTTCCTAGCCTCTGTTCAATGATCTCCTCTCCCTGTATTTGTGATTGCCATTTCCTCTGCATTTTGCTTTTAGCAACATAAAATAGTTGGGCTTTACCTCCCTGAGCATGGTATAGAGTGTGACTCAGAAACCTGCAATCTGCTTCAAAACAAAGCATTTAAAATAAAAGATATAAGCAGTAATGGAGCTACTTGGCTCAGGAGCAGAAATGCTAGAGGGTTACTCATGCACTCACAGACCTTCTAACCTTCCTTCAGCTTTTTTTAACCCTTGCAAACCTGGGGCAAGGCAGGCTGCAAGTAAGAGCTGATGTGTCATTTCAGATATGCTTCCACTCCAGTGTACAAACCCTGGAGCTGGGCAATGGAAGAGCTCTGGTGCCAGCACCACTGACGTGGAAGGGGGAGCTGAGCTCTCACTCCATGGCCTCCAAAGTGCTCTTATTTCTGCTGGTTAAACAGATGCCAGCTTCTGAGGGGATTATGTGTCATGGAGCCTGTTGGCTGTGACAACTAATTATCTCTCACAACAGTTTGGCCTTGAGATTTTCAGCTCAAAGGGCGTAGCAGCAGTGCTGCCGTCCTGCACCATGTGTAGCAATTTGTCCCCACTTGGGTTTCCCTGTCACAAAGAGGTGGCACCCCCAAAGTACCCCATCCTCCCCCTGCTCAGGCTCACACCAGCTGGGCCTTCCAAGCAGCACAGACAGGGAGCACCAGCACTCCAGTGAAACCTCAGAGATGCTTCCAGCAGGAACCCAGGAGAACAAGCAGCACTAAAATCAGCTCAGCATCCAAGCAGCAGCCTGGCTGATCCTCCCATTCCCACAGCTGGGTGTTAGTGTGGCAGCCATGCCATGGCACACTCCTCCAGCTGAGCTTCACAGGCTGCACACACCAACAGGGTCCAGCTCAGCTGTGGCCAAAGTGCAGGGGGAAAAATATCTGCCATAGCCTGAGTCTCTTCCTAGGGTAGAGCAGCCAAAGATTTAAAGAGGTTTGGAATGCAGCCTCAAGAGGAAAAGAAAATTCCCCCTCTTACACCTCAGCTTTTTTAATATCACCTTGAAGTTCCTGAGGAGAGGCTGAGTCTCTGAATACCAGCACTGCAGAGCTGCCTCAGTCTGCAGGCCCTGTGAAGAGATGCAGCTGTCTCTTAAATAACAGCAGTTGACACCAGTTGTGAATAGATGAGTGATCGTGGCTTCAGCCATCACAGCCCAGGATCTGATTTCAAATGAAGCCCCATTCATCCATCCAGTGCCCATCACAGGGTTATTAAAGGAGCATCTGTCACAAAACCACAATGCCTTTAAATGCTTGAAAAGGGCACAACAAAAATAAGCCTGCTTAGCTTATATACTTTCCTCTGGGTGACGTGGTTCTTAGAATTGTTTAGGAAAAATAAATTATAAATATGATGGGTCGGGAAAATACATTATATGAGCAGGGTGAGGTTTGTGTTTGACCTTAGTGTAGAGTTTGGCTGTTTGTTGTTCCAGGCCTGTGGGGTAGGCATGAGAGACAGTGACAGGAGTTTGTTGGGTAGCAGAGAGCACAGCCCCAGCTCTCAGGTGTCCTGCTCCAGAGCCCTGGCTCAGTGCACTCCCTCCAGGGCACAAATGGAAAGCCATTCCTGGTTTGGATGCAGCAGGGATATCATCTCCAGCAGCCGGTCAGGGCCAAGTTCAGGCCAAATGGGATGTGCTATGGCAAGGCAAATGAGAGGGATTGGTGTTTGGTTACTCATCAGGACTAAATCCATGTTCTGTGTTTTAAAAAAATTGCATTTAGCTAAACTGAAAGTCAAGCATAGACATCATGGCTGTCTTGAGTGAATGGTTCCAGCTCATACCATCTCACACTCACCAGCAAACTCTTACCTGAGACAACAAAGTCTTTTCCTTCTCTGCAACTGTGCAGCTCCTCTTAGTACTTTTTATTCTCTGCCTGTTGCACTGGGCAAAGCTGCCATCTTCTGGCACCTGAATAGGTGCCCTCCTGTCCTGCCAGAGCAGGTCACCTCCTGCCCCACTGCCTCTCTGGGTGACATCCAGGCACAGGGATCAAAGGAAAAGATCACTGTTCATGCACAGACATGCTCTATTATATTCACAATATATTGAAAGCATCTCAGAGCATTAGATTGATGCTCCTGGGGCCAGAGGTGGACATTTATGCCCTGTAATGCACATCAAACCCCTTTTAAGAGAAACTGGAGTGTCTGTGTGCAGGCTTAATGGTGGTGAGAAAGACTGTACTGTGTGATGCTGGTCTGTGTTTGTAATTCATATTAAATGGTAATCCAAATTCTTCTTTTCTTTATAAATTGTTTTTAAAATTGTCTTGAATGTGGATGGAAAACTGGATTGTGGTCATATGTGCAAAGATGTTGGGTTCCTCTACACAAACCTTTTATGCCAAAAGACAGGACTTCCTACCCCAAGTTTCAGCCTAGGGAGGCATTGCCCATGTTCATAGATTTTAAGCCTAAAGCAGAATAAAGTTACATATTTTAAACTGTCCAAGCATTTTAGAAAGCTAAATCTCCTCTCTGTTCCCCCAAATCCCCAGTTTGTACTCCCAGATTATCACCATTTAAGTGGAGTCCTGGATTCTTTCCCAGAGCTGCATCTCATGCAGCCCCAGCCCTGTGCTGGGTTCTGAACTGAAGCAGTGACTCACCTGAGCAGATTCATCTCCCTTCATCTGAGCTGACTGAAAGCCAGGCCTGGCATGGCCCTGCTCCCTCCCAGCACAGAGAGGCATGGCCAAAGGGGACTGGACCTGTGTGTTCTGGGAGCAAGACCTGCATGCTGCAGCCTCTTATCTGAATAACCCTGGCAGAAAAAGGTTTTGTGTACAGAACCCAGCACAATGGACTGATTGGGACCCTTGTTCCTCAGGGAATAAAAATAGCAACTTAATATTAAAACTGTGTATTTTCACAGATTGCAGGCAGGACCCACAACACACCATGCTTAATTTCCTGCCTTCAGTTCCCTATCAGATTTTATGCTTAGCTTACTGAGGTTTGTTTTTCCCCAGAATAGGATATTTTTTTGCTTTAGCTACAATACATTGAGCCATGAAAAATGAGATTGAAAAAGATTAATAGGAAGCTGAAGGATCCATCTGAGATTGACCAAGATTAATGTGTGTCTTATTCTTAGCTGTTTTCTTTTTCTTTTCCCTTCTTCTCTTAGCTACCTAGACAGCTTAGATCGAATTGGAGCTGCAGACTACCAGCCTACGGAGCAGGATATCCTCCGAACCAGGGTCAAAACAACTGGCATCGTAGAAACCCATTTCACATTCAAAAACCTCCACTTCAGGTTAGTCCAAAATTGTACAGTAAATTTTCAGAACAACTATTTATCACATGGTTTCCCTATAGTTCCTAAAGAAGAAGTTGTTAAATTGTTGGTTAAGGCATGGACAGCTCCCACAATGCAGAAGACACAGCATTTTGGAGGGTCAACAATATGAAAAGTTTGGCAATCCTGTCTTGAAAGTCACTGCCTGTATGATAGAAGCTCATGGCAGCTTCTTCTAACCCAAACAACACCTCTTTGTTGGAATATATAATACAAGACTGACCCCCAAATCTGATCTAACCTCATAAATGTAAGAATATTTGGCCAGATCTTTTCTCTTAAGTGGGTCAGTCACATGTAGTTAACACAATACATTGACCCTCATGATGCCGTCCAGTAGAGAGAAGAGGGCACAACAGCAGAAAGCCACACACAAACAGTACTTAGAGCATATAAAAGTCAACAGTGTGTGGTCTCCACCTCTACTGCCCCTTTTGGACACAGCATGCTGCTAAGGCTCTCCCACAGGTCCCCAGACAGTGTGGACAGATACAGACAGATCCCTGTCTGTAACTGCTCCTCCTGGCTCTCCTTGGCTGCAGGCTCTGGAGAAGACCGAGCTAGCAGTGACAGACCCACTGCTCTGTGTTTGGAGCCCCCCAGGACCCAGGTGGTCAGAGAATGCCCACAATGCTCAAGTTCCCTGGCAGTAGGCAGGAGCGGGTGGTGATGGTGCTCCCCTGTGCTGCAGGCTCTTCGATGTCGGGGGCCAGCGGTCAGAGCGCAAGAAGTGGATCCACTGCTTTGAGGACGTCACAGCGATCATCTTCTGCGTGGCGCTCAGTGGCTACGACCAGGTGCTCCATGAAGACGAAACCACGGTGAGTCTGAGTGGGTCCTGGAGGCCCCAGCAGCTCTGTGTGGGACACTGCACAGCCATCAGCTCCTCAGAGATCACCGAATGCTCCCTGGGGTGCTGCACTAATGTGCTTTTGTCCCCTTGGCTCTGAAATCCTGGGGAGAGCTCTCCTTCGCATTCCTTGGTACCGAGTCTGCATACCCAGGTAATGCTTCCTTACACTGGTAAAGGCAAAGGGTTTGCTTCTCCTGTCTAGCCAGCCTGTGTTCTCAAAATGCATTACAGGCACCCATAACCAGCAAGAGGATAGAGCTGGGTGTATCCCTGTTTATACAGGGAAGCAGTCAGGCCGTGGTGCAGAGGTGCAGGACAGCAGTGCACGCCTGGGGCTCAGCCCAGCAATGTAACCTATTTCCACAGGCTACAGAAATTCATTTTCCTTAGTGAGAATGGAACTGTTTAAGTCCTCAGGTAATTTGCTCTAGGAGAGATTTTATGACTTCCCACTGTGACATTAGGCTCAAAATACCATCTGGAAATAAAGCTGGTAAGAACCTGTGTGCTCCCAGGTATTAGAGTGTAATTAATACAAGTGAATTGAATATACAAAAAAGGATGCAGTAAGACTCATTGCTGTATTCTGACCATTCATTCAGTATGAGGGGATGCATGATGTTTTTGGGACTAATGACAACTGCTGTGGGCACCCAGTCACATTTCTCTAATGAAAAGGAATTGGAGGCCATACTCAGACTCAGTAATGATTTCATAGGTGCCCAATCTGCAGCAGCAGCATGGAGTGCTTGCTCCTGCCAGCTCTGTCTTTCTGAGGCTTTTTATTCTCCTGCTGGAAAAGATGTCAGGCTTGCAGAAAGCTGTGGATGAGGATGGAATCAAGGGAAATATTGCTGTTAAGGGACATTTGTCTTGTCCCAAAAAGACTAGGGGGACTGTGGTTTGTAGCTTCTGAGCCAGGTTTATGAGCTCTAGCAAACCCTTTGATGAAATCATCCGGTTGTTTGAATCATATTGATGCCAGAATTCTGGATGATATTAACATTACCATTCACAGAACTGGTAACAGCATGAAGCTGTGTCAAGAAGTTTAGATTGGAAATTAGGAAAAGGTTCCTCACCCAGAGTGTGGTCAGGCACTGGAACAGGCTCACCAGTGAAGTGGTCACAGCACCAAGCCTGAGGAGTTCAAGAAGCATTTTGAGAATGCTCTCAGGCACATGATGTGGCTCTTGGGGTTGTTCTGTGCAGAACCAGGAGTTGGATTGGATGGTCCTTGTGATTCTGTGATCATGACTGTGTCTCCCTCCAGACCGACTAAGACACACTCTACATCCTGTCATGTCCACTTATTTATAATCCCCAGTTGTCTCCTCCCTCTGACCCTGGCCCTGATATGTTGAAGGATGCTCAGCCCTCTAGGATTTACTGGGAAGGAACCAAAATCGCCTGACATGATTTGAAAAATCCAGCCATTAGCTCAACACTATAGAGCTCTGCAGCTGGGCAGCAAAATCAGCCAGGAGACACAGAAGAACACAGAGGGAGAGGGAAGGTCCAGGAGCAGGGAGCAAAGCTGTGATCTGAGTAGAGAACAAGGTGCTTGGGGTAAGGATAGCTTGGATTGTGACACCCAAATTATGAAGCCAAAGGCAGCTTTTAATACAGGTCACCTTTGGGTACCCTGCCCATCTACACACGTCAGAGGCTGTGATTCAAAGCCATGGAGCAAAAATGGAATGGCCTGAATGCCAATGCCATTTTTTAAATGTCAGCCTTTACTCTGCTCCTCTGAACTGGAGGTTAGAGCATCTCTCCTGGGGAGAGCCCTGCCAGTGATTGTCCCTCACCCAGCCCCACGCCAGAGCCAGCTCAGCCTGCCCCCTGAAGTGCCACGCTGCAGAAACGGGGAATTATACATCTCCAAGTTTCCCTTTGCAGCAAGAGAGCAGCCTGGTGCAGCTCTGGCACAGCACTGACATTTGCTTGCTATTTCAGTCCCTGTTCACAACACATTTTGGGGGACGCTGAGCAACAGGAGGGCAGAGGCAGCTGCTGCTCATTAACACATTCGGCGTAAGCGGCGAAAGCATTCGGCATCGCCAGGACGCCCCTGCCTAACCCAGATAAACAGCCCTGAGCAAGGCCAGTGCACAGGAAACAACACTGGGGTTGGATCTTGCCTGCCCTATTGTATCCCCATCACAAATGGGAGGTGGAAAACGTGGCACCCACAGACCCTGGCCCCTCCCAGGTGATTTGAAGGAGAAGCAAACACTTCCCCCAAGCGTTTGCCCCCTCCTTGGCAATGTGGTGCCTCCCCAGAAGCCCAGCAGTGGAGCAGCATCTCCTCCTCAGTCAGCTGATTTGCTGCCTGCATCCGTCACATCTGCCGGCTTGCATGACGTCAATCAGCTTCTATTGCTTCTCACTTGGAAAACACAAAGAGGAGGCAGCTGAGAAAGTGAGCTGGATGCTGCTCCTCCAGCTTCATTTTTTAGAGACACTTACTACACTGGCAGCTGTGTTGAGCCACTGAAGGTTTGGGGGCTGTACAGATGTCTCCATGAGTATGAAAGGACTTGGAGAGAGCTTTCATTGCTGGCATGGAGCCATGAGAGGGAAAGAACCTGACTGCCTATCAGGGTCCAAAAAACCCCTTCCAAATCTGGGTGCAGAGAATGACTTTTCCTCCTGCACTCAGCACCCTGTTGTCAACGAGCACAAGGTTTCACAGGGGCTTTTTGCACTTCTGTAAGTCAAACCACACTTCAGGTGGAGAAAACTGCATTTCAGATGCAGTCAGCATCACGTGGACCAGGAACAGGCTGACCTTGGTAAGCTCCAGGTGGGACAAGTATAGGGTCAGCTTGTGTCACTGAAAAAAGCTCACAAACAGGTTTATTGTGAATCCTTTCCAAAGAGCTGGTTAAACAAGGCTGGGTGAAGCACTCTCTGACCTGTCCCTGCCCTTAAAATTGAAACACAGCTCTGTGCTTGTAAAGTTGTTTTGTGGGTTATTGTGCTCTTTGTTTTAAAAGACTGAGCACCCATCCTCCAGCAGCAGCTAAAACAAGATCGTTGTGTTTGAAGCCATCCCTGCTTCTTAAGGCCAGGCAGGCTTTTATAAGGGATGTATTTTCTCTCTAATTCTTTGTCACAAAAAGCCACACAGCAGGAGTCGAGGAAAGCAAGCACTCCCCTATGTCCAGATCAGAAAGACATAAAGAAAACAAAGAAAACTTTCTGCATCTGTGATTTTCAGGCCCTTACACCCGTAAAGATCACACTTTTCACAGAAACTCCCAGTACTGCTGAATCCAACTTCTCCCGTTGCTTCCAACACCTTATGCTGCTGTTGGCAAATCCAAACTGTGTCCCTGAGTGCCCAGCTCCCAGTGGAGAGGAACAAGGCATGAGAGAGATTCAAGCAATGCCTTCAGCAGCCCCATTGCTGCCAGCCACAGCCCAAGCCAGAGCTCACGTGGCAGTGTGGTACCCTCTGCCCAGGCCATCCAACACACAAGGCACTGCCCTCAAGGAATTACACCTGCCTGTGCCTTTACCAAGTCCTTCACAAGGACCTGCCAGGCTCTCTGTCATATTTGAATTCAGGGGGAACATCCTGCTTTAACTGGCAGAACACCTCCCTGGATTATGTCTTTGCATAACAAGGCTGTTTCATCTCATTTGTGACTGATCTTTTTGTTTCATAAGCTGAAGTTACAGAAGGAAAAGCCTCAGCTCTGTAATCTGGGAAGAGAGAGGGACAGTCATATCACTCAGTAAAACTAGAGAAGATGATTCACAAAGGTAGATTTCCATTGTTCTTTCTAAATAGAATTCCTATTGGAATTTTTTCAAAACAGCAATGGAATGGGACCTGCCATGGGAACTGAGACTACTCTCTGGTTTTTTACCTTGCAAATTCAAAGGAGTCATGGGAAGAGAGGGAGATGTTGATGCTGCACATTGCTGCCTCTGAAGCTAAGATATTTAGGTCAACCATATCTAGGCAAGACATGCAAGCATTGTTTGTGTCCCTGTTGCTGAGGATGGGATGGGTGGGAGGCTCTGTGCTGGTAACCCTTGGTGCATTAGTGTTGGCCTCTTGGTTTGTATCACACTGCATGACCTGGTTACTGTGCTCTCTCTGCTGTCACTGGACAAGGAAAATGGAATTGCAGTGCTCAGAAATTGCCTTAGGAGTGACAAAGCAAGCCAAAGTGGCTTGGACATCTTAGGAAATATAAGCAGGAGGGGGAATATGGAGTTGCTGTGCTTAGGATAACCATCAGTGTCCTTACAGTTCATGTGACAGCCAGCACTTAATCACAAAGGAAAACAGAAAATATTGAATCAACTGGGTGTTGCAGAAAACACCAGGTCTCCTCCCATGCTCTGGTAAAAAAAAAATGGTTTTTGTAAGAGTGTTTCTGCCTGGACAGAGTCTTGACTGCAGCATCCTTTCTCCCTCATGCTGAGTGAAAAGCTGTTTGCTCTTCACATCAGTGATGGCTGTGCCATGACATCTGATCTCAGCTATGAGCAATTCTGTCTCTTGTCCTGTGCAGGAGAAGTTAACTGGACTTTGAATATGCATGGGTGAGTGGTTACTGCTGTGTAACATGGCTGTTGGAGCTACTTTTCTTGTTGGGGTATGAAATATTTGCCAGTGTAAGGATTTGAAATACTAATTTTGAAATGGGAAGTGATATTAAGAAATGTCTGAAGAGCTCTTCCCTTAATAAGAGACCCAATATAAAGTGAGAAAAAGCAGCATGATGGGTCCAAAAGCAGGTGAAATAATTTGTGTCACTGCATCTAAAAGTATGAGGAGTGTAATCTTTAGTGCCTCCTAGCAGAATAGGCACATCTGGTCCATCACAGCAGAAAGGGGCCCCAGCCAAGTTCTAAGGGACTAAACTGATCTTCCACTGTGGATTTACTGGGAGGAGGGGGATTATATGGGGGATTTAACTTCTTATTCCTCCTTTAGCTGCAGTCTGTCCTTTTACATATGGTACCCAGACACTGCTTCCTCATCCTTGCCTCTGCACCTGGGTCTGCCTGAGCTGTTGCAGGGCTCCTACAAACATCTATTGAACTAGTAACAGTTGGGGAGGGAAAGAAAAGGGAGATAGTGAGGATTCCTGATGCTAGCCAGCACCAGGGCAGCTTGTGTCCATGCATGGGCTCCCAGAAGCCCTTCTGAGATGCAACAACATTTCCCATATGGCATCCAGGTATGGCAACAGAAGCATCCGTGCCTGCTCACCAGAATATTGCTCACCTTTGCCACACACAGAAAGCAATTTATGGCTATTGAATAATGTCATCTTCTGGCTTTGGAATAATGTATCTTCTCTTTAGTATGGGGAAGGAAAAGATGGATTTTAAGACCAAAACATTTCCCACGTAAATAACGATGAGTGGCAGAGTAGTTCATTATGTTTACTTGTCTGATTGACAAAGCTAGAGAGAAAATCAACATGTAGAGATCAGAAAGCCAGGTCAGACAGCCTTAGGAAGCTTTGGACCTTGTTTCTGGAATCTGAAAGGAATAGAGGTCATTCAGTGTAACCCTCATGTTCTGTGGGATGTATTGGTTTGTGCTGTGTGTATATGATTCTGTGATTCTACATTCTGGTTACCACTGAACACTAATAGTCACTGTTTGTTGGGAAAACAGACTCGTCTCCAAATGTGCACTAATGCAAATTTATCAAACTGGATCAGAGAAGTAGGAGGACTTCTTTAGGATCCTTACCCAGCTGTACAATTATAGAAAAGTTGGCTTCACCTAACCATGAAGCCAGCTCAGAAGTCCCCAGCTTCTGTTTCTTAGACAAACTCATTGTCACCCATGGTGCTCCCCATGCCATGGAGAGCAGTTTCACCCTTCTGCTCTCCCCCAGGGCTGTGCAGTGTGGTGGCCATTGCACAAGGCTGCCCAGGTGTTTGATGGCTGCTGTGCATGAGCTGTGGGTTTGGCCCACGAGAAGCATTCCCATGTTTCTCCACACTTTAATTTAAATCAGCAAGAATTATAAAAATGTCATTTAAAAAGTTCTGTGAGGGACTCTGCTTTAAAAAATGGTTAATTGTATTCACTTTCTGTTCCCCTGACCACATTCCACTTCATTCTCTCCTCCCAAAGGCTTTGGGTATCCAAGGATCTCCTGCACAAAACCTTTGTACACCAGGTTTCCATGTGGTTACAATTTTGGCACCACAAGTAGCAAAGGGGAGCATTGCTTCAGGGACTCCCACAGCAGCCAGTACCAAAAGGGTTAGCAAAAACCAGCCCACAGGCACAGGGTGATCCAGATAAGCAATGTGTTGCAACTGAGACCCAATGAGCAAATGCATTTTTACGTTTGTGTGTGATCGCGTCGTCTCCGTGTGTCAATACAAACGGTGGGGAAATGTGTGGTCATTCAAGACAAGGCACAGCAAATCCCATGTGTCCTGTTTCACTCTGGGCTGAATCAGATGTTTCTTTCATCCATGGAGCTTCTTCTATCTATATAAAACATTCAGTAGACGCTAAAGCATATCAATGAAAAGGAATGTGTTAATCAGTGAAGTGCTGGGCTCAGCTTTATGCCAGCACAGGTGTGAAATGGAGTGGGAGAGGGGTGAAGGCCCCCAGCTGACTCATGTACCACTCCACATTCCCAATCCAGGGCTGGGGGGAACAGGACATGCTGCACCCACCCCAAAAACCCTCCCGTGCAGCCCTGTTCTCTCCAGTGTCCCCGTGGTGATGGCTGTCACTGGTTTCTTACGCGCACTGGCGGGTTTGGGGAGCGCAGCCCCAAGGAGATCCCGCTGGAAAAGCTGAGGAGCCGGTCTGGTCTGTACCATGCTTTGCCTTTGATAACCCCTGACTCTTGGGTGTGCTTCATCCTCACCGCGCCTGCTCTCTGCGCTGCCCGGCTCCCGGCTGAGAGACGGCCAAGCGACCGGCGTGCGCGCTCCGGCGTCGGCCTCGGCGCCAAACGTCGCCAGCCTCGGCACCACCACAGCTTTTCCTCGGCCGTCTGACCTTATCTAGCCAAACAAAGGCCAAAAAATGAGCATTTGAGAGACCAACCAAATTTGGCAGGTATGAAGCTTCTCTTGAACCGAGAAAAAAAAAAAAAAAAGAAAAACCGAATTGGGAGTTGAAAGCAGCGGGGAACATGACACTTGGTTGACTTTGCCGTGAGCTCTTTCCACCACCATAAACCCATGTGGCGGACTTTGCAACTCTCTAACTGGTCTGGTTTTTCCATTCCTCTTATCTCTCTCCTTTTCTGTGTCCTTTTTTGCATGACCTATAACCAAAAAGCTGACTTCTCGTTGTGCGTACATTTGGATGTATGGCTCTTCTGCTAATCTTCTTCTAGAGGCATGAGCTAACATCAGTGGTAGCTGCCTGACTTCTAGTCTGGTTGTTCTTAGATGTTCTTTGTTATGTTTTTCCTTTTTATACTATTTTCTCTTCCTTTTTCACTTTTTTCTTCTCTGCAAGACACTTTCTGTTGAGCCGTCTTCCAAGAGAACTAAAACCAAAAAGTTTAAAAATTAAAAACGCAACAACAGAAAACACTAAACAAAATAACAAAACCAGTCAAAGGTCACGGCAAGGTCATTTCCAAAATTATGTCACCTTGATGTCTGCTTCCAACTCTAGATTAATTCAAGGATCTACCAGTCCTTGGTTAATGTAACTAGTTGTGTGCCGCACACATTCAAGAAAGTGGAAAAAACATTTTAGAAAAATTATTGAAAACATTTTAGAAAATCTGCATGAGCTACACCAACACATAAATCTGATCAAAGGGCAAAAATAATTCTCCATCCATGCATGGTGCATGATGATTTCTGTGAGCTGGGATCCTGTAAATTAATGTTATGCAAAATCAAAACAGCTCTGTATTGTTAAATGCCCTTAAGTTACTAATTGTATGTCAAATGTAACAGGGATTGCATCTGTGTATGTATATGTTCAGCTGTATGTATACATAAATTTATTATGTATATTGTAGATTTTCTTTTTTGTTGCTTTCCTCCTTAATTTAGTTGTTTTAGATTTCCCTACATGTTGAACATCCCTGAGTCGCTGGCTTTGGCCTGATGTGAACTTTCCTTTCTATTGCAGAACCGCATGCACGAGTCTCTGAAGCTTTTTGACAGCATCTGCAACAACAAGTGGTTCACAGATACATCTATCATCCTGTTTCTAAACAAGAAGGACATATTTGAGGAAAAAATTAAGAAATCTCCACTGAGTATCTGCTTTCCTGAGTACACAGGTAATGAGAAATGTGGCTCTACAGGAGTGCTTAGCAAAGGGCCCCAGAGCTCTCCCCAGCCAGGCTGATGCTGTAGTGTATCGCAGGCAACAAGGCTAAAGATGCAGAGCTTCAGCTCCCATTGGCTTCACTACAGGTTTTACTTCAGTAAGTGCCAAAGCATCAGCCCCATCATGGTCCACTTAAAGCAGGAGGATGACTTGACCACCACCAGGGTGGGCCACCACCACTGATCTACGCCTCACCAGTGAGTTTGATGCCAAGGCAGCACCTGCAGGTCTGGGGCCACTGTGCACTCCCCAAACCCGCGTGCACTGGTTCCCTGTGTCACACAGGATCATAAACCTTCTTGCAGGTCTCTCAGAAAGGTGCAGTGAGTGTAACCCTTGTAAATGGGTGACAGGAGACCAACACACAGGGTTTGTTAGCCTGTCCTCAGCTGGAGTACAGCTTTGTTCTTTCATACCCAACCGTGCTCCCTTATGGCCACAGAAAGAATCCCTCTGCAGTTCCTGGCCACTTTCTCCACTTCCAGGCACTGCAGAGCTGTAGGATCATCATGATCCTGGAAACATTCATGTCCAGGCTGGAAGGGGCTATCAGCAACCTGACCTGGTTGAAGATGTTCCTGCTCACTGCAGAGGGGTTACATTAGATGACCTTTAAAGACCCCTTCCAACCCAAACCATTCTATGATTCCATGATTAGCCTTCTAGTATGCAGACAGGAGGTCTCACAGCTTGGCTGCTTCAGCTCAAGCAATACATTTTCATCACAGCAGTTGAAGAGTCCCCAGTTTTGTCCTCAGGTTTGCCGACATCAAGCATCTGGACATGAAAACACTTCCAGTTAAAGGCAGGTAGAAAACAAGATGTTTCATATTTGATCTTCCCACACCTCTTAGCCCATAGTACAGGCAGAGGAGAGCCACAGTGAGCCATGCCCTGAGCTTGGCTGGGGAGAAGGAGGCCTTGGTGATCTGTGGAGCTGAGAGGAGGAGCTCTGGGATGGGCAGTGTGCGAGAACCCCCTGCCCCTGCTGCCTGCCTGGCATCTGACCCACTAATGATGGGAATCCATCACCCATGCAAAGGCTGCAGCTGCACCCTGCTGCTTCCCTCTGCATCTCCCAGCTTCCACAAACCCTCATTACCATTCTGAGATGGCACAAAAATAAACTTTCATCATCATGAATTATTTAAACTCACCGGAGACATCCAGATGAATCAAGCCGACAGACAGAGAAGCCAATCTCTTTGTCAGGAAACACAGTTGTGAACCAGGAGCACCAGGAGTATCACGGTTCTGGGCAGGCCAACAAATTATTACCCAGAGCTTCTTATCTCTGAGCACTTGATTTTCCATCGTGAATAGACAAAAGTGATCCCTCGTTGCTGCTTTGGGCTGAATGGTTTGTGGCCGTGGAGCTGAACAACTCCAGCTGAATTCAGAACATCTGCAGGCTTCCTCTCCAGGGAAGATTTTGGTGTTTGTCACACCAGCACATTTCAGCCATCTAGTCACCTGCTTGGTCCAGACAGAACCTACATATTCCCAACATATTTGTCTGAAAAGATCTAATCATGGAAATTTTAGTCTTTACAGCTGAGCTCACAATAATGCCTACCCCAAATTTTCCTCATTGCAAATTAGATTGCTGCTTTTGATGGCTTGTAGAGCAGCTCATCATCATCTTCTTTATAGCAGTGCTTGTCTATACTGGATGGTTTCTGTCATGCCTCTTCCCTTCCCTTTTCTCAGTGAAGCAAACCTTCACCTCTCACTCCTTCCTGATCACATTTTGTAGATCTTTGCCTCTGGTTTTGTAGATCTTCACCGCTGTCTCCCAGAAACCTCAATCTGAAATAACATTCTCACAGAACTCCTGATGTCAGAGAGACAGAACAAGAAGGAATGTGATTTCATTTATTCCTTCCCAAGCTATCCCAGCCCAAGAGGGAAGTTCAGTGGGGAAGGCAGACATGGAGCAAAGCTCTTGGCTGATTAAACAGAGGAAAACAAAGCTTCTGTCTGGAGCACTTCAGCCACAGGTGAACCAAACCAATCTTTCCCAAGTCTCTGGGCACCCCAAAGGTGCTCTAAATCCCTTCAGGATGATTTTCTGGAAGCTCACAATAACAGAGACCCTCAATAGATCTCCTGTCTCTCTTGTGTCATCAGAAGTCTGACTGCTGAAAGTCCTTTTACTGATCCAACAGGGATCTGAGGTGAGGAGTTGTCTCACCCCCAGGTGTTCAGCAATGCTGTTATGAGTTAGCTGTGCTAACATTCAGCCCAGGCCTTAGACCCAAGCACACACTTCAGTCTGCTCACCCCTGCTTTGCTGGCCACAGCCCACAGGATGAAACCCTCGTGGCCTCATGAAAAAGCAACATTATTAGAATGTTGCCCTGGAGTTAAAAAGAATTATTTTATAAAAGCCTATAAACTGAACAGGCAGACTTTCAACATCACAAGTAGGTTCCACAAAATGCTTTTAATGAAATGAAATTTCTGATGTCCATTAGTTCTGCTGACAGGGAATTATTAGAAGACTGCATCCACAAATTTGCCTGCTGTTTTCTGGAGCACTATTTCCATCCCCTTAATTCACTCATGCTTTTAACTAATCCACAATACTTAGTAAAGCAGCAGCAGAATCCACAGCTTGATTTAAACCAAGCTAGCATTAGTGATTCCCTGCTCTCCTAGACAGAATCAAGCATCTAAATCCTCATGTGTTTGAACAACCAACTTCCTGTTCATAAAATAACCTGCTGCTTGTGCTCAGCATGTGGAACTGATTCTTTACACAACTCTCCATGCAGGAACCTGCTCCCAGAAAAAACTTTGCTTCTCTTACTTCACGCTTATTCTCAAGTCCCATGATCTTTATGAATTTGTGTCTTTCCCTAGCAGTGCATGTGTGTGCAAGTGGGATTTCTCTGAGCAGCTTCCACCACAGCACATCTCCAGCCCCACTAAACTTCTCTAGCAAATAACAGCATTTCCCATCAGTAAACCATCATGGAGAGAAAGGAACCCAAAAGCAGCAGTTTTACTGTTGTGGAGCCTTTTGGGGGTCAGGCAGTGCCTGGCAGCGCCAGCCAGAGCCTTCACCAGCCTTAAGGAGGTGCCCAAAAGGAGCTGTGTGCGTGAGCAGGGTCAGAGCTGGCGAGAGAAGAAAGGATCTACTCATTTGCATGACTTCTTCTAAGCTCTATTTACCATAAAATTTGAGGGTTAATGAGGTTCGGTACAGATATCTCTATATATCAAAACAAGAAACTCTTCACAGTGTGATTTTAGTCACGGCTGTAGCAGAGAGTACTGCAATCCTAATTCCTTTTTAAAAAGGGACATTGTGTTTCAGTCTTTTTGTTGGGATTTGGGTTTTTTTTTTTGAGAAAAGCCCATTTTGCCCTGTAACAGAGGCTGGATCTTTTAATGTCCTTTTCTCTTAATGACTTAGGGAAAGGAGGGCACAGCTACCAATACTGCCTTCAATTCATGTTAACTCTTCCATCAAAAACTGAAGCTTTAATTTAAAAAAAATCTAAAAAAGGAAAAAAGCTAAGCCTTTTCCCTAGGTCAAGCACTTACTGAATTTCTTCTATTTTTTGTCACCACGATATGGAATTTCTTCTATCATAGCCTGTTTAACACTCAGCTCCCTCATCTATTTCATCTCTATAAACAGCAACTCAGAATAAAAATACAGCTGAGCTGACAGTCAGGGAGCATCTCCTGCCTGGCAGCAATCCTAGCTGGTAGCAGTGCCCATCCCTGAGATGGAGTGAGGGCACCTGGGCTGCAGCAGCTCCCCGCATCCCACGAGGGCTGTTTGCAGGCACCCTGCAGGCTCCAGGTGATGGGGTTGCTTTAATCTCCTGTTTCTCCTTTCCCTGGCTCTCTGTAGGCCCCAACGCTTTCACGGAGGCGGTGGCGTACATCCAGAGCCAGTACGAGAGCAAGAACAAGTCGGCCAACAAGGAGATCTACACTCACATCACCTGCGCCACCGACACCAACAACATCCAGTTCGTGTTCGACGCCGTCACGGACGTCATCATCGCCAACAACCTGCGGGGGTGTGGACTCTACTGAAGGCCCTCCTCCTCCTCCTCCTCTTCCTCCTCCTCCTCCTCCTCTCCTGGCACCGCCTGGAGCATCCTCCGCTCCCGCGGACAGGTCCTCCCTTTCCTTGGTTTTTCCTCCTCAGAAGATGACAAGGAAGAAATGCATAATTCCCTCCTCCTGTCCCAGAAAACTCTGCAGCAGCAAGTTCTGCTTTCCCCAGACCCATTTTATTTTATTTTGGTTCATTTTTTGGTTCATTCCCTTGCTGCCCCATTCTACTCCTCCGTTCCAATTCACAGTGTTGTGCAGGGAGCTAACGCATTTCCCACAAAGTGCATTTCAACTGCCAAAAGACAAAAATACTTCAGTTTTAAAGAGAGAAAAAAAATCAAAGCCTTAAAATACTGGTCAGGAACAGTGTAGTTTGGAACCAAAATTTCTATTTTGCCTTGAAAATTAAGTGATATTGTTCATTCTCCTGGTTATTTGCCTTTTTTAAAAAACGCTACTCCTTTGGGAAGTGCTAAATACAACCTGACCATTTTGAGGGTACCTTACAGCTCCAGTTCTGACCCCAGAGCTGGAGGGTTTGGTGTTAAATGCAGCTACCATAGCTTGGATTTGTACATTCTCCTTTTTTCCAGACAGCTATTTGAACAAGTAAAACAGCCATATCGAGTTCTGCTGGTGTCTGAGTAACAGGGACACAGTAACAAAGCCTACTAAGCCTTGTCTAAAAGCATTCATTACTGGTAGCAGTTTTACCTCAAGTTTTTCAAAATTAATGATAAAATTTATCTAGTGGTTGCTGTAACCCATTTCTGAGGCACTTCCATGGGGGCCATGGAGGCACTGAGCTGGGATCTCTGGAATGTAGGCAGTGAAGATGCCCCAGGAATGGTGTCCTGATGGAGACTCAACACTCAGCGGCATCCTGACAAGGAATCCAGCCAGGGGACCTTTCCCACAGCACCTCCCAGCCTTAGTGATTCAGCAGAGGTGGTGCTCCTGCAAACACACAGCATCACTTTCCAAACTTCAGCCTTGAAATGCTGAGGAATAAAAAATATTTAGCCCTGTCTTCTTGTAGGGAGAGTCTGAACATCAAGTGCCTGAGATGGGAAAGGTGCTCTGAGAAACCTCCCCATGCTTGGGCAGCAGCAAAGTGTGCAAGAACCTCGTGGCCCTTCACTGCCCCTTGGGCATCTGAACCCCTTGAGAAGCACAACCAGGTGCTCTGAGCCTCCTTGGCTGAGCACAAGCCAGTGGCTTTCCTGTGTCACCTCCTGCCTGAGTGTCCCAGAGACAGCTCCAGGGTTGGTGTCTCCGGTCAGGGCATCTCTACCAGGATTGAGATGGATGGTTAACACTGGCAAAGGACAGCAAGAGATGGAGTAGGAAGGAAAAGTGCAAGGGAAGGAAGAAGGAAGGGGAAGAGTGAGAAGGATGAGGGTAGCACCCAGCACAGCAAAACTGGGGCCTCAGAGAGGACAAATGCAGGTGGGCTGAGGTATGTGTGGCCACCACCAAGAACTCTGGGTGCTGCTGAGTCAAAGGCAGAAGGGAGTGTGAGAAGTGGGGTGTCACCTCTAGGGACATGCAGGGACTCTTAGAAATCCACTCCAAAAGCTTGTTAGTTGCCTGGGTGAGACAACCACCTCTGAGGTCCCACTCAGGGCCCACCTCACCTGGAGGCAGGTGGGCAGTGTTGATCCATCCCTGCCTCTTCTCTGCCTCTCTTAGAAGTCCATTATCTTGAAAAACATGAATCTTTGCAGGCTGGCCAGAAGTTCAACTGTTCTCTCTTAGGAGCCTGAGCTAGGAGTGGCTTTCAGGTCTCAGGAGGTCTCCTCAGGGCTGTGGTTGAGAAGGACAATATCTCTTCTCACTGTGCTCATTTAGGAGAGAGGCTGTGAGAGCAGCCCCGAGCAGCACAGCCCGAAGGGAAGGGGCCAGGTGAGAGTCAGTGTGCAGGAGGCAGTGACAGGAACACATATGGTGGCACAGCAGGGAGAGGACAGGGGGAGAGGCTTAGGGATGCTTTGAGAGACAAGCTGCAGAAGAGAGAGGAGGCAGCTTTTGACAGCAGGAAGGATGGGAAGAGAAGGGCACCTGGAAGCCAGAGCAGAGTTCCCATCAGGGGCTGTGCTCTGCCAGGACAGTATTTGTGGGACATTTGTGACAAATCCCCAGCCAGGGATGTGAGCAAGCAGGGAAGGCCTGCAGAGGAAAATGAGGTATCTGTCACCCATCCAGCCAGCTACAGCCCAGCATGGCAGGTAACTGCCAGTAACCCCTAGAGAGCATTAAATGATGCATTTGCTATTGCGCAGCAAGGACCTGCTGCTGCTCTGCTGGGCACTAACAGCAATAACACAACTCCCTGCCTCCCCTGCTCCGGCACAAGCCAGCACCCACCTTTCTCTTCACCATCTCAGCCTTAAAATGCCTCCAATGACATCAGCTCCTGCAAAGAGCTGGCCAAAACCAGGAGCTCCTCCCTGCTCCTCTCATACCACAGCCCACCCACACATCTGTCTGAGCCCCAGCAGGAACATCCAGCATCCACGTGGGTGTTGTGTCAAATCAGGGCAGAAAAACCACACATTGGTTACATTTGGTACCTACACTGTGTAACCACTGGGCCCAGAGTGATGATGGCTGGTGCTGGCAGGGATGCAGGTCTTTTATTAAGCTCTATAAGAAGAGTTTGATCAGAAGCACTGGAGTTTTGGAGATGTTCTGTTCCCACCCCTTGCTGTGAATGATGTTTTAGCCAAGCAAATAAGTAACAGAAGCCGTTCCCAGGGAAGGCAGCACCACACCAAGACTTTGTGAGCTCCCAGCATAAAGCACACAGGAATATTTTTGTAAAGACAATTTAAATTAACCTCAAACTCTGCCAAATGCAGTCAAGTGGCCAGTGCTGGCTCAGTGCACTTCTACTGCTCCCCAGGCTGGATTCAGGTAACCCATTCCCAGCTTTGGGAGGTCCAAGCCCCTTCTGCTGCCCCAGCAGGTCCCTGCCACGTTGATGACCATCAACAGCTGGTGCCCCATGGGGAGAAAAAGCAGAGGAAATGTTGCCACAAAGAGCCTCTTCTTTCATTTTCTTTGGCACATTGTGTGTCTAAAGCTTCATCTCAGCTGCTGACATTCCCTCCCTCACACGAGTGTCATGAGGATTCACTGACAAATGCTGGAAGCAGCCTTTGGAAGATGAAATGCTTCCAGTGTTAAACACTACTATTTCTCCTGCTTGATGGCCGTGTATAGATCTTTGTCTGCAGAGCGCCTGCCAAATCATTACTCATTGCTGGCTTCTGCATCCTCTGAAGCCCTTCCTGACAGATGTGCCTTCTGCAGGCAATCTTCTGCCCCATGCTTTTTCTAAACACCAGCAATTCTTGCAGCAGTTGCCTAAAAAGTATCTTTAAATGCATTGCCTGCTTTCAAAAGCCTTTTCTTAACAGCTCCTTGTGCTTTGCAATTGCTGTGCTCTGAATCCAGACCCTTGCAGGTCCAGAGCTGTGTTTGTTTGCAGTCTCCATGTAGCAGGGACGGTGCAACTGGTACAGCTGCATCAGAAATCCTACCAGGGCATGGAGAATAGATTTTAAAAGCACAAAATGGAAACAGCTATGTATACACCCTGCTGCCCTTCAAAGCTAATGTGGAAATTTGCAAAAAAAAAAAAAAAAACAAAAAAACCAAACAAAAAAAAAAAAAAAACCAAAAAAAAAAAAAACCAGCCTGTTTTCTGTTTTGGGATGCAGAAGGTTTTTAATGACTCAGGTCACTGTTCCAGCAGCAGAAGCATCCAAAGGGTGTCAGCATTGAAAGCAGCATTAGCAACTCGTGATGAGCTTCAGACAGCAGCAAAAAGAAAGAAGGAAGCTCCCTGTTGGCTTGCTCCATAGTCAATGAGAGGGTTGGTGTGGAGCCATGAGACCACAAAAATGCAAATAGCTTTTTTATTTAAACAACAATTTCAATGAAATAGAGAAAGCCACACAAGAAAAGTCTTGCAGCGCTGCTGGGCTGAGCTGCAGAGCTCCTTGGGAGGATGCAGTGGCTGGGCTGGCTGGGAGAAGGAGCAATAACCATGCCCAGGGAAAGCACACACTGAAATGCAGCACAGGCTGCCAAAGGCAGTTGTTAATGGTGCCCAGAGAAGCCGCACACGGTCTGGTTTGCGCGGGGCCGGAGCGGCGCTGCGGGAGCGCCCGGCGGGGCCATCTGGCACTGCTGAGCCCCGGCCCTCCCTGCACGGCCACAGCCCCACGGCCTGCCCACAAACACTCCGACTACAGCTCCCAGGAGTTCTGTACTGGAATTAGCTCCTTGCCTTCAACCACCTTCCCTGGATGGCCAGCCAGCCTGTCCCTCCATGGAGGGGACAGAGCCTGCCGTGCCTCCTCTATCGATGTGATTTTGTTTCATAGGACGCTGAAAGTGTTAATGAGGGCAGTCTTTAATGTACATTGAAACATATCTGGTGGGTTTAATCTATCATGGCATGAGCCCAGTGCTTGCCTGCAAGGGAACAGACCTTGTTCTCAGTCCAGGAGTGCAGTCTCCAAGAGGTCAGGATGTGACATAGAGGATGTCCTTTTGCCAGAAATGCCCATGTGCCCAGCCTCACTGTGCAGCTCAACAAGGCACACATCGCCCCTGGGGGATTTGCAGTCAGGGCTGGGAAGGGGACCAACCCTGCACTGTTAGTTTGTGTGACATGTCCCAAGCCTTTTGTGGTCACAAAGTCTCCTGGAGCCAGGGAGAGTTGCTGAGTTCCTGGAAGAAGGCTGACCATCTGTCAAGTCAATTAGAGAAGCTTAGTTCCAGTGTGCTTGGGTGTTTTCATGGTTTGTCTTCAGGCTTCCCACCAAAAACTCCACACCCATTTCCAAGGAGACTAAAGCACTCATTAGTGATCTGACACTGGGCATGTCAAGGTCAGTAGAAGTGGTGTTACTGAGCATCACCCTGGGCACCCAGAGCCATCACTCAGTGCATCCCCAGTGCACACACAAGAAAGCAGAGACGTGGTCCAAGTGGCACAAAATTGCAGACCACTGTCTCACCTCCACCTCCCTGCAGGAGAGAGCAGGCAAACAGACCCCAAGGCTCTGAGACTCCAGGGTACTGTGTCATTCCTGAGCTCCAGCACTGACACAGGGTAATTGATGCTGACAGATATGACCTATATAGTTATACTGAGAATATGTATTCTATGGGCTATGGGAAGGGACTTTGCACAGGACCACTGATGCCCCAACAAGCAGCCTGTGGGATCTTTATTTGTGTGCAAACACAAGCAAGGGCAGCTCTTAAACACCAATGCCTTAGTGAGAGGAGGACCAAAGCCTCCAGCTGGCACCCTGCAGGCAGAGGGAAAGGGAGTTGGATTCAGGAAACAGCCCCATCTCCCCAGGAGGACAGCACTGTTCATGGACACTGGGTGCAGTAGGCACAGGGAGGAGAGACCAGGAGAGGAGGTAGAGGGGCTGGGAGCTGCCTGGATGCTCACTGCCCCGGGCCCTCTTCCACCCAGTGTCCTGGAAATTAAGACCCAGTCCTGACTGTAGTGCAGGCAAGCAGCTCCAGAGCTAAAGCTGCTGCTCCAGGTGGGGAGAAGAGATCATGGCAGGTAAAACACCATTTTCAGCAGTGCCTGAGTCTCACCAGCTTTTCCAGTGCTGGACCAACCCGGTGGTGCTGGGCAAGCAGACAGGATTGTTTAAGCACCAGCCATGGCCCTGTTAATTAGCCCAGTCCCTAATTTGTGCTCCTCAGCCCTGTTCCCCCACCTCGTTTTTCCCACTTCAGCTCGACAAGGGAAGAGTGACCATCACCCTGCTGCCTCTGGGCTCCTGCTCCCCAGCACATTCCCAGAGGATCACCGGAGGCCGTCACCATTTTCCTTTTGCTGGTTCCCGCTGAATCATTTCTCCTGCATGTTTGATGGCCCAAACTGTATTAACTGTAATTTTGTATGAAGAGTGACTGTCCATTGGTTTAATAGAGCATTAGTTATTGTAATAATTTATTGGCTGTTGGTAATGTATTTATTAGTTACAAAATGTTAATAAAGTGCCAGCTCTTTTCTAGTGTGAGAGTGGTTTTATTGTGTCTCCCTTGAGCACATCCAGCTTCTCAAACTTGTGATTTCACCTTATGGCTGCTCCACAAACACACAGCACAACACACAGCACCAGCTGTCTGCCAGAGCCTCATCCACCTGGAAATAAGGACTCCAAAATGATGTAACCAAAGGATACTTCATTTTATGTAAGTATTTGGCAGGATTTTTTTTCCTTTGCCCACCAGAGGCAGCAGCAGGGCAGAACATCCATGCTGCCCCACCTTTTCCTCCATCACATCAGTTACAAATCCTTCACAAGGCACAAGCTTTGCTTTTCTTTGTGTGAGCACAAAATCAGAAGATCCACTGCTGCTTCAATTCAGTAAATGGTGTGTTCTCCTCCCTGCAGTAGCACAAAACGTGGAGCATCCCTCCCTCCCTTTCAAACAATGCTTGAGCCAGTTTGTTCCTTTATGTTTAAACTAAAGATCTTCCATTATTTGGGGCATAATATAGAAGTAATGAACTTGAAGAAACCGAGAAAATTTTCTACAAACCTCAGCAAAGGAAAATGAACCATTGCTCCTATTGACTTCACCAAATTCCAGTGATGTGGCTTCAGCTGGACCCATCCTCAGGCAGGAATTTCCACATGGCCCATCCTGTGAATCAGACAGAACTACAGGTCAGCTTTGAGAAAAGTAAATGGCTGAGAGGGAAAGGATTTTGCTTTGTGTATTGATACTGGGGATTTTTAGAACTTTCTCCGGAACACCATCCTGCTCAGATTCTGCCTGGGTGTTCAGAACCCTGAAGTCATCAGGGTTATTTTGCCTGAATGGGAATTCTCATTTCCCTGGGCAGAAGCTTTATTTCAGCTGCTCTTCTACCAACACCATCGCTTCTTTATTTAATTAAATACATATATAGGACAACAATGGAGATGAACAAGGAAAAGCCCATCCTGATACTCCCCATGAAAATCTCAAGACCCAGCAATTTTGCAACAAACACAAGTCAAGAAGAACCACATCCTTTGGTGGCAGTTTCTGTTTTCCCTATGAATAAAGCCTTTTTTTAATTTCAAGATAAGGATCAAATTGAAGTCCCAAGGCTTTGGAAAGCGCCTGCCTGGCATCCCCAGCTACTCTTTGTCAAGGAACCGACAGTGCAATCTCAAAGCCTTTCAAGATGAAATCAGACAGCTGCTAAATTTTGCATGCAAAAGCTACCGTTGAAGTGGAGCTAATAAAATGACTCACTAATAAAACATTCATGGAAAACTCCAAAATGTGTAATTGGGTCATCATTTCATTAGCAAACACACGTGTTCTCGGGGATTTTGGTGAGTCCAGAGCCCCCTTTTGCTGTGCCTCCAAAAAAGGGGTTGTGGGGGGATGTTGTGGGGGGGTGTTTGCTGCAGAAGGGTTGCCCACCCACTGCAGAGCCTTTCCAGGAGATTTCCACAAGGCTTTTGTGAGCAGCTGGGTCCCCATGTGAGCTTGAGGCAGTCGAGCCAGAACTGGGGGGCTCAGCCCCCAGCAGGGGTCACAGGGAGGGGCAGCAGCTCCAGATTTCAGCAAGCCCTGGGTCTGCACCAGGAGCTGGGTACAAACAAGGAAAGGGGCACAGGGGCTTCCTGAAACGTCCCCCAAAGCTGTCAGTGGACTAGCAGGCAATGGCTTTCTGGTGATTCTGAGAGCAAGTTAATGATGGAGAAAATGCCTGGGAGCTCTTGGAGGGCCAGATCTGTCCTGTCCAGTGGCACCTTCACACTGAGTGCATGCACCTGCATGGGAGCACCCTGCTCTGTGGGGCCCTGTGGCACCCAGTGGGGCACAGGACAACCTCACCTCACCTCTTCCTGTTCTGCTGTCTGCTCTCCACTTCTTAAGAAACTTTGGTAGCATAGGGGAAAAATTACTGTTTATGATTTTGTCCACATGTAAATGGAAAAAAATAAAAGGAAAAAAAAAACAACAAAACTATAGCTTTTAGAAATTTACCCTTATGCTACTACCAAAGTTTTTCCAAGCCTAAAGTCTCCCTGGAGCAGCCTGCAAGCCCAGAACTCTCAGGAGAGGTGGGAAATGGGCTGGCAGAGGCACCTGTACTGGTTACCACCATGCAGGTTACCTCCTTGGGCCACCCAGCCAGCACGGGTATTTTCAAAGCTGAGCTGAAGATTTTTCCAGGGACAGGACCTGCCCCAGGCTCTGGGCCATTCCTTGGCACTGGTCTCACTACAATGACACCACTCAGGGCCAAGTACCCTTCCAGGCAGGTCCATAGGGCCACCCTGGGATGGCCAATGCCCCTTCCATCCCACTCTCCATGCCAAGTGTGCCCAAGCTGCTGGCTGATGCTGTCTGTCCATCCTTTATTTGGGCTCTCCAAAGGATGCTTCACGGGCACCCAGTCCCTGAAGAGAGACAGGGCCCCTTCCCTACTCCTTTGGTGTGGCAGGGGAGGACCAAATGACTTTTTTTCTCTGCTCTTCCTTGAGGTTTCAAGTGTCTGCCCTTCTAGAGTGGCCCCACTGGGCTGTGGGGGAGGATCAGCTGCAGCCCCACAACTGCCCTGGCCTCCAAGAGGAGCACAATACCCCATTTCCTCCACCTTTGTAACCAGCTCACATTTACCACTGTCTTATTATAGAGATTTTTTTGCTTTCTAACCATTTCAATTCACAAAAATGTTCTCCTCTCCTCTAACTCTGTCTTTGCCTTCCTCTCTCCCTTCTCGCCCTCTGTGCTCCCCTTTGCAGAACCGCATGCACGAATCTCTCATGCTCTTCGACTCCATCTGTAACAACAAATTCTTCATCGATACCTCCATCATTCTCTTCCTCAACAAGAAAGACCTATTTGCTGAGAAGATCAAGAAGTCACCTCTGACCATCTGCTTCCCTGAGTACACAGGTAGGTGCTGGGGCTGGCACAGCACAGCTGCTGTGACACCCACCCTGCGCCACCGGGGCCGGGGGGACAGAGGGGACAGGGCGCCTTTGGGGGTGCAGGAGCACTGCAAAAGCACCTTCATGAGCTGTGATGCAGCTCCAGCACCCCACTCATGGGCTGGGGCTGTGTCCTGGCTGGGGCAGTTCTTGTGGCAAAGGTGCCTGAGCAGCTGGTGGGACAGAGAGGGGATCAAGACAAATGGAGAGGAGATGAAATGAGCCTGGGCACAGGGAGCTGTGGAAAGAAGACTTGGCAGGAGCTGACTGGCCACCACTGGAGCCATCCTGTTTGCTGGTGGTTCCTGGGAATCTCCTGTGAGAGGAGGAGCTAAGACTCATGGTCCTCCAGGCTGTATCCTCCAGGAGTGCCTTCACGCTGGGTGTGGCTGGGGGAGGAAAGAGCCCCTTTACAACAGGAATCTGTGGAACCTCTAGAGAATCATCCATTTTGTACTGAAACCAACATGGCCTGGGGAAAAGGATAAATAACCAAGAAGATGGGCAAGAATAGATCCTTTGGAATTCTCTAAGGGAAAGAAAAAAGCCAGTTTAAATTCAGACTCGAGCATCCCCTGCAGATACTGAGGTGTCTCTGAACTGTTCCACCCAGAGCACATCCATCCTGGATGCCAAACCCTGGGGACAAGGAAGTCCCCCAGCAAGATGGCACCCATTCCCCCACAGCATAAGTACACCAGCATTTCCACCAGAGGCATTCAGGCTTCTCCATCCCGAAGGCACCAGCATTTCCTCACCTGGTAGAACAATCCAGACTGTCCCATGTGCAGCTGTATGGCACAGCCAGGCCACCCCATGGAGGGGCACAGCCCGGTGGCACCGGCCCAGCCTCCCTCTCCTTTGGCCACCCACTGCATCAGGAACGAGGGGAACCAGCGAGCTGGGAAAGGAAAATAAATCTCCAGATAATAGCAGCTCTCGCAAAGGCGATTTCAGGGGCGTAACTCAGCTTTGTGGCTTCCCGCGAGGGGCCAGCGCAGCCTCTCCCGCTGCCCTAAGCAGCTTAAGGCAATAATGCACATTTTTCGGCTCAAACATCTGGCGCCTCTCCAGCCCACCTTCCCAAAGCAAAAACTGGGAGGTTTCCCAGTCACCACACGTGTGTCCCCACACGGCTCCTGGGCCACCAGCACCACCCCAGTGCCAGGGTGAGCCCTTCAGCCACCCCAGGCAGGGCACACGGGGGCTCAGCCCCACCGAGGGGGTACAGCTGGTGTCCATGGGTGATGTTGGGGTGGCCACCAGCTCTCCTGGCCATCCCTGCCCCTGCCTGGCCGAGGGGCCACCAGGCCATTCACCTCCAGGCCAAGAGCAGTGTGGGGGTGTCCCTGTGCGGGGACATCCCTCAGGCTCGCCGGCTGGGCACACCTGGGGCACCCTGCCCTGCCTGGGGGACCCTGCCCTGCCCTTCCCGGGAGAAAAGGGGAGAGGGCAGAGCAGCAACACCCAGGGAAGGAGGAGCCCTCCACAGGGCTTGGGTGTGATGTTTTCAGGGAAAATGGGGCAGAGGGGGAGCAGAAGGGTAATGGGTGTGGGAAGGAGGGAGATGGGAGGAAAACGGACCCTGTAAGGGGTGAAGGGGAGGGTGGGTGAAAATGAATAATTTTGCCCGTTTCTCTTCCAATGAAAGCTCCCCGCGAGCAGCGCGGGGCCGGGTGTGCCGGGAGGGAGGGACGCGGCCCTCAGGCCTGACCCCGCTCTGCCCGCAGGTCCCAACACCTACGAAGATGCGGCCGCCTACATCCAAGCACAATTCGAGAGCAAAAACCGCTCCCCCAACAAGGAGATTTACTGCCACATGACGTGTGCCACAGACACGAACAACATCCAGGTGGTTTTTGACGCCGTCACCGACATCATCATTGCCAACAACCTGCGGGGCTGCGGCTTGTACTGACCCCGCGCGGCGCTCAGCGACTGCTTGGGTGGCGGTCCCGCCGCCAGGAGAGAAAAGAAACATAAAAATAACGGGAAAAAAAAAACAACCCCAAAGCAACCACACACAGACACACAGACACACACACACGCGGGGAAAAAAAAAGATAAAAAAAAAGAAATGAAAAAAAACAGATTGAAGGAGAGAAAAAAAAGTCATCATAATCATGCGAGTTGATCATAATCATGCGAGTTGGTAAATAAAAAGGCATAAGGAAAAATTATATATATACGTATATATATATATAAAAAAAATCCACACCCACCTTTTTAGTTTGTTTTTTCGAACCGCCTTGTCCCAGCAGGCTCCTCCCTCCGGCCCGCGGTGTCCCGGCCTGGGGCACGCCTGGCCTGTGGGGCTCTGCCCGGCCCCACCATCCCACAGCTCCCCCGTACCGGCAGGGAAAGGGGAAAGGGCAGCGCCCGGGGGCACTCCGGTTCTCCTCCCAGCAGTTATTTGACCATGGGCTGCTATTTTTAATTATCATTATTATAATTCATTGTTGTGGGTTGGCTTTTTTAAATTATTGTTATTTTGTTGGTTTTTTTTCCAGCATGGGCAAGGCCGGGCTGCCCCTGCCTGTCCCCGGCCCCGCTGCCACCTTCAGAAACAAAAAGATTTTTCTTTCTTTTCTTTTCTTTTCTTTTCTTTTCTTTTCTTTTCTTTTCTTTTCTTTTCTTTTTTTTTTTTTTTTTTTTTTTTTTTTAAGAAGGAGGGAAAAAATTGGAAACTGCCCCCGGCCACATGTCACAGCTAAAAAGAGAAACAAGCAGACCTTCTCCCATTTCCCACCGTGACTGTTCCGGGGGAAGGCTGCAGTGGGGCATCCTCCTCCTGCTCCCTTCCCAGGGTTTCAGGTCGGATTTTCTGAATTCCCACCCCAATTCAGGCCAAAGCCCTCACCAGCCCGAGCCGGCGGGTTTTTCCCATTTTTTCCCTCCTGGTTTAGCAGCTCCCTGCTCCCGGTCACTGCTCACTCTCCAGGTCCGTATCCAAAAGCACAGCTCGGCCCCCCCAGCCATAGTCCCCCTCATCCCTCCTTCAGGGCCGACCAGGGACATCAGGGAGGGCTATACAAATATATATATATATTGGTTTCTTTTATTTTTTGTTTAGAGTATTTTTTTGTTTTCGTTTTGTTATTATTTTTACCTCTTTCCAGTGAATGCTTTTTTGTGCTGCTTTTCTCTCCCCCTCTCCTGCCCCAGTCCTCTCTCCCTTTTAGTGAATGGTGTTTTCTCTCTCATGTGGGGATGTTTGTGCTGCAAAATAAGAAAAAAGGGGAAAAAAAAAAAGAAAAAAACTTTAAAAAGCAAACTTAAAAAAAAAGGCAAGAATGAAAATAATTTAAAACTTTTAAAAAACACACACAAAACCACAAAAAAATAACTTAAAAATAATAAAAAACAAGAAAAATCGAATGTAGTGTTTACATTGAAGCCACTGTTTTCATGACCAATCCCTTGTCATTTCTACTTTGATTAGTAACCAGACGTCTTCACAGTTTCACTTTTACGAGTTACCTTTGCTGAAGAAGAGCAGTCACACCTGTTCAAAAGAAAATGAATAAATAAAGAGGAAACTTAAAAAAAGATATTATATATATATATATATAAAAAGCGCCAGGTCTTTCTAAGCCTTTCTATTACCAATCAGTGAGGTTTCTGTGATATATTACACACTGCCAATCTCTTTCTCTGACTAATGGAAAAATTCATGTGTAGCTCAATAAAGAGAATGTTTGTCTGTACCCCGGGCTCTCCCTCCCACGCCTCCGCCTCCTTCTTTCCCCCACGCCTGCCTGCCTCCTTCCAAAGAGAGGAAGAAAAAATATCAAAAATTACATTTTGGGGGGGATTTGCTGCTGGTAGCAGAGGGAGAAGGGAACTATGGATTGGTGTAAATATAGAATGGGTGTAAATCCTAAGAAAGCCATGGGTGGAAGCTCTCTGTTTCTTCCAAAGCAAAAGTCCCCCCAGGCAAGAAAAGATCTTTCTTTCTTTAGGGAATGCAAAGCTCATCACCAGGGTGAGTCCTTCATTTATGGCAACATGAATCCCACAATATTCAAGTGTTTCTCCCTGAAAGTGGAAGGTTTTCCAAGAAAGTTGAGGTTTTCTCCCTGCTGCTCAGGGAATTAGGGGCTTGTTTGGATCTTTGAGGGGTTGGGTTCTTTTCCCAGTTGGGGTTTTTTCCCAGTTGGGGTTTTTCTTGCACTCTCCTTCATCCCAGGTCCCCAGCTCCTGTGCCTGCCAGCACTGGTCACCGTGACCACAGGTGGGACTCCTGGAGAGCCCCTGGCCACAGCGCTGGCACTGCCTGGCACGGGGCTGGCTCTGGGCACCACACCTGACATCCATCCCCTCCTGTACCACGGGAACACTTCCAAACCCCACGGGACCACCCGGGATGGAGCCATAGGCAAGGTGACCCCCTGTGCCACCCGGCGTGTCCCCTGCCCAGCCCCGGGGAGGGGGGGAAGGAGGGAGGGAGGGAGGGAAGGAGGGAAGGAGGGAGGGAGGGAGGGAAGGAGGGAGGGAGGGAGGGAGGGAGGGAGGGAGGGAGGGAGGGAGGGAGGGAGGGAGGGAGGGAGGGAGGGAGGGAGGGAGGGAGGGAGGGAGGGAGGGAGGGAGGGAAGGAGGGAAGGAGGGAAGGAGGGAAGGAGGGAAGGAGGGAAGGAGGGAAGGAGGGAGGGGTGCTTGGCAGAGAGCAGCAGCAGCTCCTGACCAACACGGCTTTTCCAAGGCTCCTGCTGTTTACAGCCACCAGAAGCGTATGCTGGCACTGGGAAAGTCGATCAGGCCTCGCCTCAGATGACCTCCCTTCGCAGGGAGGCAGAGCCAGCCAAGAGGCCAGCACTGGTCCTGTGCTCCTGAGCACAAACCAGCCTTTCACGGCTCAAGTAGGTCACTGTGCAGCGCTGCCGCAGGCAAAGGTGCCATCCAGCGGCTGGCCAGGGTCCACTCCTCTGGGAGCTGCCGGGAAAAGTCAGGAGAGCAACAGAAGCCTGGAAAGAACAGCCCGAGTCTCTGAAACACCATGAGAAAACATGAGAAATCACACTACAGAAATTTACAAACGATTTCCAACACTGATCAAGGTTTTATTTTTGTTTTGTTGGGTTTTTTTAAACAGTAAAAACAAAACAGCTGTGTTCAAAGCAAAACCAAAGATCTCAAAAAATTTTTTTGAGGTTTACTAATAGCATTGCAAGGTAAGGCTTCCCAAAGAGTTTTATTGAAATAAATTATTTTCACCTAAACATTGATGCAATTCCTCTCATTAAATTCACCTTCACCTAAAAACCAACAGTAAAAAAACTACCAACAATTCTAGATAATACTGGGCTCCTTCTAAAGGACGGTGAAACTAGAACTCACTCTTCAGTAGTTTAAAAATTAAGTCACTGCCATGTAAAATTCAACTAGATAAGCTAGTGGCGGCGGCGCCAAGGGGATCTCAAAATTCTTTTAAAAATCCAGGTTAGCAGGTTGGGCTGCAGCCAGCAAAGGTCCAGCTGCCCCCGTTCCTCCAGTCTTTCTGAATAAACTCAGGGTGAGATTGTGGGGTTAAAAATGAAATAAAAAGCAAGATAATGGAGCGATCTCTGCACCGCCCATCGGTGTGGTGCTGGAGTCCAGGACAGGCAGGTTGTGACTCCCTCGGCTCACGGCAACACTGTGACCTCACCTTAGGTCCCTCTTCTTCACTCCATCCCCTCTGTCCCTTGCTTGTTCCTGGACATAAAGGCAAAGGCAAAGTGCAGCCCTGGGGATGGACAGAGCCAAACCTCTGCCAGTGCAGAAGAGCCCAGCAACAGTGAACTATTTTATGCAGGAATCAGCGCTTTGCTGCACAATTCATGAATTCAGGTTTTTCTGTGTTGTGTAGCCAGACAACTTCATCCAGTGTAAGAACCTCCCAGCGAGGCTCCCCCAGCCCTTCAAGCCGCCCTACGTAACACCTTGGCTGCTGAAGGAACAGGGACTGAGGAGCCTGCTCGTCTAACACAGGGCTTGCTGCAAGCTTCTAAGCTTCCTTCCTCGGAGTAACTGGCCCTGATTTCGAGCAGAATGTGCCTGTGCACTCCGTGACCTGCACCCACAGCTACCTCAGAACACACTTCCCCAGCCTCTGCTGTGCCGTCAGCCCCATAGCTCATGCCAGCTGCAGAAGTCATGCCCGTGGTTTAGAAATTGCCTTTTGTTGTGTAGAGGATCAACGTCACATAGAAAATATTACAAAAAAGGTTAATTTGTCAGCTGTCCAAACATTATTAGACCACATGCTTTATACAGCAGAGAGGCAGCCAGCTCACTCGGCAGCACAGCCAGCTGAACTCTGAAGAGACACTTTCTTGCTGGTATAGAAAGCGCAGGGTTTTTTGTACGTAATTTATTTATTCAACGTTGCTCACGAGGAGGAGGAGGAGGGGCAGCGAGCGCTAAGAGTTTTGCTGCATCTGAAGTCTCCGTTCGGCGGCGGCAGCCAGGGTCCTGCGGCGCAGGGTGGCGGCGTCCGCCGCTCCCTCGGGCAAAGGCTTCTCTGTGCTCAGCTCCTCATCGGAGGTTTTGTTCAAGTAACGCCTGAGGGAATAAAGGAAAAGATGAGTGAGCAAAACCCACCTCGTTCTGGCTCTGAGAAATGCATTGCTGCAGTCGGGAGGGCTGGAGGAAAATGCCTCAATAAAAGTGCACGCAGGTTATGTGCTCCTAAAAAAGCCCACATCATCTACAACAGGCTCTGCAGAGTTGGCACAAGCTCTTAGGTTTTGTACAAGATCTTTGTGCCTTTGGGAAGGAGCCAGTTCTAAAGGTCAGGGCTGTCCTCAGCTCAGAGCCATTCACAGCAGGTGAGTTACTGACTCCCTCTGTTCCTGTTACTCCACTCCTCAGCCTCTGGCACTGCCTACCACAACAAGGCACTCCCCGATGGCAGCAGGTAAGCCAGTGACAGAGGGGGCGCTAGGGGCTGCACACTCTAAGGCCAGGGGGCAAGGAAGTTGCTGCCAGAGTTAACATCCCAGTGAATTCTTACACTTTAATGGCAAAAAACCAGTAGTTTGAAATTCAACAGCTCTTCAAACCAGTGAACAAGAAAGTCAAAAATACTCTGTCTTCCTAAAAGACATTTTTTCAAACATCAAGGAAAAATTAAGTCTAAGAGTAAGTCTGTTTATAGACTTATAAATGGTGTCACACTCCCAGGTATTTATAGGGCATTTCAGTGTAGAAAAGAAAAAGAGCAGCAGTAGCCTGACAACACCAAAGGACCCAGAACCTGTGTCCCTGCAATACAAAGGAAGGGAAAATACTTGATAAAAACACTGCAGTGTTTTCTACATCACTAAAGTGCTTTTCCTTTTCTGCTTAATCAGGAACTGGATGCCAGTAAAATCTACCAACGTAACTGGAATACCAGTACAAAATTCGAATTCTACCTGTAACAGCTATTACTCATTGGGCTAAAAGAAACAGTTCAAGTTGGTCCCTCTCTCTTCAGCAGTGCTGACTGGCTGGTGCTGAGCACCTCTGGTGAGATCTAGTAAGGGTCACCTGTCAGATCTGCACTGCTCTGGGCTCTGTATCAGGAAAAAGTGATGCCTGACAGGAATTTCAGCTGTAAGAGCACAGGCAGTGAGGGCTGACACTGTGCCAGGAGCCAAACTAAAGATTGCTAAAGGATTCAACCCAAGTAACCAGTTCTCAGTACATTCTTAGACTAAAGCCCACTGAAGCTGGAAAAATCAGCCTTTGATTTCAAAGAGCTTTGGATGAACTGCACAGGAAGCTGTGTGCATGTTGGGACATGTGATGCTATTTCTGAGCTAGGTTTAGCAGTACAGCATCCTGAGCCTGCTGTGGCAGATGTATTCATTCCTCTTACTACTTTTCACATCAATCCAGGCTCTCAGTGGTCCAAACCGATTTGAAACCCATTCTGGGGGACTCTGAGTGGCCAGAGTGGAGTTTCAGTAATGAACATACTTTCGAGCTTGTTGCAACAAGTCCTCCTTCCGCTGAACCAGCATTCGCTGCCTCTCATCGGCTGACTTGGAAAAGCGACTTCCCCTGGCCTCAAAATCTTCTGCTTCATTAGGTTCTGCTTCCATCTCGTTGAATTCCACCATTTCTTCCAGTCTAGAGTTCAGTTCAAGAGGCACTCTCTCAGTCTAAGAGAAAAGGAAATAAAGCATACATCTTTGCAGAATTTGGACTTCTTTGCATCAAAACAAGAAGCTACAAAGAATTGTCATTTTCTGAGGCACTGGAAGAAACCAGAGTCTCACCTGCTGTACCCAATTCCTTCGGGTTCCTTTGAAAAACCCAGCCAAAAAACAGAACAAAGCTATTTCAAACCATGCTCAAAGATCCTGTATCCTATAACGCTGTATCTTTTATGCCATGTTTGAAAGTAATGTCAAAGACAAACATTAATTACTCATAATTAATGCTCTCTGAAAATGGGGCATTTGAAAGTCAGATTCTGCAGCTGACTTGACAAGTGATGCAACAGTAAAGAGTTGAAAAAGCAGAAATCCACATACTAAGGAAAGAATAACAAATGTATTTGCAAAGATAATTTGTGCTCAAGAAGGGAATTTATGAGGCTTCGGTTCACTGGGTTCTGCAGCACCCAAATCATCCTGGTTTAGACTGCTGGAGCAAGGCTGGCAACTGTCCCCAGCACAGTGTGCCAAGAGAGGAGCTGGCAGCCCTACATGGCACCTCTCCCCCCGACAGCCAGCTGATAACACTAACCCGAAAAGTGAGCTGCTGGGTGATGGTGTGGGTGCACAGCAGAGGGGAAACAGCACATCCTGATCACACCCTGCCACACACCACCAGATCAGCCCCCAGTGCAGAAATGCACAGCCACGGCCAGAGCCAGGAGTGGTGGCATCAAGAAACAAATCACCCCAGGGAAGCACTGAAGGCTGCAGCCATCATTTGGTATCCTAGAGAACAACTCAAGCCAGTGGGATGCTCCAAGGCAGCTCCTACTGCCTGGTTTGGGGCCTTTGGCAGAGCTGCCGATTCCCTGGGACTGCTGCTCCAGCCCCAACAGCCCAGACGTGGCAGCATCACAGTACAACACACAGGCTCAGGCAGCTGAGGCGCAAAACAAGTTGAGTCATGCCAAAGCCCTAGAGACAGGCCAGTAAGGCCATCTCCCTAACAGAACAACTTCAGAGAGCAAACACCGAGACAAATGTCACTTCCCATTAGGTAGGTGAGCCAAGCAGGAGTCCCAGAGCCCAAATCAGCACGGTACAGACACTGCAACCTCAAACACAAGTGTGGGTGTTCAGCCTCTCTCAGCAAAACCACCACTGCTGCAATTTACCAAAGTGCACACAAATGCACTGGGATGACACAGGAGCAACCACTGGACTGCCTCACAAAGCACTGCCACATCCCTGAGGAGGGAAAGAGAGCCCCATGGAATGATCCCATGGATTGTGCTGGGGACCAAGATGACCTTGGCAGACCCATGGAACAGGTACAGAGCAACTCAATTGCTGCTTCCAATTGCCACACAGGTGGGCAGGGAAAAGGGAAGCTCTGCTGGGGGAAGCAGAGAGGCCACTCTGAGTGGCCACTCAGAGGCCACTCTGTCAATGGTCAGACAAGATCACCCCTTTGTCCCCCTGGGCCATTTGTGTCAGAAGATGCAAGCTGGCTCACCTAAGGTTTGGGGGTTTTTCATAAGGTTACAAAGATTCAAAACCAAAAAATGCTTGATCCAGACCAAGACTGTCATTCCTGCAGTTCTGTAGCTGCTACCTCAGGCTCATACCAAATATCTGTACCATCACTACCACCTCTTCCTCAGCCTCAACTGCAGAATCACACCAAATCAAAGGATCTTTTGTCTTGCAACCTGCTAACAAGGGAACTGCTACAGTTGAATTCCAGGTAGTAACAGGTTGGCTCTTCAGGTCACTAAAGGCTGCAGAGGAAGTCACACACCTCACAAATTTACTCAACAAGCAGAAAGAGAGATTTATAAAACAGAACCCCTCAGGATGTCACTATTACAGTCAGGGAAAACAAAAGTGAAATGAGATCTTCCTTTACTCACAGGGCAATTTTCTTTCTCTGCCACACTTTAGCTAGCACATGCTGCTTAGTAAAGGCCTTAGCAAAGAACAGCAAAACCCATTATTGTGCTGTGCATACAGAAGGGCTGTTATCTCTTGGTCCAGTTCATATCTCTCTCCATTCCCACCAAAGCTCCCCGTGTCGTAAAGTGCTTCCTCCAGAACACAAAAGAATTCTTATACTCTAAAAAGAAATACTCCTCCTTTTAATGGAAGTGTTTGGAGATGTATAGAATGGGAATGAGAAGAAAAAGAGGAAGAGCAAAGCTACCTGCTCTTCATATTCCACAGACAGGCATGGGCTGACCAGACATGAAAAGAGACATGATGATCCTCTGTTCTTTGTACCATTTGAGAGCACTTTCCCTCAAGGAAGAAAAAGAAAAGCACACAGATAATCCTTTACAGGGGCACTATATTCATATCTGATTTATCTGCCTGACTGTGTTAGCTCTGATGTGAAATGGAAGGAAGGGCTGCCACCAACCTGACCTGATTACAGAACCAAAGGCACCTACCAGTCCATTCAGCTTCTAATTGTGGTTTCTGACCATTTTTATGCCAATTTACCTGTGTGACAGTTCCAGTATCCTCCTGATCAGTACTGTGCCTTTCCACAGGGTTGTTCAATGCAGGTCTAATGCTGTCTGCACGCTGAAATGCAAACATCATGGGTTTAATACAGTGTGGGAAAGAGCAAAAAAACCTGAACTCTTTGAACACATTCAAACTCTGCCCTCTGCAATGTCAGGCATTGTGTTCAATTTAGAAACAGATAAGTTAGCAATAAACAGAATGCTCTGTGTTGAGAGAGAATTGCCTCTGCTTCCCCACACACAGACTCCAGATAACATGTGCACAGAACCAGAATTCAATATTCTTATTAACAGAAACACTGTCCCCAGACTGTTTTACTGAAATCTGCTGGCACTAATTAAGAACAAGGCATCATTTTGCCAACTTTCTTTGCAAAAAATCTTCCTAAGTGGTACAATTCAATTATCTGTCAGCAGAGAAATCAACTGGAAATGTTCTAAAAGCTCTGCACAAGAGAGACTGGGAAGAGCTGCTTTAACTGAGCAAATATTTGTCTCTTGTCTAGCTAGGACATTTTCAATATATTTTTGGTACATGACTGAATACACAGCATTTACAGAGATTTAAACAAAGGGAAAAACAAATCCCACTGATTCACCTGTGTTTCAACTCGTTTCATTCCCCTCAGTCATTATTAGGAGGCTCAGTGCTGTGATAAGAAAGAAAGTAATTTTAGGTGCACAGTTTGTGACTCACCTGTGTGGGGAAAGGCACCTGGATGCGCCCTTCCAGGATGTTGTCAGTGGTGATCTCCACAGAACGAGTTAGCTGCAGATCCTGCAGGACTAAATGATAAGGGACCTGAGGGAACATCTCCTGAATCTGATGGGCCTGCAGAAAGCAATACAGTCAGTATCAGCAGTAAATAGAAGTCAGTTGATAAGTATGTCAACAGAAGGAGATTAAAATTATTACCAGCTCCAAGATGCTCCTTATGATACGCAAACCCACAGAGAGAAAGAAAAGAAAAGGAAACCCATGCTGGCTGTGACTTGCAGGGCAATATGCTGCCCCCACTGAAGTCTACACCCAAACTGCAGCTCCTAGGGAGACACCACATGGCCCTGAACAGTGCCTGTAGATGCACAAAGGTTTCAAAAGCTTCCCAGCCCTCTTCTTATGACAGCCTTTTTAATAAAGGTCTCTACAAAACTCATGGGTGACTGAAAGTTAGATCAACACTGGGAAGAAAAAAACCTATTTTGATTTTTGCCATATTGGTTCCAAAATGGTACTGACAAGGACAAGTGGAGGAAGTTTTAATAACCTGCTCCCTCCAGCCACCCTCCCAACAAACCACTTGAATAGGGTCTGAAAACTCAATTAAATTAAACTGAGTTGTCAGGGAACTGTTATGACTGAATTTCAAGTTAGTTAAATATTATCCAAATTAAATAAGTAAAGGTAAGAAGGAAGACAAATAATATGCTTCCAGAGTCCAACAACTGGATTTCATTTAATATTTAAATGTCTATTTTCACTATTGCCCAAAGTCATGGGGGGGCAAAGGGGAATGAGAATGGCAATAAGAAAAGAAAGGTGGAAGGAATTCTGAGAACAAAGCAAAAACTATGCACCAACTGACAGTGAGTTCCAACACAAGCAACTACTGCAAACATAACCCTCCACTAACCTATGACCAAACCAACTGATTTAGCATTTCAGGCTCTGGCTTTCCCCTCAAAATAATTCCCTAGGGTTTTATTCAGTAACACAAAGGAAAATGTCACTTATTTTCTATTAAAAATGTGTAACACTTTAATAATTTGCTAATCTTTAACCAGCTTTCCATTAAAGTAGACATTTTAATATAAGTTGCTACTGTACTTTTGATAATACACAATCCTAACAAAATCATTACTCGTCCTTAACAAAAGCCTATTTGTGTCACTGTGTCCAGTAAAAGAAAAATTAAACTGACCTCAGATGGAGAGTTCCAGCATATTTAACTAATAAATCATCTGCCAGCATCTTTTGATCCCTCCCTGCCTCAAACACCCTAAAAATAGTGGCCTTACCCTGCTGATGTTCAAACAGAAGTATAGGCTATGAGTGGGAAAGACCTAATATTCAGAAAATTCAATCACTTTCATGAGACACCTCACTGAACATTTATTACCATGGTATAGAACACAGTAGCTTGATCAACTCAAAGGAAACAGCACTTCTCAAAAAAATGAAGTGTTTCATGAGACCACATCCTTTTCTTTTTGTACTACATTAGAGTTTTTATGCATGAATTCAACAAATATGGAATTTCATCCTCTACACTTCTATCATCATCATGAACCAGCAAAAGCTGAGGGTGCTAGAGAGCCCACCTCACACTGACAAGACACTGAAATTGTTACCTTGAAGCTTTGTGCTATTAAAGATTAAAAAAACAAATCAAAACCTATAGAATGGTTTGATCAGTTACTACTTGACCAGCACCTAAATTCTGTGGTTACAGACTCACACCCTTTGGTGCTGCAAGTTGGCACAGAAGTACTGAAAAAGAGCTGAAGAAGTTGCACTAAGCAAGCTGAAAAAAAGTCAACTCATCTACCCAGGAAGTACAGGTCATTCTTCTACCTCATTCACTTACCTCCAGACCTGTTCTTTTATGCTGGCACATCTGAACCCAAATATAGCCCTAACTTGACTGAAGTAAAGCTTCTCTCACTCAGAAAAACAGCTTTCATCTAGTGCCTAACCACTGTTTTGACTTCCTTCCCCTTTATGTTCTCCATTTCCATGTAACCCTTTCCCCTACACAACACAAACAGGAAGGCTGAGGTGCAGTCTCACCATAACATTGAGCTGGGAGTTGCTGGCTTGTGCAATTCCAAGGATGTTGGTTGTGTGCATCACTTCCACAGAGAAACTGGGCAGCCAGCTGGCAATTCGAGAGCCTGGGAGGAAGAAATCACCAAGAAAGTCAAGAAAGAGCATGAGAATCTCAGCAGGCCAAGTACTTCTACATGTATTTAACATAAATCTTTATATTCCACAAGGAATGTGCAGGGAGTTCTGCAGTGCAATCTGTCCCTAAGGTCTCCCAGACATGGAGATGGCTGCAGTGAATCAGAAACTGCCCATACTCTCCTCAAAAACACTGTCATAATGCTGTAACAATCTGTGGGCTGCAAAGGGATCAAGGAAGTAACACATCCTTGTTTTCTTTTTTAATGTTCCTATTCAAGTGAAAATTAAAATAATCCAGAGTCAAATCCAGCTCTGGAATATATGAATAAATCCAGCAATTTTACAAAAACAGGACAGCTTCTAAGAAATCTGAATCCAGGCCCAAAATGGGTCATCACTGAGAAATACCACTTCAAAGGGACACAGAGTAACTGAACAAAGTGACTGCTGCAATTGTGTGCTTCAGCTCAACAGAGTAGGGCAAATGGGTGGCTCCCTCCTCCTTCTGTGCTGCCAATTAAATAAACTCAGCCTTTGCTCTATGCCACTTCTCCTTCTATCTCCATGGTAATACTGCAGGTCTCCAAGACACTGGAGAGCACTGGGGAGGACAACCATCAAAAATATTGTGTTATTCTAAATATAAATGTCCTTTGGAGACCTAAAGCACCCCACAAGTGGAAGCCATGCAGAAGCTATCAGCCAGTTTCCATGTACCTGGAAATTGTCTGACCCTTTTCTGCCCACGATTCTCCCCCTCCAATCTCCAAAGATTTCAAAACAAGCACAGATGAGGAACAGGTCAATGTGTAAGCTTGCAGTGAGCATTTCAGCTGCCTCATAGGAGCTCCACAAGGGCAGAGCCCAAAGTTCAATATTTGCACTACTGAAATCATTTGAGAAACACCATGAGTGTCATCAAAATCTGGGAGACTGTCGAAAACAGCACTCACCAATACCAAAATTCTAAGAAAAATCTGGAAGACAAATTACATAAATTGCCTTTTTCAAAACAAGTTGTCTCCATATACAGAACTTATTGTGGCCTGGAATCACATCTGCTTTGAGAGTACTTACAACACACTACTAAAAACCCCAAATATTTTAAACTATTGAGGCTACATGATTCCCAAGACTAATCTTCTGCACCAAACCAAGCATTGCAAGTGTCTTGTAAACTGAGTGGCAAATGGACTTTTGACAACTACACATTAGCTAGGTGATAGGGGAAAGACTGACTTTTAGACTGCACCACAGAGGGCTTTTTCTCTCCTCTTTGACTGTTGCTGATTAACCATCACATGGTAACAAAAAAGACACAGGAATTTCCCATTCTGCTTGTCAACATGGCACACAATGAATAAATGGCAGTAACTGAAGCTGCTGACCACAACAAATCCAGGAAAAGGGAGCACTTGTACAAAATCTTTCAAGAAGTCTCCACAGCTCTGGGAAATCTCAGAGCTCTTGCAAAAGAACCATCAGAGACACAGTGGTGTTTGACAAACACAGGCAGAGCATGGTTTGAGTTCCAGCTGTAGCACAGAGAGAGCTCCCTTCTAGAGAAGGCTGCTCCTGCTCCCCTGGTTCATGAGGGCACCAGCAGCAGGTGTCAGGTGTGCTCAGCTCACCATCAAAGTGGAAGAAGTGATTGTGCTGGTTCAGGCGGGGTCTGCCTTCTGCTGCTGCCACCGGCACCAGGTTCTCATCCAGGTTCTCCCTCTGGTGATCCTCCCTCACGTGGTGGCTGTCAGTGATATTCAGAGACATTCTGCAGGTGGGGCAGGATGTGTCTTGTTCCAGCCAGGACCTCAGGCACGAGCTGACAGGAAAACAGTAATGCTGGGGTGAGCTTGCAGTGTTTTTCCAAAACACCACTGTCACCAGCACATCAGGCAGCTGCAGCATATTCTGTACACAACATCAACACATGGACTGCTCAGAGATACCCTTAATGACCTTAATTCATCACATGGCCCTCCTGATGACTCTGGCATAGGTTTCTTATTACTATCAGCTGAAAATACTCAAGTGTTCACTTTTTATAAACACACATGCAGATTTATCACAAGCTTAAAACATTCTCCAAGCTTGCTGTCCTTCTAGCTCAGAACAAGCAAGTTCTGCCTGGAAGGGAAAAAAAAAAAACAGCTCTTTTCTCTCACCATTCCCAAATGAAAAAGGAAAAAGCCAACTGGACACATAGTTAATGTATCCTGACACATTTTCATAGCAGTTCTGCCTGTGATGATGCATCAGCACCTCCAGTGTTTTCAAATAGCTTTTCAAAATACCAATACCCAAACCACAAAAGTCAGCACAACCCTCTACACAGATATTTACTGATACTAACAATTCTGTGCCCTTACAATGCTTCCTTAATTCTGAAATTTTCTGTCCTGCAGAAAGTGAGAAGTGTTTCAAATGCAGGTTGAAACACTCAAAGCAGTGCATGCTTCTTGATTCATGCTGATATACCCAGCTGCAGTATTTGTTCAAGTTAATCTGATATACCCAGCTGCAGTATTTGTTCAAGTTAATCTGATATACCCAGCTGCAGTATTTGTTCAAGTTGAAGCTAATTTTCAGTGTGGAAGAACTGAATTTCACAGGGCTGAATATTTCTCAATATTGTAATACATACTTCACATTTTGCAGGGTGGGTTTTTTCCGAGAAGTTCTCAAAACACTTTAGAAAGGTAAAGACATACAAGAAGATCAAATAAACCTGTTCCCAAAATTGTGTATTTGTAAAGAAAATGAAGGCACAGATCACAGGTTTGGCTGACAGAGCAAGGGAAAAGCTCTAATTGCAGGACTATAGTGAATTCAAGGATACAAGCGTTCTGTCCAGTTCCTGAAACTTTGCCAAAGTGCTTTCCATCATCTTGCAATGGAGGGATACACAGGGACGGGTTTCCCAAAAACAACCAAAGCACCACAGTAAAAAACTGCCACCTTCCACCACCTTGGTCAGCAGCACAACCAGCAGGCTGGCACTGCTGTCCAACATCACCTCCCTGACCACTGGAAAACCTCCCTGCCCACAGCAAACTCACACCTCTGCTGAGCTGCACTGCAAAGGGCACTGGGGAAAAACACAGTTTACCAAGGTGCCACCACACTGCTGCTCCTCCACAGCTCAACAGCCAAGATGCTGGAATGGGCACAACCCCGTGTCAGCTGCATCAGCACCAGAGCCCAAGAGCCAGCTGTGGTCACACCCTGGTCACCCACAGCACCTCAGGAGGAGGGCAAGCAGCAGGTCAAGGCTGGCAACCTTTCAGAGCAACAGCTCTTGAACTTGCCTGCTTCCTAGAAGGTAAAGGAGAGTTTCAACATGCCTAAAAGATTCAGACAACTACTCCCATTAAATTTCCTTAATATTTGGGCACAGGGTTGATCTCTGCCATGCAAATCTTCCCTGCCACCTTCTCTTCCACTCCAAAGAACTCATGAGGAAAAAATCCCATGTAATTGAGAATGGACACAGTGTTCAGCCTGTTGACAAAATCACCAGGCTTTTATGAGGAGAGAAACCACTCTCAGGTGAGGTTTTAGCTACATCTGGTTTTATATGCAAGCTGTCCACTGTAACATGTTCCCTCCCTAAAAGCACCAAGGAGTGTAACTTGATTCAGAACTGTAATTGCTTCAGAAAAAAAATACAAAAGGATCCTTTTAAATATAGAGAAAATGTCTTTCTGAAGAGAAGACCCTGGGCTTCTCAAGTGCTCAGCAGGTGATTAAATATTCACATGATTCAGTAGCACTGGAAAAGGAGTTTCTGTCATGGAGGCACATTATCTCATTAGAGACTTCTTGGAACACAGATAAATATTTATGGCAAGGTTTGTCATAAATGACAACAAATTAGCACACAGATTACAACCTCTGGTTTGACAGTTACCAGAAAAGCAAAATGCTATTTACAGAAAGTAACACCCTCAGGGACAATTTAACTGACCTGCATATTCATCACATGGCCCTCCAGAAATGCCTGCTTCAATCCCTGTTTCTCATTTCATATTTAAGCACACGCATGGAAACATAAGCACTGCTACAAAAGATCCGAGGAAAGTCACATCCATCTCAGCACACTATGTCCACAAGCATATGCCACTGTTCACTACTGAATGAGTGTAAGAAGCAGTGTATAGAGAGGTTCTTTGGCCAAAAGTCTCCCACTTCTAACTACCAGCTGCTTAGGGACCATTTCTGCTGATTTGGTTAACCTCTTTTACAGCCCTGATGGACTCATTGCCCCTTGAAACCACAGATTCAGACCAGGCCTCCACAGCCGTCCTGGGGGACTCACACCCTGTGAGGATGCACTATATAAAAATACTCCCTGCTTTCTCCTTAAAGCTGATACCTGGAAAGTATTTAAGAATTCAGCTCTAATTTTTCTTCTTCATCTGAAAATGAACACAACCTCCACACAACAAATCTACTGATCTGTGTTTGAGAAACTCAACACTGGTTACCCACTAGCTGACAAGGTACACACTCTTTGTTTGGGGGAAAAGAAGTGCACCAGGTGGAACAACCCAAACATGAAAATGACTGGAGTGAAGAAGACTTGTACTTTGTTGTCAGAAGCAGACCAGCACCCAATAGTTGTGCTGTTAGTTTGTTACTTGTCATCCCACTGTGAATTCCAGCCATGCCCATCTCTCCCTTCCCTTCTCAGCTGGGTGCAGCTCTCCAGCCTGCACACACGTACTTGTGGAAGAGGTGGCCACAGGGGAGTTTCCGTGCAGATTGCATGGAGTCCCAGCAAATGGCACAGTCATCATTGTTCACTGCCAGCTCCTCCGGTGTTGCAACTGCAAACCTGCAAAGAAGAAACAGGAAGAGACAAAAGCAATGACTGCACAAGCTCAGCACAGCCTCCTCTCTAGAGAATCCAGCAGTGAGAAAACCTTACCCTCCAAGTTAACTTTTCATTAAGAGACCTGTGCCAACAGATTTGTTATTTTTTTTTTTTATTTGTTATTTTTCAGGCTGCACTGCAAAGGAATACACACATACACATGCCTCTGATGCCTTTTGCAGGCACTTTTTTGAACATCTTCTCATACATCCTAAGTGCATAAAGCTTTGACTTAGAACTTTCCAAGAGACAATTATATGATCATTTTGTTGAAATCCTTAAATTATAATCTGTATACATTTGGTTTATGTCATTTTTCTAAATGAGTTTTAATAGCTGCACCCATTAAGATGTCTGTTTGGGATCATAAGCATTTATGGTGACTAATTTTGGCCTCACATTTTGCCATTCCCATTTGACTTTTCTCCCTTTTTTTTTAAAGCTACAGTGCCATGTAAGCAGTTACTATACAGTATCCAAACACAAACAATATAGAAATGAGTGGTGTAACAACATTTCACAGCACTGCTGGTGTGGAATATATCTGAAGAACAAGCAAGTTATTCAGGTAAGAAGTCTGTTACACATGCAACTCAAACACCTTTGTGAACAGCTCAAAGGGGTTCAGTGGCTGGATCTTACTGGAAAGAAACAATGCATTGTGGAAGAACTTTATTATGCAGCTCTTAATGTGATATCATAGCCATTAAACAACTTCTAAAAAAAAATAAAAAGCCTCAGAAATTTCTAAACAAGCCAGCATTCTCCACCTGGACTACAGCAGCAGAATTTAGCAGGCTTCCCAATTTCTCCAAATAACCTCACTAAAAGGGAATGGACTAAAGTACTGCCAAAGTGCTCCTAGCTCCACTTTACCTAAAGTCTTAAAGTTGGCTTCAGCTTTACTAAATACACTGGTAAAGCTAGGCAGGGTTTAATTAATATTTTGATTTCAGTCAGTAAGTGAATGGCATGGCCTAATGAAATTAAGAGCATTGATTTCTATCACAGCCAAAGCCAGTATTTGACAGCTGAAACAGGCAGAGCTCTTCAGGGCTTCTGTCACCCCACAAAGGCAGTATGCAAAAGAATACAGAGGAAACACTGGACAGAGGAGCTCATTTTTTTGCCTCTTTATACATTACCAGTAATGCTGCCATTATAAAAGTCAATCCTACATATTTGTTAAACCCAGAAAGAGTCTCCCCACTAACAAATAAAATGGGTAAAAACACACTCCAAGTGCAGAGAATTAAGGTTTGGAACATTGCATCTGTCCAGCTTACACCATGCCACTGTGTATCAAAGGAACATAAAATAATCTCAACTTCTTTCTCAGCATCCTCTCTACTAGATCTACACCAAGACTGCAGAGCAAGTAAGGGGCTGACCTGGCCTCCATGTTTCCAACCACACGCAGGTAGTTCTTGTGCCGCCGAATTCGCCGCTGCACCTCGTGGAACAGGTAACGCAGCTGCATGAAAATCACCAGGCTCGCCATGGACAGCCAGATATTGCCAAACAGCTTGGGAAAACCACAGAGCAGGGATTACAAACAAGAAGCTGCATCAGGTCTTAAGAGACAAAGAAATCAAGAAACCAGCCCTGAAGAATTTCTCTTTTGTTGGGTCCATTCAGACCAACCACGCATGTTCCAAGGTTCTTTGAATAACTTGGCAGGACAGCATTTGTAATGAGGATAAACTGAATTCAGTCCTGACCAGCGTAGCATCTCCTGCTGCCAATGAAATAGTTCAGTCTGGTATTACTCAATAAAAAAAGCTAATTAAACACCTACTAAACAGATAATTACACACAGTAGTTAATACTCCTTAACAAAGTTATTTGTGATGACTTCAACTACACAGGAGGAAGTAACTTCTCTGGTTTCTAAAATAAGCAAAGTAAAAAAATATAAAATGTGTATACCCAATACCCTTTATTTTAAGGCTAGTCTATTTTTTCAGCATTATGTCCAGTATTTCATACCAGCATATGAATATGATGCATCAAGTCCAGGGAAAGCAGGGTTAGCTCCATGACAAAATCTGTGTAGTAGACATAAGTGCCCTTGCCCTCCCAAGTTCCTTCATGGTTGAGATCCCAGAGATGAACAACATATCTGCAAGAGTGAGGAAATTAACACTATTTTTTTTGTTGTTGTTGTTGTTAAATGGCATCTCTATAATTCAAACTATTTTGTCCATTTTTCAAAAAACCTCTAGATATGGATTCTTTGCCCTTCTGAGGCCCTGTGCTCACAGTCTGTGCTCACTCAAGGAGGACTTCTTTAAATGTTACCGGTTTCAAACAGCAACATTTTAAAAAAGCAAAAAGCAGTCAGTGCTTAACCCACACTGGCACTACACACACTGCCAGCTGATAGAAAAGATGCAGCATTTGCTAAAAACTACTTCAGGTAATGGAAGTCAACCTTAGGATTATAGTAACTACAGAAGCACATTTTTCAGCACGTGAGGTGTTTCTTAGGTGAGTCACTACAGCTCAGTGGCAGGGCTGAAATGCTGACAGTGACCTGCACAAAGAGGCTCCTGCATTACACACCATGTCCCACATATGCACACACAGGTGTGGCACAGGTACACATATATGGGACTTTTTCAAAGCAAACCTTCAAGAGACAGGGCCTTAAAACAAACCTTGTAGAATGACATCAAGTAGCATCTATCAACCCTCATCCAGCAGCACCCATCCACTTCAATCCATGCCTCAAGCTATACCACCTACTAAAGCTATCCATGCATTTCAACCTCCATCTGTAAAAAGTACTCCTAAAATGCATTTCCATATGTAAAAATCATTCTGAAAATGCTTCAACATGTATTTAATCCTTTGTACTATCCAATATATCTGCCAACTGTTTACTAGCTGGCTTTAAAAAAAGTATTCCTCTAACTACTCGAACACCAATACAATCTTTTATTCAAATAAAGGCTTCAGGATAAGACACACACATCACTCACATAAAACAAAAGAAAGTAAATTGCAGAACTTGTGCTTAAAATCAGCACAGACTAAAGCTAACCACCTCTGCTCATCTCATAGAATCCTGCAACAGTTTGGGTTTGAAGGGATCTTGAAGATCATCTCTTTCCAAAACCCTTTGGCTGCCTCATGCAATCAGGCCCTGACCACTTCCAGTATGGGGCACCCACTGTGCCAGTGACTCACCAATCCCACAGGGAAGATTTCTTTCCTAGTATCTAATCAAACCTTGTCCTCTTGTCAGTTTGAAGTCATTCCCTTACGCCATGCCCTTGTCCAAAGTCCCTCTCCAGCTCTCTTGGTGCCCCTTTAGGTACTGGATGGGGCTCTAAGGTTTCACCAGAGCCTTTTCTTCTCCAGGCTGAGCAATGCCAGCTCTCTCAGCCTGTCTCCATGGCATATGCTCCATTCCTCTGAAAATCTCTAAGGACTCTTCTAGACTCGCTCCAGCAGGTCCACATCCTTCTCAGGCTGGGAGCCCCAGAGGTGGATGCAGCACTCCAGGAGGAGTCCCAGCAGAACAGAGCAGAGGAGCACAATCCCCTCCTGACTGCTGCCCACACTGTGGGGATGCAGACCAGGATGTGGTTGACATTGCTGGGCCATGTCAAGCTTCTCATCTACCAACACACCCCCAGGTCTCTCCTTAGGACTGCTCTCAATCTCCAAACATGCATCTGCAATTCAATGAGGTAATTACCTACCCTCTTACATAAACATGCTGGATGCACTACCATCCTGAACACACAGCCTGTAAAACAGAACTTACAGAACTTACCTTAAAATCACATGAGCAGTTCTGACTGTCACCAGCAGAGACTGCAAAAGAGAAAGAAAAAAACCCATACATATTATCAACATTCTGGCAGGGACAGTGGTGCAGATGCAGGAGCTCAAGGCTAAAACACAAAATTCATTTACTGCACCTTAACAAGTCCTGTGAACCAATGGTCACTATAGGTGACTGTGTGCACAATATACCTGAGACAACCATGAAGCTTATAAATAAATATGAAAAAAATTGTTCCCAAAGACACCACGCTTTTAAAGCAGCCACTAGTGTTGCTGTTAAGTGTCATTTTTTTCCCAACAACAAAGGAGGTACTGCCTTTTTCAATTATTATTACTCAGCAAGTGTTGAGACCACAATCCCACCAACTACCTCTCCTCATCCCACTTCTTAACAAAAAAAAAAAAATAACTGGGAGAACTGAATAATAACAGAAGTTTGAGGAAGGTAATTTCAAATCATTCCCTCCTTTTGCTGAGATGTAAATGCTGCTAAAATAACTTCTCTCTTTAATCATACTTATGTTTCTAGGCTAAGCACAGAGAAAAAAACCTGAGTCTATCAGAAAGTGTAAGATCAGAAGTGTAAAGACAAATCACCAAAAAGGTAAACTACATTTCCATGGGCTCTCATAATCTAAGAGAAGATGGCCCCATCACCTCTCTGTAATCCATCAAGCCCACAGTGCTCCATCTCTTATTCTATCCTCACAGTGAAAAACACCAGCCATGCTTCCCCCAGAGACTGCCCACACCAGCCTGCAGGTAGCAGGGGCCAAGTGACACTGAGATGCAGGGGATTTACAATGAGCAACTGAAACCACTTCTGTGAAACTGGTCTGGTGGCATGCCTTCTGCGTAAGTACTGTGAACAGGACAGAAGGACTATCAAAACCACTAACTTCCCAAAGAAGTAATAAGCCAGTTAGTTTGAACAATTTTTTCCATCTGTAAAAAAGCATTCCTAAAGTGCTTCTATGCATATTTAACCCTCTGCAATACCCAACATATCTGTCAACTGTTTACTAGCTGGCTTTAAAAAAAAACATGCAAAGATGTACAGACTGGACACTGCTTGCTATACTCTAATTCTTTAACACCATATATTAAGGCAAAAAATATTAATGTTTACTCAAAAATACAGACAAGTCCCTATTCAGCTTTCTCTGGGCATTTGCACATTTCACACCCACCCTGCGCTGCAAAACCAAAAATGCTGACAAGCAACAGAGAACAAGGGGAAGTTACCTAAAACACAAGAAAAACATCTATATTGCTTTATTGAAAACCCTGAGCTAAATCAATGTTTGCAGAAGAGAGATTAATAGCTTAATGTAACTTAATGTAATTCATTCACACTAATCGAATACACTTGGCAGGGTCCCTCTTGAGAAGGATCACACAAGCCACCACCAGAAAAACATTTCAGCCTCAAAGATTTATTGTTTTTTACTAAGAGCTTGAAGTCTGCTATGAGATGTCAGTGCCAGTACTTGTACAGAAAGAAACCTAAATATTTTATTTCACTCACATAAGTTCTGGGTATTAAAATCAAGGAAATTACTCATGGTTGCCCAGTCCATACAGGGAATATTTAAAATGTTCAAAAATGGCAAGATATTATACAATCTCCTATGAGAAAAGATTAAACAGACTAGAATTCTTTTGCTTAGAAGGAAAGGCAGTCAAGAACAGGCAAAATGATGATAAAATCACAAATTCTGTGAAAAAGATTAAACATTATTCTCTGCCCATGGCAGGGGGATTGGAACTAGATGATCTTTAAGATCCCTTCCAACCAAAATCATTCTGTGATTATCAAACACAAGATTCAGAACAACTCAAAGAGGACATCTTTCATGTACAGAAAGCCAAGTTAATGTGGAATTTGTTGCCTTTGGATATTACAGAGGCTGACATACAAACAAGTTCAATGAATGATCATAGAACTTTCCAGAGTACCTCTGGGACTATCAAACACACTGGGTTTGTACAGCCCTCAGCTCAGGAATGTTCTCAAACACCAGTGGCTGCAGTCACAGCTAGGAGACCCTTCCTTCTGCATTCCCCACACTTCCACTGACTGAGTCACTCCTTCATTAATCAGCACACAGAACAGCTCCACTGAAATGAACAACTGGGCCCCATCCTGCAACCCCAAACACCCACACTACCACACAGCACAGCTCTGAGGAGGCAACACAGGCTCCAGAGCACTCCCTGATTAACCTACCCTGAGCTGGTGCAATGCTGATAATCCTTCTGCCAAGCCAAGATAAGAGACATGACACCAAAGAGATCCCACCTTTCAGAGACACTTAAATCTTCCAATACACTTCCACTGTTGCATTATAAATCTGGTCTTGCACATTCTCATATTCATGGAAAAATAAAGAGACGTATTGATAACTGAACTATGGTGTGACAAGCATCATATTCTCCTACTATCAGTTGTTTTCCTTCCTGCTCCCTAGCTCCAAGTATGAATTCAAGATAGGAGAAGAAAAATAAATTGTACATGTTATTTGTTATCTGAACTAACAATGTGCTAACACAACATACTTGGATTGGATTCCTCTCCTTTGTTAAAGATTATCACTTCCTCAGGCAGAGTGCAACAACCCACCACAACATCAAAAACATACTGCTGCTCACTCCACAAACGTGCTGATGTTGAGTCCACAGTGCAAAGTCTTCAGGAGTGCACAAAAATGCTTTGCTCATCTCAGCTGACACACAACTCGTTACACCAACATAAGCAAAAGCCACGAGTATGCCTTAAGGAAAGGATGTCACACTCCTTTTGGGGAGAAATGAAATAGAAAATACAACCTCAGAGAAAGAGGCTGAAGTGCACATTAACTTTCATACACACTCTCTCCATCTCTCAGGTGCTGTTTCACCGACCCTTCTCACAATGCTCATGAAGCACAATCATTACTTTTTTCATAAGCTGTCATTTGATTTCAAGATCACTTTTCAGGTCTGCCCTCTCATTCTCTTCCTCAGACTAAGATTTTTTTCAGAGTTAAAGGCTAAAGAGAGAAAGCATGCCAATCTGGCAACTTCTGGAAAGCAGGGGAGGATTTGTTTGTGTCTTCAAAGTTTCTTTCTTATGGGAATTAAAAGTGTTGAAGCAAATCCATCGTGTACCAGGACAGCCCCAAGTGAGGGGTCAAAGGCAAAGCAGAACCCACAACACACATGAAGAAGTCTCACCTCTGCTGCCATGAAAGCCAAGGTGTGCATGCCATGGGTGTAGCCAACAACTCCACAGACAACTGCTAATCCACAGCAGGACAGGAGCATGGCTATGAGCAGGGCCAGCACTCTCACGTGGCTGCTCATGGGTGTGGTAGGAGAAAAGGAAAGCTGCAACACAAATACATAAATATGTGACAGTTTAAATGAGTACTTCATCAACCTTCCTTCAATTGTCACCTCACCAAACAAGACTTCATTCAGAAAAATCTTTTGCTTTCTAGCATAAAACCAATTTTACAATGCAATGTTGTAATAAATTGTGAAGAATAGAGCTAAACCCACACACTATCCCAAAGCCTCATTCATGTTACTGTCATTTACAGTCACATTTTAACAATCAGTTACTATTGTTTTATTTACAATTACCATGATTATTTGAGCTATTTAAATCACCTGTGCAAGAAAACCAGCGACACAGTAGTTTCTGCACCAAATCCACAGCATCTGCTTTAGATTTACATGCATTTTACAAAGACTCCTAACCTAACACACAGTCTTCAAGCAAAGTTTTGCCAATTTTTCACCAAACAGCTGATTTGAATTTGTCCAGCTTGGTCTTCCATCCCATAGTCCTTCCACTGTCAATTCCTTCTGGAAGAAAAAGATGTCTACCCAAATTAAGCTGCAGCTAGAGACTGCTGAACTCTGCTGAAAAAAGTTGTCTCATTCAATAGCATGCAAAGTGTGCTAAATGTCTAAACTATCTTAACAGAGGGCTACACCTGGTCTGTCTAAATCAAAGGCAACCCAAGTGGATGTTGGTCCATCCTCTTTTTTCCAGGGCAGGATGAGAAAGAACAGGACAAGGAAAGAAGGAGTTGCCCAAAGCTTCACTCTGATCTGATTTACAAAGTTGATTCCCATGTTTTGTTTTTAAATGGGTTCTTTCTTAATTCTTTGCATCTGGTTCAGCTCCACGTGCCCCATCTTCACAAGGCAAATCCTGTATCATTTGTCCAAGCAAAAAACAACTATGCATGCTTTGAATACAAAAATAATATAATAAGCATTTCTTCCCACGTGACCTGTATTCTTTCACAGCTTTCTGAACACTAAAAATACCAGATGACTGCCTTGCTCACTGCTGTCTTAATTTTCCTAACCTAGCCAATGCAGTTTCAAATTTAAGTGCTTAGCTACCCGTGAATTAACAGGCCTTACTGGACATTATTAAAAAAAAACCTGCAAAACCCAGAGCTACCAAAAAAAATCATGGATTTAATTCAGGTAAAACTTCTATGCCAGGAGAGAGGAGCCTGGGAAAATGCAGGTCCATTTTAGTAAAAGGCCAAGACTTACTGTTTAAGTTACAGTTTCTTCTTTCTTGCCTAGCCTTCATTTTCTGCATTTTTACCTAATTTATTCCTGGTATTAACAGAAAGTTGAATGTACCTTAGAGAGAAAATTGCACAGTATATTGTAAAGACACTGGCAGTCAAAATTCAGTATATCTAAGTGAGTGTGAAACCTGAGCACAGATTCTGCAGAAGCAGGCTCCACAGGCCAATCCTAAAGGGCACCAATCTAGGGATGCTCTGCTGTTAAGATGTCTTTACTAAGGAGAGCTATGAAGCCATCTCATCCAGTTATGTAACAGTAATTACAGGGCACACATAAGGAGCAACTTATTACAGAAAATAAGTATCTTCAGCTCCATTTGTCTCATGGGAAAACTGAAGGAGTAAGATTGACATTGTACTTTAAGCAAGTATTTGAAGCTAATGGGACATGCACGTGTTCAGCACCGCAGGGTGTGGAAAAGGTCTAAATGATCTGTTTGCACCTTATCTGAGCCAGTGCCTGAGCCAGAAACAGAATTTGCATGCCCCAAAAGACAGCCCGTAATCAAAACTTACATATTCAAAGCGATCCTTGCAGAGCTGAACCATCAGATGGAGAAACACAAGTCCAGAGAACCAGAGGCACCACATCACTACTTCTTCCACTGTCTGAACATTCAGCACACCAAAAATGAAGATAAACTTGTAGAAAATGAAATTCCAGAATTTATCCTTGAGATGCTGTAACAGAAGAGATTCAAGTAAGAAACATATTAAAAATACCAGCAGACCTTACTGCCTATCTAGTTTCTTCTACCATGGCAGCATAACTGTGCTACACAGCACACAATGCAGTTTCCTGCTATATTCCTAAAACAGTGCTCAGCATAAAGCAAGTCTGATCTCAGTCTGATTCTTCATGCCCAAGCAACTCAGCTACCAGGCTGCAAACACAGAGTCCTCTCTGCTGGAAGAGCTGCTACAGTTAGTTATTCAAGATGCCCAAACTGCCCAGCACCTTGCTTCCAAAAACCTGGCAAAAAGTACAGATGATTAAGAAAAGATGATGAAGTCTATGGTTAAGAATCACAATGCCTACAGTGGAGAGTGAGATGGATGAGCAATGAAAATAAAACCATTCCCACACACACAAAGTACGGAAGAAATAATATGATGTTCTCAAGCAGCAGACAGCAAGCCAGCTTGGAGGGGATTAAAAAATTTATGAAACAAAATGTTTTGTTAAAGTACACAATGAAATCACCAGGAGTTTAGTTAAGACAGGCCCTGAATTCCTTAATGATGCTGCTGTTCTGGGCTCGCCAGTATTAATAAGCAGCTTTCCTTTACATGACAACTGAGGCAAATTCCCACTGTCCAAACACAAGTGGATCCACACTGCTACTGCTTTTCACGTCAGTTTTTAAGAGGGCAGAGAACATCCTGGAAACCATCACCAGTTAAAATTCCACATCCTTATAGTCAACATGGACTGGAGAGAAAATCTGGCCCACTGAAGCCCACAGATTTGATAGTGTCTTGGTTTTAATACACTTAGAGCCTCTACAAGGTATGAATTACAAACACAATAGGCTTTGAGAGCTCCACAGTTATTAATGAGGCTTTGTGTGCCTCAGTTCTGCATCTCAAAAATCATCATGGCCTGATTCCTCCTAAAGAACTCTTTTTACAGACTTTTTTTTTAATATGTGAACACACTCCAAAACCACTGCTCCTGCATTTACACAAGCAACTTATGCATTTGCCTTACTTTTTAAAAAAATATATAGAGATACTACTCAAGGTCCTGCTGCTGCCTTCATCTTCTGCAGGATCCTGTTTTTAAAAACTCTGGGCTTTCATAGCTCCTTTGCTGAACCATTTTACATCCATTCTCACATAGACAAGCGCAGGACTAAACAGCCTCAGTTTTCTTTGCTGCTCACCTCCTTTCTCTGGGGATTTTCTTGCCTACTCCCTCTTAAACCAGCAATGATGAACCATTCACTCAGTGTATGAAAATGGAAAGCACTTCTCCAGCAGTCAAGGTACAAAAGAAGAGAGAACTCAAAACTGCCAGTACTGACAACTACAAAAAGCAATGGAGAAATGCTGCCAGGTGCAGGCAGGATGGAGAAGAACACATTACAAGAGTTTTGAAGTGAGGCATGCTTGTAAAAAATCTAACAGAGTTCATTAAAGACACAGGATTTTCAAGCTGACTGTGGGCTATTAAAATACAATAGGAAAAATTCCCTTCAAAATAAAGCAGAAGCTTGTGGCTGTGGATATACTAGCTAACCAAATGCTAAGACATATATTGTAAATTTATTTTTCTTGTGCAGTTTCAGCAATTCCACACAGAAAATCACACCATTTGTCATGTTTTACGGTTTCCTTGTTTGCTGTCTCACCTGCCTCTCACTGACACGAAGAGGACCAAACACCATATACTGGATTAGCTTAGCAACCAGCATCAGAAAACAGCAGGCAGTGTTCACTAGTACCTGGAAAGAAATAAAGCAGTCAGTGACAAATACTTTTGCCCTACTTAGAAGAAGGGAGAGAAGGGGAGTCTAACAAAACCTGCCATTGTTCACAGAACAGTATTAGTTGCCTTTTCTTTTGGTGAAATTTAAGCCTGGCCTCTTTCAAGACACATGAAGTAGCTGATAAGTCTTAGCTTGTTTTTTTTCTAGAAATACTAACACAGTTTGATACAGCAGTAAAGTCAACAAACTGCTCTACCTCTTCACGATAAATTATTTCATACAGACTACCAAATTTCATAAAAGAACATGAGGACAAAACTTACAGATCACCAAGATGGTAATTTTGTTTAACATATGGCAGATAATAAAAATCCAGTTTGAATCTGTTGTTACAGTAAGAGGATTCAGAGGTTGCCTCAAAACATGCTGAATAGCACACCACCCTTCAGTAAAAACACTTCTTGAGGCTTTCTTGGGAAACTTCTTCACAGCAAAGCAGCAAGAAGCAGAAGACATGGGTCTGGAAAAACTGACATCTCACATTTGGCAAAGGCACTCGTAATTAACTTTTGACCTTAGCAGGACACTAAAAAGGTAGATGATGAAGAAGCTTCGCCCTGTCATTTCCAAAGGACGTAACTTCTCCAGGATTCTTAAGGCTGTGAGACCCAGTTTCAATAGGATGAATATGTCTGGTACATTAAAAAACAGCACCTCAGTCAAGCAAGTATGTTGTGAAGCAGATGTCCAACTACTGCCACCTTTGAGTGACAGACAGATGAAAAGTTCAACAGCAACAGCTCAGCAAGGTATCCAATATCCCCTTGTTGAGCCTTTATTTCAACTACAAATCAGTGAGCCAAAATTCAGAAACCATTATGAGGTTTGGGTTTTAAAAGGTACAGAAAATTATTTTCTTTTTTTTTTCTCCTTAAATGGTGAGAGTGTTTCCTCTTACCTACAAGACTTTCAGTGTTATTTAAATAAATAAATAAATAAATAAAGGCAGCAAGGCTTGGGCTCGAATACCGGACAGCCCCTTACTCAGATTTTTGGCAGAGCAGGTCGGGGAGTGCTTGGCGAAGCTTAAGCCCAGCAAGCGCCCGGGTCCGCGGCAAACGCTCCCAAACAGCTTCTGCCAAAGGCCCGGGCAGGACGAGCGGGGGGCGCTCGGGGAGAGAGAGGAGCACGAGCCGCGGGCTGAACTCCGGGCGCTCGGCTCTAACGCTGCCCCACCGCCCGGCCAGGCAGGAAGGGAAGCGGCTGCGGAGGCGGCCCAGGGCGGGCAGGGGAAACCCAGCCGAGCCCCCTCTTCGTTCCGCGAGCAGTTTTCAAACAATAACGAAACACCCCCCGGAGCCGCCCACCGCCCCCCGGCCGCGGGGAGGTGCCGGCAGAGGCCGATCCCGCTGCCAGCCCCGCAGGCCGCGGGCGCGCAGGCCCCGCCGCCGCCCCGGGCTCACCCAGACGCAGAGGCTGTCCGAGAGCAGGTAGTAGGCGACGTCCAGGGCCCGCGGGCCGGCGCAGCGCTGAGGCTCGGCCGGCTCGGTGCCCGCCGCCCCGCAGGGCGCCTGGCTGAGAGCGCGGTAGGCGCTGAGGCCGGCGCCCAGCAGCGCCAGGGCGCTGAGCGCCGTGTAGGTGCGGAGGCTGGGCCAGGGGAAGCGCTCCAGGAACAGCAGCGGCATCGCGGAGCCCTCGCCACCGCCCGGCCCCGGCTCGGCGCGCTCCCCCGGCTTAACGCCCGCCCCGCCGCCCCTCCCCGGGGCCGGGCGAGCCGCCCCCGCTGGAGAAAGGAAAGAGACCGGGCCCGAACCCCCCGCCCCGGCTCCGGGCGCCGCGTCCGCCCGTCACCCCGCGCGCTGAGTCACGGCCGGGGCGGCGCTTCCACCGGCCCGGCCCTGCCCCGCACCCTCCCCGCCCGGGACAGCGGCCGCTCCGCCGGAGCCGCGCGGGGGGAGCTGGAGGGGCCTCCGGGAGCCCCAGAGCCTGTCACAGGCACGGTGGCAGAGGAGAGCGCCCAGAGACTGCAGAAGCAGCGCCCTCCCACAGGCAGCCTGGAACAAGAATTAGTCTCAAACTGCCGTGGAGTTGGGTGAGAGGTGCTCTCAAGTGCCAGGGCTCAAAAGGTGCACTCTGCTCCTTGTTCCTGCAGAACTTGACTTCCAGTCTTCCATCTGCCCTTCCTTACTTCCACGGGCAAAAAGGGTTCTGTTTTGCACTGCCCTGCTAGCTTCATTTCCCCTTGCTGGCAGCTAAGAAACCATACATTCTACTCACCATCTGTCTGGGCCTTCCATCCACAGGACCAAAGTGAACAGCCCTTGCACTACCTTTCCCAGCATTTTGCAGTACATTTGCCATACTGCACAGCTTCAATTTGACCAGAGCACCAAGCTGTCAGGATTGTTCTGTACATTGCTTCCCAGTGCAGATGGCAGCAGAGCCAAGCACTTTGGCAAGACTCAGTTCTCTTGGCAGCTGGCACTCTCCAACCCTGCCTTCATAAAAGGACAGTGCACAAGCAACACTGCATCTTCTGATCAGAGGCAGAACTTGGAAACAAAGCCTTTAAAGACTCATTAAGCAAAATCATGGAAGAGTAAAAGCATTGGGAAGTGTCACATCCAACTAGACTTTATGTTTAGCCAAGCATGTAAAAACCCCAGAATTAGAAAGATTGATATTTACTGCCTACAAGAAACTGAAATGTTGGGAAAAAGCGAAAGTGTGGGTATCCCTTGTAGGATGAGACAGCACAGGACAGTGTAACATGGAACTACTTGCATGTGGCATTGGCTAAGTGTTTCAGCATGACCCAAACTCTGTCCCATAGCTAAAGAAAAATATACAAAATTAACTTCACTTCCCCTATTTTAACTGTATCTCAGACCAGTCCAACAGAATTTTTGGGGTTGTTACTGTCTTAAGGGGGCACTGAAGGAACGGATGCATGCTGCTGCATCTCCTCCAAGCCCTGTACAAACAGATCAGTTCTGGTAAAAAGGGTGAAGGCTACATTTGCCTTTAAGTACTCATTCTCCCTCAAAAAAGCAGTTCTGATCTCCAAGTTAATTAAGACTCAAAACAATATTGAACCCACTTAAGCTATTTCCATTCTCCCTGATCCTAGGGATATTCACTGCTCAGGGATAAAGATCACAGCATCTGAATTGGCCCTGAATGGCTTAGCTCCTCATTCCAAGATCATCTGTATTCCTGAAGAAAAGTAATAAAGTTTAAAATATGCATCTAAAAGTAAGAGACAATAAGGAAAAATAAAACAACTAATAAACAGAAGGGGAAAAAAGAACTTAAAAAAACTTAAAAAAACCCACAATGAAACAAACAACAACAAAAACCAAACCAAACCCAAGTCAAACAGAATCTTAACCATATTGTTTAATGTTGTACAAAACAAAAATTTGGTGAGTATTACAATGAAAAGGGATTATAACACTGGTAGCCCATTGCCATCTCTCTAGCTAAACAGTTGAGATTCACTTCTCTGTTCATACCACAGAATGTTTAGTGGCCTTCAGGAACAGAATTACTTTAAAAAATCCTTGTGTCACACATATTCGTGTCTCTACAGTTCAAAGCTGTGCTCACAGAGACGGCTTCTTCTACTGGAGTCTTCAGGTACATAGGAATTCAGTTGTAAATAAAGTTGAACCTAAAATTAAAAGGATTATACCAAGTGAGGAGTTTTTATTATTTTTTAAGGGTATTTTTGAATGAATAAGCAAATGTTTTGTTTCTGCTCTGGATAAGCCTCCACCTGACAGGACAAAAGTACATTTTTTAATAAGACAGTTTTACAGTATAGCAGTATATACATAATTTTTAACAGCCAATCCTACTCTAGCATTGCACAACTGTCTCTTATGGTTGCAGAAGAACTAATTATTAACATTTGATCTCCTAAAACAGGTTCATAGATACATAAATCACAGTGAGAGCTACATTCCTCTATCAGCAACTCTTTTGCAGGATTTCTGCTGCTAGGCCAACCTTACATGTACCAAGGGGAGCATACAGACATAGCGAAGAGAGAATTTTTCCCAGCTAAGTTTCATAAGTAAATGTGGAGGCAAGCATCCATCTCAGCTTGCAGATGCCCAGCCTTTGGATGTGTCTGTTGCACCACTACCCAACCTGCAGAGCAGACAGTGTTTTGCTGGTACTCAAGAGGAAAGTACCTGCTGTCTTTAGAGGAAGGGAACCCAAAATTTGGGCTAGAGAGAAAAATACTGAGCAGGAAACAAGAATATTATGGGCAACACCAGTGCTAACATTTCTCATCATAGTAGGTAGGTGATAGAACTACTTCCCTGAGGAAGAGCTGGCAGGCTGTGGAACTCCTGGCATGCCTGAACATTCTGTCAAGTAAGAGACCAGTGGGAATAGTGAGCTCTGCAGAGACGAGCCACAAGTCATTTCCAGGAGAGAAAGTCAAGGCATGTATACAATGCAATATAAAGGAAAAATATACAGCTGTCCCTACAGATATTTGTGTCAGAAAGATGCTGCACTTCATTAACTCCACTAGAGAGTGTAAAAAAACCACCACATTTAACCAGCACAAAGCTGTGATAACATGCATACCTAACTCAGTGCTTCAAACTCACATCCTGACTTTAACTCTCCAGCTGTCCCCAACAGCTCCAAGAAGCTGTTCCTCAGTCTGTGCACAGTCTCATCCTCACTGTCTTCCACATCTTCCTTAGCTACAACTGCTAGGTAGGACTTTGGTGCTAGCCAGTTGTGATCAGTGCCTCCAAAGTGTCCATCCAGCTCATCTGAAGCAGAATCTTTGGGACAGATGTCACCTTTTCAAGCTGGATTCTGTAGCACCTTGCCTTGCTCTGGTGTCCCACAGAAAACGTGTTCACAAGAACCACCATACAAATACAACATACCTGCTCAAAAGCTGAGGAAGGCTGGAAATAATAGGGCCATATCCTGGTGCATTGTCATAGAGCTCAAACAATGGTGCAGCAACCAGCTTGTAATTTTTGGGGACTGCAAACAAAGCTACAAACAAATACAAGTTGATTAATCAGAAAAACCAGCACACATTCAGCCAAGGTATCATCATCCCCCACAGACCTCAAAACAAATTCACTACATGGAGCACTCAAGCAGGTTTATTGCTTTTCTAGTTAAATGTGGGATTCACATGCTGTACACAGACTGATGCAGGAGCAGAAATGAAAATTTACTAGGAACTCATGTTTAAAGGATCATCTACCTTCAAAACAGATACCAGCATCTAACTTTGTTAGTGATCAACCACAAACAACTGCAAGCATACACATCTTGGTATAAAATACCATAACAAACACAATCAAAACTTTGTTTTCCTTGAGTGAAATGCAAGCATTTAAACATTGTCACAAGTACAAACACTTACCCTTTTCTTGAAGCTGGACCAAAAAAAGCTTTTTGTGTTCTTTTGGCTTTGTAATATGAGCTGGGATATATGGGTACTAGAAGAAAAATGGTAAAAATCAGTTGTACAGAGCTTTGAAAACATTGTGTAATCTTAAGTAAATAAATTATCAAGCCCTGTACAAGCTTTCACTGTGTCATATATTGTTCTTTCATGGCATCAAATAAAGAAAACCATTTTCCTAAGAAAGTATTTTAGAAAGAAATGCTGTTGCTGTCACAACTATTGACAGGCTCTGAAGTGACACCAATATCACAAGCAGTTAAAACAACTCAATAAAATAGAAATGCATGAAAACAAACTAAGCAAGGATCTTCAATATTAAAACCCTTAGAAACAGGGTAATGAGACTAGGGCAGCTGTTCCATAAGCAGTGCTAGAGTCTCCACTGTGGCTACAAAAGGAATTTAAATGGTACATATGTCTCAGCATAGAACTGGAAGCTACTACATCCAGTGGTTTCTCATCCATCTGGACAGGTGTGAGAAGGGAGACAGGAGTTTCCAGTTTAAAAAAGTCTGTAGTTTCTCTTCAGTGACAGAAAGGAAATGAAATAGACAAAACCCAGAAAAACTAACTGCTCATGCAGCAGATACTCAAGAAGCCCATGTGAAAGGTTGAAGGGTTTTAAAAGTACAGACAGAACTTGAGCAAAGGAGATGGAAGCCCACAGGAGTACTCACCTGGGGAGGTTCAAAGTTTGGTCTCCACCAGTTGCCAATGCAGTCATCAATCACCCAGTCTTGCTGAACACCATCCTGACGACCCAGTATCTATCAAACATCCAGTACTAATCAGACCTCAAACCACCTCAAGGAAATTGTTTTAGCAAACACATACTGGAAGCACAAAGACTTGCTGTAATATGTGTCTGATGTAGTTCATAACTGCTCTGAGACAGCTTTCAATAGGATTGTAAAGTATTTTTGCATGAAGTGAGATTTTTTAGTAAAAGCCTCACCTGGTAGGACAAGGGCACTCTAGAAAGCTTTTCAAAATCTATGCTGTACTCAGCTGGACTGAGTCCTATCAGACCAATGGGAAGAATGAAATGCATTTTTACATTACCTAGCAGCATTAATTTAGCTACTTGGAGAAAATGGTGCATTGGGAGGACTATGTCAAAGGCAAGTCCCCATCAGTTGTCCTCCACAACATATCTTATTGCTCATCTCTACACTCACTTGCCTGAAGCCAGTCAGAAAGCAAAGCTGCAAATGAACACAGGACTTGAGCAGCAGGTAGGAGTCAGCCACACTCATGATGCAGATAAATGAAACCTTGACTGCTTTATTTGTTAACTACCTGAGAACATCACAAAAGCAACAAAATAACAACAGTGGTAAGAAAACTACTCTAATGCTTTAGCTTATTCTGGTAATTCTAAAACAATGCAACATTCTGCTACAGCAACATAATGAAAGCAAACAGACCTCTGTCATTAAGCGTTTGAGCCCTTCTACCTCATCTTCTCCTGGATTGAGTTCACCACCAGGTCTGTTAAAATAATCAGTGATGAAAGCCAAAGTTATTTTATTGCATTTACCAATCTTCACAGGAAAGTTCCAGTGTGCTTCCAGGCAGGGAGTTACAAATTCACTTATGGCTCTTAAGTCAGAAGTTCCAGAACTAGTAGCTTTGCTGAATTTCAAGACAGCAGCATAGCTTTCACTAAAACTGAAACTAAAATGGCTATTTATGTCCCTCAAAAATAACCACTGCATAAAATACTTTCAGTTCAGCAGGACAAACTGTAACAATACACATGATAATCACTCTGACCCTTGTAGGGTAAAGTTTTAACAACAATAACCAGAAGCTGAAGGGCTGCAAATACTGCCTGTATTTGTTCTTATCACAAAACCAGCACTCACTGAAACATACAGAAAGAAGAAAATAAAACTCATGTGGGAAAATGATGCAGGATTATTCATTTTCACCATTACAGTCATTACAGCATTTTGCAAATCATTTACAGTCTTGCCTAGTTTGTCTGCAACAGCCCTTCAAATCAAGATGTCAAAAATGAATCTAGATGTAAAATTAGACTTAACACACACACAAAATTGAGAACAATATAAAATGTTAGAACAAGAACACAAGCACGTAACATGAGACAAGTCAAGGCCATCTAGTTTAAAAAACAAAATCACCACCATCACAACAACTGTATTCAAAACTAAAACTTCACCCTGGCTGTGATAACTATGAGATGAACTGAAGCAATTTTCTCAAGTTTAGATGCCTACCCTTCTTGCTATCCCAGCTCAGCCATCAGTTTGTAAACAGGTATCATTCTGCATTTTCAGGGGGTTAGTCCTTGGCCTCCACCTGCCCATTCTTAGGGGAACAGCATAAGCTACTGAAGCATAACAGCTATTACAATGCAAGTACAACACACCAACTGCTGATAATGAGTTTTAAACAAGATTTTACTATAGTGATGCACTGTAACTAAGATTCCCAGTCAGTTCCAAACTAAATCATCCCCCTCACAGGCAGAGTCAAACACACTTTAGATTAAAACACCACCATTCAAAATATACTTTCCAGACTAAGTCTTTACAAGCAATTAATCCCATTGAGCGGCTGGCCACAGTTTAACCTCCAGCCCACGTCTAGTGGTGTGTGACAATAAACTGAAGTTACACTTAGGAAACAGACACTTACAGTTTGAAAAAAGTTGTACCCAGCTGCAGTAAGAGCACGTGGGGCAGCCTGTGCTCATGCACAATCAGAACTCCTTCCACCGTCCGCCTCATGCCAATCTTGTCAAACTCCTCCCTCATGCGCTGGAACCGAGCTGCCACAGAACTGTCCTTCTCATAGAGGGGCTCCTTGGTGCCAAACGTGTAATTTGTCAGGGGATACCTGTGAGGAGGAGAAAAAATGTTACTGCATAGCAAGGAATTTAACTTTAAATCCCCATGACACAGCGTCTAGTCTGAGGCAGACCCTTCACTGCCTGATGGGTAAGTCACAGTGCAGGGCTAAAATCTTTTTTGTGGTTTATCAGGCCCCTGTCCCAGGGAGAGCTGCACTGTGGAACACACAAACACAGACAGTCCTGTTGAGCTGCACTCTAGCCTGGTGCAGGCTCAAAAGAAGGAAAAGAAGCACAGAACCAACAGTCATTCAACAGCCACCCTCTTTGATCTCCACACTGCAGGGCAATGCTCTGAAAGGAGCTGGAAAAGAGGCTGGAGAAAAAGCTCTGCTGGGAAGGAAAACTGCACAGGACTGCAGGTTTTCTTCTGCAGATGTCATGAGAGCCTGAGAACTAAACTGTCAGAAGTGGTTTTGTTTTGAAGTGGGAAATCAGACATGTGGATCACAGAAGAGGAGAAATGCTGAGTTTCTGAGTGCAGGGTTGGGAGCCTGGGGTAGGATCAGGAGTGTGAGCAGATCCCTCTGTGAGCTGGTGCAGGGCCCTGCACTCCTGTGACACTGCAGCGGAAACTCGGTGATTTCTCCAGGTAAGAGGGACTGAAAACAGAAAGGAAGGAAAGGTTAGGCAAGAAATGGATCAGTCCAAGACAGCACAGAAGGCAACAGGAGAGTGTTATTGTACAATTAAATCCATGTAACAGAGAGGTCTGATAGCAGGAGACCTGGAGGAAAGACAGAATCACTCAGCCAAGTCAAAAGGGAGAAGAAAATGGTTCTGGGCAGAGCAGTGATGAGTTATCACCATGGTTTACTGACTTGTGGCACACAGCAACTGAATTAACAGAATGAATGACTGATGTTTTCCTGGAAATGCTTCTTGGTATGGATTCTTTCCCCAAACATTAGTAGCATACACTCTTCTCCCCTCAAATTCCAGCCCTCCTCCTCCTCCAATTCACCTCATGTTTTACAGCTGTTAAAATAACAAGTCAGTTACCATTGTCAGAGCCTTTTCTCATGTAGACAAGTGAGCCAAAACAACCAGGTTCCAAACCACAGGTTCATTTACTAACAAATCCCCTACTTTCACTTATAGTTTAAAACCATCTACATTTCTTTTTCCCTTCATTTCCATTTTTAGATACACAAATGGCTTTAATAATAACCTATTATGCTAATCAATACTATACTAATGTGGGTGCATTAGTCTGTACATCAAAACCCTCAGCCCTGACTTAAAAAAAATGCTGCTGGTAACACAGCTTCATGATGAGTCTTTGCTTCTGAAACTCAATAGAAATATTCCAATTTCTAAAGTTCATATTTGAATTTTCACGTGACTCTGAATAAACTCAGTTACACCAAAAGAACACAAAAGTGTCAGTGATTAACAGCTAAAATTGAATAGTGACTGTTGCAGCTAACATTTGCTGGTTTTTGCAAATTGACATATGCACTTAGTAAAGAACGCATCTGAAATCTACCAGATTTACAAGAAGAAGCAAAAATATATGACTTCTCATAAAAAATATATTAATACTTATTAGTAGTAGTTTGTATCTATGACGATTATCTGTGGTAGGAAACACTCTGGATTTTAACTCCAACACCTGTACCAGAGAGTTTACAAACACCAGGCACATCCAACCACATCCTACTGACTGCCCACGGTCAGCCCAAATCCCAGCGAGACCAAGAAAAATCCCCGTCTCTGTCTGCTGCCTTTATGGATGCCTATGAGAGCACGAAAATATCTGTGATGCTCACCACACCTAAACCTTGCCTGTGATACCTGGGGTTCACACCTCCCGAGCCAGACGCTGTTTCTAAACACTAAAACCTTTACACCGAATATTCCACACTGCCACCAAGGCCGGCAAGCCCTCGGCATCCTCCCTACCCCGGTACCCTCAGCGCGGCTCAGCCCTGTGAGGGGGGCGGAACCCCATCAGCACTCGGGCTCTGCCGCCGCTGTGCCCCGGGACCCTCCGGACCTCGCAGGGCGGGCACTGAGGGAAAACCCCGCGGAGCCGCTGAGGGAGCGGGGCCGAGCTCGGCAGCGGGGCGGGACGGGAGGGGGCAGAGCCGGGCAGGCCCGAGGCGGCGCTCACAGGTTGATGGTCCTTTCCAGCGTGAGCGGCTTCGTCTGCTGGATGTACTTGTTCCCGAACTGGTTCACCCCGCGGGGCCAGCCGGTCTGCGAGCGGTTGGGCGGCACCACGGACATGGCGAGAGGCGGCGGGAGCGGGCGGCGGGAGCGGTCAGTCACTGCTGGGCGGCGGGAGCGCCGTCCGCCATTAACACCCGCCCAGCCCTCAGCGCCGCGCGCCGCCTGCTGGGACCCGCCGCGCTTCGCCCCGCCTCTTCTCGCTCATTGGCCAACGGCTTCCCGTCCCGCCCCCGCGCGATCCGATTGGCCACCGTGGGCGAAGCGCGGGGACCGCAGGGAATTGTAGTCCGGCCGGACGGCACCATGGCCACCAAGCGTCGCGGAGCGGCAGCGCCGGCGGCGGCGAAGCGCGGGAGGCGCGAGGCGCGCGCGGAGCTCTGCGCGGCCCTCGGGGACGCGGCGCTGCGGGAGCGCGCAGGGGCGGCCTGGGCCCGCGGGGAGCGGCTCCGGCACGGTACGGCCCGGCCGGGCCCGCGGGGAGCGGCTCCGGCACGGTACGGCCCGGCCGGGCCCGCGGGGAGCGGCTCCGGCACGGTACGGCATGGCGCGGCTGCCCGCCCCTCACCGATGGCTTTTCCCTCGCAGATGCGGTGGTGCTGGAGCCGGCCCCGTTCCGGCACGGTGTCATTCCCGGTTTTCTGGCGGGCTCGGCTTTCGCGGAGGCGCTGCGGGATGAACTGCTGGGTCTCGATTTCCGCGGGCGGCGCAACGACCTCCTCTCGCTGCAGCAGGTGGGCCCGGGGCCGAGCTGAGCCGGGCCGGGCCGAGCTGCTCCCAGCCGAGCCACCCTAACCCCGTCCCTTCTTCTCTTCCATGGGCCGCCGCAGTCCGAGGAGCTGGGGGCAAGCCCGGAGCCCCACGTCGCTGCCCTGAGGTAAAGCGGGCTCGGGGCTCTGCCCCGCTCTGTGGTGGCTCCACAGGGAAGGCGATTCCGGGGTGGGCCCGCGGCGTGGTCGCCTTCTGCCCCATACTCGGGCCAAAAACCGGCCCTGGAGCGCTGAATCTGCTCTGTGCTTGCCCCATGGGCACTGAAGTCTGTTCAGTTTTCACCCATAGTCAGCTCTCCTGCATCTGTCACTTCTGAAACGCTTCCCGGTGCCCCTTCCGACTGGTTGCATGCTTGCTGCTGGTTATTGCCAGCAGTGCTGTGAGCACTGGGCTGTTTTCCTGGCTAGCACCTGTGTGGTTCTACAGAAACACACTGTCACTAACAGCAACAGCACCTGTAACTGTTTAAACAGTTGGCCGGGAGGCAATAAATTAGTTTAGTCTATGATGATATGTTTTATAACATAGGAGGACACTCACTTGTGTGTTTACCTTCCCAGGCATGCTCTGTGTGAAGAATTCCAAGTGTGGCTTTCTGCTGTGACCCAGATAGAGCTGGAGCCAACTATTGACATATCCTGTGCTAAATATGAATATACTGGTCAGTCTATAAGTGATTCTTTCCCTAAAGCTTCTATGTATGTGTAGGGAAAAAAATGGCTATAGAACGACTAATTTTATTCTAGTTACAGAGGGTCCCAGAGGCTGTCAGCAGCAAAACAGTGTCTGAAAATGAACTACAAATGATGATAAAAGTGTTGCTGGTGTATACTGCCTGTACCTTCAGAATGGCGTGATCTGTCAATTGTAGTTCCACAGAAGTGAATCTTGTAGATCTCAGGCTGGTGATGCTGATGAGTGAAAATGCAGTTCTTGTAAAGATCATGTTTTTTCTTGTTACATCCTTGTGGGGACAAAACTGGGAAGCAGTTGTTGGAATGAATCATGCATGTACTGAAAGATGCTACAGCAGCAAAACGTGTGTGATTGCAGATGTGTTGCTGTGCCACGATGATGAGCTGGAAGGTCGCAGAATCGCCTTCATCCTGTACCTCGTCCCACCCTGGGAGAAAAGTGATGGGGGAACGTTGGATCTGTACAGCACAGATGGTAAAAGCTCCAAGCTCAGCCTCGGGTGGATGGAAGAGCGAAGCTCATGTGCCCCTTGCAGCAATTCTCACCTCAGACAGTAGAAAGGAGATAAAGAGTTGTTCCTTTGTTCAGAGAAGCTGATGTATGAGTAAAGTGTGCCCCTTAGGGATGGGCTGTAGCAGGCTTTGCAGACACTGCTAACAGGCAACAGCAGACAAACTTGTGGAAGGATCAAGAGCAGAGGAAAGATGGAAGCAATGCCAGTGCTTAGAACTCCAGACTGATGACAATAACTTCCCTTTCCAGCAGCAGAACCACTGAATGGTTTGGGTTGGAAGAGATCTTAAAGGTCATCTTGTTCCAGCCTGCCTGCTGTAGGCAGGGACATGGTCTACTAGACCAGGATGCTGCAGACCCCATTGAGCATTTCTAGGATGGGGCATCCACAGATTCTCTGGGCAACCTGTGCCAGTGCATCACTGCTCATAGTAAAGAATTCCTTTCTTAAAGCTAATATAAACACACCCTTTGTTTGAAGCCATTCCCCCTTGTTCTGTTATTCCATGCCCTTGTCTGTCCCAAGTCCTTCTGCAGCACTCTTGGTAGCTCCTTGTGGCCCTGGAAGAGGATTTATGTTGCCCCAGAACCTTTCTTCTCCAAGCTGAACAGCCCCAACTCCCTGTGTCCATGCAGAGGTGCACTGATTCCTCTGAGCTCCATGCCTGTGCCCAGGTGTCCCACCAGTCACAGAATCATGTTGTCAGAGAGAAGTCCCAGTTCATGTCTTAACCAGAATGTGTTTTCTTCCTCAGAACACTTTCAGCCACAGCAGATCACCAAGTCATTAGTGCCTTCATGGAACACCCTGGTTTTCTTTGAAGTGTCTCCAGTCTCTTTCCACCAGGCAAGGAGGTGTCTCTTGATAATTTTTTAATCCCCATTGCTGTGGTTATTCATTCTGTGTGTTATTACAGTCCTGATTGGGAGGGAGAAGAACTGTGGGTAGAGTGGATACTTGTGCTAAGTGCTGTGTGCTAGAGAGCCTTGAAGGAGGACAAGAAGCAACAAAGCCAAATTTAAACCATCAGTCTAGCTGCATCATCCTGAGAAAGAAAAATTTCCATTTCTATTTTGTGTTACTATCCTGGCAAGCCACTGCTGTGAATTTAGCTCTCACTTGTTTCTGTTGTTAGTTTGTTTTAAGCTAGCTCACATTTTTGATGTGGTGGTCATGACTTTGCTCCAGAAGAGCTCCTCAGGCCATCCATCACCTTGCCAACAGTGCAAGGGCACTGTGCAGATCTGGCTGTACCCCCTCAGTGACACAGACACGGTGCAGTGCCCTGCAGCTGAAATGCTGATACAGTTAAGGAGTACTCTGTGACACTTGTCAGAAAAAGGCCTGGGAACAGAACGAATAATTTGGGGATCTGCATGGCACAAACACCTGACTGAAATCTGACACTCCTGTGTACCTGAGAGTACCAGGGACTATCAAACAGGGCCAGAGAGCAGAAGGCTGGAAAGGAAGATGATCAGTGATATAGGTTGGGCATGTCTTGACCTAGGCCACTTAGGGGGTTATTTCTGTGTCACTTATCTCTTAGAAATGTTAATTAAGAGCAGCATCTACTTGGTCACTGCCCTGATTGTTTTCAGATAGTGATTTAATTTTGTCTTTAAAATCCATTACTCAAAGGTCTCAGAAGAAGAGAGAGAATGGATTCTCTGTGAGCTTGGAGTAAAAGCTTAGACTGGAATTCTGGAACCCTGCAATGGACTTCAGGACAATAGGGCTGTCTCTGACAATCTGTCCTGGTCTAGGCCTGTCTGACATTTCTGTGTATGCAGTGGGCTCTCTGGAGCCAAGTCCATTTCCTGTCAGCAGTTTGTGTGGTGCCTGTTCCAGCTGTCCCTGTATGACAGTGAGTGCTGTCCCTGTGTGACAGTGAGTGCCTGTTCCAGCTGGTCCCTGTGTGACAGTGAGTGCTGTCCCTGTGTGACAGTGAGTGCCCGTTCCAGCTGTCCCTGTGTGACAGTGAGTGCCCGTTCCAGCTGTCCCTGTGTGACAGTGAGTGCCTGTTCCAGCCATCCCTGTGTGACAGTGCCTGTTCCAGCTGGTCCCTGTGTGACAGTGAGTGCCTGTTCCAGCCATCCCTGTGTGACAGTGAGTGCCCGTTCCAGCTGTCCCTGTGTGACAGTGAGTGCCTGTTCCAGCCATCCCTGTGTGACAGTGCCTGTTCCAGCTGGTCCCTGTGTGACAGTGAGTGCCCGTTCCAGCTGTCCCTGTGTGACAGTAGTGCTGTCCCTGTCATTGCAGGTGTCAGAGGTTCTGTCACAGAAGTGCCGTCTGTCTGTGAGCGGTTGGTTCCACGGCCCCTCCGTGGCCAGGCCTGCACGGCACATTGAAGCCCCCTTGGCCAGGAGCCCACACATCCCCTGTGATGTGAGTAACAAGCCTACATCTGCATATCTGCCTTTCTGTCTCTGTCCTGTTCTTGTCATACCTGTTAGGGAATGCATCAATGCACTGGGGATGCTTTAATCTTTATCCCAGTCTCCTTTTCATTTCGTGTTAATAAATTTGTATCCAGTTTCTTTCGTATTATCTTTGTATGTTTTACATACCTACAGTATTTCAGAGAATGTGGTGAATACCTGTGGTGCAGTGAAATAAGGCAGTGGAGTGTGTTTGTGTGTAGGAATCCAGCTCTGTTGCTAGCTTGGTAGGGAGAATTGGGGAATCTTCTTCACTTCTCAAAATTCAGTGTTCTAATCCATTTCCCTTCCAGCATGAAATATTGTATGAGTGGATCAATCAAGTTTATTTGGACCTGGACTCCCAAGCTCAAATCCAGGAGGAATTTGAGGAGCGATCAGAAATTCTCCTGAAAGACTTTCTTAAGGTGAGCCTAGTGGTTCACTTTGATGTGATCTACCAGAGCTGGTCAGAGGGCTGGCAGGTACCACATGGCATGAAGGCTGGGAAAGGGCTTTCTGGCACATCCATTAAAACAAAACACCTTCTAAGTTTCACACCTAAAGGAGAATGGACCAGGTGACCTCCAGAGGCCCTTTCCAACCTCAACCACTCTGATTCTGTGGAGTGATCCCCTCTGACTGCCTGTGCACTGCTGCATCGGGACTCAGCAGAAATAAAACACTTGTCTTCAACTTTGTTTTCTTGGGAGCTAAATGTTAACATTTCTGCATCTCTTTCTCCTAGAAAGAGAAATACCAACTACTATGTGAAGCATTGGAGAACAAAGAGATCCAGTGGAGTAGTCGGGGGCCAGCCAATAAAAGGTGGGGAATGACAGCACACTGCACCTGGTCATCAGGCTGAGCAGGAGCTGCCATGAGGCTGCACTGATCAGTGCTATCCATTTAGATGTGGTCCTTGTTGGCTCTCCCACAAGGAGATACATGTGCTGTCTTTCAGACTCTATGAGGCAGCAGAGGAAGACAGCCTCCCAGACACCCTGAAGAAATTCCTGCAGCTGCTGCGCTCTGAGGCCTTATTTTTACTGCTTTCCAACTTCACTGGCCTAAAACTGCACTTCCTGGCTCCCTCTGATGAGGATGAAGACGCTGGGGAGGGACAAGCAGCAGACACCAGTGGGCACAGCAGTCCCAAACCTGAGCAGGAAGAGGCTGAACAACCAGTTAATGGCAATTCCCATCAGCCACACCAGCCTGAGAGCAGCCCTGAAGCACAGGACAGTGAGACACAGAGCAGTGAGTAGAGCAGCAGCAGTGTGAAAGGATTCAAACTTAATTCCCAGTGATATTCATGGAACTAGGGTTTCACCTTGTACTGCAACCAGCACAAGGCACCAGCACAAATGTGGGACTTGAAGCATTTTAGACTGATTATCTGAAATCAGTGACTATTGCAAAAGAATTTGGAGTAAATCAATGACTAATTTGAAGATACCATTTTGAACAGACATAAGTCCTAAGGGTGGGACTTTTGGGGGGACTGTTAATCTTTTGTCAATAGTTATGTGGTTTCTACATCCACATACCCCTGCTTCATATAAAGCATATTCTTTTATGAGATAATAAATCCAAAACAGAAATGTGAGAAGGTCAGAAGTAAAACAATTTTAGAATTAGAAAATTGATACCTAAAACTAGCATTCAAGCTTTCAGAAAACACTGTCAGCCTAAAATACATTAGCTGAATTTAGTTGTCAGCAGTGACACTATCAAAGATTAGATTTATTTTGGATTTTGATTGGTGATGTTTATTTAAAACTAGTGGCTCTGAAGTTTAAAGGTAGACTTTTTGAAAGTGCTCATCCTGCACTAAGTCAGACAAGTTCCCGGACACTGAAATAAAAGGTTTAAAAAAACCCAAGTCCTACTGAAAAAAATCCCACCAGAATAGTTACCAGGAGCAGAGGATGTATGGAGCAAATCTTGGTCCCACTCCTACACATTGTTCAAAGTACCTAACCTAGAGTCTCCTCTAGGAAAGATACTGACATGTGATATGTGGTTTTACCCTTTTTCACTGGGGCCAGCAGACAATTTCACAGTGGTGTGGGATCACTGAGCTCCTCACACGCTTTGAGCTCAGCTGCTGTGGTTTCATGGCTCTGCCTGAGCTCAGCTGCTGTGGTTTCATGGCTCTCCCTGGTGTTTGTGCCCTCTCCTAGGCTCGGGCAGCCCTGTGTGTGCGGGGGAGCTGCGGCGCTGGACCCACGGGCACTACACTCTGGTCCATGACTCTCAAGCCACAGAATTTGCTCTTGACCTGCTCTTCTTCTGTGGCTGTGAAGGTGAGTGGATGAGAGAGAGATGTCAGACTCTTCTTTTACAAGGTTTGCATAAAGGAATGACTTCCGAGTTCTCAGCAGTGCTAAAACAGCCAAAATTTCCCTGCTTTTTCTTACCTAGAAGGTGTCTGTAGACTTTGTCCTCGTCCTCACTTGGGCATAAACGCTGTTTCAGTAGTCCTCATGCAAAGGTTGGGATTGTGGCCTTGGAATCATCTCTGGCCCTTCCCGCTTGCGCCAGGAGGTGGCGCTTGGGCAGAGGGAAAGGCTGAGCCTCCCAGGCCTTTCCCCTGCTCAGCAACGGCTCTGGGCACGCTGGAGGGACAGGCGGCCACAACACCCACGAGTGTTCCACCCCTTTGCACATCACAATTATCACTACACCTCCAATACACAAGGCCCAGCGTTTTCAAAAGTTACTTTAGGCATACCTAGGCATTTTGGGTTGATTGCTAGTTAAATAGTGGTAAAAAATCTAAACACAAGCATTTTAGACCAGATGAGTCCAGAATGTACAGCTGATTGAAATCCTTTGGCATATCTGCTAGGGCAGAACTGTTCTACAGGTGAGGAGCAGTGCACCAAACAACTTTAAATAGCCCATCTACCGTAAAAGGGAAATCCAGTACATTTGCTTCAAGTTGTTTCTGAACAGAAGAAAACAAATAGACTGGCAGGAGGTAAATACTTACCCTGTGTCCAGTAACTCTGGGGAGTGGGGTGAAAAAATGGCACCTCCTGGACAGCACTGAGGTTTCTAAGAATCTTTCTTTTCTATTTTAAGACTGGGATCCTGAATATGGTGGCTTTACTTCCTACATTGCTAAAGGTGAAGATGAAGAGGTAAGGACCTCAGATAAAATCAAATAAAGCTGTTTAGGGTGGAGAGACATAATTACACTTTGTCCTAATGCCAGCATAATGCTGAGAGTCCTCACTAGTGCACTGGAGCCTCCTTGCCCCAGTCACTGCTTTTGGGCAAAGCTCTGGCCTCAGCTTCAAGAGGCTGCTGTTTACCTAAAGCATGAGACCTGGGCCCTGAGAGTGCCTCACAGCACCTGCACCCAGGGCTGTGTGGGAAGCCTGCCTTGAAGGGACACAAGGCTGTAGCAGGGATAACACTTGTCCAGGAAAGTGCTGTTCACTGGGGTCCCATTCAGTATCAGTACTAGGACAGTGCTGAGCAGTCAAAGTCCAGAAGCCCTTAATGTATAACTGCTTCAGGTAAAGGGTATTAAAATGAAAATAGTGTCACAGATTATTTTCTAATGCCAGTCCTTTGTTCTAACTGACTTTTGAAACTGTTTTGTTTTTCCTTAAGAATTTTATCAAAGTTATTTTTGTGAAACTGTTTTCTTTCCTTATCTTTGTGTCCTCTAGCTGTTGACAGTGAATCCAGAGGACAACTGCTTGGCCTTAGTTTATAGAGACAAAGAAACGATGAAGTTTGTGAAATACATCAACCATCGAAGCTTGGCACGCCTGAACAAGCATCCAAACAAAACAGGATTTTGGGACTTTTCCTTTGTCTATTATGAGTGATGGTGTGGTGTGACCACTGTCACAGAGAACAGTGGTGGGTGCTGGGCAGGTTCCCACACAGACATTCAGCTCTGACCTAAGCACAGACAAACTTTGCTCATGCAACTCCATCATGCTGCATAATGTGGGGGCAGGTGGTTTTTTTAACTGCAAAAAGGGGAATTCAGTCTTCTCCTGAGTCCATTGTAGCACACTCTCAACTGCTTTTAATGCTCTGTGGGTGAGGTTGTCACACAGCTGTCACCTTTCCAGCCGTTCTCTCGTGGGAGCAGCACAGTGGCATCTCTGACCCACCAGGGTGAGAATTACAACTGTCCATTGCCCCAGGCTGCTGACTGATTTTATTAAAAAAAAAAAAAAAAAAGGAAATGGGTCAGTTAAATGTTTCATACTTGGTCAAGCAAGTTTTGTAAGAAAATGCCCAAGACATTTTCTGGGGCTTAACTGTGTTCCTGAGACAAAAATAAAGGAGCCGCCATGGGAAATATGAGGTTTTTCCAGCTGCACAACTCTGTGGAGTTGGGAAGGAAGACAGTGAGGCTATAAAGGCATTGGGAAGGACTTGGCACCATAACAAGGAGCAGGACTTCATTATGCTAAATGCTGTGTAGACAGATGCAGCCATTTTCCAAAGAATTTACAGCTTAACAGCCATGAAGAAACCTGCTCCTGCACAGTGCCCTTGGATGGGTGTGCAGATTGCTCTGAGCTCCAGCCTCAGTACAGGGGCCAAGGACTGAGAGCAGGAATGAGGCAACTTACCTTTTACTGGCTTGGTGTCCACAAGTAGTAGGGAGGTCACCAAACAGCATGGCCTTGTGTCCTTTTTGTTATGTCCTGGGATCTCCTGAGTTTTAACATGGCTTCTGTCACTGGAGATCAGCTCAGGTGTTTTAGGCAGCAGCCAGCTAAGTCCTGTGGTAAACACTGCAGGAAAGGCAGTGAGTGTGGCCCTGGTGCAACACCTCCCTGCACATATTCAATACTGTGCACCTGCCCCACGTTCACTGCAAGCAGGACTGTGCCAGACTCACCTCTGAGGTGTCCAGCCCACCAAGGGTGCAGCAGAGCTGTAGCAATGCTTCAGGAGACAGCCAGAGTGCAGAACACACTGCTGGAGGCTCAGCCCTGGTCTGCACCTGCTTGCCTGGAACTTTGTTCTGTCACTCAGAGGCAGGTGTTCCTGCAGCTCAGGCAAGCAGGGAGTGCAGGCCATGGGCTTGCAGTGCATGTTTCATTGCTCCTGTCTCTCCTGGGTGGGGAGAGGGCAGCTTTGGATTAAAGTCTGCTCCTTCTCCCATTCCAGGCCTGTTGTTGGAGGCCACCACAGTGGCGTAAAGCCACAGCTGGCAGTACAGGAGCAGTAAAGTCAAAGCAAGGCTCACTGTTGATATTAGTACTCTGCACCCTTTCCTGAGCAGGTAGGATGTCCTGTGGCCATGTCTGCATGAAGATAAAGGAGCAACAACCTTCAGCTTCGATCCCAATACACAAAGTTCAATAAAGGAACCCCTGCCATTGCTTCCAAAGGGAAAGGTATCTCAGCCCCCATAGGAGCCAGAGCAAGGGGCCAACACTGCTGTTAGAGAGAGCTGTGCAGGACTCTCCAGTTCCAGTGTCAGTTCCATCCCAGATGATGAGCAGCTGCTCAGTTCTAGCTACTCCCTCATGCTCTGTTGGCCAGGAAGGACGGCTGGGAGGTGGTTGCCCCAAGGTGCTGTTGCAAGATCTTGTTCATACTCTGACTCATTTCCTAAAGCCAGCATCTCTGTGTGCTGCCAAAACTCTCTTACTTGGTTTTAATCTTCCTTTGCCACTTACAAAGACAAGGGGATGAAGCTAGGAACAAGTCCTGAAATGAGGACAGAACCTTTTGCATCATGATTTCTGAGGTACTTTTTCTGCCTATTGGGACAGCAGCTCTACCTGGGAAGAAAGCAGTTCTTACAGAAACAAGTTCTTGTTCTGAGCTCTCCCCTAGAACAAGACAAGTAATGGAGGTTTCAAAGAAAAAAAAAAAATATTTGGGTAGTTTGGAACAAAAGTGACAGACACCACAGCTATTCACAGCATAGTCTGCTAGGCAAAGTTGAGAATAAATTAATTAACAAAACAAAGTTCCTTCTTTGACTGCATTGTGAGCCTAACAATGTGCTTGGTAGATCTTGGAACATCCTTCCAGGAGATTGGGAAGAAGTCAGGCTCTTTAGAGCTTGCTGCATTTTAATAATAAGTATTACACTAGAGGGCATACCAGCCTCTGCTTGAGCAAGCCCCTATCTACCTGATCACACAGGGAACCACCCTTCTTCCTCTGGTGACTCAGATGAAGTCATTTAAGAAGCCAAATTTGCAGTTAGCTTTCAAAGGTTTAAAAATGAACATGTCTCTGCTCTCCCACCCTTCTTGTTAGGTCCTAAAGCCACAGGCAGCCCCAGGCATGACTGGTGCTGCAGGTACACAGGAAAGACTTCACTCACTAAAATTTCAAATGACAGGAGCTACTGGAGGAAGAGGGGCCTTCATTTATACAGTTCCATTAATGGGAGATTTCTCTATAGATGCTCTTGCTGGATACCAATCTGTATTTACAATTAGGTGCAGCTGCTTGCAAAGTACACACATTTTTCATTTGGCAAAGGTAAAAGTTGGTTTTACAGGAAAATAAATTACAAATTTATTATCAGAAACTTAGATAGGGGAAATCAGCCTTACCAAAGGTCTGGACAGCAAGTGGAAGGACTGACCTCACTGCCAGGAGCAGACCAGAGCTGGGGGTGTAGTCCTGAAAATCAGACTGATGGGAAAGCTGCTTTCTGATCAGAGCCGCTGTCTTATCATTAAATTGAGTACATAAATGTAAGCAAGCAAGCATTAGGATTTTGAACATAAAGAACAAGAGCTTGAAACAGTGGGAACAGGTACAGCAAGTGGCAGAAAGCCCAGCACTCATGCCAGGAGACTGTTCCATAATCAAGTCTCTGAGCTCACTTGCTTAGAACAGCATGGGTGGCTCCCCACCCTTCTACCAAGCAGCTGGATTTGACTAACAACCAGTTTCTTGGAAGGATTGAAATGAGCTCAGGCTGCAGATTCTGACTGACACAGGTCTGTGCTTTCAGCAGCAGAGTTCTCCATATGGAAGGGGCCAAGTCAGTGGTGAGGGGCAATTTTGGGAATAAAACATTGTGAGAATTACATTCCCCATTCAACTGGCCACACCATGCTCACCAGTGGCTCCCTAACAAATGGTGTTGCTGGTTTTAATTCAGTAGTGGCTCATTAAGAGACCAGTTAGAGGCCATGACTCCTTCTGACAGCCCCAAGAAGCCACCCAAGAACCTTGAGATGGGCCAGCTCCTCCCTGCCCACGTCACTAACACCATTGTATGGTGGCAAGGGTGATGCTGATGCAGGAGCACTGGGGCCCAACCTCCATCCTGTGCAATTTATTTTTAGCTTCCAAAAGAAATTTGCTTTGGCAAAGGTTCTAAAATACCTTTAGATCAGAGATAGAGCCTTACTGTAATATTTTAATCCAATTCTAAGAGATCACACAACTAAACAGGTTTGAGCCAGGAGCCAAGTCATTTTCCAGTACCTTCTTTTGATCCCATTAAGTACTACCAGCTCTTCATGATTATGCACCAAGCTTGGGTGTGTAGTTTGTTTTTGTTGTTCCTGAAACGCACCCTTGCCCACCTCAGTATCTGCAGTTTTTCCAGCAGTAGCACCAGAACCAGTAGCTAGAAGCAAAACCTTCTGCAATCCAGGTGTGAGGAGAGTGCTGGATATGAGACAGACCACTTCCTACCTGCACAGATCACGGAACTGGATATCTGTCAAAGATCTGCTGGCTTAAGAGCCAGCAAGATGTTATCCTTTGGTGGTTTTCATGCACTGCTCTGCAGTTTACCTGGAGAGCCACGCGTCCCTGCGTGAAACCCCGGGCTCTCCAGCACAGGGAGTTCAAGTGTAAATGAACCATGCAGCAGAAATCAGAGAAGTTGTTTGGGTTGGGTTTTTTCAACACGTAAATTTAGCACTAAACATCTCCCCAACTAAATCAGAACAAAATCAGTCAAGCCAGTCTATGTTTTAATGGAAAAGATCAATGCCTTAACTACAAAATATATTTAAATACATAAATAAATTACTGTAATAAAAAATAACTGTTTGAACTTCTGTCTTACATAAATACCACATCTGCACTTAAACTCTGATGCTCTCTTCATGGAGTTTTGGTCTCTGTAATATTTCTCACCTGACAACTTAACTACAGCAATATCATTGTAATTACTTCACCCTACAGTGGAGTAGGGGTCTGAATTAACTGCTTGTCACCCATTATCTGCTCAGTGCATGGAATCACTGCCTCTGCACAGCTGCTGCTCCTCTCCCTAAGAAGAAGCTGTTCCCACACGCATTATCCTGAACAGTGTGTTGAAGTTGCTGCTTCTTATTGCATCCCGACAAGCGCTGATCACTTGTGTCTTAGGTTTGCCAACTGCAGGGAGGGGAAAAAAGGAAAAGAAAGGGAAAAAACTTCAGTTATAGAGTAAGAAACTGGTAAAAATACTTATTTGATCCAGGCTGAAAATTTTGGGCTTTCTTTCAAATGCTTTTTTAACACATGATGAATCACCACCTTTTTTCTAGTACATAAATAAAATCCTTTCTTTAAAGAAGAATCCCCTGTAGCTCTGTTTTATGAGAGTTTGTTGGAAGGGGAATGTTATAAACATACAAAAAAGTACCTCCCTCCCCAAAAACCTACAGGACTAATAATGCAAATAAAGCAGTCCTGCTTAAGTTAGTAGTTGCTTTTTTTTAAAGCAGAATTATAAACTAAGAACTGAAGTAATTCTAAAAACATTTTAAACTAGTATGCTCAACAAAACTATCAATTTCTGCCTCATTCAGAAATGTGGAAATTATTTCAAACTGTTCTTTACAGAACTGTGATCCCAGAATATATGGGACCCTCACAGTTGATTGTAGTTGATTGTCACACATAACTGCCTATGACTAAAGAATGAAAGATTACTTCTAGTAACTGAGTTTCAGGCCAAAAAGCTTGAAGTCACTTAACTAACCCAGGTGACCTCTGGGATGTATCTTATGTGCCTCTCTGGGGGTCTGAGACTCCCCACTGCCTTCAAAAACACAGACTTACCACGTAACTGCCCAGCCCTTTGGATTGCCTGGTTCACAGCTTTCAGATTATTCAACAGCTCTGTGTGATTGTTGCAACGAATTTTGTACTGATTAATTAAATCTCTGTTCAGGTCATACAGCTCACTGTAGCGTGTCTTCATGTTTTTCCTGGGGAACAATCAGTCCAGTTATTTGCGTCTCTGAGGACAAGAAAGTCATTCCTGGTTTGTCAATATAAAGGTGTAGCAATACATGGTTGTGTTGGCTACCACAGTCACCTGCATGTCTGCCAGCTACAACAGACTTGTCTAGACATGTTGGTTATACTCATTATTTTACTAAAAAAGCCTGAACAGCCTATTTTTGCAGTTACTTTATCCACAAGGCAAAGTGGAGGCACCACTTTCCCCAGTGAAAGTACCACTGCCCTGCAGTAACTTGGGCCTCTTTACTGCTGCTCTTCAAAGTAAAGCTCGAAATTAGCAGAAAACAGCAAATCACTGTGAAAACTCGACACCAAAACTTTCTTTCTTGGTGTTTTCAAAATTTCACACACCACAGATAGCTTTTCCTGCTTTCTTCCCTTAATATATCTTTTCTAACATATCTCATAATTTTGAAGTAGATTCAAGCTGCTATACACTAAGCCCCTACCCTTGCCCTCTTGCCTTCCCCTGACTGATTTCCTACCTAAAGAACATGACATGGTTCAAGCAGAGACCATCAAAGGTACAATTCTACATCAAAAATTGTAACTAGGTAATCTTGTATCACACCAATGTTTTCCTGTGCCCTTTTCTTCCTGAGAAACAAAGACTGGCCATTCTAAACCCCAAACACACAAACCAGGAAGCAACTGCTCACATGTCTCCCAGGAGCCGGGCATCCTCTGCCTGAACCAGCATGCTGCGGATGAGGTTGGAGTGCTCAGCCATGTCAGCAGTGAGCTTCTCATTCACTGCATGATGCTCATCCACCTGTCCAGGGCAAACAACTCATGAGAAAGGGTCCTTGGCACCCTGGGCACACAGGCTTCAGGCTAAACCTCAGCCCAGTACAATAGGAAGTAACATCCCAACCTAACCAACCAGCATTCCTGACATTGTCCTCTTTCCCCTCACTTCCCACTGCTGGAGCAGCACCTTGGCCCCCAGAAAGGGTGAACAGACTGAGATACACATCTCACATGCTGACCCAAACCCAGAGCTCAGTCTCCCAGATAACATATTTACTTTATCCTAAACAACCAACTGATGGGTCCAAGGGCCTGTTCTACAGAACAAAAACAGACAGAAGGTTGAGTGTCCCACAGAATACACAGCAAGCCATTGTGGGCTGATTTCCACAACAAAGATAAAATCGTTTAGAGATTCTCTCATTAAAAAACCCAGCGACTGCTTATCTGCATACTCAGAAATGTCCAAAGCCTCCTCACCTTCACCAATACTTTCCGCAGCTCCTCGAAGTAGGCAGGAAAATCTGCTTCCACCTGCAAATCCTCAATGGCCAGGAAAGAGGCCATTGACTGGATAATGTCACCAGCTAGATCAATATCATCTGTGTTGATAGAAATCTGTCAGAAAGGAAAGAAAGCACTTTAGCACTCTTCCATGCCAGAACATCTGAAACTGCCCAGCAGTATTGCCTAACAACAGTTACCCACAATCAAAGCAGGTCCTTTTATCAAGAGGGCATGGGCAAGATCTACAGCTTCCAGTAGACAAGAACACACTGATTTCAAAGGGGCTTTTGTTCAGGTTTGGGATAGAGAGGCATCTCTGCACACAGGACCAGTTACAGGCAGAAGTTACAGGCAGCCTTTGTTCCTCACATTATGGCTCCCTGAAACCATTCCGTGAGGAAATAATTTGTCTCCTTCCTACAGATCTGCAGGCTAAGCAGTTTACTTCACTAACAGGCCCTGGAATTTTACCCACTGACAGTAAACAGACACAGAAGTTTCCAAAAGCATGAGTACTTCCTCTGCCTGTTTAGTCATCCTTCACTTTTACTGCCTCCTCCTGGCAGTATGGGTATTCTGGTTTTACTGGAATATCACTGAAGGGCTGCTCCCCTTGTCCAGGGAGGACTCACCTCTCCACCAGGCTTGATCTTGATGCAGAGCTGACCTGCATTACGAAGGGAAGTGAAGCAAACCTGGAAGGGAGCGCTCTGGAATTCTGCATCCTCTGGCAGCAAGAAGCTCTGATTCAGCCACATAACGATCTTGCAAAAATAAAATTAAGAGCGTCAGCCATCCCTTGTGTGTAAAGCCTGGGGACCACACAATGTCCCTGCAAATAATGTGCGCCAGAACACTCTGTTCAGGGTACCACAGAAATCTCATTTACTAAATTTCATCCCATAACCCCATGTCATGAACTTCTTAGAATGAGGACAATTGAATCTTGCACCAAAGCTGAATATTCTGAAAATTATCAAATCCAACAATCAGAGACTGCTATGAAACTGAGCCACTACCTGAGCACTGTACTGCCTTTTTCCTCTTCTCCACTCATTTGCAAAATTCAACACTCACTACAGGTCTCCTGCGATCAGCAGGCACACAGCAAACAAGGTAGTATCTGAAACACCCTCTGATCTCAAGCCTTTAGTTCCTGCAGGAATTCCTGATACTTGGAGTACCTCAACTGAGTCATCTTTTAAAGACAGAAAAAAGCAGGGTTGACTTGAAATACACAGACTCTGAAGGCCAGGAGTGCAGTTCACTGCATAATTTTTCCTTTGCTATTGGGAATCTCAAGCTGATTGCAAACCCTCCATCTATGCAAGACTTGAAACCAGGAAGAAGAGCACAAACTCACCCTTTGTGGCCTCTCATTCATGGTACAGTTAACATAGCTCAGGGGCTCTGTGGCCGAGTCTGGGCTGCTCAGGGCATACATGGAAAAGCGGGGAAGCTGTCTTGTCAACTCAAACACGTGGAACTGTGTGCTGGAAGCAACCCAACAGAAAAACTGAGAATTAATAACATAGCAAGGATTCACCTATTGCAATGGTTCCTGGTTCTTTTTTAGCTGGGGACTAACACCCACAGTTTTCAGGTACATAATCAGCAGCTTACTGCTTCCCCAGAAGAAACACTTAAAACTTGGAAATTCCAAATAAATTTGGTTTATCATGAGGTTGAACGATTCCTCTCCATTGCTGTCATTTTCAATAATCCTTCCACTGAAGCATACTCTCTAGGCTAATACATTTACTATTTTACTATATAATTGGGTATTTTCTTTACAAGGTCAGTGAAGTCCTATTAAAAGCAATAATAAAAGTAAATAGAGAAAACAGAAAGGGAATTCAGTCCCATACAGTTATTCTACAGTGGGTGGCTAGCTCTCAAAATATGCCTCCCTATTCAGGGAAAGAATGCAGCCTTCTCAGGCACCAACAGCTCTGGCAGATGTGAGCAGGAAGAAAGCTGTTTTCAAGGGTATATGAAGAGATGTTTCATTTTCTATGGAGATATTTCTATGGGAGACTGGAAAAATGTTGTATTGAAATCAAACATGTGTTCCTTTCTATTTGCCCTGAAGCCAAATGGGTTCAGGGTTACTTTATAGCTTGAGAAACAAAGCTGTGTCCCCAGGCCTGCTCAAGTACTCCATCCACAGCAGCCATGATCCAGGGCCCAGCCTCTTAGGGATGACAGGACAGAGTCTCTGCATCTGTTGATTCCCTCAGTAAGACATCTCCCGGAAAAATGGGCATTCCTTCTCTAAAAGCAGAACCAGAACACAACAGATCACAGTGATTCCAGAGCATTTAGACTTTGTCTGGAAAAGAACTCAGCACCACAGGTGCATCAATGCTTTTAAGAAAGCATCCCAGCTCTCCTTTCACTAAGATAGAGAAATAGGGCACCCAGGAATTAACGGTGCACTTCCCATGGGACAAGCATGAAACCACATTATTGCTGTTTCCTGGTGCCACAGTTTGGAGACCAGCAGAGATCACACCATAAACTCACCTGTTTCGGTACCCCACAAAGGCTTTGATGTGTAAATCCACAGGAACATCTTTGGGTGGAGTAAGGGGAACACGAACACAGCCTGAGAGGTTCTGGGCACTGGGGTGGACCACGTGGCTCTCTCCTTCAAATATGCCCTCAGCAAAGATCAGCACAGCACGGATGATTGTGTCTTAGCAACAGGAACAAAAAGCAGTTCCCAAATTAAAAGCTGTCCTCTGGCAACAAACCACCACTGTTTTCAGAATTAAGCATGTTCAGCTCCTTACATCACTACTCTGAATTGTTAAAATATCCCAGGTGACCAGGACTATCAGGACCTGACTGCATCCTATGTATGCCTGGTGCAAGGTGAATTTACTGTGTTGGGGAAATTCCAGTTTTGCATGTAAAGTCAGCTGAGATCCAGCTGCATTCATGCAACACCCTCACTAATGCAGCTGTGGGTTGGTGTTTACAATCAATACAAGAAGTGCTGCAGGGATCGCCCTGCAGTTTTCATACAAGGCTGGCTTCATCCAAGTTAAATGTTAATTGCCTCAGAAAATAACACATAATAAGAAACAAATTCCATCAAACTCCTCTCCCCCAAGACCCATCCAGGGAACAAAGCTCGATTCAAAATTCTGTGAAAGGAAAGAAACCACAAAAGGGACATTATAGACAATAAAGAGGAGACATTCAAATCACCAACTAAATATAACTAAAAATTTGCATTATTTTACATGAAGCTGAATATCAATGGTTGCAGGTTACCACTCACCATTTGTGGTGGAAATACACAGCTCCACATGGGCAGACTGGCTGTCAGAGCCCAGATTAACTGAGAGGGCTGTCTGGAGTTGGGTATTTGCTGGAATCAGACCTCTCTGCCCATCAGCTTCCTTCAACTGAGTGGTCAATTCAGCCTGTTACAAAACACATACCACCCATCAGTATCAGAATTTCAAGATTTTCATTCAAAAAACCTAGAAAACATATACACAAGTCATATAAACAAGTCAGTTATCTTTTCTTTCAGAGGAAGGTTGTATTACAGCAATTCTCAGGCACTTCCAACTAGCTATGAGTTGTGGCTGGATTAGGCATGGAGCTTTGGACACTTGGGCTACAATATGTTTGAGTGCTTCACTGGGGACGGACCTCAGCTCTGTATGCAAACCTTTACTCAAAAAACACTTCACATATGTCAGTTTTAAACACAATCTTACAGAATTCCAAGCTTCTGCCATGGTGGTCATTTGCTGTTCAAAGGTGAGTTTGCTCTTTCTTCAGACTATTTTTTGAAACGTTCACCATCAAGCCACAAGTGTGATTCCTACATGCTGGCAGTGCTCCCTGATCCTCTCACACAATCCCCTCTGACTCCCAAGATGGTTTATGCACTGAAAACTACAACTTTCAGTCATAACCCGAAGCACAGGGCTGAAGGGAATCCAGTTCTAAGCACAACTGCTCTGGCAAGCAGAAGAAGCAAAGAAAGCATTATTAAAATACAAAAAGCAAGTCCTGAACTTGCACAGGGAGCAAGCCAAATGCAGAGGCAGGAGCCCCCAGCAGACAATCTCACTGCATCCTGACAAGCTACAGCTCTGACTTGTCTGGACTGCCCCACAACAGCTTCCCAGATTACTCTGGATTTATCCCAACTCCAAGGTGTGGTTTGGCCCTACACATTATTTAAGCAGTACCTTTGCATTTTCCTCATAATTTTTCAATTCCAGCAGAAGATTTTGTTTCTTTTGACTAAGTTCTCGGATAAGATCCTGCTCAGCACTTGTATCCATTAGGTTCCCTTTCATTTCCTCCCCTCCTGGCAGATAGCCTCGGACTGTACAAAAACAAAACATAGTCCATTTCAGCAAAGACTTCAACAACCTGCCCAGAACTTCAGTTTCTCTTACATGTCTCCCTTGTACCACCTCTGCAGTTCTGGTCTTCAGCTAGTACTGTTCAGCTGAAAACCTGAGCACTGATTTAGACCCACAGTCTCTCACTTTCTTGGTGACTGAGGCAAGAGAATTGCATATTTAAAAAAAAAAAAAAAAAAAAAAAAAGGTGAATTTTTCCAACCTGTCTTTAAGCTGTACTCACCTGACCAGACAAGTGCAGCACCCAGTCCTCTTGCAAGAGGATTCCCATTGCAATCATTCTTTAAGGTGCTTAGGCAAGTTTACAATTATGCAAAATTAATAAAATGTCTACCTGGATTTCTAGAGCTGGTCAGAGGAGTTGTTGCTGTCTGGAAGTGGCTGTAAGTCACTGTTAATCAGCCAGTAAACAAGATTTACCCACATTAGCTTTTCCCCAAATCAAGGGATACTTCACTTCAAGGGGTCAGACTTGTTTCCCAGTAGCTCAGTGGAGCACAGAGTTATGGAAATACCTCTAACTGTCAGTGGAGACAGAGGACCTGAACAGGGGATGAGACAACTTTCATTTTGCTCTAAGGCTGTGCACCCTGACTGCAGTTCTGACAATGAAAGCCAGGGACAAAAATCTTCTACCTGGGAAGAATCTGCTGCCTGACTGCAAATGACTGCTGCCCTCTAAAAAGTTGCATGGAACTTGAAATCATTCAGCTTGCATACTGCCCTCCAATGAAAAGACACACTTTATTATTTCTGAGTGAATCATTCACTTAAAATGAGAGCAAGACAAAAACCACTGCAACACAGGAGAACACCTCATGTGAAAGGATGCTGGTCCCAAACAGAACTCTAATAACACTCTCTATATAATCCCAGCCACACTAATTACTAAGGCCTGAAGGGATCCCATCATGCAAGGCTTGTCTACAGTGGACACACCAGAAAAGAATGATCATGTTTATGATACCAACCTACACAACTCTGTAGGACAAGGCTCTCCAGAACTGCTTACAATGTTCCCCTTCCATAAGCTTGGGAAAAAGGTTTATAGGCTGAAGCCAAAATGCAGCAAATCCCCACAGCCTGTGATTAAGACAGTCAGCAAAACACACTGCTATTTAACAAGGACAGGCTTTTGTTTCAAATGGGTTGTGCCAGACCTGCTTGTCTCAGGCCACTGACGCCAAGGAGTCGGATAATCACACCAGTGTCTCTCCTGGAGCCATCCCTGTAAATTCCTACTGAGCTTATTTAAATCATCTGTGATCATATTTATTTCCACTCACAATAACAAGGTCTGACTTCTTAATGCATGGTGGGATAAATCCACCACTTCTCCAGTCTCAGGATAGTATTTTCCAGGAAACAAAACGCTGTTAACATCTAGAATTTCTAATATAAAAACTCTTCATCTGCAGAAGAAAACCAACACACATACACACTTAGTTCTATAAACACCTTTACCTACTGTAAAGCAGCCAAAGAATTAAAACACAGAAAAAAGATTTCCTATACATACATCTATTATAATGTAGCCTGAAGAACCAGAGTCTGTACTGAATTATTATCATTATCTTTGCATTAGGATGGAGTTTCTTCCATTAGACAAATGAATTTTGATGGTTTCTTGGATCATAATGAAACACATGCTGATTCTCACAGAAAAGGCAATATTCAAAATCCTGTTTGCAGATAGCGTAACTCAAAATTCCCTTAACTGCACATAAAGCAAAGGGAATTTGGCACACAAAACATTGGAACCAAAACCATGTTTAGCTAATCTGAGATGATGTGATGTGCCTGACATTGCTGTGTGTTACATTAATATCATTAACAATGCTTTTACCTTCACCATCAATTGAGCAGCAGATTAGCTGGGTGCTCCCATCCATTCTGTAATCCCCCTCCACCAACCCTGCAATTGAGGAAGCAAAGTTGTCCTTAAAGATGACCTCCCCAGTCCGGTCACTGCGTGCATCAACCTGGAAAAACAAAAAGTTCCAAGCCTCAGCATGAAGAGAAAAGCCAACTCCAAAACACATGTCATGAGCTGTTAGCTGAGAGCCAGCTCTGCTCACAGAACTGCAGGGGAAGCTGCAGCTCTGCTCATCTAAACACCACACAGGAAAAAAATGCTATCAAGAAATGACATCTAGGCAGACTCTAGAAGGAGCTAGAAGTAACTTCTCTTCAGAGATGCTTCCCTATGTTACAAAACTAAAAAAGGAAGGAAATTAAAGGAACAGCAAATCTGCACTGGAAAGGTTATAAACATATGATGCAGCAATGATGGGACTAAACCAGAAATAACTTTAATGCAGTATTTACAACCTCTCCTCTCAGCTGCAGCCCTTGTGTGGTGAATTATTTTTATACACAAATACCACAACCTTCAATTACCTTTCATTCGATAAGAAGGGTGAGGTGGACTCAGTTCCATGCACTGTGTAATTTCCAAAGCACAGGTCACAGCATTACTCTTTCTAGGAGTTATGGACTGCTTCAGACCAACAAATTGGGTAGGGACTACCAGTGGAAAAGAACAGGAGCAAAGCAAGGAGAGGTTCTCTGTCACTGTGGAGCTCAGTAAAGAAAGATGCAGGGCATGCATTTATGGAGCAAAGAGGAAATACCCTGGTTTATTCATGCATCTCTATATAGAGTTTTTAAGAACATCCCCTGTGTATCCCCAGCTGGGCAGTAATAAGCTGTTACCCTGTATTGATTGGTCACTCAATCTGCTGGTGTGTACGTGCAGAATGAGTTCTTTGTGACATACAGTTTTCATTTTCCTGCCTAACGGTGTAAAAACAATTTATACAGGTGGCTAGAGTTTTTCACAGTACTAGATTTCTTTCTCAGGGAAAACAGGTTGTTTTCTACAGTCTTAGAGTTCTTTCTCAAGGAATACAAGTTGTTTTTTACTGTTGCAGGACTCTGCTCTCATGAAGAGCTGTCAGCTTTCTCACGGATTCTGTCAGCTGGAGTCAGGATTCAGTTTGTAAGGCCTCTAGTCTGCTGTTTCACCACCACAGCTCTCTCTTTGACAATGTTACACATCTAATCCAATGTAAGTTACAACACATCGGGGCTCCAGACTGCCAGCTTGATATGAAGTTATTAAAGTGCCGCAGGCTAATGAGAGTAATAAGAGGTGTGAAGAAAAAAGCACAACTTTACAGAAAAACCTGGCAAGCTGCATCCAGGAGAGATGTGGCAGTTAAAACAGTCATTTCTGGCAAAGGGGAATACCAAGGAACAGGCTTAAAAGACTAAAACTGAGCTGTATAGAATGCCTCTACATAAAATGAAATAATGCTTGATTAATCCTGCCACAGTCAAGGCAGACGCTGCTCTCCTGTTACATAGCTGCTTTGTCTTCCCTGTGATTTGGGAACATTCAGATCACACTGCAGAGGATTACTCACGTGTCCCCAAGACACACCTGAACAGAGACACTCAAGAACTCCAGGATGTGGCATATGATCTCTGCTGCCATGGAAACAACTTGCCACACCTTTGCAATTGACTCTGAGCTAAGCAGGGGAAGCAGCTTTTCTCTGATCTTGCATTTGGCACAAGACTCTGAAGCCAAACTAGGTTCATTGCAATAGATCTGCAGTGCTCAGGTTTCTAAGTCTTTTTTATTTTTCAGTTGTTGTTCATCAGATAACTTAACAGCCTTGTTCAAACACAGCCCCCATATCTACAGCTCCTCATTTTCCCCCTGTATAAACTCACCTTCCCATTAGACCAGCCAGTGATCAACTCACACACTCCATCAGAGTTCAGGTCAAATGCATGTATGCTCATTGCTTGGTTTTTTGACTGAGGCAGAAAAGAAAGAACAAATTAAGATTGGATATGTTCTCTAAACTTCACATGCTTGCCACTTGCAAAACACTGGACTGTGAGACTACAGAGAGTACAGAAAGGAGTACAACTGTGCCTCTTAACAGGACATCACTAAGGTCACAGATACATGTGACATCTTGGCCCTTGCACTACTAATATAGTACACTGCTTTTAAAGCACTTGATAGTTCCTTTAAATACATTTCCATCCAAGCAGATGATTAGAACTCACAAAGTGTAAAAAACCAAATCTTCTAGGAAAAAAAGTTATCAGGGCCTCAACAGGGTCATAAAATTAGACTACTGAGGACAACCATGAGCCTCTTCCTGCCACCTCTCAAGAAATCTTATTACTATTAAATACACTGTTCTGTGTTATATTAAGAATATCAAAATGAGCCTCAGGAAAGGATCTTGTCAAACTGATTTGCTAGAGCAGGAAGTTGCTATTGTTAAGAAAAATTAACCTTGAACATAGACAATGCAAGATTTCGGCTTCTGAAAAAGTTTATTGATTCAACCAGAGGATTTTCTAACACAAACTCAAATGTCTCTTGCTAAGCTGAAAAATCCCTATTGTACGGTTATATCTCTGTTGTTTAAACCACCACCAACAGCCCAAAAGTACTTCAGGAACTGACCTGGTATTTTATACGAACCTATAAAAACAGGTAGATGTTGTAAGAACAAAATTACATTAAGTTCTCTGTTCAGCAAAGTTCACCTATGGGTAACATCAGAATGACCTGGAATTAGATCCCAAGTCTCCAGGCAGCCTTCAAGCCTCCAGTGATGACACTCCAGCCATGGACTAACCTTAATCCTCCAGTAGCGCGCAGCCTTGTTGTAGACGCCGACGGTGCCGTTGGCAAGAGCGTAGCCAAAGCGACTGCCATACATGGGGCTGAGGGCAGTGATGGTCTGCAGGGAAAGGAGGGAGAGAGAGGACACAGGAGTGACAACTTGTGCAACTTCAACTAACAGGGAACAGGCTATACATCTGTCATATGAGTCCTACATTGCTTAAGTGGTAAGTAAGTCTGTGGCAGGAAGTATTAAATACTGAAGTAACAACTTTTAATAATCAGTCTGAAATCACTGAAAGCCTTGTAGGATTTCCTCACACAAGCTCTATTTCCAGTATTAGGACACACTTCAGCAAGGATTGCAGAACTGCCCTCAAACTGTGTACTTTGACCAACTATTTTCTACCACAGACAGCAAAACAACTGCTCATAGGATTCCTGTGGTCATCAGTGCTAACACACTAACATTGAGAAACTACACACAATATCCCTTAAGCTTAAGGAGCTGATGATGCCAAAGGTTCAACTTGCCTGGGTTAGGAAAGCCCTGGAGATATTTACTGGTAGAAAATCTTTGCCCAGTACTGGTAAGATAAAAATTAAAAACTGCCACATTTGGACTTCTTTGGAACACAACTGGAACACCAGGCTAGGTGTCCTACCTGAATAAGCTCCGGAGAAAGACCTGAGAGTCATAATTTGGCCTGCTTCTCACTCCTTTGAAAACCCATTTCTTACTGAGCTAGGGTTTTCAGGGCTTGGAAATGCAGGTTTTTCCACACACTGAGACTAAAGATTTTAATTTCCGGAGGAACAATTGCAATCATCTGTCTGGTCTTCTGTACAGCACAGCACAGGAGACTTCCTTCAATTAAATTCTTCCCCAACATTTTATCTAAACTCATCTGACTGTGCCCCTTGGATGTTTTACCACAAAACTTTGTTTCCTAACCCTTTATCCTTTCCTCTCACAATCTTCTGCTGAGTCTTTCCTAAGTATCAAACTAAATTACAAGCACCCAGTAAGGACAGAAGACCACAGCAACAGTCAGAAACTCAAAGGTAACAATAAACCCAAACTTATTGTCCATTTGTAAGAATCACAACAGTCTACAGCTTCAGCTTCACCAGAGTCAGTGATTAAACATAGAAAATGAAAACTACCCAAGACTTCCAAACCAAATATAATGTACAACAACACTGTTCCCTGAATTTACCTTCCTAAAAAGAAAGGTGTTCTACTGTGTCCTTTTATGTTAGAACAGTAGAATCATAACAGGTCTCCTATGACTGCAGGTGTGAACTTCAAACAATTCTACTGAAGACCTGGAAATAAAGCACACTTGAGAGTGACAGACCTTTAGCATCCCTTTAAACTAGAAATATCCAATGACCAGACTAGCCACTGCACAGAGAGCAAGATATATCACAGGCCCAGTTCTAATTGCAGTGATAGCAACAACCTCCTTTTCTGGAACAGTGCCTGGCTTTGTCTTTTATAGCTCTTCATAAGTGGTTTATTAGCTAAGCCTTTTAGTCCCATCTTGGGCAGCAGGGAGGCCACAGATGTTAAAGGACAAAGGTCTGTGACCTCACTCTACCTTGGGTCCAGAAGGGCTGTGAGAGGACTGAGAACACTTCTAAATGCAGTGATTTTACTCCCTTCCTAGAAACCAAAATCAGTGGGCATCTTCTCTGAGTTAAGCTAAACAGCAACTCCTACAGCTACTCCTATCCCTCTAAACATATCTGCCCCTACACCTTGCTTTAGTCACCACAGCTCTTTTTATACAGCCAGTGTGTAACTCCAATTATAACATAATCTTCCAGTTTTGCCTGGGCATTCCCCTTCTACCCTGCCATGCACTGTCTGGATGTACACACAGGGACAAGTTACATCATCTAGATTGCATCAAAAACATTTGAGGGAAACTGCAGAAGACATCCTTTTACTCAGAGGACACTAAGAGCTTCAATCACAATCCAGCAACCTTAATCACCCTTCCACAGGCTCCTGACTGTCAGCCAAGAATAGTCACTTTTCTCAGTGGGGTGACAGATTTATAAATAAACAAAGCAAAAGCCCCCTGCATAATGAAAGTCATTATTAAACTCAAACTTTCACAGTTCTAGCAGAGTAGATACTGTGCAAATAGTTAAGTAATTACTTAACTACACAATATAATAAACATTAGCCAGAAATAATTTACCTCTGTCTCTGACATTTCTGCCACAATCTCATCCTCCTTAAATACGCGGATGTCAAAATCTTCAGAGCCAACAAGAAGCTGAAAAAAAAAATAGTGCTCCTTAAAAATAATTATTCGAGCTAAGGAAGCAAGCACCAGGACCCAGAGGACAAATTAATACTTCAAGTGCAGCAATTAAGAGGTTTTAACAGATCCATGACACGTTGCAAGTGTTGCACTGAAGATCCCTCATTTAAAAAAAAAAAACGACCAAACAAACACACACAAAAAAACCCCAAGACAAACAAACAAACCAACCCAATGAATCCAAGTATCAACATCTCTGCTTCTCCAGCCTAAGTGGTGGCTGCCACTATTGCCAAGTAGAAGTAAAATCAGCTTTGTCTTGATGTAAATGATTATACCAATAAGCATTGAATTGGGTCTTCTGCATCCTCACTCCTTAATATTTCCTACATTTTACTTCTTTTCCTGTTTCCTAGTTTACCAGGAGAGGAGCCCAGTGGAAAAGTTTGTACTGAAGATGATGACAATTGTCAGGTTCTCTTTTGCAAATTGAGAAACCAAGGAACAGATCTGCCCAGTGCCTTGTCCACAAAATCATCCATCAAATCAATGAAAAACAGAATTACAAATCAAAGTCTAAAACCTGGTAGTACTTTTCCCCACTGAAACCCATGAGCCTTTCATCTTTACTTGGCACAAGAGATACAAATCCATAACAAAGCTGGATTTTTAAAAATATTAAAGCCTTTTTTTCTTCCCAAGTAAAGATGCTTCAGATTATGTCAACCTAAATCATACCAAGCTAAGTCTACTGCAGCTATTGAAATTATTTGCAACAATTAACCTATTTAAGAAGCACAGATTTCTTGATAAAGCTGCAACCACCAGCAAAAGGCAACCAGATAAAAGCACACAATCCTGAAACAATTACTGGTGACGCTGTGTTTTCCAGAGGTGCCTAGCTTTTTTTGTTAGTTTGATTCATCCCATCCACTTCAGTGACTTCCATTCCACTGGACAGAAATTTGAAAGCGCAAGTCTAAGTTCTGCTCCACAACTCATCTGCCAGATGGCAGAAAGTAGCCTTCATCAATCCAAAAATCCTAAGAAAGGCAGTGACAAGTTAGTTCTGTTAGCTACTAAAAGTATATTCATGCAGCTGTTAAAATCAGTTAATTTTAAAAGTAAACTTGTTTTTACTGGGGCAGAAAGAACAGAAATGAAGCTAAGGCAGTCATTTACCAGGTAAGACACAAAGTGATAATTTAGGAAGCTGCTTCTTGCATTTTCTCAGAACTTCAGTTTTAAACCAGAGGCAGTTTCACAAAAGCCACAAATAAAAGTAAATAAATAAGAAAAACCTTTTAAAATCACCTAGATAATTAAGATCAAAAAGAACCTTGAAAACATCTCAGTAAATGCACGTTGGGGTAACTGGACCAACAAGTTAGTCAGATATTGTAGCCAGCTCTACTCAGCCCAAAGTAGCACCAACTGCCGAGAATAAACTTCTATCAAGTAGAAAAATATAGCAAAACCCACTTAAAAGCACAAGTGCAAACCATTTGCAATTAGTGTCATAGATCAGTTTCCTGGTTTCTGAATCCCTAGACACTGTCTCCAGTTTCTATAAACACCTCTCAGCACATTAAAAAAAATACAAAGAGAAGCTGTGCAGAAATTGATTTGAAAACTTGGAACCGTTTCACTTCCTAAAGATCCCAATCAAGCTGTATCAGTTTAGTGCTTATAAAAAACACATGAAAACTGTCAAGGCCCTTTACCCATCACTATTACATAGTTCAATTGGATATTCCAAATGAGGACTTTTCAGGAACTAAACTAAGAAGCTCAAGTAATTATGTTTAAGTATTAAGACAAATTACAAAAGTAAGTATTTTTAGCATAATGATTTAACTTCATATTGATTTGCATCTGGTGTATACTAGGAAGCTATTACTCTTCTTAAAGATTCATATTCAGAAGCACAGTTGTTCACTTGGGATGAAGAAACATTTCCAAAAGAGAATGCCATACAAATTCCCAAATTCACCAATCTCTTTGAGCCTGCACGATCAGAATGGCAGCTGTTTCCTGCTGTTTGTCTCACATCATTATCAGCAAGATGTGTGTTACAAGTTACTGTCATTTTAAATCAGCAAAGCAAAGAGTATTCCATTTCCCCACGTCCCTGTAAGGAAACAGAAGGGCTGGACATGAAGACAGATTTCTCAATTTTACCAAGTGAAGCTTTTCAAAAGAATAGCTTTCTAAAAGTTCACTTTTATGTGTAAGTTTGCACACAACAAGCTTGTTTCTGTGAAATTTTAAAAAGTTCATAAGCATATTCAAGAAATACCACTGAAATGAATGCCTTGCCAACTGATGATCACAGGCATTTCATTGTATTGCTCCTGGCATAAAGAAAAATGAGAAAATTTAACTGCTGATGTGAGTCAGTTGTATTTTATAATCTAAGTTTTTTTATTATCATTTCACTACAAGACTGCAAGAACAGCAGAATTTGTGTGTGAATGGTTACAAACCTCAGTTTTTCCATCATCATCAAAGTCACACAGTGCTAATGAACGAACATTGTCCCCAGTAACCTGCAGAGAGAAGGACAGCACTCATGATGACCACAGCTGTCAGAAACTGAATTATTTTTATTATCTCAACTGCAAAAGAACAATTGACACAATCAGTGTTCAAGTAACATCTGAGTGCACTGAATACATGGCCAAAATACAGTTTAAGGCCTGGGATAAATTAAGAACAATCAACAACTTAATTAATAGTTATCATATTAAAAGAAAATCAAGATGATTTAGTGCCATTGAAAGCATCTTCTAATAACATCAAAACTATTATGCATGGCCTTACTGTCCAGAAACGGTCATTTCCTTCATAATCAAAGCCCTGCAGGGCACAGTTTCCACCAATAATAGCAAGTGGAGGTGAAATATCTCCCAGCTTCCCAAGAACTATTGCATTGGCTCCATCTGAAACCTGTAGATAAGCATTAAAGGAAAAAGAAACAGCAGACAAGAATACATCAGACCACACAAATGAAGAAGAGAGCTTCCAACATTATCAGTGTCAGTTTAGCTGAGCTTTGAATGCCTTTTTTTTTTTTTAGATGGTCTTGCTAGGTGATGGGACATATGAATGCAATGTATATCTGTATGTGTAAATTTTCATATATTAATTTTGAAATACTGCAGATATTCTAGAGACAAAACAGTCTGAATATAGCAGTAGGAATAATGCATAGCACAGACACATAATTAGTTAACAAAGTAATGTTAAAACTGTAATCTTTACAATTCAAAGAAACAGAAAATTATGGAGATACTAAAAGAAGCAAACATTTAAATCAACTTGCCTCTCTGTAAAACAAATCTGAGTTGTTGTACACGTCGTAAGCCAGTAAATTAGTCTGTGTTCCAACCAGAAGACAATCATAACCCAGCTGAGGGTTCAGCACCCCTGAAGTCAGACAAGTGATCCCTTGATTAATGTTGAGAAGAGAAATGTCTGCATCTTGGTTACTTTGCACCATTCTGTTTGTGTTTATTCTCTGTCCTCGGGCATGAGGATTGTGAATAAAAACCTGTAGAAACAAAGATATAAATATTAATACAACAATATATCTGTTTGTATACAAACAGTAAAAACTATTGTTTGGATAACAACTGTGATTGGGAAAAAGGCATTCACTCAACCTAAATGAAGACTGGAGGTTTTACTGACAATATTATTTCTCACAGTTATTCATTAAACTATACTAGAAAAAGGCAAATGGCAGGAAAAACAGAGCTCTGGCCAGTGGAGTTGCAACATCGTTGTTTTGTTTGTTTCTGAAAATAACAACTGACAAGTCTTTGGAGTAAGGCAAAAATAGGAAACCAAAGGGAGCAACAACAAACTAAACAAATTACCTCCAGCTGGTAGCAGTATTTGCAAAACATCCCAAACATTTAAGACATTTTACCTGGTACATATCTGTAACCTCCATCTGTAGGTGAACAAGGTTAATTTTAAAAGGATGAATGATAAACATGGTTTTACTTTCACTGACCAATGCTCAGCCACTGCAATTGCCTGGAGCCAAGTCAGAGGCTCAACAGCTTGCTTTCTGGCTGTGCAGTCTGTCCCTCAGATAAGCCCTTGTTGTATGCTGTTCCTAAAGGTGCCAAAATCAAATTAATAATGCTGGGAAACATCACAGATGAACCCTCTTTGTATTTACAACCTAAGTGCCTCTGTGGGTTTATGCTTCAACCTATGCTTTATTAGTCAGGTTGTACTTAATCCTGTTTTGTTTATGTTTCTAACTAGAACAGAGCACACAGGATGCTCTCTGTTCCCGTCAGGCTGTTTGTGCATCACCCACAGAAACCTCAGCCCCGTTATCAGCACAGAGCTTGGCTTGTAACAGTGCCAAGGCTCACTGCTCTGAGAACTGCATGATAAAACCCAAGGCTTCAAAAAATCCTGATAGAAAATCTAAGTTTCCGTGGCAACTTGGGTTTGTAAACTGGTTCAGGCTGGAAGAAGCCACAGAAGTCAGCCAGTCCAACCTCCTGCTCCAACAGGGTCCCCCCAGAGCGTGTTACTCCAGACTGTGTCTAGACAGCTTTTGAATTTCCCCAGGGCTGGAAACTCCGCAGCCTCTCTGGGCACCTCTGCTACTGCTCAATCTCGTCACCTGCTATTAATGTTTGCAAGCTCCTGCCGCAGCAGAGCGAGGCTTCGAGCACCGCGTCCCCGGGCCCCGCCGCGGGTCTGCGCAGGGCGAGGGGAACGAGCCCCAGCCCCTGGCTCGGCTCAGCCCTGCCCGGGGAGCTGGCGGGGTTAGCGCGGCTTCCGCGGCTTCCGCCGGGGCTGCTCGGCCGGGCCGGGCCGGGCCGCGCCGCAGCCGCCGAGGCTGCTCCTGCCCCGTTACCTTGCCCGCTTGCGTGGCGGCCGCCAGGCAGGGGTGCGTCCCGTCGTACCGGCCCAGCGCCACCATGCGGGGCAGGATCTTGTGCTTGAGCTTCAGCGTGAACACGGGCACCAACATGATGGGCGAGGGGCCGCGGGGCGGGGCGGGGCACGCCGGGGGAAGCCGGGCTGGGCCGGGCCGCGGGGCCGCCGCCGGACGCGGATCCGCCGGCACCGGCACGGCACGCGCGCACGCGCAGGCGCCGCGTCAGCGGGAGGGGCGCGGCCCGAGGGGCGGCCGCGGGGGGGCGCTGTGGGGCCGGGACGGGGTGGGGGGCGGCTGATCTGAGGGGAGAGCTCGGAGAGACCGCGGGCAATGGGGCAGAGACACTGGGGGCAATGGGACCGGGGAGCAGGACAGAAGGACCAGGGAGCAGGGCAGAGGGTTTGGGGTGCAGGGCAGTGGGACCGGGGGCTGTGGGGGAGATGGGGTAGGACTGCGGGGCAGCTGCAAGGGTCAGGGACTAGAGGAGGTTCGGGGCGCTCACAGAGATACGGGGAGGTGCAGGGTGCAACTGGGGATATCAGAGTTCATCTGGGAGAGCTGGGGAGTGGGATTAGGGGGCCAAAAGGGCAAATGCAGAGGTCAGAAGAGCTGAGGGGCAGTTTGGGATGCCGGGGCAGCTAGGGGAGGTGGTTGTGTGGAACTAGGGGAGGTATTTCTACAGCTCAGGAGAACTGGGGGAGAAACTGGAGGTCCTGGGGGCGACCATGGACAGGAGGATAGAGGCAATTGCCCCTCTGGGCAGCCGCAGTGGCCTCCAAGACCCCCATTGCCATCTCAGTCCCAGCTTCTCTGCAGGGTCAGCACCCAGCTGCGGCCACGGGCTGTCCCTTCTCTGTCCCCAGTGCCCTTGCTTCACCCTTTGATGCCTGCTGGCTGCCACACGCACCCTTACTCACACTTTGCCAGGAGTATCTCCAACTGAGAGATCTCCAAGGCAATAAAACCCAACCCAGAGTTAAAATGTCCCATGAGGTCAAAAGCACAGCCTCAGAACATCATTACTGCTGCTTTGTGGGATTGTGCACTGGATCCTATAGAATCCAGCCATTGGGGTGCTGGGAGGAGGATGGAGATGAGAGAAACAGAGGACAAATCCTCACACAGCCACAGTGTAAACACTGATGCTGGTCCTCATCCTGGAGTGGATTTTGGTATACAGACCCTCATGGATCTCCCTGCAGTGCCCACTCCCTGCCTGGATACAGGCTGGATAGGGAAACTCTGGGTCAAGGTCATAAGTTTAGAAATTCTTAAATTATTTTAGGTTTAAGCAATATTTTAACACGATAACCTCATGGGTGCTGTAAATAGACGGTGCTCTCTGACAGTGCCTGAATCCATCAGCTGCACTGGGCCATTATCACCTCCATCCCAGCAAGAAGCCGGTTTGGAAGAGGATGCACTGGAAAAACAGCTCTTCCTTCCCTGCAAAGGCCACTGGTTTGAGGCACAGATCCATTTATTTCTAGGAGAGCTGGCAGACACATCTCAGTTGGCATTTCCTTGAGCATTGGCCAAGCTCTGGCCGGCAGCGGCGTCCCTGCCCGGCATGCCAAGGAGGGCTCTAAAAAGCAGCACTCAAGCAGGGATCCTGCCATGCTGAATGTGACGACCTCCTTTTCCTCTTCTTTAGATTGTTTTTACCAAGGCTCTCTGGCACCTCTATCAATGTGCCATTATACTGGTGGATAGGGAGGCAGCCATCACGTGCAGCATTCAAGGAGGGTGTTTTTCCCCTCTGTGGCTCTGTTTGGGGTGAGCGTGGGTGTCAGTGCCAGCCGTGCAGTGGGTCCCCCCTCCCTCCTGCTGGTTTGGGTACCAGAGCACAAAGGCAAAGCGCTGGCGTGAACTCAGGCACGCAATGGGGTGTTGCTCTAGGCCAGCAAACACTGCTGTCCTCTCAGGGAAAATCGCAGAATTCTAGAATAGTTTGGCTTGGAAAGGGCATTAAAGATCATCCAGTTCCAACCCCCATGCCATGGGCAGGGACAAAATCCCCAACTCCTCTCCCAGCAGTGCTGAGCATTGCTCTGCCAGGCTCTTCAAACCCAACCAAGCAAAATGGGGGGGAAACTGAGCTTACAGACCTTTTTAAGCTGGTAAAATTGTAAATAGATGGAAATTTCAACTTCTTGCTAAATATGTATTATTTGAGCTGTAAATATTATTTTGAATCACTAATTATGGTATGGGGTTTGGCACGTCTGCAACACAATTAAATTACAGCTGCCACTTTGAATCAGCTGGCTCTGAAACTCTTAATATTGAAATCGTGGCTTTTAACACTCATTTCCCTTCGTTTGAAAGCCCATCATCTATAGAATTAAATTAAATGTATTTGTAAATAAAATAATAAGATATAATAAAATTTATTTACATCCAAAGGTACAGCATCCAGTCCTGAGTCCTGAGCAGTGCTCAGGACAGGGGTCCTTCCCTTTTGCAACCTTTACAAGGGGGGAAATCTCATAAAATATTCACTAAGTCTCTGGGTTTCACTGCTGCACAGACAGGGCCTGCTTTGCAGCCAGGATTAGTGTAACTGCAGTTGAGGGATTATTCAGCTTCTTCACTAGAACACAGGTCTTAAAATCCAGCAAGAAATCATCACCATCCTCCTTCCTGGCTACTCTGCACAGGCTTGGCAAGACAGTGCTCTGTGACCAGTGTTTGCTCTGTTCTAGCTCCTAATTACTATAATTGATATACTATAATCATTCAATATCATATTGTTTAAGCCACTATGATTTCATATAATACATATTATATAATAAAATATAATATAATAAATTAGATATAGATATGGTTATATATGTAGATATAAATACATATATAGATTATATTATCAAACACACTTGGCACAGGCTGCTGGCTTTCTAGGCAGGTTGCATGGAGAAGCTGGACCTGACAGCACAACAGGTATGAAGGCTGTCACACACCCAGAAGATGATTCTTTAAAAAGACTTCAAATGTAACCAAAAATTCACTATGCTTTTATCTGCCTGGCAGAGGAACACTGAGGAGAGCTCAGATATTGAGTTTGGGAAAATGCTGGCAAAAATAACCATCCCCATCCTTCAAGGAGGGGGATAATGGCTGGAGGGAGTGGGGAGGGATGAGCAATTGCATCTGCACACTTAAATACTCCTTAAAATGAAGAATGAGCCTGATTGCAGGGGCTTTTCTCTTTTGCCATCTCAGATTTGCTGCCCCAGCTGGAGCAGCATTTCTCCCCTCCATCCCATGCCCATTCCTGGGATGGGAGACACTTCTGGAAGGGGATGTAAAGAGCAGTTGTGCCAGATCCTGCCTCTACAGCTACACTGCTCTCGGGGGAGGCAGGATCTGGCACAGCAGCTGCATGAATCATTCCCAAGATAGACAACAAGGATCTCTGGATCTCAGGAGCAGGGTTTAAAGACATCAAGGAAAATATCACATCCTTTTATTTCACACCTTTATACTGAGGGGGACGATGTTTTCTTTGCAAGCTCAGGCAAGTGTGTACTTGACATCCCAAGGAATTACTCATCCCCTCTACTCTTGGCTTCTAATTAGCAACTAAAGGGGAATATAATAATTAAATATGCCCAAGGTAACGATACTTGGAAACTCTGGGTCACGTTTCAGCCAGGGGAGGCGGCAAGTAGTTGGAGCAGGTGAGTTTGAAGTCTGTGGGAACCTGAAAGACACAAAAGGGAAGGAAAGATGTAAGGGAAAAAAAAAAAAAAAAAAAAAAAAAAAAGAAGAAAATCCGAACTGTACACTGGGAAAGCATTAGATTAGTGAATTAAAATGATGCTTAGAGTTAAGGTGATGCTTAAAGCCTGTCATGCAGTTGCCAGCAGCGATGGACAAAGTGGGGGACACCTGGCAAACCCCTTCCCCAGAAGAGCATGCAGGGATGCTGGGCAGCCCCTGACCCACTGGTTTTCTGCTCTCACAGGTGCAGGACAAGCTAAATTCAAGCATTTTTATTTCCCAGCCAAAGCTTGGTTGGTCCTCATCCCCTTCCTTCCCTTGGGGGCTGCAATTCAACCCTCGTTAGACCTCGAAGTAATTCCCATTAACATTTATGAGAATTTCATGATCAAAAGAAGAATAAGCCCTTTCATCTTCCAGACATGCCCCAACACACATCACCTGGCCCCAAAAGCCTGTCCTGCCAGGAAGGAGCTCCCACCTTGTGCTGGGGTCTCTCAGGATGCACACCCCAAAACTGGCTGGAACTTTGCAAGGTCAGTTCACCCTCCTGAACCCGGTTCATGGCATCAATTCAGCATTTCTTCCTTTCCCTTCTTCCTAAAAATCACTAATTAGCAAATCCCCACCCTCCCCACACTGCTTTTTCAAGGAGAAGGTAATATTGATAGCTGCATTGCTGATAAGAAATAAGGAGTAAGGGCCAAGCCCTTGCCTGGAGCCGCAGGATGACCCGGCAGCTGAGCCCGACTCATAATCCCGGCCTTGGGAGTCCCAGCCCTGGCGCAGCCGGCTGGGTCACAAGGCGGCTCCCAAAGAGCCCACATCAAAGAGAGCTGCCGGCTTGTGAAAGCGTCCCAGGATTGCACGCCGTGCAATTCCTGCTCCATGGAAATCTGCCTGTCCCCTTCCCACCGCCAGCCGGCCCGCGCTGAAGGTGCCTTCCTACAGTTACAGACGCGATGTGGGCCAGCAAGTCCCCAAAAAGGGCATTTCCCCAGGAAAATGGGACATGCCACGTCTTTGCTGATGGCTAATATTGGAGAAGCACTCGCTGGGATGTATTTTCCTAAAGCTGCAATCAAGGTGCAGGCAGGGAAGCAGGCGTCTTCCCAGGAAGATGCAAGGAGGAAGAACAGATGATGAGCTTAGCTAATGTTTGCCACTGAGAGAAGAATGAGTCTTTGCTCCCAATTTTCTGGGAAAAAGAAAGAAGTCTCCACAGCCTGAGGTCACCCCACTGATCCGGTTTCACTCCCAAATGTTTCCAAGGCTTTGCCTATGCACATGGGGAGTGGTTGAGAATGGCTTCCCAGGGCAGACAACGGGTGATTCACCTTCTTCCTCCTCTGCCAAAGGGCTGGCAAGCACCAGCAAAATAAAACTACGTCAGCTCCTATTTCCCGTGTTTCAAACACTTGTTTATCATCAGCAAACAATAACCTGAGATTCGGATCAAAGCTGAGCCTGCTTTCTAAGCAGCAATCACTTCTAGGGCTTCCTGCTGCTTCCTTTCAGCACTTGCATGTGCTGGGTGTTTGATGGGTGCTAAAATATTTTTTTATTTTCTCCATTTGGGTTTAAAAGACCGGTCCCAGGTGGGCTGTGGTTCCCTGTACTTCTGGCAGCTGAGCCCTGGCCATCCATGGCTCTCCTGCCCAGAGACCAACACCAGGAGGCAGCTGGAGCAGGCAGAGCTGAGCTGCCCTTGCTGCTGCTCTGGGGTCAGGGCCACCCGTGGGTACCTGGCATCAGCATCCCGGCCTGGCAAACAATGGGCAATGGTGAGGGACAGGGCACCCCCAGGGTCCTGGTGCTGTGCCCACACGGGGTTCATGGCCCCCTGCATCCCTGCCCAGTCTGTACCCACTGAGCCACGGTGCTTTGCCAGCTGAGCCCCCTGGCCCGGGATCTTGTATCTGGGTGAAGGAGGGGTCACCAAACCCATCACTGCTCCAGAGGGGATGATGAGCCCAGAGCAAGCACTCTGGGGGATTTGTGCCATGAGGGGGGACTTGTAGTGGTCTGCAGGGTCCCCAGAAGGAGATGTGCTGGGTGGCTGCACCACGGGCAGCTGGAGACTGATGCTGGTCCATTATGCACCTCGATGTGCCCACAGGTGACTGGAGCCACGTGTCCTTCAGCAGAGAGCCAGGGCAGACCTGTGCCAGCTCACCTCCACGGGAGCTGCCTGCTGTGCCTCCCTCCTGGCCTGCCTGGCACCAGCCCTGAGTCACTGCCAGTCACCAGCCCCAGCCCTGACACCTTCCTGTGGTTTTCAGCAATCAGCTGGAGGCACCTGAGGTGTCACAGGAACGGGTGCCTCTGCCACACTGTCCTGAAAGCTGTCAGCTTCCTTCTCCCCTTTCTAGGGATCCCTGTCCCTCACATGCCAATGGTGATGCTCAGCCATCCTCATCCTCCCTGTGAACATCATCTCCTGGAGCACTGGAGCACCACGCTGACTCACCGCTGTTCATCCACCTGGCAATCTCGGGGGAATTGCCTGGGGACAGAGCCAGGAATCCCACGCAGGGGACAGGAGAGCCAAGGGGTGCAGCTCTGGTATGGCAAGGGCTGGTGAATAAATTCTGTGCAGAGATCCTGCCTGTTTTGCTTGGGTCTGGGGAGCAGCATTAGGCCCATTTAAATGATGGAGACCACCCAGGCAAATGGAGGGCAGGTGCCAGAAGGCAAACTGAGGCTGGCAAGACCTTGTCATGGGGGGTATTTAAACAGCAGGAAGGTGTCCCTAGCTCATCATTGTCACCCCAATCACAGGTTGCTTCTGGAGGTGGTCTAATTGGTATGTGTCTGCCTGACAACCCACTATTCCAGTCCAATCCCAAATTAATTATAGAATGTCCCAAATCAATTACAGAATAGACTGGGAGCAATGTAAGATCTACCAGAGTCCTGATTCTCAGTTCTATATCACCTGGAAGATGATTTTTTTCCTTTGTGCAGAAAGAGAGGAAAGAAACTAAAAAGAGCTGGGGTCTGACTAAGAACAGATGCTGGAGAGCTTTTCCTGCACCCTGTCCTTTCATGGCAGCGATTGTTCTCTTCCCTTTGTGTGGGCTCCACCTTCCTCCCCCTAGGCTAGAGGAGAGGAACCATTTTGGAGAGGCCACATGTCCCTGTATCCCTGGGCCACCATCAGCTGGGGATAGGGCCAATTTTTGCCTTAGTGGCCAAGGGTGCCAGGCAGTGAGGGAAGACACAACAGACACAACAGTGATATTGCTGTTCACCATTAACCCATCACGACACAGCAGGAAGCATTTCCTTTGGCATATTACTGCACCACAGTACTTGGCTGATTGGAGTACTTGGCTGATTATTTCAGCCAAGGAGCAGAGCAAATGCAAGATCCCAAGGAGATGCTGCCCCTCTGTCATGACACCAACACAGTACAGAGGGCTGTAGCCAGGGTGGCAGGTGACCATTAGCACATGTGTTTCCCATGTTTGTGTTTCCCTGCTCCCACAGGAGCAATAACACTCTTGGCACACACCTCCTCCCTGGCACCGTCCCCTGCCATCACGCCCCAGTGCATCAGAGCAGTGTGACATTCACATGGCCCCAGGGCTGGCATGTCAGGGCACTGCCAAGCTGCTCCAGGGTACAGGACTTGGGGAAGGGGCCCATTGGCTCTGCCTTTCTTAGGCTTTTCCATACAGATTTCCCACACTGGCCTGGAGAGGCTGGAGGAGACGCTGAGTCGGGGCGCTGGCAATGCTCCCCATCAGGTCACCCAACAAGCTCCCAACAAGCCCAGACAGCTGAGTGGTAAAAATACTCCCTGGGCCACTGTTTCGGGTGGATTAGCATGGATAAACTGCCTCAGCCAGGTACTGCAGGCAAAACCCAGCTGGGATAAAACCCCAAGGAAAAGGAGTCTCAGAGCAAGGGGCAGCTGGGATGGGATGTCACTGACACCAAGGAGCACACAGAAACACAGGAATGATGAGGAAGGATGCTCCACAGCTAGCAATGCCTCCTGCACATGAAGCAGACTGTCCCCACACCAAAAATCTCAGCAAGCATAATTTTTTTTTACCTTCCACCCCAAACCCTCGCTGTGCTTCTAAGTGGGTGGGTAAAACCCGCTGGAGGAGTTGACCAGGGTGATGGTATCTCGCCTGCCACCCTCCTCCCCTGCACACCCAGTTAATGACACACGGAAATTAATTCAGGAGAGTGGGATGGAGCACCCAGCTGGGAAGGAGACAGGGCCCCGAGGTGCCATGCACGGCGCCAAGGGGACGTGGGTGCCACTGTCCTGGGGCACTGGGAGGGCACGGCAGGCTCCAGCCAGGCCAGTTCAGCTTGTTGCTGCTCCTGCTTGCAGGGAGGGTGTAGGAACCAGAGGACAGGGTCTCAAGCAGGGACTGAATCCCTGTCACCTCATGGTGCCAGCTCCCCATCACCCCACCGTGCCAGCTCTGAGAGGAGGGGACTGAGATTTCCTAGCAGTGGTGTCACTTCCTGGATTAATGTATCCCCCAAATCAGATTGGTAGTTTGATTTTGGTATCAGTCAATCAATCAATCAATCAGTCAATGGCTGGACTGTGGGGGCTCCCTGGGCGCAGACCCTCATCCCCATGGAGTGCAGCAGCACTCCTGAGACAGGTGTCACCTGTGCGATGAGCTGTGGCCGTTCTCTGCACCCCTTCCTACACCCCAGCAGAGAGGGGTGGTCCCCCCGTCCCTGGCTCTGCCGGGAGCCCCGGGTCACGCTGCGCCGCCCGGCCGTGAATCAGCAGCGCCCGGGGCAGCGCCGGGCTGAGCCGTGCGCAGGCTGCAGGGGCGGAGGTTTTGCACTCGCTCTCGGCTGCCCAAGGATAAATAGGAGGCGGCTGCGAGTCCTGCCAAAGCTTCCTCCCGCCGCCCGACGCGTCCGACAGCCGGCACCCAGCCCAGGCAGACATGGACTCCCAGGATTGCCCTTGTGCCACAGGTAAGGCAGCGCTTCCTTCCATCGCAGGGGCAGCGGGAGCCGCAGCATCCCGGCGGGAACAGCAGCACTCCCGCCCGCCGGCCTCCCCCGCCATTCCCGTGTTCGCTCTCGTACGGGCTGGGCCAGCAGCTGAAGCCCTCTCCCAGCACTGCGGTGTCACACTGGGAGTATCTCGCTGGAAAGCGGCTGGGAATGGCCCGACCTCACCTCTGATCAAGGCTGAAGCATCAGAGGATGCTCGGAGGGCAGGCAGCGCTGCTCCCCGCGGATCTCTGCGTTGTTGGTATCCCCTCCCACCACCTCTTCTCAACCTCTTTTTCTCCTTTCCTCCGTTTTAGGTGGCACCTGCACCTGCGGGGACAACTGTAAATGCAAAAACTGCAAATGTACATCGTGCAAAAAAGGTAAGAGCCCCCGGGGCGGGGAGCAGAAACACTCAAGAGGGTTTTCACTACACATCCGTGTATGCACTGAATCAAATTAGTCTTAGCATTGCCAGTGGTGAGTTTATTCCTCACATAAGGTTTTTGTGCCCCCAAAGGAGCACAGTGTGAATCCCACCCCCTCTCCAGGCAATACAATCACTCACTACCACCTGAACCTGAGCTATTCCCCTCGATAGCACCTCAGGCTCAGCACAAGGGGATGTTGGGGAGGAAACCAGCTCTGGGATTTCTTCTGGGTGCTCCTGATGCTGTCACCCACAGCAGAGCTGTGTGCCACGAGGGTTTCAAGGAGAGGGACTGGGACAATCCTGGTGAACCCCCGGCAGTACCACACTCTGCCCCTGCCTCTCAGTGCCAGCCCTGCCTGCACAAACACCGTGGGAGACACTGCCAGGAGCAGGGATGCTGCTAAAAGGGAACAACATGAATACATGGGAGGTCTCCAAATCAGTGAGACCTCCCAAGCCCCAGCCTGACCTGCTGAGAACGTCCTTAATTTTTTTTTTTTTTTTTTTTTTTTTTTTTTTTTTTTTTTTGTGTCTCCCACAGGCTGCTGCTCCTGCTGCCCAGCTGGATGTGCCAAGTGTGCACAGGGCTGCGTCTGCAAGGGGCCCCCCTCCGCCAAGTGCAGCTGCTGCAAATAGGGGACCCCTGGCTGCACATCTGGGGGGGCCAAAGAAGAATAACCTTATTGTGTATGTCGGTTGTCTTTTTTTTATATATGTGTTCAGATTTCTTTAGTGTTTGTCACTTTGACATGTAATAAGCTATCTAAATAAAGTGATATGTATATAAAGGTGCACCTGGAGCTTGGCACTTGTGTTGGGTGCGGCAGTTTCCCTGGGGAGCGGGAGGACAGCGTGTGTGGGAGGTCATGGCAAACAGCCTGCGTCTTGTTTTTGCTCCTGTCTTCTACTCTTGGCTCTGCTCTCCCTACCAGTAGTTCTGACTCTTGTTTTAACACTTTCCCTACACAATAAGGGAATTTTCTGCTCCCCGCCACCCTCTTGTTGCCCAGGGGCAAATCCCATGCTGTCTCCTCCAACCAGAGTTCCTCGGGGCTAATGAGCATCTCGTTATTACAAGCTTTCACTGTAATAAGCACCCCAGCCCTGCCCATTTCCAGGGGGAATATTTCCACGGCAGGTGGGGTGGCAGAGAAACAGGTTTAGTTTTCCTGCTGGCAGTTTAGTTGAACTGGCTGGTAGAACCACATTGCTTATCCCTCTGCCACCTCTGCCAGTCTGGCTGGGTTCTCCTGGGTGCTCCTGGTCACCTGGTGCTCAGGTGACCTGGTTCTCCACTGTGGGGTCCAGTGCACACAATGGGGTGTGATCCCCACAAAAGGGTGCATTGCCTGCAATAGGGTTCAGTGCGTGTGATGGGATGTGATGCCCAAACCAGAGAGTGATGCCCATTGTGGTTTGCAATGCCCATTCCAGGATTCCAGTGATGGGATGTGATGGGGTGCAATGCCTGGGGTGGAATGCCCACAATGGGATGGGATGCCTATGCTAGGGTGCAAACTAACAATGGGATGTGTTGCCTGCAATGCCCATGCCAGGTTGTGATGCTCGCTCTGCCGAAGCACAGCCATGCTGCTGCCAGAACACTGCACCCCAGGTGCCCTGTGCCACCCTGCTGCTTCCCAGGAACACGACAGGCGCTGCCTGTCCCCACACGCCTCAAATGCAGCTGTTCATGGTCACTTTTTAGGTTAAAAACCTTTCCTGACCCAGCCAGTCACCACCAGGACTCAGCCAGGGATTTGGCACAGCCTACAGCACGGCACCCCTGCCCAGGGACTGCTCAGGGTGCCAATCCCTAGGGGGATATCCCTTTTCTCCAGGAGGGCTCCTCCCTCAGGGCATCCCCTGACATGTCACCATCACCCCACACTTCTGGCAGGTGCAAAGGCCACCCCTGTGTCAGCTGAATTTAGGCAGGGCAGGACGTGGCAGGCATGAAGCAATCACACTAAACTCTGCTGCAAAGAGCGGGGTTATCTTTATTCCTTCCAACCCAGAGAGATGTAAGAGCCAACCATACAGAAACATCACTGGTGAGCTCACAACAAGAGTGAAGGAGAGGTTGCTAATGGGATTTATCACCAAACATCTGGTTTAAGCAGCAAAGCTCACAGAATCAGTCCGGCTTTGCTGGCCCCTGTGGGTTTGCTGTGGTCCTGCCCCATGGCTCTGTGCTGTGCCCATCCCTGTGCCCCATGGCAGTATAATGGAGAGCAGCTGTCAAATGCTGTCCCCTGCCTTCAGGGGAAGTGGTGGGGAGAGAGGGAGGGTGGGCAGACAGAGGTTCCAGCATCCCCACTCTGAGCCCTGAGACCCGTGTTGGGCAGCTGCAGCTCTGCTGCTCACTTTATGACTGTTATAAAATCAGAGTTGGCCATGGCACTCCTCTTACATGGGAACAGGCTTAGGTTTAACTACTCCGTGCCCTGGGAAATTGGAATACCAGCCATAATACAGCAGACCCCTCTGAGCTCTCCTCTCCCCATTGATGTCTGGCACAGCCTTTCAGCAAGCCCGTGGCTCAGGGGATACTCATTCATTCCTCCCTGTTTTGCTTGTGGGATGACCTCACTATTTAGTGGAAATGCTCAGATTGGGAAATCAGGCATTTTCCAGGCTCTTTTCCCATCACAGCTTCACCTACAGTTTTGTGGGAATGCTGTGCTGCCTTTTCCCGCTCACAGTGACGTGGGGCCAGGACAACATGTCCCAGGATTCAGCACAGCCCCTCCATGTATGATACACAGGATTCCTGGCAATCTGGGAATTCCCCTGCTTTCCCTGCAGCTTTGGCCCTGCACAGTCACCCCTCACCTTTGGAACGTCCCCGTGCAGGGGTGCACGATCCCATTTTGGCAGGTCAGGCTCTCTTTTCCTCAAGCAGGGGTGCAGCAGAGCCCGCCCTGCTGGAGGGGGGCCCGCGGGTGCAGCACATTCCCGGAGCCCTGGGGCTGTCCGGGAGGGAGGGAAGTTAATTCCCAGCCCGTGTTTGTGTGCAGTGACACCACACGTGCTCGGTTATTGCACCTCTCCTCCTTCCCGCTCAGCCGGTGGCGTGTGCAATGCCTGCTGGCTTCGCCTCACTGCTGCTGGCAAACAGTGCCAGGAAAAAAACAACTCCGTGCCCGTGCAAACAAGCACGAGCCGTTCCTGGCACAGCCACCCGGGTCACTGAGCCTCTCCTGGTCCTAGAGCCCGCTGGCCCGGGCTCCACGGGGATGGGCCCAGCTACAGCATCAGCTCTGAACCCAGGCTTGCCCCATCTGTGACACCACCGAGAGCAGGGGGTGCAGGCGTGGGGACAGCCTGGCCCTGGCCCAGCCACTGTTTGCCATGCTGGATGCTGAACTGGCCATGGGCATGTGCGAGGTGGTGGAAGCCCGTTGGCACATAAACCCTGTGATGAGGTGGAAAACTCAGAGGGTTTATGAGAAAGTGATTCCCAGCAGCTCTTAGCTGGCAATGCCAAGCTGCCACACTGCATCCCCATGCTCACTCGAAGGAAGTGCATGAAACTCTGTCAAGGGAGGTTTAGATTGGGTATTAGGAAAATATTCTTTACCCAGAAAGTAGTTGAGCCCTGGAACAGACTCCCCAAGGAAGTGGTCACTGCACCAAGCCAGGCTAAGGAAGTTTTTGGACAACACACTCAAGGACGTGGCGTGCTTTTTGGAGTTGTCCTGCGCAGGTTCAGGAGCTGCATGCGATGATCCTTCTGGGTCTCTTCCAACTCAGGGTGTTCTGTGCTTCACCCCTCCTGGGAGGCCATCTGAGCACTCCAGCCCCACGGGGGCTGCCCAGGGCCATCCCACTCTCCATGGGGTGCTGAAACAGTCTCATCCTCAGGGTGCCCCGTGGCGCTGTCCCAGGCGTGCAGGACGCGGTGGCAGTGCCGTGCCAGTGCTGTTACCCCCACACCCTGCGCATTCCAGCGTCTCGGTGCCCCGGAGCGCAGCACCCTGCCGGGGACGGGGGGTGTAGGTGGCCTCCCGGACCGGGCTGGGAGCGGGGGTGGGGGGGCAGGTCCGTGACCTGGGTAAGCACAGCACGGTACGGCACGGCTCCGCGGTGAGCACGGCCCGGGGGCAGAGCACGGCCCCGGGGTGCGCACTGCCCGCGAGTGAGCACGGCACGGCACCGCCCCCGGTGAGCACGGCCCGAGGGCGGGCACAGCCTCGGGGTGAGCACGGCCCCGGGGTGAGCACGGCCCCCGGTGAGCACGGCACAGCACGGCACGGCACCGCCCCCTGTGAGCACGGCCCGAGGGCGATCACAGCCCCGGGGTGAGCACGGCATGGCCCGGCCCCCGCTGAGCACGGCCCCGGGCTGAGCACGGCACGGCACGGCACCGCCCCCGGTGAGCACGGCCCCGATGCCGGCGGCCCCGCTGCACCGTGCGCAGCGCCAGCACCGCCCCGCGTCCTGCCCCATAAATAGCGGGCGGCCGGCGCTGCTCTGCACCGCTGCTACCTTCGCCGGACCGAGCCGAACCGAGCCGAGCTATACTGAGCTAAACCGAGCCGAGCCATGGACCCCCAGGACTGCACGTGTGCCGCCGGTAAGTGCCCCGTCGTGTCCCGGCCGCCTCCCGTCTGGCTCCCGGCTGGCCGGCTCCCGGCTGAGCCCGCTCTCCTTCCCTCGCTCTCCAGGTGACTCCTGCTCCTGCGCAGGGTCCTGCAAGTGCAAGAACTGCCGCTGCCGGAGCTGCCGCAAGAGTGAGTGCGGGGCTCAGGGAGGGGGGACCCAGCCTTGGTTTTGGGACATCCGTTGGCACTTCTCTGCTCCATTGGGAAAACTTCTTGTACTGTGGGACTCCCTGGGCACCTCACTGCTCCATAGGGGAACCCCTCCCTGCCCTGTGGGATCCACGGACACCTTCCTGTTCCACAAGGGAGCTCTTTGTTGCTCTGTCGGACCCAATGGGGACTTCCCAGCTCTTACCCTGTAGACAACCCCTCTTACCGTGTTAAACTCTCTATGGAGAACCCATCACTCCCTCTCTTGCCCTGTACGACCATTATGGGATCCTTCCCTCTTCCCCTGGCCCATTGCAATGCACACGCACCCTCCCTTCTGAGGGGCTGCCTCCACCCTGTAAGACCCTCATGGAGACCTCCAGCCCATTGGGATCCTCATGGGAAACTCCAACCCATTGGGATCATTAGCCCTGCTCATGCAGAGGTGGTGTTCCCCACTCTCCATCGGGTGCCCCTGCCTCACAGAACCCCAGTCCCTTCCTCCTACCTCCTAACTCTTGTGTCCCCCCCAGGTTGCTGCTCCTGCTGCCCCGCAAGCTGCAGCAACTGCGCCAAGGGCTGCGTGTGCAAGGAGCCGACAAGCAGCAAGTGCAGCTGCTGCCACTGAGCCACTCGGTCTGCCTGTAAATAGTCGGCACGCTTCGGGGACGGGGGGTGGGGGGCACACAAAAGCCTATTTTTTTGGTTTTGTTTTTCTTCTTTTGTATTTTCTGTACCAGTGGTGAAACTGGATGGAAATAAAGGAGTTTTTCTGGAGGTATGAGTGCTGCTGTGGGGATGGGTTGGAGGCTGAGCGTTTTTGCTGCTTAGGACACCTGTGTGGGAATTGTTGAATTGTTGCTGTGGGGTGGGAGAAGGCTGCTCACAAACATCCCATGTCCTTCCCTAAGAGGGCTCTGCACCTTCCTTGAGGGAGAAAAGGAGCTTCACAGGGTACGGGATGGACCTCATCCTACATGTGGAGTAGGTGTGGACGTCTTTAAGGTGCTGGTCTCCCAGGGAGGATGGGTGATGGGTGACACACCCAGAGGTGTGGGCAAACAAAGGAACGAGGGGCTCTAGTCCCCTCCAGCCTTTCCTTGGCCTCATGGCAGGTGCCTCTGCACCATGTTAGGGGCTTCCTTTGAGTGAAAGATCATGTGGGAGCGAGCAAGGTGGGTGGGAGGGTGATGTCTGTTGACAAGATGCCTGCCCTGAGCTGCTGCTGGAGAGCACTTGGACAAATTCTAGTGGGGACAAACCTCCCTTCCTCAAGAGCTCATGCTTTGCAAACCCCAACCCATTTCAGAGCAGACCCATCCCCAAAGGGACACTTTCCCTGCAGCCTGCCCATGCCAAATACCTGCAGCTACAGTGCCTGGCTCCTGCTGTGGGCAAAACCTCCAAGCACTTTTTTCCAGCTTGTTTTTGGGAAGCACCTTGCTTAAAGCTGCAAAGACCTCCAGGTGCAGGAGGGCAGGTAACCATAGCCACAAATGCAGGGCTTGGCTGTCTGGATTTGGGGTGGCTGCTGGGATGGGGGAGGGAGGGAGGGCTGTGGGAAGATGCATGGGATGCGTTTTGCTTCCGAAAGTCTCTGCCAAGTGGAAGAGTCACTTTTTATGCACCTGCCTGCCCATACACGTCTGCTGGGTGTGCCCCACCACAGATGTAAGTTCCCAGCCATGCTGCCCTCACCCCTTTTGTGCCTCTTTGGGCAATGGGACAGCTCTGCCTGGCAGGAAAATCTCATGCAAACCTTGCTGACAAGGCACCAGGGACAAGATAAATTTAAAACCCAGCAAACCTGGTCACTTGGGTACCCATGCAGTCCTTTCTGTTAGGCTGGGTGGCACAAGGTGGGTTGTGTGCACAGTGGGAGCATGGCAATACCAGTTCCCAGGGATGTTTCAGGCATTGAGGATGATCCAGGCTCACCCGTTGCTCAAAGTCTGCCTGGCTTCAGCACATGGCTCTCCAGAGGGTGCCCAGACTGCTCAGCATCCAGCTTTGCCAGTGAGAAAAGCAACACCTAGCTCAGCACCCATTTGTCTTTTAAATGTGCTGCCTTATTGCATCAGTGTGTCTTTGCCTAAGCAGCCTCCCAGCGCTGCTTGTTGCAACAGAGGTGTAGAGCTGGAAATGGGTTTTAAGGGTCTGCCCTGCCCTAAATACATCTGAAAACAATCCCATGGGAAGATGCTTTGCTGGGAAAGAAGGCTGGCATGGCTCTGCCGCTGGAGCCATATGAAACAGGGCTGCGACCCCGGCCACGGCAGCGGAGGGGCTGCAGAGAGAGTCCCTGGGGCCAGAATCCGCATCCTGCAGCACAAACAACGCCGGGCTCGGATGGGGCTTCCCCTGGCAGGAAGCGCCCCAGGCATCAACCGCTCCCAGCAGCGTGCCAGGGTGGGACGTGGGCACACTCCTGCACCCTGCTGCTGCCAGCCACACACAGCGCCCTGCCTGCTCCTGCTTCTGCCTGTGCCCGTCTGGCAGAGACCCCCAGCCCTGGTGCCCTTTCCTGTCTCCCAGGAGGGATCTGGGGCAAGGAAAGCCACAGGAGCAGCAGAATGAGCTGGTCAGGGATGTATCCAGTGTCTGCCCTTGCCTGTAGCTGCTCTCAGGGAGATGTGCAGGGGCTTTCTGGTCCCCTCAAGAGCATTTTCTATTTTAAAGAAAAGGTACTTTTTGATGAAGCAGGAAGTGCTCTCTGCCTGTGGTCAGCTCTGTATAGTGGGAGGGTGAGGGGAGCCTTTGCTTGATCCAAGAAGACGCTGATGTGCATTATCCAGCCCAGCCAAGAAAAGCCCAGCTCAGTTTGCCGAGGTGGTTTGAGGTGACCACGATCCCTCCATGGCATTCAGGGGGTCCTGGGTGCACTCCCAGACCAGCAGCCCTGCAGCTGCCATGGGGCTGCATTCCGTTCTGCTTTTTGTGGCTGTGTGTGAATCCCAGGGGGATGGTGGATGTCCGTGACCCTGCGTGGCGCTGACACACACCATGTGCGGGAGGGACACGTGCCCCTGCAGAAAGGATGTGCGCCCTGTGCAGAGGAGGGATGCGCTGTATGCAGAGGAGACGACAGGAACCTCTGTGCCGAGGGGACAGGCGCTGAGTGCAGAGGGGACATCGCTCTGTGCCGAGGGGACAGGCGCTGAGTGCAGAGGGGACATCGCTCTGTGCCGAGGGGACAGGCGCTGAGTGCAGAGGGGACATCGCTCTGTGCCGAGGGGACAGGCGCTGAGTGCAGAGGGGACATCGCTCTGTGCCGAGGGGACAGGCGCTGTGTGCAGAGGGGACATCGCTCTGTGCCGAGGGGACAGGCGCTGAGTGCAGAAGGGACGTGCACCCAGAGCAGAGCAAACACACCTGGTGCAGAGGTGACAGGCACGTGTGCACAGGGGAAATAGCACCCTGCCCTCAGGGGACGTGCACCCGGGGCGGAGAGAAAATGTACCCAGTGCCAGGGGGAAATAGAGTCACAGAATTGTTGGAAAGGTTGGAAAACCCCTCTAAGGTCATGAGTTCAGCTACACCCCAGCGCTGCCAAGCCCGCCCCTAAGCCGAGTGACACATGTACATGTTCCTTAAATCGCTCCAGGGCTGGTGACTCCCCTGCTTTCCTGGGCAGCCTGTTCCAGTGCTTGACAACACTTTCAGGGATGCATTTTGACTAACATCCAGTCTAAAACCCCTGGCACAGAGATGGGATGCTGTGCTCGTGGCATGGGCACCCAGGACGGAGGGTAGAGGGGACAGCACCCTGCGCATCCTGGGCAAGGGAACAGGAGCCCTGTGCGCTCAGTGTAGAGGGACGGGCACCCGCAGAGGGGACAGCGCCCCTTGTCCCCCGTGCAGAGGACCCGGGTCCCGCCCCAGGAGCGGCTCTGCCGGGCGGCTCCGCTCCCGGTGCCGCCGAGCCCTTGCACGGGGATCTGCTGCCACCTGCCTGCCCGCACCGCCGCCGCCCGCCCGGCCCCGCTCCCTGCCTGTCCCTGCCTGTCCCCGCCCCCCTCGGTCCCTGCCTGGCTCTGCCCCTTCCCGGTCCCGGCCCCTCAGGACGGCTGTTCCCCCATCGCGGCCCCGGGCGCACCAGGACTCTCCCCGCTCTGGAAAGATGCCCCGGGAGCCTGGAAGGGCTCAGCGAGAGCTGGGGTAGCACGGCCGCCCTACCAGGGCACCCATCCCATCAGGGCACCCATCACACCCGGACAAACGTCCCACCAAGGCATCTTTGCTACCAGGGCATCCTGCCGGGGACAAGTGCTCCCCTCAAACTGAAGCGACAGGCAGGAGTGTACCCTGACCCCCTGCACACTCTTGCCGATTAGGAGGAACAGCTACAGTCGATGTCAGCGCTGCCTCTGGTCTGGGAACTGCTTTTTACAAGGGGAAATTTGGAAATAGAGACGGTATTAATGGGAAAATCTGTTCAGCTTTGAAGGTTTGATGGGAGATGTTTCAGAACAGTAGCAAGGTCCAGGCATCATCTCTTACACAGGCAGGCTGTCACCTTGTGGGTCCATGAAATTCCCCGTTCCCAGATTTTGCCCAACAAATCCTTTGTCACTGGCAATATCGGTTTTAGGGCCATCGTGTGTGTGCCCAAACGGGACCAAGCACAGAGAATCCCTATAGACCCCCAGGACACCATTGTACAGGTGATGGTGTGAGTACCTGCTGGCTGTGAGTTTGTTGTGTATTTGGCCATAGGAGGCAAAACGGGCATGAATTCGTCATCCTCATTTTACCTCCCACTGAATCAGCTCACAGACGAGGTTTGCCAGCAAGAGTCAGCGCTTACTAAAAAGGGAGAGCGGAAATAGAGACGAACAACTCCATGCACGTTATTTCCGTCTGTAGATCTCTTATTTCGCTCATTTCGGCGGTAGCAGGCGGGAAGCAGCCTCGAACCCTCAGCCTCCGGAGGCAGCCGCCCCCCCATTCGCTCCGCGCCCCCCTCCGAGCGCCTCAATAAAGTTGTTCTCGCGAGGGGGCGGGAACCGGCACGCTGCGGAGCGCGGCGGCTGGGCCAATAGAAGCGCGGGAAGCCGGGACGCGCGGGCGCTCGGCCAATGGGAGCGCGGGAAAGGGCGAGCGGGCAGCCAATGGGGGCGCGCGGCGCGGGCACGGCGGGCGCGGCGGGCGGCGCGGAGCGCAGGTGAGGTGAGGGCGCCGTGCGGGCGGGCCGGGGTTCGGCGTTCCTCCGCCTCTTTCCCCGCTTCTTTCCCGCCTCCGGTGCTCGCTGCCTGCCTCCCCCCGCATTCGGAGCTCCCGGCAGCTGTCCCCCGCCCATGGCTTCCTCTGTGGCCCGTGCAGGCCGCTGCGGCGGGAGGCTGGCCGTGAGCGCTCCGGGCCGCCTCGTGGGCCCTGCCGCGGCTGCCCGAAGCTGCCGCTGTCAATAACCCGCGCTGAGGCGGCGGGGCCGGTAAGGGGGCGCCAGGAGGGGCCGCTCCGCTCTGCCCAGCGGGTTTGTGTGCTGGCGGCAGCGGCGAGCCCGGCTCTACAAGGGGAGTTTGGTGTTTAAGTGAAGTTCAGTATTGGTGCTTCAGGAAGCAGCAGCTGCTTGTCTGGGAAGGTTTCCGGAGAACGGGTTTGTGTATGTGTGTGTGCTTCGGTGTCTGTTTCGAGTTCTGTGCGTGGGGGTTGTTCTTCCCCACCGTGGGTTTGCTGGTTGGTTCCTTGGAATTCATAGAATGTTAGGGGGTTGGAAGGGACTTCAGAGCTTATCTAGTTTCACCCTTGCTGCCGTGGGCAGGGATGCCTTCTGCTAGACCAGGTTGCTCAAGGCATTATCCAACCTGGCATGATGAACAGTGGCAGGGATGGGACAGTCACAGCCTCCCAGGGCAGCGTGTGCCAGAGCCTCACCACCGTCACAGTAAAGGATGTCTTCCTAAATTTCGCCTCTTTCAGTGTTTATCTATTATTCCTTGTCCTATCACTACCTGATACTGTCCTACCACAGTTCCTGACAAAGAGTCTCTCTCTGGTTTTGCTGTAGGACCCCTTCAGATACTGGAAGAATTTATGAACAGTGAGTGGAAGAGCTGGAATTAAAGTCCGGGTGCAAAGAAGGGCTGCTTCTCTTCTCCTGCAATTTGGTCATGCTGGTCTGGGGACATCAGTAATGGCATGGAGAGCTAAGATGATAGTGAGACAGGAACACCAGTTCTTACTTGCTTTAGTGCTATTTCACTTATGTTGTGTCTTCAAAAGTTTTCCTACTCCTTGGGAAAACTTACAAATAGAAAAAGCTTAAAACTGCTTGGAAGAATGTACATGATTCTGTCATCTAAATCCATAAAGTTTCTGTGGTGCACCTATGATTCAGTGAGGGGAGAGGATATGAGTTTTCATGTAAGGAACTCAAAATACTGAACCAAATGCTCTATCTAATGAGGGTCAGTTTGCCATCCTGTGAAGTTATTTCCCTGCTGAATTGAGTGCTTAAAATAAAGGTTAAGTGTTTGGAAAAGAGGGAACATGGTAATATGGCAAAACTGCCAGCTGAGTCAGTTATTCAGAGCAATGGGGACTTGAGACCATTAGGGGGGATTTATGGCAGATAAAAGAAAATGTTGACAAATGTGTGCTAGTGTTTTTTGGTAGAAATCACTTCAAATGCCTCAGGTCCACTTTAAATAATGAACAATGTAGAGAAGTATTGTGTGCTCTTCCTTGTCCTTTCTTACAGTGCAGGTAACCCAATGTTACTGCCTTTACAACTTTGAAAAAAACTATTTTTGTTCACCATACCTACTGTAAGGGCTCTCTGGGAGCATAAGAAGATTGGACTTTTGCATATCTACCTACAAATGAGATGAAGAAAATATGCAGGACTGGAAGCCTTTCTCCAGGAGGCAGAGGAGCATTAATGAATGAGTGCTAGAAGAAACAATAGCATTGTTTCAAAGGTTTTTGTGTGATCTCTTCAGGATTTTCCTGCATCTGCCTTTTGTTGCAGGGGGAACAGGCTGTTGTACCAGCTGTTTGGGGTACCAAATTTAGCCTGAAGCTTTTAGGTGTTTTTAAGGTGGCCTGTTGTGATTTTATCTGGGTTTAGTGTAGTTAGGGTGTGAAGCTTTCCTTGTTAGGTTTGATAAACATTATTGTGTTTTAGGGACAAGGGGATGGTGTGCTGAAAATGTGCAACAGATATTTGGGTTGTGCAGTTGTCCACCTGCTCTTTGATGATCATCTCGTGTTTCTCAATCACTTCCCCTGTCTGTAACACAGAGATTGCATTGCTGCCTTGTTCTCTGAAATGTCTGGATGTCTGCTTGTGCCATGTGGGAGCTGGGTATTATTGCTGCTGCTCTGACAGAATTCCCCAGGCCTGCAAAATGGACCTTTTACTTATTCATGTTTAGCTTAGCAGACAGAGGCTCTCTCTAGCAGCCCAGGCTTGGAGCCTGTCAAAAAAGCACTTTTTACTCAGATCTTGGCTGTAGGAAGTAGAGCATTGCTGGCTTGCTCTTAGTGCTTGTGCTCTTGTGTTTTCTTTCCACAAGAAGCTGATCCTGACTCATCAGACTGGGTCTCTTGAGCACTTTGAGGTGGGAGCCTCTTTGAGAAGCCAACACTGGATTTCTTCCTTTTTCTTCCCTGCTTTGAAGAATCTTTCTGTAACTTGTGGAATCCTTGCTTCATCAGCTACTCTGAATGTAGTGGGTGAGGCTTTCCTTCTCCTGTGACATCTTCTTCCTTTCTTTTTCCCAGAGCACTGGAAAAACTTAATTTTTTACTGTTTCTCAAAGTTAATTGGTTAGTTGACACAAACCCAATGTGTCAATGTGTGAAGTACAGCAGGTACTTGCACATACGTTGGAGTATTTCAGCTTTGTGTATTTCTGAATCAAGTACAGTAAAATGTTCATCATGGCTGTATTTGGGGTAGAATAGCTACATTTTCTTCCTAAGATAGCATTTCATTGCTCTTGAGGAGTTTTTAGTGGTTTTCAGGTAAGAAATAATCAACTATAATCAGTCTGAATAGACTTAAGAAACCTGTCATCTTCTGTTTTCTTTGTGGCTCAAACTTAGTCAGTTTGTACAATATATAGTGCTTATGTGTGGTTTTAAATGTTAGGGAAATTAAACTGGGGTTTAATGGAATTGTGGTCTAATGCAGCAACTTCTATTGATAAGTCATCAAAGTTGTTTTACAGAAGAGCTTTTTCAGTCCTGGCTTTTAGCCCAAGGTCAGTCTGGTCTCACTGAAGTTAATATAATTTCTGAAGTATTTTTTTTCTCTTAGGTGTTGGTTGTTGCTCCTTCCCCAGCCAGACATGAAAATCTGCCATCACTGGTTGCTGTGGAAGCAGTTTCCATCTTGCACAGCAGCATGAAGAGTCAGACTGCAGGCTCTTGAATGCAGTCAGTTCTGCCAGGGGGGAGACAAAGTTGATTGTGCTGTTAGGAATATATGAATATTCAGTCTAAATGTTTGAATTCTGTCACTTAGAAAAAGCTGTTTAGTGTTGACTCTCTGACTTTTGAGATGTTGCTTCCAGTGCTTGGTTATAATCACAGGTACTTTAACTTGCTCCAAAATAATCAGTTTATTCCCTATTTGCTGAATTGGGTTCAGTCTCACAGAGTTATTGCAATTGTCCTACACAGGCAAACCTATTTGACAGACCTTACATGGTATTAACAGGGTGTGTGCAGGTAAAAAGTGCAGGTTTGGGTGCAGTTCTGTAGCACTGATTTGTTTGTGCTTTTGGTTTCAGCAGTCTGAGAAGTTGGTGCTTCTTACACTCCAGCTTTTTATCTTGGTAATGAAAAGAGGAAGTGATGGGATCAAATCCAGCTGATGTCTGTGTTGTTCTCACAGTCACTGCTCCTGGAGGATCTCAGCAGTCTCTGAGTATGCAGGAGTGTGGCTGTTCTGGTCAGTGGCTGCCAACAGAGGCTGTTCCTGGCAGGGCTGCATCTGAGTTATTGCAAGTAAACACTGGGAAGATGTTCTGTACTGCATTGCAGGGCATGAAACTGCTGATTCCACCCTGCTCCTCCCTGTTCACTCCATCTCGGTGGCACACTGATCTGTTAAACAGATACGGTCTCTGCTATCTCACCTGATTAACAACTCATTGCAAACACAATCATTCCCTCCCCCTGCTTTCCTCAAGTGTGTGGGGAGTGCTTGTGAAATTCTCCATTCCTGGATGCTGCTGTTAGGGTTTGTCCTGACACCCAGGCAGGAGGATTTCTCTCTCAAACTGCATATGTCTGAATGAATCATCATGCAGTGCTTTTAAATCATTTGTCCAGACAGAGGAAAGTGCTGCTATTGCTGCTGGTAGTAGTATTTGGGAATGGTGGTGAAAACCAGACCCTGAGGAATGTTCAAATTCTACTGTAAAATTGCTTTGGTGTGATTGAGGAGTACAAAGAAATACTTGAATTGCAGACTATTGTTGATTTGTAAAAATCCTAGGGGGCTTTCTTGAACCAGACAGTCTTCACTGATTTTACTTTTGAGTAAATGATAAACAGTGGGAGTTAATGCTTGACATCTGGTTTCTCTTATTTCATCCCAGGCCCTCTGGGTCTGGGTGCAAAAGCTATGAGAGAGGGACTGTACTGAAGATTTCTATCTCTGTGGCACCATTCAGCACCACAGATTTCTGTGATCTTCTGTGGCTTTACAGAGGTGCCTGATGTTCATTGCTTTGTAGCTGGTTTAGCTGCAAACCATGATTTGGTGTGTGAAACTGAGGTTTTGGGTTTCATATTTTGTTAATGTGGACACCATTGCAGCTACATGTCTTTTTCCATAGTGACCCAAGCATGAATGCTTTTGTCCTTTCTGTAAAAATAACAGGCTCCATTCTGAATTTGGAACTGCATGATGCATTTAATGCATCTTCTGTTACAGCCCTTGCCTTGTGCTTTAACTTCTTTAATTATTCTGTCACTGAGTCAATGCAAGAAATTCTCGCACACGTAAAACTTCCTGCAGGCATTGAATTTAGACACAGCTCTTCTAAACTGGAACATGAACTTATTTCCTTTGGCTGGGGGTTAATGACATATGGAGCAACACATTTTAACAGCCAGCTAGTTATGGCTGTCTGTGTGCATTTGTAGCTTGACTGTTTTGCTGCTAATTTAATTTCATGTTTATGTGTGTTTTCAGCCCACATATATTCCTATGCTTGCACGTGTGTGCATCTTTCTTCATGAGTATAGAATCATAGAATGGGAAGGGACCCACAAGGATCACAGAGTCCAGTGCTCCAAGCAATCTGTCCATGTGTGTATGTGTGACAGTGTTCTCAGGGGTCTTAGGATGAGGGGAGAGATGAGGATCTGACTCCATGTTTCAGAAGGCTGGATTTATTATTTTATGATATATATTATATTAAAACTATACTTAAAAAATAGAAGAAAGGACTTCATCAGAAGGCTAGCAAAGAATAGAATAAGAAGGAATGAATAACAAAGGCTCGTGTCTTGGGAGCCAGCTGACTGTGATTGGCCATTAATTAGAAACAACCACATGAGGCCAATCACAGATGCACCTGTTGCATTCCACAGCAGCAGATAACCATTGTTTACATTTTGTTCCTGAGGCTTCTCAGCTTCTCAGGAGGAAAAAATCCTAAGGAAAGGATTTTTCATAAAACATGTCTGTGACATGTATGCAAGTAGTTTATAGCTAAATTGACACCAAATTCTTCACAGGGACTTCTCTGCTTTCACCCTCCTTTGTTTTAAGGGAAAATATGGACTGTGATATGACATCTGCATCCCACTTCTGGCAGGTCCATAGCCTGTAGTCTTACAAGGGAAAGCTCTCTGAGACCGCTTGAAAAGATTTCCTTGATGTTTAATGCCTGGGGAGGTTAGATGGTATATCCTGTTGGAGAAGACAGACCTGCTCTTGCTGGTCTGCCTGTGACCCCACAGGCACAGAAACTGTTTATAGCTGAGCAAGAATTCCCTTTTCCCCTGAAGGTTTCTGTGTGCCTCAAGCAAAACCTGCAGCCGAGATGGACACGGACGGCTTTGGGGAGCTGCTGCAGCAGGCAGAGCAGCTGGCAGCCGAGACTGAGGGGATCTCAGAGCTGCCTCACGTGGAGCGGAACCTGCAGGAGATCCAGCAGGCCGGGGAGCGGCTGCGCTCGCGCACCCTGACCCGCACCTCGCAGGAGACCGCCGACGTCAAGGCGTGAGTACGGGGCCTGGTGTCCAGCGTGGGGGGAGTCCTGCTGGGAGAAAATAAATATAGTATAGGAAGTAATCTTACCCCTAAGGAGCTGCAGCTGGGCCAGTTAGAAAAGATTTAGGAACAGGCCTGACCCTGACCCGCACCTCGCAGGAGACCGCCAACGTCAAGGCGTGAGTATGGAGCACTGGGGACTCTTACGGGTCTGGTGGTGTTCGCTGTGGGGGGAGTCCTGCTGGGAGAAAGTAAATACAGTGTAGGAAGTAATCTTACCCCAAGGAGCTGCTCCTGGGCCAGTTAGCAAAGATTTAGGAACAGGCCTGACCCTGACCCGCACCTCCCAGGAGACCACCGATGGCAAGGCGTGAGTATGGAGTGCTGGGGACTCTTATGGGCCTGGTGTTCAATGTAGGGGGGAGTCCTGCTGGGGGAAATAGAATATAAGAAAATAAAGATAGTGCAGAAAGTAATATTACCCCTAAGGAGTTACAGCTGGGCCAGTTATCAAAGATTAGGAGCAGGCCTGACTTTAACAGGCCCCAGCTGTATCCAATGAGAAGAAGAGTGCTATAAAAGAGTGGGGTGTCTGGGTGAGAAGGGAGCTGGAGTCAGTGGCTGCTTTGTAAAGAAGAAAGAGTCAGTGCTTGGAGGAGCAGCCCACAAGAAAACACCAGGAAGGTATGAAACTTTTGTGATAAGGAGACAACAGCATGGAACCCCTAATAATAAGAGAACAACAGAATGACTGCAAAACCTGCTTCCAAAAAACAACAGGATAGTTGAAGGGTTTATCTGACGAGTTACTGTTGTTGATTTTGGATGCTAAAGCTAAAAAGTGCAGTACCTTGTTCTGGCTGTTGCTGTAGATGTTTACCAGCACGGTGTACATTTTTTTCTGTTTGGAAGGGCTTGGCAGCTCTGCAGCACTGCAGTGGAACAGCAGAAGGACTCCAGCAGGGCTGAGGTGTTTACATAGACACATAGGGCTGTTCAAAGTTTGGTTCTGTGCAGTTTTTGTGACACGTCTGGGAGCACTGTCTGTACGTGGCAAGCTGACCTAAATATTGGCAATGACTCTGGCTTTAGAGTTCTGTCTGTTCAATGCTAATTTCATATCTGTACAATTTCTTCCTTACAGATCAGTTCTTCTTGGGTCTAGAGGGCTTGATATATCCCACATTTCTCAGAGGCTTGAGAGTCTAAGTGCAGCTACTACATTTGAACCTCTTGAACCTGTGAAGGACACTGACATCCAGGTAGGGAAATTTCTGACATGTGAATTACACTGCCCTTGCCACTGCTGTTCCTGTTTTGTGGTGCAGAGCTGTTCTAAGGCTTCTGTGGAGATCATCTTGCTCTCTGTTTAATTCACTGGCTAGAGAAAATGTAGAGGGGAGATGCTGCTTTGAATGCTGAAAGATGTTTGAGTTAGCCATGAGAAGCAGCATTAAGTACCAATATAACAGAAGTATTTTAAGTTCCAAATTCTTGCTGAAATCAAGAAGAACTAGGTACATACTCCCTTTGGGGACCTGTCTCTCTTGGCCTTGCGAGCCTAAATTGTGCAGGGATACCTCTCTCATAGTTTTGAAACCTTTTTTATGTCTGATTGGAAAAACATGTGGAACCACTTTTGAGGCAATTTTGAGGTGTTGGAATAGGGGGCATTTAAGTCCACAATCAGAAGAGGTGAGTGCAGCTTTTTTTCTTTCATTGTGTCACAGATGCCATAACCTTGTCTTGGTGATACACTAAATTTGCTGTGGTTCAGATGCTTTACCAGATGATTTTATCACATAAAGTTTCCTGTAAATTTTCTCTGGGTGTCTTAGAAATTATCGTGACCCAAATAGTTTTGCTTTCTGATCATTGCCTGCTCTTGTAGAATATCTTAATGATGAAATCTGCAATATTCATTTCTCAGTTAAGAGCTGGTGGTGGAATTGATGTTGTGGGTTGCATTGAAGGTAACAATCTGAATTACTGGTTAATCATTTTGAAGCTGATATTTTCTCTCCTTTCTGGCAGATGGCTCACTTATGAGGGCTAGAAGAGTTGTAAGCTCTTCTTTCTTTTTTTTGCAGAAGTAGTATGCTAAACTACTGAACTTTGGGAAGGGAAGTGAGGCAGGTGAAATGACCCTGTTTTATCTAATGTATGTTTAGTTTGGCATTTGGTGCCATCCATTTTGGGTGCAGGGCCCTTAGTTAAATCTCATGCCAGTGTTAGGAGCCCAGTGGTCTCCTGTCTTCAGGCAGACTTATTTAACTCCAGTTTTCTAAGGCCTCTCTTTCACTAAAGATTAGTTCTCTCTGGAGACTTTATATGTTGCCTGATCACAGAGTGAGAGCTCTAAACCACTGGCATTGTTCACTTTCTGTCTTTTCTTGTTTTATCCCTTTGCCCCAATTTCTGATGTTGTTGTCTTTCTAATTGGTGATGTTAAACTTGGTACATGTCTTTCTTGACCTCATTCTGTCTAGATTTTTTTTTTTCAACAACTCTTGCCTCTTTTTTGTTTTTCTTTTTTTTTTTTTTTTACTACTGCTGTTAGTTCTTTGATTTCTACAGTTTTTCCTTGCTGTTGTAAGAAGAATTTTATTGTAGATTGTCAAGCCCATAAGCAGTAGAGTGCTTGACTCTTTGGAGCTGAGATTTGTGGCACATGAGAAAATTGACATGATTGCATAATAATCATATTTTATATTATTGCTGGTTACCCAACTAAAATATGAAGCTGATGTTCTTTCCTAATTTTACCAAATCTCAAGACCTTATTTGAAATGATGATTCTGGTATATTCTGGTAGTGACCTTGGTATGTTTTCTTCTCTCTAGTACCATTTTTAGTTGCCCTTGTCAATATTTGAATGTATCTTCATGTTCAGGAAAAGCTCCAAATTTAACACAAAACCAGTGATTAATTGCAAACCATTGTGTTTAGGTGGCCAAATCAGCCAATGCAATTCAGTGCTTTCTTCAGAAAAATAGCTAAAAAGTACAAATGAGAAACAGGATTAAAATCAATCATTTAAATCAAAGTTCCATGTTTGCTGTGTTGAATCATGATTAACACTAGTGGTTTAATCACTGATCACTTCAGCAACTCATCTCTGAGGCCCAATACTTGTGTGCTTTGAGTCTTACATTTTGTTTTCGCAGGCCATGTGCAGAAAACGTTCATAGTCAATTAGCTAAAAGTGATTTGCAAGGGGAAGGATGGAAAGAGGCTCCACTTCAGATCATCTTGGAGGCACATGAGCTGAGTGTCAGCTTTAAAAGTTTTGTCCTTGCTTGTTTTTGCAGTTAATAGGTGCAAGGATTTTATGTCTTGCAGAACGTCCTCTGCTCAGGATATTTGCAGTCACATCTCAAGATGTCTGGCTGTGGTCTCAAGATGTCTGGCTGTGGTCTGTACCTGAAAGTTACTTGCTTAGAATATGGACAAGTCTCTGTACCTGTCTGTAGGTTCTGGTATGCAGTCATCAACTCTTTTAGAATAGTTTTTATTAAATTTTTGTTAGTTATGTAAGAGGACCTTTGGGTTAGACACTGCTCTCTAATTACCTCTGTTAATCAAGAAGGTCTTAAAATTATTTGATGGTTTAGATGAAGATGTGCTACAAAAGTTTCTTTTTCTATGTTACTTTTTCTTATACCTCCTGATGGTTGTTGGGGTTTCTTTTCCTAGATAGTTTCTTAAGTCTTCAGATGTGTTGTGTTTGTTTTGGGATAGATGAAGCCATCCCTGTGCACTGCATAGATCCTTGCTCCAGAAGCTGTTCCCATTTTATGTGGCAGGCAGTGATATGAGGGAGGGGTCTGTTTTGTTTCTTTACAGGATTTACTGTTCCTCTGCTGTTATTCAGTGTTTACAAGGTGTACTGGTTAACTTTAATTCTGTGGATTGGGAAGGCCTGTTCTGTTCTGCATCAAGCCCTCAGCCTGTGCCTTCTGGCATTATCATTACTCTTTTTAACCAGCAAAAACTTCTTCACATGTTCATTATGAACTTGGTCCACACTTTCTCATTATTGTTGTATGCTTAACTGTCCTTCCTCAGACCTGTCTTTTCCTGATGCTCAACACAGACTCACAACCCTGTGTAATTTGCAGCAAGTTTATTTAGCCTGAAATCTCATCTGAAACTTGTCATTTGTAGATTCTTTAACACTTCAATTATTCTTGTCTGTGTGCTCCTCATATCTGTCCCTTAATCTTCAGTTTGAGCATGTATCAATTCATAAATACTTTACAGCATCATTTGCCAAAGAGATTTTTTGGGGTGAACACCTGAGGCTGGAGGTGTGTGCCCTGTTCCCTCTGAGGAGGTGGTGGGGCTGCATTGGTGCAGCTCTGTGCCCCACTGCACAGGAGAGGGTGGTGCATTTGGGCACTTGTGCCAGAGGCACAGACCTGATGCATAGCCTTTGCTGACTGTTGCAGTTGTGTGAAGGCTACAAATATAATTAAACCTTTATTGTATGAATTTTAGGGTTCTGCTGACTTCTGAATTCCAGCAAAGCTCTTACAGTCTGAAAATACTCTTTAGACTTCCTGCCATGTGTTCCCACGTCACTCCTTTGCATCTAGAGATTTCTCTGGCAGTTTGCTTGAGCTTTCCCTGCACTCTTACCTAAAGCATTTATTTATTGTCTCTGTTCCTTCTTCCATTGCAGTCTGTTCTAGCATTCTGTGGGAGGCCAGCACAGAGAGATATGCTAGAATCTAATCTCCCAAATGATGGCAATCAGCACTGCAGAAGGAGAATGCCAGGAAATACCCAGTTTCTTATGGAGAGAGCAAAACAGCACGAAAAATCAGAGGGGAGCATCCTAGGGCATGAAGTCCCAGACTGCTGGTGCAAGACATTCAGCTAAGAGAATCTAGGAATTCACCTTAATAGAAGTCTCAGCTTGGGTTAACAAGCAGGAGGGACTTTCTGTACAGAGTCTCTTTAAATGGTGCTCTATAGTGCTGACTAAAAAGTGCACCAAATTGCAGCTCAATTAATTATCTGAATTATTTATCAGTTGTAAAATGTAGATTGCTTGCACATAAAAGGGTTGTGAGTCCAGGAAATGTCTCCCACTAGAGCAGTAGGCCGGGAAGATTATGTAAAAGATTCTAGGCTTGCCATTAAATTATAAGAATTTGTATTTTTCCTCTCTCATTTTGAAGTTTATGTTATTCAATTGCATGCAGAACAACAAGCCCTTCTTGCAGTAAATCCGTTTTATAATAGTTCTTATATCAGGAGTTTATACAGATCAAGATTTTTCTAAATTGTCAAAATGCTCTTTTTTGGCAAAATCTTTTCAAAACTGAATGTATTAGTTAAGTGCTTGTTGATCTCGTATTTAGCATGTATTTATGTGTTTGGGTCTTTTTGTTTGTTTCTTTTTGGATTTTAAAAATCCAAGGTCAGGCTGGATCATGCAGATCTGTACCCCAAAGGTGGATAATGGGAATATAAACACAACATTGCCATTCTGTTCAGAAAAGGTATTTCCTCACTCTTCCAAAGATACAAACTCTGATGTCCTTTTCTAATGAGCACTGTCACAGCAGATCCTCTCTGACTGCAGTAATGGCAGCCAGAGGAGGAATCATTCCCAAGCTGTGGGGAGGCTGTGCTTGTTGCAAGGTGTGAGGTGGGACCTGGCCCCTGCACTTGTGCTGTTTGGTTTGTGTTTGGAGTCAGAGAGAGATTCAGTGCTGCTTTTTCAAACTGATTTTTGGGGTACCAGGTGGGAGTTAGTTGCTAGATCAGGGCCTGATTTATTCCTGCTGAGATCATTTGACTCTTACAATGTATGTCATGCTTTACTATGGGCTTTTTATTTTGAACCTGTCACTGGGCTCAATACTAGATTTGGACCCCTCTATGCTTGTTCTGAAAAATAAAAGCCCAGAGTCATGGTGGTAATTTGAAAAAATGGTTTTGCTCTCATTTTTCTGGCTGAGTCCAGCTCTGTGCAGATTTGTGAAATGAATGCTAGAAGGAGACAAAGCTCTCCTTGCATGCATTGCTTATCTGCTTAGAAAGTTTGAGGTGAAGGCCTGGCTCCATTACACTGAAGGGAAATTTTGTTGAATTATCTCATTTGTACAAGTTTCACCTTGGCCTTCTGACCTAGGCACAGCTGAAATGAAAGGTTGCATACTAGGTTTGGTCTTGATTTCTGGGTGTGGATATTCAGAGTATTGACTGAGTAGCTCTCTGGAGGCCCAGATACAGAAATAAGAGCTTTTATCTAAATGAGGCCAGAGGGTTAGACTGAAATCTCTCTGAGTGGCATGAGAGACAGGCTGAAGTTAAGTATCTGGGGTATTTTGAAGCTTTTCAAAGTACTGTAAATAGATTTTGTATCAAAGGTAGCCTGAACTTCTGCTTTATTTTTGATAGAATCTGGGTCCCAAGGATGCTCTCCCCAGCCCTGTATGTTCTGTTTGTGTGTATGTATGTGTATGACTCGTAATTTAAAAATTCTTACTCTGACATCAGGTACTGCAAGGGTGCATTATTCAATAATTGAGCTCTTATTGCTATTTTATGTTACCATTTGTGATATACTTTGTGGTATCTGCTAGAATAATACCAAAGCCTGTGGTAAGCTACTAGAGTGTAACTAAAATCAGAGTTTATAAATGGAAATGCTGACACAACCTTAAAGGGCCAACCTCAAGTGCTGTTCAGCATCCATTGTTTGCATTAGCTTAGCTTGAAAATGCATTTTTCCTTTTGCAGATTTTGTCCTTTCTCATTTGCCAGACATTGATTTCTCCCCCCGCCCCCAAGTCCTTCAGTTCTAATGGAGCTTGAAATTAAGGTGGCTTCATTTTCCTGTGCTTCCTTGTTCTCCCTAATCAATGATGCCAGCACAGCTGTGTGGGCTTTTAACCATTGCAGAGCCATGGTGGTGAATGCAAGAGGACAACCTTTGACCTTGGCTTTTTTAGGGTTGGTCCTTAGCTGTTGGTTTCTTTGCATTGCTGTAGTCCAAGTGAAAAATACTATTTCTGATCATAGCTGGGAATGCTTCAAAAACTGTACAAATGTTTGGCTCTAAAAATGCCTCTCTTCAAAGGTTCTTGGAAGTAATTTTTTAGTCCTCCCTTCACTAGTGCATGCTGGTATCAAACCCTGCTGTCTTCTTTGCCTAGGTTGTCTCACTGATTGCATTCAGGATTTTAGCCTTACACATTCAGGTGTGTAAATCAAGAATATAAATATCCTGGTAATTAAATGTGGCCAGAGGCAATTTGCACACAATTGAAGAAAGCAGTAGTGGGGAATGAAAAATGGAGCTAAGGGATGTGGACCTTAGAAATTATAAATTACAGAAACTTCCTCAGCTCATCTCTGCTGTGTTTGATGTCTCCTCCTTCTAAGCAATGTGTAACAATTTTACATAAACTGCAGCCTGCCTGTGCTCTGTCTGCCATGGCTTGGGCAGCTCACAGGCCTGGCAAAGCAGCCAGGGATCAGTGGCCTGGCTGCCACCTCCCTGCGCCCCTCCGGAGGACCAGGCTGGCCAGAGCCTCCCAGGGCCTGTGCTGATTGAAGGATGCCCTTGGAAGTACCAAGCTGAGTGGAGGTTGGGATGTGATTAGGATTTAAGAGTTCAGGTTTCTCTATTTTATAGCCAGCATGGGGTTTTGGGATCTGTTTTGGTTTTAAGTTAAAAGGAATAAAGCCCAACAAAACCAAAACACCCTCTTCTTTTTGGCATTAGGTAGGTGAGTGAATAACACTGTAGGGGAAAAAAGGAGGAAAAAAAAGCCCAAGATATTGGGAAGGTTTTTTTTTGCTTGTCACTTTTTCCCTCATGTTTGTAGTTTACATCTAAGCAGCAGTTTTCTCTAGTTTCCATTACTGCTTTAGTGGCATGGTTTAGTGCAGTTTTAAATGACCCTGGCCTTACTAACCTTAAAAACAAATATGCACATCCTCAAAAAACCCAAACCATGGTGCCTTTAATAGAATAGTAGAATACTCAGGTGTTTCATTAGTTGACCAAATTGCAGTCATTCAGTAAATATTCTGATAGTGAATTATTTTAAATTTTGTTTATTTGCTTGCTTGCATGCTAATTGGAGTAGTTATGTGGTGCTCTTCCAGTTCATCATGGTTCTGATTATGGATTCCTAACCTTAAGGGGTTGGGAACAGGGAGAGAAGATAAATGATCTGCCTTTCTCTTTCATTGTGGGTAAATAAGAGGGTAAGAAAGATATTTCAGAACTTTATGCTAATGCAAGGTCATGAGATGGAAAAATTGGGAACTGCTTCTAGTTGCTGTATTTATTGATCTGTTTAAATTCTGCTGTGTCCTGGCACATTTCACATTTCCTGTCTGTTTAATCCAGATACGTTGTTTGCATCTCAAATTGGGACAACTGTAAACTTTTATTAAATGTTTTTGTAACAGATACTTCAAACATCTTTAAACATAGCAGATTTTGAGTCATAATGCTTGACTTCATTCCCTCTCCCCTGTTTTTCTTCTTTTGCCATGTAGCTCTGCCCTTGTTTGAAAATGGTTCCAATTTCTAATTGAATGTTAACTTGTATTCCTGTGAAGGAGCAAATACAGCATATAGAGACAGTTTGGACATCACATATCCAAAATGCAGCCTCTCCTGTGCTGAGGTGTAGACATCTCCACTTCTCTTGGTGGCAGTGCTGGATCCTTTCATAGCTGGAGCTCAGGAGCAAGCCTGGGTGTGAGGATCTGAGCCAGAATTTCCTCACCACCCTGCCTGTAGCAGGGTTACTACTGCAAGAAGTACTGTGGGATCATTAATGGCTTCCAGGATCTGTGTTGCATCTGAGCAGGGGATGTCATTTCTGGCAGTGTGGTACCTCTTCGTGTCATGCTGTCCCATTAATTTAGTGCTCACTGAGGGCTTGGATTGGCTGCTGACCTGGGCTGTGTGTGCTCAGCATGTGCAAATGAACTGTTGGAATTGGTGTTTTCATGGTGCAGGAAGAATTTAGTAGAATGGTTTCATCTCTGCATTTATACAGATTGGTGGGAAGAAGCAATGCTGAGATGCACCCTGGCAATTTGCCCCCTCCTCATATCATGTGATAGAGCACTCACTTGGATTAAAGAAATGGTTTTATTTATTTATTTGAGGCACAAATGTAGCTTTGCAAAGCATAACTCCTTTTTTGTAACTTTTTTAAAATCATTACAAATGATGCATAGATCTTATAGGAGAGGATTTGGAGTTTTCCAGTACCTTTATTATAGCTCTGAAATGAAAGTTTTGCAGGGCTGTGCTGGAATTTCAAAGTGGAACTGATTATACACAGAAGCGAACCTGGTTCATCTATCTTGCATTTAAGGAAAAAAAAAGTTGTCAAAAATGAACAAGATGATAAAAAAGATTTCTAATATATGAACAGCATTTTGTATAGTAGCGGTATATGACCATAATTTGGAGGGGGGAGTAATTATTTTTTACTTATTTATTTTTAAAGCAATCCAGTTTTCTCAGTGGACCTTGGTATGACCTTCTAGTGCCTCTGTGGAAATTGGAAATGGAAGCTCTTGGCTTTGGGAGGCCCTGCTCACAGCCACACAGAGGGGTTGTTGAGGGGACTTCTCACTCATGGCAGGAGCTTTCAGTCCCAGTGTTGCAGTGGGTTAATGGAGTTAAGCCATAGGTGTGGAATTGAAAAATTAACATTTACCTATTTAAATCAATATGGCTTTTTAACACTTCAGTTTCTTTCTCCTCTTTTTCAGAAGTTCCCCAAGTGCCGTAGGAAAAAAATTCTGATCTTCAGCAAACTTGTCTGATATGAGATGAGAGGGGCTTGGAGCTGACCTATGAGAGAGATGAAGTTGTTAACTTTCTCCTGAGCTATTGTTTCTGTGGGGTTTTTTTGCTAGTCTTTATTACATGAGCATTGTCTTGACCATTTTCTCATTAATCCCTAATGGTGCTGTGAGCAAAATGACTCTTCCACAGGGGAAATCTGTATTGTAGGCCAGACTCTCATTGAACTCCTGTGGTCACAAACAGCATAAAACCCTGGACACTGTTTCCAGTGAGGCAGTTCATCAAATTTATTAGGAAAAGCAGCAGCTGCTGCGGCTCTGAACTCCCTCCCCTCCTCTCAGGCTCCCCTCATTTACTCAAGCCTCTTGAAAGTGTTACAGGACTGATGAATTCCAGTGGGGTTTATTACTGACCCATTTGTGTAATTTGGCAGTCTGGGAAAGGCCACAGGTTGTGCATGCCCTCCTCTCCCCTCTCATAATTAGTCAGTTTGACTCCACATCCAAAATCTTAATCCTAGGCATTATCAGCTTTGGTTTAAAACAGTCACTGACTAAGAAGTGTGACAACTCTTTATCAGTGACTGGGCATCAAACTGTGGATGTACTTAAGCTTACCCATACAAAAAAACAGCCTGAAAATTTGGCAGTTTGCAGAAGAAATGTTTGGGTTGTGTGCAGGGATGTTTTTTAACTTTTCTTTTTGAGGTCAAAATGAAATTCTTATTCCTGCCAAGATATGTTCCTGAAAGAAAGTTGCAGCCTTTTGAGGTAGAACTAAGGATACATGCATTTGTCTAGCTTGTTTAGATTTTTGGCAAAACTTCTGTTTTCACTGTCCCCTGTTTTCTTTCCTATCCTTTATTTCTCATATTTTTTTCACTTTTTTTTTTTTATTTCTTACTCCAGTTGTGTTAATTCTCTTTGCTTTTCTGCTCTGAATTCATGTATTACCTCCTCCCAGCACTTTACTCAGGTCTCTGCTTTGACACTATTTTGGGTCCAAAAGGGTTATTTGTTTACTTTGAGCTAAAATATTAAACTGCTCAAACAAAAAGCAGTTACTGTGAGATGTCTCATTGTTTTTCCATGCATGTGGAAATGACTGAAAGAAGCTTAGGGAGATGAGTTGGAAATTTTCTATACAATTCCATTATTTGTATCTCAGTAAGCATACAAGATGCATGGTACTCCACAGAAGTACCAAAATGCTTATGCAGCATTATGAGCCACAGCTAACAGAGCATCTTTTAAATTAAGTGGAACAGCATGCTTGATTGTTGCTGGGTAAAAATGGCTTGAGAAGGCTGGAAAGATTTAGTTTTAAAATAACTTAATAGAGGAATGAAATACCATGTTGCTAGGTGGTGTGATTGCAGTGGAAGTCTCTGTGGACTGTACTTTTTGAGCATAAATTTCTGGATTATGTGTTATCTTCTACTGTGGGATGGGGGAGAGAGGTTTTGTCACATGTGGTGTTTTTGAGGGAGCAAAGGGAGCTTTGCCAGTGTCACACAAGTGCTGTTCAGAGGCTGCTGAATGAGGAAAGGCAATGGTGAACACCTCAGTGCTTAGTTTCAGTAGCTTTACTAAACCTTTATTAAACTTTTTGAGTCTTTCAGTTGTCTATCCTAGGCTTGATTCAGGGATATGGGATCAGCTGATAGTAAAGTTGTCATAGTTGATTTCTTAGATTGTATTTGGGGCACATCTGTTTGGTTGCCTTTACATGCTTCTGTTCAGCACCAGATAACTCAGAGGAGAAACACTGACAAAGATGTCCATGGGGATATCAACTTGCTTTTTTAGGCTTCACCTTGTTCCTTAGTGCTCAGAGACTGGTTATCCTGAAGCACAAGGAATAATATTTCCTTCCACAATTTCAGTGTTAACTCAGCTCCAGGTACTGTCAATATCCATACATGTACTGAGTCAGTTCTTAATCCCATTATGGCTTTGGCCTTGCCATCTTCCTGTGGCAGTAAACTCCACAATCCAATTACAGATTATGTTAAAATTTATTTTCTTTTATTGGTTTTGAGCTTGGTATCATTTATACAGACATTGTTTCCTTTTGTTCAGACCTGTACCAACTGGATTTCAAGATCTGCCCTTTCTAGAACACCTTACTTAAAGTACCAGCTCTTACTTGGTTCCTTTTTTTAATGTTACTCATCCCAAAAGTGTTCCCAGACCATGTCACATTCTTCTGACAATTCCCTAAGTGTGTCCTGCAGTTTCTCTTTTGAGGGTGTCTGTCCAGCTGGCACAGTGTTGTTGATAACACCAGTTTGTTTGGTTTTTCTGATAATGATGTTTGGTGTAGCCAAACTTGGTGTGAAGGGCAGAAGTAGTAATCTGTGAGGGATTTGCTTTTAATCTCAGATAAATGGGAGTGCATGGGTGGGAATAATGTACAGTATCATGACAAATCCTTATCTCTAAACACAAGTCAGTAGGATTCTTTGGGCCAGATTCTAATGTATGAGAAAAGAAATTTCTGAAGAGAATGGGGGAGGAAATGCAGAAGGAAAAAAAAAAACCAAACCATGTTTCAAATAGATGATAAAACCTGTGTGTTATCTCCAGATCCTCTGAGCAGTAATTGATTTTGCCTGCTATGGGTACCATACAGTAACTCTGAAACATTCATTATTTCTTTCCTGCCCCAAGGCTTGTAGCAGAAAATGGCATATTTAAATCCTTTTACTCTGTCTGTTAAGTAGATAGAAAATCCTGAAGGTTTTAATGAATGTGAAATAAGTGCTAAAGCAGTAGTCAAAAGACTCACCATTGTTTTGACTAAATGAGACTGTGACCATCTTTAAGTTGTAGTGGAAGCTGGATGCAGAGATCCATCTTGCTGTGGAATTACACATTTGAACTCTGTGCTCTGATTTTTCATTTGTTTCTCACAGATCTCACCCTGCTATATTTCTTTTGCCCCCCCCCCCATCTTGATTTAATTTTTCCAAGGTTAAAAATGGCTTATCCAGAAAATTTGCAGCTCATTACTAATGGTCAGAATGTTGATTACTCAATAGATACAGTGAATCAATATCACTTCTCTTATTTTTGTGTTGCTGTTTTACTTGAGGTTAATGTTTTGGCTTCATAATTCCTGGTAAGGTAAGTATATGACATTGCTGTGCATAATTAAGTTATGCTAAATGTTTTGTTGTTTGTCTGTGGTATCATACTCTTAGATGCCTTATTCTCTACCTTTTCTAATATCCTCTTGTTTTTTTGTTTTCCTTGTCTGAGGAAAATTTTTGGGTTTGCTTCTTGGATTTTTTTTTAAAGGAACTATGAAAATAAGTACTCAAGGTGGACACCTCCTCTGGCTTGTTGCTGGAGCAGGGGGAAGCTGAGCTAGAAAGGATTCCCATCAGCTAGTAGCATGAAATCTTTGGGTGAGAGTTGATGGTAACTTGTCACTCAGTTATATCCCTGTTAGTCATTATAGCAGAATTGTTAGCTTTCTCTTCCTTATTCTTTATTTCCTCTGATTTACTCTATTTGCTTTTGTCTTGCTTTGACATTTTTTCTCAGGGAAATCTTTCCAGGATGTAAGGGGTGTCACACTGTGTCTCTTGAAAGCTGTCAGAAGGCAGCTGGGACTCTCCAGGCCTTCCTGCCTCCTGTTGTATGCTGGGTCCTCCAGTCAGCAGGGCAGTCCTCTGTGTGAAGAGTCTGGGGCTTGTTTTTGAAGGCTGGATAGTTCTTGCTGATATTTAGGGATGCTGGGTTTGGGGAGGAAGCATTAGATCTGAGTCCATGTATTCCCAGGAATGCCAGAATTGAATGACTTTTGCAAAGCATCACCAGGAAAAGAGAAGGAAGTCTTCATCAGTCAGAAGTTATTTCTATAATAAATACCCAAAGCTAAATTTTGAGAAATAACATTCTTCTGCAGCAGCATAACAGAACAGAACCCCTTCCTGCAGGGGGTTGAATCTGCAGTTTGTCTTACAGGGCAGAATTTAGTTTTTTGTCTTCACTAGATCTGTCTTCTCTTGGTTGTAAGTTTGCTCTGTTTGTCTTAGAAAATTTCTTCCTCAAACTCTTCAGCATGTATTGCCTCTGAAGAAGCTGCTGTAACATTTTCTCTCTCTGAGATGAAATCCTAATTTCCAGCCAATATATTATGTATTAGCAATGCATCCTGGCAACAAATGCTGCTTGAAACCACATATTCAGAGAGGAAGGTGGGAAGCGCAATTCAAGGACTCATGTTGCAGAGACAGCTCAGCAGAACATGTTGCATGTGGGAAGTGCCCCTGTGGATCCAGGGAAGGTTCATCTTGAAGGAGTTTCTAAATCATTTGATTTTATGCAGATCTCTGAGGTGGATCCTTTTGCCTTCAGCACCCGTGGTTGGTGTCATCCACAGGAAGGAACACACCTTGTACTGGGCATTTGCAAACCAGTGTTTGTCTTGTGGCAAGTGTGCTGGATGCTTATGGTCATCCAGACAAAACATGGAAACTTTGAAACTGGAAGGTCAGATGCTGAAGGAGGAGAAGGATGGCCACAGTTACAATGCAAATGGCTTTTGCTGGACTTGCTGTTGCACTGCACCTGGTGCAAGAGTTACCATCTGGTTGTCCCTGCTGCTGCAGGCTGTGCCTTCCCATTAGTGAGGCTCTTTCTAGTGTCAAAGGCAATGGCTTGCTGATCTCATCTTTTTCCTAACTGAAGTTCCAGAGTGATAAATTGAAAACTATCATGACCAATATCCTCTACCTCTCTGCTTTATGGAAAACGCATGCAACTAAAGAAAAGGTCTTTGTTAATTCACGGGTAATTTTTTCAGAGAGTGTTGCCATTTGTTTTTCTAAGCTGGATGGGTAGTCAATACACTTCATTGAGAAGCTAAGGAGTTCTGTTACATATGTGAATTTGTGCACAGAGTGTGGGTAGGCAGGACCTCAGATTTTAACAACTCCTGAGCTTATTGATTTGTTTTACTCAAGTTTTTTACAACTTGAAACAACCCTTTGCTACAGTTAAAGCACTGGATCATTTGTCTTTCTGTGTAGTATTGACTAATTATCTTTTTAAAAAATGAACTTGCAGCTTCCAGAGCAAATCAGGAGTGACACCATATCAGCACCACAGGTGACAATCTCTTCCTCAGGCAGAGACACCTCCACATGGTCACACAGCAATGCTGCTTTTGTGAGGCTGCTGGCCCTGCCAAGTGCCAGATCTGAAGGGCTGAAGTACTGACCCTTCTAATACTGTTTGTGAAATCAGTGCAGTGAGTTAGTTTATTGATAGGCACAGTTTCACAGCCAAATCTTGCTTATTCAGACTGACAGTCTCACAGCTAATTCCTTTGGACTCTTGTGAGTGTAAATAATTTAAGTATAGCACTACCTTTTGAAGTGTTTGTATGAATTCAGTGTGTTTTTATATTCTGTGGTACATTCCATCAGAATAATCTTACCTGTGTAATCATCAGAGCTTCCTTTTCCATTACTACCAAAGCTTTAGTTAATTGTTATTTCTGATAGCCCAACAAAACTGAAAGAGCTGTCTTTTGTCCCTTGGTTTTTGTGTATGGTTTGGGTCTGGGTTTTTGTTTGTTTTTGCTATTAATCTCTTGCCTAGGTGCTACTAGAAGCATCTGCTGAACAAACTGTTGCTATCAGCAGTAGATGCAGCGTCAAATTTATGTGACCAGTAGTTAATGTGTTTATTACAAAAAAAAACTTATCCTGATTCTTAGGATGTGTCACTGAAACATCTTTTAAAAGACTTTTAAGCTTTATTTTCAAGAGAAACTTCAGCCATTTCAAAGCTTAGGTACATTGACAGGCCTAGCACATAGAAGCACAGGGAAATGAAGTCTGAGATAGGAGCAGGTTCATGCAAATCAATATTGAGTGTAACTGTGGAGGTGTCAGGATGGGAATCTCCAGCAGAGCTGCAGTTCAGTGTATTGAGTTGTTAGAGGGTGCAGCCAGGTGGGTTATTGGCAGTGCACGTGTGCTGGGCTTCTGCCTTCAGTTACAGCAACTTCAGCTCATTGAAGGTCACACAGTTTAAAAGGAGGGGCTGGGTTGGGCAGCACAGATAGTGACTGATAGTAGGGAAATGTTACCCTAAAAGATCATAACTTGCCTTAATGACTGGCTAAAACAATTGGGAGGTTAAATTGGATGTGGATATCAAAATGCCTTTGTCCTTGGCCTTTGACTTCTTGATCTGTACTGAGATCTAAGCAAATGTATGTCCTCCATAGTTTGTGTCTAATGACAAATTGCATCTTTTATTGTTTTATAGCACGCTGTGGAAACAACTGAAAAGCAGCCCAAGCAATTGGCTTTTGAAGACAGAGGTTATAAATGAGATGTAACAATGGAGAGTGTTCTGGAGTTTCAGGTTTTGGGTTTTTCAGGGAAACTGAGGGTGGATTTAGAACAAGAGCTCATAAAGAGCCAATGATACAGGATTTCAGCGCTTGAGATTTATCTATTTGTACTTGCTGACTGAAAGCAGCACATGCAGATCAAGCCAGCAAACCACTGTCAGATGTGTTATGGATGAACAGGGAATGGGTTTTTCTTTCAGAGGTTGCACAGGACAGAAGAAAGAAGAGAATGTCAGTTATAAACTTTGAAAGCAAGTGGCTGAAATATGCTCCAAGAGTATTTTAGAGCAAGAGTGCCAGTTTAAATATTTATGCAGTGCTTTATTGTACTGATTCAAATATTGAATAGCACCTGACCCTTGAGTTTTTGGATCCTTGCCTGACTGGCACCCCCTGATGCATATATTTGCTCAGAAAATGGCCTTCTGTGGCAGCTGCTTTTCATTGCAGGAAATTGGGAAAGCTGGATTTTGATCCAATTTTTGTAATGATTTTTATGCTTGACTTTGAATCCAAGAAATGCCTTCCTATGCATCAGTTTTTTAATCTGAGAATTAAAAGTTGCACTTGCCACTGGCTCTCACAAGATTGTGAGATTCTGTAGTGAAAGCTTAGGTGGATGTTTTCCTTTTTGCTATTTTCTCAGACTTCTTTATTGTTCACAATCCTGATCAATACTGGGCAACATTTAACTGGCCTCCAACTTGCACTCCCTCAGATACCACCAGACCTTGTGAAAAAATAAGGTTGTTTCTTTCCATCAGGAGTTTTCTAGTTTGGCAGTGCTAAACAGTGCATTCCTTGGCTGCCCCTGTGGTACAGACTGTCAGCAGAGCTCCTCTGCCCACAAGAAACTGAAGCTGTGCTACAAACACCTGTCCACTGACAGCTCTGCTGAAAACACCCTTTTCTGTCACCACTCTGGTCTGGAAATCTTCAACTTCTCTGAGCTGAAATTGTGCAAAGATTGCTTTTAGTTGCTGCTGTGAGTTGGGGATGTGGCCATGCAAAAACCCTTTAAGCTGGCAGTTTAGAGTTGTAGGCTAAAACTTCAGTCAGTACAGCTTACTGCCTGCTACCCAATAGAATCATTTTGTGCAGCAGTATTTAGCAGTGTGGTGACTCTCACCTGAGATGGATTATTTAGGACATGCCTGATGTAGAGAGAGTAAGCTCAAGTAGCAAACCCTAATAGTCAGAGGTGGCCTAGGCTGTTGCTGGGCACACACCTTGCTCCTGAGCATGGACTGTGCACTGGCAGCTGCTCCATGGTCTGTGAGCACTTGGGTATTCCTGCCCCTTGCCTGCCAGCCTTGCAGCCTTGTCTGCTTCTGCAGAGCTCAACCTCAAGATGCAGAGGTCCTGACTTCAAAATATCAGCAAAAAGTCTTTCCAAATTCCCAACCATGCTCTATGCTTGTTTATAGCTGAAACACCGGGGATGCAAGATGGTTTTAGCAAATAGACGTGAGGGATGTGTGGAGGGATTTCTGAAACAATCGTTCTCTGTTTCCCTCTGTGTGTTTGCAGACTCTGAGAAGAAAATGGAGAATTCAGTTGGCTTGTTTACACAAACTATTAAGCTGGCTTAGCCATTCCATGATGAAGTTCCATTTCAGTACTGAGCTTACTAGGCTGTGGAGATAAAAATGATCAATTGGATTGTTTTTGTCCTCCTGTTTTTACATTCACATTTCACAGGATTGGATCAATGTCTGCCACCATTTCTTCCTGTAAAACATACCCTGAACCTTTCTGCAGACATACACAGCTGCTCCAAGCATCCAAAAACTGTGGGTTTTTTCCACTCTCAAGAAATATAGTGGTGGCTCAGCATTATGGCCATGGTGCTGACTGGGAAGCCAGAGTTAACTAAAATTTTAAAGCATTTGTTCTACTGCAGAGCAATATGGCCTGATGGTCACACTTTCCAGAGGGTGTCCAAAACTCATGCTCTGCAGAGGCTGCCTTTGGCTTCATTTGATCAAACTGATAGGATGGATATGTTGAGGGATTATGCAGGACTGATGTTGTGCAGGCAGTTAAAATCTATGAATTGGATTAAAACACAAATGTTAGTATGCTTGATGGGATTTTTTTGTTTTCTTTTGACTGAGATGCTTTTTGGAGATAAGTTGGAACCAGCTCCTGATTTGCAGTTGCGTGGGGCTTTGCAGTTTTGTAGTTACTTTATTTTGCTGCTCTTACCTGTTAAACTGCTTGATTAACTTTGTGTCTGAATTTTTGTCCTTTTATTCCTGACTCTTCTGCCCTATCAGAACACAGTTTAAAAAAAACCAAACCTGTACAGTTCATAAGACCAGTTAGGTCTAGACTTTAAGATAAATGCTTAACGACTGTGAAATGTTCTTCATTTCTTGCTTCAGGGCTGTTATTTTTGTATTAGGAGCTGAGTTTGACAAAGAAGGATGAGGCCAGTGGCAGTTATAAAGGGTGCATTGTATTTTTACTGCAGTACTGAAGTATTGATTGTTGACTTATTGATAGGCTTAATGCACAACCGTTTCCTTAGTTAGTGTCTGAATGTCCATTAAAATGTGGCTTGGTGCCAGAATATTGAAGTTCTACATTTATAATATAATTTGTCTAAAAGTACTAATGTGGTTTGGATTAAAAAAAAAGATAAATAGGCAAGTTGTCAGTTTTCTTGTTTTGTTTTTGTTCAACTTCACATACTGAATTGAACCTCTGAAGCAGGGGACACTGAAAAGAAGACAAAGGGAGGCTGACGGACATCCTAATGTTCTGAGGTTTGTGCCTCTTGGTATTTTTCACCTTTCATCTTTGACATGCCCAGCATTTGCTGAGCTGCTAACAGACATTAAGGAATGCTCTAATTTATTAATTTTTAAACTAGTTATTCTTTTTTCTTGGGGAAAGTTTATTTGTATAGCTTCACAAGTGTGTTGCATGTTAGTAGCACTTCTGTTAAAAATATGCCTGTTGTGGTCACTGTGTAGTGCTTCTCCAGATGTGAGGAGGGCCATGCCCTCTCCTCCCTGCAGCACCATCAGCAGCAGTCTCTGCTCCGTTCCTGGGATGCTTTCCAGTGTGGTTTAATGGTCTGTGTTCCTCCTAGTCCCCTCTGCTGAGTCTCAGGCTCATGCTGCTTTGGCCAGTTGTCCAGCTTCTAGAGAAGACCACATCAGCTTTTGGACAGATGGGTGTGGAAGGCCTGATGCTGTTGCTGTTGCACATGAATAATCCTGTAGAAAGCAGCTGTCCTGCTAATTGGGGTGACTTTCATGTATTGATAAGGTAAACAGGGTAGAACCTTAAATTTCTGTGGATCACTTGCCACTGTGGTGAGCCAGAAGCCTTTCCTTACCCAAGCCTTTCCTTTTTAATTGTTGTGGCACAGGTAACCAGGGATCCTCAGGAGCCATCTCTCCCTTTTATAAAACACAAACCAGAAAAGATTAAGCTTGTTTTGGTTTATATATATCTGTGGGCTTGGGTGGTGGCATGACCACACTTTTGGTGGAAAATGACTTTTTCAGCTATCTGGTTCTGTCAGGTAATTTTGCTGTTGTGGCCCGCTGAAAACCAGTAATTACACAAATAGTAAATACTTCACTGTGGCTAGAAGTACTGGAAATTAAGGGAGACCAAAACAGCTTTCTGCACTTCCAAGTATGAGGGGAAATACTTGGAACAAAAGGTGAGGAGCCATGAGTTTGCCCTCTGGCTACTGTATGGAGTGTTATTTGATCTCTCTCACTTAGACTTATAGTCAGGATTTGATAGAGTCCTTTTCCCATCATTTCAGGTTTCCATTAAATAATAAAGTTTTGTAAGGTAGGGTTTTTCCTGTTAAGAGTCCAGCACTTTAAAAGAAATTATTATGATACTTTGGCAAAAAAAAAAAAAGTTTTTCTCTCACTGGGAAGTTGTTGAAATTGCTCCATCTCTGAGCAAATACCAGTCTGAGTGGTATAATTATCAAGATGAAGCTTGTGCTGGTATTTGTGTTAAAACTGACTTTTTATCTGTCATGGCATATTTTGGGATTATTGTTTGTTTCTCCAGTGATCTTTCTCCATCCCCCTGTTTCAATGGTCTGCCAACTCTGGTACTTCTGTGCAGAAGTAGCCATCACTATTGTTCCCCATTTTTCCAAAACATACAAAGATGATGGGAAAAAAACTTGCAAGGTTTTTTTTTTTCTTCCCTATGTAGTTCATATCCATTCAATTACTGTGGTTGGTCTATGAAATTTCATGGTGATTTTTTCAAAATTTTGAGTTTGGGTGGCAGATGATGAAGCAGTTTGGAAATTAGTCTCTTCTCTTTCATACCAAGTGGGAAAGAGAGAACATAACAAGCTATTTCAGATTTTCAGCTCATCTTTGTGTGGAGTACAATATAATGTCTAATCATTTGTACTCACTTTCCATGGACTCTTATGTGACATGGTCCCAGCTTACCTGACTTTTTCAGAGTTCAGCTTTAAAAGGTAGAAAAGAAAGGACATTACCATATAGCAATTTAATTAACACTATGGCAACAACTATCTATAGACTTTGAATAATTGCAATGCCAATTTCAGTTGTTCTGTTCTACTTTTTTAGATACTGGCAATAGGAAGAGATGATAAATTCCCTCACTACAGGAGGTTAAATTAATAGGTGCCCCAGAAGGCCTGGAAGGGGCAGGATTTGCTTGCATTCCTTGAATGCTGTGTGCCTAAGTCTCCCAAATTGGATAGCAAAGAAAATCTCTTGAAAGATTCATCTTGCAAGAAAGGCCCTTGCTGATAATGGAGGACCCTAGAGGAAATGCATTTTGGGTGGTATTAAACTTCAGCAGCTGGAGGATCTTGTTTAGAATAAACATTAATAAAAGTTTTCTTTAAAAAGGAAATCAAGTCTTCTATATCTTTGCCTCCAGCATGTCCTTGCTTCCAATAAATAGACACAGGAATTATAATAGGAATTAATGTTATTTGCAGGATCCTAGTTCAGTAATAGTACATGAATAATATGCTATATCATAAATTAATTACAACAGATATTTTTATATAAAAGTATGCATTGATGTATGTGATGATGACTGTGCTACTTAAACTGCAGTTCCATAAGGAAATGTTTGCTTAATAGCAGGAGAATGATGTGCCAGAACCCCACCTGTAAATACAGTGGCTTGACACAGCCCCCGCTGCACTCTCAGTTCCAGTGCCCAGTAGGAGTGAGGAGGATGGTGCTGCACTGGATGTCTGTGTTTCACAGCACGGGGTGGTGTCAGAGCTGTGGTTCCCTGTCAAGGTAGATGGGAGACACCCAAGTTGTGCTTGATGGCCAAAGTTAAAGCAGCTGCGTTACTGGATGTACCTCCTGAGTGGTAAACATTGTGTGTTTAGTGTTTTCATTACTGAAATGTATGTTTTGGAATCCTGTCTGCCCTCTTTGAGTGTCCTCTGGAAGGATGTTCTGCAGTAAAGCAATATACATCTGAGTCTGCAGTGCTGCAAGATCTCTAGGGATAGCTGGAGCCTCTTCTGAGCTGTGTTGGGGAGAGGATAAATGACATTTGGTGGTCTGTTTTTCATGAATATAGAAGTTGTATGACATTAGTGAATCAGCAAAGTATTTTCACAGGAAAATTCTCTGACGAAACAGTACCGGAAAGCTGCAATGTGATCTTAATACTTGTTTATAGATGCTATGTGGGTGTTGTTCAGTACAATATCTGATAATATGAATCCACCAACAAACATGTAAGCACACTGTAGTAGGGTATCATAACCAGAATGAATAACTCAGCTATTTTAAGCAGATGCAGCAGTGCCTGTCTCACTTCTGCACTGACTAGGGGCAGGCACTTTGTTTCTGGGTACCCATCTAAGCTCTGGCTGTTCCTCTGGGGCTGGACAGAAAGTAAATTCTGCATTGCTTTCTGCATGGATCTTGCAGTATGGGCTCCTGTGTAGCAGGAGCTCAGGGAAGATTAACAAGACATTTTTGTTTACACCACTAATCAGTCTTTAGATGCTTTAGTCTTGGCCACTACTGATTTAGTTCATGTTTGAACTAGTGACCTCTATTTGAAAGTCACTTTGTCCATTTAATAGTTTTCTGAGTCAGCCTCTGTCCCTTCCTGAGAGTCTCTTTATCTATACACTTGAAAAGGTTCTTTTTTTGTGAAAGATTAATCCCCATTTTGTATGGCTATGCACATTGCATTAAATGAAAGCTCTGTGCATTCCCCTCACTTGCCTGGAATGAGTCCTTGCTTTTCTCCTGATCTAGCAGCTGGTGACTCAGTTCCAGTGGGCTTCTGTTACCTTCACTTTTGAAGGTTTGCATGGACAAATGAGGAGAAGGTGGTGGTGAGTCTCATCCCCTGCAGCCCATTGTTTCCCAGTCTCTACCAAGTTTATATTCTTGAGTTTGACCTTTCTCTAGGCATTTGCTTTTACTAGAAGCATCTGCCCAGCTCCAGCTAGCTGACCTTATGACAAATAGCATTGCCAATCCTTCATCTTGAGTCTAAGATTCGATCCCTCACATTTCTTTTCCTTCTAGCTCTTCCCATTCTCTGGCTATCTCAGTGTCCTCACAATGTCTTGGCAAAGAATTACTGGGTTATAACTTGGAGGAAATGGTGACATAAGTACTTTTCAGCATCAGAAGGATAGAGATTTATAGATGGATAATCATTGTGAAAGGTGAAAGGCATGTGAGCACAAAAGTAATAATTACTGACTTCAGTCTTCTAGTTTTGATGGCCAGGTGAAACCTCTTTAGCTTTTAAGATCTGTGTTTTGTTAGGGATTTAAGGGTAGGATAAGCTGTTCATACCTTTGTTGTCCCTTTTAGTCAAATTCAACAGATGGATGCTTTTATTTCCTCTGCTGGAAATTGTATCCTCAGCATTATCTAATGTAAGACGACAAGGCAAGGAGATTCAGGCAGAGAAATGAAATGATGAAACTCCAAATTACTTAATTTGGTCCACAAAGGACAGATTTTTTGTTTGTCTTCCAATCATGTCAATCCTGCATGGAAATGCTGCTGGGAGGAGACCTGGTGGTTTTAAAATGTGTAGCTGCTTAATCATTCTGCTGATGACTATGATATAAAACCATTAACCAAGCAGACATGGCCATGGTCTGTGTGAGCCAGGGCTGAAGGAATCTCCCTTCCTAGTCTCTGGGTATTCTGTGATCTGCTTGAACACTGTGTTTCCACTGCTCCAGGAAATGGAGAGGAGAACAAACGACACTGACAGATGTTAGTCATGTCACTTAGTGCAGGACTGGAAGGCCCTTGGATATTAATGTAATGAGCACACTATAAAGACCTGAATAGAGTAGACCTGACTTCTCATTAAGCCTGCTGAGATGCCAGTACTGATTTCACTTGTACTTTCACTATGAGAAATGCAAGGATGGTGTAACAAAGCAGCCATACAACTGCTGTTGTTCACTTTAACCTGTGTGCTTGTGGGTGTTCATTTCCCATGCTGGCCAGCAGTTCTAGTGCCACTTTCTTCTGAGCTGGTAGCTGTAATTAAAGGAAAAGTGGAAATTTAGCTTCTCATCTAAAAAAACCCTAAAATATTGTCTTCATCCTGGCTTTTCACTGCTAATTTCAGAATGGCATGGCACCCCATTTCAAGCAAACATCCTTTGCATCTGGGATTCAGCAGGCCTTTTTAGGTCCATCAGTAGTGTTGTTACCTCTTGGCACCTTGTGGTTTAATATGGGGAGCTGTCTGGATTCCTTTGGCAGAGAATTGAGCAAGTTGTTCCTCCTGAATGTGGGAATGCTGCTGGAGCCCCATATCTTACACCCAGCTGGCAGGGTGAGCCCATGTGTTTCAGAAGGAGGCTGAGTTGCCCTTTTGTGTAGCACTCATCATCATAAGGGGTGACTGCATCTGTCTTCATCTGTCTACTACTGGCGAGCAGGCTGGGAGCCACAGCTGCTTCTCTGTGCCCAGTCAGGCCCTGAGCTGCAAACAGCTTGTGCTATGTGATGTAACATGGCCAAGGATGGTTCTGAATCTGCAGGCAGGTTTCTGTGGCTGTGTTTTATCCAGTCCAAGATGGGTTGAATTGCTGTGGAAATTAAAAATATGGTCTTGGTTCTGCATATTTGACTCTTCTGTTAGTGTTGCGAGTCCATGTATAATTGCTGTCTCTCAGACCACTCACAGCTGGTACTATAACCCTGAAGAAAAAAATGGAAAAAACACAGAATTGTTTCTGCTTTCATGCTTGTGGATGTGCATTTCTGTGTGGTGCCTTTTGGGCTTTATGTGATGGGGAATTTGGGGACATTTTATGAGAAGCAGGAGCATTGATAATTGCATTCTGGTTAATCATCTCAGAAAGCTCATGTTTGCTCCTAGCTGATGCTTTCAGCTTCTGCTGGAGTTAATAATTCATTGCTGGACTGTGTCAAAGCATGCTCTTAAGTCAGGTTCCTCCGTGGATTGCTGGCATCAGTAGGAGTCAGAAGAGATGAAAGATGGGCTTAGTGTTTGACAGCTATTAACTTGGTGTGGGCCTCTAGGCAGTGTTAGGTTAACTTCCTCATCCTGTGCTTCCCTGTGCTTGGGAATGTGAGGGACGTGGGAATTCAGCTTCCTGTGAAGCTGTGTTAGAATTTCAGTAGCCAGACAGAAGAATGCTGAAATGAAGGTGTGAATATCAGTGGCCATATGGTTCTGGTTTAATGGGCTGTGGGTCGAGAGGATTTGCTTGCCACGATGCTGAGGTGACAGTTTTATAAAGGAGCTATTTTACTACGAGGTTGAGCTGCTTTCCAAAGCACGGTGCCAAACCTCCCAGGGAGAGTGTGCTTTTACCACCGAGGGCTGAATTTGGTCATGTCGGTGCTTACAGTCATCTGCAAGAGGGATTGACATGCATGGTTTGTACATAAAAAAGGGGTTAGCAATCTGAATTAAAAATTAACACATTCTCCTCATAATTACAGACTTACAGCAGGCTAATGCTGTACAAAAGAGGGCTTTCCAGACAGAGTTTAATGGCCCCAAAGCAGAGCCATCACTTCTCTCCCCCCTCCTGTTAAATTAGCATTGGCATGTTTAAAACACTCCTCAAATTCTGCTGCAAAATAGCTGTTTGGCTTTCAGTTGTAGTTTTTGGTGGTGTGAGTTTTTTTAAAAGGTGATTATTCTTTTCAATGCTAAAGATGGAAAGTGGTTTGCATATTCATGGCACATTATAATTTTGAAAATAATCTCCTAGTGGATATTTAACAATGGCTTTGGGTAAATGGACACTTGTTGCTCTTTGTTTAAACGATTACATCTCAATTATCGCTTGATGGTGAGAGCATGGGTAATACCCTCGGTTCTTTGTCAAACAGGCTCTAATTAAAACTGGTTCCTGCACTTGCCTCTTGGATAAATATGGACGTGAGGTAGTTCAGTGACACCCTGTCAAATTGCCGAATTGAGTGCAAGTTCCCCATTCATCCGGACAAATGATACCGCTAATTGGGGTGTGGATGGCAGTAACAGCACTGCCGGTGTTGGTGCTAATCCTCTCTGCTTGGCTGGGCTCCCCCCACATCTCCCCTGCTAGGGACCAGCACTCTTCCAATTTTACAGCATTTGTTTCACTTCCCCCTGTATCTGCCTGGTCACACAAAGCACTGGTCCTCAGTCGGTTCTCTCAGGGGTGTTTCCTGCTCTCTGCCTTTACATCCTCTTGTTTGGTAGAAATTGAGTTCTAAAGCTGTGTTGAAGCTCAGGTGTCCTTTGAGCTCTGTAACAAGCCAGCAACTCCCAGTGAGTGCGTCGGTGGTTCTTCCCCTGAAGGAGGATGGCTAATGTCATGATGATACTGGATGTTATTGGAGCTGGTCACTTCCCTGTTCTAGTTTTTGTTTTGACTCTGGATGGCTCATTTTTCTCAGTCCCTGTAAGTTAGCCTGTTGCAACAAAGCCTAGATTCCCTGCTGGACAGGCCAGTAGCATCATGATACACTCAGCCTGACTTTTTGCTCTGCTGTGCTTGTGTGTGAGTATAACCATATTGATGTTATTGGGTTTTCTTCCTCTTCTCTTCACCACAACCTGCTTGGATTGGACTCCTGAACTCTCTGGCTGTTCTTTCTGCATCCTCTGAAGGGGTAGGATGAGTGTGCAGAGCTGAAGACAGAGGAAGAGACCTCGCCTGTCATTAATGCTGGATAATCACCCTGCTGGCCTTGCAGAGAGGACCAGCTAATGCTTTAAGGCTTTCTCCAGAGCCAGTATGACAGTGCAGTATTTGCTGCTGCTGCTACACTGCTGGATTAAGCAGAGAAGAAATTTTGGGAAGGAGCTATCACTGTTACAACTCCCTGCCAGCAATGTTTCTCAATTTTGCTGGCTAATGCTCACCAGCAATGGCAGACATTGAAACTGTGGAGCTTCAAAACATCACTAATACAGGAGCAGATCCAGGGATGCTGGTCCTCTTCTCCACCTTATCCCTGTCCAGTGCAAGACTGAAAGAAAAGGAGATTATATAATTGATTGCAGACTGCCATGTTTTATGGTTTGTTGGTGCTTTTTTTTTAAGGTAAGGGTGATTGGATCTTTTGATTATTTTGTAGCTGTGATGAAGGAATCTCCTTCACTCCAGAGATGAAGCTTTACCTAGCAAGGCAGGAGGTCATTGTGAACACCCAGAAATAGTGAGGGGAATGATCGTGACCCAGAGAGGGATATTCTTACTCCAGTGGCTTCTGTGTTCTCTCTGCATTGTCACTCTCTTAGAGAGATGATGCTTTCTACTCAGAAGGAAGACTTTTGCAGTTTTCCTTAGCTGGGGCCCAGCAGCCCTGAACAGTAGTTTTCCTTCTTCTCCTCCCACAGCCACATCAGAGTGCAGAAGTGATTGATGCGTGAGCTGACTGAACGCTCCACTAAATTGATTGCCAGTGGAACAGATAGCAGCTCCGACATCTTAGCTGGGTTAGCACTCACAGTTGTTTACACTCACAGCCATTTGGGGTGGGCAGTTTCTGTTAGCATCCTCCAAAGCTGTTGCTTTAAGAAATCCATAGGTAGTGGGAGACAGTCCTGTGCTGAGCTACACTGGGAAGGCTTTCCCTGCTAATGCAATATGTAAAACAAAGTACAGATATATAATTGTGCTGATTGTAAAGCACAGAGCTGCAGTTGCAAGGAGCTTCTGCAGTAGCATTGTATTGCCAGAAAATAACAGATAATGTCTCTTGAGAAAAGCAGCATCTTTAAAGTTGTGGCTAGCAGCTCCAGATGGGTGATTGTGCTGCTGAAATCCCTTGGGGGCTGCTGTCTGTCCTAAAGAGTCGACTGTCCCTCCAGGTACCTTTACCTGTTTCAGAGTTTGGCTAGGAAGCAAAAGCTCTGTGTGTCCTTGGTGCTTCTGTCTCTGCACCTCTAGTGGATTATACAGACCAGAGGTGAGTAGGGGGAGAAGCCATCAAAACCAGAGCAATGTGTGTGACGTGAGTGGCAAGTTACTGAAGCAAGGCCAGCAGCAGCGATGGTGCCAGACATGGATGCTCAGAAATGCAGGAGGAATGCCAGAGTTCAATTATCCCTGCAAATGTATTAACCTTTTTCTCCCAAAAGGGACTTTGCCTGCACTGTGGGGTGTAGCTGGTTGTGATCAATAATTTTCCCTGCAATACAACTGACTGCAGATTTCCTCCAAGAATGTTGGATTCAGACCTGTCTTCTCCACTCATGAAATGCCTGGTGAGAGATATTCGGTGCTGATTTGATCACAGACAGGGAGGGATTGCTCCTTGCAGTCACTTGAGGAAAATCACCTTTAAGATAAAGTTTGTTGATTTCAAAGCCAAAACACACTGTAAGAGATCACTCTGCCACCTGCAAAACTCTGAATTGTGCAAGGTGCATTGATGCCTTTGGGGTAGGTGAGCCTGAGCCACAGAGCACCTTCTGCGGACATAACCCTGTTAATGGGAATGTACAATGTTAATTCAGAGACTCCTGTTTTTTCAATATAAAATGTCCTGCACCATATTTTCTGATATTTCATAGACATTGCAGTGTTTTAATTTAAACAGAAGTGGAAAGAATGAATTGGTGGTGATTCTGTAGGTATGTCAGTGTTCATGCACAGTAAAACATTCATTCTCCTGATAGCTTTTTGTTCTTTGTTAAACGTAGACATCCCAAGTCTGGATTTTTTTTGCATGTGTGTGTTTGCAAATTGAAGATGTGCATTTGTGAGCAGAATTACTGAACTGTGAAATGAAGTGATGTGGCAGCAGGGCTGTTGTTCTGGAATTTAAAAAGAATGAACTTTGAATTTAGGAGTGTCACCAGCAGTTTGCAGACTGGAGCTGGGTTGGCACCGTGGGTTAAATATGCACTTGGGACCTGTGACAGTAACTTCCCGATAGTGTTACACACATTCTGTGAAATGCTTTTTCATGGTTGTACGTTTGGCATATTAGCAAGTGCATTCTTTATTCCTTTGGTGCTTCTAATTTTTTTTCTTGAAGATGGGGGTGGTCTATTTCTCGATTTTTCCGTGGCTTTCTGCACTGTAATGATGGCACCATCACCTGACTGCTGGAATACACTGGCCTGACTTTAATCATCGGGTGACTGGCTCTTAGCATGGTTTCATCTCTGCTGTTTTACATCTCCTCTTGTAATTGCATGATTGCTTGCAGCATTGTTTTTCTCTTGGTGACAGTGAAAGGCACACACGAGTATTTATGTAACCTTATACTTTTCTGTTTGATGTTTAAAGTGTAGGTGAAGAAGTGGTACTTTTGCAAATAAAATTCTCTTTATTTGATTGTAAGCAGCATATTTTCACCCCTTACGTGCAATCATTTTATTTTCACACCTCATGTGCAATCATTTGTAAGAGAAGGTTATATATACACACACTCTTAAATATCATATGGAGGAAGAAGTAGGTTGAGCCTTTATGAATAACAAGGCTGCATTTATGTAGTGCTGACAGTTTCATTGATGTATATGTGCTTACAATTAAATAACCTGTGTAAAGCTACAATAATGTGCGATGTTTAACATAAATAGTATTTCAGTCTTTTAACTGTTAAATAACCAAACACAGCAAAACAATGGAGAATCAAAGCTCCCTTTAAAGAGCATCGACAGCAATTAATATGCAGTAAAATTATCTGCCTGTACATGTTGTACCAACAGCTCTGCAGATCTAAAATGGCAGAAGCTTTCAGTTGCTGTATAAAAATCAAACTACCATTTATTTCAGCCTCATGGTATGTGCAAATTCATGCAGCTCAGTTAAGGGAATAGCTTCACAACTGGTGTTACAATCTGTGGCTGGAGTGCTGCATCACAATGCAGCAAATGCATTTTCCACATTAACCAAACATGACAGCTGAAACGATTATTAACCATGCAATATGTCGGAAGTCATCAAAAATTCACATCAGGGTAATTGCAGCGGCTCGGGAAAAAAAATAGTAGCATCTCTCTCCTCTTGCCTGCCTGCCGCCTCACCCCCTCCTAATTCCTACATGGTACAGTCCGTTAACAATAAAATATCCTTCTGTAACCTATAAACTGTTACTCCCATCAGTTAGTGGTTTCAGACTGATGCTTTTCCTAGAATTTGAATAAAGCACCACTGGAAAAAAATATATAGATTCTTTACAGACAGTGGTGTTCAGCTGTGGAAAGCAGCTGCTTTCTTATTGTCTTGCTGGACTCTTGACTGTCTCAGCCATTTCAGGACTTGCAGGTTTGATTTATATATATTTTTTTTTAAGATGAGAATACTTGAACATTAATAGAGATAGATACAGCTGTGTAAGCCTAAATATCAGGCAGCTGAAGTGTGGCAGTTAACAGCCAGGATTAACAGGTTTGTAACTCCTCAATACTGAGATCTACAGGTAGGAATGTCTGTCTTTTAAAATATATAAAATGAGGGTAGAAAGCTTGCTTTGATAAGAGAGAGTTTTCCTTCAGGTGTCTTTTATGGTGGTTTTTCTTTGTACTGTTGCTGCAGGTTGTTTTAATTTGTAAGAGAGTAATGAAAGAGAACAGGTGGGTAGTTTTGGAGAAAAGGTCCTTTGCTCACAGAAAAGAAACGGGAAGGTCTGTGCCTTTACCTTCCAATGTTCTTCGCTAGAGCAGCTGTTGGGTGGGGCAGTCCAGCGTCTGCTTTGGGTTTCATTTGTGTTGCCTTTTTAAAGACCCTCTTGACATTGCTGACTTTGCTTTTCATTTAAGCAGAAATACAGTAGCATAACTTTCTGAATGCCTTTATTCCTGATTTCTCTTCCCTAGGCTATGAAAAGTCTATGGAAGTATTTTAAACAAAAAATAAAGATGCTACATGATTATGATTTTTTTTTTTGTTCTCCTGCTTTTCATTGTGGTGCAGAGATGTTGGTCCATTCTGTTTCCCCTGTTCTTACGTGTGCACTTATGATTTATTTAGAAGACATGTTAAACTTTCTTGAATCTTATTTTGAAGTAAGGATTTCAAGTGTAAGACAAAAATAAGAAAATAGTTCTGTTCTTTCAAAGCAAATGAAGATATGTGGAGATTTGCTTCTTTTTCGTTAATTTCTTAAATGAGGTGGTGAAGCATATTTGCTTAGTCAACTGGAGTTTGTAGCCTAGGTCCCACCTCTCGTTCAAGTGAATAGGATACATTATGAAAAGGGTTAATCCAGTAAAGTCACAGTAAAGGGAAGCAGTCAGGGAATTAACATTTTATATAAATGTGTTGGTCATGACTAGCTGGGTGGGTGGCAGCTCATTTAATACTTTCAGATCTGGGGACTTAAAGGCAGCATGAAACCCGGAGCTCTGCCTGGCTTTGGTGTGGGGACAAAAGTACAGGGTGGGTTGATTTTTCTCCTTTTCATTCAGTTCTATTTTTGTATATGGAAGGAAGCAGTTTAATAAAACATACTGTGCTGGGATGGCACCTGGGCTCCTGCAGTAGAGTGACTTGCCTTCTTTGGGGCTCCCTCCCCAAATATTAAGCTGCCTGTGTGCCATGTTCTGCACTCTTCCTTTTATCAACTGAGAAATGCTCAGAGGGGAAGATGTGGAACAGTGGCGTAGCATGGCCAAAAAGTTGCCTCTCTCCAACCAGATTATATGTGCAAAGAGGGCTTTTTCCACAAAGCAGCTCCTCAAAAAATCAAGTAAAGGACAATTAAATGTGTGGTTTGCCTGTGTAAAACCATGGAGGAAACCATCCCATCCCCACTGACCCCGTATGGTAGACGGCTCAGTTATCCTTGCAGTTAGTACAGTGTGGCAAATTATTTTCCTTTGTTTGAAGTGGGTGGGAGACAGACTCCAACTAAGCTCCATAAATTAATGTATGAAAAAATGACTGAGCCACTGTAAAGAATAATTAGCTGTAGGTTTCTTATAGCAGGGTTTTCCTTGATATCTGTTGGCAGCATCTGCACTTGACATTTAATTTACATTAAAGTCCGAAAGCTTGTGTGCCTTGTTAACGCAAGGCGCAAATAAAGGCATGCACTGCTAGACAGTTCCTTAGCCAGGGTGGAGTACAGCCAGAGGAGAAAAATGGAAACCTATTGTCTGTGGTCTATCCTCAGCACACCGGCCTCATGCCCCAAGTCTGGAAAGTTTAAACCTTAGGTTTATTACACAATAGGAGAAATAAGCTGAAAAACGATAAAGTGTTTATTGTAACATATTTTTTGCAGCAGAGAATTTGAGTGTATGCTTTTCTCTCTGAGCCCTTTAATGTCTAACATTTTAAAATATAAGTTGTATAATTATAACAGGCATATTCTAGACTTCTGTTTCTTAGTTTAATGATCTGTAATTAATAATTCATATGTAATTTAAATAATTAACTTTGTGAAATGTATCGGTAATGTCGTAAAGAAAAACCATTTCTAAAGACCATGGCATGTTTAAATTGAGGATTTAAAGATATCGTGACATGTATGAACTCCAAATTGCTTGCTTTCACTGTCAGTAAAATATTTATGTTTGTCCTAGGGGATAAGGTGTTATGTTGAAAATAGCTATTAGGTGAACAAAGTAGCTGTGATTTGTTTAGAAATACTGAGGAAGAATGGGGTAGCTAACTTGGGCTTATTTTTTTTTAACTCAGGTGGATGATTTTGCTAAATCATCTCATGTTATTTAAGAAGGCTGAACTTCAAATTTGCACATTTTCTTGACATCTTAGTGTGTATTAAAAAAAAGCCTACATTCTTCACACTACAGTGAATATAATCTTGTCTCTTTGTCATGTTAGCCACTATCAGCAAAATAAAGTAAATTTAACTTGGGAAAGATTTTCTTCCCCTTTATGGGTTTTTCTGAGAGACTTCAAACTGCAGTAGAAAGGTTATAGGAACCCTTTTCTGGAGGTCCAGCACTGGGGTAAGCCACCTGTGCTGGTTCAGGATGTGCATCCCGGTGTAACTTGGCTGTCGCATTTCCAGCGCTGACAGGATTTTGATGTCTGAAGCAGGCGTTGTCCCTTTGAGGCAATGAGCGTTCGCTGCCTGCCTGGCTTTCTGTCTGAAATGCAGATGGAGGCTGAAAGATGCTGCTTGGCTTTTCTTTTCATGGAGCAGAAAGATAACTCATGCTCCTCAGGAGCGTTCAGGGAGTTGGTATGAAGGCTTTCAGCTGTGGGATGGGGGCACAGCAGCTGAAATCTTTCCACTTGAGTCAGCCTGAGTACGGGGACAGTGTCAGATTCAATGCTGCCAGGCTCACTACTTGAATCCAGAGGAGGTAAAGACAACTGATTTTTTTCATTACTGTTTTTTTACCTACCATTTCAGACTAACTTGAAGGCATTTAACTGTTTCAACTCATTTAAAATTGTGAAGGAAGAGATGTGGAAATACCAATCATGTTTTGGTTTTCAGACAATCCTGAGAGCATCCCTGTTTCTCGCAAACAGCAAGGTTACACATTCCCAGTCAGACAAGCAGAAGGATAAAGCACTTAGCAAGGGGCAAGGGATGGGGGGGACTGAAGGACTGCAATAAAATTTTTAGAAATGAATTAGAGGCGGCTGGGTGTTAATAAGTAGCAGGATTGTTTAATAATTTGCCCCTGTTGCTGGTGATCTATCAGAAATGTCATTTTGGGATAAGGAATACTTTATTGACTGATTGGGGTGACTGTTTGGCTTTTGGATGTGATACTGAGAAATGAATTTTCTGCTGCCAGGTTAAGTGGGTTTTTGTGGTTGCCTATATGTTAATGCTAATACACAGTTGGTCCAACAGCAGACACTGCAAGCTTATCTGTGTGCCTCCTTTATGGCTTTTGCTTCTCTTTTCAAAGAGTAACTACTCCCTTACTAGCCAGTGTTTTCTGTGGGGTTCAGAGAGATACAGAGGTGGACACTCCTCTTTCCTCAGTTGTATCAGTTTTTCCTGTGGTGCCCGTGGATTTCCAGTGGCTGCTTCCTCAGCTTGCACCTTCTTAGGATACTCCTCGCCAGCTCCCGGTACAGGGAATTGAGGTGTGGTCTGCAGTGGCAACTGTGCTTCGCCCCTGCCATGTAGGGACGTGACACGGGCAGAAATTCAGCATACAGGTTTCATTTGTCACCGTGTTATTCGAGCATGGTTTCCTCTTAGAGCAGGGAGAATGCACAGCTACTTCTCGAGGAAATGTGGAGTAACCACGATGCTAAAATGGCAGCGAAAGAAATAAGAAAATGGCGTCATCAGTGAAATTGGTTTCGATGGCTTGATTTGAGGACGTTCTGCCTGATGAGAGCATGTTTCCAGCAAGAGGTATTACATTACAGCCTCGGATAAGACTGTACAGGGAAGGTATTAAATCATTTAAATCTGTAGGTTTTTTCGCAGTATTCCCTTAAAAAATATGATACCGGAGAGGCGGGTATAGCGGCTAATTGTAGTGGATGATCAGAACTTATCTTTGTTTGCATTATATAAAAATTTTTGCTATGGGGTTGCATTGTGCATCTCAAGCCCACTGGAATTATCTCATAATTTAATTTACTTAAATTCCAAAAAAGAGGCAAAGCCTTGAGTTTTGATTGTGGATCTCTTGACGCGTTTGTGATTTTTGTAGGCTTGTATTTTTTATTCAGGATCATAATGCGAGGACTTGTATAGGGCTGGGGAGAGGCTGTAGCCACTCACCATAGCACTGAGCAAAGCCCCACACTAAGGTCATCCCTCTTGATCCCCTTCAAAAATGTCAAGAAAAACAGGTAGCCATATATTTGGAAACTTGATGAATGAGCTCAGGTTTCAGACTGTGTGGTCTGTTCGCTCTGTGCCGGTGCCACAGGAGATGGGCTTTCCGTGAGTCCTGCTGCTGCTCCTGCTGGCCTGATCTGTGTGGAGAGATTCCCTCACTCAAGAAGTCGTAATTCCAAGTGAGGTAGCACTGTGTTTGATTGCCTTTATGACATTTTGGTTTCTTTGTCTTGATTAAGACAAACAGAAACGCCATATGAGGTGTTTTCAGGTGTAATGTACAAGCTGAACAAGCTCCTTCCAGATTAATGTAGAGTCCTGCTGCCACAGTTGGCTGGCAAGAGTCTCTCTACCTTCTTTCTAATTTTAAATTTTTATGTTTATTCAATTAATAAAACACAAAGATGTTTATATTCCTGATAAAAATATTCAGGAATGTAAAGATGGTAATATCTTTCTAGTTCTAGATTTTTTTTCATTGTTACTCATCCTGTTCTTTGCAAGACCTCTCAGCAGGTTAGGACTGTTTTAGACTTTGTTTTGTTATTGCACAGCTCTCCTTAGTGCTTTATACCTTGATAGGACCTGGGATTGTTGTTGATCACTCCCAGTTATATCACAGGGAGAAAGAAAATGAGTATATGCTTGGGGAGAAAGACAAAGTGACTAGAGAAAGTAGCACTGTTGTTTGTACTACTTTTGTGTTACATTAACAATTGCTGTCAAAAATGATCTGCGCAGTGGAGGCTGGTGATTTTATGTGAAAGAGAACTTCATTCTAATCAACTTTGCTGCAAAATTTTCGATTAAGAAATGTATTATCTTAGTCTTATGCCATTAAAATCTTTGTGACTTTGAAAAAACCTACAGGATTTGCATGTGCTGTGCAGCCCTACGTGACAGGGCAACAATTTTTAGAGCCTGAGAATGAGAAACTAACTTGTGTAATTGAAGTTCTGTTGGTTTCGCTGTGATGGAGGAGAAAGACAGAACAAATAGTATGGATAATTACTAATATTTTAGTAATTAGGTATGCTGTGTAAGCAGTACATAAATTATATCTATTGCAATGGTTGATACATTGTGATGTTTTCTAAAACTCATGTCCTACTTCACTCATTTTAATTGCAGTTGGATTTGTTAAATCTTGGAAATGTCTGACATATTTTAAAACAATCTATGCAGGAACACTGCAATGAGTTTTCATGTTATGTCAAGAGTTAAGCCACGTGTAAGTACAGTTTTAAATGAAATACTGAAATCTCATAGTGCATGAACTCACTGAGCATCCTGTGTTGAATTAGAAGAAACTAAAATTAAGCGGAGTCCTGTTTCTTGCCAGCAGTGATGATCTCCATTTATACATGGAACAAGCAGTGCCACATAGCAGAGCGTTTGATTTTGGTGCTGCTGAGTGCCTGGCACAATATTCCTGCAGGAAATCTGAGCAGTGGTATTTTTCTAGGCATTTCCAGTATGATAAAGCTGTGCCTCCTGTATGTTTCATGGTAAATTTTGCTTCTGTTCGCTGCAGATACCTGCACTCTCCTTGCTGGCCACATGCTGCAGATGTGTTTTAGAGGACTGCGGTTGGGTGTGGGATGTGGTGGTGCCTCTCAGTGCTGGGGATGGTTTGGTATAAGCCTTCCATGCTTAATGGATGGTGTCCTGGCTGAAGTGAGTGCTGGGAGGTGTTTGTATTTCTTCCCTTCAAGCCTGTATGTCTGAGCAACGCATTTCCAGTCTTCGCTTGCCAGATTCAAACAGGCCCAGCAAGAGTCAAAGAGCATGCACCATCTGCCCCCGCTTATGTTAGAGCTGATCTGTGATTTTCCCAAGGAATGCTTCTTTCAGCAGTTTGAGTTTCTCCTGTCATGGCTAGAAGGAATAATGATATTTATCCAACACAGCAAAATCCAATGTTCCTGGATACCATCTTAAGATTACTGTGAAAACTGCATAAATTTCACAGATCAAGCAGTCTAACCAGTAAAATAATACAGAAAAGAGTGCTAGATCTTTGCATTGCAGGCACTAACCAGCAGCAGAGAGCTCTTTGTAAATATTTGCTTAAGGCTCACTCTGTAACACGGATTAGAGACTGTGTTCAAACCTGGTCACTGCATCAACGTGTGCCGGTGGCGCGGTAGGGGAGGCCCATTCCTGCCCCAGTGCTGGTCTCTGGGAAGGGCTGATCTGTGCATCTTCCATGGTGCACAGCCCCAGGAGAGCCTTGTGGGCAAGTGGAGGTGCCCCTCTTGTTCTGCACTGTGCATGGGCTCCAGCCTGGCCTGCATCCACTCCTGCTGCTGCTGGGGTGAGGCCCAGGTTGCTGCTTCTCCATCATGAAAGGAAGACAGTATTGCAGCTCTGCAAAATTTGATTTTGCTGGAGCAGGAAGCCACTTTAAAAACCCTGAAGTAGTCTTTAAAATTGCTACTAGTCGCACAAGGAAGCAGAGATGAAGCCAGGGCTTGTATATTTTAATGATTTACTGCCACTCAAATGCTATTGGCTTGCAAGGTGGGGAAGAGCTCTCCTAGCTTGACTCTCAAACCAGCTGATCCATGAGTATTGGCTACAAGTGTGTAGCAGGGTCACAGTGCACAGGGGGATGTGATTTGACCCCTGTGAAGGCAGGTAGCAGAGCAGCAGATCTTCCCCAAAACCAGTGTTTGGCTGTATTAGCACAGTTTTGTGTTCTAGTTATTGCTATGTTCTTTTCCCTTTTCAGCTTCAACGCGGCTGTTGCTTTGAAAGTCTCTGATGCAACAACAGGTTCTTGGGTCCTATCAAACTCTAAAGCCTTCTGGTTTTTCCCTGCTTCTTCTGTTCAGTCAACAGGGAATTAAAAATGTTAGGATTTCCCACTCTAAACATGATGGTAAGGAAGTTGAGAAATGTGTGTTTTAGTTTGACAAGTGCAGCTGTCTAAGGCTAGGGAAATTTTGTATTGCTAAATCCTTAAATTGAACAACGTATAGAGCTATGGGATGAGACTCATCAGACTGTCCTTTCCAGTGGACCTTTTGGTCTGTGTACAATGATGCACTCCTTGCCTCTCATGCAGCTTTGAAGTAATACTGACTGGTGAAAATAACCTTTCTTTGGGTTATTTTCCTCTCTGCCCTCAGTCTGTTTTGGCCCCATAGCAGTTTTGCCATCTCTCCAAGGAGGAAGCCAATTTCACAAATGCTCTTGGCTCATTGTGCTTGGTAGCTGATCTTTGGGCATCTGCCTTGCTGCTTTGAAGGGCACAGTATTGCACAGGCCAAAGTATGCAGTGAAGCTGCTTATCTGCGTGGCTTTAGCCCAAAAAACCTGATGCTTTCTGAAAAACAAATCATGGGAGGCCTATGGAAGCTTCCATATTGTATTCCACATGGTGGTGTCACACATACAAAGGAGCAGTGAATAGACTGAAACACTGCCCATGCTACACTGGTGTGTCCCCATCCTCAGGAATACAATAGTTGGCCGTGACTCTTCACCCTTTGGCCTATTTAAAGCCAGCCAGCAAGCTCTGATGCTTGTGTCAGCACAAACAATAATTTAGATTTAAAAAGTTACAGGTAGTTTTGCTTCATTTTCTGTTTCCAGAGAGAACATGGCCAGGAGGGTTGTGCCAGGGTACACCACCTCAGAAGTAGGCTCAGAAGTGTCCATGTTTTCAGTAGGATTGTATTTAGCAAATTGTTTCTTAGAATTGCTAGTAGAAATAATAAATTCAGGTGCTTCACCTGGAGTTGCCAGAATGATTTTTGTTAACTGTCCCTGCTGGATTCACTGGATCTACTGGAAATCCAACACTTGGAAATATTTTAATCAAAGAGCAATTGACTTGAAATGGTCCCAGATTGTTCATTTCATTTTCTTCTTTCTTTCTGTGCCAGTGAAAAAGTACCCATTGCTGTCACCATCCAAAGCCTCAATATACTATTTGGCAACACTCGCCTTCTCTTGACAGCTTGAATACTGAGATCAAGTATTAGAAGTATGGCCTGGCTGATGAAAGTAATTAAGAGACTTCTCTCAGCCAGGAGAGTTTACTAACCTCATTTACTGCAGTAAATGGAAGAGACTTTCAGTCTCCTGTCAAAAAGAGACCATTGGTGTGTGCACGTGTGCCCTTTTGTGCTGATAATGAACTGCTGGAATTCAGGCTGGAGCAAGGCAGGTGCTGGTTGCTGTCAGACCAGCCTGTGTCAGTCTGTGGCTGTGATGAGAGGCACCAGTGCAGCAAGCACAGGCTGCCAGGGCTCTGCCCTGCCCTTCCACTGCAGGCCCACTTCTGCAAACCATCATCCAGGGCAGCAGAGTGAGGCTGGATTTCAGCAAAAAGGGCAGACTGTGAGATCAGGCTGAAACTCAAGGTGTAGGAGATCCAGGAGGATCTGGAATGTGCTTAGGAAAGATGCTGAGAGTCAGTAGACGTGGAAGTGGAAGCGGGAACCCGAGGGTGTGAGAGTGGGTGTGTTTCTGTGCCCGTGGCCCTGTTTTGCAAACACCATCGGATGTTTGTACAAATGGTGTGTGGGAAACATTCACCAGTGAGTGCTGCAAGGAACTGGTGATGGGGAAGAGTTATGCTGCTTCCCTTCCAAACTAGGTGCAGGAAGGATGTGTGGGAGTCAGACAGTAAAAGAGAGGAAAATCAAAAGCTACTCACTAAAGGAGGGCAGAGTGATGTGACATTAAGGCTCTATGAGCTTTTTGCATAAACCTGCCTCAGGGAAGTAAGATTTTCATTTTCAAGCAAAATCCAGGCTACCCTGGGATCCCTGCACTGGCAGTTTGTGCAGGGGGAGCTGCAAGGTGAGGTTTTCACCTCTGAGATTACAGCAGTGCTCGTGTTGGCTGTTCCTATCTTTGCCATCTGCCTCTGTGAAATAGCCTTTTGTCTCGTAACAATAATGTCTGTTCTCCTCCTGCTTTTCTCTTTGGATGCTGAATATGGAGCAATGTCTGTTACTCGTTGTACAATCAGCAGCATCTCCCCTGAGAGGGCAGCTCCTGCTTTGTGGGCCGTGCACTCCCTGTGCGTGCTGAACGCTGCACCTCCGGATCCTCTTACAGTCTGCCAGTGTTCGTGACAAAGTCAAACCTTGCCTCTGGGACTGCAGAAAGCTTTTAGGGCACATGTAACTGGTGAGCACAACCAGCACTGTTCACAGCCCAGCCTTCCTAAGAGATACGTGATCCCTTAAAGTGACCTGGGATTTCTGAGGACAACAATTCTCTGATGTAAAGTGCATCTCTGCCACCTCTCTGCCTATCCTTGTTCTGGGGCTCTGCTTTTTCATGCAGAGGAGGTGCATTTATGTATATCCGTGAAATCGTGTCTGCTGACCAAAGTGTAGTGCGCCACTAGGTGGCAATGCAATAAATCCAGGGAATCCTGCAGCCAGCCAAACGCACCTCACTTTCTTAAGGAGTGAAATTCTGGCCACCAAAGCCTGGAGTGGCACCCCTAGGAGCTCTTATTTGGCCTAACTAAGTAGAAGCAGCTCTCACAAGCAGTAATAGGAGCTCCAGCATCAGTTACTGAAACTCCCTTTTCTGAGGTTTAACAATTAGCCTGTAATTAACTGAAGCAGAAATTGTCATGCTAGAGTCATAATGTTTAGCACAAGACATAGGACAACCTTTTTAAAATGGATTTCTCCTTAGTGAGGCATTACAGATGTTATTTGGAATATGTGAGGATTTTATTTTGCTAAAGAAGTAGTTTTTGAGATTGAAAAAGACAATTATCATCTCTAATTGGCATTTGGTGTAATGTGGTCCTTTAAACGGATGTTGTAGAACTCTCAGGGAGCTGGGTGGTTTCATTAAGATGCTCAGCCTGGATTTACTGACATCAAGGGAAGTTCAAGCACATCTTAAGTTACTCTGTTGATTACCATCATTGCTGTGTACATTTCTAGGCAGGTACCTGCTAGTGCACACATCCCTGAAAGGAAAGAGGGGAAGACCAAGCGCAGGAAAGGTAGGACCTGTATCTCTTGGGATTTTCAGGAGTCCAGTGCTCACAGAGCAAGCAGGGAGCCAAGCATCCAGGACCTCTGCAAGCTCACACCCTCCATCACAGCCAGGTAACTGTAGGTCTGCATCTTGAAGACAATGGGCTGGTTTTGCATGTAAAATTAACAGTGTTGTTAAAACACAGCTAACACACTGTTTTCTGCAGCATCAGCTCTCTACCATCAGAAACAGGTCTGTCTCTTCTGTTCTTGTATTGGTGTGTGCTCTGAAGGTCTAGAAGTGTCACTTGTTTTAATTCCAGATAATTTTTCTCCACTTTAGGTTGAAGGTGGGGAAATGAAAAAAAGGGAACTCAGAAAACTCATTGTCCTCCCAAAGTCCTTGTACCCATGCAGGCAGGGACAAGCCTTGCAAGGCACGTCTCCACCCCTCTCCTGCACAGAGCTGAGGCTGGGGCTTGGCCCAGTTCGGTGACTGTGGCAGCCCTTGTCTCAGTGACAGCTACTGGAAGAGCTGGTCCCCAGACGTGTGCAAGGATCTGGATTTAGCTTCCTTTTTCCAGGTTGTAACTGTGATTTCTCTGTGGGCATTGTCTAAAAATAAAGCAGGACCTGTCTGCTGGTGAAATGAAGAATGGGCTGGCTCGGGGTGACCACTCCCTCCCGTGTGTAATTCAGGGCTGTTTCTGGGAATCTGCACCGCGCGTCCCTTGGAGGATGGCGGCTTGTTCTCTCTCTGGTGTACAGAAAGAGGTCACCTTCTTATTTCCAGCTGAAGGGGGTCACAGCCTGTCCCATGTACCTCAAATGCTTGTTCTACATATTTCAGGAGAGGGTGCAATACCCTTTATTTCACATGCTGGTGCTGGGCAGCTGGAAGCAAGCAGCACACCTATGCGACAGTATCTTGCCAGATTGCTTCAGATGGGGGAGATTTCAACTCCTCCTCGCCTCCCAGAGCTAAGTATCACTCTGTGATACTTGTGGTTGTATATATTACTGCTGCAGGGCAGTTTCTAAGACCTACCATAAATGTATTTTTGCAAAAGCTCAAATCTCCCTGTGTCACTGCAGGAATTCTTTGCAGGAAGATGGGGAGACTAAAAGGAACAAAATTGTCCTGATTCCTGACAAATTCAGTTGGACACTGCTGCAACTGTGTTTTCTCTTTATAAAAGCATAAGGCATGGTCCACTGAGTTCCCTCTGGATTTGTTAGCAGCTTTTGGTTTTAGAGCTGTGGAGTCAATATACAGACTTTTAAGATATTAGCACTTAATGGAGTTGATAATTTATAGCTGATTACTTCAGAGGGATACAAAAGCTTCTTTTTCTTTTTTAATGACCTGAATAATGATTAAGTTGAAGTCTGGGCAGACAAATCAGCTTGATTTATTTAATTGGTGATGTAACAGTGAAAATTCAAAATAAAGATACGCATGTTAAAATGTGATAAGCATATCCTGATTGTTGTCTCTGTGTGCTACTGCATTTTACCCCACAGCTACTTGTTTTAAGTTAAAACTTCATTTTTACATTTCCTAGTATGGGTCATAAAAGTAACCTTTGGGATAAGGAGCTAACAGCTCATCCAAATCAGTTTGTTCACACACACCTGACCTCTTTGAGATTTACTCATATACTGAGAATTAAAAATACAATTCTTCCTTTTTTACCCACTCCAGCTGTATTCATGGAAAGAAGCTGTGTGGTAAACTTTTTCTGTATGCTTTCCAACTGTTTAGTTATTTCCATCTTTCCTCAACTGACTATTTTTAAGGCTCTTTTTCACAGTTGTATCGGTCCTCCAAGAGCTCTACTTCTGCCTGAAGCTGCCAAGTCAAAGCCTGTTTTATTTTTTTCAGCATACTCAAGTCCAACAGTCTTATCTTGGCTTATCGCTCCTACCAGCTTTCATCCTAGCTCCCTCAAATGGAGAGCAAGAGGAGGCAGATGCTGGGACACAGAGATAAAAGAGAAGAGAAGCAGGACATTTCACTTGGATTTAATGCATATTAAAAGGGGAGATTAATGCATTTTCATTTTCACATTGCTCTGGATGGGCATCTTACTGAACCTTTGGTGAAGTAAAGTGACCTTTAAACTTCTTGGGACTGGACTGCAGAGATAGCTCTGAGCCCTTCTCAGAGCTGAAAGAGCTGAGTACTACAATATGTATCTGATGCTAGTGCAAGGCTGATTTTTTTGGCTGAAGTTCTGTTTCTCCTTTTGTGCAGGGATTCCTGAAGAATGAAAAAGATAATGCATTGCTGTCTGCCATTGAAGAGTCTAGGAGGAGGGTAAGTTGGAAGAAAGCACCATTGGTTTTGCTGGAAAACAGAAACAGGAGAGGTTTGCAGAGTCCAGTTTTCTTCCCTTGAAAGGGATCAGTACTTAGTCTGTGAGAAAAAGACAGAGTTACCCTTCCCCCTTCATCTCCTGTATCTTCACCTCTGAACAAATAGTTGTTTTGAAGATCATCTGAGCAGCAAGTTGTTTACTGATAAGAAATTCATCTAATCCTGTTTCTGAATCTATTTGTGCTTTTGGTGTCTGTCATGTTCTGGGACAGTGATTTTCACAATTGAATTATGCAGCATGGAAAAATGCTTCCTGTTGTTTGTCTTGTAACTCCTTCTTGGAAATGTCATTCCATACTTTCTAGTGCTCATGTTATGATTGTTTCCCTCCATGTATCCTGAGAGCATCAGGTTTAGAACTGAGCCTGTGTTTCTTTCAAATGATAAGAAATAGTACATAAGCATCATTAAATTATTTCAATTACACAAAATTATCTGTAAGTATTGAAGCATATTTAAATCCCTGTGATTATAGTGAAGCTATGGGTAAAACCTGTATCCTGCCTTGAAAGTATAAAGTGAATTTTATGATGCAACAAAGAAACACAAATCTTAAGCTCTGGTTGCATGCTAGCACTGTAATTAAACGTTTGCCAAATGTCATTGTCTCTTACCAATTCTTTCTTCTGAGGAATGTTTTGCTCATTAATTGACAATATTCTAACAGTGAACTGCAATGAAATGAAAAACTTAGCCAACCAAGACATTTAGTTGAGTACATTGCAGCACGGAGCTATGTGAACAGGAAAGAAGTAGAGGACACAATATAGCTTATTGTCTATTTAGAATTAGTGGAGAGTCTCTTATTTCCTGAGGTGCTATGCCTGAGGCTGTTAGTCTCACCCCAACAATAACAGAAAAGGTAGTGAAACATCTTCTCTATCCTAATGCTATTCCTAAAATAAGGGAATATTTCCCTTACTGAGGGAAAAGCTGTTTCCTCCCATATGTTCCTCAATTGGATCTAAAGACAATGTAGCACATCAGCCATTTTAAAGGTAAAGGTTATTTTTTCTTGGGATTTGGTTTTCCTGTGTGCTTTCCCAAGTTATGTTCCTGATTAAAGAGACTTCCTGATTCTTTGACACTTGTTTATTTTCCCTTAATATTTTGATTTTTATTTTATCCTATTTCCCGTTAAAAAGGAAAACACACTGGTAAAGACCTGAAAATTATTGTGGGCAATAAACACCATCTTTGTTAAGAATGCAGCAAGTCAGACTGTTGTAACCTCCAAGGAGGTGAAAAGCTAGTGGTCACTAGAGAAGTTAAGTCTCAACAAACCACACAGATCAGTGATGAACCTGGATATTGTGTGTGTGCTGCTGAGTTAAAGGAGGAAGCCTTCGGATTTTCCTCCTGCTCAGATTCCTGTGCTGCCATGCCATGGAAGAGACACAGTTTCCCTCTTTTACCAGCTGGGGGTATGTGAGAGTTGTCTTAACTCCACGTACACCTACTTTCTGAATCCCATTGTACCTGAACAGGAAGGCTGTTAAAATAACCTGCAGCACACCATTAGCTCTTGAGGGCTGACCTGGTTGATTTATGTAGTTGCTATTTTCTGTTTCATTTTTAGGCTTGTCTATTAATAGCAGAGGTAGGCTGGTGGGTGTTTCTATATGTTCCTTAGCTCTTGTTCTTCTTCACCAACAGACTTTTGCCATGGCTGAGGAGTATCACCGAGAATCAATGCTGGTTGAATGGGAACAGGTGAAACAAAGGATTCTTCATTCTTTGCTTGCATCAGGGGAAGATGCTCTTGATTTCACCCAGGAGAATGAGGTAACTCTGTCTTTCTAAATGCTGTGCACAGTCACACACAGCATTGTACACAGCTGGCACTCCAGCACTGCTGAAAACACCTCTGAAATATTCTGCAACTACAACTGTGTGAAAATGAGAAATATAAAATCCCTATTTAACTCTAGAATGGCTCTGACGAGCAGAATGCATTGTCTAGCAGAATATCAATCCTTTGTGATTGTTTCTATTTGTTGGCTGATGGGTACAGGCAGTGGAGCTGCTGTTGCTGAAGCTGTGTTTTGAGCAGCAGATGTGCTAGCTGGAATCTTAGTCACAAACACATTCTAGGTCAATATACCCAGAGGACAGAAAACACACTGGGGGCTCCAGGAAACCCTTGTGATGTGACACCAGGGAGTTTCTCAGGTGCAATTGTGCTTGCACATAGGTCTTAGAATGTCTCTTCCCCTTATCACTGTGTGCTGGCCTGGATTTATGGCTTTTCATAGGAGGCTGATGAAGTCTCTCAGGTTTCTTGGCAAAACCAAATGAATAAACAACAACAAAAAAAAAGCTTTCCTTTTTATCTTGCTGTCTCATGCAGACCAGATTAGAATTTTGTGCTGCTCAGACCTCTATAGTGTTCAGGTTAATCCAGCAGTGGCCAAATCCTTTGGGCAAGACTGACCCCGTGTTTAACAAAAGAGATATTGACTATCATCTTAAAACATTCCTTATCTTCTGTTACAATTTAAACCTTCACAGTTTATTCTCTTAAATAAAATGTTTCCGTTAAATGAGTAGAGCAAAGCAGGGTTACCTGCAGGGTGTTGGGAACCCAGCTCCTCTGAGCTGAAAGCATCAGACAGCACCTGTGATCCCTGGGGCACAAAGTTACATCACTGCTGCTGCACTGTGCTCCATGAAAATGCTCACCTTGAGAGGAGATAGGGAGTGGGGGGATGCAAGTTGCTGTGCTTTCAGGCTAAAAAAGAGACACATTTTTTATAGCCATGTTCTCCACCCATGGAAATAAATTCTTGTTCATTGGGGTGACCTGCAAGTATACTGAAATAAAAAAAGCCCTTTGTGCTAATGTGGTATGACCTGTATAGGGATTTGGAAATAATTGAAAATGTTAATGAAATGTCCCTTTCTGATTACTGTTCTTTTAAATATAGGTTAATCCCAGTTAGCATACCTCTTTTTATAGAGGCTGTCTTCCCCAGAAAATACTTTACTGATACTTTACTGGGACTTCTCAAAGGTTGTCCAGCTTTCCAATATTAGAAATGCTAAATAATGCAGACTGAATTAATTTTAAACTAGGAACAGCTATCCCATTATTTTAGGATGTGAATCTGAAGACTTGGCAGTTACACTAATAGCTTCTAACATCTTTGGTTTGTGTGCTAGTTACTGGTATGGGGTTTTCCTTTTGGAATGTGGATGTTAACTGCTAGCAAAAGTAATTTAATAACCCACTCTGAGCTGGTAAAACCCCTATTCTGGTGTTTTATTGTCAAATGGATGCTATCCCCAGTCCATGGCACTTGAGATGCCAAGCATCAAATTGGTGTGAGGGAGGAGGGGAGGAAACTCAGCTCCTAATGTTTCTGGTGAATGTGTTTAAAGACTCAATGTACACTATCACTCAGTAATACTCTGTTTCAAAGCTTTCATAGTAGCAGTATGTCATTTCAAGAGCATTTAAAATCCTTGATATATTCTAGTCTTAGCCTCAAGAAGTCAAAGGTCTGAGAGGTTTGAAGTGCATCTACTGTGTTAAAAGCCTGTTATCTAACCTCCCCACAGCAGGTTGTTCTTCTAAAGCCTTGTTCCAGTCAAATAAGTTTTTTGTGTGTATGTGACACAAACAGACACAGCCTGTAGAATATAGTAGAGGTTTAATTGATATCCTCTGGAGATGGAGAATCAGCTGAAAAGGCACAGATCCAAATGCAGCAGGGGGCCGCTCTGCCTGCGAGCCAATTCTCAAGCTTTGGGCAAGCTAATTTGGGCAGAGTGAAATACCAACACATTATTCATGGAAATAAGACCAATTAACAAGCAAAGCTCACGATTCAAAGAACCTAGTGCAGGACTTGCCACTGAGGTTTTCTGTTTCCCCCTTGTCCTTCAGCCTGGCCACCGTTTTGTCAGGGAAAATCAGAGCTGATAAAAAGGTGCTTCTTGTGGGGCTAGAAAGGAAGGAAAGTCTGAGTTTTGTCTTCAAGGTATCAAACACCTATGGGCTGAAGGTATTGTCCTGACTGTTGTGCCATGAGGTGCCCAGGCATTTCCTTTGTCCTTTTCCAAGTTTTTCCTTATTCCAGGTTTTTCTTTCTTCCACCCTGGCCATAAGGTCCTCCACTCCTGCTGTCAGCACTCCTGCAGTGATACAGAAACACTGGCACCTCTTGGTTACTGTTCTGCCCCTCTGTAGCACATCCTCATACCCCTTAACTCCCAAGCACTGCAAGATGCTTTCCACTCCACCACAGAGTATTTTGATGGGGTTTCTCCAGCTTGGTCTCCTGCCTAGATACTCAGTGTGTTTACTGGCCAAGCCATTTGGAGTGCTGACAAAATGTCTGCCCAGACTTCTGCTGAGGAATGTGCATATGCATATGAGGGTGATGAATAATGCATCTTTACATGCACGGGGTTTGGTGTGCAAGTGAGGCTGAATGCTTGGCTGAGTGCAAATGAAGGAGAACTCCTTTGAAAAGCAGCATCATTTGGCTAAGTGAATTTAAAAGATAAAAATGTCGTGGCAGAGCAGCTAAGCTGCAGCTTTGAGCAATGGATAATGTTCTGAGTAAATATTACAATTCTGAATAATGTTTTGGAAAGACCAGAATTCAGGGCAGGGAAAGGCAAAGGTGGTTGAGAAAAACAGCACAAGCCATTTAAGCAATACCAGACTAGAGATACAGCAAGATTTGTGTGTGTGCACTTACACTTCTACAGTCCTTTGTGCATTACCCACTTTTCTGCTTTTCCTTTTGCTGCTCCAGTTAAACTTCAGAACCTGACCTGTTTTGAACACATTTCATTATATTTTTTTTGCTTGGTAAGTTCTGACTTTGCCAACAATGGATATCCTTCCCCTTCTCCACTTTCCCTCCATTAGTTTGGGGGGGGGAAGTCCTTCCCTTTTTGGGAGGATTGCCTGCACAATCCATTTCTGCAGTTCAGGGGGAGCTGTGGAAGTGGCCTTCCCCATGCTGACTCACTGCTTTAGTTTTCCTTTTGAACTTTCCCTTTAGCACAGCCATGTGATAGTTTAGTGAGCTAGTGCTTTCTTGTAGTTTAATAATTCAAAGGTGAAGCCAGAATGCACTCATGAGATGGGAAAAAGAAGGAAATAAGCTTGCTTCCATGGCTCTTTTTCCATAGGAAAGGAAAGTATAAGAAAATTAGGACAAATTCTAGACTTCTTGATTTTTTTTTTCCTGAAGTGCCAAGTCAGTAGAATTTAAAGAATTTAATTTCAATGTGGCAGTTCTCAGCTGCAGCAGATAGCTCAGAAGTGTTTTGTAAAGCAAAATGGTTAAACTAAAATTGGAGAAAGGAAAGGAAAACCCAACCCCAGAGCAGTTATTTCTTAGTTTCAGGCATGAACTTTTGAGTTTAGATTGTTACCTGAATTGGTTTGAACCCGGCAGTCACACACCAGTCTCTGGATTGCAGCCACGTGGGTGCTCTGTGGTGCTGCAAAGCAGAAAAAGGAGCAGATTCACAAAACAAAGCCCCAGCCCCTGTGTGTCTGCTGCTTGGGCACTGGCTCGAAGTGACACTGAGTCACTATGTGCTGGTCTTCATTCACTTTAGGAGGTGAAACCTCATCGGTAATTAATGACAACGTCCATAATTTAGCATTGCTTTAAATAACTCTGCATTTATCGGGCTCGGCACAGGGAAAGGCTGCAAAGCACCATTTCTGCCATCGTGTCTGTTTCCCAGGAAACCTGCTTTAACAGTTGCTTTGTTCTTTAGAACAAAGAGTTTGCTGGGTTTTAGGTGGGTTTAAAGGAATTTGTGTCAGATGATTTGGCAATGAAAGAAAAATGCAGATGCTTCTGAATATCAGTACCCACTAAGAGGGACTGTGAAGAATATTTTTAGTGTAAGTTCAGTTGCAGAAAGAAAAGTGAAAATGCTTTTTGGGTTTTTTGTAGGGGGTTTTTATAGAGCCTGAGGTCCAAATGCACCTGCCTGATTTTGTGATCAGGTTAAACATTATTTAAATAGCTTTATTAGTGACAAATATTTGCAGTAATAAACTAATTTCAGCCATTTTAAAGTGTTGTCCAGGTTCATCCTTTGTATGTTCATTCATTTATATTTCATTATATTAGGGACAAACACTGCTGGGTGTTTATATTTCATTATATTAGGAACAAACAGTGCTGAGTATTTTTAATTCTGTAATCAAATGTTGTATGCCCTGCAGAAACCTGTAACTACAGATATCACAAAGCTCTTATAATTTCTTGATAGAGGTCAGTGCCCTTATCTTCATGTATAAATTCCTAGCCAATGCAGAGCAGTTTCTTGGCCATTCCAATTGTGTAACTTGTTTTGGTTTTAAATTTTGACTTGTGAGCACTTTACTGATCCAAACTCCTGGACTGGGACAGTGATTAGTAGTTGTCTTTGTAAGGACACATGCTCATGAGTGTAAGAGAGGTCTTACACGATGGAAGATACTCCAGGTTAAACTAATACAAAAATAAAATTAATTTGGGAGTAACTGAGAGAATGTACAGTGCAAAACTGATCAGTAACATATCTGGAAGTTCATTTGTTTGTGTTATTTCATTTTGAAGTTGGGATACAGTTCCCAAAAAAAGCGAGGTTCTTTGGAAGACTCTGCCAGTATTTCATCCTCATTTGAAACAAGAAACTGAGTGATGGCACCATCTGGAGAAAAGCTGTCCATTTCTGGATCTCTTCCTGAAATCCACACAAGCCAGGTCGTGGCAGCAACATTGCTCCTGCCATGCTGCAGTCTGACAGGTGTCAGCAAAGCTGAACTCTAAAGCTGATTAAACTGGAAGTAAAAACAATGATTTTTTTCTATTGCATTTGGGCTTTATTTTGTTTGTACAGGCAGCAAGTTGGTCACATTTAAGGGAATTCTTACAGGCAAGACTAGAGCCCATCCTTAAGCAATCCTTGGAGGTGCTCCTGTCTGCACTGCAAAGTAACCAGTGTCAGAGGCAGTAAAGCTGTTTGACCATATTGCCTAGGTGCACTGGAACAGCTAATGAGGATGTGCAGCCAGTTGTAACTGACTTGGATGGTAAAAAGCTTAATTTTTAAACTCTGCAGATGTACCTGCCCTTTCTCGGAAAAAATTACTGATTCCAGTTAAGATGAATATCCATGTCCTTGAGTTACATGGCAACAAGCTTGAAACCCTTCCTTTGCTGAAAGCTTGTCTGTTCCTTTTTGCTTGCCCCAACTATGTCAGTTGGCTTCATAATAAATATTATACTTCTGAACTGAGCTTGTCTTGCTTTGATCTTCAGACCAACATGACTTCTGAAGCAGCTGATATTAAAGGACTGTTTACCTCAAAGGGATCTGTCTTTAAAATGATTGTACTTTATTTTTCAAACTCAAGACTGGCAATGCTGATGCTGAAATGAAGCATTACATTCTTTTAGAAAACAGGAAATAGCAGAGAGCATTACTCACGGTATGCTTTTCTCCAGAGTATTGAACATGAATGTTCAGTGATGGCTGTACTGAGAACATACCTGTGCCTTCTAGTAAATACTTTAAATTGCTTTATGCAGCATTATGCTATTGTGACATGTTGTATTATGAGTTTTATAAGAGTATAAATTTTGTATGCCATGATTCCATTGGCTGTCTCTCCCTGCTCTAGGCTCAAAATATCTCAATCTTGGCATAGTCTCTGTGGGTAAAAAGACTATGTTTTTCAGGTCAGGATATTGCCAGCGTACTTCCTCTTGCAGGAGACCAGCAGTGGAGCACTTTACAGCACAGTTGAATGCTGCAGTCCTATTTTATGTCCATATCATGGTACTGGGACAAAACTGAAGTATCAGATCTGCCAGATTGGATCTATTTGAGCTCATCTGTTGAATTCTACATCCTTGCTGTGATGGAGGTTCAGAGTAGACGCCTCACAGCGAGACATTGACAAGAAGCAACCTTTCAAGAAGCAAAAGCAAAGAATTAAAATTATAAGGTGCTACCAAGAGACACTGATGTCCTAATTCTAGAGAGTTAATGGTTGGTTTGTGCACTGAATAAGGAGGATTTCTGTCACTTTAGAAATTTTAAGCTGTATTGGGAAGATAATGGGGTATTGCGGTGAGACTGCATTTTTCTCTATAGATGGTTCAAAACCCTGGATTTAGTTCTGTCAGGAACATGGTTTTACTGTTCTTTAGGAGCAGATGTATTGGTAAAATGCATTGTGGCAATGCTAAAATTTGTATTTTCCTGTATGCTTCTGATTCAACAGCCCAGCTATGTTGGGGAGTTGGGGCCTCCAGGTCGCAGCTCCATGGACAGTGTGGAGATGGCTTATGCTCGTCAGGTGAGTGGAAGTGAAAATGCTTCATTAAACACTGGGTTCTGCATGGAGAGAGATGGGGAAAATAAAGATTGGAGCTTAGTGTAAAAGAAAATATTGTAGGTAAAACATGAAAATATCTGCCTAGAGATAAAATGCTATTGACAAATGCATAAATCTTGATGCTTTTAGAAGCATACTCACCTGCGTGCTACAGGGTATTTTTTGTCAAAACGAGATCCTGAGCACCATATATGACTGTAGAAAACATTTATTCTTGTAAAGGAAACTGAAATTCTTTTAAGTTTTCAAAAGCAGATTTTTTTAGGATTTGTGTCAATGCATAATTGTTTACAAATGAAACCTTTATATTTCCTTTATTTTATTATATGGAAGATCTTTTTTCTCATGTATGTGTGTAGGAAAAAATATGCTGAAGTGTTAATCCTGATGTTTGTTGAATTATATCCTATTTTAATAACATTGCTTATGAGAGGCTTTAGTGCATCAGCTATGAATTAACATGCCTGGTAGCATTAGACACCCTCGGAAGATTTTCAGAGAAAACTGATAAACCTTTACATAACCAATTTGTTACTGTTGTTATTTGAGATTATCTGTTTACCAGCACTGTTGAGAACAAAATGAAAGAAAAGGACTTGATTTTTCAAAATGGAATATGTGAAACGATGTTGCTTAATTTGCACACAATTACTGTTACTGTGTTCTTTGGCTCAGTCTGCATTTGAGGCAGAGAGCAGCTTGTGCATCTGTTTCCCTACATCTGCATTCAGTTATGGTAACTGGGAAGAAACTAATAGCAAAAGGTTCATGGTTGTGCTGATAAAGCGTACATTTGATTTAGTGGCTCTTAGTAGCTTGTTAATTTTGTTCATATCTACTGTAATGTACCCACAGTAAAGGTCTTCTTTGAAGCCTGCCTGTGTGTGCTTTGAAGCCATCAGTGTTACTCCATGCTGTTTTTTGGGATGGGAAGCCCAGTCTCTGTAGCAGTTCTTGGCTCTGGGGTGGCTGTGGAGTCACTGTGGCCTGTGACTTGTCAGGGTCACAGGCTGTGCACAGACTGCTGCAGTGTGCCCTGGAAATGTGTTTTTGGCCAGGCTTCTGCTACCAGAGCAATTGGTGCAGTCACTGTGTGCTCCCAACAAGAGCTCCAGAGAAGCTGGCCTGGCTGAGCTGTCCTTATGTCAGCCTGCTGCAGTGTCAGCACTCTGTGTGGGGCTCCTGTGGGGAGCTGGGAGACCTGGAGGTCAGGCAGGAGAGCTGGTGATCCATGCTGCTTCTCTTTATCAGCAGCTGTGAAATGTGTTTTAATTACAGTGAAGTGATGAATTGTTCTTTGTGGATAGTTCAGACTGTCTCACAGGAACACGGTGACATCCACAGACACATTTCACTGGTGCTGCATTCTGTTTGCAGTCCTGAGTTCTGCATCTTGTCTGCACCCTGGGCATGTTGTAGTAGTGCTGCATGCCAAATGGAGTTAAAGTACAATGGCATTGCCTTTTTAGTATTGAGAATTGTTATTTTTGGACATAGTGGAAGGTCTTTGGGTGGAGAGTAGAATAAACAATAGTAGACAAAGCTCAGTTAAGATCAAGAGTTAAAACAGAGACGTGTGTGTATGTGTTTAAGGGCAGGCTCTGAAGGGTCAGATTTCTGCTCATTTCCCTGTCTCAGATTTCCCTGAATACTGCCACAAACCAGCAAAATCCTGTTTCTTTCACATCAGCAGGTAGGAGGCTGTTGTGCAGGTGAATATCACAGCCATCCACTTGTCAGGTCACTTCTGAATCTTTGTCCTTCAGCAGTGAGCTGCAGTTAGTCTGACAGGGCATTCAGCGCAGTGCTCTGCCATGCACAACCCCTGAGCAGCTGGGCTGCTGCTGGCCTTGGGCAGGCCTGGGGCTTTGAGGTGTGGAGTGCAAGCTTGGGTGGTGCTGAAGCCCATTCCTCTACCATGGGGTTGGAAGTGGCTGATGTGGGAGAGAAGCAGAGACACTTGCTGGGAACACTGGTTTGGAAGCCTGATTTAGATTTGCTGCTGTGTCTGAGGATGGAACGGAGCATAATATGTATTGTTAAACATGCTTACTTTAATTATATTTTAGATTTATATTTATAATGAGAAGATAGTGAATGGACATCTGCAGCCTAACCTGGTGGACCTCTGTGCTGCTACTGCAGGCCTGGATGATAAGGTACTGCCAGTAAGTTAACATAAGGAAATGCATTTAAGCTGTTTTCAGGCTGTGATTAACAGCCTGCTGACATCAGGGGGAAAAATACTGATATTGCCAAAAAAAATTGCATGGCTCCACAGAAAACAGAGGCAGAAAACACTGGAATTTTCTCCAGTACAGCAGGGCCCACCTGTGATGAAGTTGGTCATGGTGAAAATTTCTTAACACAGTGAGGAAGAAATGAACCTGATGTCCCATCATAAGCTGTTGAGGGGAAAATTGCTTTTAATTTTATATAGATTTTCTTGTGTTTGGTTTACAAAATGTGGTATCTTAATATCCTTTGAAGGTATTTAGTTGGGGGTAAAGGGTCTTCAATCAGATTCTGCCAGAGCTGAAATAGTCTCTCAATAGCAAAGAATAAACCCCCTAGAATTGACTTTAAATCAATCATCTGCCTGCTTTCCTTTTTTTCTATTTCTTTAATTGTGTTGCCTTGATCCACCCTAAAAAAGAACACAAATGCACAAACCTTGGAGAAATGCCTGGAGGAGAATACTGCAGCAGGGTTTAGCTATGAAAAAACTGTGCAAATGGGAAGGGCAAAAAGCTGCTCAGAAGCTGAGGGGGTAAACCTTTCAATTGGATCTGAATTACAGATGTGCATCTTCTCTCTGAACAGCTCTGTTTGTTTTGCAAGGGACAGCATGGGGAGTTTCAGTGTTCTTGCTGCTTTGAAGCACTGAGATCAAAGAGCTGCCCTTGCCCAAGTGAACAGTGCTGTTGGTTCTCAGTATTTTGCCATTTCAGCAGGGATGCCCTAGTCCTTTAAACACTGATACGATCTTGTCCTTGTGAATAAGCAGATCTGGATGGTTTTCAACCTTTATTTATAACTGAGCCTTTGCCCAAGTGATCAGTGTCCTTTTAGTGCTTCTTATCACAGCTGATGGCACAGCTTTCCAACAGCAGCCAGAGCCATTGCTTACATGGAATGCTGATGATGCTGTGGTCTATATTGAGTGGGAAGTGTGAACTAGAAATAATGAGCAAGAGACTGAGTACCAAGAGCCCAGCCTAGTTTTGGAAATAGGTGTCAGTTTTTGGGAACAATTGCAGGTACATTTATAGCCATCTTCTTGCACAAGAATTATGCAAAAAAAGCCTGTGAAACTTGAATTCTGTGGGACAGAAGCAGCTTACCTTCATGACTGTGTCCAGTATCTCCATTTCAAATCTAAATGTAGCTCAGAACAATGTTGCTTGTTCACCTTTGTACTAATTGCTGAGGCATGGAATGACTCTTTACAGAACATCTCTGAGATGTGGGCCATGGTGAAGCAGATGACCGACGTCACCCTGGTTCCTGCCAGCAATGCCCTGAAGGTCAGGACCAACATGGAGGTGCGCATGGAGTTCGTGAGGCACGCGCTGCACTACCTGGAGGAGAGGTGAGATGGGGGCTCTCAATACACATTGATGGAGTTCCCTCATAAGAAGCCACAATGACTTTGTAGTGCACTTAGTGTGCTACCTCGTGCTGCTCACAGACGTGTCTCCTGCCTGTCTTTTTTATTACAGGGCTTAGAGCAACAACTTGAATAAAAAACTTCTAGTTTAACAGTGTTCTAGTTTAAAAGGCCTTGAATCCGTGGGGAGGTTGTTTAGAAGATGCAAAGACTTTTATTATTTTTTCTATGTTGCTTATAAATATTCTATATATGTATGGTGATATGTGGAGGTTTTTCACTTGAGGAAAGTGATCTGTTTCTCTTCAGCAAAAGAACATCCTCTCTTCTATATGCTCCCTTTCTAATTGCTGTCAGCAGCCTGTGAGGACAGCAAGGGAACAAGCCTGGTGCTGTGAGTCAAGTTCTGATCATGCCATTTCTTCACTGAAAAGTTTTTGGAAAATGTGAAGAAGCTGAAGTTGAGACATGTAGCAGTGATTTTCAGACTGTAGAAAGTGGTTTGCTTTGTGTATTAGCAAGTACCATGGGGCCTAAGCTCCTTGACTGATAGAGTTCCTGGAGAGATGGAGGGTGTGGAGCTGCCCACAGCCAAATGCTCATCACTGCACATGTGGGTGGATATTGCAGGGTCTCTTTTCCAGTAGCTGCATTGTGATGCCAGCAGACTCTTCCAGCCCTTGCAAGCAGTAATGCAGGGTAGTATGTGGGCATTGGTTAGGGACACAGATTGCCTTGGAGCACAGACAGCACTGTGCTCTGACACAGCACTGTGGGAAGAGATGCCTTCACCTCCTGGCACAGAAGAGATGCCTTCATCTCCTGGCACAGCCTTTTCTTGGCCCTGGCAGTTGGTTGTCACACCCCATCAGCACTCGGTGTCACCCAGCAGTGGTGGCAGCTGCTGCCTGTGCACAGAGGAGCTGACACATCGGAAGCATCTTCTGTTCCCAGTTCCTCAGTCTCAGCAGAGTGCAGTGAACCAGTGACTCTTAACCTGATTTGCCACATATCCAACTTGCTAAAGGTTCACAGTGCCATTAAGTGCTAGCTGAAGTTAGGAGTTAGTTATATGTAGTACTTTCCCAATGCTCCCAACTGTGGAGATTAGGCCTATCTAAATTCCTTTTTTCTCTGGGATTTTCTTCTGGTAAGTCCACAGCCCTAAGGCTGATATTTTTCCATAGGGCAGGGAGGAGAGACAAACACATCTGTGGTATTTAACTGTTCTTTCATTATAGGAGTGAGAGTTAAAGTATTAGGGTGGAAAGGCTTTTTGCCAGTTAATATATTTGAGCTTAACATTGTACTATAAGAATCTAGTAAGGGGAACTTCATAGTTCCTGAACCTGGAGCAGTCCACCAGACTCCAAACCTGGTGTTTTCTGAGACTGCTAAATACAAGGATCTTCCTAAACTGACCAAAAATTTGTGCCTCATTTTGTTGTAATGATAATGTTTGAACATCGAGTTAATTTGCATTAAATTGTTAGTTCTGTCAGATCTCAAATGCAGTGGATGTTTTTGTGGCAGGTGTGTCTCAGTCTGTTCATGTTTGTTTTGCTTGTGTTGTGTTTCAGTTACAAAAATTACACTTTTGTGACAGTCTTTGGAAACTTGCACCAGGCTCAGCTGGGTGGGGTCCCAGGCACTTACCAGCTGGTCCGCAGCTTCCTGAACATCAAACTCCCGGCGGCAGTCCCTGGTCTGCAGGTAGGGGCAGCACTGTCACCCTCTGAGCTGAAATACCAACACAAATCTGTTCACCCACTGCAGAGAGGGAGCCAGGGCAGCCTCCAGTGGCTTTTCTATTGTTTAAGCTGCTTTTGGGGCAGCAGGTTCTTACTCCTCTAGAATTTTTCACTAGGGAAATGGGAGATGACAGACAAAATCACTCTTGAGTTCAGACCTAGTCCCAAAGCATGGTTGGGTGCTCAGTAGCTTGGGTTCTAATTCTAGAAATTATGGTGTCTTCTGGTCGTCATCTTAGAAATCAACAAGCAAGAATTAAAATGCATTATGATGGTTCAAAAAAGCAGTAACCTAATCTCCCTGTTTAGCTTTTTCTCTTTTTTTCCATTTATTGTAAGATGGTAAAACCATCACCAAATGTGTAATGAATTCATCTGAATTGGAGCCTGGGCCTTTTATTTAGGAATCTGAATAAAACCCTTCTTACCTGCATGTAGTAAAAAATGCATAGCTGTGCACCTACAAAATAACCAGATAAGCACTCCAGGTTGAAAAATTAGATCTAAAAGCCAAATGAAGAAATAATAAATTACAACATTGGAGCTCACACAGCTACGTCTAACTGTCTCCTCTTACCTGCTGAGATCAGTGATTAGTTTAATATCTTTCTGTTTCAGTGAAGATGATTTTAATGCCTCGGTGGCCTAATCCAGATCAATCTCCTGTGTGGGGAGGATATCATATGCTAATTCTGGGATTCTCAGACTCAAATCTAGGCAAGCAGAAGAGAATCACACCTTTCAGTGCTGAGATGTGCAGAGCTTTGCCAGGACTTAACCCTCATGACCTCTGACTTCTGTAACAAACAGAATTTTTTACCAATATGAGTGTGGGTATAAGGGCAGAAATAATAAATGAGGCACTTTGATAAAGAAAAATCATTCAAATATGTTGCTTTTAAGAAAAAATTAAGTCTGTCCTGCTTTCTTTTTCAGGATGGGGAGGTGGAGGGCCATCCTGTGTGGGCACTGATTTATTACTGCATGCGCTGTGGGGATTTGACTGCAGCCATGCACGTGGTGAAACGGGCACAGCACCAGCTGGGAGAGTTCAAAACCTGGTTCCAGGAGTACATGCACAGTAAGGACAGAAGGTAATTGGGAACTGGGAAGGATCCTTGTGAGGATGGAAATTGCTGTGGAGTAGTGAAATTATCAGTGGTTTGGTAGAAATACAAAAAGCTCAGGTCTCTTCTGGTGGTGATGGTTGCCTGAGGTTTATATTACCTACCTAAATTACATGTGGAAGTTTGCATATTTTAATTTGTGGCTTTGAAGTTGAGAAATCTCAACAGAGAAAGAGTTGTTTGAAAATAGTCAAAAATTTACATTTCAAAAATAATACAGTGTGGTGTAACGTGACTTTTTACAGAAGAATAAGCCCAGTGTAACAGTGGGATATGGCATACAATAGATCAGATTAAATCTGCTGTCACAAATCCTGTATCTTTTTATTTCCCCTGTTGCTTATTTTAGCTGAATTTCCTTTGGGGAACACTTTTTACTACACCTGTTTTCATAAGAATGGCACACAGGAAAAGCAAGCAGTGTTTGTTAGAGGCCTTTAGAGGCCTCACTCTCACATCTTTCTTGTGTTTATTCTCCTCTTCCAGTTCTTGCTGTCCAGCACTGGACAGAGGCCATTGGCCAAACTGCTGCTGAGGTGGTTGCATCTAGTGCACCCTAAGGTGTGCTCTGAACTCCACAGTGGTTTTCTTTTCCATCTTTCCACTTGCAGTAAATTAAAAAAAAAAAAAAAAAAAACCAAACTCAGAAAACCAGCAAAAACAGACCAATAAAAAATAACTAACCAAGCTAACAAAATAAACTGAAAGGATAAAAATCCAAGTGCCATTTACCAAGTGTGGTGTACCATGATATGCTTCTGTAAATCAACCTGTTTTGTAGAGAGTATCTAGGAGTGCTCATTATATCAAGGTTGTTGCAGAAACCTTGTTGAAGATACTGTCACTGTTTTCATTATACACACTTTTATGAGATACAACATAATAGATTTGTTTTGTTTTTATTACAGCTATGAAAAAGTGCTCTGCCTGCGGATTTGACAAACAATGCATTAGTCTAGAACGCTTTATTGATTAAATTCTATAAAATTCTCAACAAGAGGTTGCAAGAAAAAAACAATGACAAAGAACATTATGACAGTGTTTAATAATGATGAAAGTGTCTCTCCTGAAAGACCTCATGGTACAATGACCTACTCACTTGTTAGTTACTAACACAAAGACTTACAAAAATGTTGTGAGCTCTCTTTTTCTGAAATGATGCAATAGCAGAGTCAGACAAGAACAGCTCATCTGCCACAGTATTATTGTACCCCTAAAGAGACTGTCATATGTGGACTCTTTCCCTGCAATGAGCATTTGAAGGTGATCCTCCATAACTTTAATTGTGTGTTTAAATTCATGTATGCAAAATTTTTACCTTCAGATATGAACTGGAAATGCAAGAAATATTGGCCAGTGCCTACTGTCATTATGCCTTTGCTGTTGATATAAACCTTTTTATATTGATTTGTATCCAGGTTTCCTCATACAGGGAAAATGGGTTTCATGTCTTTTCCTTCCATCTTTTCTTTTCCTTAGATTGTCTCCTGCCACAGAGAACAAACTGCGTCTCCATTACAGACGAGCTCTGAGGAACAACACTGACCCCTACAAGAGGGCTGTTTATTGTATCATTGGTCGTTGTGACATTACAGACAACCAGAGTGAAGTTGCTGATAAAACAGAAGATTATCTTTGGCTAAAAGTAAGTCTGTTGTTGGGGTTGTGGTGTTTGGTTTTTCTTTTTGTAAGAACAGGTCTAAATGGTACCACATTTCTCCACTGCTCAGCTACCCTTCCTACTTCTAGATCTGATGTTTTGCATCAATTTAGTGCATGTGACTGACCTTGAAAATAGTGCAGGACTGGGAACCTGAATCCCAGGGCTGCTCTGTTTTCCTCTGTGCTATCAGGTGTTAGTTTGGGTACAGTTGTCTTTGGAAGTGTCATGTTCTTCATTTGACACTGATCTTTGTCACCTGTTATTGCAAACAGTATTATCTTGCTGCAGTGAGGATTCTCTGAATTCTCCTTCCTGGGTGGATGTCTGAAATGTCAATGTGAATTGACCAGCCACAATGCTGTAAATGTCTCTGAAGTCCTTACAGTTTTGGCAAGGGCATGATAGATACTGGTTGGTATACCTGTTTCTCCTATTTATCAGGAAAAGGGTGGTAGAATGATGCATTTGTCACTATTGTATTTATAGCAAAAAATGCTGCTTGAGAGTGTTCAGAGTCCCAACGTCAGAGTTTGCTGGCATGGATGGATGCAGATATAACCCCAGGGTTCTGTGTGGGTTTCAGCTGCTGCTGCCTTAGAGATCTCTGCTTCCCGGCAGTGGATGGAGCTGATGTTGTGACTAGATGCAGTTTCTAGTCGGTTGGTCAAATCCTAGGAGGGGCTCAGATGGAATGAGTATCTTATAAGTGCAAGGAGAAATATCTGTGCTTCTCTTTTTTGGATGTGCTTTCTAGCTGAACCAAGTGTGTTTCGATGATGGTGGCGCGAGCTCCCCGCAGGACCGGCTGACGTTATCTCAGTTCCAGAAGCAGCTGCTGGAGGACTATGGTGAGAAACCACAGAGTGCTCTCTTACTTGGGGCTCTGCTTTTCTGCTGAGGACACTTTCCAGTTGTTATTACACGAACCCCAGACTGCACAAAAACCCTGCAGCTCTCCACTAGTGACAGGCATCTTCTCTCCATGGACAGCCTGCTTCCCTGGAGTCATGGCAGATTTCAGTAAGAGATGATGAATGAGTCCCATATTTTCCCAGCAATCCAGAGTGTTAATATTCATCTGTGAGCAGCACTGCTGCTGGTTCTACTTTATCCATTAATTGTGGGTTGCTTTCTCTCACCATGAATATGCAAAAGTCCTTTAGCAGAACTTCCAGCTTTGGAAACACAGAACAGAAAAGCAGTCACTACCTAATGTAGGCATGTATTTCCAAGCTTTTCCACTGTGTGCATTGGGTGTTTATTTTTCCCTTAAATTAGTATTTCAAACAAATTTCAAGGAGCTCAAGTCACAGTTCCTTCCATTTCAGAAGGTTTTAAGAACATCCACAGTATACTTTTTCCTGTAATTGTCTTACAGTCAATCAAAATTAAGTCATTTGGAACTGTCCAAAATACACTGATTTTGATTCTTCATGGCCTAGTTTGTAGTACCACTCACACTCAGATAATGTGTGTGAGATAAAATGTGTGCAGAAGAAAAATAAGCTACTGTTGGTGTCACTGAATAGGAAAATCCAGGTTTTTAACATTATTTGTACCACTTGGTGTAAGTATAAAAGAAGACAAAAAGTTGTGGTCTTCAAAGAATCTATCACAGTTGATCAGAGTTGATGATTTGTTGTCTGAAAAGAACAAAGGAACTTTTCTGAGTGACTGTTCATTCTGTTTCACTTTCTGAATATGTCTTTATGCTGTGGTCCTTCATGTTAAATCTGCAGTGTACAGTTGTAGGTGAGCCAGTGATGTGTGGTCAGGAATTCAGTTTTGTGTACTGTGTTGATTTCAGCTGGCACTTAATGAACACTAATGATGCACTGTGGCAGGAAGCATCCACTGTCAGTCATCTCTGATTGCAAAATCATGAAAATAATGTGAAAATGCTATGTGTTATGGTTTTTTTCAGGTGAATCACATTTTGCAGTGAACCAGCCACCGTTCCTCTATTTCCAAGTGTTGTTCTTGACAGCACAGTTTGAAGCTGCAATTGCTTTTCTTTTCCGGACAGAGCGCTTGCGCTGTCACGCTGTTCATGTTGCTTTGGTCCTGTTTGAGTTAAAATTGCTCCTGAAAGCATCTGGGCAGAGTGCACAGCTATGTAAGTCCTATTGACTTTACAGTAAAGGAATATTTTCTTAGCCCTCAGAGTACCCTCTAGAAACTGCAGGTCTATTGATTAATCGAAGATTTATCAGAGCAGTTTCATAACAGTTAATTGTTTCAGTTGCATTAGAGCTCTGGATCATGGTTCTGACTAATTTGAGATGAAGATCAGCATTTTCCTGGCATTAGATTCTCTGACAGTGCTGTTTCTGACATTGCAGTAAGCCATGAAGCTGGTGACCCTCCTGGTGTCAGACGTTTGAATTTTGTGCGGCTTTTGATGCTTTACACCCGTAAGTTTGAATCAACAGATCCAAGGGAAGCTCTGCAGTACTTTTACTTTCTCAGGTAGGAGCCAATATGTCTTGAGCCATTCTCCTAATTATTACTGTTTCATTATTCTTATCTGGAAAGTTCTCAGAAACAGGAGTACCTTTCTCCCTCTCTCTGTTTTATAGGAACGAGAAGGACAGCCAAGGAGAGAATATGTTCTTGCGTTGCGTTAGTGAAATAGTAATTGAAAGCAGAGAGGTGAGTTTGGCCACGTTTTGCCTTCCTCAGTTAAACTGAACTTCACTTCTTCTCTAAAATCTTTATTAGTCAGAGTAAGCAGACTAAGACTGTCCTTTCTGCCTGATGCAGACCCAGATGAGAGAAGATCTTGCAATGGCCTTACGTTCAAGACATTTAATCATATATTTTTGCCTGTTATTTAGTTACAAATACTTTTTATATTGGTCACTGTTTTTCATTCCATGACTGTGTCTTTGTACTTAATAAATATGTTATGAAATATGTTAATTGATCTCTCTATTTTTGTTTCCTGTTTTTTCTTACTTTACTTCTACATGGATATAGTTTGACATGATTCTTGGAAAGCTGGAAAAGGATGGTAGTAGGAAGGTGAGTTCATAATTTATATTTTATATTAAAAGTACCACCTATGTGTGATTTCCTATGTATGATTTCCAAAGTAGTCATGAGGCTATTTTGCTTCTTTCTGTTTTTCACTAGCTAAATTATTACTGTGTTTGAATACATTCTAGTTCTCCCAATATGAGATCCTTTTACAGAATAATCTGTGACCTGCCCTAACAAAAGGCAGGTCAGGAACTGCAGGGCACACTATGTTCCTCTAGACAGTAACTGAAGAAGCAAATGGCATCAGGTAACTTTAGTGAGGTCATAATTTTGTCTTCCCAGCAGGAAATGGAGTTTAGTTTAAGTGGGTGTGTGAGAGTGTTCTGTTAACTGAGGTGTGCATATGAAAATGGTTTATGACATCCTCATTCATCTCACAGAAGAAATGTATTGCAGTCCTTGAAAAATCCTTGTAATTAAAGGAGCAAGGGCTAACAGACCACAAGCATAGCCACAGCTGATCTGACCTTCATACAGGTGAGAGTAAGTACTGGATCAAAGTTCAGCCATTTTTTAGATGTGACAGATCTTACTTCCAGTGTAAAACAGCAGTTTCCTAATAGTGAAATGTAAGATTACACAGTCAGAAGATAAAGGAAACCTTAAGGTTTTACCTGCAAACAGGAGAGTGCATGCAAATGATGAAAATTTTAGATAATCAATGAAGTTTTTCTGTTTGCTGTGACAACTTTGGAAGATTTCTGTGTAAAGCAGACTACAGAATCATTTACATCTTAATTTTAAGATTAGGGCAACAATTTTAGCTTTAAGATAAATTCTTCTAGATGATATAGTCTCATTTTTGTATCCTCAACTACAGTAATTTCCAGATATTCTTGACTCTTTCATCTCTTTTATTCTACATGTTTATTATTTGTTTTAAAATTCTTCTGCCCTTTCATTTATATGTGTGAGATTTCACTGGCAACCTATCGTGCCAGTATAAACAAACTGCATCCCTGGAGCCCTTGGAATGCTGTGTGCTGAAGTCTTTTGTGTTTTATTCTCTGTGTCATCAGCAATTAACAGCTCAAACTCTGAGTTATTTTATCTAGGTCATTTTGAATGAATTAGAAACCAAGGATGTCTCAGTGCTGACTCCATATAGGAGAGTGTCCCTCTTGCAAGAGCTCATTCTATTTTTAATGTCTCATTTTTGCACATTCCCATGGAAATGTACAGGCTATTCCAATCATAAGCCAACATGTAAAATATTCATTGCCTTGACAGAATATTCTGGAATGTTTGAGCCTTCTGATTCCTCTTTTCTCTTTTCATTTTTGTCTCACCTCTTTAGCCTGGAGTGATAGACAAGTTCACAAGTGACACAAAATCCATTATTAACAAAGTGGCTTCTGCAGCAGAAAATAAAGGATTGTTTGAAGAAGCTGCAAAACTCTATGACCTTGCAAAGGTACATGTTTTGTGGGCTGCCTTGTGTACTTGGTTCACCTTTTTTCCTTCCAAACAGTCTACCTGTGATTAGGAGGTTAAATTTCATCTCGGAGATTGAATTGCCCTTATTCAAGCAGTTTATTTCTGCTGCTGGAAGAACAGAGCCATGGGCTGCATGGAGAGATGTTTTAGTTAGCACATCCAGATGGATTGCACTCCAGGGATTCTGATTTAGGACACTGTGGTCCTGATCAATGCGCTCTTTTGAAGAGAGTGCCCCATGCATGATTTAATTCAATCTAGTGCAGTTATTTACCTGGAGTGTACTCTTCCAATTTCATAGATGTTGAACTGAAGTCTAAAATTGTTGGTCTTTATACTGAGTACTCTTGTTTCCTTTGAAAATAGAGGTGGATACAACCATAACCACTGTTTTAGAGAAAAACGGGGGGGAAATGCTTTTTCTTGTGACTGAGCAGCATTATGTTGCTTGTGGCTAATATGATCTTGACTCTTTATGGGAGGGAAGTGGCTCTGGGCTTGCAGTAGGCACCACTGCATGAGACTTTTCTGCTTTTTCAATGAGATTCAGACACCACATTTCATCATGCTCCTTTTATTTGTGTAACTTTAATGCCAACAGAACCCTGACAAAGTTTTAGAGCTGATGAACAAGCTGCTCAGTCCAGTTGTTCCCCAGATCAGCACTCCCCAGTCAAACAAGGAGCGTTTGAAGAACATGGCCCATTCCATTGCTGAGAGGTAAGGCTCAGGCAGGGGCAGGGCTGGGTGATTCACCTCAGCATCACCTGGGACTGTCAGAGCTGTGGCTGTTAGTTCCTCATGTTTCTGCAGGCTGCACTGTGGCATCCACAGCAGTATATTTAGAAAGACAAAGAAGGGGTCAGAATTTACCCTGTCCTGCTCATGATGGCTTACAGTACTGAAACCAGAAATCTTCAGGGGCAGGTCAGGTAAATTTGACAAGAAGTTTTATCTGTAGGTGAATCAGGATTGCCAGCTGGAGATGGAGTCTGTTAAGGAGCAATACATACATGAATTGTATGTTTTATATTATTTTTAAGGCAAAATATTGTAACTGAGTTGCTGAGTTGTTGCATGCAATTCACTTGTTTGAAATAGTATTAAGAGAGATCTACAAACCCAGTAATTCTGAGTTGTAACAATAGTTTGGTAGCTGTCTGAAAACTGTTGCTTTAATGAAGGCTAAAAAGGGAGGGGAGTATTTAAGATGAAATGTGTGTGGCTAATGCAAGCAGTGCACCTCATTTCCACAGCCTGTTATATTAATGCCAAGTACAGTGTGGTGTCCAGCAAGAAAGGAAGCAACTGAAAGGAATGTCCCCTGCCATGTCTCTGTAGTAATTAGGGTATGTGCTTGAGAGACATCAGTGCTCAAGATTCATTAGCAGCTAAAAGTGAGGAATAACCTCATTCTGAAAAGCTGTAGTTGCAAAATATGTCCATGATATTTTTTAAATAATTCTTCTTGTCACAGTGGCTGCCAGGGACAATTCCTGTGTTTTACTATAGCAAAATGTGGATTCCTGTGAGAAATACCTTACTGGCTTTTATCAACCATTGAGCTGCAAAGAGAATAAAAATAAACCAAGCCCACTTGCTGGCACTTTGAAATTGGGAAGACAAATACAGAAATGTATTGATTTCCATCAGAGCCCTTTGCCTTTCTTCTTTTGACAAGTGGCATTTGCCAGTCACTCCTAGTCAGCCTTTGCTTCATTTGGGCAGGCTGGGATCAAGTGAAAATTGGTGCTGTATTGACTTGGTGAGAGACTGATTTGGTGGCAGACATTAAAGAGAATTAAATCTATGGCTGGAGTTAAAGCTTCAGCAAAGGCTGTAATGGGCTTTTTTGCTTTGCTACATTTCTTTGATCTGTCTGAAACCACTAAATACTGCTGTGCAATAGTGTCACTTCACAGCTGCAAACCTGAGTGATTGCAAAGCCAGAGCAGTTCTGAGTAGCACATCTTCTTGCCAGTTAAATGTAAGACTTTAACAGGGCTTTTTAAAGGGCTTTTCCATGTGTACTGTCCTGATGACAGTGCTGTAGGGATGCAGCATTCCTCCTGTGTGTTTTTGTGATGCTCTTGGAGCAGGGAAGACACCCAACAAAAAGGTGAAACAGCTTCTTTGTGCCCTTATGCGGTTAGGAGTGAGAGCAGGCAGCCCTCCAGTTCATCCCAGAGCCAGTGTAGCTCCTGAGGGTGTGCAGGAGCTCTTAATCCATCTTTCAAGTCTTAACTTCTTGCCTGAAGCAGGCAGTTGTGCTGGAGGATTGTCTGTTGTAACGCAGCGTGTTAAACATGCTGCTACAGAGCTTGCCTTGTGGGTTTCTGCTGCCTGGCACTGTTTCCCCATGAATGTGGGAAATGTAAATATTTTAAAGGAAACAAATGCTGGATTTGCAAAACTGGAAGTGATTAACAGTGTTTTTAAAAAGCCACAACCTGTGAAAATTCTGCCTCCCAGTTAAGGAAAATGAAAGCTGTCCTTTGTTAAATGCCCTCTGTCCTTGAGTTTGATGTCTCCACTTCCAAGAATTGCAAGGGGACAGTTATAAATGGTTGCCATTTTGCACAATAAAACTGTAACACAATTTCTTTCAGGTACAAAGCGCAGGGGATAAGTGCAAAGAAATCCATTGACTCCACGTTCTACCTTCTGCTAGACTTAATCACGTTTTTTGATGAATATCACGCTGGTCACGTTGACAGGGCCTTTGATGTAAGTTTTAAGAGTTCTGTTTGAAGTGTAGCCTTCCTAATGCCCTTGAAAGCCCAGAATGTCTCAAATAACATCACTTTAAAAATTTAATTTAATGAGTTAGGAGGGACTGCAGTGTTATAGAAATTTAAAAAGGGGTTTCTTCCCTGTTGCTTGATAAACAAGATGATCTTCCTGTCGCGATTTTGTAGACTGAGCAAAATATTCCTGTTGCTTAACAAAGTGAGGAGATAAACCAGTAAATGACAATGAAATGAATTCTCTTGAATGGAAACAGAAGCATTTCATTAACACTTCAAGAACACACTTTATTAATATCTGGCACATAGAATGCTGATTATCTGTCCTGATTCCTGCTTTTCTTTTTGAAGATTATTGAGCGCCTGAAGCTTGTACCTCTTAGCCAGGATTGCGTCAAGGAGAGAGTCGCTGCCTTCCGGAATTTCAGCGATGAGGTAAGTCATGTCTTGGGTTCAGCTTCCTAAAGCCTTTGGCTTTGTTAAAAGGATCTTAAAACCTTGTCATCTCATCATTCTTATTCTTTAGCAGAGAAGAAGGATGAGATTATTTTGATTTAATACAAGTATACTCTTGGCTTGCAACTTTTTCTTCTTAATGCTGCTCTTTTGAGCATTAGAATTCCGTACCCAGAAATCCTGTCTCCATTTTGAAGAAAGTATCTGCAGATGTGAGTCTCCCTGAACTTACTGAGTTTTATTCAAGAATTCAGAATGTTGAAAACTTTTAACTTGCTGGTAGCTTAGTTCTTCCGTGCTCTTAATGGTCACTAAGCATTTGTAGGGTGTTTCCTTCCCTCTGAATTACAGGAATTAATATATTTGTGCATTAGCAAATGAAGCATAGTGGAAAGCCATTACTGCTCTTGAACTATTTTAACTGGAGGGTGACACTTCTTTTTTAGGCAGTGGTTGTGTGTATTTGAGTGCTTTGGGTCTTATTTGACCTGCTGCTATCAACCAGGAAGGTGCAGCCATTGGGCATGTGTGTCTCAAAGCTCTGGGTAGAGTTTCTGCTGGATGGTGCAGTCATAGCAGGGGTAACCATCACACCTCTGACTGTTACAGGAATCTGTATAGTAAGGCTCATGGTTCTGTCAACCTCCTTTTGTTGCAATGTGTCTTTTTTCCCCCTTCTTTGTGTAGATCAAGCACAATTTATCTGAAGTCCTGCTTGCAACCATGAATATTTTATTCACCAAGTATAAGAGGATGAAAGGCACAAGCCCAACCACTCCTGCCAGACCCCAGCGGGTAATGGAAGACAGAGATTCGGTAAGAATAGAATTCTCACTGTCTTACAAGTTTTCCTATATCCTGTTCTGCTGGTTTCAAGAGATTGGGCTTCAAGTAACTGGGAATCTCTAATGGTCTTGGTTTTGGCTTGCTCAGTTACTTAGAGTCTTGGTTTACTAAGCTTGTCCAGTTACTTAGTCTCAAGGGCTGGTCTCTGATGCCTTCAGCTTTGTGTAAGGAAAGGTTGGAACTGGATGATCTTTAAGGTCCCTTTTAGCCTAAGCCATTCTTGAGTGTGTGATACTGCTTTAAATAACATTGAGCTAATGGAGATATTACATCAATTTTCATCTCCTATCAAGAGAAAACAAGTGTCTGCTTTGCTTCTTCGATAGTAAAGCAAATGGGAACATTACAGCGTCTCTAGGATGTTGATGTTGCTGCCTTGCCAACTGAGCTGTTGCTTTTTAAGCACCTGATTGCCACTCCTGTCATTTGAGCAAGTGCCCATTTCTGCTAGAAGGGCCTTCCTTGACTCTTCCCCTCAGCTTGCTTCTGTAGTGATGCAGGCCAACATTTTCCAGGTGTTTCTGGGTGAAACACCAAGATGCTGGAGCACCTCCCCTTGGTGATGGCCAGCATTGCTCTGCTGCCCCTGCAGGGAGTGGGCAGCTTGCAGCACTCTGGCTGCTGTTGAAATGCATGACCACGGTGGGTTTCAGTTCACTGCTCCAGCTGCTGCAGAGGCATTTCCCCAAGCCACTGATGGGAGCCTCCACCTCCAGCAAGCTGCAGAATAGGCAGCATTTAAATGGCACAGCCAGATTTGTGAGCACTCCCCTGCTAACATGAGGGGTTGAGCAGAAGGGTTCACAGCTTAATTCCAGCCATCTTTGGTCTTGTAACTCTTAATAAGTTAAAGCTACTGCAGGCACTTGAAACCAAGGCCAAACCATTCATCCTGTCTTAACAGATTAGAAAATAAATATCAACTCCTTTTGAGAGTGAAAAACCAACTTGGGCCATAGCCAGCTTTATTCCAGGCTTTAGTCAGCTACTGAAGTGCCTTTGATCTGTAAATTGTAATATTGGTAAAAGTCTTAGGAGCATTTTAAATTACATAGAAAAATAAAAGGCTTGGGTAGTGGTACAGCTTTTGTGTTGGGGCACAGCCTACAGGAGCTGTGGAATCCTGCCTCACAAGGGTGCTTGTACTCCAGATCAGCAGCACTGGAGAAGGGTGCACACCTTAAACCCTGCATGTGGGAAGAAGTCCCAGGCTGACACAATCTGTTGTTACTTGCTGTATGTCTTCAGGAGGTTGGCACTGAGCAAAGAATGCCTTAGCTCCTTGTTTTCCAAGTGAGCTGGTTGTTTTGATGTTGTGATTTTAGTCTTATGCCTCATGTAGAAGGATTTACCATTTCCATAGGGGTGGAGTGCTGTCAGGTGCCAGCTCAGGATGAGTACCCTGGGCTGATTTGGTTTAGCAGCTTTACTGGCAGAGGTTTGTGTGGAAGGAGGCCACCATGATACTGTATCATGTCCACAATGTGCTCAGTGTGACACCACTTCATAAACCTGCTCTGCACTCTTGTGTTATCACAGTTGTTGAGATGAGCTGATGTTGTACCCTGCTAAAAACCCTTGAAAGTTGTCTTTATTTCAGGCTTCAAGTTTTGTTAATCAAGCTCCAGGCCCTGTGATGGGATCTCATGGCAGCAGGGTGGCAGTGATGCAGGGAGCACAGGGATTCTGAGTCACACAGGCTACTGTGTGCAGTACAAGCTGTGCTTTGCCATCAGAGGGGACAAGTGTCCACTGCCTCTGTGTCAGGGAGGGGATAAGAGAACAGCTGTGTGACAGGAGTGTCACAAAGGGAGCATAGATCTGCAAATGGAGGATTAACAAGAGAAAAATCTACCACTCTGTAGCTCCTGTCTGCCTGAAGATTTGTGTGTGCAAAAATCATAGCAGGCATGGGCACATGGAAGGTAGGGTAAGAATGGCTTTCCATGTGTTGCCCTTTTTACTTACTCTGAAGAATTTCTTCCAAGACTGCAGGAGCAGGGAATTTAGATTGTTTCAGTTGGGAGGCAACTCAGGCAATTTTGGTGGTGTGAAGAAATGAGGACATTACAGATGTGGGGAGAGAGGTGTTCCTTCAGCAAAACCTCATTCACCTGGACAGAGATGGCAGACATGAGCTTCAGCAGGCTGTGCATGACAAGAATTTGTCTCCTGAACTTCCCTGGAGAAGGGCAGCTTTTCCATGTTCTCTGGGGAAGCAAATCTGGGGAAATCAGACCCTTTCAGAAGCTTTAACACATTGCCCAGTAGACAATGCAAGTGAAAAATTACCTTTCCTTGAACAGGTCTTTGAAATCCCTGGCTTTTCTTTAGCTCCATCAGAACAGGCACATTCAGATCCCTCTGTTCATCAGAAGAAAAGATAGTCACTGTTTGTAACTCTGAGGCTTATTCTACATAGCAGGGAGCAGCATCCCCAGAGAGGAAATCAGAGCCCTTGAATCTCCCTCTGGTGCCAAGCACAGCTCTGCAAACCCACCCTGAGCAAGATCCTGCTGCCATGGGTGGGACTTCAGCAGGAACAGCAAGGACCTGGCAGGATGGAGGGAGAATAGAACTGCTGGAGCCCCCTGAACCCAGTAATGCTCTCTGCAAAACATCTCCTGTCCCACTTTGGAGGTGGACTAGAAAAGATCAGGTTTGGGGTCAGAGCTGGCATTTCTGCATTGTGTTTATTTCAGAATGAAATCACCCAAGCTGTTTTAGGTATTTTTTCTTTTATGTATATAATTAATTAGTTTTGGGAATAAGGGAACAAAGTCCTGTCCCACTTGGCCTGATCCATTTTGTCAGATTTCAGGCAGAGATTGCAGGGAGCCCAGCCTGCAGTCCTGGAAACTGTGGCTGTGGTGACAGCCCTGACCCAGATGCTGTGAGTGCATGACAGCAAAGTCATAGGCTCCTCACCCCAGTCAGGGGTGGTGAACTCTCTGCAGCAGCCCAAAGGCATTATCTTGGCAAAATTAGGTCATGAATGGAATGGAATTAATTTTTTTTAAATTATCTATGGTCTTATTTAAAATTTGCAAGTAACTGTAATGTTCATTAAGTAATTACAGCCAATAGAACATCTAGCCCTCCAGGCCACTCTTAACCTCTGCAAACCTCTGTTTGTTCTTCCCAAAGTATTGGTTTGATTTTTGAAAATAGACCAGCTCTGGTATCATTGCTCCTGTAAAGGTAAAGAGAACAGTAACTCACACCCCTCCTCAACCTTTCTTAGTCATGGTGAGAGTTTTTGCCTCTTAATACTTTAACTTTAAAGTCAGACACCTTGACAAGCTTTTATTTTTTTCATCTACCACCTGTTTTGACCTCCACTGAAAAGCAGCAGCTCAGACACAATTACACAGCCTCACTGTGTGACACATTTGGGAGCAGGCTGGGAGACACTGACAGGAGCAGAATGAGTGATTTCCAGGCCACCTTGTCCAGTTGTCAGTCCACTGGTGGTGACTGACAGCTTGGGAAGGAAACTGGCCTGGGAGATGTTGGCAGTTAGGTCAGTCCAGGGAAAACTCTCACATCTTTTCCATTATCAGCCTCCACAGTTTCTCTGTGGCTGTTGAATTACAGACTGGTTTAACATCACCCTGGTGTTTATAACAGTGCCCAACCATGGAATGGGCTTCAGTCACTTCTCAGTTTGTAAGTTCCTGCTTTCAGATTTACCATCCACACACCAACAGCAACCAAAAAACCTTTTGCTTTCCCTGAAGGCAGTAGGTGAAAGCAGGATTTGAACAGTTGGATCTTCCAGTACAGTAAATCTGAGATGCTTAATATTTAAGAAGAAACACCTGTTAGCAATCAAAGCAGTCTGAACAGTTTTCTACAAAGATTTGGGGTTTCTGTATTCTCTTGACTCCTACCAGTTATTGAAATTACTTTCCTTTTACTTCATTAACAGTTTTAACAAATGAAACAAATTATTCCTGAAATCCTTCAGCTGTTCTGTAGTCTTCTGCTGTGCAAGAAGGGATTTGGTTGCTTTGGGCAAAGGTCTGAGTGGGCTTGGTGCCTCTGCTCTCATTGTGTTGTTGGCAGGAAGAGCCTTTGAGGAGATTGGTTTGCTGCAGGGTGATGCTGGAGATCTCCAGGTGTGTGGGGCATCTCTGATTCATTTCTAGTACTTCTGCTTTGAGAACAATAATGCTGCATTTCAACAGGATCAACTTTATGTTTTGCAAGGTTGCAAGGAATCCTGTTGCCCTGGGAAAGCCCAGTTCATGCAGAAATTACAAGATTGCTGCAGTACAGCAATGCCCCACATTGCTGAAAATGTTTTTTCTTAGGTATTTTCAAATAAGATGGGATTATTTTTTAAGCAGAAGGGTAACTTGACGTGCTTTTAATGGTTGGCAAAGGGAATAATTGGATTTTCTTTGAAATGCAGAGGTTCCTTTTCTAGAGAGCAGCTCTGAGATGAAAAGATTACATGTGTTTGTTTGAAGAGTATTGTATTTTTTTTAATACTAAAGTAACTGTACTTTGTTTTTCTCTTTTTTAGCAACTTCAGTCTCAGGCTCGGGCACTGATAATGTTTGCTGGGATGATCCCATACAGAACATCAGGAGACACGAATGCAAGACTGGTGCAAATGGAGATCCTCATGAATTAGCAGCAGCTTGCCTGGGGTGCAGCAGCCTGTGTCTGTCTTTAGTACGTTCAGAGGGCCCATGGGACCAGTGTCATTTTTTGTATTCTGTATTTTTGTTGACAGAAATAAATTTCTTTGGTTTTGATATTTGTTTTTGACATTTTAATTTTCACCGATTCTTGTGGTTTTATGTTATTAATTTTATTTTCAATTGGTTTGCATTTAGAAATTTATTCTTAATTAGTTAATAGGCTATGCAGAAAAAGAAATCATGGCTCTGTAGTAGGGACAGGAATTTTATAGCAGAAGAGGATATGGAGAAGAAAACTCTGATTTGTTGCTAAATGTACTTGGAGCTGAGAAGCTTTAGGGGGTTTTGGATGCATGTTAAGTGTTGAAAATGTGTGTGATGCCCCGGTCCCCCCTGTGACACACTGCCATCAGTCTGTCCCATTGTCTCGTGTGGCACATGTGCTGCTGCTCTGTGTGCTGCACAGACCCCCTGTGCTGAGCCAGGGGCTCACAGCCCTGCAGCTCTCCTGAAGCTTCTGCAGGAACAGCTGGGTTGGAAACAGGTATATTTTGGTAGGAGTGTTTTTTGTGAGCAACACATGAATTTTAGTCAGTTGCATTCCAAGTGGGCCCCTGTGGAGTTCACCAGAAGTGAGGAAGCTGAACCAGAGAGGCCCAGGTGAGGCTGTGCTGGGTGTGGGTGGATATTACTGTTGCTTTAGCAGGAAATGTGAGCCCTACAAAAGCAAAGGGCTTTAAAAATGGTTACCTTTAAGCGTTTTGAGCTACAATTAAATGAGAGTGAAAGCCCAAGGAGCATGTTACAGTAGAAGTTTTTAGTTTTAATGTAACTGCCTATCTTTGAAAAAAATGGGAGGAATGTTGGTGGTTACTCTTGCTGCTCCCCTGCTGCTGTCTCACCCTCTTGTGTTACTGGGGTATGAGAACATGAGGCATTTGGAATGCAGACCAGGCAGCAAAATGCAGAGGCTGATTTCAGCCTTTGTATGGTAATTGCTGTCATGGGAGAGAATTCATCTCCATTTTGCAATGTCTTTGTTTACTGGGATGGAGGAATTTCTGGCTGACATGATGACAATTTTCCTCATTATTTTTTCACCAGAAATGTTGTAGCATAAGTTTTGTCCACCTTTTGGACAGGAAGCAGCGGGCTTGCCAGTCACCCCAGTCCATGTCTCTCAGCATTAGCAAACCAGCTGCTGGGCTCTCAGAGAATAGAGCTAGGGATTGTGTACAGCTCCTCTAGCATGGCCAGGACTGTCCCAACTGAAGACTGAGGGAGACCTGGACAACACCCTGCAGGTAAAGGGGAGTTGGTGAGTTACCAAGGAGTTATTTGGGGGTGGGAGTGGGCTGGAATTGCCTAACAAACATGTCAGCAGGTGAGTGTGGAAAGCTGTATTGCCTGTTAACATTTCTGGTGTATTTGTGTAGAAATGCTTCTTGGCATATCTCAGGTAAGAACTGATCCCATTCCCTGGAGAGCAGGCACCTTCCCTGCTGTTTGTGGACAGTGGTGGTGGGGCCAGGGCTGCCCCAGGTGCAGTCCTGCAGGATGACTCTGCTCCTGTGTTTTCCTTGCTGGTGCTCAGCCCCTGTCCCTGAGTTACTCCCAGCATGAAATCACCTCCCATACAGAGTCTGGAAGGTCTGCACCTGTCCTCAGGCAACCACTGACCTGAGCAAGAGAGGGACAATGTTTGCTGGACTCTGGGAAGGGTGAGGGCCACCTTCCCCACTGTAATTCCCTCTCCCTGATCTGCCATTCATGCAGGAACAGAAGTCCTTTGGGGCTCAGCTCTTAGTGCTGCCATTTCAGGACCTTGTTCTCCTGCCTCTTGCCCATCCCCTGCTCAGGAGAGCTCTCATGCTGCCTCCCTGGCATGTTCTGATGTCCAGTGTTGAACCTGGGGACCTTCTGTAAGCAGTACAGTACCCTTTCTCCATGTGCCCTTCAAGGAGGCTATAGCAGGTGCTTTCTGGTGCTTCTCAGCCTTCTTGGGTGTTGGGAAAGTTGATGTCTGTACATAGTTTCCTCTCTTTGTGCCCAGTGGTTGTGATTCCAGCCTTTGGCCGCTTCTTAAGCTAACCAGAGACTGAATTATTTCATCTTTCAAAATTCAAGATGATCCTTCTGTGATGGACGGATGGGAAATAAACCCCAGGGAGTCCAAGTCCCAAGACTAAGCCTGAAAAGGTAAGGCTCCATTTCCATCAAGATAAGAGACTGTGGGTATAACAGAAAGAGCCACAGATATTTGGAGTTAATTTATTACTTGTTGATTGCCCTGTGATTTCTTCTTAGGTGGTGAATGTTACATCCCATCCATCTTCCCACATTCCCCAGAGTGGCAGGTTCCAGCTCAGTGCCTGAGCCTGGCTCTGGCAAACCTGACTCCTCTGCATGACTCCAGGGGCTTTGAGGTAGATGCTGATGCACATCCTGTGCTTTGCTGAATAAGGCACCCCCATAGTTTTCCAGATGTCCCTGTTTTCGCTCCACATCATGTTTATTCTGCTGGAGAGAACAATCAGCTTCTGCTCCTTCAGGTTTTGCACCATCACTCTGACTTTGCTAATTTACAAGCTTAGCCTTTTCTGAATAGCTTATGTGCTGGAAGGGTTTTTTGGGGTGTCACTAAATTCATGCCTTTTGTTTGGTATAGTCTGTGGTGTCACCATGCACTCCCTTTACAACAGGGAGTAGTGCACGGTGTGCAGCAGAGCCAGCAATGTTCATCTGAGCTGAATTCATTCTGAGTAAAAACTGACAAATCTTCTCTATGTCAGTGGAGCTCTGCTCTTTATACACAAAGCAAGCACAAATTAAGCTTAGGATAATTCCATCTGCTTTTTCCTACCTTGGGACTAATCCCTGGCACTAAAGATCCTCCAGGTAGATGAGATGCATCCCAAGGGTGACTCATTGGTTTGAGTCAAATACACAAGCTGAAGCTTGTGTTGCTACAGGAGATTAGAGGGAAAAGTGAAAAGGTGTTTGCTGTGAGAGCATGTAACAATCTTGTTCTGGTGTGGATGCAGCAGAGGCAGGCAGTCTCCAGGTCTGTGTTCCACAGTTTGTGTGTCTCTGTGGTTCTGAAACATCCACACATGCTGCAATTCCAGCACAGCAGCTCCTAAAGCTGCACCTCCTCCAAGGACCAAGGGCTGAGTGAGGTGTTCTGGTTTTGCAGGGGAGTTGCAGGGAGATCTAGAAATACTTGCTGTAAACTTCTGTTCTATGTTACCAGCCCAGTAGGAAAAAAAATAGTTAAAAGTTCTGCCAAGGATTAATCTGGTAAAAACTATGCTGAGCTAAGGGAAGACAGTCAGCCCCTGTGGGAACTGGCACTGCTGAAATGTGCCTTGATGGCCTCTTAAACACTAAGAAAGCTGGTATCAGTGGGTCCTGTATTCTCAGCTGTCCTTGTGAGGTTTTTCTAGTCCAGACAACAAAATGAATCCTTTTAAGTATTTTCACCATTACCCCAGAATATGCTGGCCATAGTCAGGGTACTTGCCTATGGGTTACATTCCTACTCCTCTGCCTTTTCTTGGATTTCCCTGCTGAATGCAGATTTTGCATCTCAATCTGATTTTTCATTATGTTTTCCAGACCCCCTGGCTGGAGTAGACCTGCTAAATGAGGTGACTTCTCTGTTCACCACCATTTCCTACTTCTGCATTTGTCTAAGACATTGCTTGGACCTTGTTCCTTGCAGGAGCTGAAGGAATTGTGCTCAGAAAAAGTTATTTCAATGCACTTCTTTTGGTTTTGTTACTCTCCTAACCCTTGTCACCCCAGCCTATCAAAGAAGCAAAATGTTTTCCTTGCAGCCTGGAAGAAGTGAGAGGATATTGTTAATTCCAGTTCTGCATCCCTGGGGTGGGACAGCACTCAAATACTGCCTCTGTTCATGTCCCTGTGCCAGCATTTTTGTCCTCTTTCTCTCTGGGTTTGAAGTTGGAAAGATAGAAATGGTGTCTGGAAGAGATGGGAGATGACCTATGTGTTCCCACTGGGAGAGGTTACTGGCAGCTGGCTGAATCACCATCTCTCTTCTTTTCACAGGCTTCCTTTGCTGTGGTGCTCAGAAGTTGTCTGCTCTGCACGGTGGGTTTGCAGTGCTGAGCCCCTGCATCATTGGTGTGTCCTGTGTCACTCAGGATAGGTTCTCTCTTCCACAGGGATGGAAACAGGTCAATTCAAGCTTAATTGAAGCCTTTTGGAATATAACACTTTAAAAGAAGCTGTGTAATGCACTGCACCATGCTCGGCTTAACTCGATTTTGGGTTCATTTGATGTATTTAATACCCAGAACAAACTGGGGGATCGGCTGGAAGTGAGGGGAAGCCCTGCAGAAACAACTTGGCAGCTGTTCCGTGTGAGTGGAGGGGCTGGGGAGAGGCTCGGAGCTCCCTCCCTGCCGCAGCTCCCAGCGCCGCCGCTGCCCCGGTATTGTTGCTGCAGCTGGTGTTGTGAATCAGGCCGACGGCAAGCGCTTCCTGCAATCCGGCTATTTCACCACACCAGGGTTGCATCATACCACTCGCTTCGCTCCTCGCCCGCCTCCGGAGCCCTCCTGTGCCTTCCTGAGCATCTCTGACTGTGCTGTGTTTAACATGCCCCCCACTAAGAGACTGATTTGTGCTGCTTTGGGCAAATCGGCGGTTTTGATGAAACGGTGAGGTTCTAAAATAAAGCCACTTCTGCTGGGTGTGAGTCTGCTGGTGCATCTGTTGTGAGAGGAAGCTGGTGTCCACTTTGTGGAGGTTGTTGTGTGAGGTGCTCTGAAGTGAGGCTCTTTCCTGGTCCTCACCTGGCCCTTGTCCCTGCTCTCCGGGCTCTGAGGTGCCCTGCAGTGCTGCGAGGGCTGAGCAGGGATGCAGACCGGGCTGCTGCCCTCAGCTTCCCCTGGCTGCCCGGGGCTTGGCTGATCACAGCCGTCTGCCCTCACACAAACAAGGGGGCTGGAGCAAGTCCTCAAAAATCAGGTCAAAATTTGTGTGTGAATGCAAAGACAGCCAGAGGCAGCACAGCAGGCAGGCCCAATTTTCCATTAACTTGCAAAGCCACACAGAGCTGAAATTCCAATGGGCTGCCCTCGAACTTTATTGCTGGCCTTGTTTGCTGTCTTTGCTGATCTTATCTGTAACTGCTTTGGTGGCACATGTGACAGGGGCTGGGGAGTGAAACAAGTGCCCATCCCTCCCCCTGTCCTCAGCTCCTGTCGCTGTGGGATTGTGGCCACATAGCTTCATCTTGTTTTTTGTGTGATGGGGGCAAGGGTTTAAATGGCTTGTTGACTCAGGGACGGAACTGGGGGCAGTTCTGAGCCCTGGGGGCTCAGTGGTACCCTGTCCCTGGGTCTGGAGGGGAAAGGGGCTGTGGGACCATGGGCATCTCTGCTGCCTGGTACTGAGAGCTGCCAGCTCCCAGCCCTGGACAAGCACGGACAGACTTACACCATTCTGTGCACCCTGTCTTCTCCAGCAGCCTGGAATCCGAGTTCCAGCAGGAGCATCCCTCAGATCCCTTGATGTCACACTCCCCCCTTCCCCCTCGTTTCACTGTGAGATAAAGGCCCTGTTCCCCTCCCCACATCCGGCCCAGCTCAGTGCCACAGGTGGCACCTTGGAGACCAGCCAGGATGATTTATGAGATCTGACAGGTCTGGGGCAGTATCCCAGGGAAGGGTGAGGGTGCGTGGGAGTCTTGCTCCCTTTTTCCATAATAAATCCCTGTGAACTGAATGTTCCTGGGTTGGGGCCGGAGGCAAACTCAGCACTGCATTTCTCTGCTGATCTGTCCTTGGGACTTAATCTCAAATCCGTTATCGCTGGCCCCATCGAGCGCTGGGAGGCAGTGATGCCCATTATGGTGGTTTTGGTATCCCTTCCAGCTATTTTTTTCCCCCTGACCAGCTCGAGGTGGTTCAGGCTGATTCCTTTCCTCTATTAGCATCAGTGGTGGGTGTGTGCCGGTCACCTCACTCCGGTTTTGTGCGGTATAAAGCCGGCAAGCCCCTCTCCACCCTGTCCTCACCTGGCAGGCTGCTGGGCAGGGGCAATGGCCGAGCTGCCCATCCCAGATGTGTCCCCAGCCCGCTGCAGCGGCCGCTTCACCATCAGCACCCTCCTGGGCATGGAGGAGGCGGGCCGGGGTCCCTACACACCCACCGAGGGGTCCAGCTGTGACAGCGCCCAGCCCACCCAGCTGTCCAGCAGCACCCTCTACACCAGGACCTTCGGCTACAACACAGTGGATGTGGTGCCAGCCTACGAGCACTACGCCAACAGCAAGGGCGTGGGCGACCCCAGGAAGGGCAGGCCCTCGCTGGCTGACCTGCACTCCATCCTCAAGGTAACAGGGGGCTTGGCTGTACCCATAACATCTCTGGCATCCCCTGGCCATGCTGCTGGTCCCTGCAAAGTGCCTGTCGTGGGTCACTCTGTCCCCTGCATCTTGGTGCCATTACTGGTGCTATGCTAACTGCATATTCCCAAGAAGGCCCTGAGAGAAGCCAGAGGATCCAGCTGTGTGCTCAGCCAGAGCATTGCCTCCAGGGACAGCTGCCTGAAGTCCACCCTCACCTGCCTTCCCCTCGTCCCACAGCCTGACCCGAGCCGCCTTTGCACGCCAGTGTCGGACGTGCAGCACAGCAATGGGCTGCCAGAGGCCGGGCCGGAGGCTGGGCTGGAGGAGGCAGAAGGGGAGCCAGGCAGAGACTCCGAGCCAGAACCTGTCCGCTTTGGCTGGGTGAAGGGCGTCATGGTGAGTGTGACCATCCCCCATGAGCATCCTCCTGCCCTCCCTCGTAAGCATTTTACCCTTGTTGCATTTTTCCCCAATGTCTGTATTTTTGCAAGCACATGTGCTTTGAGCAATTCCCTGCCCTCCTCGGTGGGGTGGTTTTCTCTGAGGAGCAGCAGAGCTGGCATGGTTTGGCCATCCCTAGGTGCCAATGCCCTGATGGCCAGGTCCCCTCTGTCCCCCTCAGATCCGCTGCATGCTGAACATTTGGGGAGTTATCCTCTACTTGCGCTTGCCCTGGATCACCGCCCAGGCAGGAATCGGTGGGTGCTGTGGTTCACTGTGGGCTGGACAGTGGCACTGGGCCCATCATCACCCAGACATCTGGAGGTTGGTGGGACTCTAGGGAAGGCTGGGGGATACAGCAGTGAAGCAATGCCCTTTCCCCACAGCCCTGACATGGCTTATCATCCTCATGTCTGTGACAGTGACCACCATAACCGGCTTGTCCATCTCTGCCATATCCACCAATGGCAAAGTGAAGTCAGGTAGTGTGTTCCTTCCCAGCCACTCCAGGGGTCTCTTTATCCTGGGGCTGCCCCATGGATGTGAGCTCCTGGCATGGGCTGTGAGGTGCAGGGGAACCCCAAAACCTGGGGGAAGCAGTAATGCCATGGGTGTTCCCTGCCTCAGGAGGCACCTACTTCCTGATCTCACGGAGCCTGGGGCCAGAGCTGGGCGGCTCCATCGGGCTGATCTTTGCCTTTGCAAACGCCGTGGCCGTGGCCATGCACACAGTGGGCTTTGCTGAAACTGTCCGGGACCTGCTGCAGGTAAGAGAGCAGCTCTGGGTCCCAATGTCCCCCCTACCCCTCCATCCTCACTTTCTCTTTGTACAACCTGTGTTGATTATCAATATTTGCATTGGACTACTGATAATCAAACAGTGGCTGCTAAAACTCAGAAAAAACAGTGGTTTGGTAAGGAAGAGGGTTATTTCCATGTTGTAAATAGTTCCCTTTCCTCAGGAGCACAATTCCCTCATCGTAGACCCCACCAATGACATCCGAATCATTGGGGTCATCACTGTGACGGTGTTGCTGGGCATCTCCCTGGCTGGCATGGAATGGGAGGCCAAGGTAACCCTCTCTCCTGCTCACATTTTTCTCCTGGGCTGATAAGAGCTGTCCCTGCTGGCCACCAGGCATCTGAGGAGCAGAGGATGCCTGTAGCTCCCCAAAAACAGGCATGGATTTCTCCAAATACATTCTTCACTCTTTCTGTGCCCCAATGCCCAGTTCTTCAGCTGGCTCTTTCTGGTCTGGCAGGCACAGATACTGTTCTTCCTGGTCATCTTGGTTTCCTTCATTAACTACCTGGTGGGGACAGTGATCCCAGCCACTGCTGAGAAGCAAGCAAAGGGCTTCTTCAGCTACCGAGGTGGGTCCACCCAGACTGGGGTTGCACTCAGCAGGTCCAAGTGCATCTCTGCAGCCTGGCTCTTTGCTGCAGTTTGGGGAGAGCACCAAGCTAGTGCTAATGTGCTTTAGCCAGGAAAAAAGTAGCCAAGAGGCCTTAAATGCTTCTCCTTTGCTTCCTCCCCAGCTGATATCTTTGCTCAGAACTTTGTGCCCAACTGGCGTGGACCTGAGGGCTCCTTCTTTGGCTTGTTTTCCATCTTCTTCCCATCCGCAACCGGCATCCTGGCTGGGGCCAACATTTCAGGTGACCTGAAGGTGGGTTGTGACTCTTGCTGCCTGAGCCAGTGTTTCTCAGGGCTCAAGTCCTTTTTTCCCTGGGGCTTTCATTTTGATCCAACCTTTGGACTTTATTTCTTATGGAAACTTTGGGCTCAGCCAGGAGATGCTCTGTGGCTTTGTGATACAGTGAATTAAAATTCCTCCTGTACAGCAGCCACAAATAAGCTGCCTACATTAGCACTGCTGCTGGAAAGCTGTCTTACATATCTCTGCAACTCCCTTGGGCAGGATCCTGCCATGGCCATCCCCAAGGGCACCTTGATGGCTATCTTCTGGACCACGATGTCCTACCTGGTGCTTTCTGCTACCATTGGTAAGTGGGGCTGGGTGGGTGGGCTGGCCCCTACCCTAAATGGGTGGCCTGGGAGGATGCAGGTGTGTAGGAGCCAGGAGCAAGCTGTGGACACTGGCACTGATATCCCAGTGTGAGTGCCACAGGTGCCGGACCTTGTTACCCCCACATGGGGCAAAGTCATCTTGGGTGGGCAGTGGAGCTCCTGGCATTGCTCAAAGCCCCATGGCAGGGACCTGGGAGTTGTCACAGGCAATGGGATGTGGGGCTGGGCTTCCTGAAACCATGGAGAGGTTCCAGCCCTGCTCTGGCCCTGTGTGTCCCCCAGGTGCCTGTGTGGTCCGAGACGCCTCAGGCAGCCTGAACGACAGCGTGGCCGTGGGTTCTCCAGGCTGTGAGGGGCTGGCCTGCAGCTTCGGCTGGAACTTCACTGCCTGTGCCCAACAGCAGAGCTGCCGATATGGGCTCAGCAACTACTACCAGGTACTGCTCAGAACCATGGCCAGCCCCTGTTCCTGCTCAGGTCTGTGCTGCAATGGATGGCTTTCCCAGGCAGCTGCATGCCTGGCACTTCCCTGCCATCCTGGGGGCACCCATGCTCTTGAAACAGCCATTTTTTAACAGGAAGGCACTAGGTGGTGGGCTTTTGGATGTGGCTGGACTTTGCTGCCTGGATAATGTTAAAGGAAATGCAGCAGGATGGGGCCTAGGGCTGGAAATCCCTCAGGGTTGGGGTGGAGGTTGGTGCACCGGAGATGCTGGGGTTCCTGATCCCCTGGTTTTCATGCAGAGCATGAGCATGGTGTCTGGATTTGGCCCCCTCATTACAGCAGGAATCTTTGGTGCTACCCTCTCCTCAGCATTGGCCTGCCTTGTCTCAGCCCCCAAAGTCTTCCAGGTGAGGGGGTGGTGTCTGCATACCCCAGCTCCTCTCCCTGAGCTCAGCAGTGGGTGATGCTCCTTGGTGCAGGGCTCTGCATCCATGAGCAGCCCTGGGGCAAGGAGGATGCTGGTGCCAACACAGGGCATGGCTCCAGTTTGGCCCTTGCTCTTAGGGATACTGGAGCCACCATGGCACTGCGCATCTCGTGTCCCTGGCACAGCCTGCTATCCCCACTGTGTCTCTCTTTGCAGTGTCTCTGCAAGGACCAGCTCTATCCTCTCATTGGCTTCTTTGGGAAGGGCTATGGGAGGAACAGCGAGCCCATCCGTGGCTACATGCTCACCTATGTCATTGCTGTTGGCTTTATCCTCATCGGTGGGTGCTTGCTGCCCCAGTACCCTCCTGCAGCCTGCCACCAGCAGGGTGGCTCTGTCCCCACCACTGACAGCTCGCTCTCTTTCTCCCCTTCCCACAGCCGAGCTCAATGCCATCGCCCCCATCATCTCCAACTTCTTCCTCTGCTCCTACGCCCTCATCAACTTCAGCTGCTTCCACGCCTCCATCACCAACTCCCCAGGTGGGCTGTGCCCGCCAGCCGTGCCCTGCGGCGGCGGCTCCCGGTGCGGCTCCCCCTCCCGGCAGCGGCTCTCTGTGTGTGTGTGTTTGCGTGCAGGCTGGCGACCCTCCTTTCGGTATTACAGCAAGTGGGCTGCACTCTTTGGAGCTGCTGTCTCAGTGGTGATCATGTTCCTGCTGACCTGGTGGGCAGCCCTCATTGCCTTCGGCATCGTCATCTTCCTCCTGGGATATGTCCTCTACAAAAAGCCAGGTGGGTGGTAGTAACCTGGCACTGGTGATGCTCCAGAAGGTGTCTGGCCCTGTTGCTAATCCATCCTCCTCATGCAGATGTCAACTGGGGCTCCTCCATGCAAGCCAGCTCCTACAACATGGCCCTCAACTACTCAGTGGGGCTGAGCGAAGTGGATGAGCACATCAAGAACTACAGGCAAGGGCAGCTCATTGCAGTGATGGGCATGGAGGGAATGGGATAAAGAGCCAGCTCCAGCCTCCTTTAAACCCAGGGAGGCATCATGCCCATGGCCACACCCTCACCACCACCCTCAGTAACCAGGAGCTACAGCAAAATGTGTCTCTTTAAAATCCCATGTGTGTGCCATGTACGGTAGAAATCCGGGCAAACCCTGCCCTCCCTGTACCAGACAGACACAGACACATTGGTCTCATCTGATATAAAAAGACCAAAGAGTGAAACTGGAGCCTCAGGTCACATGTTTTCTCATTCTAAAGATGCTCCCTATGGCTGCCACTGGCCAAGCATGGGAGAAGAAACATGGCTCATTCCAAAAGGGCTGGATGCCTCCAAATTACTATTCCTCACTCCCTTTTCCCCCTGCCTGCAGACCACAGTGCCTGGTGCTGACTGGCCCACCCAACTTCCGCCCTGCACTGGTGGATTTTGTGGGGACCTTCACCAAGAACCTCAGCCTGATGCTCTGTGGCAACGTGCTGATTGTGAGTCACCTGCAGGAGCTGGTTGGTTCCTTGTCCTGGGGGCTCTGGCCACCAGTGGGTGGAGGGCTGGGGAATCTGGTTGCATCCTGGTGGGCTCACAGGGTGGAGGTTGAAATGTGCCCACTTGTGTGCTGCTGGATGATGAAATGTGTCAACTGGAAGCCCCTCTGAGTTATTAAGCAATATTGGTGAAGCATCACGATGTCCCTGTGGGCTTATGGCTTCTCTTTGCCAATTAATTGCAGAAGATTTGGAAGGATGAAGTAGTTGCTCAGACCACAGGGGGGTCCTGCAGCCCTGCAGACTCCAGAGCAATTGGGTGCAGTAAGAACCAGCTCATCTGCACCCACAGGACTGTTGGGATTGTGTGCACTGGCTGTTGACTCCCTGGATTCACTGGTTTTCTTGGCTGTGATTACGACCTCCCATGTGTGCAGTGGTTACATCCACCTCTTACCAATGATTTGGGAAGAGAGGAGCTAGAAGTCCTTGGTGGCAAGACCATCAGTTGGAAGGGGCTGCCTGAGCTCCTGCTCCTGATTCCTGCAGGGCCCACGGAAGCAGAAGATGCCGGAGTCCTGGCTGATGGCAGATGGCCACACTAAGTGGCTAATGAAGAGGAAGATCAAGGCTTTCTACACAGATGTGGTGGCTGAGGATCTGAGAAGTGGTGTCCAAATGCTCATCCAGGTACAGCCATCACTGGCCTTCCAGCAGCAGGGTCCCTCCTCTTTGTCACATCCTGGGGGAGTTCTGACCTCCCTCCACGATCTCCAGGCACCCCCCTGTGTTGCTCCCCCATGGAGTGGACGGACACCACCTGTGTCCGTCTGTCCCTGCAGAAGGGTCTCATGGGGACATCTATCCATAGGCTGCTGGCCTCGGGAAGATGAGACCTAACATCTTAGTGCTGGGCTACAAGAGGAACTGGCGGACGGCATCTCCCCAGAGCCTGGAGGACTACGTGGGCATCCTGCAGTACGGCCACACTGGCTCCTCCACCTCTTGGGGACACTGGCAGCTGGTGGTGGCCCACTGACAGCTGCAGTCACGTGCTCAGGGTCCAGCTGGGCTGACAGTGCACCCTCCATTAACTCCCTCTCTTCCCTCCTTCCAGCGACGCATTCGATTTCAAGTACGGCGTGTGCGTAATGCGGATGAAGGAAGGGCTGAACGTTTCCCGAGTGCTGCAGGCACATGGTAGGTGGCTTTGGTTGGCCAGGGATGCACAGAGACATGGAGCTGTGGGGTGTGCCAGCCAGCACCATGTCCCCAGACAAAGGCCACAGTGCTGGCAGGACATCACTCCTGTGCTGGGATCAAAGGGATGGGGACAGTGAGGCACTGCTGTGCTGCCCTTGCTCCTCTCCTCCCTCCTCAGTTAACCTCACGTTCGAGGCAGCAGAGCACCCCGAGAATGGCACTGGCAGCAGAGCAGCCCCAGGCACAGGTAGGTTGGTCCTGCCTTGTGATCCCCCGGAGCATCCCCAGCTCTGAGGATTATTTTGCAGGCGAGGTGGGGGTTTCAAGCCCTGGGGAGCAGGACTGGGACCAGGAAGAAGTGATGCCTTTAATCTGTGGCTGGTGGTGCCCTTTGCTGATACCAGGACCCTCTTGCCCTAGCAGCAGACCCCACCACCTTGGCCAGTGAGCAGCAGGCAAGCACCATCTTCCAGAGCAAGCAGGGCAAGAAGACCATTGACATTTACTGGCTCTTTGATGATGGAGGTAACCTTCACCTTCCATCTGTCCAGATAATGTGAGCCCAGCACCTCCACTGTGGTGCCTAGGAGAGCTCAGTCCTGCCAAATGGTGCCAGGACATCCCTGGCCCTTGGCACCAAGGAAGGAAGCACTGGTGAGCCTGGGGCTCACTGCTGCATTCCCACCGGGTGTTCTGGGGCCAGGTCTCACGCTGCTCATCCCCTACCTGCTGGGGCGCAAGAAGCGCTGGGGAAAGTGCAAAATCCGGGTGTTTGTCGGCGGGCAGATCAACAGGATGGACGAGGAGAGGAAGGCGTAAGTGCTGGTGGCCACTGCAGCTCTTGTCCACTGTCACTGTCCTGTGGGTGGTGACACAAGCTGCTTCCCATCCTGCTGAGCCCTCCCAGCTTTGCCATAATGGGATCTGTGAGCTCTGACCTGGCTGCTTTGCCTCATTTCTCTGGAAATCAATGTGGCTGCAGAGTGGGAAAACCCAAAGTGCAAACTGACGCCAGCAGCAGGGTTCTCTGCTGTGGCAGGTCCCGGTCAGAGCTACCATTCCCTGCTAACTTTGGGGAAATCTGTCCTTTTCTCTCCATTAGGATTGTCTCTCTACTGAGCAAGTTCCGCCTCGGCTTCCATGAGGTCCACATCCTCCCTGACATCAACCAGAAACCCCGGCCAGAGCAGTAACCACTCCCCTTCCCTTCCCCGTGCCCCCACAGTGCCCCCAAACCTGCCCAGACCCTCTTCCTTGGCACTGTCTGCTTGTGTTGCAGCATCAAGCGATTTGATGAACTCATCGCTCCCTTCAGGCTGAACGATGGTTTCAAAGACGAGGCCACAGTGAACGAGATGAGACAGGGCTGTCCTTGGAAGATTTCTGATGAGGAGGTCGATAAAAACAGAGCCAAGGTAGGACCAGTGCCAGGGGAGATCCTGCAAAGGGTCTCCTGCTTTTTAGACAAATTTAGTCTTTCTGGAAACCATTATTTTGTGTTTCTCGATGCTCTTTGCTCCACAGTCACTCCGACAAGTGAGGCTGAATGAGATTTTGCGGGATTACTCACGGGATGCAGCACTCATAGCCATGTAAGTGCCAGTAATGCCCTCACGCCTGTTTCTTGCCCCATGGGAATCATCCCTCGGGATGTTCACCCCTCCCTGGGTGGGGAGGTCCTGCACGGACACCCTGATTCTCTGGTGAGAGTGCTGCACCACAGGGAAAACCCTTGGAAGACACCACGGGCTCCAGCTGGGGTCCTGTCGGGTGGGAGGATGTGGTGTTGGCCCTTTTTAGGGAATTAACCTGCACTGGACTGACGGGGCTGTGTCGGGCTCGGTGCCGGCCCTGCCTCACGCCCCTCCCCGCTGTCTGCAGCACTCCGCCCATCGGCAGGAAGGGCCGCTGCCCCAGCTCCCTGTACATGGCCTGGCTGGAGACCCTGTCTCAGGACCTGAGACCCCCCATCATCCTCACACGAGGAAACCAAGAGAACGTGTTGACCTTTTACTGCCAATAAAGCCTCCTGCATTCCTGATGACTTGGGGTGTGAATTTTTCAGCTGCCACCCTCTTACAAATGTTTGTTTGCCCCATCTCAGGCTCTGTAGGTTGTACATCCATAAACAGCAATGCTGGCCCTGCAGTGCAGGGTTTAGCCAGAGCCAGGCAGGGGAGCTGTGGGCTCCTGCACCTGCACGCCCAGGAGAGGCCACGTGCTGTGCAGGGACTGAATGCTGGCCCAGCAAAGCCACTGGCCCAGGGTGGAACAGCCCCAGGGACTGGGAGCAGGTCAGCACCAAGCCTAGGGGCTGCAGGGCCCCAGCATGGCCCCTCAGGGACAGGGACAACAGCTAAGCCTGTCCCCAACAATTGAGCAGCAGTGAGAGGTCACCTCAGATTGTGGTGCCTGGCTGCAGGTGCAGGTCCAGCTCCTATGCAGACAACATTTACCAGCAGAACCAGGACAATTCTGGTGCAGATGGCTCCAAGCAAAGCAGGAGTGCAGCTCATTTGCTAAAGCAGAACCCTTGTCATGCTGCAGAAGAAACACACAACACTGATTCACCACAAGAGTTACAGAATTTACTGATAATCACCACCAGGATTAGGAGTGTCAGTAGAAAAATAAAATGTACAGATTTTCAATCGTACAAAGATTTGTTCATGACAGCTGCAGGTGTGTGCAAGAGGAAGCCAGGTGGGGGCAGAGGGGATGTCACACACAGGGAGCCTCAGCATGTGTCGGTGTTCCTCCAGGGCAGCTTCTCCAGAAGGTGTTTCCTTAACCAGCACACAGGCTGGGCTCCCCAGCAGAGGCTCACAGCACTGCTGAGCCCAGGACACCTCAGTGTTGATGTTTTTGCCAGCTCTTTGCAGTTTTTGACAAGTTTGACTGAGCAAAGTCTACCAATACCTGATGAAAATTGAAGGGATTCCTCCACACGGCTCACTTGGAATAAAGGAATGGAAAGGGAAGGCCAAAGCAATGAGAGGAGGAAACTGCCACCAGTGCTTCAGCTCAAGGCTACTCCTCCTTTCTGTTTAGCTCTGGTTTTACTGGAGAGGGAGGTTGCCAGCAGAGTGCAGGATGCTCTGTGAGCACCAAGGTGACACAAAGAACTTGCCTCCTGTGCTCATGTGTCCAGACAAATCAGCTGATTGATTGTTCACCTTTTATGCAAGAATTCCCTGAAAATTTCACAGCATCCAGGTATAGAGAGACATTGCCAGCTCCAAACACTCCAAACAGGGTCAAGCTGCCAACTCTTCAAGTAAACCAGAACCCCCTCAAGAGAGACTCCCAGAGATCCCAAGAGACAGAAAATGGGAGGTTTTCAGTTCACCCAGCACTGAGTGACTTTGCTGAGCAGTTTTCACTTGTTCTGAGCTCTGCAACAGCCCCATTTGTGTCCTGCACCCCTCAGCCCTGTTCCTGCAAGGAAACCTCCTCTTGCTGTGCATGGGGCACATGGATAAAGTGCTTTCTCAGTTGCAATCAGCTTAATGGCTATTGAGTGGTGCCAGGCACCAGTCCAGGGTGAAGGAGAGCACAGCAGCTGCTCAGGACATTGGTGTCTGCTGTCACCTGAAAGGTAAAGCCAGACCCACCCTATTCAAATTCCATGAGATACTTTTAATCCATCCAGGAAAACACAGGAAAACTCCTGTAAATTAAACTGTGCACTCTGTACACATGCTGAAACCCGAAGTGGGAAGGGGGAAAAGAAAGAAAGCTTATTCCTTCTTTTTCATTGTTTCTGCCCTGGCAGGAAGACTGGCTCTCTGCAAGCAGCACAGCACTCAGGGCTCTCCACAGATCCAGGATTTAGTGTATGTTACACCACTTGGACCTCACCCACCTAAGCAGAGGGATTCACATTAAATTATTTCCTAAACTGTGCATCTATACTCCCTGAATTAACGTAGGCTAAAATTTAGAGTAATCTCAGTTAGTAGCTCCTGCAAAACACCTCCTACCATTGACAGACCACTCCTGAGGAGTCAGTGCACAGAGAAACCCTTTTCCATGATAAACACAGTACCCTGCTGAAGGGTACAGAATCAATTTAGTTTAGAAAAGCTCTCTAAGATCCAGTCCAATCTTTGACTGGTCACCAACTCATCATCCAGACCATGGCACTAAGTGCCACCTCCAGTCATTCCAGCACTGAGGAGATGGCAGATAAATGGCCCTAGGAAATGCTGCAGGTACCAAAGGGACTGATTTGGAAACCAGAGGAATTCAATGAACACACAGATGGGAACTGTCCCTGAAAGGCTGCACACAGACAGTGCTTCCCTCTGCAGCCCACACGTGTGAGCTGGGCACACACACAGAGCACAGCAAACCCCTGGGGGTGCCTGCCCTGCCCAGCCACATCCTGGAATTCAACCTCAGCTTCCCCAAGAACCCAGCCCCAGGAAGCACCCAGTGAGCTGCTCAAGTGCCCCAGCCATGCAGCACAACTCGGGCACAATGCAGAGCTACCAATTAGTTAAAAGTCACTTAAAAGCAAAACAAACTCAAACACTTCATGAGGAGACAGTGCTGCCTGTGCAGAAGGGTTGATTTGTGTTCACATGGACACAGGAACCAGCCAGGCTCCTGCCAGGAGCCCTGCAGCTCTCCCAGCCCTGGCACACTGTGGGCTGGATGCTGAAAGCGTGGCACAGTCCCTGCACTGGGGACACCCAGTCACAGCCCAGCCTGGCCAGGCAGCTCTCAGCAGCAGCAGGGATTTTATCCAAGCTGGATAAAAGTGCCACTTCCAGACCAGAGCAGGGACCCAGCTCCAGCACACCAACATGAACAGCCCCAGCAAGTCAAAGGAGAACAGGGGTCTTTGAAAACATAAGTCTCCTTCAAAGCCTGAGGAGAGCTGTGCACACCTGGGCTTTCTGGAGTGCCCATTCCACTCTGCTTTGCCTCTGGGCAAAACATTCACAGGGCCAGAAGAGCTTTGCTGTAATAAAATTCACAAAATCTCTTTTATACCAGTCGTTTCCCCTGTGCAGCATTCACAGCCAGAGCTCCCAGACACAAATCTGCACTCTCATCCATCTAAAACGAGTTTTCCTTTTGCTGCTCCCAAATCCACTATGGCTATCACCTGGTATTAAGAAGTTTGGGCCAGAAAGAAAACAATTTTTTAATTTAAAAACTGGCATTAAAAGAGCTTCAGGTTCACTGAAAACCAAGCAACAAAGTGGTGAGTGAGCTCTGAGGACACAATGTCACTCTGGTCCTGTTCCTGCCCCAGCACACCTGGTGCCCCATTTTAGTCATGTCCTGTTACCACAGTCCATCACTGGTGACAGGTACCTGGGTCTCCTCCTCTGGGAGCCATCTTCCTACCCTCCAGAGAAATAAAGCTTCACTTGGCACTTAATGTTACCAAAAAGTAACAAAATTCACAATTTAAAAATTTCAAGCCAGGCTGGAGGCAAGAGCGAGCCGTCCCAATTCCTTAAATCAGCAGAAGAAACACAAGGCTGGAGCTGTGCTCCCTGTGCTTTGTTCTGAGGCAGCAGGTCCTGTGCTCCCCCTCTGGTTTGTGCTCTCCAGAGGAGCTACAGAGTGGCCAGGATGCGCAGGAAGGAAACCACCACCACACAGAAGGTCTGGCCCACGCCAAAAATGAGCGCCTCAAAGGGAATCATTTTTTTCCCTGCAGCTCTGTAAACTCCAGCAATGGCAGCACCTGTGGAGAGGGGGAAAAGCCAAGACATGAATGTGAGACAGCTGCTGTGCACAGGGATGAGGGGGAGCCTCAGGATGTGAGGCTGGGACAGAGAACAGCAGGGTCTGAACCTCTCCCTGCTCACCAGCAGGCAGGAACGCTGGGCTGGGGATGGCTGACAAACCTCAGCCAGGAACCAGAGCGTGCTGGTGGCAATGGGAGAACTGGTGCTGAAACTCCGCTGGGCCTCCAGCAGCTGTGGGGGCTGGGGTGGTTTGGGACACACCTTTGTCACACGATCCCACAGGCTGCAAACATTACCCAGGTCTGGGCACTGACACCAAACTTCGGAGAGATTTTCCTCCAGGCGCTCAGAAATGTGAAAGCCCCTTGGCTCTGCACCCGCTGGGCACGTCTGGTATGCCCGACACGGGGTCCAACCCTTTCAAACGTGCGGCAAGGGGGAAATAAAGCCAGAAGGGAAATCTCCATCCCGCGGACCATGCCCCGCGCTCCCGAAGTTAACCTGTGATCCCCGCAGCCCCCGGCCCTGCCGTACTTGTGAGGGTGCCGGCGGTGATGGGTCCCACGATGCCCATCAGCAGCACGCTCACGGACATGAACCGGCCGTACTTGTGGTGCCGGAGCGTGAAGAGCGCAAGCAGCGCGGCCGGGACGTGGAAGGCAAGGGAGGAGACGACTGCCCACAGGAAGACGCCGTACCACATCTCTGCGGAGAGAACGGTGTGAGGGCGGCCCGCGGCCCGCAGGCCTCCAGCGGCCCCGGCGGGCGGAGGCCGCTCCGGGCAGGGAGGTACCTGGGAAAGTGGAGAGCGGGCTGGAATAGGTGGTGGTGCCATTGCCCACGCGGGGCACGAGGCGAAGGCTGAGGATCTGCTGCAGGAGCCCCCCGCCACCGCCGCCCGCTTCGCCGCCGTCCATCCCCGCACCCGCCCCGCCGCCATCCGCCACCGCCCCTTCCGCCCACCGCAGCCAATGGGAAGCGCTGTAAGATGATAGACATGGCTTTTCGCCAATCAGCGCTGGTCTCCGGGCAGACGGGCCCCGCCCCGACCCCGCGCTGCCATGGGAACGGCTGTGGGCCGCAAGGAACGCTGGGAGTGCCGGCGGGACGCTCTGGCCCGCTGGCGGACTCTCGTCTCTGCTCCCCGCGCGCGGCGCCGCCCCGGAGGCGCGGCCGTTCTTCCTGCCCGCCAGGGGGCGCCCGCGGGCGGCGGCGGCGCTCTGGGCGGCGCGGGCGGGAGCAGCGAGGCGGCGGGGCCGGGCCGGGCCGGGCCGCAGCATGTCGGGCTCGGAGTCGGAGCAGGAGCAGGAGCTGGAGCTGTACTCCTCGGCCGACGATGACGATTACGTGCCCTCGGGTGAGTGGCGGCGGGCGGGAGGCGGCGCTGCCGGCGCCCCCGGCGCTCACGGTGTGTGCTTGCAGGTGCGGAGTACAGCGAGGATGATGAGAGCGAGCTGGTGCGGGAGGAGGAGCCGGCGGGCAGCCCGCGGCCGGCCCGCGGCAGGAGGAGCCCCCGGCGGCCCGGCAGCAGGTACGGCCCTGGGAACGGAGAACGGGAAACGCCGCGCTGCGGTCCGGGGTAGGGGCAGGAGCGGAGAAGTTCGGCCCGACAGACAACGTGTCTGAAAAGCCTCCCCAGCAGGAGTTGTTTATATTAGCGTTCTTCAGCGCAAGGCACGCACAGACGGGGTTTGTCACGTTGATATAAACATATACAGACTTTAGTTGAGGTTGGTTTCTATCCAGCCCAGGTTCTCCTCCCCTCCTGGCTACTGCATTATCCCAGAGCCACAGGACCCTGGAATGGTTTGGGTTGGAAGGGACCTTAAAGACCACCTTGTTCCACCCCTGCCATGGGCAGGGACACCTCCCCCTAGACCAGGTCACTCAAAGCTCCATCCAACCACTGAACACCTCCAGGGATGGGGCAGCCACTGGCCAGCCTGTACCAGTGTTTCAGCACATTATATACTCCCAGAAATGCATGCAAAGGGGCCAGTTCACTTCAGGGGCACTGCCTGCATCAGTCCCACTGTATTTTCTGAGCAGCAGCATCTTTAAATAAAATACATACACTCCAAGGTTAAGAGAGAGCCTCTCAAATTGGATGTGTTAGTAAAAATATGAAATATTATGTTGCTTCACCCAAGCTTGCAGTTAATCTCTGGAATAGTGTTGCAGCAGCTCCATATACGTTTTTTTTCTTCTTTTTTGGCATCTGCTTTCAGGAAGAGGAAGAAAGGAGGTCTCTTGTTAGAGGCAGATGAGAAAGAGGAAGAAAAGGCCCAGCAGAATGGAGAGGAGCAGAAAGAGGAGGAAGTGGATGATGTAGAGCAAATAAAAAGAAGAAAAGAAGAAGAAGAAAAAAAGAAAGAGGATGCTCTTTGGGCCAGTTTCCTCAGTGATGTAGGACAGAAGCCCAAAGCTGTGGCTGCCACACAAGGGACACAAATCAAGAAGGTAAGGGGGACCTGGGCCTGTACTCAGGGAGGGTGGGAAGGGCCTGGAGGTTAGAGCATTCTCCCTTGGTCCTGGCTGGTGTCAGGTGTTGGGCAGAGCTGGGAGAGGCTGGGGGTGCCCCTGCTCCCTCTGCTTTCAGCACATCCCCTGAAGGGACAGGCTGCAAGGTGCTGGTTTCCTTCCAAATGTGAAGGTGGTGCTGCTTTTGGAGCTGTCAGCATCTTGGAGTGTCCTACAGAGCCCTGCTGGCTTCCCTTCCTGGGCCTGGATGCCTCCTGATACAGCAATGAAGAGCTTTGGACTGAGTTGTGCATGGGGGCACAGCTCTCCCTGAGGCTTGTGCTTTTCCGGATGCTTAAAAAAATATTTTAAAAAGAGGATTTGCGTGTCTGTGTGAGTGGGGGAACAAGAGGGGTCTGTGCTGGGCTCTCTGTGCCTCCATCCTCATGGAGGGGGTCTGGAACCTGCTGCATTTTGCACGTTGGTAACAAGATTGAATCTAGCTTTCTTGTGTCCTTTGTAAGCCCCAGTAAGGTGCTCTCAATGTGCAGAGGTTTTTCTGGAGAGAGAATTCAGTGTGTGGTAGCAGTTAGAAAGGATTTGGTCCTCAGTAAAACCAGGTGCATGTGTTTGTCTGTCAAAACCTTTCATGCTTTAGGTGGTAGAAGGGAAGAATGTACCACAAGTGAGCCTCTGTTGCTAGAATTAGCAGTGTGGGGTTTTTTAGATGGTCAGCCACAATAAATGTTCAGTAACAGAAGACAGGAGTCTCCCTGGTGAGTACAGTTCTGACTGTGTGAAGCTTCTTTCCATGACTCTTGGGAGCTTGTGGAGCAAGTGTAGTTTTGTAGTATTTGATTGCAGCTTTTGGAAGGAGAGTCCTTTCATCTCAGCCCTCCTGCTTCTCCTTAGTACTGCCTGAGCAGCTGAGGGGGTTACTTGTAGAGTCAGAGGGGAGAAGTGAACATTTTCTTCTGAGCAGTTCTGCTTTTATGGGCAGGTTGCTAAAATGTGAGATACCTTTGAAAGTTCCTCCATAGCCTGGAATAATTCATGGAGACATGCAGTTCCTCTGTTCTCCTTGTGAACTTCTTGGGCTTGCATGGCCTTCCAGAAGATCTCTGTGGTGTGTGGTTGATTTAGATCAAGAATTTGGGTTTTGTTGTGGTAACTTACAGTGGTTGAGGTTTTTATGTATCCTTTTAGCAGCTGTAGCTGTGACTGAGTAAATTAAGAGGCACTGCTGACAAATTGCTTGATAAAGATTTTTCCTTCTCAAATAAATGAGATATTATTGACAAGTAGGGAGATCAGCACTGCTTTTTCTGCTGATGAGTTTTGTTATTCTCTGTTCTTGAGTAAAATTAAACATACTTTAGTGGAATTCACTTTGAGAGAACCAAATCTCCAGGCTTTTGCTTTCTGAACCACTGCCATGTATTCTTGCTCCTTCCTGCATTTATTACAATTTCACTTCTTGTTTTAGTTTGTTTTGATCTTAGACCTTCAATGGCAGCCTGGAACCAAAATGGGGAATTTCATTCTGGTGGAATGAAATTTATTTATTTCTTTTGCCTCGTCTGTGTGTGACTTGCTGTGACCACCACTCTGAATTGCAGTGCTACCCAAGGTCTGTGTTGGGCCCTTGGCCCTTTGGAATAATAACTTGGCTTGGCTCCACAAATATATTGTTTTGCTTTCTCCTCCCTGTATTTTGTAGACTGAAGAAGAGAACAGTGGGAATAAGCCTCAGGAGAAGCCAAAAGATTCAGGAAAAGTGACAATCACCAAAACATTCGATTTTGCTGGTGAGGAAATCAAGTAAGTTGGCAGATGTGATGTGTCCATTGTGGGCCCAGTGCAAGCTGAGTGCTGGGGCAGGCTGGAGCTGGGCTCTGAGGCACAGTGGGTCTTCTTTACACTGATTCTTTCTTTTATTGTGAGCACACAGAGATCTCAGGGAAAATGAGGCCAAAATTTTCCTGCATCAGAGCTTCAGAGTATCCTTATATACAGACCTCAGTCTTTACTCAACTTCATAGCACTCATAAATGTAATTCAGATTCACTTAGGCTTCCCCATCTGGCCAGTGTTTGTAATGGTTGGCAGAGCTCCCTGGTGGCTCTGTCACTGGGAAGGTTGAGACAAGGAGGGAAGCACATCTGGTCCCACAAGGATGAGGGTAACACATTTTACTCCTTCAGCCCAGTCCAGGTTCTGTGCTGCAGGCAGGATTATTGGCTGGCACTTTCCTGGTGATGTTCACAATCCACAATAAAGATTTGCAGGCAGTAAGAGGTGTTGTTCTGAGCAGACTAACAGCTGAGTGCTTTTGCCTCTGAAACAGCTGCAGCCAAGGGGATGGGCTGGGTAAAATCCTGCTTTAGGCTGAGTCTGGCTTACAGGAGGCCTCTCAGCTGTGCTGCAGGAAGGGCCAGGTGTTTGATAAATGTGTAAAACCAGAACTGAGGGGCCTGGCTGAACCCACCTGAAATCTGACTGCCCTGTGAACTGCTGGTTCTTATCTGGGGATGTTATTTCTATGTAGCAGTAAATGTGGTTTTGTCAGAGTGACTTGGCCCGATTGGTGTGACAGCAGAGGGCAGCAGTTCCCAGCAGTAGCACTCGCCCTGCCTAAATCTGCAGGAGGAGGCAGAGCTGGGGCTTCTGCTGCTCTTGCTTTTCATGTTAGCCCTGCTGCCTGAGCTGTTTGAAAAATCTGAGGAGAGCTGTGAGCCATAGTAGGGACTTTGCTACTTCCCTGGGCAAGTCAGACCATAGGAATAGGAATACCCCTCACTCACTGATGGACTTCATTCACTTTGTTCACTGGCCTTTGAAACATTGGTTTATGTGAAACATTGCTTTATGTGAACAGAAGTTGCTCATGGATTCTAGTCACTGATTTTATGCTTTTGACACCAGGATCTTATATGTGGTTTCTTAAGAACTGTAACTAAGACAAAGACATATTTTCCTGCACCAGTTCCTTTTCTAGTGTTCTTTGTACTGCTCAGTGCTTACTGTTTCCCTTAGGAAACTGCAGAGGAATCAGCAGAAATTTCTACCAAGTTTTGATGAAATAGGCAATAGCTGGAGCCTGGGTGACAATGAGACTGTAATTCTGCAAGCACCAAGGCTAATGCATGCTTTGTTTACAGTAGTTATTAAATCAGTTGGTTACAGAAGCAGCAACAGAAGGTTTGCAGTGAGGTCTGGAGCTCTGTTTTCTGCTGGTACCAGAGTTACAACAAAATCATGTTCTTGAGCTCTTTGATAACAGAAAAATCCTTTAACATTTTTTGCCCCCTTGATCTTTGTGATGTGCAAAGCTGATTCTTTTCTGTTGTTTGCTACATCTTGCTTCTTTAAGGGGGTCACACTGTTAGCTGTGGGTAGGGTACAAGGTGTGCTTGCTACTCACAGCTGCTGGTGCTTTCCCCTAATGGCAGTAGGTGAGGCCCAGAGGGTTTCTCTTTCCTCAGACTAGCTGGAGGTGTCTTTGCACCCCCCAACATCTGCAAATGCCCTGAATAACCAACCCTCATTTCCTTGCCTGGGGAAGCAGCTGGCAAATCACTGCTTATAAAAAGGCACCACACGGTAGGGGTGTGTGTGTGTGCATTTCTGCACTGAAGGAACTGAACTGAGAGCTGTCTCTGCTGCTTGCCTTTCTAAATGGTTTGAGGCTACTGTTGAGTGATGCTCCTTTGAAACCTTGAGGAGAATTTAGATCAGTGTTTAAGCAGTGAAAGATTCAGGGCACAAATTTTCAGTCTGCTCACTGAAGCTCTTAACAGAAGATCATTTAGCCCTGATCTCCTGTTGCAGAACAATTTATTTTCTCCTGTAAGATGATGGTATGATTTTTCTGGCCTGATTGAAGTAGCAGAAGTGGTTTGAAAGTGATCTCCAGCTACAGGGCTATACTGGAATAGTAAAGGGGCTTTGTGTTGTCAGCTCCCCTGTAGGTTTTTGCTGCACTCAGTGTCTGTTTTGATGAGTCCATGCTTGTATCAGTTGCTAGTGCTGAACTTCAGCTTTGGAATGTTAAGAATTAACAATGACCAAACGAAGATTTTAATTTAGTGTCTTTTTCTAATTTAAGAAAATACATTATATAATTTTGCCTTGTAAAACTAAAGCTGTTGAATCCTGGAACTAGAAACAATCTTAAACTGATTGCAGTGCTTTCCAGTTGGGACTTTTTTGTCTGCTTTTCTTGTCTCCCTAATGTTAAACAAATTAGGAGCAGCAGGTGACTGTCACCCAAATGGCTGTAATTGTGGGCAGCAAGAGCAATTTGCAAAGGCAATTCAGCATCTAAATGGAAGTTCAAGACATTTCTCCCTGACAGAAGAGACTGAAACTCCTTTGAAGCCTCTGGTTTATGAACTTGCCTCACAGTGCAGGACGTGTGTTTGCCTTAATAGGGAATTGCATCCCCAGTGCCAGGGAAAAACTGTTGCCATTTGTAATTGCTTGTTTTCTCTTTAGCACTCCAAAAGGATTTGGTCCTTGGCTTTCTTTAAATCTCTGTTGTGCTCAGTGCATCAGAATGGTTTTTCTGTGCTCTTTCCATGAAAGTGAACTTTGTGTCCAGCTGGGGCTGCAGCAGAGTGGAGCTCACATACATGGAGCTGGTTTGGCCCATGGTGTCAGTGTGACAGCCTGGGGGGGAAGAGCAGAGTCAGGTTACTGATTGCTGTCAAAAACAGATTTTACTTTGAAACATCTTCTCTACCTTAATTTGGCTTGTGGAAGGCAAAACTAAGTAAAAACAGTAATGGCTTGGGTGCTGATTCAGGAATGGGAGGCCTGTGTTCAGCACCCTGCTTTATTCATATGCTGCAGATTCCAAGTTCCAGATTCCAGGCTCCAGACTAGGAGCTTTGTATTGCTTGCACATGGTTTGTGTGGTTTATAGCCAGAGCTTTACACAGGCTGTTCTTGTGGTGGGAATGCTCTCCTGCTGCTGCAGAGTTGCTGTGCTGCGCTGATGGTGCTGTGCTGTGCTGGCAGAGCTGTGCCTTGTGCTGCTTCAGTGCCTTGGCTGCTTCCCCGTGTGCAAGAACCAAGGAACCCAAAGCAAAGCTGTGAATGGGGAGGTGTTCCTGTCACAGCTCCTTTCTCACAAGGATAGGTGGGCTCCACACTGAGTGTGTGACTTGCTGCTGGATTTCAGGAATATTAAAGTTCATATATTTCTGTAAAAAAAGGTAGGCAAACTCATGTCAAAACAGTGTATTGAGCTGTTCTATGTGAGACATGAACTCCTAAAGGCTCCCTGTCATTGATTTGTGTAGGAGACCACATTTGTGACTTAGAACAGCCCCTGGGTTGCTGCTTTTTACTTGTGTGACCTCTGTGCTCTGAGGAAACAAGCTGTGCTGGTCCCTGTGCTGAGCAGAGTTGAGTGGCAGCTTTATTCTGGGTTAGGGAACATGATGGTTCACAGTGCAGCTCAAAAGTGCTAAAGAAATACCTGAGGTATCAGATTTATAACCAAATAGTTATAAGCTTAAATTATTGTAGTGATTACTGAGGTTTATACTGGCTGAATTTGGTACTACATCTGCCACAGCTAAGTATGGGTTGAAAAAGAACCTGATTATCATCTGTTACTGTTTGTAAGTGGTTATCATCTAAAATGTACCTGGACAAAACCTCATTGCTCATTCTGTGTTGCTGCTTCACAGGTTTTCAGCCTATGTCAAGGATTCAGGAAAGATTTATTCAGAGGAGATTGTTTGCAAGTTGAAATTTAAGGACCTTAAGTGGGACCTTAAGTTGAGGGGTTTAGTGGTGAAGTCCGTGACTTTTGAGCAGAAGAAGCAAAGATGAAGGGAGGTGGCTGAGAGCAGGTTCTTCTTTTGGTGTCCTGTAGAGTCACTAAGGCTTACCTTAGGCCTGGTTGGGTGAGATGGTGAGACTGAGCCCAGTCTGAGGTGTTTTCTGGGCTGCTGAGCTCTTCACCTTGGTGAGCTCCTCAGCAGAGTTGTGCAGACCTGGTGAAGGACTGATTTATTCCTTTGCACCAAGAAGTGCTGACCTCAGAGTGGAGGTGAGGTTATAATTCAGTTCTGTGCAGCTGTACAGTACTGCTGCTTTGGGATTTCTTTATGCTGCCTCTCCTTACTGAAATATTGATTTTCTGTTATTAATTTTAGCTCACCTGTGTGCTTGTTGGTTGCTATGTCCTAGACTGCTCACTATTTAGCTCTGAATCTGCTGTCCTCTTCCAGAGTTTCAACCACTTGATCCCAGACCCTTTTTAGGAGATAGCAGGTGGAAGGGGCTGCAGGAGCAACAGATCAGACACCTGAAAACAGCCTGAGCTTTCCACAGTCCTTGCTCAGGCTCTGATTCCTTATCAGTGGCTGTGATGTCCTGTCTGCTCCTTACATGGCTACTAAGACAACCAAATGTGACAAAGTTGGCAAACAAAGGGTGTGTTAGCCAAGTCTGTCACTTATTTTGTTGCTTTGAAGACAGTTAAGGTTGCTGTCTGAGCAATAGCAGCTGCTTCTGCTTTTCCCTGGAAAGCAAGAAGAGTGGAAGGAAAATCCTGGTGCTGATGATGTATTTAAGGGGAATGGGTAAAAAGAGCAGAGAATTGACTCCCACAAGTCTCAAGATTTAGAGCTGGCACAGAGGGTAATTTTTAAAACACGTAATTGTCCATCTGTGTTCTTGCTCTGTGCTCTCAGCATGACCCACTCAGACCTGTCAGGCTCACAAGCAGTGAGAGAGCCTGTGACACCATTAACCCTCTCCTTACCTTGTGGAGCTTTACAGGGATCTCAGTGGGAGAATCAATGCAAGGGCTTGGCAGCATGCTCACACTTCTTGCTGGGTGTGAATCTTGGTCATTTGTTGTGTGCTCATGGGGTTTTGAGCAATGCTGAGTGAGGCACAGTAGCTTTTAAAATCAGGAGAAAGACCAGGAGTTTGGGTGGGCATCTCTTGATGTTGTAGGTGGTGTGGTGCACATCAGATCAAGGTTGATATGCTTGATATCTTCCATGTGTGCTTTTTTGAAAAAGCTTTTGCTGTATTGCTTGTACCTGTGAGTGAGAAGGCAGGTGGGCATTACCAGAATGTCTGTCTTGCAGCCTGATATTTGGAAAGCCCTGCCTTTTCTCCAGGGGGAGAGCAAATGATACACAGCTTCCACCAGATGAGGTGGTTGGGTGTTGTCAGGCCAGACATGGAAGACAGTGAACTGAGCTAATAGGAGCAGAGGAAGGAACCACTCATATTTTTGATGTGCTTTTTGCAATGGCTTTGATTGCAGTAGCAAGGAATTGTTAGGAAAAGTAAGACAAATTAATTTCAGTGGCCCTTTGAAAAGCCACTCCTTGAGGACTTCTGTTTTGTGTTGCTGACTGGTGGTGCCAGATGTCAGTAGGGTTTTATCCTCAGTCCTCCTTGGCTGAGGTGTTCTAGAGAAATGTGTTCCTGCCACTTTCTGGTGACATACCCCTTTCTGAAGGAAGCTTGCATGGTGCAAAACCCTCGGCTTTTAATATTTTCCCAGAAATTTAATCTGAAGTGTATAAGCATGGGGATGATGCTGTGGGACCATAAGACAAATCAGACTGACCAGAATTACCTGGAACATGAATGTGACCACTGTTTAGAGGTGGCAGACTGAAAAGTGAGTGGTTGCTTTTCTACCACCAAGCACCAAAATGCTGATCTTGGCATAAAGGAGTGTAGGCAGCAGCCTGTTTCTGCCCTTATGCTGTTGTTTTTTTTAGGGGTCAAAGCATGCCTCAGCTATCCACTGTTTATATTGGCTTTTTCCAATTTAAAAAACAACTATTGATTTTTTTTTTTGAAGCCATTAAGTGAAAATACGTTACCTTTCAGGAATGACAGGGTCTCAGGGACTGGTTTTGATAACCTTTCCTCTGTGTGCATCCATTCCCTGATGCTTCAGAATTTCCCTGGGGTATACTAACATTGTTCAATGCTGATTGGCACGATGGTGGCCCAGGGATGAGGTCAGAAAGTGTGAGCAGGAGCTGTGCAGTGTGCTGGTTCACTTGTGAGCCATTTGCCTTTCTCAGAGGCAGCTGCAGAAATTGTAACTTCATATACATCAAACCTAGCCAGGACTTTAAGCCAGAACACTTGCTTCTAAAATAAATCGTGTTATGGTTTGCTTAATGTGCTTGGGAAAGGGGAATGGGCTAATGAACAGTGTCTAATCAGGATTTTCTCATTAGTAGATGTGCAGATGAGGCTTCTGCTCGGAGGGGCTGTGACTTGCAGTGTTGCTTAATAGCCCTGCCCTCACCAACATGCTGACCCCTGTTGTCTTCCTTTATCTCAACATGCCTTTGAAACTCCCAAGATGACTGAGCAGATGCCCACCTGAAAGTCACCTTTGGCTTCTAATGTGGCTCTCTGCTTTCAAGGAAATAATTTATCTATGCTGCTTTCATTTGTGTGGTTTTGCTGGTAATCAGTGTGATGAAAAAGGCTCAGCTGGGATCTCCAGGGGTAGGAGGAGTCTCAAAGCATCTCCAAAATGATGGATTGACCTCCAGATTAACTTGGCCATTTCTGGGCCTTTCAAACCTGAGGTGTCTGGGTGCTGCATTGGCTTTGGGAACTGGATGACAACTGCATTGTCTCACCTTCAGGTGCTTCAATGTATGTTCTGTGTAAGTCAGTGTAGAAATGCTTCAATAAAAATCACACCCTTTCCCAGAAGAAGATACTGTATCTTTATCTGGTAGTTTCTTTATCAGGTAGTTTCCTGGCTTTTAAAAATCTGAACACAGAAGATGCTTACTGACCTATTCAGGTCTCACAGGAGCTCTTCTGCTATTAGTAAGGGGCTCTTTGGTCCCTCTGTTCATGCCCTCATCTCAGGGGCCTCAGATCCACTCCCAGCATTTTGCTGCTTGGCCTGTTTCCCTTGTTTCCAAGCTGCTGCTCATTCCTGACAGCTCCAGGCTCAGAAAAGGGCTTTTGATCTCTGGTGAGATGCTGGCAGAGCCTGCTTTGCAGGCATTGGGCCTGGGGTTTCCCCTGCTGGAAAGTGCAGCTTGCAAGATGCATTATTTTTTTTCTGTAACTAAGAGATGGTGAAGCAAGAGGGATTCTGTGTTAGCCTGAAGGGGAGGCAGAGCTGTTTGCTGCCATACAATCTCATTAACACCTTACAGACTGAGCCAAGCTTAGTCTGGCCTTTCCCCCATGGGGATGCCTCTGCTTTGTAGTGTGTGCTGGGTCCTGTTATGATCTGTGTAACCTCTGTGTCCAGTGTTCATAGCTCTGAGTGAATTTGGAACCCCTGGCTCTTCATACCTGTGGTACTCCCGTCCTTCAGCAGGAGAGGCATCCATGGCACGAGCACTGTGCTGCCTTGGAGGGGTGCAGGGATCTGTCTGGCTTTCAGGGGATTTGCAGGTCCTGATTAATGGGGGACTGTCACACTCACACATGCAGCAGCTCATCTGCTCACCTGGATTACTCAGCTTAGAGGTGTGTTCCATAATCTTGATTTAATCCTTTTGAGAAGTACAAATTAAAACACAGGGATGCCTCAAAGATTGACATGCTAATGCATGGTGGGACTTTGAGGCAGTGTAATGGAGCTGGCTAAGGGAATATTTATCCAGTTAAGCAGGAAGAAACCTGGTACTTGGAGGTGCCAAAAGTGGGGTGAATACAGCTGCAGTCAACAAGGTGAAGGGCAGGGCTTGTGGGTCAGGTTCTCCAGGGAGCCGTGTTTGACATGGTCTACCTATTGCAAGCCCCAGTGGGAGTTTGATAACTGAGTGCTGCTACCCTCTGGGTTTAGGGAGCCTCTTGCAGAAGCTGCAAGCAGAAGTCCAAAAGGGGCCTGACAGCTTGGTCAGCATTTCAGGAGGCAGCACTGTCCATCCACTGATATTTTCCTTGCATCTCTCAAGGAGTTTTTGTCATGCAGGAGATAATGGAAAATTGGTTGTTTCCTTCAAGGCTTACAAGGTTATGCATTATTGATGTTGAAATACCATTCACCTTTGCTTGTTTTCAGGTGAGTTGGTTTGAGAAGCAGCCTGGGCTGACTGCTTGGATAGCAGCACACACCTGCTGTGAGGAGCAGCACCAGGCAGGCAGCTTGGCCCTTGCCTGGCTGCAGGAGGGCTCTCATCACATCTGATTCTTTTTAGAAACCAGCCAACAGCTTCTGTCTAGAAACCAGCCAGCTTCTTCTGCCTGTGTAGTCAGCCTACAAAATTATCAGTTATTCCAGCTTGGTCTTATCTGTGTTGCTTCAGGGAATAGGCTGAGTTTCCCAGGGAAAAGTTTCTCCCACCTGGTTTGAAGAGGAATGCTCTTTTTTTTCTGAAAGGGGGAAAAGGAATGTTTTACTTTGAAATCAGAAAAGTGATGGGGATATACTAATTTTAGCTCTCTCTGCTCTACACAGGTAATTCAACATAAAATACATACATATGCAGTGTGCAGGCAGATGTGGTCTGGAGGCTCACTTGTGTGAGGACCTAATTTCCTCCTGCAAAGTGCTGAACCTGTGCACTCCAGCATTTTCAGGACCTTGCAGGCTGGAGGATCTGCCTCTCATGCAGTGTATCTGTTTGTGGAAGGCACCTGGGACATTGCAGCTCAAGCACAAAAGTCCATCAAATAATATTCAGAAAAATTATTCTTCAGCTCAAAAGGAATTAATTTTTTAACAAACCCCTGTAGATGAGTATTACTTTCTCCTTAAGTGATCATTCCAGAAGGCTGAAGGACTATTTATTGAGAAACACAAATGGGAAATAATGAAAAAGGGTAATTAGCCTCATTTTTGTCTCCCTTGGTCTGTGATTCCCCAGAGCTAACATTAAGATAGTGTGGAAAGTTTTGTAACTGTGTCAGGTCTAAACTGGGGCAGGTTTCCCAAGTGAGGAGAGTGTCCTGAGTACTAAAGAGAGCTGGCATCTTCCACAGCTTCCACTCTTGTTCTCCCTTTCTCAGCAGGAAGGCTGGGGAGAGGGTAACTTTGTGCTGCTGTGAGAAAAGATTTTAACTGTATTTTCTGCTCTAAGTCCCCTTCTACCCAAATACCAACATGTGCTTCCTCAGCCTGATGTGCACCAGGTGTTTTGGTTAGGAGAATGGAGCTGTGTTGAGCCACCTGGGGGTAAATTGGAGGGATTTTGGCACTTGGGATGCATAAGGTTGCTGTTACACAGCAGACTACAGATAATTAGCCAGCAAGCCTTCTTGATATGCCTGTTTATCTTTCCCAGCTTGCCCTTGTCCTGCCTCCATTTCCCCTCTGTGCAAGGATGAAGCTCTGCTGGTGCACTTCTCCAGGGGCTTGCAGGGCACCTTGCATTCACTGCTGAGCTGGGCACTTTGCTGGCACTCTGCAGCCTTGGCATCCCTTACACAAGTTCTGTTTCTGGCAGGACTGGATTCAGCTGTGCTGGAGTGGAGGCACCACCGTGGGGCAGGTCCTGGGCTGTGGGTGTTGTCTTGTGCCATGGTGTGATGGATTGGGATTCTCCCTGGTAGCTCTGCCAGGGTGCAGCAGACAAGCTGGTGTGCTAGACTCACTCTGCCACTGAACCAATAATTTGAGTTTAAATTTGGGTTTAATCCCCTTCAGCAGATTAGCTGGAGCTGTCAGCATAATGCTCATTCCAGCATGAATTCTTCCTTCTTTGTAGCAGTTTATGTGGCTAAGGGCACTGCTGGGAGCAGATCAACCACTTGCTCTTAAACTAATCTGCCACATTTCAGATCTGTAAGTGCTCTGTGGAACCCCTTTGGGACAGCCTTGACAGCAGGTGGTGTCTTCATGTGGTTTGTGCCCAGCATACATAACCTGGGGCCTTCTCCATGCACCTAGGTTGCAGCATTTCAGTTGGTAACTGTGAAAGATGGGTGATAAGCTCTTCAGTGGAAGTTGCAGCTCACACACCCACCACTGGGCACCAAACCAGCAGGCTGGGTGGGTATGGCCATGCCTGAATGTTTAGGTACCCCTTGGAGCTTGATTCAGAGATGAAGGGTCTTAGAAAGGACATCTGGAAGTATTCAGGGCACTCGGTGATCCAGTTTCTAGCATGTTTTCCTTATAATAACTTCTAAATATGGAAGACATTTCTATTTTACACTTGCACAACACCTTGTACAGTAGCATCATCTGTGCTACCAGGCTCTGGCATGGTCCAAAAAATTAATAACTGTTCTGTGTTTTGGAAGTCTTATTATGCAATTTAATAGCATAGCAGTGTAATGAAATCTCTGTGGCAAAGTGATGAGAGTGAGTGGCTTTGTGTGTGAATTACAGGGGCTGCAAGTGGGTGAGACACTAGCTACTTGTTTTATTGCTGACAATATACTTATTTTCATGTTTAGTCCTGGATTACATTGTGTGAATAGCATCCCAGTAAACAGTCAGGCAAATAGTTATTTATCAAGTATTTAAAAGTGAAAGGTCTTGTAATTTTCCTTAGTAATGACTGTGATTTCTTCCAGCTGAATTAATGACTCCCATTTCTCCCCATGAAGAACAAGATTTGTTTTGGTTTCTACATGGAGAGAGTTATTGTCTCCCATGATAATGCAGACCAGAGGATTTCTTTTTCCTTCCTGGCCTGGGATCTGGGAAAGGTTGAAATGTGCATAACCTGAATTAATACCTTGTAAAGCTCCTTAATACTCTTCCATCATTCCTGTTGGAGTGGTGCAGGAGTTGCTGGCATCAGCCCAGCAGCAGCCTGCCTCAGAGCAGCTTTTGTTTCAGTTTATGGGGCTGTAAGTGGGTCTTGTGATGGAATTGCCTTGAAAGGTCACTTTTAATTACATTTCTGTCGCATTCCTCTGTCCCCAGCTGGGCAGTCCTGGTGGAACAGGTTGCATGCAGCTTTGCAGCTGAATTTTTGCAGTGGACAACTCCAAAAATGTGTGTTAAAGCAGCTGCTGGCAGGCCAAGGGGAGCAAAGAAAATGGAACTAAGTGTTGTATTTTGTGCCCAGCCATTGTTACTGGTACTCTGAGGTGGAGGAGATTGTGAGAATAGAAGCACAAATAAACCCTTGGTAGGAACCTGTGTTGTGCCCCTGGCTAGCTGAAGTGTCTGTCCCTGAAGGCCTGTGCCACACTGCCTGTGCATCGTGTGCTTTCTGCTTTCTCACCCTTTCTGGGACTGGGCATCTCCTGTTCCAAGAGCTGTGGCTTGTACTGCTGGTCCAGCCAAGAATGTGCTAACTCTGTGGGAGTGCAAATCCCTAGAGCTGTTTTTCATTTTAGCCTTGTGCCTTTCTTTTCCTCAGCTGGTAGGGGAGACATCAGTTAGTTCTGATGTCCTCCTCCAAGCTGGAGAGGATTGAAGATGCACAGGAGGCTCAGGCCAAGGGCCCAGTGCTGAGATCTCAGCTCTGCCACTGGCTTTGAAGACTTGCTCCCTGTTGTGCTGCACACTCAAGGTTGCTGATGTTTCTCTCTGTGGCTCAGGTGCTCTCTGCATGCCAGGGGTGCACCCTGGGTGGCACAGCAGTGCAGGGGTGGACAAGAGGAGAGGGACCCTGCCAGGAGCCAGCGCTGCAGAGTGCACAAGAGAGGGTGCTGCCTCCCAGCTTGGCAGGGCTCAGAGCTGGCTGTTTAGATGCTGCATTTGAAAATAAATAGACTGTGTGATTGCATTGATCTGAACCCAGCCTCGTGGCTGGGGGAATGCTGTCTTATTGCTGCATGAGGACACCAAGTTTGTCCTGTCTAATGAAATCCATGGATGTAGGGTAACCTTTGGTGTATGGCTGCTACATGACATGACCACTGCTGCCAAGGGCTGTGACTGGGTGGTGTGTTTGGGGTGAACTGTGATGATGCTGTAGCAAGGTTTTATTTTCTTCCTGAAGTGCTTTTCTCCTTTTCCTACCCCTTCCCTTACCAACCTGAACAGGAAACACTTCTAAGTATTCCTAGTGTGGGATTGTCTCTAGCCACATGACTGCTGTGGTTTGAAAGGCATGTGACAGTGCAGGGGAAAATGGGGTTAATCTCCTCCTGCACTGGCAGAGCAAGGCTGAGCAGTTGCACAGCACAGGCATTTATTCTTGTGCCTTTTCCACTGCATTTGCAGTCTGTGGAGAAGGAGGAAGGAAGTTTCAGATGCTGATTCACTGTCATGATGGAGATGTGGATGCACTAGTGGTGTGCAAGTGAGATTTCAGGACATCAGTGCCTCCAGGGTTAACAGATAACTCTGTGTCACTTTACCTGATGCCAGCCCAGCAGAAACCTGTCTGGGGCTGCAGCTCCTGGGCTTTCTCCATGACTGTCAGCCAGCTCTTTCATGGAAGTTGTGGGGTTGGATTGGTGGGTGGGAAGCAAGCAGTGATGAGCCTGATTTGTAGCTGGAGAGATCCCATGGCCAGCCAGGCTTTCAGCCTCTCATCAGCAAATGGTGCAGACCAGGGATGAGCCTGCACAGATACAGAGCAGATACAACCTGAGGCCCAGGATGCAGGAGGGTGAGATGGAGATTGTTTCTTCTGTGCCAGCTGAGCTCTGGGTCAGACTGCCTCTGTGTCCATAGAGCTGCAGGGCCCTGGAGAGGCTCACAGGCTTGTGCTCCATGGGAACAAAATTGTTAGCTTGGCAAATGAGGGCAGCCTCATTAAGAGCTACTGAGAGCGTGAAAAGCGTGTTCCTGGAGGCAGGTCATGGTAAATGAGGGGGCTAAAGTAGCTGGGGTTTTCTAACAATTAATTATTGAGTGGTTTTCTAGAGATTCTTTCTCATGTTTGTAATTCATTCCCCGCTGTAGATGCCATATTGATTTATAATTTTTTGAAGTTCAATATTTTGCACCCTCGGGGCCTCAAACAAAAATTAACTAGAAAATGAGAGTAAATTTCTACAATCTGCCTTGTCAGAGCTTTCTCTCCCACTGCCCATCCCCAGAGCCAGTTTCCATGCTCTGCTTTGGGTTGCAGATGTTGCCAAGCCTGTGTGCCGTGGGCTGTGAGACATGGGTGGCTGAAGAGCTGCCTCACTGACTAACAAATGAGAAAATCAAGAGCCCAATTAAGAGTCTGGAATTGCCCCCAGTGACCTGAGGAGAGCATTTAGTAGCTGCTAGTGACACAGGCCTGTTTGAATGAATAAGCATTCCAGTTTCTTGGAAAGAAAAAACATCCCCTCCTCCCCCAGCTCTAATTAGCTACTCTTTTTCTTTTTTCTGCCATGATTGTAGAGGATTTGCCAATGGAATGAAATCTTAACAAGATGTGTGTTCTTCAGCTTGCAGCTGATGGTGATCTCTGTGCAAGGGATGTGCAGACTCTTGTACCTGTTTTCTGTGTTTCCTTGATGGATCTTTGATGTTACTGTTGACTACAGCTCTTCCTTACCCTCTGTTTTTTCTCTTTTCCTCCAACAGGGTGACTAAAGAAGTAGACTCAAACTCAAAAGAAGCTAAATCTTTTCTGAAGCAGCAAGAGAAACTGCAGGCAGCAGCTCCAGCTTCCCTGCCGACAGTCTCGGGGTGAGTTTGGGATTTCCCTGCCCTTGTATGGGCCCTCAGTGAGAGAGATGGCACTGGAGCCAACAGTGCAGCTCTGCAGTATTTAATGGGTGTTTGTTTTCTGCAGTATTTCAGTGGGAGCAAGACTTGGCCTGGAAGGTGGTGTGATGGTTTGGGCTGGAGGGAAGTGGGGGAGGCAGCCTGTGAGTTCCAGTGACTCACTTCATAGGTTCAGGCTCACATTTTTTAATCCTCATAAATCATTCATCCCAGTAAGGAAATAGTGATTTGACTGTCTCAAGCAGCCTGACGAAACTGCAGGTAGCCAAGGAACGTTGCTGAGATTGCCTGCAGTTCTTTTGACAGGTGCTTCTCAGGGCTATAAAAAGCCATGTCAGGCTGGCCTGTGGCTTCTTAGAGACTTTGGGTGAGCATTTAAATGAGAGATGTTTTTGCCTCTTTGATGTTCTCTAATATCATTTTGATGTGGATTTGTCACTTTTCTGTTCAATCTCTAACACCTAATTCTGAGATTATCATAATGCTTGTCAAAGATACAAGGAGGTCGGGTCCCCTGTGCATCTGAGATGCCAGTCTGGTTCCTGATGAGCTTGGAAGATCACCAGCTTCTTAGGAATAGAGGAGATGCCTCTGTGTTCCAGTGATGATTTTTATTTAACTCAGTTGTTTGCATTGATATTTGAAAGCCCTAAGCTGCATATGATTTGATCACACAGAAACAATACCCATCAAATAAATACATTGTCCTTCCTGTGAGCTTAGAGCAATTCTCCAGTGTGAGTTAAGGCTGCCTTTCCCTGGGATGCTGTTAATCAGTTGCTGCAGCTGGATTGTCACTCATTTTTCCAGCTAAGTGTTGCACAGCTTGTACTTAGCTCAGGGTAGTGAAAGCATTGTGTGTGTGTGTGTCTGTCTGTCTATGTGTGCACAACCCTTGACAGCTGCTGCTCTCTGAGTGAATGAAGGCATAGATGAGCACAGCCTTCATGCTCTTGTTCACACTGCACAAGGGTTCATCCCTGCAGAGCTCATCAATTGTAACCTAAGTGTTGTGCACAGGGTTTTGTGCTGGAAAACTTGCCTTGGGTTGGGCTGGCATTCTTTGTGCAGTTTTGGTGGCCAAAGTTTGTTTGAGTGGCAGCTGTAGCTGGGGCAGCTCCACACTGTGCACGTTGCTGGTGGTCCCATGTCTTCAAACATGCCCTCCAGTCTGCTGCTTTGAGTGCAGGCAGGTCTGGCAGCCCCCTGGGAAAGCTCCAGGGGCTGTTCACCTTCCAGTTCAGCAGAGATCCCTGTTTCCTCCTGTTCCTTACAGGCCCAGGGGAGGAGCTGGGTGGCCAGTGGACCTCTGCAGCCTGGTCATTACCAAGGGGCATGGTTGCTTTTGCTGGAGCTTGGATTGCTCAGCAGTAATAGCCACAGCTCAGTTTGAATCAATGTTGCAGATACCTGAAGAATTCACATCAGATATGGAAAAAAGTAGACTAAAAATCAATATAAGAAATAATGAGTTCAAGGACATTAACTTTCCTTCAGTGAGATTATTTTGGAAGCAGCTTAATTAGGTCATTGTTCAGCTTGCTGATGTGTGATGTCCTACTGACAGTTGCTTGGCCAGAACATGAGTTGACCTGGCTGTGGAGAAGGGTGGGGAAAAATATCCTGGGCTTGTGTGTCTTGCCTTTCTCCAGAGCACCAAACCCCAATGCAGGACACCCCAAAAGCCTTCCCTTTCACAGCCTCCTGCAGTGCATCCTGGCTTGGTGCAGGGATCCTATGGCAGAGGAGCAGCAGTGCTGTTTGGAGCAGTGTGTGAACAGCCCAGCTCTCTTGAGGCTTTAGCAGGAGGTTCTCTGGGGCAATCTGGCCAGCATCTCTCTGATCTGAGAGTCTTGGACTGGAATCTGAGACTGATCCCTGAGACTGCCAGCAAACATGCTTGCCTTTGGGCTTAGGAAGATGCTTCCAGCTGGGAAGGTAGCCAGGGTATTTTCAGGTTAGAAAATTACTAGCAGGCTTGTGGTATTCCTTAAAGCCAGAGGCAAGCCCCATATGTCAAGCAAATTGCAAAGGTCGAGTTTTAGACTTGAGCCAAGCTATCTAGACCCTGCTGCTCTGGAGCAAAGAGTCACAAGCCTTGGTGACATGCCAGAGCAGTGCTTGGGGACCGACAGAGCCTGGCATAGCCTGACAGTTCTTTGCACCCTTTGTCTACTTAAAATAGAAGTTTTAGGGGAGAGGGTGCATTTTTCCCTTATGCATTATGGGAGTGCCCCAGTCTGTTGCCACAAGGCAGTGAAAAATGTGATTTTGGGATCTGAACTGTGCCTGTGGACACCCACTGTGCTGTGAGCCATTGTCAGCCCCCAGGAGCTTTGTCAGCTATTAAAAAAAAAAAAAAAAAAAAAAAAAAAGCCTTGCCCTGTGTGCAGGGAATTTGAGCAGCTAATAGTGGCCTCTCCATCTGGCTTTTCTTTCTTCACCTTGCTAGCATCATGTATCATTTCTGAATGCAGCCAGCCTGCCCTGCATTTATTGAATTTCCCTTCTCTAAACAGACAGAAGTAACCCAGAAAAGCAACGGTCACAAAACCAAACATCCGGCTCCACGTGTCCGTGTTACAAACCCTGACTGGTCCAGGGGAGGGGATGTTTGGGGCTGAAAGTGCATTTCCTGAATGTGTTTAACATCCATACCGGATGTGCTATAAAAAGCTAGATTTGTGCTTGTGAGGGACATGGGGGTGGTTGGAGGAGAATAACTTAAACACTTGGCTGTAATTAAAGCCAGGAGTACAAAACAACCCACCCAATTCTCTCAGCAGGCTTTGCTAGAAAGGTCAGAAGCCCTTGGTTCCCAGGGATGTGATGGTTTCCCAGCCTTCACATTATTCCCACCGTGTCCCCCTGTGACACACAGTTCTGTCAGCAGTGGGTATGGGTTTGTTGCAGAGGTTTGGGGTTCTGATACTCAGTTCCAGTTGTTTCTGTTGTGCTCTTGGGTTCTCTTAGGGTCTTGCTGATGCTATCAGAGGTATCAGATGTGTGAGGGGACACACTGATTTCCTCTCACTTACTGCCCCAATAAATGGGAGCAAAGCTCCCAGCATCGAAAAAAAGCCCTCCACCCACCCAGCTAAGCCTTCTCGTCTGTGTGTCTTAGGCTCATTTCCTATCCTTAACCATTGCTCCAGGACCTTTTGGGGAAAGCAAAAGTAGATCCTGGCTGTAAATGAAATGCATTGACCTGATGGAGGGATCAGTGGGAATTCCTGGTACTCCAAGAGATTTTTTTTTTTGCCCTCTTCCCAGGCAGGCAGGACCTGTGAGCAGGGTCCATCATCTCTGAGCTAGCAATCCGATTTTACAGCAGCATTTCATATTCAGAGCATGTTAAAGCAAATTAAATCCTTCAAGCAGCTTACTGCAAAATGACTCTTTGCATGTACTTGTGAGACTCACATGGGTTGAGCTCCAGGCTGGGAGAGCCCTGCACAGACCCAGCCCTGCAGTGGGAGTAGCTGTGATCTGTCTGTCCATCCTTGGTGCTTGTCAAAGCACGGTAGCATTGCCCAGGGAACAGTGCTGCTGTGGCAGTCCTGAAAATAGAAAAAATGTAGTTGGTGGATCTTATTTGAGATTCTCTTCTAGGCAGCTGTTTCTATACAGCCTGAACAGAAGCCAGGAAGAAAAAGAGAGGTTTTTCACTGGCTTTGTTCTTGCTTTTGCTTATTACCGCAACCATTTGTAATTAAACGTGGACTTGCTCACTCAGCCCAGCTGTTGCTTTCTGTTTGATCCTGCCTGAAATTACAGTGGTGGATATTTGACCTCCTAGGCCTTTTCATGCCTCGTAGGCTGGTGTAAACACCGGGTACAGTTTGCCTTTGAAGCAAGCAGGCCCTGCTCCCACAGAGTTCAGGAGGTGCTGTGCTTGCCGACCCCCAGCTGTGTTGGGGCTGCAAGGGTTTGGACCTCAGTACAAGACCCTGCAGGACAGCTCTGACCCTGAGAACACATACTCGCCCTGAACAAAGAAAGCCAGATAAACTCTAGCCTGTTCATGATGGATGCCTTCCTCCCAGAGCCTACAGTAGAGCAGTTCACATAGACTGACTGTTAAATCGTGTGAAAAGCTTCAGACCTTTTCTTTTAGAAATAATTTACTCTGCTACATGCTAATGTTGGAGTAGAGGGACTCCAGCAGGAAGACATCTGTCCATGGCTTCTCTTCCACCTTCAGTGTGCAGGAGGACCAAGGTGGCAATCTTTGTGGGAGGATAGGGATGGTGGGAGAGCCTGATGCCTGTTTGCACCATCTTGACATGTTACTGTAATTTCTAAACCAACCTTCCTCTCCAGCCTGGTCCCTCCTAGGAGCTACTTTGCATCCCAAGTTTTTTCTTGCAAAAGATGCTCTTTCTGCATGAGTTGGCTGGATCCCTTTGCTATTATGAGCAACACTAGTTACTTGAGGTCATATGTGGGCACTGGGGAGAGAGGCACAAGCTCTGAGTTTTTGGAATCTTTAGATGATTCAGAGCAAGTGCTGCATTACTTGCATGCCTCTAGGGAGCAATTTAATTTCATAGCAATCTCATGGGCTTTTATTCCTCAGAAAGCAGAATTTACAGTCTTCAGCTCAGCATCATCTGCAAACAGTTATTTAGCCAAAACTCTTGGACATTTTTCTTGTACAGGATGAGTAAGAATGCCAGTAAAGCAAGTGACCAAGACCTTTGTGGGAGCTGGAGGTTGGATTTTTTCAGCACTTGAATAGTTGTGCTCTTCCTAGTGAATTCAAAGCTTCCCATCTTTCTCCTGCTCTTCCCTCAATGTGCTCCAGAGAGTGCTGTTCTCCCAGACGGAGAGATCCAGCCCCTTGCACCACAGCCAAACGTCTGGGTGTAGTAGCACATGACATACTTTTCTGTGAACATGATGAACCAGCCAGGGGCAATACTCTGTGCCCAAGAGCTAGTTTTACTTATTTCCTATTCATATGCTTTTATTGTGAAAGATTAAATGTGGCAATAGCTGTTCCAAGTGAATAATTTCTCTTCAGATCTTAGATCCTTGGTTGTTATTAACTTCATTTTAATTATTCATTGTTAGTGTCTGTCTACTGTTTTACACATATCCACTCCTTAAGTCAAAGTGGTAAGGAGGCTGGGTGAGGTTTTGGAATATCTTGGTTTTATTTGCTAGTGGACCTGAGATTAGTTACTCTACAGGGATGAATGTAGAAAGGTGTTTGTATGTGTCCAGAGGGGGAAGTTTGTTGTTGGGGAAAATGATCTGTTCAGTGTTGCAGTGTTTTCATCAGCCATAGTAAATTAGATGCTGATTACTGCACACTTGTAAATCATATGAAACACCTCTGGGCATCTGCCTCCCCCCTTGAAGTCAGTGTCACATGGAATGAGAACCCAACCAGCCAGTGCAGGTTGGCAGCAGCGAGGGCACCCTCAGGGGTTCACAGCCCAGCTGAGGAGCCCAGGGAGTCTGGCTGTCCAGCTGTGAGCCATGGCCACACTGCCACTGGATCCTGTGCTGGGGACCTGGCTGCTGCCTGCAGACAGCCTTATCCAGGGCTGCAGTCACCTCTGAGGCTTAGCTATGAGAGGCACAGCTCTGCCATTTTGGGGCTTTGCCCCTTTTCTGAACAGTTCTTTCTCCTGAGCTTATATTAAACCTACTTTGATAAGAAACAGAGCTCTGAGTGTGGGAAGCTTCATACTCACTCTCCCAGACTCAAAGCAAAACGTGCACTAAACATCCTTGTTTTAAACTAGTCTCCCAGGAGCAGTTCTTTCTTGTTCTCAGGCCAAATGAGTCAATGCCTTCTACCCCAGGCTCTGTTTGTAAGAGAAATGAATGAGATTCTTTCACTGTGTGCTGTGCTTTCCTGTGGCCGTGCTACCACGCGTGCAGCTGCCTTTCTTTGGGGCAGTGGCATCTTCTTGGAAAGGAGTTCAGCAGTGCCTGTTCAGCTCTGTGCCTTTCTCCAGTCCTCTGTCTTGATGTGGCTAAGCTGGATCCCTGGGCTGGACTAAGTGGGATCAGCTGTTTCTTTTTCTAGTCTCGTTGGAGGTTCAGCAGAATGGAATCTCAGCTATTTGAGGACTTACTTCTCTAAAGCATCTGTCTTATAAAATAAAAACAACCCCCCACTAGTCTGGGGCCTTTGATAATTCCCCAATGAAAGTTGTGGGGCAGTTTTCCCTTAGGGCAGCACAGGTTTTATGAGGCTTATTTTCATATGCTTTCATCTCTTGGATCATGAGCATTTCTCTTTCTCCCTCTGTGAAAATGACTGAGGAAATTAACTGCTAATGGGGAATGAAGCCAGCTGAAGTTTTATTCCAGACCCCTTGCAAAGTTGCAGAGGGAAACCCCTGTATCTTCCCATGCTGGTTGGAGTGGGAGGTGAGAAGGGCAGCCCTGCTTTATGGACAAATCCTGGGATTGAAGGTGGATATAAGAGCTCCTGTTCCCAGCTGTGCCATGCCTTGGGTGTGTGTCTACCAAGATTTGTTTCCACTCCTGTTTTATTTTGCTTTTATAGTGCTTCCTTGCATATTAACTGAGCCTTACCATCTCCCTTGAGTGTCTCCCACATACCAGATGCTTGTGTTATATCCTCTTGCTTTCCCACACTTGTGTTCCTCCCTTTTTCTCATGTCAAAGAGCAAGTTCAGCTGAATCATTCTTCATAAAATATGAACCAAGTAAGGCTGGAGTGGCAGTGATGCTCCCTGCTCTCAGGCAGTCCTATTGCCCCAGGCTTTTCACACAGTAGTGCCTTCATTCATGGAAAATCTCATACTAGTGGCCTCATTCATGGAAAATCAGCACACCAGTATTTTCCAGCACATTTGTTAGCCAAAACTTTGATCTGCATGCTGTGTTGTCAGCCTTGTGCAGGACTGTGTTTAGAAAATGGGCATGCTCAGGCTGGCTGGATTGATATCAAGATGTGAAGTCAAGCAATTAGGGTTGGTTGCCAACTAACGCCAGCTTTCTCCCTTCCTGCCTGAAAGGAGGTGTTGGTGTGACTGAGCTCTTGGAGGGTGCTTGGTCTCTCTTCAGAGCTGCAGCCTCTTCAGCTGGCACCAGTCTCTGGCACTGCTCTTCTGTCTGAGTCTAGAAAAAGACCGGGAGAGGCTGAGCAAGTGTGTGCCTGGCCCATGGGGATTTCCTCTGCCATGAGGATGGTTAGGATAGCTGGGATTCACTTCAGCTGTTGCTGTCCTGGTGTGGGGGTGGCAGAGTCCCCCATTTTTTCCACTGCTCTTATTCCTGCAGAGAAACTGAGCCTCAAGTGAACTGGTGCACAGTCTGAGCTCAAAGGGCACCTCAAACAAGCTCCAGTGTGTCTCAAGCTCTCCAGGGTGCTCTAATGCAGTCTGCCAAGCCATGGAGTACTTTGTTTCCCTATCCAAGGAGTTTCAAAGCCTTACTAATGTGTTGGGTCACAGCCCAGTCCTCTTGCCCCCGGGGCCCTTGCCGTTGTGCTTTTCAGAGCTTGCGTGGTCCTTGAGGCAGTGGCTGTGCAGAGGGACCCTCTGCAGAGGCAGATAACCAGGGCTGGGTTGGCAGCAGATGTTCCCCTGGGTGTGCAAGGACATGTGTGACATGCTCTTGTACCCGCTGAGGCAGGCAGTGGAGGGAACAGATTTATTTGACATTTCTGTTGGACACCACTGTTTTTCCTGGGAATCCCAGGGGAAGATGTGTTTAGTGCCATCTCTTCTCACAGCATCTACTACTGATTGTTCCCTGTGAGGGTGGCAAGGCCCTGGCACAGGCTGCCCAGAGGAGCTGAGGCTGCTCCATCCTGGGAGTGTCCAAGGTTGGATGGAGCCTGGAGCAGCCTGGTCCAGTGCAAGGTGTCCCTGCCAAGGCAGAGGGATGGAATGAGATGATTCTTTTTGAGATCCTTTCCAACCCAAACCATTCTAGGATTCTATCATTATCAGCAAATAATAGAGGATATATATGAGTCTGATCTGGCTTTGTGCAAAAGCTTTGGTACCCTTTCAAGAGCTCATACTTCAGTGCTGTTACTAAAAGCCCCCGGGCAGCCAGTGGACAATGGTGATGCCTGTTCATCGCTGGCTGCCTGGCTGGAGAACAATGGTGGCATTTCTTGAAGTAACAAGTCCTGGGCATGTGCAGAGTTGGATTGTAACACTTTTTTTCCCCCCCTTTAAGCTGTAGGCTTGAGTGCAGCAGGTCTGGTTGCAGCAACCATTAATGCAAGTACGGAGGAAACTTGCACGTCTTGGAAAATACTGAAAGAAAGTAATTGGCTGGTTTTTTAGATTCTTGCCTGTTTTGCCTTCAGTTTGAGTATGTGTATGCTGTGTTGGGTATGCTGTACACCAGCATGTGTTTGCTGTTCAGAGGTCTGTTCAGATTCTCGTTTAGCAGCAAGGAAGGGGTTAAAGAGAACTGGGGAAGGCTGGCTGATTGCTGCTCATGGCTTTCATAATGCAAAGCCTGTGGGAATTCAGCCGGCTTCATCTCTGTCTCCCCCCACCCCCTCCCCTCTGCTAGAGGCAGGATAACCTTCCTGACTCCTCTGGAGCTGCGTCCCTGCCAGTGCAGCTCACACAGGGAAGCTCTGCAAAAACCCAGCAGAGGCGTAAGCGTGTGAAAAATGAGATTTTGTAACTTTCCTGGGAGAACACTGGAAGAGTGATTTTTTTCAGTGTGGTTGTGCTGTTTCCTTACACTGTGACTGGGATGCAGCATGTCTGCCTCCTCATCTGTGACCTGCACGTTTCCCATTGCAGGGCGGCTGAGGAAGCAGCTGGTATATGTGATAGCTCTGACTCTCTGGGGACTGGAATGCAGGGATGTCCTTGGCTTTGCTGTAGGGTCTGGATGATGCACAGCAAAGTTGTTCAGGCCAGAAAAATAGGAAGGTGGCTGAGCAGTGGTTTGTACAGCGCTGACCTGCGGCCATCACGGTGCTGAGATGTGCACCCTGCCACAAGGGGTTCCATCCAACACTGGGTGTTAGAGAGTGCTAAACAGACAGTGCAGCCCAGGGCATTCTCTGTAGCGTCTGCTTTAAGGACAAGCACCATCACGGTGTTTTTCCTAATGTGTGAAATCCCTTCTCCCTCCCTGCTGTTTGCAATATCCCTTTGGAAAGCTGGAAGGGCTCTTCATTTCCTTTCCCACTCACATGCGTGCATTTGTGAGCCTCGCCAGCACTATTTGGCTGTTTGCTTTGGGAGGCTTTCCCAAGTCAAAGCAAAGTGTGTAGCATTTGTTTTGGAAATAAAAACACTTCTGGAGAATTACATGGCCTCTGCAAACAGACCAGCACAAAGCAGGTCATGTGGTTTGGGCTGACTTTGAAGGCTGTACAGGATAGCTGTCTCCATCCTCACTTTATGGTTTCATGGCCGAGTTTAACAAGGACCCTTAAGAATCTTTTGAAGGAGTAGTATAGCAGCAGCTTTACAGGTCCTGTGGGACAGTCAGGGTGCTTAGTAGCTTTCCCCTGATCATTATTGTGATTGTAGGGCAGGGTTTGGATTTTTTATGGGGATAGAATACCTGCACTCAAACAAATGGGGGAGGGTTTTTCATCCTTACTTTTCTCAAAGCCTTTGGAAGTAAAAGTTTATTGGTGAATATTAGTTGGTCATAGCTGTTGTTGATGGACACTACAGAGCTGTCTGTCTTCTACTTCTTTTGTTGCAAACAAATATCTCCTGGGAAAAAGTTTCCTGCTGCCTCCTTCCTTTAGCTCTAGGCAGGCAGAATGGGAAGTAGGTAACACTGCTGTTACAAGAAGTGATTTCCTGTCTCTGCATGGCACAGGGATCCTCTGGTCAGCTTTGGCACCTTCCTGCTCCACAACCTGCCCTGCTCATGTGGAGCCAGGTCAGCAGGTATTTGTGCTGCTCGCCCTTAGCCAGTGGTCTTTAGCAAGTGTGGGACTCAGTGGCAGGTGTCACACTAGGTTATTTGGAGTCAGATCTGTTCTTGAAATAAAAGGAAGGCTTTGAGTGCCATCCAGACTAAAACAGCACAAACATCTCAGCCTGAAGCAGTTTTGAGCAGCATGTACAGCTGTGTTGGAACACAGTGCCTTTATGAGCCCACCCTGGCTTCTTGCTGCTTTTTTTTTTTTTTTTTTTGAGTAACAATGAAAAAATCCAAAGTTTCAGTGTCCTTTCTTTGTCGGGATCTGTGCTTTGCAGGAGAGACTCTGGGCTTTAGCACCATTTTCTAGAACTGTATCTAATTTTGAGTTCTTCAACTCAAATAAATGAAGAATCCTCTCTTTCTGTGAGCTTAATTAACAGTGGCAACTAATTGTTGAACAAATCATTTGAAATAATTACAAATATGCCAGAATACAGCAGATTTCTTGAGCTCTGCTTTTGGGGATCTTATTTAGGTGTCACTAGGATGTGGTTGTCTTTATGCCTGTTTCATGTGGAAGAGATTGCCACTGCCCCTCTTGCTCTCCAGCTCTCCCAAGGTGCCTGTCTCTGAATTTGAGGATGCACAGTGGCTGATTTATGTCATTTACTGGTTTGACCAAGGGCAAACTCCCCAGCTGTATAGCTGTGAGTGATTCATCTTTCCTCATCCATGGAGATAAATGTCAGGATGGATGTCAGCTGTCTGGCTGATGCATGAGTGAATCTGCTTTCATATGTGCACCTTGAGCCAAATGTACACACATGAATTTTTTACTGTTTGTGATAAACCTGGAAATGCAGATTGTGTTGGAGGAAGAGGCCTCTTGATTTTAAATATTGATACCAATTTAACAGGGCTGTGGCTATGGCAATCTGGGAACCTTGAAGCATCAACTCAGAGAGTATGCTGAATGCCATGGGGAATTCAGTGGTGTGTAAAATAAAAGGAAGAGCTTTGCAAAGTGGTAACGTGCTTCAGATGGAGAAATAATGGATGGGGTCCTCTTGGGTCCCCAGGCTGTGGGGCTGAAAATGGAAGAGATTCAGGCTGAGTTTTTGGAAGAGGCCCCTGACAGTTTTTTTATTTACTTTGATTTGTGATGTAACAAAAAAGAGAGCAGCTGCCCAGAAACCCAGGCGCCTCTGGATTGATTGCGGTGCAGGAAGAGGTGAAGACCCCATTCCTTGGAAATGGTCAGGGCTTGGGGAGCTGGATGTGGTGGGTGGTCATCATCCCCAGAGCCTCAGTTCAGAGAGTATCAAGTACTTCTGCTGTGTGCTTCTTCATCAAGTTCGACAGTCATCCAGAAGGCACACTGAGGGCTGACAAACTTTTTAAAGTAACTTTAAGTGTTCTCATCTCTGCACTCCCTTCAGGAGTTTGAGCCATGAGCTGATACACAGTCAGACATGCTGGGGTTCCTGCCTGTGCAGCTGCCTCTTCCCCATCGCAGCTTGTGAATAGATGGCAAGAAGCCTGCAGACTCCTGAGCTGGCTCCACGCACAGTGTACCTGCCAGTTCTCCGAGGGCTTGCTAGCAAAGCATGGCTTTGTGCAGGATGAGCTGTGCTGCTTTCGGATCTGAGCTGGCTTTGTGCCTCCTGTGCTGGTCTGATCAGTTCTCTGCAGGTGGGATTTGCTGGGCAGGGCCTGCCGGGGCACCTGGGCTGGCTGCACAGAGGTCTGGCACTTTGGGCAGTGCAGCCCCACCGCCTCCCCTGCTGCTCTGAAGGTGGGGAGCTGCCTGTAGGATATTTTCTGGCTAATTTTGCATTCACTGCTTGTAGTAAGTGTTGTCTACAACATTACTAGTAGCGTTTCTTAAGTTAATTTTTGCAGAATGTAGAATGTAGCTCTTGCTACAAGAAACCTTCACAATAAAGAGGTAACTGTTGATGAGGGTAGCAGAGAACATCCTGGCGCAACTGGGACTCCTCTGGGCAGGGTAAAGCTGTGCAGGAGGGGACTCCCCTTTTGTACTGTGCCAGAGGGGTCTCAGCACCTGCTGCATCAGGGAGCACCCTGGGAGCAAATTGTTTTGAGTTGATGTGTATGGCAATTGTGCACACTGCCCTGTAGAGTTTGGGCACCTCAGCATGGTTAGTTGGTGAAGGAAAAGCAAGCTGATAAAAAATTAGGATAACTCTCTTCATGTGAAAAGCAAACACCGTTGAGAGGCTGCAGGAGACAGGGAGGGGAATAGTAACCCAGTCTCTTAATTCAACTGAAGTTTCACTCAGTGTGGAGAGAGTAAATGAGAGGAAGTGATTTTTCTCTGCCAAGTCCTTTATTTGAATATAAAAGCTTTTCATGGCTACTTGCAAAAGATACTGTTAACAGCGTGGTCCTTCCCATGACTCTTCTTTCAGGCTTAGGCTCCTGCAGCGTCAGCCAGATCATCTGGCCACTGGCTGTTGTGCTCCCACTATTCCTCTCACATCTCTGGTTGTTGGATCTTTTTGCTGAGCTATTTCAGTGCACTTAGCTGAAACCAGCCTGACTGCCAGCATCACGTGCTACAACAGCCCTGCAACAGCTGAGTACTGGAGCCACTGTCATGGGTGGATTTAAATTGTGAAGGAACTTCATTCTTAGTTAAAGACCTTAATCTTTCCAAAGCAAGCTTCTTTTCTCAAGGCAGGAAACATGCACCAAGGAAGGACCATTTTATACTTTCTTCTCTTAGGTGTGTGCTCCAGAGCAGTGGTTGAGGCAAGGTCCTGGATAACCCAGGCCCTTTAGAGCAATCTCCTGTTTTGAAAGCTGTTCTATGTGTAAATGTGTAAAGGTTACTAGTAGGATTAGTTAATATTAGGATTATCATTTGCTGTTGCAAGAATAAATAGGTTATGTGCTAGCACAGCATCTCTGGAGTCACACACATGCAGCTGCTGGTGCCTGTGGTCTTTGCAGTCAGAGCTCATTCAGAGACACCATGATACATTTTCTTCACCTTTTTCATTAAACAGAGACTTGAATTCCATATATTTATTTCCACCTTTATTCAAAGTTCTTATGTTTGCCCTCTTCCCCCCACTTCAGCTTTCCCTAGTAGATTAGAGCCTGCTGGAAAACATAGAGCACATTGTGAAGTCCAAATCAAAAGCTGACTCAGCAATCCTTCCCATTTAGGCTGCCACTGCTCATGGAACAGGAGGTTAGCCTTAAATTACTTCTGCCAAAAAATACTGCTGCCCATTCTATTAACTATTGCTGTGTCTTTTTACTTAGTTTTTTTTTAGAAAAGAAGTCTACTAGTGCCTTAACAGTCTGGAAAAGGGGACTTTATTTTCATATGCTGGAATAATTCTCATTTTGCTGTAAGAAGCTTTTGCATCTCTTCTCCAGCTCTCTAGAGAAAGGCAGGGTCCCAGGCACAGGCCCCATCTCTACCAACAGTGGGCCCTGTCCTTGCAGGCTTCCAGCTCATCCTCACTTGAGGAGAGGGGCATGGTTGTGGTGCTGGGGCGTCCCTTTAGAGCAGGATGGGGCACTACAGGAAGAAAAACACTTCCTTGTCATTCCCATTATCCTTACTAGCAGGAGCAGATCCACTCATGTCTCAGAGCAGATGGGCATCAAAACCTGATCCACGTGTGAACTCAGCAGTGTGTGTGAACCTGGATGCCAACACAGCAGCAGTGCTGGAGGAGCTGGTGCTGAGGTGCCACTACAGAGAGAAAAGTGAATCTCATCAAGTTCCTGTGTTTTCCATAGAGCAATCAGTGACAACTTGCTGATACTCTAGGGAGAAAGTGGATTTTGAGGAGGGAGCTGGCCATAGAGCAGTGCTTCATCTGACAGTGGTGGGAATTTTGGATGTCTGTTGTTCCCAGAAATATGCCCAGGTGCCCTTTTTCCATTGGCATATTAAGAAGTTATGTAGACTCAGCCTAGTCTCATAAATGGATTTAAAACAGGTTTTGACATAAGGCAGCCAAGCACATCAGGAGTGGAACAGAAGATATTCTTCCTCAGTCCAAGAGCCTGGAATCTGCCTCTCACACCAGCTAAAGCAAATGACAAATGCTGGTTTTGTTGTAATCTAAAATCCTTCTCTTTTCTCCCTCCCCCATGACCATGGTGTGCATGAGTGCATAGACTATTTATTAGCAAATTTAAATCCACAGGCACAAAACTACTGTGGAGTCACCCTAAGGCCCCTGCACTAAAGGAGGAACATGTTGAATTAAAAGACACGTACCAAAGCAGCTGAATTCAGTCTCGTGATTGCCTTGACTCCAGCTCGAGGTACTTACTGATGCTTTTCCTTTTAACCCTTATTTCTTCTCCAGTCTGATCTGCATTTTTGACAGGTGATTATTATCACTGAAAGAGCTGACAGCTCTGCTAGTCTCAAGTGCAACAGAAGTCCTGATGGTGGTTTTAATGCATGCAGGTTGTCTTTGAATATTTGGAAAGAAAGGCTGTAGAAAATGTATGAAGCTTGTCTGTGCTGCTCTGTTGGGGCAGGACCTACCCTGGTCCCAGAACAACCCTGACATCACAGAGTGTTTTGGACCTCAGTGAGGGGCACTCCTAAGTGTGAAACCCAAAACAAAGTGATGCCCATAACAACTAGACAACTTCTGTAGGTATTTCCAGCACTTCCTGGCTCTGTCCTTATAGAGGTGAGAACCTCTCTCAGCTTGTGCTTCTCAGCTGTACATCAGTGACCCAGCTTCTGGGTTTGTTCTTCACAGCAGGCACCTCTTACAAAATTCATCTTGTTAGTGGGCAATCTGTGACTTGTCTGACCCCAAAGGAGAAGCTCATTGGTGTCAGACCCAAACCCAGGCTGTCAGTGTGCAAATACCTTCCTCTTACACTGAGAGACTGAGGGACACTCAGACCTGCTGCTCAGGATGTCTCAATTAAGCCATGTTCAAAGTTGAACTACTGCACAAATGCTTCTCATACTTCAAGACTGTTGATGGGAAGAAGAATATTCTTAGAATCCTAGAATGGTTTGGGTTGGAAGAGATCTTAAAAGAATCTTCTCATTCCACCCCCCTGCCTTGGGCAGGAACACCTTGCACTAGACCAGCTTCCTCCAAGCCCCATCCACCCAGGCCCTGAACTCTTTCAGAGACAGGATATCCACAGTTTCTCAAGGCAAGCTGTGCCAATGCATTTCCACTCACAGTGGGAGATTTCTTTCTAATAACTCATCTAAACCTCCTTTCTTTCAGTTTAGAGCCATTTTGCCTTGTCCTATCACATTCCCATCCACCGTGATGGATGATGAATGTCGTGGTGCAAAGCCTCATGTGCAAGGATTTAACAACTAACAAAGGCTAGGATGAAATTAATTCCTTGAAGGGCCATATTTTTAACTTCTTAACATACAAAATTCTTTTTAGCTGCAATTTGACAGGGTTCTGTCTCTTGCAACAGGGGTCACTGCTTCCATACAGTGCTAGAGTTGGTTTATCCTATTTTTACTAAGCTGTGAAAGTTGTTTTTCTAGTATGCTGTAACTGTTTGCTTCCCCACCCTTAGACTCCATCTGTACACTTCAAAATAGAAGGAGGAAGAGGGCAGAGAAAGAACAAAGGCTCATAATACAAATGGAAGGAAACTAGGGAAATTCAGGAGGAAATGGACAGTGAGAAATACAAAAAGATCCAGCTGTGCTGAATGCATGGGGTGTGAGTGCACAGGGATGCTTTTACTTGTATTCAGAGCTCAAGGCCTGCATTGTGGAGCTGAACTTTCCTTTGAGTCAGTGACCTATTCAGACACCTAACAATGTCCATTATGTACAGTCAGCTTGTTTATGCCCTGTGCAGGGCTTTCATACCTTTTTTCCATGTACAATGAAACTATTTACAAAGTGGCCAGGCTGAGCTCAATTTTGCTGTGCAAGCTCTTGACCATCAGCTTTCAGCAAGCATCTTGTAACTTCAGAAAGATTTAAGAGGACAAACTGTGATGACAAGATGCTCAAGGAGAACACTGTTCCTAGCTGACTGATAGCAAATGTCTCTTTCCTTTGAAGGACAGGGAGAGGGGAAAGAGGTAGCAAGAATTGGGTCCCTGCCCCTCATGGAGATCAAATTGATTCTGTGAGGCAGCCTGAAGAGGTGAGTCCAGAGCAATGCTTGATGGCAGTGTGGGACCCAGCAGTGCTTGTGCATCACTGTGGGGTAAGAACAGTGGAGAGGGGGAACCCTGGGAGCTGGAGGAAAATATTTCTGCCATGGACACCCAAGCAGTGCTGTTGCTGCCTCCATCCTTGCTGTAGAATAGGTGGGGCTGGAAGCCCATGGGAGAGCTGTGCTTAGGTTTGTTCTGCAGCTGCAGAGGAACCAGCTGGCCCATGTTTAACATAGGAGGGGATCCCCCAGGAGGCTTTGTATGCTCTCTGTGGAGTTCAGGGCAGCAGCTGCACAAGTGCCTAAGTGCACTCCTCAGCAGAGATATCCTCTGTGACCTTGGGCAGCCCAAGGTTTTAGCCCTGTTGCTTGGAAACAGCTCCTACCTCCAGTACAAAATTCAGCAGGAGGTTTTGGATCACATGGTGGCTCTGATTAACATGAGAGCTTTTGGGGTAGGAGGAATCATGACTTGACCTTAGCCTGTAGTTTTCAGCACAAGGATGTAATTCTCAGCTGAAGGAGGTACTCTTTGACCCAGCCCACCAAGAAGCAGCTGTAAGCAGTGACTGAAAGCTGAGGCTAGAAATAAGGTACATATTCATGGTGAGAGCAATTTGGGCACTGGAACAAGTCTGTGCAGGCACTGGAGCTCTCTCCTATTTAAAGGGAGAAGGCATTTTGGCAACTTGCTTATTCTGTCTTATGCCCTTGTTTAACCACCACTCATTCAGTTAGAGACACTTAGCAGCTTTCAGGGCATTTCTTTAGGGAAAAAACCAGAATTCTGCACATTCAGGAAAACATCTGTCATCGCTGGGAGCAGAAACTGGAGCTAACGTGGTCCCTAGAGCATGTGGGAGAGCTCCACTTGGTTACTGCCTCTCTGCAGTCACTTCTGAGAGAACAGAACTGGTTGTGAAGGTGAAAAAGGATTTAGCAACGTTGCCCAACATTTAGAAAACAAAAAACAAGGGGTGCCTCTTTGAAACTTCAAATGTGTGCACAGCACATGACACTCAAGGAGTGTTTTTATTCGTGTTTATTCTCAGGAAATTGTGTTGCTTTGTAAGCTGAGCTCTTTTAAGTGTCTTAAGTTTGGCACACTACAAGCTGGGCTTTAGCAGGCACTTTTGGAAGTTGTCAGCCTGAGCTGTATTTTCCTGACTCAGATCCTTGCAGTAAGAAGTGAGGAATGGAGCATTTAAATGGAAAAAAGAAAAAAAAAAATAGAAGCTACAGTGGAGCTAGATAAAGTCAATCTTGTCATTGCTTTTAATATTCATTGCCAGGCACAGTGATCACACTGTCAGTTTTAACTTAAGCAACCCTTAGTCCTAGTCATCTTCTGCCTACGTACATGAAAGGGATGAGTGAGCCCACAGCTGCCAAAGGCATCTCTCAATTACTTATTTCACTGGGTATTTAAAGATTAGGTTGGGACATAGAGGATGAAAGGGTTTTTCTTTATCTTTTAATAAGAAACTTGTATTTGCAGATATGAAAAAGGCCAAAGACTGAAGTGTCTAACATGCTGCTCTTTTCCCTGCTGCTTCCTCCAAATGGTGTGGGGGTAGGAAAGCATGTGGAGATCCTACAGGGAATAAAACAATGTTCCTCTTGGTCTACTGCTTACCACAGCCCAGCCCTGTTTCCCAAAATTGATGGGTAAGGATGTGCTGTGCTGGAGTTCTCATGACATAGTCCTGCTTGCAATGCAGGAGACCAAGCAATGTACAGGGAATTAAATATATGGGGCTTTGCACGCTTTAAATATGAACAACAAAGGGGAGGATGTAATGTGAGAGGCACAGAGATTCCTGGAGTCTCCTGCTTTTGCTTTCTCGGCTGACTATCAAAAACTTTTTGGGAAAAAGACCTTTTAATTAGCCTTGTGATGCTCCAGCTCTTCAATCACTAAATAGTCATCCTTGGGATCTCCAGAAAATTATTTGGCAAAATCAGGGAGGATCAGATTAACCTTGTCCCAAACTCAAAGAAAGAAGCAAGGAAAAGAGTTTGAAGAAGGCCTCACAGCTGTCTGTATTGAAAACTGTGGGAAGGAGATTGAAAGGCATGGATCCCAGTGCTAAACAAAGCCAGCAGCTTTCATACCCCTTTAAGGCAGACACATGTGGCAGGAACAAAGGTGCTCCCCTTGCTGTAGCTGCATGACCTCAGAAATGAGTAGTGTACAGAGTGCACTGGTCCCAGCGTGTGCTCAGGAGAGGGGTGTGAGCTGTTCCCACACAACCATCCCTAGAGCAGCCTGATACCATGTTTGACATTCTCCTGCCAGCCATTCACCCTTATGTCAGCAGGTTGAAACAAGTGGGGAAGTTGCTTGGAGAGGATTTGGTGGGGAGCAGGTTGTGTGTGGTGGAACAGACTCAGTGTCTCGGGGCACTTGCTTTGTTAGCAGCTTAACTGAACACAGAAACTCTGACTTCACGATCCATGGATTTGGGGATGTGGGGAGAGCTGGCACACCAGACCAGCACCCTCTGCATTTCCAGAGGCACAAATGAGGATGAGGAGGATGTGAGGCAAGGCCAGCGTGTCTGGAGAGCAGTGGAGATGCTGAGCAGCCCGGGCACAATGCTGCTTTGGGAAAGCTGAATGAAAGTGCCTTCTTCTGCTGGTGTGCTCCAAACCAGCTTGGCTTTTCCATGTGGCTCTGGGTGCAGCCACCCCATGCAGGGTGAAGGCCTGGGGGAAACCCTGCAGTTAAAATTGCCCTTTGTTATTTGTCTGACCTTGCCTTCAGGCCCTGTGCCTGTTACAACTGGATAAGCTGAAAAAGCAAAGGAATTGTGGCACAGCAGGGAAAATCCCTGATCTGGATTAGACACGCAGCTGAGTTACCAACACTTACACAGCACAGCCAGGCTTTCTCAGCCAAGCTCCACATACAGGTAGTGTCCAGTGTGAAGGAAAGAAGTGCAGGTTGGAGAGGAGGTGACCCTCTAGCCAGGCATAGCTAGGAGGCAGTACACATTGGCCCTGCCTCTGAGTTTGCTGTGTGACTTCATCTCTGTGTACTGCTCTTCTCTCCCCCGAGTTGCAGGGTGTGCCTCACACCCGTAGAGGACTGAGAGGTTGTGTCTGTCCTCTTCTGAAGTGCAGCATCATTCCTTGTGGTGCTTTAACCCTGAGAGTTAATACCTGCAGGTCACCTTTCCTGTTAGAAGCCACCATTACCTGTAACTTTGGCCTCTCTGCTCCTGTGTTCATGCCCCAGCAGTCCTTTGTGCTCCTGAGTTTGAAAGAAGTGCTTGCTGCTTCCCACCTTCATCTCCAATATGCAAGGTCAGGAAGGCAGCAGGGAAAGCCAGCCTCAACTCAAAGGAGAGGAAGGAGGTAAAATAAACACCTTGTAAGTTGCTATTTGGGACTGTACCAATGCAGACCTTCCCATCTGCTCTGTTCTCTGAGGAGTTGGGCACAGCAGGGTCTGTTCAGGTAAGCATCACCCCACCTGGGAGATGCTCCTGTAGGATTTTGCTGTGAGGGAGAAGAAAACTGAAGGGAGTTTTTGTTCATAATCTAAGAATCCTACTTCTAAGCAGTGCCTTTGGGCATATATTTAAATGGCAAAAACTGTCAGTTTTTCTTCTGTCAGAATTCATCCTGTTGCTGCATTCAGGCAAGGGTAAACTGAAAAATTATCATCTCTAGTGGCAACTTCAGAGTCTTTTGCCATTCAGAATCAGTCTTGTTTAACTTAGCTGCTGAGAAAGGGCGTTCAGGCAGTCTTGCTTTGGTTTTGTTCCCTTTGTACAGAGTCAGCATGGCAATGATAAGAGCAGAAAGTAAGGTTCGGTTTCTCTCTGTACTTTGTCACCAGGCTGGCTATCAGGCTTTGGGCATCTTAGAGCTCTTCCTGTTCTTTAAAGCAGGAGAGTAAATTGGAGTGCCCAGGTTAGGTGTCAGCCTGCAGAGATGTTTGTGGTAACCCACAAACAAGGAGGAACCCTAATGTGATGTACCTTCATATTGACTCTTCCATATTGACTGTCTGCTATGTCTCTGAGTTTTTCATGTTGCATCAGAAGAGTGTTTTGTGAAAATTCTGTAGTTTTGTGAATGCTGCTGGGCCAGTATGGACAGATTTCAGCAGCTCTTGCTGCTGCCTGGAAGGTTGCACTAGTAACTGTGTTTTCTGCAGCATGACATTGCACTTCACCTTTTCCAGCACAGAGGATTTTAGAGGGTCATTCACACAGTCTGTGGCCACAACCTAGTCATTCAGAGTCTTTGAGCAGTTTAACCCTTTAGTCTTTCTGCTCTTAAAACTCTTAAAAAAGGGACTCAGTGAAGAGCACTGATTTGGCAGCATAAACCTTTCCATTAGACTCTCCAGGCTGGATACAGCTCTGGTCTACTCTTAACCAACCAGCACAAGCCTCTTGTTGCAAATTGAGTCACCCAGTGTCACATTTGACTGATTGTGGGAGGGGGTGATGCTAGCTTTGAGTGAACTGCCAAGTCTGCAAATACTTGGCAAATTTTCCCTCAGAAGCTGAAGTCCTGAGGGAAAGCAGTCAGGTAAGAACCTCAGCTTTGGAGCAAGGAGAAGAAAGTTTCTGCCTCTAATGGCTGGAAGTAAAGGACAGCCACTCTGGTTGCTTAAGCTAGAGTAGGAAACTAAGGGGCAAATGATGGCTGTTTCTGATTTTGTTCCTTTTCCACAAGGCCTGTCTCAAGCAAACGTCAGCTGGAGGGGGTGTGGAGGCTGGCTGGGCTTTTGAACGTTGGAGTTGGCAGCTCTAGAGAGGAGCTCCCATGTGCTCTTGGTTACACTGATGTCTGTGTGCCTGTGAAACTTGGGTGTGTGCTCTGCTTTGCAGCACTGCTGGTTGCCAACATGTGGCTGGATGTAGGTGGCCTGCCCTTGCTGTACTTTGGAGGGTACTAATACATCAACACTGTGCAAATCTGCCTGTAGTTAGCTCTTCCTCCTCCCAGATGTTGGCACTGCATGGAGGGTTTGTTATCTGGAGCTGCAGGGGGACCCTGCTGGAGGATTGTGTCTTGCCCTGGTTTAGTTACATGCTCAGAGACAGGACTTTGTATTGAAAAGCTGAGGTTTTGTTACTGACTTCTCAGTCTATCCAATCCCCCTCTAGTCTAAAAAAATGCTTATTATCAAGCAATGTTACCATCCTGGTTGGAATAAAACTGCTGTGTGACTTCTAACTGCATCCCTACCTTGATTTAATAGCAGTAGCGGAGGAAAGCTGACAATGGTGCATTTATTTTTTTTTGTTTGCAGTGATCTTTTGCTCAGAAGAGCACATCTCTGTTAATTGACTATTAAACAAGATTGCTTGCTTGAGGTGTGCTGACTTGCCATTTCAGTCCTTTAAGGAATAAGCCTCTGATCAGCTGCACATAGGGCTCTTAAATATAATCTGCCTAATGACTGGAGGGCTTTGACCTTATGTTATTGAGGCGCTGATGTTTTGGGTTACAAACTAAACCTTTGGGGTGGGGTTTTTTCTGAACTGGTCCAAACAACAAAGGCTGCTTTTTAATCTCAAAGCAAGACTTGGAAGCAGCACAGAGTCAGTCTAGAGATAAGTCTCTTTTAGCTCAAGATTTCTAGGATTGCACACATGTTACCACATGCCTGGACCACCAGTTAGACACCTACCTGGCCACAGATCCTTTGTCCCAGTTGCTGTGCATGCAAATAATGTGTGTTTGCGTGTGTTTACCCAGTTTGGAAAAAATCTGAGCCCTGAGGGATTTGAGCTTCCCTTTGTGTTCTGAGAGGGGCCACGCTGAGAGCCAGCTGAAGCAATGCTCCCTGCCTGCCTTGCAGACTCTGCAGGCTGCAGGAGGGTTTTGTAGCCCATGCACTCAGTGTTTGAGGAAAGATGCTTGGTCTGGTGTTTCACGAGGATTCCAGCTGCCATTTTAAAGAGCTCTGCTGACAGGCTCCAGGGGAAATCCCAAGGCAAGCCTGAAAGACAGCAGCAGCTTGGGGTCAGAGTCAGAAAGGGCTGGGCACAAGGACGGGCTGGCTGCAAACAGAGGCACACTGGCTCTTTCCCTCTTCTAATCTGTTTTGTTCAGCTGGCACCAACCTCCTCCACAAGGATGCAGAAGAGGAATGTTCCCTGTTGTGGCAAGCTTTGGGTGCTCTCCCCAGGGTGTGGGGAGGGCACAGATTGCTTGGATGCTTTCCTGTCCCATTTCCCCTCACACCCCAGTTGGTTGATATACATCATCCTAAAGCCTTAATATTGTGTGGCAGCAGGCTAGAAATGAGAAGGGGGACAAGGCTAACACTTGCTTTTCTGTTTTAGAGTAAATGTTGCAGGAACAGTTGGTATTTCATTGCTGATACTAAACCTGGATGTGGGGAGAGAAGGGAGAATGTGGCTAATGCTGAACACCTGCCTCTGACAAATAATCCACTAGAGACCCTGCAGTAATTTTGTAAATCACAAGCACATTTTCAGCCTTCCCAGAAATGTGTACTTCTAAATGCTAATCATCAAATAGCCTAAATTACTGATCCAGCAGATTAATCTATAAATTGAGGTAGGCTCAGAATAGCCATTGGAGAACAATATTTAGTAACTGGTATCTAGTTCAGTGCTCTCTATCTCTTGTTGTTCTGACCTGACAAATAAAGCAACCTCTTCTTTGTGTTATATGAGAATGTGTCATAGGAAGGCTGTTTAAATGGTGTCTTTCTGACCTGTCACATGGCGTGTGTCTGTGGGAGAGAGGGCTCCTGCATGCAGCAGTGCTGCAATAAAGTGGGAGACTGTGAAATGGATGATGCTAGAGCATCAAAATCCAGCCTGCCTGTTTTCCCTGCCTTTCCTTTCTTGAACTTGTAATCAGAGAATATCGGAGGTTCATTGGGTTGCTCATAATAAAGCCTCAAAGCAAGGATCAGCAGTGGGAGCAATACATTTCATTTGTTTTAACCTGAAGTAAAACTGCTCCATGCATGTTCCACTAAGATGAGTCAGGTTGGCACCTCTTTCTAAGGTGACACTACAGGATGTCTGTCTGCAGACTTTGGCCTTTTATTTGGGAAGGGAGAAGAGGGAGTTGGTTTCCTTTGCAGCAACAAGGGCAAAATAGGCTTTTAATAAAGCTTAAATTCTGCAGCTGCTGGCTAAGTTAAAAAAAGAAGTTCTGGCACTCTGTCCTCCTGGAGATGAGCCTTTTCCAGCTCAGCCTTTTCCAGTGATGTGAGCCATCACTTCTCATCTTTTTCCCTTTGTGCCACTTTCTTGGCTGAGAATAATGGGAGAGCTTCTTCCCTTGGCAGGGCTTTACCTTGCTTTACCTTTTCTGCCCATGGAAGTGATTTAGGTTTGTGAGTGGAAGGAAAAGAGTCATAGAAGGAGAAGTGCTGTGGCATAGATATCGTGGAGGAGGCTTTTTAATGGTTATAAATAAACTCAAATCTCTGATTATAGAGGCTGAAGAGAACTAGAAGCTCAAAAGCCAAGAGATAAGAAAAGAAGGAACTTTATATATAACACTTTTCCACCAAGCTGCATGTGGATCAGCTAAGTGTCACTGGAGACCTGAGAACAGCCCTGCTGAAACACCAGATTACAGCCCAGATATGGGCAAGAACACTTTGTCCAAATACTACTGTGATTGAGCCAGATAAGGGAATTTTTTTGTTCATGCAGAAAGTTTCCTGCTTCTTGCTGGTCTCCTGGGAGGTTCAGCATGACCTCCTTGTACCTGGCTGTTTGCAGAGCTTGGTCCTGGTGCTGGAGAGCCCAGCAGCACGAAGTCAGGAGCAGGGCAAAGCATCTCCCTCTCCTTCCCCTTGAAATTTGTTTTTCTCCCCCTTTGCTGACAGTAGCCTCTGAAGTGCATCAGAATGTTCATAAGCAGATTCTCTGCTGGAAATCATCAAATGTTTTGAGCAGCTAGAGGAATCTGGTTTGACAGGAGGGGACTCAGAATACAGACACAACTGGGTGCTTAACATCAGTGAGCACACTGCAGTGCCAGTTTAGGGATATCCCAAAGTAGCTCCTAGGCAGAGTGTGACAGCCTTGTCCCTTGATGCAGTTGTCACAGATGAAGTTAAAGAAAATGAGGAATTATGCTATGAGTCTCTCTTGCCAAGAACTGCTCTCCAGGAACTGGGAGCAGGCGGAATGGTGAACGACCTGACTCCAGCAGTGTGGGTCACTGGGTGCTGTGAAGGCTTTCACTCGTCCTTATCTGGGAGTTTTGCCAAGGAACTGGTGCTGGGGGAACAGAATCTCAAGCTGTGAGGCAGAGAAACTTTCACTAGGAGATCTGGTTGTGACTGAAAAACAAGGAAACAAAACCTGCTAGAGAGGGTGACAGGGTTCAGAGGTTTGCTCAGTAAGTTGGGTCAAAGGAAATTTTGCTATCCTGGAGCAGATAACAGAAAGAGCTGAGAACTGGGCTGGACACAGACATGGAGAAGGATCATAGCCAAGAAAAGGCTTGAATTTCCATGGCACAGTGCAAAGGGCAGGAATCTCGTAGGTTAGGTGCTTGGGGTTCAAAGTGCCTGCCTGGGTACCCTGCCTTTTCTGGGGTCATGGCATTTTCCTGAAAGCTCCTTGTGAGCACTTGTGGTTGAACTGCAGCCTGCATTTCTGAAAGAGGCATCCACTCACAATGGAAAGACTTAAAATTTGGGATCCACCACATCCTTTGGGAAGCTGTTCCCATGGTTAATGCATTTACCACGTAACTGTTACAGTTCCCTCAAGGAGTTTGAGTCCTCAGCTGGCAACCTGCCTGCCTTGCTCAGTGCTGCTGCATGCCTCTCTGCCTCATGAGACAAAAGTTTTGCTACAAGGGGACTAAAGGGCTTTTTGGGATCATGCAGGCTCCTGTAGGACAGCCAGGAGCTGAACCTGTTCCCTCCAACAGGGAAGTGAGTTTTTTGAAGCATTGTTGTGTTCATTCATCAACAGTCCACTGGTCTTGTCTCCTCTCTGGGTGGATGTGTGCCTTGCTGGTTTGCCCTCAACAGCTGGTAGGACACAAAGGATTTGAGAAACAGCTCTGGCTTTGTACCAAGCAGAGGCTGTGGGACACTCAGCAGTAAATTCCAGAGATGATGTGTCATGAAAGGCCTGGCCCTGCCAGCCCCTCTGCACAAGGCTGCTGGAGGTAGTGGGAGCCTTGCCAGGTTGCAGTCCTCATGTTCGAGAGGATCTTTGGCTTTCTGAGCAGATTTTGGTAGGTGGATGTTAGCTGCAAAATCTGTTTAGGAGCCTGCAGCTTTGTGTGGGTGGGAGGAAAGCCTTGTGCTTACCCCTCTGCCTGCCTTCAGCTGGAAGGTGACAACTGATCTTGTGGCTGGGAGAAGTCAGCTGTTTCCATTTTCTTCCTCTGGAGACTTGAAATCTATTCCCAGTGAGGTGGGTCCCTGGGAAGAGGAAGGGCAGCTCTTCCAAGTGAATGCTGCCAAAGCCAAAAGGCACTGGGAGCTGGCCTTGCCAGCCTCAGACATTTAAAACACTTCTGTCAAGCCCTGGAAGAAAAACAGCATAATCTTAGTTTTTCCTCTTACGTACATTCTGGGCTCTCTGCACTGTCCTCTGGTTCATTACTAAGCTTTTCTGCAGCCTTACAAAGTTGTTGAATCAATAGAGAAAGTTCTTGTTGAGAAGAAGAGCACATCCTTTCATCAGCTGACTTTCTATTGTCTGTTCTCTCCTGGCTGGACATCATGTTTTATATAGCAAACATCTTTAAAGCTTTTAGGGTATTTCTCTTCTTTCCTTACCCCCAGAATACCCTCTTCGATCTGGATCATTGGGCCAGCTCTTAATCTGGGCTGGAACAGGAGAAGGTAATTGTGATGGATGCCCCAGTGATATTACCCTTCCCAAAAGCAATTAAATGTGGTGAAACCCTCATTTATGTTTTATGGCTGCTTGTAGTAGTGCCCAAACATTTATGGTCCCCCAAAGTCCCACATGCTGCCAGGCCAGGCTTTTCAGTGGATAAGATAACAGATTGTATTTATCTCTTGGTTAACTTGCACAGCCCTGCAAAGCAGCTGCTCCACTGGGCTCTGGCTCCTTGCTTGTTGTGTGATGCATTTGTGCTGTGCAGCCCTGATTCTCCTTCACCCTCACTTAATTTCCTGGGAACTTTCCCCTCTCCTAGGCTGCTGAGCTTTGTGAATATTTGCCAGTGGAAGGCAGTGTGTTTGTTTTAATCAGATCTATTCTTAAAGCTGTCAGATTATTGCTGGGCTAGGAGGGGGTCCCTCCCTGCCTCTGTCCTGCCATTCTCACCTCACTTTGATCAAAGCATTGATCTGATACAGTGGGAGGCTAACCAGGACTAAACACTAAGGCTGTCTAGGAGCCACAGGGACAGACACAGGACTCTGCAGTGCTGGGGGGGACACTGGGGTTGTTTTCTCAAGGGTGGTTGGGGCATTGGATCCTCCTTGCATGGCACACTGCACTGTAAAGAGCAACCTGAGAGTCACACCAGCTGCTCCGCCATCCACACTCATTCACTTTGAAATCCCTTTAGCACTGGAACAATTCCATTAGCAGGACTTCTTAGGCCTGATTTGGGGGGGTTTCTCTGCTGATTAAAACCAAGTCTGTGCACCAGTGTGCAGAGCTTGTCATAACCAAGACATTCCCTGTGTACCTCGGGGCTGCTTGCAGCTGAAGTCTTGAACAAAAGATCTGCTGTTAGACAAAGAGGGAAGGAGTGAGCCTCTGAAGAGAGGAAGAACTTCTCTCTTTGCCAGCAGTTTTTTTCTAACTACTCTTTTTTTAAGGATTGGTCACCAGTTAATCCATGTCGTTTTGCAGACAAAGCTGTCAACATTTTTAAGGTTGCATGGTGAAATAACTTCAGTGCTGTTGGTTCTAGCAGCTCAGAATATTCTCAAACAAATGCCTTTTAAGATAAAAATGGCCTGTGCTTGATCCCAGCCCAAAGTTGAGGTCGTTACTCTTTTATTTGAAACGTCTCAACTGAACCCAGTGAAGTCAGTCAGAGCTGCAAGTGTTTGAAAGTCAAGTCACTCTTATTTGCATGGCTAAATATGGGCGTAATTCAGGGTGTTACTCTAAAATACTTCAGTGTGTGACCCAGGTTGGAGCCCAGCAAGTGTGCTGTGTGCCACAGACACTGCCTGCAGTAGCTTCTGACAGCTTCTAGTCATCAACCTGTTGGCCCTGAGTACCAAACACATCCTGCCCTCTCACTTTTATTTTTCGCTCTTACCTGCTGTTGGGTGTGAGATGCCTCACAGCCACATAGGAGTGTAAGCTCACTGGCAGATTGAGTATGTGTGCATTTCCGCTGATTTCTGTCCATTGGGTCAGAAGTGAGAATGGCAGAAGCAGGACACCTTCCTCCCCCAGCCCTGCACATTTCCCACACAGTGTGGACTGTTGGAGCTTTATAAGAGGCTTTTCTTGCTCAGTGGCAGCACTTAGATACAAAATTAAATGTAGCCCCCCACCTTGGAATCGGGTAGGTGCACTGATTCTGTGCTGGTGTAGCAAATTCCATCTGAAACTGACACGTTTATTATCCCTAAACATTTGATGAATTTAAGAAGATTGTAAAATATACATGAAGAACATGCGTGAGATTTTTTCAGTAAAATTAATTACTACAAGCAGTGCTTTGCAAATTCAATGTAGTCCATGTGGGAACAGTTTGGTGGTTCTGGTGCATGTATGCAGTCCTTCAGTGGCAGGAGCAGGTCTGGTTTGCCTTGTGTGGATGCCCTGGGTGGAGGAGAGCTCTCCTGAGGGGTGACTGCAGCTCCCAGCTGGGAAGGGGCAGCTGCATCAGCATTTGGCTGCAGCTGCAGTGCTGTGTGTAACAGGGGTGTAGCTCTGGCTGCAGACCAAGCCCCAGTTACAGGTCCTTACCCGTCAGTGAGCATCACACAGGGCTGGTTAGTGCTGGATAATCCTGGAGTCCTTCACGTCTTCATAGTATCAGAAGGCATTTCAGTGCTGCAGCTCTTTCAATTAAGCTCCTGTTGAACTCCATGCACAGATATTGTAATATAATTGGCTGCCCTGCTGCTGAAACAGCCTCTGTCTGTGCTCCAGGCTGGAGGGGAGCCAGAGCGAGCCCTGGGCTCCACACAATGTCACACTGATTAGGAGGGTGCGAGATTTTGTTTTTGCTAAAATAGTTCTGCCAGTACAGCCCAGAGGGCAGCTGCAGTTCCACTGGTACAGAGAGGGCCTTATGCTGCTCTGAATTGTCCCTGGCTCTGGGGCAGGCAGGGATGCTGTGGGGGCAGCTTTATCCTGCAGTAACAGCCTGTGCATGGCTGAGTGCTGCCCAGCTCCACAAGTGCAACTTTACTTTGTTGACATCCACCCCATAGCAACTTTGCCTTAAAGACCCAAGGGAAATATTTTGCTTCCTCTGGCTGTTAGGAAGTGGGTTCTCCATGGCAGCAGTCCATTCACAAAGGGTTTGGTCCTGAGCAGGAAACCCTGGTCCAATCCCTAATGAGCCCTTCCTGCTGATAAGGGAACCTGTGGGTCAGGGGCTCTGCCTGAGCCAGTCAGCTCCCCAAGAACTGAGGTGCTTTTTGATGAACACATCCTCCAGAGCCTGTAAAATGAGACTCCAGGCCCTCCAGAGAAATGGGTACAGACCTGGGTGCCACAGAATGGGATCTGCCTGAGGAAAGGCCAGCTCTAGCAGAGCTGTAATATTGCTGCTGCTCTCTGACATTCCTGAGCTAGAACATCCCATCTCTGCCCTGCTCAGCAACCTTGCCTCTTACTGTACATGGAGACCCAACACTGGTTTTATTCCTGGAATAACTGTATTCATGTGTTCAGTATTATGTGTATTTACACCTGGGTTATCCCCCAGTTTGGGAAGTGGACTGGAGAATAAGGTGCTGTCCTGTTTTGGAGCAAGGAAGCTCTTAGATCTCTTTTTCCAGCTTTGCACTTAAGAAAGGCCTATCCAGTACAGCCCATGACATGAAGATAGGATGGAGTATTTCTGTATCTTGGAGAGTGCACTAGAAAGGAAGTCACTGACTGGTATCTGCTGGCAGCCCATGTTGTGGTGCTCTGCAAGCCTCTTCACCAGCTGCTGTGTCAGTTTTGCTGTTCAAAAGCTGGTTCCATGACACTTATTTCCCTCTTTACTCTGCCAGAGTAGCATTGCACAACTTCTAAAGTCACTCCTAAACTCACTATGCTGGATTAATAACAAATCCAGCAATAAACCTGGAATACTGGAGCACTGCCCTTTGTCAGGCAATGCTTGCTGCTGTTGCTGGGATTTGGGAATGACATGGTTTTTTCCCCTGTGACATATCTTTGTTCCCCCACTGACTATATTTAGACACAAATAGATCCAGAATCAACTGTGCCCATGGCAAGCTGTGCTACTGCCTGCAGCAGCCCTCAGCAGGGCAACATCACGTGGCCTTTTATTGTCACATCTGCCCTGGCCTCTCCAAGCCGATGGAAAATGCATCATCTCATCCAGGCTTCGATTGCTGGGATGGAGTGCTCTGACTGTCCCTGCCTCATGGTGCCTTTTATCCCCTTCTTACACTTTTCAACATAGAACCTGGCTGTGGCAAGTATAGGTTAGACCTCCTCTTCTGTCTGTCACATTTCTGTCTGTCTGTCACATTGCTATTTGAGCATAAATGTGCTTTAGTTGTGCTCCTCCTCAGGGATTACCTCCTTGGCTCAATGGAGCCAGTGTCAGATACTTCCTATGAGTAGGAAGAAGCTGTGAACATCACTGTTCATGTAGGGGTCTCCACCACGAGGCTCTCTGAGGTCTCAGGGAGTGTGGGGTAACATTAGAAATCAGAAAGGACCTGGGGCTCAGCTTAGCTCTCGAGATTGTAAAAGCAGTGATGACAAAGCAACTTGGGGTTAGCCTGAGTTGGCAAGCCAGAACAAAAGCCTGAGAAAAGTTAAGTCACACTATCAACTCGAGTTAAAACTCCCATTTCCTTGTTCCTTATAAGTACTTGGTCTGCTGCAGTCAGACCATGCTCCTTTTGCAGGTGTGTGCTCAGAGCATTTCACCAGGAGTTCACTCCTGACAGTGAAGCCCTTCATGCAGCAGAAGTTTTGGTCTGCTGACAGGATCACAGGCAGAGTAATTCCCATTTTCCCACTGCACTTGCATCTCTTGATGCCTTTGGACACAGCTGCCTGCTCTGCTGCACCCTGTAGCAGTACTCAGTGGGTTTTGGCTGCTTTTCCATAGTGGCTTGGTCTGTGTTACTCTTCAGAGTGCATAATTTTGATGGGCCTCACACAGAGATACAGCCCAGTGTCAGAAATCCCCACTACTCCAGAGCCTCACACAGAGATACAGCCCAGTGTCAGAAATCCCCACTACTCCAGAGCACTTCAGGCAGGTTCTTTGGCTCAGTTTGTGGGTGATGAGGGTGGAAATGCTGGGTACCTGCTACCAGCTCAGCAAGTGGAGCATATGGACAGGCACCACTGGGTTGGCAGTGAGTTCCTTGGGCTGTGCCACCCTGGCTGGGTGGTGGGAATCCATCAGTCCTCTCCCTGCCAGCCTGCCTTGGGCAGTGCCCTCCAGCCAGGATCATTGCCAACCCTCCAGCACCATCCACCCTGCTTTTATCTTCATCTTTTCCTCGCTTTCTGGTTTTTTCCACCTGGGATTTCAGTGTTTGTTTGTTTGGTGTTAAAGAGGCTTTCTTGTTTGCTTTTCTAAGTATCTGTTGTGACAGGCAGAGCTGAGAACAAGCCAAGTTGCTCTCTGCATCCACCCGAGAGCTTGTCTGGGGAAACAATGCCAAGTAGGGGCAGGGAGAGAAAGTAGAAATGCAGTTGGGTTTTTCCTGGAAGACTTCTTGTCCTTGGCTGGTTATGTGGAGTTGGGATGAGAAGAGCTGATCACTTTTAGGTGAAGAACAAGACCTGTTTTGTCATTCTAGGGAAGGCTTCTGCAAGCTGGCAATACCAGGCACTGTCATTGTGCTGTTGTCTGCCCCATCCAGCCAGACCATCCTGACCTTAAGGAGCAGGTGGCACTGCTCTTGCCTTCCTGATGTGCCCCTCTTGTTCCTTGTTTCTGTAACACCAATTTTGACTCCTCTGTTGAGGAAGATGGCCTGGAGTGAAGAGCAGAGCTGGCACATGGGCCCAGCCAGGTCTCTGCATGCACCCCTCTCATGCAGTGCCTCTCCTACCCTTGCACGCACAAGGACAGCAGGGCATGGTGCTCTGGGCAGGAATCTTCCACTTTATTAAAATGAAAGTATTTACTGGCTGCATCAGTTGCCCAGCTGTGGTTAGTTTGCATGAGAACCATTTCCTGCACTTAAGGAAACTATTCAGCTTTACAGCAGATTGTGGAAGGAAGAGATACTACAATGTCCAAAATCCTCTCTTTGCTGACTGGGCAAGTTTCTCACCTGAATCTCTGCCATCTAAGCACTTGGGGTGACAGGAACAGATCTGCCATTGCTGTGCTGCAAGGAAATATCACAAGTTCCAGTGAGGAAGGGAGGGGAGGAAGGAGAGGGACAGCTGGAGAGCCAGGGCTGGGTGGTCAGGATGGTGGTTTAAGGGCTTTGGGGCTTGAGATGCCATCTTTCTGCACTTGGTGGCATCTACTTGCCAGCGCCCTGTCCTGAGGGTGTGATCTGACATGCTGCTCAGTGCTCAGGCATCCGAGATCACTGTGTCAGGGGAGATGTGAGGGCAAACAGGAGGAGCAGCACAGAGCTCTGGACAGCAGGAATGTTCTGCATGGATGGAGGAAGAAAGTGGCTTGGCAGCATGGAGCAGACAGATATCTGAGTGAATCACAGGTTCAACATGAGTCACTGCTGTCACATGGTTGTGAGGAAGGCACACGTCACAGGGGCCATGTAAGGAGCTGCGTGCTTCCCAAGCATCTGAGCCATTCCCCTGCTCCCAGTGCTGGTGAACCCATCACTCATGCTATTCCTGTTTTGGATGCTGCATTTTGAGGAATGAAGGGCCAATAGCTGAGTCCATGGAGAGTGGTGAAAGTGGTCAGAGGGCTGGAAGCCATGAGGAATGAGAAAAGCTTGAGAGGACCTGGGATTGTTTAGTCTAGGAAGGAGCAAGCTGGAGGGGGAGCAATATGAAAAGCTTTCAAAGACATAAAAGGCTGCTGCAAGAAGTGAGGCAGTGATCTGTTCTTAGTAGCTACCAGGAAGAAGATACCGAGTCATAGGCTGAGCAAGGAAATTTAGTCATTGGGGGAGAGTTACTGAAACCTCAGTGAGTGTGGGGTTGGTGTCAGGGGACCTTCAGAGCACCCATGTCTGGGTGGGTGGGAGAGGAACTCATCCTGCTTTGGCTGGTGGGATGCACTCTGAGACCTTTGTAGCCAGGTTCCCAATTGCTGGAAGATTATTTTCTGAAGCTTGTGATGAAGTCCACCTCCATTAAACAGGCATACATTTCCCAGCCACTGCTGAGCATGTTACAAGACATCAGGGATTACCTGTGGCAGTGACACTTTATCACTGCTATAGCAGCAATTTTCCAAGCCTTTTCAGCTGCAGGCTTGCACCAAGATGGGGGAAAGCATTACTGTTAAGGACAGGGACACAGAGTGTGTTCACCTAGAGTGGGTCAGCAAGGGAGCCCATGGCTTGCTGCTTGGCTGCTTGTCCCTGTGTAGGACCATGCCAGATGAGGCACAGGCACAGTCCTTGTCCTGCAGGGGAATCCCCCCACCAAGGCAGAGCTCCTCAGCCTTTTTTTTTTTTTTTTTTTTTTTTTTGCTGGTTCAGGGGCAGACTTTGGCTGTGCTTTTTAATTGTGGAAATTCAGAGCATGTCTTTGTGTCCTAAATAGGCGATTGTCCTGATCCTCATCCCTGGGATCCATTATGTCTTAGCAAATTACTTTCTCTCTTTTAAATGCCTTAGTGATTAAAGATGCCACAGCAGATACCCTTAATGAGTACAAAAAGGGTAATAATTCCTCTTGTTGGCATTGAATGCAATTAATCAGGCCCCTTTACTTGCTTTTTAAACAGATGAGGCATTTAAGGCCAAGCAAGTTTTTAATTGGACTTTAATGTTTCTCATTTACTTCATTTTGGCACAAGCTTAGGAATTCCCACCCCCAGGTTTGCTGGATTTGTTCAGGGTGATAAAAGGCTCAGCGTGGAATGAAGACTCAGCAGACTCAAACATGTCCTTCAGCCTGTGCCTGGCCCAGGCTTGGTCCTGCTGCAGCAGCACAGAATTGTCCAGACAGGAGCAGAACCAGGTTATCCAGCATGGGACTGACATTGGATATTGATAATATTTTGGAGTAGTCATCAACACAAGGGTGTAACATAGCCTGCCCTTTTTTGTCATGTTCCCTTGCCTTGAAGGAGCTGTTGACTTGTGAGTATTCTTGTGATTATCTGGATGCCCTTGATAGAGGTCCATATCATAGCCCAGACTCTGTAGCTTCAAATAAGGGGTGAATTATATGTTTTAAGCAATATTCCAAAGACCCATGGCCAAGAGGACATACAGAGGCCTTGAGCTCCATTACAGATGGATGTATGCATCCAAATGTTTTTAATTTATGCCAGAAATTGCCATGGAAGAGAAGATACATCGTAAGCAGCTCTCATCTGATTTGCAGCTCCTGCTCCCTGAAGCCAGCACCCCCTCTTCTTCCACCTCTGGCCATGAACCATCTTGCCTTTGGTTCCCTTCCCTCCATCTCTGCTCCAGTGTGGTTTGGGGACAGCAGTGGCCTGCCAGCAGGTCCCAGTCTGTGTTTCATGCAGAGACGAGTTCAGCAGCCCAGCTTGGCTCACTGGCCCCTGTCCCAGCTCAGCCCTTCCCTGGCAGCAGCTGACCAAGGTTCAGCCAAAAGGGATCAGCCCCAGCATATGTGAGCCTGCCCCTGAGCCTGCTCGTCACTCTGCAGGGCAGAGGAAAGATCCCAGAACTTTCAGTTGGGTTTTTCCAGGTGTGTGCTGTGTCCTTTGCAGTCAGACCTGTCTGTATTTCAAGTGACAGTGACTGTGGAGTTCCACCCATGGAAAGGTCAGTGGATGCAGATGAGCTGTGGGTGTCCTTGGGTAGGTGAGATGGCTCTTGAGTCACTGGGGCTTTTTGCCCCAAAAAAACATTCAGGAGAAATCTAGGGACAAGGGACAACACCCTCCATTTCTACATCCCTGCTTTTCCCACTTCAAAGGTAGGAAAATCTTCAGCCCAAGTGTGTCTGGAAAGTTAAGTGTATTCAGAGAAATGTGTTATTGAATACCTTGTGTTAATTTAAACACCTTCTGCCTGCCAGGCTTGGGGCAGAGGAGCTTTGCCAGCTGCATCAGCCTAGATCTGTTTCAGGGCATTTTTAAGGCTTCCCAGTGCAGCTTAAGGAACTGCTGTGCACAACCACTGGGCTCTGCTTTCCAGGCCGCTGTGCAGCAGGGAATGCCATGGGGGAGGCTTGCCTAGTATTTTATTTGGTTCATCCTTATTCTTTGTCGTATCTCCTTTCCTCTGACTCCCCTCACATCTTGAACACACATCTGATACTGAGTTTTGTGGTTGAGCAAGGCTTGTGTAGTCCTGGATAGCCAAATGTGGGAACCAAGTGTCTCCAATTTTTTCTTCTGCTGGGAACATCTTTGCCCATTTTGCCCCCTTACACCACTTCCCTGCTACCTGCAGATCAGGGTACCTGGAGCCATCATGCCTTGAAAAGTAAGGGAGAATTGGAGGCTGAGCAAGGATCAGGGTTTTGTTGTGTGATCGTGGTGTGAAGGGCTGTAGACATCTTGATGAGATGTTCAGGGATAAAGGCGAATCAGAGAGATCCAGCTTGTTCTGTGTCCCCACAGAGTGAACAACTCCTGGCTCTTGGGCTGGGCTCCAGCCATGGGCAGGGACTGAAGGAAATAAGAGGGCCAGGTCCTAGGACATTTCTGCTCCTCTGGCTGGTATTGAGGAGGGGCAGGCAGCCTTGTCCAGTTGCTATGGAGCCTGCCAAGATGTCCTTAATCCCAAATATGTCTCTGTCAGGAAGCTGCAACCCCAAGTGACTCTAGCCAGCCATTCTTTCATTGAGAGTCTTCTGGCTGAGGCTTACAGAGTTGTCATTTTCTTTGATTTAATTCCATATAAACTGCAGAATTATTTTCCTTTAGAGGCTTGCAAATTACGGAAGCATAAACCATGCTAATGATCCGATAAGGACAACTTTGGATGCATTCCCAAGAACGGCTACCCCTGGGCAGGAGCGTGCTCAGAGAGCACTGATGGAGAGCAATTTGCCATGCTCACCTGGCTGCCTTCCTTGGGCCCCCCTTCCCAAATTCCTTCATCTCTCAGGAACGAGAGTAATTTCCTCTCTGGCTTCTTGCAGAGGCAAAGGCCCTGCAGACCTGAAGTTATCTCTGGAATGTGTGTAAACACGAGTTCAATGGGATGCTGTTTGCCCCCCATTCCTGGGGGGGGCTGAGAAGGGTTAATACAAGTTTGTTTAATGGGTTCCTATCCCTGAGAATTGTCTTCCTTAGAGGGCAGCTTGGCTGACCTGAGCCCCTGTGTGTGCATTTCCCAGCATAAAGGGGAGACTGAGGGGCCCCACCACACGGGTGGGATTTCACTCCTCTAAGAACAAGGGATGAAAGGCCAAAGTGGTCTTCCTGCCAAACAGGGACCCAGGAGATGGTATGGGATCACAGTGCACGTGCACTGGGACTCAGTGTGCAGCTAACAGGATTATTTAGGTGGTGCTTGGACAGAAACAAATCAGAAGGGTGGGAGTTATAGGCAGTTCTGTGCTCCCATCTTCAAAGAGCACTGAAATGTAAGCAGGGGGACAAAACGTTTTAAGTGACGTATGGGCTGGGGCAAAATGCATTTCAGTGAGAGGCATAAGGAACTCTATCTGTTTGCATAAAAATAATTCAGGTGTGAGTTCATTAGTGGTGTACAAATACGTCACTAATGAGACTTGCCTGGAGACCAGAGCGTACTTGGATTTAGAGTAAGAAGCAGGAACCAGAAACTAAAACTAGAGAAAATCAAGCATTAGTACCAAGTAAATGGTTAATTCCTGGATATGTTGTCAGCACTAGTGACGCACTGAGGCTGGATGCCTTCCAGAAAACAGCACTGTAACTGAAGACAAAGGAACAGACTTAGCACAGAGGTGATCAGTGGAATGGCTTGGCCTGGTGTATACAAGGGGTCAAACTAGATGATTTAATGATCTCTTTTGGCCTGAAAGCTCTCTGTTCTCTTAAGAAGATAAATGAAAAAGCCCTTTCACAAAAACCAAGCACTTGAGATATGTGTGTAATGAACTCTGCTGCTTCCAGGGGAACGGCAGAGCAGGATCTGCAGGAAGCGTGACCTGGCCGCCTGCAGGCTGCCTGGAGTTGGTGGCCATCTGTGCCACCATCGAGGCCACCACCCTCAGCTCTGTTTTTAATTGCCATCTCCCTGCATTTAACCAACATTTGCTCCTTAATCTCCATCAGGGTGAAGAGGCCAAGCGGCATGAGCAGCCTCCTGGGGAAGATCGGTGCCAAAAAGCAGAAGATGAGCACACTGGAGAAATCTAAACTGGACTGGGAGAACTTCAAGGAGGAGGAGGGGATTGTGGAGGAGCTGGCAATCCATAACCGAGGGAAAGATGGGTAAGAGGGGCTTTACCTACTAGCAGTCCAGAATTTCCCATCACTTCCTTTACATGTGGGATGCCCATTGCTGGCTACAGAGTTCAAAAACCCATGGGATCTCTTAAGGATTTATTCTAGGGATATATAAAGCCAGTAGCTGCTGTAGGCATCACAAGGAGACAGGTAAGTCTGCAAACACCTGTCACTCTCTGCTAACAACCTTGTGAGTTCTCTAAGTCCAGCCAATGTCTGGCTTTGTCATCTCTTCTGCTTGTGGCACAGATCATGAACTGGTCTAATGCAGTCCCTCCATGAGGAAGCACAATTGCCTTTGTCGTGTTTTCTTTTTTCAGTTTGGGAGGGTTTTGTTCTGTCCTTCAAAGCACACATTTCAGCTGTATCTGTCCTCTTTCCTCCAGCATAAAGATTTGTGTAAACCCAGAGCAGCTGGCAAGGTGCGTCAGAGATTATGGCAGCGCTGGGTGTTGGTTGTGTGCATCAAGCAATGTTCACTCCAATGAAGTTAATGGAAGTATCATAAAAGTAAATGGTGATGCTGTAAATAAAGCAGAAAGTTAATAACATGCACTGCAGGGAGTTATAATGAGATCAGAAGCAGCATTTCCACTACAAGTGCTTTGCTAAGCTCTGGGAAAACATAACCAACTTAGTGGACAGCTCGTAAAATGTACATTTTATTATAAGCTGTTCTTTTACTGGAAGAACTCAAAGCTTCTGCATTCCAATAGATTGGATTTTCTGTTTTAAACAGATATTTTATAACTGTCAAACTATCAAATAGATATTTTCAGTTTGGTCTTGCACCTTCCACAAACACGCCTTCTCCATCAAATCTCTCCTGATCTGTTTCTGGTCATGAAATAAATGCATGCCCTTGAAAAAGTAGAGCAATTCAGTAGGAGTGCTGCAGAGGAGCAGCTGTTCCTCTGAGATCCCTGAAGTCCAAGGAGGTGCATGATTTACACCACATACAGGTGTGGCAGAGCAGTGTTTGTGTCATCTCTTGTGTGCCCAAACCCAGTATGTCAGCTGTTCTTGGCCAGTGCTGTTTCCTTTCCCAGCCCATCCAAGCAGGACAGCTTGCTCTTCATGCCTGGCAAACCTTCATCACGTGATGGTCCTTGAAGGCTAAAGAAGGGATCAGCACATGGAAAAGATGAGCAAAGCAGAGCAGCAATTTTAAGAGCATCTTTAATCTTGGACGGCTTTGGGTTTTGCTGCCTGTCACATCCCAGGCTAGAAAATCTGCTGAGCTCTTGGCAAGCGGTTTTTGTCATTAAACAAATGAGGAACATAATGCCAGGATAACTTTAGACACTCCTTATGAATATGTTTACACTAGTGAAGCATGCAGTGTGAGGGGATCAACCGAGTATCTGCTCACTAGGAATTACTTCCACCTTCAAGGTAAAGGGAGAAGGGAGGAGCACCGATGGAGGCACAGCCCTCTGCATTTCTGCCTACAGACCACCTCGGTGTGAAGGGTGCAGTGCCCTCCCAGAGCAGCCATCTCGCCTGGGGGGCAGGTCACACAGACACAGCTGCTGCCGGCCCCAGGTCATTTCACAGGAGCCTGTTGTCCCTTCTGCAGCTGCCTCTTCTCCTTTAATAATGTCAGCCGTGCTCACCCTTCAGTGGGCAATCATTTACACATCTCTATAAAAATTGTAATGAGCTGTTGTTAACCCTTCAACCCAGGCAGGCGAGAGCAGGCACCGCCTTTAATCCCTGGTGCTGTTGGAAACCTGTGCTCCCCACGTGTCCTGCTGTGTGATTGTAAATGTCTGCCTGGCAAGGAGAGCTGCAGCCCACTCCTGGAGATGTTTGCTCAGTGCCACACATCCTGTGCACTTTCAGAGATGGTCTATGCGTGTCTCAAGGAAGGCAGGAAGCATTACTTTTTGCTCAGGAGAGAAGACAGGCTGAATTCCTTTATTGTGCTAACCCTGTGGAAGCTGCTGCAGCCCAGAGCTCCTCGCACCTCCCTGGCCCTTCTCCAGCAGCCACACCAGAACACAGCAACCAGGGGAGCAGTGGGGTTGTGGCATCTTTCTGCTGCCAGTGCCATTTATCAGCCAGCCACAGCCTGGGCCTAGAATTCCTGAGACAGAGGGGACATGTGCTATCCCCTTGCCTGTCCTCCCTTGCCTCTGATTTTCCACCCCTTGTACCCCCAGCCCCCATCCACGGATTTGCATTTCCTTAGGAGTAGAATCTGGGCTTTAACAGCCTGGCTGTATCAAGTCCTGAAGGCCTGTCCTGCATTTGACAGGAGAGGCTGCAGTAAGGAGCAGAGGAAGCTATCCCCTTTGCTGTTCATCTCTCTGATGTGCTTTATAAATGGAAATGTGTAGTGGCCTCTTAATTGGGCCACCTTTGTAGGGCAGCCCCATGGGGGAGCAGCCGGCCCCAGCACTCCTGCACCGGGTGACTGATGGTGACTGACAGGGGACAGGCAGCACCAAGGACCCTCCCCAGAGCAGCTTGCAGCTGCCCTCGTTAGCAGAGACAGCCTTGCTCCCTCCCAGTGGGTTTACTTTGCTCTGCTGTGGATCACAGCTGCCCCGTTTCCAGGCGGGTTGATGATTTACAGGAGCTATTGATTCAGGTAGCAAAGGTTGTTTAGACAAGCACAGGACGGGTGTTTGTGCCTCACTCGTGCACTTTGCACCGTGCTTGGTGGTGCCTTGGTGTTGTCTGCACAGAGCTGGCTGAGCATAGAGAGAGCTGCAGCTCCAGCACAGGCTGCAGAGCATGGAGGGGCTTGTGCTGGCCCTGCAGCTCCCCTGCTCACGTCTGTGTGCACCTCCAGCCCCTGTGTGCCTGCAGCACAACCAGCCAGGCCCCACCAGCCCCAGTGTATGCCCAGGTACTGCCTGGGGGTCTGCTCTGGTACCTGGAGCACTTTTCTGTGGCCAGCCAAGGACAATGCCATGGGATGATGTCGGTGGCAGTTTCTCCTCGTGCAGCACTGGCTGTGGCTGTGAGACCGCATTCCTGGTTCATGATCCATATCAGTCCCCCAGGAGGCAGGCCCTGCCCACCAGAGAGGCACAGCAGCCAGGGGGAAGAGGAGAAGAAAGAGACTGACCCCTTGATAGATGGGTGTCCCAGAGGAGCCAAAAGAGCTTTGGATTCAGTAGGTTGGGCTGTTGCTGCCCAGGCCATTGGGGTGTTCCCAGATGAGCATCAGTACCTCCTGTCCTTGTTGTCCCAGCTGGGGTTGTGGCTGGTGTTCAGCAGTGGAGGGGGAGAGAAACCACACACCCAGTAATGACACTGAGCACATACAGTGTGACCCCTCAGCTTCCTTCCTGTGGCCTCTCTGGGCCCAGCCCCAGGAGCCTCCCTGCTCACAGGGATGAAGGGAAGCGACACTCCCCTGCCTGCCTTTCCTGAGCCACTCTGGGGAGGGGGCCTCAGTGCACAGCCCTCCTCCAACACTGAGGGGCAGGGGCCACAAAAACACCTCCTCCCAGCCAGCATTGCACTGTGCTGGTCCCTGCCCCTCGCTGCCGGCGGAGATGAGCTGACCCACTTGTGTCAGCACGAGAAGGGCTGGAGCTGAGATGGGAGTGGGTGGCAGCAGGGACACATGGGGCTGTTCACCCGCTTGGGGGAATCACTCACTGAAATGAATCTGGATTAATTCATTTCCAGTGATGACTGGGTGGGCAGGAAGAGTCAGGGCTGTCCCTTGCAGCAAGGGCAGAGGCTCCCTGCTGGGGACACATTCAGTACACGTTGGATAGCTGTAGCATAAAGAATTGCAGAATCACGGAATGGTTCAGGTTGGAAAGGACCTTTAAGGGGCAGCTAATTCAACCCCCAGCAGTGAGCAGGAATTCTTTATCTAGATCAGATTGCTTAGAGCCCCATTCAGCCTGACCTTGCAGGGACCTCATCACCAAATGTTCATCTGTCTCAGAGAGACCACTGGTAGGAGAGGCCTTTAACCTTCCCATGTGGGCCTTGGGCACTTTCATGCACACCATCCAGCAGCCTGGAAAACCTGCAGAGCCTGAGATGCTCATCTTCCCTTAGGCTTTGCTCTTGCTTTCAAGCAGTAGGCTGCTCTGGTGAGCAGGAAAAGCAGTGACCAACAGAACAGCCAAATTCAGTGATTCCCCTCACAAGTTTAATGACCTTGTCATGGCAGTCCAGTGATTGCCACCCTGGAACAAATGCAAAACAATTGTGATGATTCAGTTACAGCTCCTGTTTTGAATTGCAATTTCACTCCTTCTCTAGGTTAATTAGTAGCACAGCCCCGGGCTGTCTATGGCAAGGTTTTGCAGTGAACTACATTAAAATTCAGCTGCATGCCATTAATGAGAAGCAAGGTGCTTTTCCAGGCCTAGGCGTGCCTTCTTCCTTGCAGCACTCAGGTGCCATGCTGAGGGGCAGCACTAAATACTCGGTGGTTAGAAGGTGGTCTGTGGCTGGGAAACCCCTGGCCTGCATCCCTGAGCTGCTGCAGGCTTGCTGGGTGATGCTTTTTGCATCCCTAATGCTCCCCGTGCCTGTTCCTTGTATCATGGGCCTGTCAGCTTGTATTGAAGGTTGTGGTTGGGTTTGAGCTGCTTTGCTAGGTGGTGCAAAAGGCCTGCTCTGATCCCCTTCAAGGTGCCTGTGGAGGACATTCTCAGCTGTAGGAGAAGAGCTGGAACCAGAATCAGGCAGTTCAGCTCTCTAGTCTGTGGGACCACCAGAGCAGTTTTGGTGTCCATAGATGTTCAGTGGAGCAATCAGTTCATGGAAAGAGAGGGAGGGAGACTGACAGTGCTTTCCCTCCCTGTCATCCCTTCAGGTGGGGTTTGCCCCAGGCTGGGGCCACTCAGGCTGCCACAGGCACTGCTCACAGCCTCTGCCTCTGCCTCCCCGCAGGTACATCGAGAGGAAAGCGTTCCTGGAGCGCGTGGATCACAGGCAGTTCGAAATCGAACGCGACATCAGACTGAGCAGGATGAAGCCCTGACGTGCTGGGGGTGGCCAGCCCCCCACATGGGGGCTTTGCTCCCTTCTGTGCCCCAGGGCTGGCTGGGGGCTGCCGGCCACCGACGACCGCCAAGCACGGAAACTGTTCTCTACCCAAGACTCAGCCTGTGTGTCTCAACATACAGGGTTTTCCTTTTACTGTAATAGTTTGGGGAGGGTATTTGTCAGTGGACAGGAGGCACTTGGAGGGTTAAATGGCCCAGCAGCTCATAGAAGACTCTGGTGTAATTCTGGCAGCAACTTTCCAAGGAGAAGAGGTGGTGGCACTCATCCTTTCCAATCCCAGGTGCTTCTGGCAGCAGGAGGAGCTGCCAAGGCTGGGAGAGTACCAGCATGTTCAGTGGTGAGAGTGGAGCTGCAGGAAGGTTTCATGGCTGCTGTGCACATTCAAGCTGTGGGCTGGAGCCCTTCTGCCTGCTCTGCCAGCCCGCAGCACTCCCTGCCCCTCCACCCTGTGCTCCTGTCCAGACAAAGCCAAACTGTCTGTACTTGTTTGTGGGGTCTGATGATGCTGGGGGGGGTTAAGCAAGCTGGTGAAGAAATCCTTCCTTGTTCACGCTGTCAAGAAGACGGGAGCAGCTGCAGCAGGCAGGAAGGGCCAGGATCTGAGTGTTCACGTGAATAAAGTATTCCATCCCAACACTTCTGCATGCTGGCAGTGTGGTTTGTGTGGGAAGCAGAGGACAAAGAAATTAAGGATCACATACAGTAAGGAGTGTCTGACAGGAGTCATAAAAACCTCTCTCAGAGGTGCCCAGTGTGTGCCCTGATAGCAGCCTGGAGGTCAGAGCAAGTGCTTGAACCACCTTCCCTCCTCATTACTGGGGCTGGTGGTGCAATGAAACTCAGAATTGGGGATGACAAGGTCAATGTAGTCCTGTAGCAGTGCTGCAGGAGTGAGGAAACTCATCCAAAGCATGGCCACGCAGGGACATTCAGCGAGTGCAGCTGCCTGGAGGGCAGGCCAAGGCGCCTGGGTGTGGAAGGAGCAGCTGGAGCTGGACAGCAGCAATGCTCTGTCATCCCAGCCATCCCTGCTGGCCTGGCTCTGGTGGAGTTGGGCAGCTCCCCATGTCTGGCCTGTGCCTATCCTTGGAGCAGAGGTATTCACCAGCATTTCCCCACAGGATGCTCTGGGCCTGCTTGGTGGGGCAGCCCATGCTGGTGCTGTGCTGGGGAAAGCAGCCCCAGTCCCTCTATCCTTCCTGCCCACAGGGTGAGCGATGCCATCGCTGCCATGGCCCCTTCCGTGCAGCTCTGAGCACAGCCTGAGCCTGGGGCTCACCACTGCTGAGTCAGCCCCTGCTCTGTGACTGTGCTGCAGGATAGACAGAACAAAACACCACATGCTCAGAGGAGCTGCAGCCTTTGGCACCCTGTTCTGTACAGAATCAGCTGTATTGGACCTGCTTAGACAAGCCTCAAACTGGACAGAAACAAAACAACAGAGTGATGACATGTTTTCATCTCCAAACACTTCCAAGCCAGTTGCTGCTCTGGCTTAGGTTGCAAAAACAGCCAGAGTCCCTGTGCAGGGCACTGTTGTGGGGATATCTCGGCCTGGGGCTCCTGAGTGGCAGTAAATGGCCCTGGCAGGGCCAGTGTGGGCTGTGGAGCAAGGCAGGTGCTGCTGCAGTAGTTTGGCTGCTGTCCTGCTCAGAATGGTAGTGCTGGACCATCTCCAGCACCTTCTCCCCTTGTGTGCTGTCCGGCCCTGCTTACAGGGACCCTCCCAACAATGACTCCAAGGCAGCCCAGGGTTGTTTTGCTGCAGATCCCAGAAGATGGTGAGATGCTGAGGTAGCCACAAGCAAGCTGGGAGGGCTGGGCCTGCTGAGTGCTGAGCAGGCAGCCAGGGAAATTATTTGCCTATTGCTCTGCTGTTGCTGAGAGGAGAAGAGGAAATACTTGGGAACATCTCTGCCCTGGGACCCCATGGCATCTGGCTTCTGGGGCTGCCAACCAAAAACTGTGATTCCAGGGATATGCTTTCTGCTCCAGCAGCTGGGCAGCACCAAGGAGGTAAGAAATGGAAAATAATTCTGTGCATTGTATCATGAGCAAGAGTAGAACGGAGATGTAACAAGTACCCTTGGAGATCCCAAAGGCCAGAGGGACCAAACCCAGCCTTGTTTTTAAAAGCATTAAAGAGCTCCAGGCTGTGTCCACAGTGTGTCCTGCAGCTGCATCTGGCTCTGGATGGCTTGGGGGTGGCTTTGGATTCACATGCACACTGATGGTGTGTTAGAGGGATGTGGCCAGCACAACCTCCCTGGTATGCTGGCGAATTGGGAAAATTGATTACCTGCAATTTATGGGATCCTGCCTGCCAGTCCCAGCTATGCTCTTCAGAAACCCTCCAGAGTTTTTTCTTCTTTTCAGCTGAGCAATGTGGAAAACCTTGAAATCCTGGAAGCAGCCTGACCTGCTGGAAAAGGGCAATGTAATGGCAATGGCCAAGAGCCTCGCCTCCCCTCTCTGCTGGGCTCCCAGCTCGTGGCAGCATGGTGTGCCCAGCTCAGCATGAGGATGCTGGGCTGCAGTGCCAGCTCCGGGCCCAGCAAGCTGGGGCAGGCTGGGTGGGATGGCTGGGAGCAGCCTCCAGCCTGGGCTGATCCCTGGCCTCCTCCACGCTCCCCAGCCTCCCGCGTGTTTGCTGCGTTGGATCATGTATTCCTCGCCTCTCTTTCCTGAGGATGAGGAGTGATTTACAGGTCTCCAGAAAACACAGCTTGGCTGCTTTGGAAGGAAAAAAAACAACCAAAACCCCTCTCTGCTTGCTATTTCCATTGCCCAGTTGTTTCCCACAAAGGGGGGTGGCCCCAGGACCCGCCAGCCCTCAGTGTCCCCAGCAGCCCTTGATGTCCCCAGCAGCCCTGCACTTTCTGTGAGGAGCAATGTTCTCAGATGTGGGCCCATCTTTTGAGACATTCCCACCTTGAGCTGTCTTCTCTCATGTTCTCCATGGGTTAGGACCCACCCTGGGCATTTGCTTGGGGTAATTTTGGCCCTATGAGGAGTTCCTCATGGCCACAGCATCACCTCACACCGAGGATCTCCCCCTTCCCTGGCTGCCTGAAGGGGCCCCTTGTGCAGCTGAGCCCCAAACAAGGCTCCAATTGTGTCTGTGTGTCCTGATGGTCGGGGCTTCTGCCACACATCCATGTGCTGGGGCCATGGTAAAACCAGCTGTGTCCAACCCACACCCACAGGCTCAGCTTTGCTGATCTGCTGGAGTTTGTGGGGGCTGTTATGGGGCCACGGGAATCATGACAGGGAGTAACAGTGTGCATTTAAAGCTGCTGCAGTGAAAGAGACACGGGAATAAATGTTGACATGGGAGGAGGTTGAATGCTGGCTGGCTGGGGGTGCATCCCATAGCCTCAGGCTCTTCCAAGGACCACAGTGGGATTCATGGACAGAGCTGGAATCAGGCAAAGGGTGGCAGATGGGAGAAGGAGGGACCAGAGCATGGAGCTGACCTTAGGAGCATCTCCCTGCAGCCAGGAAGAGAGGAGCAGAGCTGGTACCTGGAAGGTGATGCTGCCAGCATTGTATCCTCTTTTCCAATTTGTTGTTTTCAGCCTCTTCCCACCTCTGCTTCAGAGCTATGTCCCACCCAGCAGCACAGTGGGATTCTGTTTGCAGTGTGTTTAATGGAGAGTAATGGAGTGGCCTGTGGGTCTCCCTCCCCATTCGAGGGTCTCCACCCCGGGGCATCCTTGTGCTGGCACTGACATTAGAAGCTCAGCTGATGGTGGTGGCACAGCCAGCCCTCCCTGCTGTCAGCCCTTCCCCTCCCAGCAGTGAGCCCCAGCTGGGGGCGAGGATCAGCGCCAGCCCTCACTGGGGATGAATGGGGAGACAAACAGAGCTGCTACTGTTGGGGCAGCCTGAGCCCTGCAGCCTGCCTTGGCTTTGCTGGAGATGAGGGGGTGCCCTGCAATCCTGCTCTTTGGAAAGGCAAGCAGCCTCCCCCAGCATCTTCTCTCCACAGCTGAGAACCAACCCAGTGCCACAGAGCAGCACAGGGATAAATCCTGGTTGTGATCCTGTTGGGTCCCGTGATATTACAAGCCAAGAGAAATGTCCTCATTATTTCCAGAATATTGAAGTCTAATAAATCCTGTCCTGCCTTATAGGATTTATTTTTTCATTCATTGCTAGGAGACTCAGTCCTGTGTAATCCTATTGCTGCTGCAGGAGGTGGGGAGCAGCTTTCCCAAGCACAGACCTGGCAGGGCTGTGGGCATGAGCAGGAAGCCCCAGCCCAAGCTGCTGGTCCCAGCAAACATCCCAGTGCCAGCCCAGCTCCTGGTGTGTCCCACTGTCCCTGAGCTGTGCCCTGCGTTTGATTCACCAAAAAGAATCTCATGCAATTGTTGGGGCTGGGCCTATGGGGCATTAATTGGCTGCTGCCAATGGGGCATTAATTGGCTGCTGCCAATTAATATGGCATGGCTCAGCACAGCCTGCTCCCCCTGTCCATTGTACATCTGCCATGCCCCCCAAATCCCACTTTGGAGTCCTCCTACACCTTCTCACACCATATCCAGCAGAAAAAGCTGCAGAAAGGCAGGAATAGGTGGGCCCAGCCCAGCCAGTCCCCTGCCTGTGCAGAGCCAGCCGTGCCTGGCTCACCGTGCACCAGGGACTCCCCAGAAGACAATGATGGACACATGAATATGGCTGGAAAATTTGCCACTGAAGTGTTTTCCATAGCAACCGTTGCTGGGGCAACCTGCATCCCAAAGAGCATCCATCCCAAAGCACCCAGCCCTGTGTCCAGTGGAGCTGGCAGGGAATCACAGCGTGGGACTGCTGGGACTGCCACCAGCAGCAGCACAGGGATGCTGTGGCAGCCAGTCCAGCTCTGAGCATCCCCAGTGCTGCAGGGCCCCTGTAATGCTCCACTTTTCCTCTTCTTTTTGGCATTTCATTTTCTCAAAGGTAGGAGAAGGCTAAGGAAGACCTGCTGGTGCCTGTTGCCCCATGGGTGCTTGGCTGTGGAAGCAGGGATGTGCAGGAGCTGTTGCCAGCTTGGGGTGCTCAGCAGATGCAAGCAGTGATTTTTGGCTCTGATGGACCAAAAATGGGATTGAGTTTGACAGTGAACACTTTGATCTGAGCATCAACATGGGGAGAGGGAAAAGTGATATTCCCACTGCTTTTAAGTCCAAAAGTAGGAAGCTTACGGCCCCTCAGCACCTACCTGAAGTCATGTGGTGACAGCTTCACCTTGGGGACACCTCAGGGATCCCAGGAAATCCTCACTGTGGTGGGCCCACACCAGACTCAGGGTCTCCAAAGGAAACCCACCCTGGCTTCATGGGATCAGCTGCAGAGTGGTGAAGAGAGGCTGGGGAGCCCTGAGCCCATCCCGAGGATGTCCCGGTGCTCGGTGCCTGCACTGTCACCACTGTCACCAACAAGAGGAAACCACAGGGCTGAGGCTGTGCCCGCCGGGGCAGCTGCGGTTTGCGGGCTGACCGCAGCCCCTGCCACCAGCGGATGTCTCCCACCCACAGCCGTGCCTCAGTTTCCCTTTCTGCACTGATACACAGGGACACTTGCCTCCAAGTTTGGGACAGTGGTGGTGGCTCAAGTACTGCTTTCTAGGGACAGACACGTTTGCAATCTGGCCTCAGCTCTGCTGCTGCACCCTGGTGTGGCCTGAGAGTAACCCTGGAGGGTGAGAGGAAATGCCTTGAGGGGGATGGCAGCCAGGAGGCACGGGCACAGTCAGGGGCACAGTCAGGGGCACATTCCTGGCCTTTCCCCACACACATCCTCACTCACTGGCCTGCAGCTCCCACACAGGCGCACTCATTGCCCACTTGCCCATGAGCTCACTGGCTGCAGGCACCCCTCATGTCCCTTCCCTTGGTTCCCTCTGTGCTCTGGCTCTCCCACGCCTGGGGAGCAGCATGGGTGTCCGTGCAGCTTGTGCATGTCCGTAGGTCCTGTGCCCCCACGCAGCTCACACGTGTGCCTCCCACAGCTCCCAGCTGCAGCCGCCCTCCCAGCCTGCTCCCGGCTCTCTGCAGATGGTGGCAGGGACTGTGGTGCAGCACACAGTGATGCCAAACCAGGCTCACCAGCTGTTGGGCTGTCCATGGGCCATGGAGCCAGGCAACTGGAGCAGGCCTGACAGGCAGCTGTGGTGTGCCACGGGTACAGTGGTGTGCCCTTTGTGCCAGGTGTCCCATGTGTGCCAGGGTGTGCCATTGCACCTACAGCTACACATTACTGGCCCCTTGTATGCCCCTGCTATACACAACATCCCCATTACACACCCCAGAACTCCCCAGTTACCTGTTACCCTTTATTGCACACCCATTCCACACCTGTTACACACCCATTAACCTTTAATGATCTTTTATCATTACACACCCATTGCAGAGCCTTTTTCCTTCACTTGCACATCGCATATAGACTTTGTTACACACCAAGTGCAGGCTCACTACAACACCTGTTGCACACCCTTCAGTGCACACATCTGTTGCACGACTGTTTCGCTCTCCTTACCCTTTGTCGCAGTTGGTCACACCCCTGGGCCGGCATCACACCCCTGGGCCCGTGTCACAGCCTTGGGCAGGTGTCACACCCCTCTGTCCAGTGTCACACCCCTGGCCGGTGTCACACCCCTGGCCGGTGTCACACCCGTTCCGCTCCCTTTACACACGCGCGCCTCACCCTGCGCCCCCGTGCCCGCCCCGCCCTTCGCCGGAGACCCCGCCCCTTTCCCCGCCCCTCGCCCCGGGCCCCGCCCCCAGGGCGGGCGCAGCCAATGGGGGCGGGCGGAGCGGCCGGGCCGGGCGCGCGCGGCGCTATAACGATCCCTACGGCGCCGCCGCCGCCCGCGCGCCCCGGCCCCGCCGCCCCCGGCCCGGCCCGGCCCTCGGCCCCGCACCCGGCCCGCTGCGGCCGGAGCGGCCCCGCGGGAAGATGAACTACCTGGTGAGCGGGGACACGGGGGGAGGGCACGGGGGCGTGCGTGGGGACAAGTAGGGCGCGGGGGATCGGCTGCTGGGGGGCCCTGTTGGAGGAGAAGGACGAGGAGGAGGAGGAGGAAGGCCTCAGCCCCCTCACCGCTCCGCCCGGGCAGGGCCTCTCCTGTGCGGCCGATCCCACTGGCGTGACCTTGGCCGAGCTCCCCCGCTCCGAGACGGCCAGGCCTTGCCTGCTCCCCTCCCTCCTGGCGGGGCAGGGAGCTGCGGGACTCGCGGGGCGCCCAGCGGGGCCAGGGGCCTCCCCAGGCCTCCGCCCCACCGGGCGGGGCGGCACCGGCGGCGGGCAGGGCCGCGGGACAGCCGGGACTCCGGCCTTGCCATCCCGGGCGGGCCGCGACCCGTCCCGCCGCCGCGGCCCCGAGCAGCGCTGGCAGGTGCCGCCGGCGCCCGGCTGGGGGACCCCGCGGGGTGGAAGGGGCCCGGGCCCGACGGCGGGTGCCGTGCGATGGCCACGGCTGACTCACCGCCCCGGCACTTCCTCCCTCCCAGTCGGCGGAGGGAAGGGGCGGGAGAGGCAGAGGAGGCCCCCCGAAACCGGGGAGGCGGAAGGGCCCGGCCCCTTCCCAGCACCACCTCTGGGAAGGGTGGGTTTTGCTCCAGCGAGGAATCCCGCGGTGACTGGAACGGGGAGATCCAGCTGGCGGGAGCTGCCGGCCCGCGGGGCTCTGTCCCGGTGCTGAGCTGCCGCCCCGCTCTCGCCCGCCGGGATGACGCCGCACCGGCCGGCGGGGCCCGGCTCACCGCCCCGGCGCGGGGCTCTCTTCCAGAACGTGCTGGCCAAGGCGCTGTACGACAACGTGGCCGAGTCCCCGGACGAGCTCTCCTTCCGCAAGGGCGACATCATGACGGTGCTGGAGCGCAACACGCAGGGGCTGGATGGCTGGTGGCTCTGTTCGCTCCATGGCCGGCAGGGCATCGTTCCCGGGAACCGCCTCAAGATTCTCGTGGGGATGTACGACAAGAAGCAGCCGCAGCAGCAAGCGCCTGCCCCGGCACAGGGACAGGCACCGCCGCAGCCATCTGTACCCCAGGCGGCTCTGCCCTTCCACCACCAAGGGGGCTACACCCCGCTGTCACCCGCCTCGCAGTACACCCCCATGCACCCTGCTTATGCACCCCAAGGGGACAGTGTCTATCTGATGCCAGTCCCCAACAAGGGACAGCAGGGTCTGTACCCGGGCTCAGCACCCACTGGACAGTTTCCTCCTGCCCCAGCTAAGCAGCCTTCCACCTACCCGAAGCAGGCACCTCCCCACACCTTCCCCAACCCCGGCCAGGAAATCTACCAGGTTCCCCCCTCCCTGGGCCAGGCAGCAGAGGCGTACCCAGGGGGCTCTGCCAGTCCCCCCCAGGATGTCTACCAGGTTCCTCCTTCAGCTGGTCAGGCTCAAGAAATCTACCAGGTGCCGCCGTCATTGGACATGAGGAGCAGGGAAGGGCACAAGCCCCAGGGCAAGGTAAGATGGGGAGACTGGACGTGGGAGTGTGTTGTGTTTGTGGGGTGCTCTGTGGTCCATGGGTAGAAGCAGGTGGCACAGCTTGGGCTTCTCAGCTTGCTACACTTGGAGCAGGCAGCCCATGTCCCCATTGCTGGGGTTGTGTGGGCATCCTTGCTGGCAGGAGTGGGTGCACTGGGAGGGTCCCTGCAGTGGCTGAGGTGCCCCAGTTGATGTAAGCTGCCCCTCTTGGGGCTGGCACAGCATTCAGCATTCTGGTCCTTATGGTTTCTAATGTGGGCTGTGCTGGTGTCACCCAGGACATGGCAGTGTGTTTGGTTTGGGCACAGAGTGTTGGTATCCCCAGAGCTATTTTGGGATGCTGGGTTCTGGAGCTGTAGCAGTAGCTGTGGTACCCAGCACAATGCTGTGAGGTTTTGTTCCACCTGGGAGCACAGGAACAGACAGGCAGTGCCAGCATTTCCTGACTGTGCCAGGCAGCCTGCCAGTGCTTGTAGGTACGCTGGTGAGGCAAGGGTGAGGCACCAGGCTGTCCCCAGCATGGAGCCTAATGGACACCGGCTTCCTTCTGGCTCTGCCCCTACCCTGGCACGTCATCCCGGGGAAGAGGAGTGAGGTGCTTTCAGTGTCGTGTTTTCCGGGAAGGCTACTCCAACTCATACCCCTGGGAAGCAGCCAGGGAGGAGAGGGAGCTGCCAAATCACAGCCAGGGCACAAGGAACATCCGAAAAGGAAGAACCAGCCCAACACCTCAGCCCTCCTTGGCACTGGTTGGGCAGGGTGCCATTACCCTCCGGGTTTGGTTATTTTCCGCTCTGGTGTCACCATGAAATGACCCATTCAGGCGTGGAGCTGTGGGCAGGGAGGGGTCTCCAGGTGTTGGCAGACCCCGGCCCATGCCTGGATCGGCCGCTGCTTTCTGCATGCCACGGCTGTGCCGGCCGGGCTTTGTCTCTTGCAGAGACTCTCTCACCGCTATAAATAACCGGTGATATCATCCCGTCCCCGGCACCGCCGCACACCCGGCCGGGGAGCGCCCTCCCGTGGCACCGGGCCGACCCTGATTCCAGGCAATCCAGTGTGGAATCCAAACCATCCTCTCTCTGGCCCTGGTGCTGGGTTTGGGGAATGATGCAGGGTGGGAGATGCTCGGTAGTGCCCACATCATGTTTTTTCCCTCTTTGCAGGTGCTGGTGCCCACCCGTGTGGGCCAGGTGTATGTCTATGACTCCCCCAAGGGTGAGCAGGTTGAGTACGATTTCCCTCGCCACCTGATCTCCACGGGCTCCCAGGAGATCTATGACGTGCCGCCTGTCCGAGGAGGGGTCCCCAGCCAGTTCAGCCAGGAGGTGAGACTGCTGTGGGTGTCAGGGGGGAATCTCTGGATCTGCCCTTAAAAATGGGAGATGATCTGTCACAGCCTGAGATCCATACTGGGCTAAATTGCACCCAAAACTATACTATATGGACCTCAGTGCCACTTCTGAGCACCTCCACCATTCCCTGGTCCCTGAGAGGAGGTGGGTGACCACACCATCTCTCTGACACATCCTCTTGTGTTCCCCCTCTCCAGGTCTATGACACTCCTCCCATGGCAGTGAAGGGTCCCAATGGGCAGGACCCGGGGCAAGAGATCTATGATGTGCCCCCCAGTGTGGAGAAGAACTTGCACCAAACTGTAAGTGCTGCTGGGAAGCTCCCAGCTTTCTTTGTGTAAGAATGACAAACAGATTTTTACAGGGAGAAAAATAATTTACTAAATCAGTCTCCCCAGAGATGTGGTGATGTCCCTGGCACTGGAGGCTTTCAGAATGCCAAGGAATGGATTGCTGGATGTTCACATCCAGGGGATGAGGTTGGACCAGATGATCTTTCAAAGTCCCTTCCAACCTGGGCTGCTCTAGGATTTTTTGATTCCTGTGCCAAAGGGCAGGGGCACCCCTGGGGTGCATGGCTTCATCCCAGTGATGTCTTGGATGCTCAGTGCTGGCACTTGCATGCCCTGCAGCTCAGGGCAGCCACATGCCCACCCAGGCCAGCTCTCCCAGCAGTGCTGACAGTGCCACTGCTCTGCCCTTGCAGGTGTACGATGTCCCCCCCTCAGTGAGCAAGGACGTGCCCGATGGCCCGGCGCGGGAGGAGACGTACGATGTGCCACCCGCCTTTGCCAAGCAGAAAGCCTTCGAGCCCTCCCGCCACCCCCTGATCCTGGCCCAGCAGGAGCCCTACTTGCCAGAGGACGTCTACGATGTGCCTCCGGCAGCTGGGAAAGGTGCTCCTGAGCTGCCACTCTCCCACGAGATCTACGATGTGCCCCCCAGCCTCAAGAAGCTGGGGGGATCCAGCTTCCCCTCCCAGGAGGTGTACGATGTGCCCCGGGACCTGCACGCACCGGGCAAGGGCTCAGTGGACACGGAGGGCGAGTACATCTACGACGTCCCCCCACAAGTGGACCGTGAGGCCAAGGGTGCTGATGCCAAGCGCCTCTCGGCTTCCAGCACAGGCAGCACCCGCAGCAACGTCTCCACGTCCTCGCTGGACATGGTGCCTGTGAAGGAGCCGGCTAAGGGAGCCGGCAAGGAGTTCTCCCTGGACTTGGATGCCGCCATGGAGACGCTGGCCAAGCTCCAGAGTGGCGTTAGCAGCGCTGTCTCCTACCTCATGTCCTTTATCAGCACCAACTGGCGCAGCCCCGAGCACATGGAGGCCAATGCTGCCAACATCCGTGGGGCAGCCGAGGGCGTCCGGACGGCCCTCCGGGACCTGCTGGAGTTTGCCCGGGGGGCAGTGGGCAATGCTGCCCAGGCCTCTGACCGCTCTCTTTACACCAAGCTCAGCAAGCAGCTGCAGAAGATGGAGGAGGTCTACCAGGCCCTGGCACGGCATGGCCAAGCGCTGGACGCTTGCCACTGGGCCCCCAGTGCTCTGGCCAGCAGCAAGCCAGGCACAGACGACTTGGAGCACTTCATCATGCACTCACGCGGTGTTCCTGATGACACTAAGCAGTTGGCTTCCTTCCTGCATGGCAATGCCTCCCTTCTCTTTAAACGGACAAAGCCGGCGGTGGAGAGTGGTGGCCATGGGCCCCCTCACCCCTCCGACAAGGCCAGCAGCATCCAGTCACGGCCCCTGCCCTCCCCTCCCAAGTTGCTGGCCCAGGAGTCACCTGATGGGCCCTACGAGAACAGCGAGAGCGGCTGGATGGAGGATTATGACTATGTGCATCTCCAGGTGGGCACGGGTATGGGGGCTGCTTCCTACAGGTAGTGTTTATGATGGTGGCTCTCTGGCACAGGGGGGATTAGGCAGCTCTGCTTCTGCCTGTGTTTTGCTCTTACCCTCCAGCTTGAGGGCTTTGTGGACCAGGGATGTCCCAGGGCAGGGGGGGCTCTGTGGCAAGGCTGATGTTGCTGACCCCTTCTATGTCATGCCCCTGCAGGGCAAGGAGGAGTTTGAGAAGACCCAGAAGGAACTGCTGGAGAAAGGCAACATCATCCGGCAGAGCAAGGACCAGCTGGAGCACCAGCAGGTAAGGGCACTGGGGCAGGCACGTGGGTGCTGCTATGCACAGGGCCCCATGTCTTGCTTCTGTTGTAACCTCTGCTGCTGGTCTGACCACAGCCTTCTTCCCTGGATGTTCTCATGGTACATTCTATCTTTCCTTCCATACCAGTGCTATGCTAGTAAAGAGGGGAGTAGGCACCTTGATCCTGGAGAGGAGCCTAGCATGGCTGTCCTGGCTGGTGCTGTCTCTCACTGTGTTCCTTGGGGCTGGTGGCCATGGCCACCTGTGCTGGTGGCTCCATGGAGGGGAGCAGGTGCTGGCTCAGTGGCCACCCTGCCCCATGCCTGTCTCTCCCACAGCTGAAGCAGTTTGAGCGGCTGGAGCAGGAGGTGACGCGCCCCATCGACAACGACCTGTCCAACTGGAGCCCCCCCCAGCACTACAGCCCCGCGCGGGGCGGGGGGACACTGTGTCCTGCTGACCGCCAGCTCCTCCTCTTCTACCTGGAGCAGTGTGAGGCCAACCTCACCACGCTCACCAATGCTGTCGATGCCTTCTTCACTGCTGTCAGCACCAACCAACCTCCCAAGATCTTTGTGGCCCACAGCAAGTTTGTCATCCTCAGTGCCCACAAGCTCGTCTTTATTGGGGACACGCTGTCCCGCCAGGCCAAGGCCCAGGACGTCCAGCACAAGGTGATGCACTACAGCAACCTCCTGTGTGAGATGCTCAAGGAGATCGTGATGACCACCAAGGCAGCCGCCCTCCACTACCCATCGCCTTCCGCCTCCAAGGACATGGTGGAGCGTGTCAAGGACCTTGCCAACAGCACGCAGCAGTTCAGGATGGTGCTGGGCCAGCTGGCAGCCATGTGATGGCCTCAGGGCCACTGTCCCCTCTCTCTGGCCCCCACCGTTCCCCAGACATGCATTTCCCTCCACGCAAGTCCTCTCCACCCGGTGTAAGCTGACATGTACATAGAGACTCCCATGCACACCGGGGGGCTGGGGCTCTGTGGGAATAGAGGTGAGGGGCTGAAGCCATCATACCCCTTCCTCCTCCCTCTGGCCAGGGGCCAGGAATGGTTTGAGCTGGGCCCAGAACAAAGCAAAGCTGGGAGGTGGATCTGTGTCCACTCCTTGCCTGCTGTCCTCTCTCCATACAAAACTAGCACCAGTTCTGGGCTGAAGGGCATGGGGCCATGTCCCTGGTGAGCCAAGGGTGTGCCTGGCAACTTGAGATGCAATTTGAGATGCCCTTTGTGATGCTGTGGCTGCTCAGCTCTCGGAAAGACTATGGAGAACTCCGTGGTGTCCAGGAGGTCCTAATGGTGTGGAAGCCATCTCCTGTGATGGTGGGACAGTGACAGAGATGGGTTGTACTGTCCCCTTGTGTGCTGGAGGCTGGGGATAGGGGTCCCCAGGGGGGTTAGGGGTGGTGGGGAGCTGCTGGGGCAGGAAGGGGCTAACGTGTGCGTTCTCACGTCTCGGGTTGTGCTACAGTACCAGCTGTGACCGAAACGCGAACTGAAATTGGTGCCTTTTGAAAACAGGGGAAGCTTCCGCTGGTTCCCGGAGCTACCACGTGGCAGCCCCCTCCAAAACTTGGCCCCAAGTCCCTCAGCAGTATAAAGATTTGCCTAGAAACACCCCTTATCTCCTGGGTATCTGCATGTGCCTGCTGGGGTGAGGGAGAGGCCCTGTGGCAGGGCTGGGGAGATCCTGTCCTCCTAAAAAACTAGCCTGTGGAGACTGCTGGTGCACAGAGAGTTAATGGGACACAAGGGGTGGGCCTATAAGAGGGTTGGGGGGAAATGAGGGGTGGTAGCGCAGGGCACTAGGGCCACATGGCCCTAGAACCAGTATCAGATGAGTGTCCATCACAGCACCTTGCCAGGGGCCATGGTCACAACGCGACCTATGGGTTTGGTGTGGCAGAGAGGATGGTAGCCCATGACCCCAAGCATTCCTGGTCCTGGCTATCCAGCCTTTCCAGAACCTCAGGAACCATGGCAACCCCCTCTGCTACTGCCCTGGAATCAGCATACCTGTGGACACCACACAATCCACAGCTCCTTAAGTGTGTCCTCATCACCAGCCCCTCCAGTGCTGTCACTCCCAGCCCCATGACCCCCTCTCGCCCACAGTACCGACAGGGAACCAGAGCCCGGTGCCACGCAGGTGCTTATTGAGGGCCTTGTGGGTGACACCGGGTTCCACCGCCACCGAGAAGTCCTCGAGGCTCAGCTCTGCGATGGTGTCCATGCGGCTCAGGTCAAAGCAGACGCCACCCTGGCACAGGGGCACCCGGGGCTGAGGGCACGGCCGGGCACCCAGAGCCCCTGGGGGTCAGGGGTGCCGGGGCAGCCCATACCTGCACGGCATTGACGCCTCCTTCCAGGCCGGTCCCGGTGCCGAAGGGCACCATGGGCACACGGCTGCGGTGACAGAGGGCTGCCAGCTCCTGCACCTGCTCCACCGCCTGGGGCCACACCACCACGTCCGGGGGGGCACACCTGGGCACAGGCAGCACCACTGACCAGCTGACTTGACCCTCGCCATGGCCCTTGCCCAGCCTGGCATTGTCACCTGCCTCTTCCCTTCCCCACGGCCCTTTGGCTACCCAAACATTTCCCATTCCCGGACCAGGCCCCTCCTGTATAACCCTCCCCTTACAATGCTTCTTGCCTTCCCCCTTCCCTTCCCTATGACCCTTCCCCTCCCCAGGGCTCCCAGCCCCAGGGGCACTCACGGGTGCATGGACTCATCGTGGCCGTGCTGCTCCCGCACCGCTGTGGCCGTGGAGACATTGGGGGCCCCGACCACGGCCCTCAGGGCCTCCACGAAGTCAGGGGGCAGCGAGGGCTGCGGGGGAACAACGAGCGCCCGTCAGGGATGCCCTGGACAGGGTCTGATCGCGGGCACGAGGCCGAGTGGCCACGTCAGGGCCCGAGTGGCCTTTGGAGCCCCGGCCCCACCTTGGAGCAGCAGCTGCGGCGCCCCAGGGCTGCTGCCAGCGCCAGCACCCTCCGCAGGGCCATGTTGCAACGGGACAAGAACGGCACCATGGGAACTGCACGGCCTGGGACATTGCCCTCCCCCGCAGCCTGTCTGGCCCTCCCCCACGCTGACACCTTAAGGTGGCTCCAGCCACGCGCCAGTGTGTCCCTGCCAGAGGGACCTGGGTCCCACCGGTGCCTGTGCTCATGTTCCTGTGCTGTCCCCTGCCTGGGCCGAGTCACTGCATTCACCATGGCCCTACCATTACAGGTGTCCCCATGCCTGCTCAAGTATCCCTGCAGCTGGGCAGGGGTCCATGACCCCATAGGAGACCACATGTCCCCGCACTCCTCCCTTCCCAATGAGGTGTCTGCATGCCCCCTGCCCCTCTGTTCCTGTGCGCAGCCAGGTTTCCCCATTTGGGCACAGGAGTCACCATGTACCCCCGTCCATCTGTCCCCATTCCCAAGCACGTGTCACCAAGTTCCCCTGTCCATCTGTCCCCGTTCCCAGCCAGGTGTCCCCATGCCACTCAGCACTCCTGGACAGGTGTCCTCTGGCCCAGAGAACTGACCCCAGTCCACCACATGCCCCGAACCTCAGCTGGGGGTCTCCCGGCCACCCGCCTGCCCCGAGCCCCACTCCTGGGCGTCCCAGCATGGTGACAAGGACACAGTGTACTCAGGGGGTGGCAGCGTTTATTGAGGGCCTCAGTTGGCCTCCAGGATGGAGTCGATCCAGTCGCGGAGTTTGGTGACGCGGGCGTACACGCCAGGGGTCTTGGTGTCGCAGGTGCTGCTGCCCCAGGAGACGATGCCCACCAGGTTCCAGGCGCCGTCCTTCTGGCACACCAGCGGGCCCCCGGAGTCGCCCTGCACGGGGCAAAAGGTGAGCGCTGCACTGGGGCCCAGGGCCAACGGGGGCAGTGGGGGCCAGGGGCACCTACCATGCAGGAAGAGGCTCCGTCGGCGCCGGCACAGACCATCACGTCGCGGATGCGGAAGCCCCAGAACTCCTTGCACTGGGTGTTGGTGAGCAGGGGCAGAGCCACCTGCTGCAGCACGGCCGGAGTGTGATTGGCTGCGGGGAAAGGGCAGCGTCAGTGCCGGCACCGGGAGCGGGAATGGGGAAGGGGCTGGGATGGGGAGGGTGGCACCGTGAGGTGCAGATACCGTTGGCGTCAGTGAGCCCCCAGCCGGTGGTGACGCAGGTCATTCCCCCCGGGAATTCGTCGGTGGCCTTGGGCAGGCAGACGGGGGACACGCGATCCGACAGCTGCGCTGGAGTGGCCAGTTTGATCAGGGTGATGTCGTCGTGGATGGTCAGCATGTTGAACTTGGGGTTCTTGAAGACCTGAAGCACGCAGCACTGCTCTCAGCACCTGCACCCCCTGCCAGGGTGCCAGGCACTGGGCACGCCACAGGGATCAGTAGGGCCCTTGGGGACCAATGGGGACCACGGGGGCTGCTCCTGTGGGTCCCGTGATGGCAGGGTGTCTGAGCTGCAGGGCCCAGTCCCTGCGACACTGGGGAGCAGGGACATCCCAGGTCACGACCCCTGCTAGGATGAAATGGACCCTGAGGCCTGAACCCCTGTTCCTCGTGAGTTCCTGGGAACACGGGGACATGCAGGGCACCTGACCTGAAGGATGAGTGGGAGCAGGGACACCCCAGGGGATTGCCGTGCAGGGATGTGAGGTACCATGGACACCTCGGGGAACCCTGACCCTCTGGAGAAGGGGACCCGGGGACTCCTCAGGAGCACGAACCCCAGGACAAGGGGGCCCGGGACATAAGACCCCAGGCCGCCTGTGGTGGCCGCGGGATCCCGCAGGCACACGGACCCCGCCCCGCAGGTACCTTCTCGATTTTCAGCTCCTGCTGATCAGGGCCGGGTGCGTCCTGGTCGTAGGCGCCCACCACCACGGTGTCGGTTTTCCTGGGCACAGGCAGGCGCTGAGCACGGCGCGCCGGCACCGCGGGTTCCCAGGGCACCCCGTGCCCAGCCCCGGCCCGGCCCGCGGCACAGCCGGTGCCTACCTGACGCCGCAGTGCGCAGCGGTGACCACCCAGTTCTCGCTGATCAGGGAGCCGCCGCAGAAGTGGAAGCCGTTGTAGCGCTGCCGGGGAGAGCTGCCCTCAGTGCCCGGCACCAGCGCCGGCGCCAAGGCCGGCGTGCTCCGTGCCCGGGCCCCGCACGGCACCCACCCCTGCCCCCGGCCCCTGCGGCGCTCTCACCTGCAGGGACACCTGCCATGGCCAGGACCCTGCCACCGCCGCCTCTCCGTTGACAATGCGGTTGTAGCCGCGGATGACGGGTGTGATGGCGGGCACGCCGCAGTCTGCGGGACACAGGCGGCCGTGGGACGGCGGCTCCGGCCGCTCCGGCCCCGTGTCCTCTCCCCACCGCTCCCACCCGCCCCAGCCCCGAGCCCACCCCGCCAAGCCCCACCACCCCACGCACTCTCAGGGAGGGCGGCACGGGCAAAGCCCGCCAGAGCCAGGCAGCTCAACACCCACAGCAGAGCCATTGCCACTGGTGAGGACTGACCTGCCCGGCACCCGGTGGCTCTTAAATGCACCCCTGGGCACCTCCCCGCTGCTGCTGGCCTTGCCACCGTGGCCTTGGGAGATAGCGTGGCAGCTGGTGTGGTGCCACTGGCACATTGCCAGTTCTGGAATCTTCTCACACAACTCTTTGTCGTCCCAGGCACCTGGACCTCTGGATGAAGCCCTATCTGTGTGGCAGGTTGGAAGGTCTCTGCAGACCCAGCCCTAAGAGAACTCCATGGTCCTTCCAAACTCCACCACTCCATGACAAAATGTGCAGGCAGCCCAGAAAACCCCACTGTATCTTGGGCTACAACTGCAGCACCTTGGGCAGCATGTCAAGGGAGGGGATTCTGCTCCTCTACTCCACTATGCTGAAACCATACATGCAGTGATGTGTCCAGCTCTGGCACCCCAATTATGAAGGACATGGGCGAGCTGGATTGATTCCAAGGACACTTAGGAGCCAGCATTTAGTCCAGGCCAGTGCTGTCCCACAGCCATAGCCAAGGATACTGGCTCCAGGTGTCATGTTCCCGGGCCTTTCCTGGAAGAAGTTCCATCTGCCACGCTATCTCCCAAGGCCACGGTGGCAAGGCCAGCAGCAGCGGGGAGGTGCCCAGGGGTGCATTTAAGAGCCACCGGGTGCCGGGCAGGTCAGTCCTCACCAGTGGCAATGGCTCTGCTGTGGGTGTTGAGCTGCCTGGCTCTGGCGGGCTTTGCCCGTGCCGCCCTCCCTGAGAGTGCGTGGGGTGGTGGGGCTTGGCGGGGTGGGCTCGGGGCTGGGGCGGGTGGGAGCGGTGGGGAGAGGACACGGGGCCGGAGCGGCCGGAGCCGCCGTCCCACGGCCGCCTGTGTCCCGCAGACTGCGGCGTGCCCGCCATCACACCCGTCATCCGCGGCTACAACCGCATTGTCAACGGAGAGGCGGCGGTGGCAGGGTCCTGGCCATGGCAGGTGTCCCTGCAGGTGAGAGCGCCGCAGGGGCCGGGGGCAGGGGTGGGTGCCGTGCGGGGCCCGGGCACGGAGCACGCCGGCCTTGGCGCCGGCGCTGGTGCCGGGCACTGAGGGCAGCTCTCCCCGGCAGCGCTACAACGGCTTCCACTTCTGCGGCGGCTCCCTGATCAGCGAGAACTGGGTGGTCACCGCTGCGCACTGCGGCGTCAGGTAGGCACCGGCTGTGCCGCGGGCCGGGCCGGGGCTGGGCACGGGGTGCCCTGGGAACCCGCGGTGCCGGCGCGCCGTGCTCAGCGCCTGCCTGTGCCCAGGAAAACCGACACCGTGGTGGTGGGCGCCTACGACCAGGACGCACCCGGCCCTGATCAGCAGGAGCTGAAAATCGAGAAGGTACCTGCGGGGCGGGGTCCGTGTGCCTGCGGGATCCCGCGGCCACCACAGGCGGCCTGGGGTCTTATGTCCCGGGCCCCCTTGTCCTGGGGTTCGTGCTCCTGAGGAGTCCCCGGGTCCCCTTCTCCAGAGGGTCAGGGTTCCCCGAGGTGTCCATGGTACCTCACATCCCTGCACGGCAATCCCCTGGGGTGTCCCTGCTCCCACTCATCCTTCAGGTCAGGTGCCCTGCATGTCCCCGTGTTCCCAGGAACTCACGAGGAACAGGGGTTCAGGCCTCAGGGTCCATTTCATCCTAGCAGGGGTCGTGACCTGGGATGTCCCTGCTCCCCAGTGTCGCAGGGACTGGGCCCTGCAGCTCAGACACCCTGCCATCACGGGACCCACAGGAGCAGCCCCCGTGGTCCCCATTGGTCCCCAAGGGCCCTACTGATCCCTGTGGCGTGCCCAGTGCCTGGCACCCTGGCAGGGGGTGCAGGTGCTGAGAGCAGTGCTGCGTGCTTCAGGTCTTCAAGAACCCCAAGTTCAACATGCTGACCATCCACGACGACATCACCCTGATCAAACTGGCCACTCCAGCGCAGCTGTCGGATCGCGTGTCCCCCGTCTGCCTGCCCAAGGCCACCGACGAATTCCCGGGGGGAATGACCTGCGTCACCACCGGCTGGGGGCTCACTGACGCCAACGGTACCTGCACTTTCTTGTTCCCATCTCCATTCCTGTCCCCTGCTCATCCAAACCCCATTCTCATCCTTGTCTGAGGTCTTGCCTGTCCCCTTCCTCATCCATATGGTCAGTACCCATCCTCATAATGCTGACTCATAATGCTCATGGCATGGCGATCTCCCATCCAGATCCCCATGCAAATGTGAATCTGGATCCCCATCCCATTCCCATATCTCCATCTCTGTCTCAGTCCCATTCCTCATCCCAGCAGCAACCCCCAAGCCTGACCCAATCCTGTACCCATCACCACCATCCTCACGGTGCCGCCCTCCCCATCCCAGCCCCTTCCCCATTCCCGCTCCCGGTGCCGGCACTGACGCTGCCCTTTCCCCGCAGCCAATCACACTCCGGCCGTGCTGCAGCAGGTGGCTCTGCCCCTGCTCACCAACACCCAGTGCAAGGAGTTCTGGGGCTTCCGCATCCGCGACGTGATGATCTGTGCCGGCGCCGACGGAGCCTCTTCCTGCATGGTAGGTGCCCTGGCCCCCACTGCCCCCGTTGGCCCTGGGCCCCAGTGCAGCGCTCACCTTTTGCCCCGTGCAGGGCGACTCCGGGGGCCCGCTGGTGTGCCAGAAGGACGGCGCCTGGAACCTGGTGGGCATCGTCTCCTGGGGCAGCAGCACCTGCGACACCAATTCTCCCACCGTGTACGCCCGCGTCACCAAACTCCGCGACTGGATCGACTCCATCCTGGAGGCCAACTGAGGCCCTCAATAAATGCTGCAATCTCCTGAGCACACTGTGTCCTTGTCACCATGCCGGGACGCCCAGGAGTGGGGCTCGGGGCAGGCGGGTGGCCGGGAGACCCCCAGCTGAGGTTCGGGGCATGCGGTGGACTGGGGTCAGTTCTCTGGGCCAGAGGACACCTGTCCAGGAGTGCTGAGTGGCATGGGGACACCTGGCTGGGAACGGGGACAGATGGACAGGGGAACTTGGTGACACGTGCTTGGGAATGGGGACAGATGGACGGGGGTACATGGTGACTCCTGTGCCCAAATGGGGAAACCTGGCTGCGCACAGGAACAGAGGGGCAGGGGGCATGCAGACACCTCATTGGGAAGGGAGGAGTGCGGGGACATGTGGTCTCCTATGGGGTCATGGACCCCTGCCCAGCTGCAGGGATACTTGAGCAGGCATGGGGACACCTGTAATGGTAGGGCCATGGTGAATGCAGTGACTCGGCCCAGGCAGGGGACAGCACAGGAACATGAGCACAGGCACCGGTGGGACCCAGGTCCCTCTGGCAGGGACACACTGGCGCGTGGCTGGAGCCACCTTAAGGTGTCAGCGTGGGGGAGGGCCAGACAGGCTGCGGGGGAGGGCAATGTCCCAGGCCGTGCAGTTCCCATGGTGCCGTTCTTGTCCCGTTGCAACATGGCCCTGCGGAGGGTGCTGGCGCTGGCAGCAGCCCTGGGGCGCCGCAGCTGCTGCTCCAAGGTGGGGCCGGGGCTCCAAAGGCCACTCGGGCCCTGACGTGGCCACTCGGCCTCGTGCCCGCGATCAGACCCTGTCCAGGGCATCCCTGACGGGCGCTCGTTGTTCCCCCGCAGCCCTCGCTGCCCCCTGACTTCGTGGAGGCCCTGAGGGCCGTGGTCGGGGCCCCCAATGTCTCCACGGCCACAGCGGTGCGGGAGCAGCACGGCCACGATGAGTCCATGCACCCGTGAGTGCCCCTGGGGCTGGGAGCCCTGGGGAGGGGAAGGGTCATAGGGAAGGGAAGGGGGAAGGCAAGAAGCATTGTAAGGGGAGGGTTATACAGGAGGGGCCTGGTCCGGGAATGGGAAATGTTTGGGTAGCCAAAGGGCCGTGGGGAAGGGAAGAGGCAGGTGACAATGCCAGGCTGGGCAAGGGCCATGGCGAGGGTCAAGTCAGCTGGTCAGTGGTGCTGCCTGTGCCCAGGTGTGCCCCCCCGGACGTGGTGGTGTGGCCCCAGGCGGTGGAGCAGGTGCAGGAGCTGGCAGCCCTCTGTCACCGCAGCCGTGTGCCCATGGTGCCCTTCGGCACCGGGACCGGCCTGGAAGGAGGCGTCAATGCCGTGCAGGTATGGGCTGCCCCGGCACCCCTGACCCCCAGGGGCTCTGGGTGCCCGGCCGTGCCCTCAGCCCCGGGTGCCCCTGTGCCAGGGCGGTGTCTGCTTTGACCTGAGCCGCATGGACACCATCGCAGAGCTGAGCCTCGAGGACTTCTCGGTGGCGGTGGAACCCGGTGTCACCCACAAGGCCCTCAATAAGCACCTGCGTGGCACCGGGCTCTGGTTCCCTGTCGGTACTGTGGGCGAGAGGGGGTCATGGGGCTGGGAGTGACAGCACTGGAGGTGCTGGGGATTCCTTTAGGCCTGGGCATTGTGGGATTGTTGGGGGTGCTGTGGTGTCCACAGGTGTGCTGTGCTCCGAGGGGTTCCCATAGAAATGGGAATGCCATGGCCCCATTCCTTTTGGGGGTGCCCACAGTATTGCTGTGGTTGAAGTCCCCGTGGTGTCCATGTGGGAGTGGACTCCATCCCCACCTGCCTCCCCTGCCCATTCCCTGCTTGCAGACCCTGGGGCGGATGCCTCGCTGTGTGGCATGGCCGCCACGGGTGCCTCGGGCACCAATGCTGTGCGCTACGGCGCCATGCGCCCCAACGTGCTCAACCTGCGCGTGGTGCTGCCGGATGGGCGCCTGCTCCACACCGCCGGCCCTGGCCGCCATCCCAGGTGGGCGCTGGGCGGCTGCGGGGCCGTGCTGGGCCTGCCCTGTGCCAGGGGAGTGCCCGCTCACCAGCTCTGTGCAGGAAGCGGGCGGCCGGCTACGACCTGACCTCACTCTTCGTGGGCTCTGAGGGCACCCTGGGCTTCCTGACCCAGGCCACGCTGCGCCTGCACCCGCTGCCCGAGGCCTCTGCTGTCACCATCGCCTCCTTCCCCAGCGTGGGGGCGGCTGTGGCCTGCACCGTGCAGGTGCTGCAGGCTGCCGTGCCCGTGGCCCGCATCGGTGAGTACCCACAGCCAGAGGAGGGGGTCCAGGTGCCCCTGGTGGAGCCCAACACTGCTTCCTCCCACCCAGAGTTCCTGGATGAGGTCATGGCTGATGCCTGCAGCCGCTTCAGTGAGATGGGGCTGCCAGTGGCGGCCACGCTCCTCCTGGAGCTGCACGGCTCCCGGCATAGCCTGGCTGAGCAGCAGCAGCAGACGGGTATGGCTTGGAATCGGGAGGAGGAGGGAATGTCTGGGGCTGGAGGCCATGATGGACACCCAGGCATAAGGAATGGTTCCCCAGGGACAGGGTGTTCAGAAGTGAAGCATGGTGCTGAGGGGCCATGAGTGATGGATGTTCAGGACATAGGAGAGTGGGACCAGGCATGTCCTGGGGTGAGGGATGGGTGCCCAGGGCTGGGTGGGGACTGGAGACCTTGAGGTCATCAGGATGAGGGACAAGTGACCAGAGCCTGGAACTGGGGGCCTGGAGTCATGGATGGCTGCCTGTGGATAGGAGATGGGAGATCAGGGGTGTCCTGAGGAAAGGCGTAGATGCCCAGGACCAGGGAGAGGGGACCAGCAATGGATGCTTGGAATGGGGACTGGGAAGACACTAGGGTGAGGGATGGGGGTGTGCTCTGGGGGTCTGCTTAGGGGTTCATGAACCTGGGACAGGGGGGACTAGGGGTGTCACAGGGTGGTGGACAGGGACCCAGGGACAAGGGACAGAGGGACCAGGAGTATCCCAGGATGTGGATGGTGCCCAGGATGTGCACTGGAGGCGCTGGGTAAGGGCTGGGTGTCTGGGGGTGCTGTGGGTCCTGTCCCAGAGCTCCTGGTCACCTTCAGAGGAGATTGTGCAACAGAACGGTGGCTCCAGCCTGGCCTGGGCGGAGGGGCAGGAGGAGCGGGAGCGGCTCTGGTCCATGCGCCACAACGCCTGGTACGCTGCCCTGGCCCTGCGGCCCGGCTGCCAGGTAGGCACAGGGGTGGGGATGATGGCAGCGGCGCCCGTGGTGCTCTGAGTGCCACAGCTCTGCTCTCCCTGGCCCAGGGCTACTCCACTGACGTCTGTGTGCCCATCTCCCGCCTGCCTGATGTGGTGGTGGAGACCAAGCAGGACCTGCAGGCCTCCAACATCACTGGTGAGCAGGGCCACAGCCCCCTGGGACAGAGGGGATGGGGGTCACCATGCTCCATGCCACATCCCATCTGAGCCATGGCCTTGCAGGACCCATGGTGGGACATGTGGGCGATGGCAACTTCCACTGCATCCTCGTCTTCAACTCCCAGGACCCGGAGGAGGCCCAGCGCATCCACGCCTTCACCGAGCGCCTGGGCAGGTGGGGCCAGGGTGCTCTGGGGGGCCGGGGCTGGACGGACAGATGTCCCCATCCCCTGTCCTTCCCTGTCCCGCAGGCGGGCGCTGGCAGCAGGGGGCACCTGCACCGGGGAGCACGGCGTGGGGCTGGGCAAGCGGGCACTGCTGCAGGAGGAGCTGGGCCCGGAGGGCCTGGACACCCTGCGCTCCATCAAGGCTGCACTCGACCCCCACAACCTCATGAACCCTGGCAAGGTGCTCTGAGGGGCAGCACCAGCACTGCGCTGGCACTGGGGAGCCTCAGCCCCTGGAGGTAAGGCCAGGGTGGCCATACTGCCCTTCAGTGCCACTGCAGGTGTCCCTACTGATCACCCTATCCCCACTTCTGGGGGTCAGGGATCCCCAAACCCCCAATAAACCCTTTGGACTCACACCGTCCGTGTGCCGTGAAGTTTTTTAGAGGGATAGGAACCCCCAGCCCCTTCCCAGGAGGCCCCAGTCCCAGACAGCACACGCAGGGCAGGGCATCCTCAGGGTCCTGCCTCAGCCACTTGCCCTGAGCTACAGTGCTGCTGGTGCCAGGTGGGAGCTCTCTGGCACCTGCTGAGCACTACTGTGGCCATCCCCACGTGGCAGGCACAGAGAAGGGGAACTGGCATGGTTGGGGGGCTCCAGCACCCCACTGGCATCATCTGCTTCACCAAGAAAGCCAGTGAAATAAAATAACAGTGAATGTTTTATTGAACATTGTTTTAATACCATATCAAAACACCTTGACTAATGAAGGAAGCTCCCCCCAAGCTCTGAACTCTTTTTTTCCCCCGTTTTTTTTTTTAATATATAAATACAGAAAGGTTTCCCGCAGGGGCACGGCCACCGGCAGGGGAGGTCTCACCAACGAAAACGCGCCCGCCGCGCCAGGAGGGGACGGGGATGGGCGAGGGGGTCACTGCCATGAAATGACACCGTCTTGGCACCTCCAGCAAAGCCACCCCTGCGACTCGGGGTGGCTGGGAGCATCCAGGGGGCCGCTGGGGCCTTCCCCATACCCTCCTCAAAAGGGTCCAACTCAAAGCCGATGGAAAAGAAAAGGGGAGGCAGTTTTGGCAAGAGGAGCCCGGCGAGGGGGCACAGGAGGGGCGGCGGGGATGCTGCAGCTCTCCAGTCTCTGAGTGGTTATAGCTGAGTTAAAGAGTGACCAGTCTGTAAACATCACCGGGGCAGGGAAGCTCAAATTGAAGAACACGCCAGTCAACACGAAGCTTCAGTTGTGGTTTGTTGTTTGTTTTTTTTTTTTGTCTGTTTTCTCTTTTTTTCTTCTTTTTTTTTTTATCCTTTTTTTCCTTTTTTTTTCTCATTGTAAACACTTCAAAGACGGACCCCTGCGACTCAGCAGGGGGGAGCAGTGTCCCCGCTCCCAGCGTGGGGCAGAGTCCCCATCTCAACGCTGCCGGGGCCCGGGGTGGAGATCTCCAAAAGGGAGATAGGAGAGAGGAGGAATTTCCCGTTTAGTCAGTGCAAAAAAACCGAGCAGAGCCCCTGGGCGAGTCCGGGTGGGAGGTGGGGGGTTGCCGGTGAGAAATGCCGCGTGCTCCGTTTGGCCGGCTGTCCCCCGGCAGCTTTCCCCGTTCGGTTCGGGGACAAAAGCCAAACATCATGGCAGGGTTTCGGCCGAGGGCGTCCCCGGGGCCTCCCTGGCAGGCAGAGCTCTCCTGGTGACCAGCGGCTGTGGAGGGGAGAGCAGGTTGCTCCCCTTTTCTCACACTGTCGTCTCCTGGATGTTTCTTTTTGTTTTAAGTCTTTTAAATTAAAATAAAAAAACAAAAAAAAACAAAAAAACAAAAAAACAAAAAAAAAAAAAAAAACAAAACAAAAAGCAGAAAAACAACAGAACAAATAAAAAGAATAAAATAAAATAAAAACTGCGCCGTTGTCCCAAGTGGATTCAAGTTTCTGGGTTTTATTTTTGTCTTCTCGAGGAATTTAAAGTCAGCCCAAAACTCCAGGCGGGGCAGGGGGGACGGGGAGAGGAGGTACAGCAGGTATAGCAAGGTGCCCTGCAAAGGCAGAGAGAGACCGTCCCGGGTGAGAAGCAGGAGCCCTGGCTGTCATGTCCCACCCTGTCCCACCCTGTCCTCCACTTCCAGCCCTGAATTTAAAGCCACCATGGGAATGTCCCTTCTGAGCAGCCCACCACAGGCTCACCTTAGAGAGAAGTCAGCAAGCACGCTCGGCGGGTCAATCAGAAGGATGCTCTGGGCAAGATCTGTTCACTTCAAACCATGAGTCTATACAGCTGCAAGAGGAGAGCGTGTTACCAGCATGCTGCTGAGCCTCAGGTGTGCCTGCCTGTCCCCTTGCCACCCTCTTGGCTGTCCCCTCGCCACCCTCTTGGCTGTCCCCTCATGGTACCTTTTGTGATAAATGCAGAGGCAGGGCAGCCTGGCTATCGTGTCCCCCTGCAGCAGCTCCTCCAGGCAGATCACGCACTCGCCGGCGTCCTTGGTCAGCACGTCATCTGGGAGGGGAGGACAGGGCAGCAGTGAGACAGGGACCACCAGAGCACTCCCCTCCCTGGGATGGAGCAGAGCCCAGGGTCACTGCTGCGGGGGCAGCGGGGATGGGGTGGAATGGCAACAGTCCTGGGAAACACTGGCAGGAGGCTCCTGTGGAGGGCATGGGTCTGGGGCATCTGGAGTGAACACAACCCTTATCCTGGCTTCCAAAAATCACCAGCCAGTGGGGGGTGAGCACCACTCCCACACTAGTGTCAGGAGAGAGGTGGGAGATGCCGGAGCTGGAGCTTGCAGCCCAGTGCTCAAGGCCAGCAAGGAGGGGAGGAAGGCAGTGACCCTTTGGGGGACAGCCCAGGAGGACACATGCCAGCAGGGCTCCCTCTGGCACCACGGGGAGGGGAGGGGGCCCCCTCGGGGTAGGGGGCTGTTACAAAGGAGCCTGAAAGCAAAAGGAGCAAGGCTTGAGCCATGACAGGGGAGCAGAGTGGAGCAGCACCATCCTGCCAGAGCACAGCCCCCTTGGGAAGCCCAGCCAAGCCGCCTGCCCGCAGCAAAGGGCTCTTCAGCCACCCGGAGCCTCCCAGGGTGGCAGGACGCCGTATCCCCCACACAGCCTGGCCCTTACCGTTGTAGGAGAGGCGAGGTTTGCTCAGACACATGATAAAGTGCATTTCCATTTCGTCAGAAGCCACAGATTTGGAGCAAATGGGGCACTTGAAACCTGGAAGGAGAGCAGAGAGACGAGCCCTTAGCGAGGGCAGCAGGAGTCATCCACCCTGCATCCCGGGGAATCCCTGGGGCCATGGGGGGCACGGCAGCGGGCAGCCCCTCACCTGCTGCCTGCATGGTGACCCTCACCCCACACAGCACCCGCTGGGCACCCGCTCATCCTGCGCCAGCCACCAGCAGCCGCCAGTGTGGGGACAGCCACCGAACAGGGACAGCCGCCGAGCCGGTGCGCTGGCCGTCCCTGTGCCCGCCGCACAGAGGGCACGGACAGCGTGCCAAGGCACTGCACACGTGGCCATCAGCTGCTGCCAGGCCTTAAAGGGCGAGCAGCAGCCTGGGGCACGCAGCACCGAGCCACTGGCAGTGCATGGGCACGTCCCTGTGCCTGGACAGCGCTGTCCCTGCTGCCAGAGCTCAGCACCGTATGGCTGAGCCAGAAAAGCTGCAAGGAAGGAGTTTTTTCTAAGGCTGCATGCAGCACAGGACTGGCAGATTGGAACCTCAAAGACAAATGGCTGCTTTGTACAGCTTTTCACAGAAGTGAAGTGGGTGCTCACCCCTCTGATGCCAGCCTGCCTCCCCAGAAGCAGGGGGACACTGCAGGCTGATGAGCCAGCTTGACCTTGGCCCTGCCTGGTGATTTGGGCTCTTGGATGAAGCTGGATGGGATGCCCAGATCTGCTCTGTGACCTTGCTTGGGGTGGTGCAGGGTGTCACACCGGTGTCACACCTGCTCGAGCCATGCAGACCACCATGGCATCGCCCCCAGCCCCACTGAGCGAGGCTGTCCAAATGCAGTTTGCAAGCCCCAAACTCACAAGGAGCAGAACCCCAAGCAGCCCTGTAGGTCACCCCTCTGGGATCCCCTGCCCTTCCACTGCAGCCTGCTCAGGGCCACGAGGTTTGTCACTGCCCAGCAGAGCAGCGCAGCTCGAGCCGAACACGCGCGTGCCACCACCACGGGTTTGCACCAGAATATCCAGCAATTCCCTGCCTGCAGAGAGGGAGAGGGTAATTTAAGGATCTGCCTTCTAAAAGCAGATCAGGTTTGACTGCAGTGCTGCTTAAGAGCTTTCTTCATATATATGCAAAGGCTGCTCAGGAATGAAAAGAAAAAGAATGTACACAAATTATCTAAGGATGAATCATGTTCTTCTTTGCCACCATGTGGATGTGGACAGGGCATTTTTTTTTTTTTTTTTTTTTTGCTTCTTGTAAGAGACAAAGTACAGGGTGGCTTTAAGGAGAGGCAGCTCAGACCTCTGCTGTGCAAACAGCCTCTGTAACTTCTCAACACTCCAGTGCTCATTAGCAGCAGTGATAAATACAGTTCACTTCCCAGGTCCTTGGATCCTGCCCCTCCAGAGTGCTGTTATTTTTCAGGAGGGTGCAGCAAGGATGAGCACTATGGATGGTATGGGATTGGCTCTAAAAGGACCTGCTAAAAGAAGAAGCCTCAAGCCCAGCAGTCCTCCAGTGGGGTGTCCTGCTGGCTGCAGCACTACCACCCTGGGAACAGATCCCTGCCCAGCCTGGCTGAGCCACAGGGTGCCTGCTCTGAGTCCAGCCCCAACTGCACCAAGCCCCAGGCGATAGGGCAGTGCTGCAGCCAGGGCCTCGTGGGCAGCAGCACCGATCTGCCTCCTCCTCTCCAGCCTAATTTTACTCCTGACCGATTTATACCTTGTGGCAGCCGTGCCCATTAGCTGAAGTCGTTGGTTTTTTCCTCCTCCCAAGTGTTTACCCGCCCAGTGTATTTATAGCGTGGGTAGCTCAGATGGCCTCCCAGGCTGCCTGCTGCGAGACCCAGCCGGCCTCCCCTTGCCAGACACCCTCCCGGTGCCCCTCTCCCCTGGCAGCCCGCCTGGTCCGGCCCTGTCCCCGCCTGAACTGCTCCAGCCTGGCACGGAGGGGCTGCCAGCGCCACCGGCACCGGTCCTGCCGGGAGCTCTGGGCACTGCTTCCAGCAGCACCTCCCTGGAACGGCTGCGAAGGGCTCCCTTTGGAAAAGGCATTTTGTCTGCAACCTCTGTGTCAGGGCACGGCATTTGTAGAGGTTCAGTACTGTTCCCTGAGCCGTGTGTGGGCAGACCTCGTTTCCTCTGGTCCCCCCTTTTCTGTGCCAATGTGTTATTTTAATCAGCTGTCCCAGATCTGCCAGCTCCGGCAGCACCCGAAGGGATCCTATGAGACGTGCAACCAATGTAAAGGGAAAAGGCCCCAGATGAAACTGCCTGGGCTGTGGCTGCCAGGGCATGGCTGCTAGCAAAGCAGCAGGGCCAGGCAACGAGCAGGGTCCTCTGCAGGCTCAGTGAGCGGCTGTTGCTGTATCTCCAGGCCTATTTGCTAGCTGGGATAGGTTTAGCACGGTTATAAATAGCTGGCATGAACACTCCTCATGCTCCTCACCGCTCCCTGGGCAGCTGGCTGGGGCACTAGGACTCCTGACACTGCCACAGCCCTGTGGCAAGGACGTGGGGACATCGGGCAGACAGAGGGGCCCAGGCTCAAGCCACAGCACGTATGTGGCATCCTCCAGCCAGACAGGTCTGGGGGCTGAGCCAAGTGCAGAAGCACACACACACTTTTCTGGCTCTGAATTTCATAAGATGGAGGGGGGGAAAAAAGGAAAGATGAATATGCAGTTCATAAATTCCCAAGTTTGAGCAGGAGAGAGGAGCTGGTGTGGAAAGGCCCCCAGGGCGGGGGGCTGCCCTGCACCCCAGCTGTCGGCACAAATACTTGACATTGCAAAAGCAACTGCTCGTGTTTCCCTCCATGGCAGGCACAGGAGCCCACCACCAGAGGGAAAGGGGAGGCAGAGGTGAACTCCCCACCCCTCCTCCAGGTCACCTTTGGGTGAAGGTGACAGGCAGAGAAGCAGTGAGGCCAGGAACAGCCAGCACCAGGCAGCAGCAGGCACCAAGCCCGGTGCCTTGGAACATCCCTTCACAGCTCAGGCAGGAGCCTGTCCCGAGGATGAAAAAGCTGCTCTCCACATGGCCAGCCCCCTCCAGGCCATGGTATTTTCCACATTCCCCGAAATCCCCATTAATTTATCCTGCCTAAGCTGCCAGCCGGAGCAACGCAGGAGATTACATTTTGACAGCTGCTCATGGAAAATTCAGCTCCCTTCCTCCTCCTCAAGCCCTTTATGTCCTCCTCCCACATGCCTTAAAAAAAAAAGAGAGGAAGGGCCCAGCTATTCCTCCTTGCCTGGGCCTCCCACACCCATGGGGAGGCCCGGGGGTTGCTCCAGGGAAAGGCCATGGACACTTCCCCCCTCCCAAGGCATCTGGTGCAGCTGGTGATGCTCCTGCCCACGGCACATTAAACCTGAAGCTGGCACTGTCACCTCATGCAGAAATGTGTGGGCAGGTAGCAGCTCCCAACAACAGCAAGTGAAGAAGAGGAGGGTGCTGCAGGAAGGGGGCTGGCTTGGAAAGGCAGGTTCAGGTCGAGACCTGGCCTCTTGTACCTTGCAGGAGACTTTGAGAAAGCCAAGGGCTTTGCAGGGCTGTGAGACAGGCTGGCAGGTGATCTAATCTCTCCAATGGCCTGGTCTAGAAACCAGGAGCAAGTGGCGCTGGTGCTCTCCAGAGGCTGCTACCCTCTGAGTATTTTTAGGAAGGTTACATGGTTAATTTTAGAGAGTTGGGCACAGCAGAGCTGGGAACCTCTGAAAATCTCCACCCCGTGCTATGAATGCTGAAAATGTGGTTAACCCTCACAGTGCCAAAAGCAGAGTCACAGAACTGCAAGGATTTTAGTGATGGTGGCAGGATCCAGACACCTTTCCAACTAATTTCTAAGTATCCCAAACAGAGCTGATTCTAGAGCTGGGATAGGAATTTCACTCCTGCCTACTGAGCAGTACAACAGGGTGAACCACACTGTGTCCTGAGATTAGAAGTGGCTGCTCCCTTTGGGGGAGTGAGACCACGTCCACAGGAGCTGCCAGCCTGTCCCAGATCCAGGGAGAGGCATGTGCCGTGTCTGCCTTCACCTGCCAAACCCTCCTCCTGCTGGCTGTGCCTCCAGGCAGATTGCTTAAAGGCGGTGGTGCCATCAGGAGCAGCCCTGGCAGGAGGACACCGTGGCTCTGTCACTGGCAGGTGGCTGACATGGAGAGCAGCAGCTTTTCCACTGCACAGCACCTCCAGCAGTGGGAGGAGAACACCAGTGGGGATGATGTGCCCTGAAGGCAGGAGGAAGCAGCAGCCCAGGCACAACAGCCCACACAGCATTCACCAACTGGATCCTGGTTGCCCAGTCTCCCACTACTGCCATGGGATAAACCAGGAGCCCTGGGAGTGGAGGCAGCAACACAAACTCCCCAAAATGTGCCTGACCCAGGAGGGATCCCTTCCCTGGTGCCCAGCACCCCACAGGACACCTGGAGAGCCAGGGAGCTTGGGTAAGCTCCAGGCTGCCTGATGATCGTGCAAGATTTGGAAACCTCAGCTGCACAGCCTATCTCCATGTCTCCAGAGAGCATCCTGGGCTCTCAGCCAAGGGAGCTGGCTTAGACCAGGTGAGGGTGCATCCAAACATGAGATACAACTAGGGAATATTTGGCCCAAGCATGGAGTCCTGGTGCCTCCTCCTTGCTGAGTAACCCATGAGCATCCCACCTTCCACCAGGCTTCCCTAACACTGCCAGCTGAACCAGCAGCATGTGGAAGCTGGAATACATGGATTCATCTTGGAAAAACTTAGACTAATGACTGAGGAGGAGGGAAAGACTGAAGGACTTTCAGTCCAAAGCATGTGGGGTTGGGTGAGGCAAAGGGGTTCCAAGTCCTCCCCTTCCTTTACCCCTTGAGGACTCCAGCACAGCCACAGGAGGGAAGAAAGGATCAGGGAGGAGTTATCCTCTATGTTAGCCAAGTGAAGGAAATCTGAAGAGCCAAACCCAAATCCCTTTGGGTTTAAAGCGGCCTCATTTTTTTAAAGTGATGGTCACAGAGCAGCACATTGGAGATGGCACAGGGATGCACAGAGCACCTCCCCAGCACTGGGGCACAGCAGGGACTGGCAGCTGAGCACTCCATGAGTGTCCCCTGATGAGCGGAAGCACCATGGAAGTGATGCTCTGCCAGCCTCAGCCATGCAGGAGGCAGCACCAAGTGCCTGCAGGTCAGGGCACTCTGCAGAACCAGCCAGGATCCACCTCCCCTGCAGAAGGAATTGGCATCAGCTGCAGGGGCAGAGGCAGGAGCCAAGGTCCAAGGCAGCCCTGCTGCCCCAGCAGGACTCAAGGCACTGGGTGAGCTCTACCATGCTGGGCTATTGTGCAGCACAAGGGCTGACACGAGCAGGGACACGTAGGCAGGAAGGAGTAAAGCACTTAAGCTGCCTCATTTGCCAGCTTTGAAAAGGGAGCGTCCTTCCTCCTCATTCAAGGCTGCAGAGAGGCTGGAGAGCACAAAAGATGGGCCCAGGGTGGAAATAAGATATCACACCTTCCTGGGGGTGGAAGGAGGCAGGGCTGGGGGATGCCAGTGAACCAGCTCCAGATGATCAGCCAAGCAGGGGATGTGGCTTGGAAAGAAACTCAACCATTTGGATGGCACATCTCTGGATGGCAGTGCTTGGAAAGAAACTCAACCATTTCTGCTGCCTTGGCAGAGGGATGGTCTTGCTCCATCCCCATCCCACCCCACCACTTCCCTGCTGATTGAGTCAGCTCAGCTTGCTGGGAAGGCAGAAAAGAAATGTTTGTAATATGAAAGCAGCACCCCAAAAAGAAGCTACTTCAGTGCAAGGCCAGGTTTTCCAAGGTCTAAGAAAAGCTGTTCCTGGTGTGCAGTAGCCCCTGGCAAAGGCCACACGTGGCAGCTGTCTGCTGTCAGGTCAGCCACACACCAGCCAAGGGTGGCAGGGATGTGCCATGGAACACCAGGCTGGCCAAGGGCAGCACAATCCTAATGCTCCAGGCATTGTGCTTTGGAGACACCTCTGTTCACTCCCACCTGACTCAAGCCACAGAGATGTAGCAGCAAGGACATGGCATTAGCGCTTCAGGTGGGATGTAGGGAAATCACTGGGGTCAGGGAGATGCAGGACACAGAGCAGAGGGGCTGGGTGACACATCACAGAAACCCAGTGCTAGCTTGCAGCAAGCCAGGAGGCAAAGCTATTTCTTTTTTAGCCAGTTGGGTTCTTATGGAGGTGGTGGGGGAGGATGGGAAGAAGGAGAACAGATTGCAATTCTGGGGCTGAGGAAAGCTGGAGAGTTGCAAAGGAGCAGGAGACACAGGAGAGGGAACCCCACAGGAATATTTGCTCCAGAGCACCCAAAGCTATTGATTCTCAGCAGATGGGCACACCAAAGCCTTACAAAACAAAGAGGCCTGGTTATATGGTCACTGGATGTCCAGACACCAAGTACCCTCCTTGCCTGACATTGTTTGAATGGTGACCCTTTCATGGTTGCAATGGCAATTTTTGAGCAGAAGTACCTAAGCTAAAGACAGAGATCATCTCCCTCATATAGCTCAGGCTATACCGCAGGATCAGTTCCCCCAGTCTGGATGAAAAAGGCAACTTCTCAGGGTCACCCTGTCTTCTGGCAAGTCCTAGTTTACTGCAGAAACACTCCCCCAGCTGCTGGGAACAGGTTTCATAAGTATGTGTAGCCCAAACCTAATTTTAGCACGCCAGAGAAGAGCAAAGTCAAGCAGAGGGGTCCTGGGTGATAGCCCAGCAAAGGCATTAACACCTCCAACTCCTGCTGTCGGGCTGCAGGGCTCACATTTACCAAATTACAACCTACCCAGGGCTCCTGCTAGTCACAAAACAGGTCTGGGGCCATGGCATGGCTCAGGAGAACTGCAGGGATGCTCTGGTGCTGCCTCCATGCCTCTCAAGGGTGCTCAAATCCACTGCCCAGAGCGGACAAGGATCCTGCAGGCACACCAGGGAATCTCCAAAGGGTTTGCCTGAGTGCCTGCTTTTTTCCTCCCACGTGTTTCTCATAGGAAGGAGGAGGCCCAGCCAAGGCCCTGCTGAGGGCAGCAATCATTGGCAAGATGCACAGAGCCAGCAGGGTGTGAGGGGTCCCAGGTGCTGAAATGAAGGAGCTCTCTGGCAGCACACTGGGATGCAGCAATTTGGAAACCAGAGCAGGAAGGGGCAGAATGTGGCACTTTGGCTTGGCAGGGCTGGGAGGGAGCAGCAAGGCAGTGTCACGTGGGGACTGTGGGGTGAGTCATTTCTGACTAAGACATCCGCTGGGGAGGCACCCACGGAGTCCCCACCGCCAGGCTCCAGCACTGAGGAGCTGCCAGAGGAATTCCCGCTTTTGGAAAGGTTGAAACACCAAAGGCTGACCTGAGCCACTCCCAAACCCAGCTGGATCTGACTCCACAGGGTGATTTGCTTCCTGACCCCTGGGTTTTCCCAAAGTACAAAACTTGTACTTGTGCTCTGATGCTGCCGAGGTTCATCATGCCTCATCTTCAGATGATCTCGTGGGAGGATGATGGGACACTCCAGAGGCACATGATGACATGCCCTGGCTTTGTGATGCTGGGACTATGGCCAAGCACTGATGGCACCCACATACCCTTCCTGCCAGGGGTGATCCCAAACAGCTCCTGGGACACCTCCTCCCCAGGCATTCCACAGCAGCACTGCATAAGGAGCACCATGGAGGGTGTCTTTGTGCCTGGGCCATGGTGGCAGGATCACTGAGGCAACTGCTGTCCATCAGTGCAACATCCCCAACCCTTGGGGTGCATGAAAAGAATGACACATTGCTTTTTTGGGGTGGAGAAAGGGCAATTTTTATGTAGTGGGCAGCAATCAGAGCATAAAAGACACACAGAGCTGCACCCACCCACAAGAGTGCATGGCTATGGAACACTTGTGGACTGTTCACAGTGGTTATTTCTGCAGAAAGACAAAAAAAAATTGAAATTTTTCCACTACTGGAAAAAAAAAATCTTAGTGAGGAGCATGCTGCAGAGGAAGCCCTGACCTCACCTGCCCCTCACATGGAGGAAGGGCTGCATGGCACAGAGCATCTCCCTGCTCCCCAGGAGAGGCTGTGATTGCTGAGGGACACTCAGTGAATGCCCCAGGCTACCAGGACAGCAGCAAGGGGAAAAGAGCAGCTGCAAAGCTGAGGGTGATCACCCTTGTCTGTTGTACTCGGTGCAGAAGGGGAGGGATTCTCCACAGCACCCAGACAGGCAGCATGAGCACTGCTTTGACAGCCAAAGGCCAGGGATTTGGGAGGGAAATCTATGTTGAGGATGGGGATACACCTCTCCAGAGCTTCCCAGCTGCCTTTGGAGCATGGAGGAGGCTGGCAGACAGAGCCAGCTTTCTGCAGCCCTCCAAACACAAAGCACAGCATCTCAGAGGAATGGGCCCCTCAGAGAGTGGCAGGGTCTGCCCACGCTGGATCCTGCTGGAGGGGGCAGGAGGGGCTCCACACTGTGCCACAGGCAAGAATAACCCGGCCCAGGTGCCCCACCTTATCTGTCCTTTTGCTTCATCATGTGCCAACCTCCAACATGAAAAGGGCTCCTTCTGCAGAAGGAGACAGTGGGGCTGCAGGTGACAAAAATCCCAGACAGCTGTGGAGTATGAAGCTCTCTCTTCCCCATCACAAAAGGCAACAGCCAGAGGAGCAGAGTGTAACTCCACTTCCAGAGCCAGGCAGGGCCTTGTGAAGCAGCATCTTCCTATGAAACGTTCACCCAGGACTGGGTGCAGGGTGCCACCTGCTTTGTACCTGTCTACAGGGAGGAAAAAGAAATCAAAGGAATCTAAAAAACCCTCAGAAGGGTAAGATCCAGGCAAATAGCAGACTTCAAGGGCTGTGAAATCAGGCACAATAAATAAGCAAATGGACATTAGTTTCAAAGCAGCAAGATCTGACTGGGGATGAGCTGAAATGCCAAGGCAGCCAAGGCAGGGTGCTCAGCCTCAGCCTGTCCTGCTCAGCACCAGCTTACCAGAGGTTTGGCTCCAAAACTCATCTCAGCCCAGAGTGACTTGACCTCCCTGCAGACAATAACTTGGGCATCTGCCTAGAGCCAACCTCACCTCCTTTTCCCTGGCTACACATGTCCAGGCCTTGGATGCATGGATTGAAAGGTGGATCTAATTCCCCTGCAGCACTTCTGATGAAGTGCAGCTCCATCACCTTGTAGGAAGAGCTCCCAAATGAATTACTGCAATTACCCCAGCTGCAGGAGAAATTGCAGCTTTTCCCCTCACTGGTGACATAGGCTTCTCCAAAAAACAATCCCTCAAATGCTCACCACCCCAAGCTGTAATGCAACCATCCAGGATGTGAAGAGCAGAGCCCCTGGCACCACTCTCAAATCACTGAGCTGTGATCAGAGAAACTCAGAGCCATGGTGAAAGCCAGGGGGAGAAAAAAGAAGGCAAGGCAGCTTTCAAGGGAGCAACAGGCAAAAAGACACAGAGGACATGGAAATGCCAGTGGCCTCATCCTGGAAGGACATAAAATGCTGGGCAGGGACATGGGACAGGGTCAGCATCACTGAGTTCTCCTGCCTGACTGCTGCTTTCCCCCTCTTGTGTTGCAGGCAGCTGGCCTCTAAAAATACCCACTGTTGTCACGCTGTCCTGCCTGCTTGGGCCAGGAAACTGCTCTGAGCAGCTTTCAGTTCCATTCTTCATCTGCACTGCTGTGCTTCCCTCACCAGGATCTGTCCCAGCCCCTCTCCTGTGCCTGGCAGGTGACAGTCTCTCTGGATCTGTGGCCATAACTTGACATAAACTCAATTAACCAAGGGTGCTAACAGGGAATATACAACCCTGGGAAATTTTTGCTAGGGTTGCTGAAACTAGCAAAAAGGAAAATATTTCTACAGCATCTCTCTGCTTCTCTACAAAACACCACAAGACTGTTCCAAGGCTCACAGTCTAATTTCATGCCACTGATGGCAACCCCACAGCTACATGAGTGTGCACGAGCACAGGGAGTCACAAATTTCCCAAACTCATTGAGCCCATGACACCAGCAGGGTCAGCCTGGTGCTGATGCTGGCCAGCTCTGGCCTATAGGGAAGGAGGGGAGAGAAGGGTCAGCTTCACCTCAGAGGTGCAGCACAGCCTCTGCAATGGTGAGGTCCATCCCCAGTGGCAAAACACACCCTGGATGAACACCCTCAGCTGCCCACAGACCCACACTGGGTCTGAGTGATGCATCTGCTTGGGTTCAGCTGGTGGCACATGGCACAAACCTGGAGGCACAGGGACCTCAGCGGGCAGCACCAATGTATCCAACCCCTGCCAGCAGCACAGAAATCAGCCATGAAGATCTGCCTGCTGCTTCTCTGGCCTTTCCTTACACCTTCCTCAGATCCCAGATTCTAGGGACCTGCAGCGGGCTGGAAAGTTAAACCATGACAAGGGAGAAGCAGAGCCTGTCCCCCAGCACAGGCACTGCCCTCCCCTGGCTGCAGCCCAGCAGGGCAGGAAACCTGCCAGCAGCGGGCTCTGCCCACGGAAACGCTGTGCAGCAGCACGAGAAGAGGCCCCAGGCAGCAGAGCTTCCTGAAGCTGCACCTCCAGCAGCCTCCCATCACAAAGCACTCAGCAAAAGCATTCAGGCACACAGCACCTGCAAGGGACAGCAGGAGCACCCCTGGGGGGACTCAAGCCCCCAGTGGGTTCACCCCCATTTGAAACCTGCCTGGTGGAACTGGTGCAGAGAGGACATTTAAGGGCAGCTTTAACCAGTCTTGCTCTATCTGAAATTAAAAAATTGGTGTCCCTACAGGGGGAGGCTTGTTGTACCCTGATGTACAGCGAGGCCAAAGCAGGTGGGCAAAGCGCTCTGCATCAGGGCCTGCTGCTTTACTTGGCTGCTCATGTACATCACTCCCAAGCCCTTGTGATTTCAGTTTTCAAGGGAACCAGGAGAAAGCCAGGTCACATTTACTCAAAACCAAGTACTCAGCACATCTGGGGTTTTGGTGTACCAGCGGCAGATGCCACAAAATGCATCTCGTGGTTGCCCACCATCTGCTTGGGGCACCACAAGACTGGTCCCTGCAAAGGGAATTTATCTGGAGAGCCCTTTGCTGCCTGTCTGATCTGTCACATGAGATATTACATCGGAGGGGGAAAGAAAAAAAGCTTCTTTTTTTCTCCTCCTCCAAAGTGGGCTTTTCTCCCTCCCTGCGCTTCTCTTGAAATTAATTTTCAGCATTTAGCAGCATTTTCCCATGACTCTGTGCGTCTGCCTTGGCCAGGTGCCAGCCTGATACTGCTCCTCCACCAAAGATGTCTGTATCTGATTGATCCTCCGGCCAGTGAATGGGAGAGAGAGGAGAGAGAAGCCTTAATAGCACATTAATAAATAAGAGAAGCCTTTATGGTTATTCCAGTCACCGGAACAAACATCTCAGCAAAACAAACCAGCATGGGATAAACTTACGTCACAGGCTGGGAAGACAATCCTGGCTGGGAAGTGGGTCAGCCCAGGAGCACGAGAGCATCATCCTCAGCATCTCTACAAGATACATGAGTGCAAGAGGGAGAGGGCACCCAGCTACCCTGTGCTGATTTATGCACAGGTCTATAGAGCAGAGAGCACAGTTAATGTGCACAGGAATTGGTGCCTCGCTCCTGAGGGAAGCAGCTGGGATTTCAGAGGGCACTGGGAAGGCAAAGGCAGAGCAGAGACAGCCTGAGCTTGCTCTCACTGGAGCCTGAAGATAACTGCTGCCACCGCCGGCCCCGCACGCACCACGCCAGCATTGACGCACTCCAACTTCAGCTCCAGCCTGGGTGTGCACTAAAGTGCCTCTGAGCCTCCCATCTTCAGGTGTTCAGCACTGTGATCTTCCAAGGCAGCTTCTGCCTCTTCCCCCTGTCTCAGGTGGATGGTGCCCAGCTGGCTCAGAGAAGGCAGAAGCACAAACACATCCTCTCCAGACCTGGAGAGCCCAAGAGCTGAACACCACCACTGTGGGGAGTCACCAGGACTGTTTCTGCACCCACTACCCAAATGATCCACAGGTCTGGCAGTGATGCAGGTGCTTGACCTGGCTGTCAGACAGTAACGAGCACCAAACCCACAAAAAGATGTTTTAAGAACAGTAATCTTTGGAAATTTCCACTAGCAAAAATAGATTCAGAATGGCAAGTTCGTGCAGACCTTGGGGTGCCCTTCCCCTGGCCCAGCTCCTGAAAACGGGGAGGGAGGCACATATGATGTCTGCATGTTGAAACATAGATTCAGTTGGAAGGGAACCACAAGGATCATCAAGTCCAGCTCCTGGCCCTGAACAGCACAACCCCAAGAATCACACCATGTGCCTGAGAGCCTTGTCCAAATACTTTCTGAGCTCTGTCAGATTTGGTGCTACAATCACTTCGCTAGGGAATCTCCCATTGCCCAACCACACTTCGGGGAAAAACCTTTTCCTAACATCCTGTGTAAACCTCCCTTAGCAGAGCTCCATGATGCTCCCTTGGATCCTGCCAGTGGTCACAGAGAGCAGAGATGGGTGCTGACCCTCCAGTGTCCCTCCTGTGGAAGCTGCAGCCCACCATGAGCTCTGCCCTCCGTCTCTTCTCCAGGCAGAACAAGCCAGGTGACCTCAGCTGCTCCTCATATGGCTTACCCTTTAGACCCTTCACCATCTTCATGTCCCACCTCTGGATGCCCTCTCACAGCTTTATATCCTTGTATTGTGGTACCTAAATCTGCACACCAGACCTGAGGCGAGGCCACAGCAGTGCAGAGCAGGACAAGCACCTCCCTTGAGCAGCTGGCAGTGCTGTGCCTGACACACCATGGGACACAGTGGGCCCATGTTAGCTCCCAGAACACACTGGTGACACTGGTGGCAGGACAGTCAGGGCTGAGAGCAGCTGAGCAGCAAGCTACAATTCAGCCTTCTCATTCTGGTGGAGACTTCAATAGCAGGACTTTCTGAAGAGCAAGGATTGCCAGGCACCAGCGAGAAAAGGCTCAGGACTCAAAGCTGTGGGAGCACAGCAAGGGTTCACCACAGACAGGCCTGTTCCCAGCTTGCAGAGACTGGAGCAGCCCCACACAGGAGTGCACACACACCTTGAGCTCACCCTCCAACAAACAAGCCCTATTTCCCACCCTGTTACTCTGGAGCCAGACTGAAGAGCACTTCCAGCCTTTTTTGCTCTCAAACTGTGCCTGGAGAAGGACTCAGCCCAGCACCCTGGCTGCCATCTCTGCACTAAAATCCCTCCCATCTTCCTCAGGCTGGGGCCTCATGCTCCAGGAAAGTGCTGCTGAGAGAACACAGTAGCTCCTTTGGCACAGAAAGCCTCCTGACACTGGTGCTACCAACATCCAGGACAAACAGGTTGCTTTGTCAGTGCACAGCAAGACTGTGACACTGCTGGTGGTACTGCACAGGAGGATAAGCGAGGCGTTTCCTTGGGCTAGCCAGCAGACAAGGAGATATGGATTTATTAGAGCTTCACTCAAGGGCTTTGGGTGATGAGTGGGATTTCCAGATAAACTTTAAGCTACTTACAGCCTCTGCAAACTCCTTTAGATCCTCTGATGAATAACATGAGAGACACTGAGAGAACCACACAAAGCTGGAGACATGCAGCACTAAACCACACATCTCCCTTTTCTCCCTTCTTCTCACTATCCTTGGCTTTACTGAGAACTCCTAAATAGTCATAAACCTACAGAGGCAGGGTCAAGTGCTATAGGCAAATTCCAAAGTTGTGCAAGACGTGTCTTTTCCACTCATGGAGGTCAAGAAGTAGATCTCAGAAACCCTGGGCAGACAGGGAAATCCCAGAGCAGTTTTGGGTGGTGCTAGAACAGTTACATTGCTTGTGTAAGGCAGGCATGCCTTGGGAAAATCCCCATCAGGAATCAGGACTCACCCACACAGGTGCTGTCCACTCAAAGGAAGGGACAAGCTCCACCATAATGTCAGAGCTCCTTGCCCACCCCATTTGGAAGATATATGCAGGCTTCACTGTTCACAAGAGCAGCAGCTCTCCTGCCCTCATCCTGGGACAGGCCAGAGGCCATCAGCATCTCACTGCTCCTCCAACTCAGGCATCCCAGCAGCCACAGTGGAGCCCAGAGGGAATCAGCAGCGGGCTCTTCTCACTGGCCAGCCCCATGCACAGCACCTTACAGTGATGCTGCAGCATTCACTGGCTTTGGGGACCACTTTGCAACCTCCCTCTGTACAATCCTCAGCACAATCCTCCTCTCTTCCTCCCCAGGCACACCTAGCTCTTCTGCAGGCCTTCAGCTGCAGAGAGGGGAAGGAGGGACACCAAGCAGGGAAGAGAGCTCAGCCTGCCCCAGCTCACTCCTCAGGGTCCCTGCTGAGGGGCCTGATGAGCCATGAAGCAGCACAGAAACTCTGCATGGCAGACGTAGGAAGCAGCGAGGCGCCAAGACTATCCGTGTGCTCCCGTTATCACAGGCACGCTGCTGCAACAACAGCACCTTATCACTGCCCTCGAGTCAGAGCTCCTCCCTGTCCCACTGAGGACCCCACAGAGCTCAGCTTGCACTTTGAGCTCCCAGCTCATCCCCCAAACCCAAGTGCTCCCTGAAAAATGTGAATGCAAGAGAACAGCACCATCCAGGTCTCCAGACAGGGGCAGGCAGGGCAAGAATCCACTCTCCAGCCCTGTTATCCACAGGGTGTGGGGGCTCCTCTCCTCAGTAGCACAGCAGCTCAGGCAGATCTCAGGGATCCCATGCCTCATGCTGAGTGGGTTTGGCACGTCGGCGGGTCCCCTCATCCCCACCCTCGAGCCATCCTCCAAGGGAGCAGGGACAGTCACGCGCAGCAATGTCAAAGCTCCTCTCCATTTACCAGAGCACTGCTGCTTCAGCACTTTCCAGTGGCTAATGGAGTGGCTCAGCACCACGAGAGGAGCAGGTCGATGGGGAGGCAGGGGGGAAGACACAAGTAGCTCCTGACTGCCCTGCTGGAGGTTAACCAGCTGCAACGGGAGATTAACAGGAATTTCAGCAATCTTGCGGTGGCTTACTTCCCCCCTTCCCTGCAGTCTCCAAATCCTTCATTAACTTCTTACACTAAGAGAAGAAGAGTGCAAAAGTTAAATGAGCTCTGACAAGTTACAAAAGGGTTTTTAAGCATACTCCACTCCTTTTGCTATTAATTAGGAACGAAGAAGCACCACCGGGAGAGGCTTTGGTACAGAGTGAACAGCTCTTGCTGCTGCCCGTGCACGCCTCAGCTCAGCTCAAATGCTCTCAGAGGGCCCCAAAAGAGGCACCAGAGAAACCCAGTTCTTGCAGCACTTCCCACAGCTCACGCTGCAATCTTTCAAGGACACCGTGTTTAACTTCGCAGCACTGCACTAACTCACTCCAGTGCCTGGAAAACAGCTCACTCCATTTTGCAGCTGGTTTATTTTTCTGAGCAGGCTTTTGCCTCTCAGCATTGCAGTTTAAAATGTAACTGATACTCTCTGACCAACCACTGTGAGCTGCAGGGTGTTTCTGTAACGAGACCCTCCTCACTCGAGCACCAGGCATAGCAGAAGCCCCCCTGGCCCTCATTCCCACAGAGGCTTGTGGAATACCAGGAAGGATGCTGTGCCTTCATGTCTCTCTCTATGTTTAGAAACCAGAGCAGCAGCACAGTCTGTGCAAGGTCATAGAGCAAGAAGGTTTGCAGGAGCACTTGGTCTCAACTCTGGTGCCACATGCCAGCTCTCTCCATCTGCCAGGGACATGGCAAGTGCCTGGCTTATCCAGATCAATAGGAATCAGACCTGGGATGCAATGCAAGACACACAGCTTCCATCGAACAGAGAACAGCAGCCCCGGGAGACTGGGCAAAGCAAAAAAAAAAAAAAAAAAAAAAAAACCTCAAGATTTTTTTCTTTTCCCAAGAAGTAGGAAAATGGGCCCCACGAGACTCTTCTTGCACTTTGTTCTTATCCACTGCTTCAGTGTCAGGCCTTCCTGAAAATGAGGCATTGTCCCAAGGCATATTATGAAATTCCCAGACCACGTCACACAAGGAGAACACAGCATTTGCGAGGGGGACGGGTGGGAGAGAAATCCCAGACTATTCCAGGAAATACAAGGAGACATCCCTGAAATGACTTCCCCTCCAGCCAGGAGGGGAAGGGAGGACCTCCCACCTCGCTCCCTGTACCCAGCCAAAACTAGGTCAGTGACACAGCCCTGCTTGCAGGGAGAGCTCCTCTCCAGACACCAGGACGCATGGAAGAGTCCAGCCAGGAGGGTGAAGGGGGTAACCTTGCCCCTTCCCACAGCCTGACACGTTTCCTGTAAGAGAGCCCAGCTGGCCTCCCAGCCCTGTCAGAGAGGCAGGCAGTTCCTCCTCTGCTTCCTCCTAAGCAGCACAACCCTGCCAGCTGGCTTGAAAGAGAAAACCCACTCTGGCCTTTCCCTGGCCCTTTATCAGACAAAACAAAGGGGAAAAAAAAAAAAGATCCCCACACCTTGCTTTCAAAGGCTTTCTCTGCTTCTTTCCCAGTTTCTAAGGCTATGAATTGCTACACCCGACTGGCAGCCCTCACACACCTTCAGAAGAGACAAGGTGCTCAACCTGGTTGCAAACCCAAGGTCTTGAGCTACAGCACCCTCAAGGCCACTGTTCCCCAGGTCAAGCGGGGATGGGGTGGGGGTGCCACATCCACTGCTTCATATCCTAGAGCCAAAACACCTCCCTTCCAGAAAACCTCCTCCCTTCACAACCCCTTCCCTCCCTTGACCTTGACACAGATGCCAGCTCCAGCATGCACCCACCCGTCTGTGCCGGGGAGGGGATGGGGACGAGGGTCCAAGAGGGGGTCAGCTCCCCCTTCCCGGCCGAACCGCGCCCACCGCCGCCCCCGAACACCCACGGAGGGAGGGAGGGGAAGCCGGGGGAAGGCTCCGGGGAGCCGGCACTCACCGCTGTGCGAGCTGAACCACCGCGGTGCGATGTGAAGGGGCAGCGCGTCGGCCAGCGAGGCCCTGGCGCCCAGGTACAGCATCCCGTCTCTATGGTGACCGCCTCCCGTCTCCTGGAAACCGTTGCCATGGGCGTACGTGGAGTCGGAGCCCGGACCGCCGCCGCCGCCGCCCGGGGCCCGCTCGGCCTCCCCCGCCGCCCGTGCCGCCGCCGCGTACAGCCCGAAGGGGACGGCACCGGCCGCGGCCGGGTCCATGCCCATGCCGGCCACCGAGCTGACGGAGCGGCTGCGCAGCCCCATCGCGCCGCCGCCGCCGCCCGCCCGGTAATGGCCGAAGGGGGGCGGCCCCCCCCCTCCTCCCGGCGGCGGCACGGCGCTGTCATCCGTCGACACCCCCGGGAAGGGGCCCCGCGAACGGGTCGCCGTGCTCTGCTTGCCCCCCATGTGGGCACCGCCGGGCCGGAGGGAGCCGAGCGACAGCCCCCCGCGGGGAACGGGGCCGCGCCGCCCCCGCTGGGAGGCGAGAGGGGGCGGAAGGAAGCGGGGGGGCGCGGGGAGCTACGGGCGAAAACCCATCCCCGCCCCAGGCATCCTCCCCCCGCCGGGCCCGCAGGGGCGAGGGCGCCCCGAGTCCGCCGCCGCCACCGCCGTCACCCCCGGCGGAAGCCGCCGAGGGCTCCGGGGCCGCGGAGCGGGGAGGGAGCGGCGGGGGAGGGGGGGGCTGGACGCCGGCAGGGTCGCTCCGCCCGCCTCGCTGGTGCCCGGGGCGCGGCCGGGAGCCGGGCGCGGATCAGCTGCGGCCCATGGGCGGCGGGGGCGGTGGGGGCGGCGCGCCCCGCTCCGCTGCGCTGCGCCGGGCACGGCCTCGCTGCGGCCGCCGCCTGGTGCTGGGCGCCGCGCCGGAGACAATAGCGGCCGGCAACACGCATGCTCCCGCCCCCGGCCCCCCCGGCCCGCCGCCCTTAACCCCTGCACCGCCGCCGCCCGGCGCTGCGCTCGCCGCCGCCGCGGGACGCGGAGCCGCCGCCGCACCGACGAGCGGGCGCTGCCCCTCGGAACACAACCCGCGACCCACACCACGCACACATCTTGCTCTGTAGCGGGGCTGCGACCACCCTCGGGCCTCTGCGGCCAGAGCCGCTCCGGAGAGGCCGGGACCGCACAGGAACCCCCCCCCTCGGGCCGTAGGACCCTCACCCCCACCGACTCCACGGGACTCGCTGCCCCGGTGCATCGGGCCGGGGGCGGGTGGGGGGTGGGGAACGATGGGACTACATATCCCAGCAGTCTCCGCACGGTGCCCCATAGTGCGCAGGCGCTGCGCAGGCTCCGCCGAGGCGGCCCAAGATGGCGGCGCGCTGGAGCAGCGAGAATGTGGTGGTGGAGTTCCGAGACGCCCAGGTCGGGGGGCCCGGGGGCTGCCGCATCACCGCGCCGCGGGGGCAGCCCCCGGCCGGCCCGTGACGAGCGGAGCGGGGGGAGGTCCCGGCCCGGGAGGGCTCGGCGGCCCCGCGGGGCCTTTCGGCGGCGATGGCCGGGGCTGAGGCGGTCTGCAGTCGTTTGCGCGGAGATAGCGCCTTAATTCACGGGGCGCTTAATTTCTAATCTTAATTAGGTCTTGTATTTTTTTTTAATACATTTTTAGGCCTAACATACGATATCGCCACTTCCCACACGTCTTTGCTCATTTCCTTTTACTGGAGGAGCTCAGGGCCGGCGTGGATGGGGCCCTGGGCAGTCTGGTCTAGTGAAAGATGCCTGCACATGGCGGGGGGCTGGAAAGAGAGGGGCTTTAAGGTCTCTTCCAACCCAAACCATTCCTTGGCTCTGTCACTTTTCACGGAGACTGTTACAACTACTGTCTCACTGCCAAATAAATTGCTGGGTGTCGCTTGATTAAAATAAAAAGTGGCTTATATTTTTTTGTGAATAGCAAAAAGGTCAGCTTTTGTTTTTGAAGCTGATGGTGATAGCAGAGCTCGGCTCAGAGTTTGTTTGTTCACGTGGTGTTGTAGAAGTTGTTGTTATATCCTTGGAAGTGTTCATGGCTAGGTTGGACAGGGCTTTGAGCAACCTAGTGAAGATGTCCCTGCCCATGAAAGGGATTTGGAACAAAATGATCTTCAGGTTCCTTCCAGCCCAAGCCATTCTAAAATTCTATGATTCTGTTCTAAGAAATGTGGAGGTTTAAGGTGTTGGCAATAGCTTAACAAAGCTAGATACAATGGGTGAACTATGAGATACTTCAGCAAGAAACCCAGAAAAATTACAAAAGTTCTGGAAGTTCTCGTCTCGTTTGTCCTCTTGTGCTGGAGCAGTAAGGGCTCTGCCTTCACCATTGCAAACAGAAGCACTGAATCCTTTCTGCTGCACCCAGCTTACCCCCTGTAAGCTCACAAAGCTTTTCACTTTTGTACCTCAAAAGCTCTGTATTAGTTTTCCTCCCAGAAATGTTAAAGCAGCCTCATCTGCTACTGAGGATTTGCCCTCAGGAAGCCAGGAATGAGATCTGAGGGTGCATCTTCCTCCATCACAGATTCATGTTGCATCTGGCTCAGGAGAGAGGAGGCCTCATGACTTTATTGCTTACTCATAATGTCTGGTGTGTGGGAGCAGGAGGGACAGGTGTTGCCACCCCAAGCTGCAGCAGTTGGTTTCAGTGTCACTCCTGCTCTGGCACAAACCTTGGCAGGGTGAACATGGGGCTTTCAGTCACTTGGCTTTGCTCTGGTATGATCTTCCTGGAGCTGTTCTGACCTGCCTGCTGTCCCACATGAAACCAGAGAGCTGCCAGACTGCTGCTTCAGGCTAAACTCGTTTATATATTTGTGTCTGAGCTTTTTTTTTAGGAGTCTGCAGGAACGTTTTTGCAGGTGGGAAACCTGAGCTTGAGAAATTGGAGTACCTTGGCTGAAATCATCCAGCACCAGTCTTGAGCTCTGCATGTAGGCCACACTATCTCCAAAATCTCTACCTTAAAAACAACCCAAATGGAAACAAGAATGAAAAGAGTGGGCAGCTGTGACATTTATAGCCAGTACACCTCTGCAAGCCCTGCAGTTGTCTTTGTTCAGTGTGCTGGAGTGTGTCATGAGAAAGCTGCAGCACCCCAACTGTAACACATCAGAAAATCACTGTGTGTTTTGGGGCCTATGTTACCTACAAGTGTCATTTTTCTGTCCAAGCTGACAGAGGTGGCAGTCTGTGTACTCTTCTGATTTAAACAGGAGCCACAGGCTCTTCTTGGGCTGTTGGCACTATCAAAAGGAGAGCAAAACTCACCCAGTTCTGAAATGGAACCATTTGTAGCAACTCAGTGTGTGGATGGGAGGTTAGGTAGGCAGGGAACTGGAATTGCTTGTTAAGGGTTTGCAGCTTTTGAAAAACAGCATAGCCATGGCAAATTGGGTTGGTGTGTTGTCTCTCAGGTGGAGGGAATGAAGGTAATTGGGAAACTAATGAAAGTTCAGACATAAAAAGGAGCTTTCTTTGGCTGGCCTAGCAGAAATCAATGCAATGCCATAGTAGATGCTTGAAGGCTGAGATGTTGCCTGGGCTGTGGGTTTAGAGCAAATTCTCAAATGTGCAGTGCTCCTGCTGTGCTTATTCATGTTGTTGTTGTTCATGAACAGCAGTTCTAGCTATCCACAGTGTTGTTTTGGGATAAAAACTGCTTTCAGGTTGGTTTGTTCAGTTTCAAATCCCCCTTCTGGAAGGTTGTGCTGTGAAGACTGATGTATCACTGTTAAATGACAACAGTTTGTTTTTTATTTTCCTTTCCCTAGATAAGGCTCTTATATCATAGGGAGCTGTTTGTTGCTGTAAAACAACTTAATTTGTGACCCATCAGAGTAGCAGCCTGACATGTGAAACTTTTTACATCATTCTGATTGTTCATTTCATTCTATGATGCTTGGTGCCTGGAAAAAAGCAGTTTACCAGTGTTCATTATTGAAAACAATTTGTAAGGACTTAAGGAGATCCTAGTGCCAAAAAATAGGCAAATAGGAAAAATAAACTTGTATATGAAATTGCAATCATTTGAAATTGACATTTTTTTTTTTCTGTCTTGGGGAAAGATGGCTCCAACTGTATGAAATATGACTCCTGACTAGCTCTTCATCACATGAGAAAGCTCTGATTACTGTAGGGGCTTTAGTGATCCTCATTTTAATTTATCAGAAGAAAAATGTGAACCATCTGGGAAAAGATCTTTCTCCTGTTGATTTGATTTGTTTGTTTGCTTGTTGCTTTTTTATATAGATTCAGTAACCTACTTTTTTGCAGGTTTTGTTCTGTGTTTTGCAAGGTGCTGTGGAGTCTAGAAAGCTGGAATTGTTTCCTTATCATGTAGAGATCTTAAAACTAGCTGTTTATTTACAGCATTAGGGAAACCTTGTCAGAAGATTGGATTTGCTGCCTAGGAATAAGTGAAGAAGGGGAGTTGTTCCTAGAACAGTAAAAGTGGTAAAAGGGGTTTGGTTTACCATGAGCTCCTGCTGAAACTCTGCAGGCAGCTGTAGCTGTTTGCCATGTGGTCTCTAGAGAAGAATGGGTCTGTAATGCTGCTTTTCCCTCACTTGGGGTTTTTGCAAGGAGGGGATGGGCCCTGGCTGAAGCAGCTCAGAATTTGTGATGGATATTCTACTGTCAGATCTGACTGATATGGAGTGGGATTTCTGTGTTGTCTGTCAGGTTTTAGTGATGCTTGTAAGTAGTAACTGTGGGACATCCTGAAGTCTTGTTACATCCATGCTGGGAGCACTTAAAGTCCTGAACAGCAGCAGGAGATACATCCTGAGCCCTCAGAGAGGCAGCTTTGAAGATGACAGCAGCTAGTGTGAAGAATGTGGGGCATATTCTGATTTTTGTGCTGTGAATGCTCAAAACTCTATTGAAGTCGTATCTTTGTTTATGGGTGGAACTGTTCAGCTTTCCAAGTAAAATTTTCCTTTATTCTCTTGGCATTTAAACAAGATGATCAGCCAGTTCATTCTGCACAGAAAGAGGGGGAGACAATATGCAAACAGTCCTCCTTTTTTTATTTTTTTTCTAATGGCCTTTAAGTTATTTCATAGCCTTCTTTACAAGCAATGCCAAGTAAATTCTGATGCCTCTTGGCCATCTCTCATTTTTGAACACACAAATGGTTGCACTTCTATCTCTCAGTACATATATAATTAAATGGATCCCTGCAATGAAAGAGAGAGACTCAGAAAGTTCCTGAGCAGGAGCAGAGGCTGATTAATACAGATTATTAGAGATTGCTGATTGAAAGGCTGCAGCTGTGATTGCCAGAGCAGGAAGAAGGGAGCAAGGTCTTAATGCTCATAATGTTGTCTGCCAGGTTTTGTTTTCACTTTATGCTAACGAAGATGTTCCCGTGTGCTGTCCTGCATCCCAAATCAGCCACTACACCCTTGCCCCTCTCTGCTACTTTAAGGGGATGTTACTTTCCTGAACTCCTCCCTAAAGCCCTAAGTTTGACTGAGCAGCTGACCTGACAGGTATTATTTAATTTTGTTCTGTGTTTGTCTTTAACAGGCGACTGCGATGTCAGTGGATTGCCTGGGACAGCGCGCAGTTCTCTCAGGGTGAGTGTGACAGTCCCTGTTGGAAGTGTGACAATCATTTCCACAAGCCAGACCAGCAATCTTCAGGCTGACCTCAGCTGGAGGGTTGATGGATTGTTTTAGAAAGGTGCAGCTGAATTCTGTTCAAGGCTTAATGAAACTGATTCTGGGTCATGTTCCCGATGGGATTCAGACTGGAGAGACAGCAACAAGAGCACAGTAAAATACTGATGTGGCTTTCCTGGTAAATTCCTTTCCAAATCCTCATATGGGAGATGGAGCATCATGAAGTACTGTTTGGATTGTCTTGAAATACAGATTAGATTATTTTCTACCAAAATTTGCCTCAGATATTCCCACGTGGCTCTCTGACCTGCTTCTCTGCTGGTTCATTGTGGGATGATACAAACAGTAGGTGCCACAGACTTCCAAGTTGCCCAAGCTTCCAGGAGAGCTTGGTCTTATGTATCCTCCTCCAGAGCACGTCTTCAACCAGCTCAGCAGTGCCTTTCCAGCTCCTGCTTTTCAGTACTAAAATCTATTCCTGTCCCCCTGTCAGTGACACAATTGCCACACCAATTAGGATGTTCATTTCAGAATCATGTGAGTATAGCTGATCTTTGGTCAGCCTTCAAGGAACCAAGTCCTTTGGTACAGCTCAAAGCAGTGCTTGCTTCCATGTAAACCCTTAGTCTGGCAGTGCTGTACAGGAATAACAGGAGGAATGGCCAGTGCTCAGAGCAGCTCTGTGGTCACTTTGCAGCTGAGAGATGATGCTCATGTGGGTAATTATGTAAGGGTTCATTATGTTTTGATGCTGGTCCTCCATAGGGTTCAGCTGGCTCACAGTTGTTTCTGGGCAGTTTCTCTTGCTTGTAAGATGAATCTCACCTTGCTTAGTGGGGAATTGGCCACATCCAGCAAGATGTATGAGCTCAGGTTTGCTATCATGCAGAATTATTTCTGCTGCATATAGAGTTAGCTCAGGTAAGTAATGGAACCAAATCTGTGCAGGACTGTGTCCACCCACGTTAAAAAGCTGCTGCAGCTGAGCATGAGCTCTGTGCAGGTGTTTTTGTACTGTTGGTGGAACCAAGCCCTCAGACTGGTGTGGAAAGAAGCACCCACGTAGAATCATCTTTGTCAAGGCTCATTAACTCTTGCTCAGAGCAACCTATCCAGGCTGAAGCTGTTGCATTGCACTCCTGGGACTGTGCCACTTAGGCTTTGCTGCTGCAGCAACGTTAGGCCTGCAAAGCCTGTTTGAATGTGTTTGCACCATTTTCCAGCACTTCTTGTATCCAACTTATCTGGGCTTTTCTGTGGTGTGAGCTATCTATTACATTTGCAGATCCTGTTTACTTTCAGTGTGTTTTTTTTAAGTAAATTTTGAAGTATGTAGTCAAATGTCACATTTTCAGAAATAGTGTTTTCACTTGTCTCATGAAATGCTTCTCTTCTTTTGGGTCTTGTGCCTCTGAACACAAGGCTGTGAGCTCCATGTGATCTTGGGGTTTTGAGATCAGCCCTGTGAGGTGCAGCCCCTTTGTGTCTGTGTCTTGCAGCCGCCGTTTCCTCTACATTGTCAACCTGGATGCTCCCAACGAGGGTCACCGGAAAATCTCCCGGCAGAGCAAGTGGGACATCGGCGCCGTGCAGTGGAACCCCCACGACAGCTACGCCTACTACTTTGCAGCTTCTGTAAGTTCACTCGTTTAAAAGCTGTAACTCATCTTCTTCCCTGGTCTTTCTCTCATGGGGGAGCCTCTGCAGAGCTGGAAGGCTGTGTGAAGCTGGCACAGACATGCTTCTGCAAGTCACATTGCAAGATCAAGGCCTCATTCTGATTTACTGCCAGAGAGGTGTTCAGCTGAATGGCTCTCAGTTATTGGGCAGTCAGGGTTGCATCTGGCTTTGCTTACTTTGCCAAATAAATCAAGCATCCAAATGGTTCTTTTCTGGAGGGAAATTATCTTTTTTTCTGATTTCCAGTCTGAGATTTGTGCACTTCTTGAATTTCTTGCTCTGTGCTGTTTTGTTTTCACCTCCCTGCCTTGCTGCTCGGCTGTGGTGCACCAGGCAGTCTGTAAATAGCACAGGTCAATACTGGCTTGTAGCTTGGGGTTTGCAGCTGGGCATAGACTGTATCAGTGAGGAGTTCATGAGGCAGTGGGTTGGGCTGAAGACGCAGTAATGGCTGCGTGAGACTTGAGTGCAGTTTTCAGCTCTGCTGTGCTTGGTCTGTCGTGCTCTGCAGCTTGTTCACCCAGGGCCCTGAGCTCTGCTGATGGAAATCTCAGCCATCACCCACTGCACCGTGGCCATTGGCCCCAGCCAGATGCAGACTGTTTCCAGGGTGAGCTGCCTTTTCTGCAGTGTTGTCTGCTTTTACAGCCTGAGAGTCCTGGACTAGCTAGGGATGGAGAAATCTCTCTGTCTATTCTTTTGAGAAAACACTTAGTTGAAGGTGATTTCTTAGAATTTTTGTTCCTGGATTTGCTATATTTTTAATTAAAGGCAGTTTTAAAAGTGGACTGGTGCTGTCAGCTGGGAGCCTCTGGCTGTTTGCTCTTTGACATTCCCCAGCCTCTTTCCAGCTCTGGCACGTGGCTGATGTCTCAAAAGTGCCTTCAGCAGCACTCTTCTTCTGAGCAGAGAGTTAGTAAAAGAGTTAGTTCAGTGCCACTTCTGGGTGCAGCCTGTGGAAACCCAAACCAAGTAAGGAAATGCACTGGGCAGGTCACAAGTGGAGCAGGAAAGCTTCTTTTCAAACACTCTGAAGACAATATGCAGTGATGAGTTCATGCTGACCTGAGCAGGACCCTGCTGCAAAGGAGAGCTGTGCTCATCTGAGCACTCCTGCCTCTTGCTGCTCTGAGTGGGTACAGGAACCATCTTGTTCAGACTGAACCCAAGTATAGCTGGCATCAAACCTTGCTGTTTCTGTTTATAAAAAAAGATGCTGTGGTGCTCTGGGGATTTGAACATAGTTGCTGAGACACACTGGTTGAAAAATCCCCAAGAATGAGATCAGGCAGCTTTTTCAGTTTGGGTCAAAAATACCACCTTTCAAGCCATTTCACTGTGATAAACAGCCCAAGGGTCTTATCCTTCTGCATCCCTGTGGATGGAAAAGGGATGTAAAAGGCTGCCATCCTGTTTGCCAGCAGCATCATCTGGTTTGCAGTTCTGTTAATAGGAGGTGGTACAGGCAGAGGGGAATTTGTCCTTGTGTTTAGCTTCTTTCCAGAAGAGCTGGAGCAAGTTCTTTTGCTGTGCTTGGCTGTGTCTGCCCCCTGGCTCAGGCATGTTTTTGGGGACTCCTAAGGTGTTGTTTCAGGAGTGGTGTTGCTTTCAATCCTCTATCCTTGTTTTTCCTTTTGTGTGGCCACAGATTCTTGAACAAGGGAGTGATTAAATTGTTGAAAGTGATTACTGATACTTAAGAAAATCAGTTTTTTAGAAAATGCTCCTGTTGGGAGGAGCAGTCTCTCTGGTGATCATTATCTTGTGTCTTGTCTCTGGAGTACTGGGTAAATCCCATTGGGTAATTTCACTCTACCCCTTAAATACTTCTGTCAGTGAGAAACATGCAAAGAGTTTTTTCTTGCCCTAAGCTCTTGTGCAGCCCTGCTGTGAACAGTTAGAGAAATGTCATATATTATTGCTGAGCTGGAATGAGACCTTTCATTTCAAAGAAAGCTGTAATGTTTTATCTATCTGCAAGTTGAAATTCACATGGAGCAGCTTTGGGGTAGGAAGAAAATCCACCACCATAAAAAAAACTGCCACAAAAATTGTAAATAACAGTTGGACTCAGTGATTTTAGAGGTCTTTTCCAACCTCAACAACTATGTGTTTCTATGAAGTCTCTTATCTTTTCCCTCATCTACCTAAAAGTCTGAAAACAGGAGGCTAATGAAAATAACATTTTAAGGTCATACTCTTTCAGATTTTGCAAAATCTGCATAAATTTCCAGTCATGATCCACTATGCTTGGCACTCTGTATGCACCCACAAAGGCAATTCCAGCCCCAGAAAGATTAGACTTGGCTTGGCCTGAAGTGAACCTTGATTGAGACAGAGCATGAATTTACAGCACAATAACTAGTTTCAAGTAACTTTGCATGTGGCTGCATTTTGGGCAAGGATTCATTCCTGCAATGAGTGAAGGAGCCCTGAGTATTGTTGTCATTGATACCTCTGGTTTGCTGTTGTTTTTTTACAGCTAGTGATAAACACTTAAAGCTTTTCTCCTGGGCTGGCACTGACTGGGGGAGTACCCTTGAGGAGGTGTCCTTGAAGCCATTAGACTTCATACTGTATTGTTTGTGTTTGGCAATGGCCCTGCTTATCCCAGAAGGGAGCTGAGGACGACCAGTGGTAATCCATCATCCCCCTCACCAAAACCTCCACTTGTGAATGTAACAGACTGGCAGGGTATTCCTGCAGAGAGAATTTGTCTGCCTGTTGCCTGCAGTTACAGCATGTTGTTAGGAAATAAAGATTCTGAGAACACAATTTAATGGAAAGATTTTGCAATGTGGGATTTTTTCTCCCTTTCTAGTTTATCTCAAATTTTAAGTGGGTGTAATTAAAGTATAAGCTTTTGAAAGTCCTTGCAGCCTGTATTTCATCTTTGCTCTCCTGCTTTGGGCAAGGACTTTGCTAATTCACAGCATGACTCATTGTTAACTGAGGTTCTTCAAAGTGAAGGGAACCTGGTCCTAACAGCCAGATCCATGTCCTACCTTGTTGGCCTGAGACTGTCTCTCCTTTCTTCCCTCTAATTGCAGAGCAATCAGCGTGTTGACCTGTATAAGTGGAAGGAAGGCAATGGGGAAGTTTGCACATCTCTGCAAGGACACACACGTGTGATCAGGTGAAGAACAAAAAGTGCTGTGGGTTGCTGAGTAGAAAATAATGCATCATTTCATAGAAGCTGAATGTTTTGGTCCTGGCCTCACTCAGGCTCTGCTCTGAGCCTGTTTTTGCTCACTTCTCTGGACTGGAGTGCCTTTCCATTTGGTGATGATGTCATGTGTGAAGTGGCTCACCCTCTCATGGCTCCCCCAATTTACCAACTTAGCCCTTGATGGCTCCAATGTCATTGCCTTAGGCTGCTGTCCTTGTAAAGAGCAGCAGCCATCATCTGGGAAGCAGCATGTTTATTAAATTGAATCCCAGCTGTGTTTCTGTGTGATAGCAGCTTAATTAAGGCAGGTAATCCCAAAGACCAAGTTCAGAGAATGTTACAGTGGTGCAGGGGAGATTTTTGCCTCTTGTTTTAAGGTCACATTTCAATGCTGGGTTGGAAATGCAGTTGAGGGACTGCTTTTACTCAAGCTTCTGACTGTGGGAAATATTTGCAGCCCTTGAAATAACAGTTGTTTGGGCTGGCTGGAGGCTGTTTGTGTCCCAGGTGCACTTGGTGTTCCAGCAGGGAGGCATCCCAGAGTGAGGGGTTGATGCCAAGGATCTGTGGTTACTGAGAACTCTTTGAGACAGTGTCCCTTTGCCTGGAGGGGAAAGAGCACACACACAGTAGCTGTAAAGTTCAGGACTAGGAGGATGCTTCACTGGAATTTACTTAGAAGCATTTCATTGCTTCTTGGAATTTACTTAGAGAAATTATTAAGATCTTGCTTTTTACTTTAAAAGTTTCAGTAGATGTCATGGAGTTGCTGTGAATTTGTTGGAGAATGTACTGGCAGCTTGTGAAAAGTTGATGCAGCATCTGTGTGTTTTCTTTACTGATCTATGATTTTGCATTTGCAGTGACCTGGACTGGGCAGTGTTTGAGCCAGACTTACTGGTCACCAGTTCAGTGGACACGTACATCTACATCTGGGACATCAAGTAAGAATCAGTATGCTTCTGCATTTTGGGAAAATCACTGGGACTCTTTTCTGTAATTATCAGCTTGCAGGGCAAAGCACACCCTGATGGGAGCTGCTCTTTAGCTGTTCTTCTGGGAGCTTCAGCTATTTCCCATTGTCTCCAAGATGTCTTCTGTTCCCCTATTTTCCAGTCACTTCAGAGTCAGTGATGGGCAGTAGAGTGGTACAGTTAAGCTACAACTTAACTTAACTTAAGCTACCCACTTCAGATATTTCCTTGGGGACTCTTTCTGGAGCCCAAGGTTATTCCTCAACCTGTTGGGGTTTTTTTTTAGCTCAGTTAATGAGCACCATTTCATGATCCTATAGCCATTTCTGCTATTGATTCATTGATTGTTGCTGGTTCTCCCTCAGTGGTGGGAAGACTGACAATGGTATTCAGGAAGGTTTTTCTGTTTGTACCTTCCCTTGTTTCCTATGAGTATTTTCAGGGTAGCAGATATTTCCAGCTATATGTCCAAATTTAAGCCACAGATTTTACACCTGAGAAGCAAGGAGCTGGTACTGGGACTGCTGGATTCTCTTGCTAGCTGTACAGCTCTTTATGACCCCCAGCAAATCACATTGTTCCTCTCTGCCTCCCTTGCTCAGTTATAATAGGAGGATAATTATATAACCCCACTGCACCAGGCTACCCAGAGGCTTGCTTAGTTCCTATGAACAGGCACTTAGCTCCTTGCTTAAATGGTGCTTGAGAATGACAATATATTATTAATGTGTAATTAAAAGACACAGAGATACAATAACTGCTGGTTGTTTTCCTGTGATACTATCTTAATGCCAAGAAGAAAAAATAGAGATGTCTGAAGGTTGTTATCAGAGCTCCTCCTTTAACTCTATTGTGCCCTTCCATTGTTCTGTGTCTGCCTGTATCACTTGCCCAGAACTGCTTCCTTAGGCAGTCTCTGAAAGCCTCCACATCCCACTTGTGCTGGGAAAGGCTCTGAGCCTGCTGTGGCACTGAGGTGCTGGCCTCAAGCAAATTACCATCCTGCTGAAGTGACTGTCTCTAATGAGACCCTAAGGAGGCAGCCCTGCAGTAAGGGCAGCTGGAAATTCCCCACTTAATTTTTCATACAAAACAACTTTTTGATTTGGCAGAAATTCTTAGAGGGAGGGGTGCAGTCCATTCCAGAAAGTGTTCTGCTTTTCAGCAAACAGAAAAAGCTGAAGATACTATTCCTTATTTTCACTGTCACTTTTCATGAAAGAGCAGGTGAAATCCTGACTAGCAAGGCCAGGAAGTAAATTATTGCCTTGATCTATGCCCTGGCTGCTAGGAGTTGTCATGGTGCCACACTGGTTTCTGCCGCTGCAAAATTTGGTTTGTAGACAGACAGAATTTGGTCTGCACACAGCTGGGCTGATTTTCTACTAATTTTGTTATTATATGCTAGACATGAAGTTTTTGCTCTGTAGTAACTACTCCATCTGCTTTGAATCAGAATCTGCAAAGGCTTCACGAACACACCAGTGGCTTTTTTTGAGTGCTTCCACAGCTCTGTTTGTTCCTTTAATCCTCCTTGGAAAGGCTGTTTTGTTGCTTCCCACAGCAACAATTCATGAGTCCTGTTTCCTTGCCTACCCAATTGCAAAATGCCACACTTTGTGTATGTTTCTCCTCCCTCTCATCCAGTTTAGCTCTGCCCTAAACTTCCTGCTGCAGGTGCTGGCAAGACAGGATCATAGAATGGTTTGGGTTGGAATGGACCTTAAAAATCTAGTTCCATCCCTCTGCTAAGTGCAGGTACACCTTCCAATAGACCAGGTTGCTTCAAGACCCATCCAGCCTAGCCTTAAACACTTCCAGGGTGGTTGTTGTCCTCCAGCTGATCACTTTTATTCCATTTAGTGCTGGTGTATTTTGGTAAGCAGAAGGTACATGAGGTCCCAAGGCAGGAATTACCTTAGTGCTGGAATAGCAGGGAGCTCTCTGGGAAGGCTGGACTATGCTGTGTGTACTGACAGTGGCCACATTGTATTTCAGAGACACCAGGAAGCCCACGGTCTCACTCTCTGCAGTTGGTAAGTCTGATGTGTGCGATGTAGGCATTAAACAACATTATTGTTGCATGTCCCTGCTGTTATTCTTCCCTCCCTTCATGCTCCAAGGCCAGGTGTGGCAAAGTGCAGGAGTGCCACCGTGTGTGATTGTCCCCTGTAGGAGCAGCTTGAGAGGCTCTAGTTCACTCCTTTCAGAGGAGCAGAGTTCAGAAGAGATGTGGAGCCCCTTGAGGTTCCCAGGCATGGAGGGCAGTTATGGTACTTGGATTTGCTGCCCAGCATTGGTGAATTGCCACATGGAGCTCCCTCCCTGCTTAACCACCTTGCTGCACTGCTTGTCCTGGGTTGCCTCTCTGTAATTTCTTCACATCATTTTATGTTTGAATCAGATGAGGAACTAAACCATACCCCATGCTGCTCTCTTTGCCAGCCTGTCCCCTCATTCACTGAGGGTTGGATACAGGAGTTGGCTGCATCCACTTCCCTGGGGCACCTGCAAAATGCAGGGAGCACACAAGGTGCTGTCTTTGGGCTGTGCTTTCTCTGGAAAGGCTCTTGTCCTGGCTGCTGGCAAGGTGTGTGTCCAGCCCCTGCAATACCACCAGCTGGCAGGTGCTGTGTGTCTGTCCTCACTGGCTGGAGCTGGGACTGGGCACAGATGATGAGCAAAACATCCTTTCCCTGAGTTACTGTCCCCAGCACTGGAGCAATCCTTACAATGTGTGACTCTCATGCTCTGCTGCTTGCATCTCCTTAGGCTGTACATCTGCAGCAGCTCCCATTGCCCTCCCAGCCAGCAAAGCTCTCTGTCACAGAAATGCAGAAAGCCTTACTGAGTCACAGAGGAGCAGTGGTCGGTTCTGGTGTCTGGGGTGAGGTTTCACAGCTGAGCCAGCCCAGCAGCCTGCTCCCCAGAAAGCTTCCTTGCTTCCTTCCTTCCTCCTGTGCCTGCTGCTGTTTAATGCTGATCCAGACATTTGTGTACCCTTCAGTGAGTGGATCAAATCAATCAACTGGCAGTCTATTTGCAGCTTTTTATCCCCCAGAATAGCTTTTTGCCAGGTTGTCAGGATGAATCTGCTCACCATGCAGCAGGAGGTGGGTAGTGGAGGTGGGGAATAGCAGCAGGCTGAGATCTGTTTAGTTTTCTCATGGATCTCACCTTTCTGATAGCTCAAAAGGTTTCAAAATATGGCAGAACAAGGATGAACAGATGAATTATGCTTACAATACCTGAACAATCCACATTAACTGAAGCTGTGCATTGTTTCTATTAGAAATAACTACCTATCATCTGATTTAACTGAGTCCCTCATTATACCATATATAAGTCATATTTAGACCATCATCCAGTTTCTTTACACTGTCATTGGTGTCTTTGACTTCTGTGGTATATTTTGACAAATGGACCTTCTGGTCCACCCAAGGTCACCTGCACTGCAGACTTCTCCTACACCTGTATTTTAATCATAGATCAATAGCACTAGTTGCCTGTGTAGCAGCTGATAGTTTGGGGGGGTGGTGGGGAGATGAAACAGGCCCTAAGCACCCAGAAATAGCTTGAATAAAAAAAGAGGGGATTTGGGAAGGAGATGATGCACCTTCATTTCTGATCTGGAGGAAGTTCCTCCATTGGAGCTAATGGACATGAGTATTCTAATCAGGTACAGCCCCTGGCTAGAAGATGTGATAAAGATCTCTAGGCATGCTACTGGAACACTTTGCTGTCTTGAGGATAGAAATGATACACTGAGGAACCAGGAGTTAATAATTTTCATGCCATCCTTCATGCTGGCCTTCTGGGATATCCTTCCTCTGAACTGCCTTTCCTGGGCTAAGAGCAGCTCTGGGCCCAGGCAATGGGACTGCTCTGCTCTTTTCTATTTAATTGCATGTTTTGGCTTGCTCTGTTTGTGCTGCAGCTGGAGCTTCCCAGGTGAAATGGAACAAGAAAAATGCCAACTGTTTAGCAACAAGCCATGATGGAGATGTCCGAATATGGGACAAAAGGGTAAGCTGAGGAATTTTTGAATAGTCTGTACATTTTCCCACCTACCTAATACAGATATTCCTCTGGTGACAGAAAAATACTGAGGAAATGTACTAATTTATCCCAGAGCTCTCTTGTGGGTCAGTTTAAACTAGAGAGAATTGGGAGTCCAAGAGCCTGAAGAGAGTATGTAGGTAACCTCCTTCCTCAGAGACTGTACCCATTACCATTTTCCTTTTGATCTCATAGTACTTAACTGTTGAACTGAGTATAAAGTATGGTTAGAGCTGCACTTGGTGACTGGAATTTGCCATACCTTCACAGGATTTTTTCTTCAGCTACTTATGCTGAGCTATTTGCTGTTCCCCAGCAGGGGTGGTTGTTCTGTCTTGCCCTGGTTAAAGTCTCTTTTTATGCCAAAGAACTAGACCAATTTTCAGGTGTCCTATGCTGAGAAGGACAGTGTCTCTCCTTGCAGAAACCCAGCACTGCAGTGGAGTATTTGGCAGCTCATCTCTCCAAAATCCATGGTCTGGACTGGCATCCTGACAATGAGTATACACTGGCCACTTCCAGCCAGGACAACTCTGTCAGGGTAAGTGTTGTTTTTGAATTCCTGCTGGGGAGTAGGAAGGATAGTAGAGCAGATCCCCTTCTGCTGCTGCTGAAGTTTTGGGAGGTGCTTTGCCATTGGCAAGATCTGGATCTTTATTGTTTGGTTTCTGGCCACCTGGTGTGTGGAGCCAGGACTGTACTGAGAACAGGCAGAGAGGTCACTGAAGAATGGGTGCACATATGTTTGCCACATATCTGTGGAGATTAGGGCAGTATTGAAGCTGAAAACAACTGTCTCTGCCTGTTGCTTGCCAGAAAGGAACAGACCACACATGCCAGAAGAGCCTTTTTCCAGAAATGCATGTTGCCAGCCTCAAGCTGATTATAGTAACTTGAGGGGAGACATACTTCAGCCCCTGGAGTTTCCAAACTCATATTGAGCAGGATTATCAATAAGAGACTGCCTGCAAGCACTGCTGTGCAGGGCCTTTTACTTGGGGGGAAATAGTGTGCTTTGTGTGTCAGCCAAATGGAGTTCATTCACGTTGAGCTAAGCTCTGAGGCAAATGCAATTGATGTGTAGTGTAGCAAAGCAAAAGGTTAGATTCTTCATTAGAAAATTAGCAGTAACAGCAGGGTGGGCTTGCCTCCAGCCTGGACTGGCACGTTGGCTGGCAGCCTGCAGGGTACCTTGTAGCTCTGAAAGCCCAAGCAGGCTGCCTGTCTCCCTGCTCTAATTACTCAAGCTATGATCACTGTGAATATGACCCCAAGTCACTCATTTTCTAAGGGATGCTGCCAGATGCTGATAGCTTGGTATTTGTCCTTTGGGGCCGTCTCTGCTGTTAATGAATGGGATTACTAATGATGCTGTGGGCACCCTGGCATGCTGTTTGGTCTGTTCTATCTGCAAGCCACATGGAAAACTACAGCCTGAAAGTATAGCCAGCTGACTCCTGCCTTTGCTTGCCTTTCACTTGGTTTGTTTTGTTTTTTTCAAGTTCTGGGATTACCGTCAGCCTCGGAAATACCTCAACATCCTTCCCTGCCAGGTTCCTGTCTGGAAGGCAAGATACACGGTCAGTGAGAAACCCCCCCAGTTCCACTTGTGCTCTGAGGAGAATGCACAAAGAGGCATTAAATAAAGAACTGCCATAGGGTTTCTCAGCACTTCTACTTGTGGGCATTATTACGTTGTTTTTAAAAATCTTTCTTGGTGCCTATAAGGCATAGAGCAGCAGCCTCCACAGTGGGGGCATTCAGGAGAAGGAGTGAGTGAGCACCCACCCAAGGGAAGCTAAGGCTCCTCATATCAGTCATAATCCCCAGACATGTGAATGTGGCCTGAAGCCAGTGCTGTGCCTTGAATCTTGATCCCTTTTCCCTGTCCAAGCAATGAGGGGTGTGGGACTGGTTTCCATGTTCCTCTGAGCATTGTGACCCTGAGGAGCTGCTGGGGCTCAGTCCCCAGGTAGCAGTTCTTGCAGCTCCAGGCAGATTGCAGTAAGGATTCCCAGTGAAAAGTCAGGGGTGAAATCCCTCCAGCCTCACAGATGAAAAGTGAGGAAGCAGCAGAAAGAAGTTACTCATCTTAAGTAAGCTGCATTGAATATCTCAGTGCACTACAGCTTACCCCTTGAAACACAGTGGTTTTGCACAGCAATTACCTTGTATCTTCCCAGGTTTTGGCCTGGTTGTATTTTGTGCTGAGCTCATTTAAAACCTTTGCATTTGTGTTGGTGGGAATAGGGGAAAATTAGAGTATGTTAATAGCAGCATGGAAACTCTCCCTGGCTAACTGGGAGGGTGTTTCTCCCTAAGCCTTTCAGCAATGGACTGGTGACAGTGATGGTCCCCCAGCTCCGTCGGGAAAACAGTCTCCTCCTCTGGAATGTCTTTGACCTGAACACGCCTGTCCACACTTTCGTAGGACATGATGATGTGGTGCTGGAGTTCCAGTGGAGGAAGCAGAAAGAAGGTGAGTTCAGGGTTGAATGTGCTCTCTTCCCTACACTGTGGCTGTCTGCTAACCAGGGGTGTGGCTCCTGATTGCAGTGCTGTTACTTCTTGACTCCTGCCTTACCTTGAAGTAGCTCCTGCCCACCTTCCTGTCCCCCGCTGCCTCCCTCAAACCACAGCTGTTCTGTACTGGTTCTATCACCGTGCTTACAGAAGCACTGCCTTGTTTCCATGCTACCAAAGCAAATCTACCAAATGCTGAGTGGGTCAGTGGTGACTTTCATTGCTTCCACTCTCCTGGGAGTCTCTTTTTAAATAAATCTTTCAGAATAAATTGTGCAAATTATTAGATAGGTGCATGAGTGCAGGCACCCTTTCCCTACTCAGGCTAACCAGTTAACCCCTCATATCATGGCCTGGGTCAGCAGGCTCCAGCACATCCCAGACCACAGACCCAGGAAGCACACCTTACTTGTCTGCTGCAAGGCAAGGGAGGAATAACATGGCATAGAGTGTCTGCTGTTAGAGTTCAGTCCTGACTAAATTTTCTAGTGTAAGCAGCTAAGAATAGGAGATTCCATACCAGAGGTTGCATAACCACACAGAGCATAGCTTTGTTTCCAGCCCCTCAGCTGCCACTGACAGAATGTGCATGTCTGACTTTGGTGTCACTTGTGCTACAGCTTTGCAGTGCTGTGTGAAAGTGCTGGTCCAGCCCTTTCCCACCAGTTAAGTCACCTCCTTCTCCATAACTTGATTTTCCTCTTTCAAAAGGAGGAAAGCAATGGAGAACTGTTAGGATCTGGAGGCACAGGCTAAGATAGTTTGTGCATGAGCATTGAAGCAGGCTTGAGGTACAGTTGGTTGTCTTGGCTGCTTTAATAGATACATACCCAGGGTTGGACTTCTTGCTTGTCTCAAACAACATAAATCAATCACACAAACATTCCAAGTCTGCTTCAGTGTGGAAACAACCAAGATAGCACAAATTTCCTTCCACAGAGTCTGTTGTGCTGTATTTAGACAGCCCCTGTGCCTCAGCAGAGGGGTGTAGGAAGCAGCTGTGCAGCAGCAAATTCTTAAGCATAGCAGCTGTTTGACGAGAGAAACTTAAAACTGTATCACAAGACCTAAACATGGACATAAATAGGTCTGTGTACCTCTGCCTGTTGATGGATAGTATGTGGTTAGATCTATTTCCTTACAACCTGAACTTGGCGTCATCCAACTCTTTCAGAAGCAAGAAGAGGAAAGGCAGAACCACCTTCTCATTGCTTAGAAATGTTTTAAAACATCTACCTCTCGAGGCAGATTTGATGAACTAAAAGATATTTTTACTTTACAGTTATAGTTGAGAAACATTTTTACTATACTATTTCTTCTATTTAAATAAACATTGTTGTGGGTTCTGGTTGTGTCACATTCATTATATTTGGTGCTTTTGGCTTGTAAATCACAGCCTGTTCAGAGGTGTGGTGACTGTGGTGTGAGGAGGCACAAAGGCTGATGTACCTGGGTCAACTGGAACCCAAAAAGGACTTGCTGTGCCTTTCAGTTTAGTGCCTTATGAATGTGCCTGCTGGCTTGTTTGAATCTGTTTACACTGAACACAAGGCTGAGATAGTCTCTGTTTTCTGGTGGGGTCTCTGATTGTTTCTGTCCTCTTTAGGCTCCAAGGATTACCAGCTGGTGACGTGGTCCCGCGATCAGACCCTGCGCATGTGGCGGATTGACTCCCAGTTACAGAGGGTATGTGGAGCTCTGCTTCTTGAACCATAGACACTTTTCTTACAGGCTGGATTCACCTCCCCTTCCTTGCACTCCCAGTCACTTTTCTGGTATCATAGAACTGCAGGCACAGAAGCTGCTGCTTCACTTTCCTCTTCAGCTCCAGCCCAGAAACATCCCCAGGGAGACCTGTGATGGGTCTTTTGAGCCTGTGTCTCAAAAGTTTTGGTGGCTGTGCAAAGCTGCTTTGTTGTCTAACATTAAGTGCAGAAGTTTGTTTGGAGAAGGTGGAGGGCAGTTACTGCCTGCATTACCTCTAAAATGCCACAAGACTGTATTTCTTGACAGTTTAGGTGCCAGGTAAATGTAGAGGTTGTGCCCTCCTCTACCTCCCCTTGTGTCCATTGCCTCTAAGCCTGGGGTGGGTGGTGTGAGTGGATCTGCAGCAGATTGTGATGCAATTACTAGAATAGCTGTGCTGGCTCATACCATAGGTTCATATGGCCACAGTGGGCCCTGTACATCTTCAGCTGATGTCTTGGGAGGGGATAAGAAGGAGGCAGACATGGAGTGATGTTTCTCTCAAATGCCCTGTCAGCCTCCTGCTGTTTGCAGCTTAGAGGCTCATTGAGCCTGGCATCTTTGTATTTGATAGAGCTTGATGAGTGTCACTTCCATAGACTTGTTCTTTTTTTTTTTTTCTTGGACCTGTGTAAATTTTTGTCACCTTAAACATCAAACAACAAGGAGTTTCAGGGCTTTTCTGCATGTTATGTGGAAAACCATCTCATTTGTTTATTTTGCCACCTAATTTCATTCAATTGAGATGAAATGAGCAATATTCTCTGTGTTACTGATGATTCTGTAGGCCTCCATCATATCCTTCTCAGCTGCCTCCTTTTTCAAGTCAAAAGTTCTTGATTTAATTTATCCTTTGTACTAGAACTTTGTCCTTTTGCCTTTCACCACCCTTTTTCAGTTCTAGTATATACCTTTGGGGATGGGGATCTGAGCTTTGTTCTTTCCAAAGAATTCTCAGTACTCAGTTTGGTTTGTAAATTGTTTGGCATAATTCCCTGAAATCATCAGCTTAGTCTTGCTTCTTCATCTTGTTCCCTCAGCTTGAACTTTCAGCTTGAAATTTTTCCCGATGTATGTTGCTTTATATTTATCTGAGCCAAAGTTCGTCTTTCATTTTAATACAGTTGCTCCTGTAAGGTCCTTCTGTGATTGTTTGCCATCAGCCACACTTGTTACTGCCCTGAAAAACATGGTGGCATCAGCAAACCTGGTCATGTCACTATTCACCTCCTATTCCAGGTTTTTAATGAATATGTTGAGAAGCATGTGTCCCAGCACAGATCCTGCAGGAGTCCTGCAGGTCTGTAACAAACTTTCTCTGAAAAATGACCCTTTTCTCCTACCTGATATATTTGTGAACATTTGATTTCTTTCCTGTCTTTAAATCAACTGTTCATTCATGTCAGAGCCTTTATTTTTTCCTCTACTGGCTCCCACTCTTTTGTCCTTGTCTTTGTCTGGATCAAACTATGCACATGAAGGCATGTTGCTGGTGACCAATGCTGTAATTTGCTATATCACACCATTATCCTTTCTCTTCCCTTCATCTTCCCAGTTTTCTTGTGCTGAATTTCAAATCCAGGGTTTTATAGTCTCATTTTGATACAGGATCTGGAACAATAGGACCCCATGTCTGCACCTGGGTCTCTAGATCCTTCTGGAGTGTAAATATCAAGTGCAGAAAGTGTGGTACTATTAAATTTGGTCTAAAAAACTGAACATGTTTTTAAAAAATTAATTCAAGGAATTGAAGTAATATCAGTTTTAGTTTTGACTAAAGGTAAACTTCTATTTCTTAGACTGGCCCAATCAATTAAGTAGCTTTTTAAGTGAGCAGGAGATTTGGCCAGGCTGTTGAGGTGACAGGGTTGAGGGTGATGGAAAGTGGAAGATGACCTGTCTTTGTCACAGGAACAATACAGTCTTAGTCATGACTGCTGCGTGGATAGACCCACCTTGCAAATCCATCTGTCTGGAGCAGTGAGTTGTTTAGTGGGGCTCTTCCCACAATTTGGATTCTGTTGTGCAGCACGTGGGTGTGTTTGTTCTTTTCAGCTCTGTGCCAATGATATCCTGGATGGAGTTGAGGACCTCATTGATGGGATTTCTCATCTGCCAGAGCCAGACAAGACCCTTCACCCGCAGGACACGGAGCCCCAGCACAACTCTGGACATGGGGATGAGGAAGGTGAGAGAAGTGATGGCTTCTGGAACCTCAAACACCAGCATCTTTGGGGTGGGAGGAAGATACATCTTGGTGTAAAACATAGGCAAAGCACAACTTGCTGCTGTTTCAAAGGTTAATGGATTCCTCATCAGGGAGGAGGAAAAACACTGGGGGTTCCTCAGGATGGTCCTCTCAAGTTTTTTCTCTTTTAACACAATGATTCTAGCTGTAAAATGAAACTCTTGCTTGTCATGATTTTCATTTAATTGCATGCTCTTTAGGTTGCAGTTGTGGCTTGTTGCCAAAGGTAAGGCTGCCTGATCTCTCTTTTTTTCCACAAGTGAGAGTTAGCACTGTCCCTGATGATGCACATCCAGACATCCCATGTGGTCACTGTGTGGGTCTGGTTTCCATGTGGTTTCTTCTTTGGTTCAGACTGTTATGGTTTTCCTCATGGCCAAAGGGAATCAATGTGGCTTTTCTGTAGCAGGGCAGATTTTGCTGCAAATAACACAACTGCAGGATTAACACACTAGCAAATCCCTAGGTAGGAATTTCAGTTCTTTCTAGCCAAAAAGCTATTGTGGACTGTTGATGTTTCACCCTGGGGGTGGCTGCATTTCAGCTGCAGACAAAGCCTCCATGTTATATTAGTAAAGCACTTTGGGGGATCTTTTGAAGAGATCAGCGCTCTGCAGGTGAAGGAGAGAGCCCCAGCTGTGCCTTTGCTGCACAGCTCTTGCTGCTGCTTATGGAGGAGCTTTAGGAGTCTGTACAAACGTGGGGCTTTGGAGGATTAAAAACTAATTGGAAGGGAATGGGAGGAGAAGACAAAGGGAGGGCGCTGCCCATACTGGGAACCTCAGAGATGGCTTTTCAGTAAGCTATGTGGTATCTTGAGCTAGAAATAATTATCTTCCCTGAGAGCCACTGATCTTCCTTTAATCTCCTTTTCAGCTCCCTTTTCTGGAATATATCTAAGCGCTGTAATAGAATTGCAAACAAGAATGATTGGCTAAGCATTCTACCTATCCTAATCCAGCAGCCCATTGGGCAGTGGTAATACCAGATATTTGTCCCTGCACCAAAGTCAGTAACTCCTAGATGAATGCCTGTAAAAGGTCAACTTCTTGAATTTCTTTTCATTTGTTTGTTTTTGCTGGGAATAGTCTGTGCAATGTGATATTGCAAGTGTGAGAATGACAGCTGGAAAATCAGGACTTCCCTTCTGTCCTTGCAACCATCATAATAAAATATATTTGGCTTTCTTAAGAAATGGTGCCACAGCAAAACACCCTTATGGAGCTACACAGTAAGAAGCAAGGCACAACCGCAGGCAGAGACCAATTCTTCTGAAAGTCAGTGAAGTTTGTTACCTTAATTGTAATTCTCTGTGTCCTGCAGTGCTTGCCTGGCTGTTTAAATGTGTTCTGGCCTTCAGGGGTTATTGTCCTCCTAAAAAGTGCTGGAACTGGAGAGTTAGGCACAGTATTTTGATGAGTCTTTAAAGGCTGTTAAAGCACTAGAGTGCTTTGCAACATTAAGTGCAAATGGCTGCTGCAAATGAATTAAGCTTCTATTAGGACCAGAAATACTCCCTGCTCTCTCCCAAAGCATTGTTATGCTTTGGAAGTTTTCCCTGAAAGTCAGGAATGGTGAGGTTTTAGTCCCAAGGACCAGAGCTCCTCCTGGAGACTGCTAGGGCTGCAGTTCTTTTCTGCTGAAGTGAGATGCTCCAATTCAGCCAATCATGACTCTGGCAGCATTGTGTAGGGAGGAAAAAGGGTCTCATATGAGAAGAGAAGGACCATTTAGGACTGTACAAAGTACAGGCAGGTTCTGTAACTTTCTTGGGAACTCTGTGTGCGAAAAGCTTTGGTTTTTTGAAGAGAAGGGTCAGAAACTTGCTTGCAAACAACAGTTGATACTGTCCAGCTCACAAGTCTTTTCCAGGTAAAGCTCATACCTCCATTTGTCAGAAGAGCAGAGGAAAACCTGCTGTCTTGGCTGCCTCCTGACATCATGTGAGATACTCTGCCTGTTATAGCTTGTCTCGACTTATTTTCCATCTTTCCTTTCAGCCTTAAAAGAAGATTTCCTGAATGATCCCCTGGTGGGAAAGAAAACAGACCAACTGGGGCTGCCTCAAACACTGCAGCAGGAGTTTTCACTGATCAATGTGCAGATCCGAAATGTCAATGTGGAGGTACAGAGTTTTCTTTTGCTGGCTTGTTGGGAGGGGATGTGGGCAGGCTGGCTTATTGGATCCTTTAGAGGGGAACCTTCTTTGCTGCAGTGACTGCTGTCTGTAAACAAGTTTTATCCTGGGCTGTCAAGATCCTCTTGGCCAGGGGTAGTAGGAATGAGGATAATCCCAGACAGTGGTTTTAAAAAAACTGTTTCAGCACAGTAAGTGCACTGGCTGATCTTGAGAAGGCTGGATGGTGTTTTCTTCTCTGCCTAGACTGTAGAGTGGAAGGTGACTTTTTACATGCAGTTGATCTCATTTTAACTGGTCCTGAATCCCATCTGTTGAACTCTGTCCCCCAGTTTTGCCCCCTTCCTTGCACCCCAAACTCTCCTCTGTGCATGGAAGAGAACTGGAGGCACATCCCTGGACTGGGCTGGGAGGCTCGAGGCAGCTGCCTGTCTCCTTTCCCCACCCCTGTGGTTTCACTGCTCATGGTGTGATCCTGATGTAGTTTTCTACTGCCTGTTCCTGCTGCACTGGGCCAGGAGCTCTCCATGGCCAAGTGAAGTGGGCTGGGGTGCTGTTGTGAGCAGAGCCCCTTTGTTGTGCTACCTGGGCTGGCCACAGTGTCTGGATGCTGGAATGTCAGTCTGCTGGTGTGAGCTGAGCCTGTCCCCATCTGCCTGGGGCTTTTTGCTGTCACTGTGTTCCCTGCCCTTGAGAACAGCATGACTTCGTCTTATGTGCAGAGGAATCAGTCCCTCAGCATGAATTTAAGCCACTGTAAGTGTAAAAGTCCTGGGAGATCTAACTAGAGACCAATTGCTTTTCCCTCACAGATGGATGCGGTGAGTCGCAGCTGTACGGTGTCGGTGCACTGCGGCAACCACAGAGTCAGGATGCTGGTGATGTTCCCTGTCCAGTATCCCAATAATGCTGCACCATCCTTCCAGTTCATCAACCCAACCTCCATCACAGCTTCCATGAAGGCAAAGCTGCTGAAGGTGTGTAAGGAGTAGAGAGTGTCTTTATAAATTTACAAATGATGGATACTTGACGTTGGGATTTTTGAGATATAACTAAACATCAGACTTTGCTGAAGACATAGCACAGGTTATGTTGAACTGGTAAATTGTGAAGCCCGTAGGATGAGGTTTTTTTTGGTGCTGCAGCCCAGTGTTTGGGGCTGCAGCACCAACAATGCTTCTTCATTGCTGCTGTGTTCCAATGTGATGTGTATTGCCTGAGGATCCCTAACATCCTTCTCCTCATGCAGTTGCCCTCAAGCCAGTAATAGACAAAATGACCAGCTAACCATCCACCTGCAGAGTGATGCTATTTTTGAGCTAGGATGTTGCTTACTGCTCTACTACACAAGCTGCTTTAAAAATGAGGGGATTTTTTTTACACAGGCCCTGCTAATTCAGACCAGGTGTTTAATCATCTGGTGTAGCAAATACTATTGCTAATTAAATCCTTTCCCCAGCAACACATTGATGGATCAGTTTGGGTTTCCTCCTGAAAAAACCTGATCCAGTTTGCCACAAACTGGCATAAAACATATGGACTGCAGTAATATTGAAGCCTACATCCTGGCTCAGTGTGCTGCTAGGTGAACCTCAGTGCTCTGATCAAAGCACACAGCCATTCCTCAGAGCAGACAGCACACCAGTGGCTCCAGTGGACGTTAGGAGATGTCTGTGACCTGTTCCTGGCATCTGAGCTGCTCTGCAGACAAAAAGGATGTGGGCAAAGTGTGGATGTAACTGTGAATAAAGTCGTGTCTTGTATGTATTCCAGATACTGAAAGACACTTCCCTGCAGAAAGTGAAGCGGAACCAGAGCTGCCTGGAGCCTTGCCTGCGTCAGCTGGTCTCCTGGCTGGAGTCTGTTGTGGTACGGAGAGCTGCGTGGGCTCCCTGCCCTAGTTTGTTGTCTTTTCCCATGTCCCACACTTCTGACTCTGCAGTGAGAGTCTGGCCTCGTTAGATGTGTAAATAGACCCCTGAGACTGGCCATTACATTTGTGTGAGCACTTCTGGTTAATGTTGAAGAGAGCTGGGTGGATGATTAGATGTATTTTTGTTTTCCACTAATGAAGCCCTGAAGGTTTGCTTTGGGGAACTCTGATATCCAGGTTACCAGGAGTGACTGGAGATTGGAGAATCTTAGTGGTGCATGGGAGCTTCCCAGCTCAGAATGTATTTCACTGACTGCCAGGGCAGGGTTATCATCTGTGAGAGAAGGTAAGAGGCCTCAGGTTGTTGATGGAGACATTCTTGTCTCAAAGGCAGTGGCAGATGTCTTCACCTTCTCTGTTCAAAGTCAAAGGTCCTTCTAGTCCTATTCTAGGGTTTTTGTTTTCTTCCCTGAAAAAAAAACCCAAACTGTGAAAATCTGTTTTTTTCTGCAGCCTTCTGCTGAGGTTTTGTAGGGATGATACTGCAGATAAATCTAAGTCACACTCTGCTCTTAGCTGTGAGATCTGTGATACCTACTCAGCATCCCAGTGTCAGGTATTAGGTCTTTGTGTGGGTGAAGTGTACTGGAGTGGGTGTTTTTAGCATTCAGGAAAAGATTGGAGACTCTCCTCAGGTTTCTTTTCTGAGAGGTTTTGTTTATTCATGACAAATAAAGGGCTGGGGTGTTTTGTTTTTTTTTTACATGTGAAGGCTTATTCTGCTTGGTTGCAGCAGTAATATTGTAAGAATGGGAACTTTCTCTGTTGTATGGAAATCTGATGACTCGAGGCACCACTGCTTTCAAAGAATTCATTTGGACTGAAGTTGTAGTATTATTTATCCACATAAATGCAGATTTCTGCCAAAATTCCTGTGGATAGTCCTGATGACCCCAGTAATTCACACTACCTGCCTTCCTCACTTGAAGACTCCCAGCCTGTGTTTGACACCCCACAGTTGTGTGGCATTCCCACTCAAGGAGATTTTGTGCATCATTGAGGTATCGTGTTCAGCTCAACTAGCTGTCTTGAGCATCATATCCAGAGTTTGAAGGTCAGATTTTCTGTATAGTTTCCTCCTGTTCCTCTCCAAGTTAAGCTCTGCATTTCAACATGGTTATGGTGGGAGAGAAGTCTCTGGACAAGCAGCCAGAGCAGCTTTTTCCTCAAAGGCAAATGTGCCTGCAAGTGCCTCTGCAGCTGAAGCAGCCACTGTGCTCTGAGCTTGGTCTGCACTGGCTCCAAGGATGAGCAGCTTCTGTGAGGCTGTTTGGCATTCCATGTCTGATCTCTGGCTGGATTTCTCTGCTGTGGCAGCAGGAGTGTGACCTTGTGTACTTTCTGTTTCAGAACCAAGAGGACAGCACATCCAGCAATCCCTATGCTCTGTCCAACTCCGTGACACCCCCCTTGCCCACGTTCGCCCGGGTCTCCAATGCCTACGGCTCCTACCAGGACTCAAACATCCCATTTCCACGGACCTCTGGAGCCAGGTTCTGTGGTGCAGGTCAGCCCTGTCACTGATCCATTCAAACAGGTACCCAGGGAATGGTCCTTTTAGATGTCTTGGGGAGCACTTGCCTCTGAACAAGATGAGGTTTGGTCATTGCCATGCAAGGAGTAAGGAATGGTGTTAAAGTAGTGATACTGTGGTAAATTTAGAGGTGAGACTAGTTAGCAACTGTTTGCAGTTGGGGTTGCATGTGGGGCTTTAGCATTTGGAAATGCAGGGCTAGCTGAAGAGATAACCTTTGGCTTGTGGCATGCCAGAAGCATTGACAGATCTTTTTATAGAACACTGGGAATAGCTGTTTTCCTTGCCTAGTTCTCTGCTACCAGCATCACATTACTGGGTGTATTTTGGCACTCAGTCTTCACAAAACTCCTGTGATTTGGAGTTGAATTTACCCCTTGCTGAAACCATATTCATATTACTAACCACTCTTTTCTCATTCTACACTCTTTCACTTATCCAAAATAGCTTTCCCAAGGTCATTAAGAAACTTCCCCTAAAGGAAAGATGGGGTACAATAACATCCAGGTTTCCAGGAGAGCACATAGAGGGTAAAGTTCATTAAAAACCAGGTTAAGATCTGAGTAAGAACTGTTAAGTTTCACTGAGCTGTTTCAGATGCACACATGCCTTCTCTGAACCTGACTGCATCCCAGTGTGAGCACATTTTGAAAGCTGCTTTTCATACAGGCCTCCCTGAATTCCCAAGTAAAACAGAATAATATTGATTGAATAGGCCCAATAAAGCCTGCTGCATCCTGAAATGCTTGCAAGAGTAGGTGGCTGAAGACACTTGAGAGGCTAACAAATGGGATAAGGCTTGTGAGAGAATGTTTTGCAGTTGGTTTCAGATGTCTGGGGCTCTCCTGTTGAAGAAGAGAGTTGTACAAGCTGCAGTGGTTTCTCTGCATTGCCAAACATCACCTCACTTACCTCTGGAGTAACAGTGCTTGGCAAGTTCTGGTGGAGAGTTAAACATGAGCATACATTTGCTCATTTTCTTTCCCTGTCTTTTCTCTAACAGCTATAAGCCACTTGAAGTTGTGCTTTTGAGAGAAACATCTCAAAACCCCCATGCTTTGTAGTGGGTTTGCAGGGAGTTGATTTGGGTTGAGAGAATGTCTGCTTTTAGTTTATAATTAGTAAGGGCAGTGGATAAGAACCAAGCCCCCTGCCTCTGATACACAGGGAAATTTGGTCATTTAGTTTGAACCACCCCTGAGTGATCTCCTCCTTGCTGCACGATCTTGATGCCATGTCCTGTCCCTTCAGGGTACCTGGTGTATTTCACGAGACCCATGACCATGCACCGCGCCGTGTCCCCGATGGAGCCCACACCCAGGTGAGTCCCCTGTGTGGCCTTTGAGCTGTGCTGCTGTCAGGGGCAGGAAAGCAGGAAAATACCAGGTTCTGCATTGGAGCTTGTCCCCTCCAGTATTAGCTGTGCCCTCAGCGCAGAGCACCTGGGCCCTTACACCACAGGGCCTCAGCAGAGACTTCTTCCCGGACAGTGGCACCATTGCTGGCAGCTTGGGTTGGTGGAGATGTCAGTGTGAGCTGCAGGGTGTTTTGGTGGGAAAAGGCCCTGGAAGTGTGTTCCCTTTCTTCCAGGTCTCTGTCAGCTTTATCAGCCTACCACAGTGGCCTCATCACTCCGATGAAGATCCGCACGGAGACTCCGGGCAACCTGCGCTTGTACAGTGGGAGCCCAACGCGCAGTGAGAAGGAGCAGGTCTCCATCAGCTCCTTCTACTACAAAGAAAGGGTAAGTACCACACCAGAACACTGCTGCCAGCACTTCAGCCTTCATGATCTGTTTTCCTTTCATTTAGCATTGCTAGTAACAGAAGCTTTATATTTCTCTCAAAAAGACATCTTTTTACAGGCAGCTCTGTCAAATGGATTTATCTCCTATTAGTAACTTCTTTACCAATCCTCTCTAGCATTTAACCTGCTTATTTTGATGTTTCTCTGTGCTGACCAGCACAGTTCCCTTCTGTGCATTACACTGTCTCCCTTTGCATTATGTAGGGTTAAAATCTCACCATGTAAAAAGTTGTAGTCTTCGGATAGGTACAGATAGGCAGCTCTTGTTGTTCTGGGTAGTCCCTGATACATAAAACTGCAAAGGGTTGTGACTCTCTGCAGCTCTCTGCCAACCTCTCCTAGTCTATGGGATGTGGTTGGTTATTTCTATTTCAGGTGTCTCTTTCAGGGATATGTGCCCTTTTTTTTTTATCTAAACAAAAATAATTTCTACATGATTCTCTGAAGACATTCCAATTCACATAATTCTAGTTTAGGTGAAGGTTTTGCTGTTGTTCCTCTTTACAAGGCTTTGGAGAAGAGTGGGATTGTTTCCTTCTGGGACATGGTGGGTGAGAAGGACCTGTGGTAATTGTAGGGTGGCTGCAGGGTAGTTGTAAAGCAGCTGTGAGGGCCTGGTGTGCTTGGAGCAGATGCTGTGGGAGCAGTAGGCCAAGCAGATTGTTAGAAACTAATTGTGCTTCAGTAGGGGGTGAAGTGGCTTGCAAAAATGCAGTAAGCTTCCACTGGGAGCCTCAGAATTTGGGGCATTGAGTAGTTTATTCACTGTCCCTGCAGAGGACATGGATCTGTTGCAGCAGTGAAGAGCTTCCAGGTAACCCAGGGAAAGCCAAAAGTTGTCTGCACTCTGCTGGCAGAAGGGTTTGGGAACTCGTGTTCCAGGAGCAGAGGAAGTCAAAGCCTTGAACACCCATCCTTCCTGGGCACCCAGACAAGTCTTGTTTTTCTGGTGGTGCTGGGTGTGTCAGCCCATCCTGTCTCTGGGACTGTGTCCTGCTTACATGATGTCATTACAGCTCCCAGCTGTGGGGAGAGCCCCTGTCCCCAGTGCAAGTTCTGCTTCCATACAGACCACAGAAGACTCTGAGTCCCCATCCTGTTCTTTTTTTCCCACACAAGCTTTTCATTTTTTTTATTAAAAGAGAAAATGGTGCTGCCTGGAATTACAGAAGAGAATTATAGCCTGTCCTGGTCTTTGTAGGAGAGTTTATTTAAAGAGCTACCTCTGTCCTCTGCAGCAGGCTTGTCCCCATACACAGCCTCTCTAAGATGACAGACAAGGCTAAAAATAACATGTGGATCCAGCTTGGTGCAATTTCATGTGACCTGTCTCCCCAGCCCTTGTATTGATGGCAACAAGATTTTTGTCACAGGGTAAAAGAAATGAAGAGAACAAAGCATGTGTGCAGCCATATCTGCTGAAAGCCAAGGGAAATTCCTGTGTTCCCCTTCCCCTGCCGAGCTATCTTCTGGCATGCTGGAATAAATGTAAGAACCCTAGCAGGGAGCTGGTTTAAATGTTCTTGCAGATGAAATAGTGTTAAAAAAATCCCCAAAAATCCTGTATCTCCCTTCAGGAAAGGTTTTCTGATTCTTCAGGAGTTGATGTCATGGCCTCTGTTAGATCAATGCTACATATTTTTGTTATTTCATTGGGACAGTTTTAATAAGCCCAGACTCTGAGTTTAGTTAACTCCTAGCTCTGAAGCTTGGATTTTATATTCATATTAAATAAAAGCTGAAATTTTGTGCATCAAACTGTGATATCAGACAACCTCATCACCAAAACTGAATTTATCAGCCATAACCAAGTATTTAAATCCAGTGTAGCAACCACTGGCATCCACTACCATTAGCAAACAAATGGAATTTGCCCATTGCTAGACAGGAAAAGATGTCATGTTCCCATAAAGGCTGGGGAGCTGCTGATTTCCAGCAGAGAGCTCCTTAGTAAGCCAAAATGATGCTAAATCTAGCTCTGAGCCTTTCTGTGCTCATTTAAATATGTGTATATATATGTGCATGCACTCACACACATCTATATATATATATATATATATATATACATATATCTTTCTCACTTCTTATTCACACATGCACACTCCTCATTTCTTCCTCCCTCTTTTTCACTTCTCAAAAAAAACCCCCACTGAAGAGCAGTAGTCAGCAGAAAGGAGGAGCTTTCTCTGTATCATGGCATTGCTGTCAGTGTTTTGAAGCTGAGTGTCTCTTAAAGAAGGTGCCATGGAGTTTTTTCCCCCTGCAGTTAGAGGGTCCTGCCCGTGGTGACCTGGGGGCTGCTTAGCCTTGCTGTACCTGGGTGTGGTGACAGGGGTGTCCTTATGCTTCCCATCAGGGAGCTGGTGGGGGGACTGAACTTAGTTTTGCTGCTTTTCCACTGTACTGAATTTCCTTCAACTAACCCTTTTCTCCTTCTCTGTGAGGCCTGCTGGAGGAACCTGTAGCACATGGCTGCAGCCTTCTCCTCTCTTTTTCCAGGGGGCCCTGCAGCCAGCCTTGGCTGCCTGGCTGTAGGGCTCTCCCAGCAGTGAGATGCAAGGGGATGTAGAGGCTCAAGACATGGTTGATGGTCCTGACTGTCTATCATCAACTGAAAACAAATGCAAAATACATTGTACCTGACCTAAATATCCTCTTTTATTGTGTTGACTCCTAGAGATCTGTACACACAACTTTTTTTCAAGTGAGTGTACAATAATGTGCTTTGAAAGATTCCATTTGCTGTTGCTGTAATACTGTGTGAGTACCTATTGCAATATCTTCAAGTTCCTAATGAAAGCCTCCTTTGGAGCTATTTGGCATAGTCAGTCAGTGAATTTGATTGCTCACTCAATCTGAATGAGTTTCTCAGCCCATTATGACAATACCCACATGGCCCTGCCAAGTAGCAGTGTCTCTACATCCCTTCTAATATCCTGACATATGGTTTTTATTGTTTAAAATGAAAGTGAACAGTTACAGCAGGTTCCAATGAATGAAGTTCTGGAGGATGCTGGATGTTAAAGGGAATCTGAGTGAGCAGGGGTGTCTGTTTAGCTTCCTGCAGATATCTGTGCCATGGCACTGGACAGCTGTGCTAAAAATGATGCAATTTACACTTAGCTGCCTTCCTCTTCAGGCAAGAGGAGTAAAACTTTGGAGTTTAGGCATGTGGGGCACTAGGGTGTTGTCTTCTGCTCAATTCATGATATGAACAAGGTCACATGAAGCAGTTCAGTGCTTCTTGCAGTAATACAGCTCCATGTGGAAGACTTTATTCAGATTTGTGTTTCCCAGAGTCTTCCATAGAGGCTGGTGTTGGGCACAGACACAGCAGCCCTTGCTCTGCCAGAGCCATCAGTAATGCTCTGTACAAATGTGTGAGGTGAAAGTGGTTTGCAATGTTCACTGTGTACCAGAGCCATTGGGAACAGTATCTTTTACTCTGCTGGTTCAGGGCACGTTTCATTTCAGTTTATTTACCTTTGTCTTTAACTCTCTTGGTGTCTCTCTTGCCTCCTCCTGGGTATAATGTTTTCGCGTACAGATGTCTCCTCGCTCTGCCCGGCGCCGTTGGTCCATACAAGCAATTAACGACTTCCCGGTACTGTGTGCTGTGCTAATTCTGTCCTTGATATGACCCTGTCTTCTGCCCAAGGGCCCAAGAATAAAATGCCACCTGCCTGCCTTTGAGTAACCTGCACAGAGCTGGGGGACTCACGCTCCACGCAGGGCTAGGGCTTCACAAGAGCAGATGAACCTGTAAGTGGGCAGGAGCAGACAGTCTTTGGCAAGGTGCTGTTACTGACCCACAGGATGCCTGTTTCACCTGGCCTTGTGGTCAGGAAAGGATGCCAAGGGGTAATTTGAAGTGTAAGAAAAGATCAACCTCTAAGATACAGAGTGCACTGTAGAGGAGCTGAGTGATTATTATGTATCATCAACCAACTGATGAGACTGACATTAGAGCACCTAATTTCTGAAAAGATAAAGCCTTGCTGGAGAGGGAGGGAAGATCACTTAAGGGCTGTGGAAGAAACAAACTGGTTGAGTTTCTGACAACAATCTGTCATCTCATTAGCATGAACTGCCACTTCTCAGTGCAATCCATCACACAGTCTTATTTCCTGGATCAAAAAATGCAATTTCTTCTTAACTTGTGATCTTCTCCCAGCCCTTGGAGTTGCACCACTGCATTCATTCAGAGTGGTTGCACTTCAGCCACCCTGGCAGGTACTCCCTCCTCCTGGCACCTGCCCTGCCAAGTCTGCTTTGACTTTTGTTTTCCGATTGTCAGGTCCACGTGTCCCTCAGGCTCCAACATCATTCATGATAGCATCTTCTTGATGATATCAGGATTGCTCAAGCTGTGCTGTACATGTGGGCAATTACTATTTCATCACTCATCTTCCAAGCATAGATGAAGCTCAGAAAATTCCATTTCAATTTAAAGATGATCTCTTTAAGTCTGTTTGTCTTAATGTCTGCACCAACAACTGTTTTTTCACAGCTGCTGTCCTTCATGCTATCTCTTCATAAGACAGCAGGGAATAAAATAGAATCCTGTAACACCTGATTTAACTTGGTATAATAGGATCATGTTTTCCTAATTGCAAGAGTTCTAAGACTGTACTAGCAAATAATAGGTGAAAGAAACCAGAAGTAATTTACTTGACTCTATCAAGGCATTTTACAAAGAGCCTTGTGAGCAGCAGAGGCAAGAAATTAAGTTCTGTCTTGAATCAGGAGCAGACTGAAAGAAAGAAAATCAAGCAATGAACTTGCCAGCTTGTGTGGTAAATTGCAGAGCACAAAGGCTATGGTTTAATTCCCTTACTACTGTCCTGGAAGGAAGAGCAAGTAGTGATGTGATTAAGTTATAATTTTCAATAATGCATATTTAAAAGGGATACAGGGGTTAGTCCAAGCCTTGAAGGATTGATTGTATTTGTGGATAACCTTTGAAAGAGGCTAAACTGACTCTCTGAAGGGGGCAGCAGTGCCTAAGGTGAAGACACAGGCTTACACAAGAAGAGGCATAGGTTATTAGTGCAAATAACATGCCTTCCTTCTGGAAGAAGAGCTCAGCATTGCTCAAGGTGTTTGGGGAAGCAAGAGTTTAGCAAGTTTACAAGAAGCAATAACTGCTCTTTCTTTCTAGCCTTCTCCTCTGAAGTGCCCATGCTTCAGGGCAGGTGCCAGCTATTGATTGATGGACGCTATAAAGAAATATTCCTTCTGTGGGGCACTTGATTCAAAAAGGCCTTGGATTTTTTTAGCACCTTTATGGCAGGTGCCTGATACTGTGGGAGATGCTGGAAATAGTAAATGTTGATTATTTTGAAGAGAAAATCCAGGCAGTGCTGCATGAACCACACGGGGGAGTTAATCTGTAGGCAGTTGTTCAGAATAAAGGAGCATAGCATTCTACAGGGAGGAAACAATTTTTGCATTTTATTTAAAAATAAATAAATACAAGAAGCAGCTTGAACCTGACTTGAGCAGGTTTAACTATTTTGTACATGTCTTATTGCAGCTTAATCTCTTGGCATTGAGTCTGTTCTTTTCTGTTCACAACCTTTACCTTTACCTTACTAATGCCAGTTTATACCACAAACCCTGAAATTTTGCATATGCTGATGTGAAACAGGCATTTTACATTTCAGGATCCTGCTTAAAGCCCTGCCTGCCTCAGCAGGATCCAAAGGCACACACACCCAAGTGCTCAGCATCCTTTCCAAGCGGGCAGCGTTTTGCAACTCCTGCTGCTGAGTGTGCAGTGATGATGGTGGTTGCTACAAAGCAGTTGGTGGCTTATTCTTGGGCTATCTGTTTCTACATGTAACCCATTTACTGCCATCGTTATCACCTCAGATTGCAGCAAATTACAGCCTTAGGTATAGTAGTGCAGGTGCAGGCTGGCTTTTTTAGTCATTATCCAGTGCTGTTCCCTGCTGTCACCTCCAACCCATGATTGCCATAAATGCTCTGGTTTCTTTCCTTCTCGTGCTCTGAGGAACTGATGAGTCTTAATTTACTTATCACTGTAGTTATTTTCTTTGGTGTCTTCCTCTCATTAAACTGAGGAGCAGCTGAGTAGATGCAGTTCTTGGCATGGATTCTAGGCTTCAGAAAGAGCTAGAAATGTCGTGGGCAGTGCAGAAGACCTGTGCCTTTGTCCTTCAGCTGCCAGCAGCTAGCTTGGTGCATGTTGATTCCTGCTTCAGCTCCAACTGTTATGTTCCCTGCTCCCCATCCTGACCTGTGCTCCAGCCCCGAGGAAGGGATGTGTTTCTGCTCTACCCTAATCCCCCTGAGCCTTGGTGACACCTTTTGATTACACCATAGTGGGAGCTTCTCCTGGGAGAAGAGGTGAAACAGGAGGGAGGTGGACCTTGGCCAGATAAACCCAACCTAAAGCTTTCTTTGTCTCTGATAATCCCTGTTAAATGCACTCAGATACCACCTGGTGGAGAGCTGCTCCTGTAATTAACACCAGCAATTATTGGATTCAAAGTGGAACTTCTGCTGTCAATGGTGATGAACTTTACCCCATCTCTGATGGTTCCCATACTTCTGATTGTGGGGTTTTTTTAATTCTTACTTGCTGTAGCTGAGGTAAACTGGAATTACAAAAAAACCCAGGCTTTTTTCATGGTGACTACATGTAGCTTTATGATTTTTTTTCTGTCACAGCTTTAGGGGCTGGAAGTGGTGGGCATGGAAGTGTAGTACAGGCAGGGCCTGTGGCCATTGACTAATTCCATTCCTGGAGCTGCACCAGTAAAGAATTAGGGTTTCCTTTTTTGGCAGTAAACAAGCAGAGTTAAAAGGAAGAAAACAGGACAATTTTGGTTTGAGTCCAAGTTCTCAGGGGGTTCTGGTACATTTAGTGTTTCCATTTGTATGGTGATATGCTAAAAGCAAGCAGTGGAAACCATTCATGAGAGCTCTTTTTCATTCTCATCTTCATTTGTTGTCATTCTCCTCCAAAAAAAAAGACCCAATTGCCTGTGGAAAATGATATGTGTTGTCCATGTTTGTAGTCTTGAAATGCCTGTTGGGAGGCTTCTTCAGTCTGCTCTTGCAGGAGGCAGGAGCAGGTTGAATCTGTTCCCAAGACTGGGCAGAGGGAGCTCTCCATCGACTCAGTCCCGGGGGCAGCTGGCTTACAGATGGCCAGAAGGTGGCAAGTTGCTCTCCAAATTACCTACCAAGCTCTAGAAGCTCTTGTTGATAGCCCTGCAGAACATGGTTCTGTGTCTGCAAGCCTGGGCTCAAACACCTGCTCAGACACAGCACAAATAACAGCTTTTGCTGTGAAGCCTGGTAGCCCTTCCAGGACCGTGCCTGAGCTCTTTCCTCCTGGCATGTCATTGTGCTGAGGCTCCCAAGTCACTCATACATTGATTTTGGTAGCCTCAGCAGCTCCTCAGTGCACCTGGAGACAACATTTGCTGTCCTGAGAAAGAATGAGGTACTCAAGTGCCACTGTTACTTGGGAACCTTCTTGTAGTACAGCCCACGTCCTTCAGCATGGGATTGGCAGCTAAACCTCTAGGTGTTATCAAAACAGGATTAGCTTGCCCAACATCAAGAGAGGCAGAGCTGATCCAGACTGTGACTTGATTAGGAACTGATGGACTGAAGAGAGGTGGGTCTCTTGCCTGACCCCATTCTAGCCACCTTGCACTGCACAGTGCTCTTCACTTTCAGGGGACAGATAAATAGTGAAGGCAGATTCCTCTTGGATTAATTAGGATTTGAATAGCTGTGGCAGAGAACTAGTCAGTCAGCTTTTCCAGAGCACTGGGTGCTGACAGCCCTATTTCTACCAGTGTTTCACCCCTCTGAATGTTGGGCACCATGCAAGCTCTGCTCCTCTTTACTCAGGGGTGGTGGAAGATCGGGGGAATGGTGATGCTTTGGAACATCAGCATCCCTGGAAAAACCCACCTTTGCCTCCTTTGAGGCTGAAATGCCTTCTTCACTTGCTGTCAAGCTACAGTCTCTGATCCTCAGCTGTGCAGTGCTCAGAGAAGCTTCAGGAGCTCATCCTTTTTGCTTCTTGTGGCATGTGTTAGTTGTGTGCTCAGCATGGCAAGACCTCCTCAGCACACTGGCCTAAGCTTGGCCCAGGCAGGCAGTGGCATTTCTTAAGGTCATGAGTAGTTTATAAAGGACATTTTGTGTCTGATAAGCCTGTCCAGGTTCTCACAGGACTGCATGGTCATGTTCAAAAGCCATTTGGCACTCAGCCATCCCAGAGCTGGCCTCACCCCCAAAGTAAAGGTGATCCTGCTTGAAGATGCAAGTCCTGCCTTTCCTTATTCCAGTCTGCTCTTTAGGAGCACCAATGTGAGCCTGTGTAAGCTGTGTCTGCCTTGCAGAACCATCAGCACAGGGCCTGCTGGCCCCTTGAGAGAGGGGCTGTTGTGCTTGGATGTGTGGGAAGGCCCAGCATGAGTGTCCCAGGAGAGGCTCCCTAAGTCAGCATGACTGGGTTGATCTGTCGGCTCTGTGTGGCAGTGAGGGAAGGCACCATAGGAGAGCAGCATTGCAAAGCACTGGAACCCTGCCTAGCAGCCAGCACTTCTTTCAGTAGAGCTCCAGTGCCTTCTGCCTGTCGTGCTGCCACACATCCTCTCATCCCTCCTCCTCACTCTCCTAGAGCAAGGAGCTGGAAGAGGTCAGGATACCAGACAGATACTCTGGTGTTTCACACAGCCAAGGTAGCTTTATGCAGCTTGGCTTTAAGGTGGCCTCTGTATCTGTTACAGGGAGTATTTGGGAATCTTGGCTTCTTGTTTCTGTTCCCTCCTGTGGGTTCCTCTCCTTTCTTCTCCCCCTTCTTATGTCCTGAGCCAGCTGTAAGTAGCTGTGAGCAAGGGATCCTTGCTAGGAAAACTTGGGCCCTGCTTTATCATCTGTGAGTTGTTTGTTTGAAGCTGTTGATAAAGCAGGAGGTGGGAGCCCTGTGCTGGCACTGAACAGGGCTGTTCTCACCCTGAGAGGGCAGACCTAGAGACAGTCTGGAGCTGTGGGCTTGCCCTGAGGCAAAGGGCGAGCAGCAGCTGCCTCCTGCATGTCTCTGTGCTGACGCTGGCTGGAGTCAGCAGTGGTTTATCTGCAAAGGGTTCCCAGAGAATGAGAATTGAATGATCCTCCTGCCAAACTTGCCCAGGTTTGATTGGCATCTCAATGCTGATTGGTTCTATTATTGGCTTTCACAGGGAAACTCACAAAATACTTTTTGAGTGAGTTTGACCTTGAGCTTGCTGCCTTGACCTGCTTTTCACTTCCTACAGATGGAGATGCTTGTTCTCCTGGGCATGTCATGGATGTTTTCCTGGGTAACACAGAGCCTTCTGAAAGGCAGGTTTGGGTGCTGCTTGCATTATTCCTGACCCTAGTGCTTTGTTCCCTGTCCCAAGCAGCCTCCTGTCCTCTTCCCCAGTAACACCTTGCCATTGGTTCTGCAGAAATCAAGGAGGTGGAAAAGCAAACGAGAGGGGACAGACGCCAACAACCGACCCATCAAAGCCGCTGGGAAAGTTATCATCCAAGATATTTCCTGTTTGCTGCCTGTCCACAAGCTGCTGGGAGAGCTCTACATGTGAGTACACGTGGGCTTCATCCTTTTCCAAATGAAAGTAGCTGTCTTTGGCATTGCTGTGCTTTAATCCTGACGTCAGTCAGCATGGATCTGTGAGCGTTTCTCTACATCCTTCCTCTTTCTTATCTCACTGCTTTTTTTGTATCCCCCTGCCTGTGAGAGGGCACCTGTCTCCTGTAAATCTGAAGAGTGTGAAGAAAGAAATTTGTGATGAGGTGTGGTCAGCAGAGTTTGAATCAGCATCATCACTGCAAACTTTACAGGTTCTGATTTTCACCTGCTAAAGAGAGAAATTATCAGTAGAAATTCTTTTTCAAATCTCATGTTAAATCACAGGCTTAAAAATCTCAGTAAATGCCTGTAAAACTATTAATAGCTCACAAAGATTTTTTAATTTCAGAAGTATTTAATATGTTCCCACTTAGAGTCTTGGTTTTACATATCAGGTCTGTTGTGCAGGTTGTTCTGTGTTACTAGAAAGGATGGAGTTCTGTGGGCATTTTTGTGTTTTTGTTGGTTTTGGGGTTTTGGTTTTTTTTTAACAAAAAAATCAAGCTCTTCAAAAAAAAAAAAGAGCTTCCTTTTTCCAGACTTTCTAAATCACATGGTTACAAAACCTCTGTTCCTGAGGTTTTTTTCCTTAGCTTTGGTAATACTGGCTGGTCCTTAGCAGAATTTCCAATCTATGGACATTCAGGGAAGAAGCGGATTTCCTTTATGAGGAAAGAGAGGAAAAAAACCCTTCCTTTCTCTCCCTTTCTATGTTATTAAAAAGAATATTCTTTAAAAAAACCTGTTGGACCTTTCTTCTTGGGACATCTTGTGTAAACAGCCTGACCCTTTTCCATGCACTGTAAAAATCTCAAGCAGTTGAAGTGTTGGGAAGATTTCTGATGACAGGCAGAAAAGCACACGTAGGCTTCCTCAGCCCACCTTGCCAGGCTGTCAAGGCTTCACACAGTGGGTGTGTTATTCCCCAGCAGGCCTGGTTCTTCCCAGGATGCCCCTGTCTCCCTGTGAGTCAGACAAAACAGACTGATGGATTGAATGGGAGCAGGACCATGTAGCCACTGGCACCAGCTTTTAGGGAGAGGAATGATTCTGGACTTCATGATGCCTCAGCAGAAGTTTGGTCTGATATCCTCTTGGAAATGGTGTTGCTTAGAATCAATCCCAGTAGTGTGGAGTTGGACTCAATGTGTGGTGTATTAGCAAAAATGAATAGTGGTAGGAGGATGGCAATGATCCCTGAATAACAGAGGATGGGATGGGAAGCTGGCCATGCAAAGAGGCTTGTATTGATTGGGAGGTCTGGGCTGCCCACTGCTGCCAGAGCCATGTTCCCCTTTCCCCCCATTTCTCCCCACCTTTGTAGGTAATGTGCCACTCAGAGCTGAGTTTCCTCCTTTCCTTCCAGACTGAATGTGAATAACATCCAGGAAACTTGCCAGAAGAATGCAGCCTCAGCCCTGGCCGTGGGCCGGAGGGATCTCGTGCAGGTATGCCATGGAATCCCCCCTCTTCCTCAGCATGCTGTGCCACCCTCCAATGGCTTGTCCTGTCACCAGCACCCAAAGGCCACTGAGATTCAGCAGCTCTGTCAGGAACTCCCTGGGTGATGAACCTGGCCTGTGGAAAGGCCACCAAGTTGGTCCCCACCTCTCTGACTCTGGGCATTAAGAGATTCCTTCCCAGGACTGCACACAGATTCTTTTATGCCCTTTGCCATACTGAGTCAAACACATTTTTCAGGGAATTCCTGTAGGCAAAGTGAGGAATGCAGCCTGCTTTTGAGTCATCAAATGGAGTAACTGTGCACAGAGTTGCCTAGCTGCTGTCAGCATTTTGATCCCTGATTTTTTTTTGTACTTATGTAATTGTTCCCATTGTTTGGCATTCTGCTGGCACTGGGTACTAACTGCAGCTATCTTCTCCCAAGAGAGCTTGGGCCCAGGGGCCCCAAAGTCAGGCTGGCTATTTGCCTTCAGCTGAAAATAGAAGAAAAATGGCTGTTGTGACCCATGCTTTTCCCTGTGATTAGTCCATTGCAACAGGCAGAACATTTGACAGGACATGGGAACACCTGAAAGAGATGGGAGTTGGCAGTGCCACAGTGTGCACATCTCCTCAGCATTTGGCTCTTCTAGAGCTGGATAGGCAACATGCATAGGCTTACCTGATCTAAGCAGAAGCTGACTCAGGCTGTTGTCTTGCTTCTGGTGGGTTCTGCAACACCAGCAGAGAGAAAGTAGGTCTGCTTCCCCCTTGCCTGTTCTCTTGCAGTCTGGTTTGTCCACATTGGACCAGAGTTTGGGTGGAGTAACTTCAGCAAGATTTCTCTGAGATAACTCTGTTTCTTGCTTGGTTTTCCCTGTCCCATGTAACTCCAGCCTGTAGTGCATCTCACAGCAGACATTCAGGCTTGACTTGCAAGTCGCAGGTTTGATGTGCTCTGTAGCAGTGTAGGGAGTGCCATCCTTCCTGTTTGCTTTCTGTGCACTCTCTTACTCAGCCCAGTCCTTGTTTCCATTTCTCTTCTGTTGCTCTCTCTGGTTTCATGGAGAGCAGCTTTGGGACTTTTCCTGGCTGTTCTTTGTACTTGGTGCTTGTGGTTTTTCTTTATTGTCTATGTTGTCAGTTCTCTGATTTCTGATGTCTTTTTAGCACCATGCTCTTTTTTTCTTTTCCTGCTTTATTTTTCATGCTAAACTAGAAGCTTTCCTTTTCCTTATAATATTCTAACTGTCCCATTTTTAAAGGCACAGCAGAAAAAAAATAGTCCTAGATCAGTGGTATAGAGACTGACAAGATGGAACTGTTTTCAAAGTAGAGGATGATAAATGAAAGAGAAATTTCATGTGAAGTGGTTAAACTTCTGAAATAGAAAAAGCAAACAGTGTTCTGTCTGTGCCAGGCTCCATTAGGAGAATAGCACTCAGTGATACCACTAATGACAGAGTACTTCTCATGCAAATTATGATTTACCAGTAAACTTTCTGCCACCAGACATCTCTGAACCCAAGAACTGTATCAAATCTAAACCCTTTTGAGGATAGTGACTATAAAATGCACTAATAGACTATAGACTGTTCTGCTTTTGCATTTAACCCAAACACAAATTGAGTAGGACAGGGAAAGCTTTGGTTTTGTGTTATTCTCTGCATTATTTGTGACACAGAGACCGAAACTGTTCCCTGCTGTCAGGGGGAAAAAAAAAACCAAACAGACAAGCTCCATTATTATCTGTCTGTCTGTGTGTGAATTTGTGCACACCTATGCCCTGGGAGTGTGGTTAATCCTAATTGTAGCTTTGCTGCTTTTCCTTCCTGTCTGCCAGGTTTGGTCACTGGCCATGGTAGCCACTGATCTCTGTCTTGGACCGAAGTCTGACCCAGATTTAGAGATACCTTGGGCACAACATCCATTTGGACGTCAATTACTGGAGTCCTTGTACGTGTCTGAATGCTGGGGAGGGGTTGGGGAATGGTTGGAAGGAGAGCCCTCCATAACTATCTATGTGTAAGGGGTCATTTCAGGTTTGGGATAGTGCCACAGCATGGATTTTTTTTTTCCCATCTCAAGCCTGTGATGCATCACAAAGGGAAACTCCAAATGTGTTTCTGGCATACAGGAGACAGCTCTTGACCTTCCACCTATCACTCAGGTCTTCCTTGGCCAGCATTGAGCAATAGGCCAGACACAGGTGGAGCTCTGCTTTCCATGCCCACAATGCTTGACTTGGAGATTTGGGTTTCCTGCTCCCCACTAAACGAGCCTGTTGGTGCAGCACCTTTTTTCACCTTCTAGTTTCCTGTTAGCTTTACTGGGAAGTGTTCCAGTGGCCACAAAGCCAAGTGTTAGCTACAAATGTTTTCCATGTGAATCTGCTCAGGAGTTACATAATCCATGACTGATACTATTTGTTGATCCATGCTATTTGGAAGTGCAGGATTTGTGTGATGTGCTTTCCATGCTGTTGCTTGGCTGAGCTCTCTCCTGCTGCATGGCAGCAGTGGGAGCACAGCACAGGTTGTTCTTTATCACTCTCAGCCTTCAGAGCAAACTGGAAACTTCCTAGCCTTCTAGAAAGCCTGCAGCAGCCTTTTGCCTTGTGACCCAGGTGCAGGACACTTGTACCCACAGGCCTTTGTCAAAAAGATGTTGTGGCTGGGAGTGAGTCTAATGGCTCCAGCACTGCATCAGAGCCCAAGTACTGCTGAATTCCCAGAGCTCCTCTCTTTCTCTCACCAGTTAGGTGTGAGTGCTTTCAGAAGGAGAACTTGGCTCCTCAAAAATGTGACAGAAAAGCCAACCCAGTCCCCAGTCCCTCAGTGCACATCTCCTGTGGGCAGTCATGACACCCAAACCCACGAGTGCAACAGGCTTGAAATTAACTGCCCCTGGAGTCTCAATGGTTTTGCTGCTGAATTCTGACCAGTCTCACACTCATTGTCTTTTTCATTTCCCAGGCTGGCTCATTACTCACAGCTCCACGATGTCCAGACCCTGGCCATGCTCTGCAGTGTGTTTGAAGCCCAGTCCAGGCTCCAGGGGTGCCCCAACTCTTGTGTCCCCTTTCCTCAGCGTGCCTCCAACCTGGCCTCCCATAGCCGATACGTATGATCACCATTTCTTTCCCATTTGTCTTGGATATCTTTGAACATCTCTCACATAGATGACATGATTTATTCTCCTTTCCCCCTCAACAGCCCAGCTTTACTTCCTCTGGCTCCTGTTCCAGCATGTCAGATCCTGGGATTGGCACTGGAGGCTGGAGTATAGGTATGAGACCTGGCTAGTAAATAAAGGAATCTCCCACCCTTCCAGCCAAGGTTTTAGATGGCTCCTGTGGTGGGGAAAAGAGGGAGTTAGGACTGGCTGTGACTGCAGATGTGCTCTGCCAGAGCAGCTCAGTGGGGTTTGGCCAGGATGGTGTGACTCCATGGCTGGAAGTGAGCAGGCCTTGCAGTATCTGTGTCGAGGCTCCTGCAGTCCCACACCTTCTGACTTCAATAGGTACTTCATTCAGTGAGTATCAAAAATGGCCCCAAAATGTCAACAGCTGGCTAATTCCACAGCATTTGGGGTAAAAGCAGTGCTGGGCTTTCTTCTCTCACTGGAAGAAATGCAGCAGTGGGAAAGACTGGGTTTTTGGTGCTGTGAATATCCACAGAGGTTTTTCATTGTCACAGAGGGGGGGCTCTGGTGTCAGAGTTGAAACTTTTGGTAGATTCCTAGTGATACACATGGCCTGGGGCAGCATCAGCCCTGTTAGCACCACAGCTGTAACTTTTCAGTGTGATATCAAGACATGTGTGACATGGGGAAGAGGAGAGGATGGGGGCTAGGGAAGTGGAGAATCTTTTGTAGCAGTTATTAGCAGTCATCTCCCTGCCCCCAGGGCTGTACCTTTACGTAACAGCAGTCCTGGTGATGAGAGCCCTCCCTGTCTAGGAAAGAGGAACCCAGGTCCGCCCAGGAAAATGTTCCCAAGCAAGCTGCATGGGATTGATTGCCTGGTTACTTTTTATCTAAAGCAGAAGGCAAAAGGGATTCCTCCACATCAGATTTCTCTGCCATGTTTCTGATGCCCAATAAGTCCTTTCACCAAAAGTGTTGTAGAAGCACTTGGCAAGCAGAGGCTGGCACGTAATTCTCGGAGGCGGGGCAGTGTTTGCTGGAATGCAGAGGGTGGTAGGACAGAGATAGGACTGAAACACGGGGGTGCAAACCTGTGGTCTTTCATGTCCCTTCCTGATTGCAGTTTTGAGGGGGGAGATGCACTCACAGCCTCTTGGTGTTTGCAGCAAACAAAGACACAGAGCAGACCTCCACTCCCTGGTGCGAGTCTTCTCCGGACGACTTCCGCTACGGAAACCTAACGTATCCTGATCCTCGGGAGAGGGAGAAGGACCAGCATGAGAAAAACAAAAGGTAGGTTATCACAGGCCTTGGGGGTACTCAGAGATGCCTTACTTGTGTCTCAGTCATGTAGAACTCCATGGCCAAGTCTCTTGGTGCTGTGTAGTACCACATCTGCCCCTAGACCTTGTCATTCACACAATTACTTGAGGAAGCTTCATCCTGCAGATCAGTGCTGCTGGGATTACACATGATGCATCCCTAAGAGGCCGTAGTGGGGATCCCAAAGGACAGTCCACCCACGGAGTGTGCACCCTGGAGTGTAGAACAAATCAAGGCCAGAGCAGTTTGTGTTCAGCAATGTTTCAGCAACCCGTGGGAAGTGCCCTGCTGCATTTCCAGCAATGTGAACTGGTTGCATAGCCATTGCAGGAAAGAGGATTGCAACCCAAGTCTGAAAGGCAACCAGTTACAAGCCTGTTTGTTCCTCTAGGCTGCTGGATCCTGCCAACACTCAGCAATTTGATGACTTTAAGAAGTGCTATGGAGAAATCCTTTATCGCTGGGGCCTGCGAGAGAAGCGGGCTGAGGTTCTGAAGTTTGTCTCGTGTCCTCCTGATCCCCACAAGGGAATTGGTGAGTGCCAGGTCCAGTTGTTCAGGCAGAGCCACAGCTCTGCCTGGGGAGCTTAGGAACGTGCAATCTGCAGGGCAGGATGTGTCGTGAATGAGAGGACAGAGTTTATCAGAGATCCAACAAGCGAGTCACAAGGGTTTAAAGTGGTTATATAGGTGTAATTGAACCTTGGTACAAATTGTTCCACAGAATTAATGATGGCAAACCAATTATTTACTATGAATAAAATATGAAGGGTTTATTTAAATTGATGAATATAATGATAATCATTTGACTAAAAAGGCCTTAATCAGAGTTATTTACCACACAGTATAGAAAATTAAAACTAGAAATGCAATGAACTGGTTATTAAATAAATAATATCAAAGTTAGCTTAAGAATTATCAGGTAGACACTGATGTCCATCCATAGCAATGACCATGGGCAAATCTCTCTCACTCAGCTTTGTGGAGTGACCTTGAGGGGTGTCCCCACCCAAGGTAAGGATCTTCACACACACCTAAGGGAGGTGTGTTAAATTTTTTCACCATTTAAAAATGGAACTGGTGTTTATGGTATGGAGTGATTGACTGTCAGTCACACAATTTTAGATAAAATGTTGTCCTGCCTGCTCCATAGAACGTGCTTTATTTTTGAGTAAGATGCTATCGGCTCTTTGGTTTCTTCTTCTGTAAACATCTGCCTCTCCCTTCCCTGCCAGGGTTTTCACATCCCTGTTGATGCCAGCATTTGCCTTACCTATCCATGTGATGGGTATAATTTGGGGTAGTGTGATCAAGCTGATTTCAGCATTCTTCAACACTAAGAACAGCAGCCCCCCACCCCACTCAATCCATCACTGATACTGATAGCTTGCAAGTAAGGCAGAATCCAAGCTGGTTTATTCCTGCTTAGGCAGAGCATCCTGCTACAGCTACATGGATGAAATGTCCATTGGTTACTGAAATGTCACAGTAAATGTGGCATTTAACCTCTGACAGAAGCCAACTCTGCCAGTAAATGGGTTTGACTTCACACTTCTGGATGGAGGTGAGGCTTGCAGGTGTTGGTTCAAGGGCTTTGTAGACTGTAACATCTCTCCAGGAAAGCTAGAAAATTCACATACTGCCATGCCAGCAATGCTCAGCTCTGTGCTGATGAATGTCCTTTATTCCCTCTGAGATGCTCTGTCTTCATCTCTGATCCTTGACTGAAGTGTCCTTATGCTAAAATTGCAAGATCTCTAACTAGGTGAGCTAGCCAACAAATAGATAAAGAGAACTTTCCTCCCAAAATACTTTCAGCAGTGTAGATGCCCAGCTTAAAGACACCTGCCAAATTGTCTTCTACAAAAACAGATGTGCTTGACCTGTTGGGGGAAAAAACAGGTGAAGGATGCCAGATAAAGAGCAGTAGCCTCCCTTTGTCACCCAAGACAACTTCTGGGGAGTAATTGGAGTGAAAACAGGTGACTTAACCCACTGCCTTTGCTCCTTCTTGGCTGACAGTCTGGTACAGGAGCATCAGGTGTGCTCTCTGATGAAAAATGGAGGCTGTTCTTGCTTGCTTAGTGACTCTAATGGTAAGAGGTGGGTGAGACCAGCAGAAACCTTCACGAGTCAGTGTCTCCAAGGCTTGAAATCCAGCCATCAGGGGAATTGGTGGGCCAGTCAGTGCCTCAGTGCTCCAGTTCCCCATTCCATTGATAGCGTGTGGAGAACAAACCAAGATCTCTAAACACCAGCCACCCTCCCATCCTGGTGGAGCTTTGAGCAGTGTGAGGGGCTGTTTGCAGGGCTGTTTGTCCATGATTCCAGCACTGACTGTCCCTCTCTCTGTGTTCCTGGCAGAGTTTGGCGTGTACTGCAGCCACTGCCGCAGCGAGGTGCGCGGCACGCAGTGCGCCGTCTGCAAGGGCTTCACCTTCCAGTGCGCCATCTGCCACGTGGCCGTGCGCGGCTCCTCCAACTTCTGCCTCACCTGCGGCCACGGCGGCCACACCAGCCACATGATGGAGTGGTTCCGCACGCAGGAGGTCTGTCCCACGGGCTGTGGCTGCCACTGCCTGCTCGAGAGCACCTTCTGAGCACTGGGGACAGCGGGCACTGACTGAATATTCAGTTCCCAAGCCATGCTGAGTCAGCTCTGCTCAGCTCTGTCTGGAGGAGGTCGCCGCAAGGAGCTGGAGCAGGATGTCCTGGCAGTGTGCTGTGGTGATGTTTACAAGTGCTTCCATTACTCCTGCGCTTCCCAGGTTGCTTTCAGACCAATATGACCAAATTCCCTGTGTCCATTGCTGGCAATGGATGCCAGACCAGAAAAATTGCTCTCTCCTGCAGAAGGGTGTATGAATATTCCTTAGTTTGGGATGAAGAGGTTTTTGAAAGCTCCCCTGGAAGGGGCCCACCTGGCAGAGACAAACTTGCTTCAGCAATGTAGAGTCTTTACCAGGTACCTCCTTACGTGGGCTCAAACTGAGCAAAAGTTTTACGCAATTAAAGCAGAAATAATTCTGAAACAACAGTAAGCTCTGAAGGTGAGTTCTAAGTGGCACTTGAATAGTCCATGGAACTGTGCTCAGAGTTTCCCTGGAAGCAGCAGGGTCCTTATTTTGAATGGCTGTTTACACCGTTTAGATTTCCTCACAAAGCAAGGAAAGGAAATGGCATTTTTCGGGATTACATCTTAAATCATTTCTGCTCACTAGTCAGTACCTGTGAAAAGCCCAGACAAGCACCCAAGGTCCCTGAGATTAGTTGCTTCCAGCAGTTTTAGAACTGTTAGGCTTTAAGGTGTCTCCATTTCCTGCTCTGACCAGGTGATAAAATGCACTTTAACTTGTCCCTGTCTTGGTGGTGACACTTCCTGGTTACTGGAAAAGGCATCTGGCTTTTGAGTTTGGGATCCACACTGTCTTTTAGATGTGGTGTTTCAGAAAGCCTTTGCTCCTTCACTGAGAGCACACAAAGAGGACACTTACTCAATACAGCTCCTTCTGGCTGTTGTTTCTGAGCACTATGGGGAAAATTAGGGTCAATTTGAGATTTGCTGCTGCTGGAGTGATGAGGCTCTTCAACAGGGAGACAGCAGTTTCTAGGGAAAAAGGGGGTTTGGAAGAATGGTGGAATCCATGGAGGCAGTAGGTTTAACTGTGGAGCATCGACTGGAGAATGTATTGATGGATCTGTCTGTCTGGGGCTGTGCCTGCAGGGCACTCCCAGTGCAGGGATGCTGCTGTGCAGTGTGTGCACACCTGGAATCTGCAGCCTGTGCCTCTCCAGGGCTGGCTGCAGCCTGAGTTTTGGATTTGGGTTAATGTGTGCCAGGGATGAGCCAGCTGGAGCTACCCCCACCTGTACTGGCACTGATCCCTTCTCCCACGCTTGCCTGCTGAGTGGGGCCACGTGCCATTGCCCTTCCCAACCCCTGTGCTAGCTCAGGCAGTGGGATCCTGCTGTGGAAAAAACAGATGATGTATCTTAAACAATTAAAACATTAAAGTTATTTTTTTAAGTGCTGTTCTGATAGAATGTGGTGTTGCTCTGATGGCTCTCTCTGTGGGGAGCCCCCAGCAGCTCTCCCTCCCAGTGGATGGTGAGTGTTGCACCCATGGCCCTCTCCCTGCACCCCAAAGCAGGGGGCTCTTTAGGAGAGCCCCCCAAGAGCTGAGGCACTGCTGGCTCCCCCAGCCCTGGCTGGGACCGTGTGCTGGCACCTGCCCCACCAGCCTGGGAACTGCCCGCGGTTGTGAGGCTCCTCTTGGGAAAGCGAAGCCGGGCGGCGTCTGAGCTGCCGGCAAGCCCAAGCCCACATCCTGCAGTTCGGGGAGGCCCTGGGCAGCGTCTGCCCCCCAGGAAAGCGGGCGGGGGCAGCGGGGTCCGGCCGGCGCCGCCGCAGCCCCGGGGCCGGGGAGCGCTGCCGCCCTCCGCCTCCCTCCGTGACTGCCATTCAGCCGGGAAGTATTCTCATTTCCATGCTCGAGTGCTCCTGTAGCTTGGAAGGGAAAGGAGATTTGTTATTTAAAGGTGACGGACCGACAAATCGTGGTATTTAGTGTGTTATTACAGTCCATTACGGTCCATCTCCGCAGTATGTGAATGCCCCGAGGCGGAGCACGCCGGCACTTCAGAGGAAGGCGGAAAAGCCCGGGCCTGGTGTTTGTGTAGCCCTGCACAGGTAGGTGGAATCCTTCCCAGATGCTGCCGGCATTTCTCTCACACCCTGCAGAATGTCTGGTGGTTCCTTTGGGAGCAGCCCTACTCCATGCAGAAGTGACTATTGCAAGGAAACACAACCGGCTTATTCTGCCTCCCTGGAGCCAGGTGGAGAGAGAAACGCTGTCACCTTTGCCGTGCAGGGCAGCAGTAAATGGTGCCCCCCCACCCTTCTGTGCTGCCCACCCACTGCCTGTCCCCACACCCACCTGCTCTTTGCAATCACTTGATACCAAGTGTAATAAGTTCCCCAGTGAGGCCAAACCTCACTCTGAATTGCAGCCTTAGAGAAGGGAGGGGAGCAGGGACTGCTCAGGCAGTGAGCGTGGGCCAGAGTGTGCACCAGACCAGCTCTGGGATGCTGCCATGGGCAAACCGGGTGAATTGACAGGGCCCTCAGCTGATGCACAGTGCTCAGGAGTGTGCTCAGCCATACTGCAGGGCAGGGGATGACCCTCCATGGTTTCTGCTGGAGCAGGAGCAAGGGGGCATTGGATTAAACCAGCTGCTCTGCACGAGGAGTGCTCTGTGCACTGCGTGGGAGGGGTGCCAAACCACTTCCCTCAGGGCATTCCTGGTGCCACGGCTGTGCCAGGGCTCCAGGAGTGACTGGACACTGCCAAGGAGAGGAGCTCCATCCTGTCCCTGGCCAGCTCCATCCGGAGAGCCCAGCAGCAGCGCCCTGCAGAGATGCCCACGCACCCCACCCCTGCTCTGGCGCCCGTCCCAGGCCGTGCAGAGGAGGATGCCAAGGGTGGAAGACCTCAGGTCTGACCCTGAAAACAGCTGCTTGCCAAAACTTGCTTCAGCTGCCTGCCAAGTGCATCCCAGGAGCTGTTACCTGTGTATCCATGAGCTTTCCCAAGGACAGCGCTGGAAGAGGGAGAGGGCTCCCATGACAACCCACGCTGTGCCCTAAAGGCCACTGTCAGCATTTTAAACCCTATTTGTTTTCCTACTGAGGGTGTAACAAATGTGGTGTGCCTTTCCTATCCCCACTGAGGCTCTCCATGTGCAGGGAAGGAAGTTTAATCCCTGATGATCGAGTTTGGCAGAGAAACAAGGAGTGTTCAGCAGAGAGGGAAAACCTTTCCCATGGATGCGATACCAAGCAGAGTCTGTGCTGGCCTCCTCCTCCTTGGCAGCCACAGCTCCATTATCCCAGCATCAGCCCCTCCAAGCACTGCAGGGCCTAATCCTGCCCTGAGCCCAGCAGCACATTCCTGCTGTCTCCTGTGTGCCAGCCCCAGCGTCTGTCCGTCTGTCTGCTGGGGAAACCAGTTTAGGAACTGATGAGCCAAAGCCACTTGGCTGCTCTCATTCCAGCCAGGCTGATCAGCAAACCAGTTACACTTCCTGATCCTGCTTGTCCTGGGACTGGCACGGTGCAGGGACAGGGACAGGGGTGAGCACAGCAGCAGGGACGGGGCATTGGCACAACCCTCTGCTGCCAGTGTGTGCTGGTATGCTGGTGTACAGGTTGTTCCCAGCACTGTCCCTGTCCCAGTGCCACCTGTGCTCAGTGCATTCCTGCTCTGCAGGTGACAGGGTGCCCCATTGTCACTGCAGAGCTGGCTCACCCACTGTGGGGACACCCTTGGGCCCTGCATGGGGGGACAGAGCCCCACCACAGAGACCAGGAGGTAACATGGGCAGATGAAGTGTCAGCTCACAAGAGCCTGGCTCATATCCCTGGGCCCTGCTGTGGGAAATTTGAGGACCACAGATCTGCGAGCTTGGGAGAGGATGGCAGCAGGGCTCCACAGGTCACCCAGCATTTTTGTGGACTGGAAAAGGCTGGACCCAGCTCTGCCATGAGTGGTGATTATAGAGGGTGGCCCTTGGCAGCCTGTGGCCCCAAAACCCATGGCAGGGCTGGGCTGCACAAGCAAGAACAGCCGTGGGGACTGCATGGTGGGGTCACAGCCAGGTGTCCCCTCCATCTCCTCCAGCACCCCACAAAGGGCCACTGCACCTGAGCATGCTTGGGGTCTGGGGAGCTGAGAGCCCCAGCTCATTCAAATCTGCCCCCCACCTTGCCCACATGCTCATAAAAAAATCCTCAGTGTCCATCCAGAAGCCACCCTAATGCCCAGAGAGCTGTGCCAGATTGGGCTCACCCGCCACAACCAGGACCACCTTGGCCATTGAGGGAATTGGAAGTGTCCCACTCCAGCACCTCATTTGGGGTCTCCCAGCGACCTCTCAGGACTACTCTGGCTCTCCCAACCCTCAGAAAATGTTTTTGTCCTCCACCCCAAGGGGCTCCCAATGCACCCCAGGTGCCCTGCAGCAGCCCCAGCCAGGAGCATGCCCACCCTTAACCCTTGTGCTCCTATCAGGGTGCAAAATCAACCTGCCCACCCAAAACAGGACTTTTCCCCCAAGCAGGAGGCAGGGCTGTGCCAGGAGCTGGGTAGGAAGGTGGAGCTGATGCTGACTGCCACAGCAGGTTTTGCATCCACCTTGATTAAAGGCCTCAGTGAGGGCCTGGCCTGCACCCCACAGCACCCAAGGCCGGGGGGCTGAGGTGTGTGATGGTTGACCCACCCTTACAGGTGGAGCTGGGGGGGCTCCCCATTCCTGGGATGGCAAACCCCACCTTAATCACTGGTTGCAGCCCGGTGTGGCCAGCTACACCAAATTTGCTGGCATGTGGCCAGCCCCTGTGGTCAAGGGTGTCATCCCAAAGTGGCCCCCCTCACTTCAGAGGGAAATCTTCCCCCAAAAAATGCATGGGAAACTCCTTTCCTGTAATTCTTTATTAATTATTTGGCTGTGATTATTTGGGGTATTTGGGGCTGCCTCCTGCCCCCCTGGCGAATTGCAAATTTAATTAAATACTGAAATATATCTTTGAACAGGGATGTGGTGCCTGGCAGCAAGTGACACTGGGGTGAATTGGCCTCTGGGTGACCTCTCTGGGTGACCCTGCTCTCCTTGGGCACTGAGCCAGGACTGGGGTGTCCTCTGCCTTGGCCACCGAGGACCTTGGAGGTGTATTGGTAACTCGGGATGGGTGATTCCCCCGGGGTGCCCTATACCTCCAGCATGTCCTCACAGCCTCATCCCTGCCCCAGGGATGCCCATACTCCAGTTCCACCCCGGGGTACCCCATAACCCACCCAAGCTTGCCCCGACCCCCCATTCCCCACCCTGGCCGTACCCCTGGGCCCAAGGGGGGGCACTCTCCCCTCCCCTGGGGCCGCCCCATTTCCCCGTCCCCCTGAGGGTGCCCTGCGCCCCCTGTGCCCCGCTCTGCCTCTCCAGGGATGCCCCATTCCCACTTTCCAGGGTACCTGCGCTGGGGCGGAGCCTCCGCACCCCAGCCGTGCCCCACCCGTCCCTGGCTGCCCAATGGGCTGCGGCGGGGCGGGGTGCGGGGCGTGGCCTGGCTGCATATGCATGTATGCAGATGAGCAGGTGCGGGCAGAGCGCGGCGACGGGACGGGACGGGACGGGGACTCGGACGGGAGCGGAGCGGGACGGGGAGCGGCGGCGGGGCCATGGCCACGGCGGGGCCGCGCTCCTTCAGCGCCGCCGAGGTGCGGGCGCGCTGCGCGCAGGGCGCCTGCCTGGTCTCCTGCCGCCGCCGCCTGTACGACCTGAGCGGCTTCGTGCGGCTGCACCCGGGCGGGGAGCAGCTGCTGCGCCGCCGCGCCGGCACCGACGTGAGCGCCGCGCTGGACGGGCCGCCGCACCGGCACTCGGAGAACGCCCGCCGCTGGCTGGAGCAGTACTACGTGGGGGACATAGAGCCCGGCGACGAGCAGGTACCGCCGCGGGGCCGAGCCGGGACCGGGGGACACGGCTATAGGGGAGCCGGGGGTACATACAGCCTCTGCGAGGTGCCTCTGGTGCTGGGTACAGGTGAACAAGGGCTGTGGGATGCCCCACGTCCCGAAACTGGCAAATGGAGAGGCTGTAGGGTGTCCCAGGTGCTGCTCCAGGATGTACAGGGTCTGTACAGTGAGTGTCCCGATCCCAGGTCCCGATCCAGGGTGTGCAGGGTCTGTACAGCGAATGTCCCGATCCCAGGTCCCGATGCAGGATGTGCAGGGTCTGTACAGTGAGTGTCCCGATCCCAAATCCCGATCCAGGATGTGCAGGATCTTTCTAAGGCACCCTAGGTGTGGCATACACAGCGTTTCTATAGTCGTGGGACTGGGATGTACAGAGATTATGGGGTGCCCTAGGTCCTGGATCGAGTTTTGATAGGGGCTCCAGGTCTGTGCTCTCTGGAATCTGGGCACTGCTGAGGTTATAGAGCATCTCAAGTCCAGAGTGCATGGAGTCTAAGATGTGCAGGGGCTGTAGGGCAAACTGTGCAGGATCTGAGTCATACAGGGTCTGTAGGGCACTCCAGGTCCAGGCTTCTCAGCACCCAAGCTGTTCAGGACATACAGAGGCTGGATAGGCTTTGGGGTGTACAAGATAGGAAGTTTCTGGGGTGCATGCAGCATATAAGGTGTTTAGTGCACCCAGATCTCAGTCTGAGCTGTTTGGGACTTGGTGTGAGCAGGACAGGATCCATAGGATCAGGCTCTTTAGGGTCTGGGATCTACAGGGCAATGAGGGGTGAAGGAGACAGAGGATGTTTGAGGCTTCTGGGGTCTGCATGGGTGGTGCCTGAGGTGTGCAGGGTGCCAAGGTCCCATGTGCCTCCTGGCTCCCAGGAGTTCTCTGGCTCTGAGGTGCAGGGGGCCCTGAGGGTGCCAAGCGCACAGAGCTGAGTACCTGCAGGGTCCCCCTCCACAGCCACCTCCCTCCCTGCCATGCTAGGAAGCAGGGCTGATGGGTGTATCTGGGGTGCCAATGTGGCATGGAGGTGTTGGGGTCTTTGGAGGGGTGCAGGAGATGGAGCTCAGTGTCAGTTTTAGCGGGACTGTATGGCACAGAGTGGGCACTGGGACAGGACACCCTTCCTGGCCCTGTCAGCACTCAAGCAGGGACCACGGTGCTGGGCACAGGGGTTTGCCAGTGGTGAGCAGCCACTGCTGAGAGGGGAGCCCAGCCATATCCCTCACTGCCTGGTGAGGGGCATGGGACACAGCTCTGTCCCCGCCGTGCCAGTCCCGTGCTGCCCAGGTGGAAGGGAAGTTCCGCAGCCTCCGGGTGGCCCTGGGCACTCCTGCGCAGTTTCCAGCCCTCACCAGCGGCCGTGGGCAGGATGCTGAGCAGCAGAGCCAGCCCAGCCCCCTTCTCCGGCCCAGCAGTTCCTCTCTCGGCATCCCAGCGGGGTCGGTGACCGGCCGGTCCCTCTGGCTGCTTGTTTGCTCTCGCTGCTGTCCTGCCCAGGGCCAGCCCCGGCCCCAGCGCCACAGACGGGGCTTTGTTTCAGCCCCGGTGCAATGCCTGCCTGTTCCCCGCACGGTCCCGGCCGTGGCACCTCCTCTGTTGGGACACTCGCCGAGCCGCCGCCTCCTCGCAGGCGTGACGAGCCCAGCGGGCTGGGGTAGGAAGGTACCGGACAAACGGGTTCCCGTGCCGAGGGGAGCCGCCACCATCCCAATGCAAATACATGGCGTGATAACGCAGGCTGCAGGGAGATCTGACACTGCCTGGTGCCAGATAAACCATCCCAGCCTGGAGCACGCAGGGCAGGGATTAGAGCTGCCTGCTGTATGGTGAGGCTGCATCCAGCATGCACTGAGGTGACAGCTGCCCTGCCCTACTCCCCACTCCCCAAAAATCCTCTCTGGGGAGAGGTGGTGTCCTTGGTGGTGCTTGGGGTCATGCTTTGGGTGTTTTGGGGCAGGTGTAGCCCAAAGAGCTCTTTGGAGGAAGTGTTACATTACCCCAGTTTGATTCCACAGCTTTGCCAGTGCCTCTCCTTGCCCGTCGGATGTCCCGGGGCTGCATCATCCCCATGCTGAGGGATTCAGAATTCTCCGGTCCCACAGGCATCCAGCATCCTCCCCTGCTTCCCACAGGAATTTCCAGGATTTTGCAAAGGGGGGAAAATGTGTTAATGCAGGACAGATAAAGAAGACATGATCCAGCCTTCATTCCACTGGCCTCTCCGTGCCCCTTCCTGTGGCTCTCTCCTTTGGCCGCAGGTCACTTTTCTGCATCACCCAAATCCTTTTGGCTAAGGACAAATTAATCCCTAAATATTTTATCTATGCAAGCAGGACATACAGGGGAGATCAAAGTGAGTACCAACAATTACCTAAAGTAGACAGTGGATTTTAACAGCCTCGCTAGAAGGGAGCTGGATCATCTAATTACGCTTCCAGTTTGAGCAATGAGGGACTTTCATCACAGCCTCTTTGGGGTGCGTGACGTGGCTGTGACTCACAGTAAATCTTCCATCCTTCTCAGGTTTACTGTCCTTCTCTTCCTCTTGCCTGTATTGCTGCACCTGGCTTTGCACCTACCCTGGCTTTGCATCCCAGCCTGAGCATGCTTGGACGTGGGCGGGACACCTGGGGCACCTCTTTGGGGCTGATGTAACAAGAAGTCACTTTTTATATTGCTGCTATGATTAGCAGTTCAATTCACCTCCTTTTAATAGTCCTGCTGCACCCAGTGTTTAATGGGCCAAGAGACAGCCAGAGAGCACAGAGCACAGTGCTGCTGGGGTGGTGCTGTGGGATGGTGCCCCCACCTTCCTTGGTGCCCTCTGCACCTCCTGGGGTGTCCTCATGCTACATGCCTGTACCTGCACTGCCAACACAGCTTGTCCCATGTGGACACCAGCAAACAGCCTCTGAGGAGCTCAGTGAAGGTGCTGGAGGCTGTGGAGCAATGCAAGGTATGGTAGGACTCCTCTGGGGTTTGACTCACTGGGAAAATGGGTGGAAAATCCCCCTGGGTCCAGGCTTTTGGCAGAGCAGCTGGGCCAGGGGGGGCTTTCCAGCTTCTCTGGCTGTGTCCCAAGAACACTGAACCCTGTGCTGGGCCACTCTAGCTCACATCACAGCTGGATTTGTTCTTTTAATGCCCCCAAGCCCTGATGCAGGGCAGCACTGGGCTGGCACAGCCCGTGCTCTCCAGCTGGTGCAGGACCAGTGCAGAGCGCCCTGTGTGACCCACGCAGGGCAGCCAGATGCTCTCAGGTGGATGCTGGGTCACCCAGTCACTGGATCGTGCCATGCCCTGGGTGTTTGGCCCTGTGTGTACCAGCAGCACTCACCAGGACTGCTGCTCACTCACAGCTACAGCGCCTTGTGGGCGTTAACTTTCGCTTCCTTACATCAGGCCCCTTGTTCATCTTCCCTGGCAGGACCTGTTTGCCTGGGGACAGCTCAGGTGCATCCTCACCACCCACAGGTGACAGCAGAGCCCAGCTCAGCACAGCCCTTGGGCCTCCTCCCAGCCCACCTGTTTAGAGCAGAACGGGCAGAAGCCCCAGCAGTGGTTCAGGTCCATGGGGCTGGATCTCAGCAGGGCCCCTGCGTGCCTGGGGCAGGCAGGAACAGGCCACCCTTTGGGGAGCCAGCTGGGACATGCCAGCGTGGTTTGTGTCCTGGTTGCGACACAGCTACAGTCCTTTCAGTGCCAGCTCCAGGGTGAGCAAGAGGAGAGCCTTCCTCCTGCTCCCCAGCTGAGGAAGAGGAGGGGCAGGAGATGATTCAGGTGCTGACAGGGAGCTGCCATAGCCCACAGGGCAGTGGCATGTCACTGATGGTAACCAGCCCAGGTGCTGGTGGTGAGATGGGATGTGAGCCCCCAGTCCATCTCCCTGACCTGGGAGGACCAGGAAGCCTCCAGGCATGACACGGTGCTCAGGCATCCATGGGCAGGGGAACTGGAGGTGTGTGAACATTTCGGAAAAGGGAGGAGAGGTGCCGGGCATTGCGTCAGCCCAGCTTTCCTAAGCATCCTTCCTGGGCTGTGGTGCAAGCTGAAGGTGGAGAGCCCCAGCCCGTTTCTCAGGGCACGGATAAGACATTTCACTCTCTTAAAGCCAAATTTTCTTCCAAAGCACCTGCAGGGCAGAGGCAAAACCATAAATCCACCATGCTTTGCTGGATTTTGAGACATCCCATCTGACCTAGGGTTTTGGAATGTCTGGCTGAAGGACAGAGTGTGCAGCATGGAAAATAGCAGTGGGAATCCTCACAGAGAGGTGTGGTGGTACATGGCATCAGCTCACATCGGTGCTCTGCCTGCAGTAAAATTGATGCCAGTGGGATTCCAGCCTGGAAATACTGGCTGGAAATATCCCCTGTCCTCCCATGCCTGCTGCCCCAGGCAAGGGGTTGCCTCAGAGCTGGGTAATGCAGTTCCTGTACCGGCAGAATGAGGCTTGAAATCCGGCTAGCCTGAGAAATGGGGTGGGAGCACATCTTGCAAGGAGTGCCTGCCGTGGGTAAACAGTGCCTGAGCCCTGCCTCGGTGTCCCCAGTTAAGTCCTGACATCTTGGCAAGGTGACACCGGTTTTCCTGCATCCCAGGCCCTCCTGCAGCTGCCAGGGCTGTATTGCCCTCTATAGGGAGGCAGTGCATCCCTGTCAGAGCTGTGGGGAGAGCATCCACTGAGGAGCTGGGGGAAAATCCTCCCAGTCTGGAAGCGGCACGGCTGAATCCGCATCGGGCAGGGCTGAGCTGCGGCCCCGCCGTGTCCTGCCCGGGTTAATGGGTAACCCGGGCCGGCAGAGCGGGACAAAGGCATGCTCGGCACGTCCTGCAGGGCAGCCGGCGCTGCTGCCGGGGGGCACGGCTGGTATGGGGTGTGCACGGGCACGGCCCAGGCTCAGCGAGCCCCCACGGCCGGCGCCGGGGCTGGCACGGCTGCAGCAGGGAGGCTGTGCTGGCAGCTGGCACCGTGTTTGCTTCCCAGCATCAGCCGAGGCAGGTTCCTCCTGTTCCTCAGCCCGCCCTGCCAGCGGGACTGCAGCTGGGTCTCCATCCTGCCACCACCGCATCCCCTGTGCCTCAGTGTGCCCTCCTGAGCCACATCCCACCTCATATCCCACAGCCCATGGCAAGGGCAGCCAGTCCAAACCCCACCTCATATCCCATGGCAAGGGCAGCCAGTCCAGTGTCACCCTGTGAAGGACACTTTGCCTTTTTCCCTGGACAAGGTCACTCTTTCTGTGCGTTTTTCTTTGTGCCCACAGAAGGGTGGTGGCACCAGCTGTACCATGCTCCCCAGGCCTGCCAGCCCAGCTTTCTGAGGGACCAAAAATTCAGGCTGGGCTTTTGTTGGAGATCATTGGGGTGGGAGGAGGGAGCAGTAACCCAGCAATGCCCCAGGCTTTACTGGCAGTGCCAAGGTGACCTCTGCCATGGCACTGCCTATTTGCAGGGGAAGGTGCTGTCCCAGGGCCCAGAGTTTCTGCATTGCCACTCTGCCGTGCTGTCCTGTCCATGGGCAGGGCATTCCAAACACTGGGCTTGAGAGGAGGTTTCCAAAGAGCCCCGAGCCCACAATGTCTGAAGGGCAGGGCAGCTCACTAGCAGCTGCTTCCCTCAGGAAACCTGCTCTGCAGGAACTCACTGACTTAAATTCACCAGATTTTTCCCCATATTTGTTTAGCAGGCAGGAGCTCGCTCTGGCCATACCCCTAAGTGCTACAGCCATCACCATCCCAGCTGAATCCACCACTGGTGCTTCACCACAGAGTTTTCCCTCTCTTTCCAGAGCCTCTCTGAGACAGTGGATGAGAAGGAGGTGTCTGCAGCAGCCCAGACTCCAGAGCACACAGATCTCTGCTACAGAACAGTGCCTGTGGAGAGGGTAAGAGCTCTGGAGTCTCTCCTACACTCTTTGCCAGAGTGCTCCTGGGAAACACCAGGTCTCCCCTTCCCTGCGTGAGGGCTGGGTTTCTGCTGGGCTGTTGGGTGGGAGGGATGGCGTGTGGGAGCCAAGCTGACCCAGCCACTTGTGCCCTTTCTCCTGCTGTGGATGGCATTGCTCATGCTTTATTGCACAGGCGTGGCCCTGCTGGGAGGCTCCCATTGCAGCAGCATGGGAGAGATGCCTTTCTCTGACAGCAGCTGTGCCCTTCCACAGGGAAGTGTTGCCAAGCCACACCTTGCTTGCTTTTATTTCTTTCGTGCTTTATTTATTTTATTACTTTATTTATTTTATTTTTTTTTTTCCCTTGCCTGAGCACTCGTAATGAGCAGGAAGGGATTCCCCAGGCTGGGTAGGGTGATCCCTGCGTTGCAGGGTGCTTCCTGCCTTGCCAGCTGCTTCCCAAGCATGCCACAACAGTGGGGACTTGTCCTCAAGGTGCCTTTGGCTGCCCCTGCCCTCCACAGCTCCATCTGGTCACCACATCTTGCATGGTCCCAGCTGGTTGGTGAGCATGCTTTTATCTTGTAGAAAGTTGGAGTTTTTTTAGAGCAGGAGAACATCTTTCACCCCCCAAATTAATATTTTATCACTGAGCACCTTTAAAAGAGAATGTCCATTTTCAAGTGACCTTTTTGCTTTAACTTTCGCCCCAGTGGAGAATGGCTCTGCTCCCATCCCATACACCAGTTGGGGTTGTTTCCCCTCCTGTGTGACTGTATTCATCCCTGCCTGCAGCAGAGCCCCCAAAGTGCCCACAGCCACTGTGGATCCTTGCCCTGGGATGCCCTGAACGGAGCCATCCCCACCACTGGCAGCACAGCCCCAGGTGCCACATGGCTGTGCCAGTGCTGTGTGGCACAAGCAGCCCAAGGAGAGCTGCCAGGCCCAGGGCTTGGCCAGGCGAGCGTGGTTTCAGTCCTGGCACAGGGGTGGGACCAAGAATCCACCTTATCTGGCCAGGCCAGCAGAAGATGTGCCCAGGGATGCTGAGCAGCGGCAGAGGTGGTGATGCCAGTTGTGCCTCCCTGTTTTCATGCCATGCCAACATGTGTACCCACACAGGTCCCCTCTTACTCCTGCACCTGAGTTCAGCCGTGCTCAGCAGCACTGCTGGAGCCTGTGTTCCCATCCTGTGTCCTGCTCCCCATCCCTTCCCAGTTTGCTCCTTACTGGGGTGCCCAAACAGCTGTGGCTGCCCTATGTGTCCTTTACACAAGGAGAAACGTCCTTGACTGGGTTAGTGCCATGGGGATGGGATCCATGTGGCACCAGAGGTGTTCTGCTGGGCCATATCACTGCTCACTATCTCATCTTGGCAGCAAAGAGCCTCAGTTATCAGGGCCTGATGCTGAGCCAGGTCTGGGTACAGCCACCTTCACCTTGATCTTCTGGCAGGTACCTGGTGGCATGGGGGTGAGCTAAGCCCTGGGCTGATGTGTGTTTGGTGTGTTTGGCCCCTTGTCTGCCCTGTGCTGGTGCTTGTGGGGAGCTCAGGGCACCTTGGAACCACAGACAGCTGCTCTTGGGGCATGGGAGGGGTTTGCAGCCCAGAATCCTCCAGCAGCAGCAGCAGCTCAGCTTTGTGCCTGGTACTGGGATGGTTTGTGGGTTCCCCAGCACTACAGCCCCTGTGTGCTCCCCCAGGACCTGGTGGACTGGCAGAAGCCCCTGCTGTGGCAGGTGGGCTACCTGGGGGAGAAGTACGACGAGTGGGTGCACCAGCCCGTGGATCGGCCCATCCGCCTCTTCCACTCGGATTTCCTCGAGTTCCTCTCCAAGACAGCATGGTGAGCTCTGCACTGTGCCCTGGCTAGTGCCTGCCCTGGGAGGGGGATGGCTCACCAGCCAGCAGGACGCCCTCTGACAGCTCCTCCTGCCCCATAGGTACGTGGTGTTCATGGTGTGGACGCCCGTGGTGCTCTATCTCAGCTGGGTCAGCTACACCTCCCTTGCTCAGGGCAACACCAGGCTCTTCTCCTCCTTCACCACAGGTACCAGCAGCAGCAGCAGTAAAGCCTTTGGGCTTCCACTGCTGACCCCACACTGGGCCATGGGGCAGGAATGGGTTGGTTGGACACCTGCATCCCTTCCTCACCCCTCATTCTGTACGTGCTCACCAAAGCCACATGCAAGAGCAGCAGCTCAGCACCTTTCCCTTGTGGCCACCAGCACCTCTCCCTTGTGGCCGCCAGCGTGTCCCCTGCATGAAGCCCCCTGTGCTTGCCCACCTCCATCCCCTTCTCTCCCCAGGAGATTTGATCCCCCAGGGATCAGCAGAGGCACAGAGCCCCCTGGCCTGCAGCCTGCTCCCTCCTGCCTCGTTCCCTCGGTGCCCACAGCGCTGCGGGTGCCGGGGCGGTTCCGATGCCGCTGCCGCCCACCCGGCCGGGCTGAATGCCGGGGAACAAACCCGGCTCTGAGCGCCGCCGGCTCCGCACAGAGCGCGGCTTGTTCGCCCCGAGCGCCTGCCCCTGAATCTCCCACTGTCTGCTCCCTGCTCCCCCGGGAACAACAACCGTGCCCGGGGCAAGCTGTCTTCTTTGTTGTCCATTTTTTTTTTTTCTTTTTTTGCTGGGCTCCCTATTTTTTTTTTGCAAGGTGCCACCCAGTGCCAGCTGTGCCCGGCTGTGGGGTGGGGAGCGCCGGCTGCACAGGCACTCCCTGCTCTTTGTGGCATCCAGCACCTTGCTGCCAAGTTTTGTGGGGATTTTTTTCCCTAAAATTAAGTGGGTTTTGGGGCAATCCAAATTTTGCTAGGAAGGACACAGGGCTGGCAGCCAGCCCTGAAAGAAGGAGGTGGCTGAAAAATGTTCTGCGGGGGAAAGTGCCCAACAAGTCTTTTGTTTTTCCCCCCAAAAAATAAACACCAACAGCACTGTTTTACTGTCATGAGTGCTGCCTGTGCAACTTAGGTCCTTCCTGCCTTGTTCTGGTGGGTGAAGCAGCTGTGTAATGGTGACACAGTCCCTAGAGTGCACATCCAAGCCCACGTTGGAATCTGGAATGCAGGGAGCTCCCCTCAGTCTTCCTGAGGCAGCAAGAAGCTGGCTGTTTCTGTAAATTAGTCGGAATCAAAGGAAAATGTGGTTTAGAGCAGAGCTTGGGCAGTTAGCTCCCTAGAGGAGCTCAGGGCAGGAGGTGGATGAGCGGTGGGAGGGAAGGAGAGCTGAGCATCACCCTGATGCCAGTGGGAGGATGGTGATGGATAAAAGCACCTGCACCTGCCCTGCTGACCACTGCATGTCTTGTTGTGTAGAGTACTCCATCCCTGTCCACAAATACTACTTCCCCTTCATCTTCCTCCTGGGAATGGTCCTGTGGTCCCTGCTAGAGTACCTCATCCACCGCTTTGTGTTCCACATGAAGCCACCTGCTAGCAATTACTATCTGATCACGCTGCATTTCCTGCTGCATGGGCAGCACCACAAGGTGAGTCGCAGCTCCCGCCCCCGCTGACACCGCCTGGCCCGTGGGAATGGTGGCCTTTGCCCCGCTGCAGCTGTCACTGTGTGCCCTTTGCCCACACAGAGCCTGTTGCTGCCTGCTCAGTGTGACTGGTGGCATCCCAAGTGACGCACTTGCCCAATACCAGCAAGGGCTGTAAAGCAGCTCTGGAGGAGCTGGAGTTAATTTTTCAAGATGTGTGGTTGGGCAAGGGGGAAAACCAAAAGAGCCATAGGCTCTCTCTAGCTTTGCTGGAGGAAATGTGGAGCTTGGGCACCTACCAGATAAAGCCATCCCCTGCCTGGGCACCTGGGCACGCATGGGGGCCTGCTCCCACCACCAGGTACAACCTGGGGAGGGATTTTGCTGTTGGCTTTTCCCAGATGGGTTTCCCTGATGCTTGTCAGGGATGTGCAAAGGGAGGAAGGCTGAGTGGGAGCTGCCTGTCCCACCATCCCTCTCTGCTTCCAGTCTCCCTTCGACAGCTCCCGCCTGGTGTTCCCTCCCGTGCCGGCCTCGTTGGTGATCGGCTTCTTCTACGGCGTGCTGCGGCTGCTGCTGCCCGAGGTGCTGGGGCTCTGCGTCTTCGTCGGGGGCCTCTGCGGCTACGTCATCTACGACATGATGCACTATTACCTCCACTATGGCTCCCCCAAAAAGGGCACCTACCTGTACGGCCTCAAGGCCTACCACGTCAAGCACCACTTTGAACACCAAAAATCAGGTAGTGCTGCGCTCCCCGTGCGTGCTGGCAGGGGAAGGGGATGTCCAAGATCCAGCCTAGCTGCGTGGGTGAAGCTGATTGCTCCAAAATATTTGGGATTCAGGATGAGGAAAGCCAAGCACTGTGCTGCTGGGGAAGCAGCATGTGAGGTGCTGTAGCCCAGGGAGAATATTTCCTGGCTCTCAGGGTGAGGATGAGGAGCCAGAGCAGGGGTGAAGGCAGCACCTGTCCCACTGGTGGGCATCAGTGCTGCCTGGAATGCCAAATCCCCATGGTGCTGGATGTGGGTGCCTATCCCTGCCCAGGGCAGCATCTCTTCCTGCTGGGAGGTGTTGACAGGTGGAGGGTGAGGCCCTGGGCTTCTCCAGATCCGCCCCACACTTTCCCTAGCCCAGTGCTTGCTCAACCTGCCCTTTGCCCGGTTTCCTAGGAGAAAACGCCCCATCCAGATAAGCTATCATCCATGGGGCTTGTTGGCATGACCCAGCCAGCTCCTGCTCCCTCTGCTCTTCCTCCTCGTCTTCACTTTGCCTTCCTCCCTCCCCAAAACGTGGCCACTCCTTCCTCACCAGTTAACACAGAGCCCTTGCAACACCTCGATGGTGGTGCCATGGGCTGAACTCTCTCCTGCCTGCCCACAGGTTTTGGCATCAGCACACGCTTCTGGGATTATCCTTTCCGGACACTCATCCCTGAGGAGACCTTCAAGAAGGAGGACTGACAGCCCCAGCCCAGAGCTCAGCTGCTGGCTCTGTGCCCCAGCACTGGGGCTGGTGTTCCTGCCCTGCCCCTGCCTGGGGCTGTGCCACAGCAGTGACTCCAAGTGGAGCATCCCTGTGGAGTGCTGTGGTCCAGCTGTGGCACTGGCAGGGGGATGGGGGGCTGAGGATGGTGAGGAAAGGGGAGGAAGAGGCTGTGGGGTTCCCTGGTGCACTCCTGCCCTACCTCGCTGCCCTCCCGCTCCAGGCTATGGATGCACGGGCAGATCTGCTGCCTGGAAGATGAAGTGCCTGATGCCACGCTCCCTCCCCTGCCCTGGCACCTTGCCAGAGCCCTGTCTCTCCCGGGCTGCCCTCTCCCCAGGGCACCCAACACGCTGCAGTTGCCTCTATTGCCTAATTCATGCCGAGGGGATTCCCTGTCCTAGGTCCTTCTCCCAGCCCATCTCAGCACAGGGTTTTCTTGGCCTGCAGCCCTTTTGGGGCAGGTCCCACAGCTCTGGATTGTGCCTTTTTCTAACCCATATCTCTCTGCCAGATTTATCAAGTTCATGGTTTTCATAGACATTGGCTACTTGAAACTCAAACTCTGATGAAAAGAATTACTATGAGATGCCTTTTTTGCTGATCCTGTGATTTTATTTTTTATTATTTTTTCCCTAATGTTTACTGCAGATATTTAAAGGTTTGAAATAAATTTATATGTAAAACTGTAGACACTACAATTGTAAATAAACTGTATATTTTGAAAAATAAAACTTTCTAAAAAGGGTCTGGGAAATGTATCCCCCAGGGCTGCTCACAATTTTGTTCTCCCACCCTATGTGTGTCCCTTTCCAGGTGCTGATGGCCCTTAGAGCCACCATTCCTGGCTCCCGTCAGTGAGGTAGGAGATTTGCAGGGGATATTCTCAGCAGAGCTGTGTGACGTTGGGGCTCTGGGTAAGCAGAAGCTGCCACTCACTTCTCTGAAGTTGGGCAATAGCGTCACGTGAACCCCAGAGCTTCCCAAAATTAACCCGGCCCTCTGACGAAGCCATCTACAAAACTTCCTGCAGTCCCAGCAGAGGTCAAGCCCAGCTTCCAGCCCTGGTGCCCACAGCCCAGCTCCTTTGGTGCTCCTGGGGCTTGGGGAGAGGAGCAGGGTCTGGAGGGTGTCACTACACATGTAGGAGGTTCAACAGGGCACAGAGCCCTTGCTGTGGGTGTTCCAGTGCCCTGGGCAAACCTTCCCACAGCTGCCAGCTCAGCAGAACAGGTTGTGATGCTCAAAATAGCAGAAGCATCAACACAGGCAGGCACAACTTCCCCATCCCCTTTTTCCCACTGCGCTTCCTGTGGGCAATTCCTTCTTCCACCAGGCAAAACCCATCACAAGGGTGTTCAGCCCTCGGGAATACCCCGGCAGCTTTCTGGGAAGCGGGAGCTGTGCTGGCGTGGGAAGGTGCCTTGCACAACGTCCCTTCCGCTGTGACACCCTTTAAAGCCGCGCTCGGCCCGCCGTGCCCCTCCAGCCTGCGCAGGCAGCGAGGTCAGGAGGCACGGGCAGGTCACCGACCTTCCCTTCTCCTGGTGAGCAGAGGAGATCCTGCCCTGGGGCCTGCTGGAGAGAGCCTGAAGAGGAGGGAGAGCGGCTGCCGCTGGATTCTGGGTGCGTTTCCATCTCCTTTCCAGCCAGGAGAACCTGACACCCCTCTCTTGGCGTTGGCTGGGTCAGAGAGGCTGCTGCTAATTTCCTTTCAACAGGGGTGGTTTTCTGTCCTCGCAGGACAGGCAGCAAGGACAGAGAACTGGGGAGCAGTTTTCTGTTGGGGAGCAGGCACCTTCCTTGAGGGGATGCTGAGCATACAGAAAGAGCTTGATTTAAAATCTTAAGTGGGCAGGACAGAGCTATGGGGAGAAGCTGGGGATGCTGGGGCTGTGAAGATGTACAAACCTTTATTAGATGGATGACCACAGAGAGAGACATTGGGTAGAAATGAAAATAGATCTTTACAGCCAAAGATACGGGTTCTGGGGGCAGGAACCCAGGGTGATGCGGGGCTGGAGCCAGGAATGCTGCCCAGGGGATGCTCCCTGGGTCACTGATGTCCCTGCTCCTCTGGGTGGAAGCTCTCTGGGATTTAGCTCAGACATTTAATTAATTAATTAATTAAATGTGACGGTGTTCACAGGGGTTCTTGGATTGGGGAAGAGATGAGGATCTGACTCCATGTTTCAGAAAGCTTGATTTATTATTTTATAATATATATTACATTAAACTGTACTAAAAGCATAGAAGAAAAGGTTTCGTCAGAAGGCTGGCTAAGAATAGAATAGGAAAGAATGATAACAAAAGCTTCTGTCTCCGACAGAGTCCGAGCCAGCTGACTGTGATTGGCCGTTAATTAGAAACAACTCTATGAGACCAATCACAGATGCACCTGTTGCATTCCACAGCAGCAGATAACTATTGTTTACATTTTGTTCCTGAGGCCTCTCGGCTTCTCAGGAGGAAAAATCCTAAGGAAAGGATTTTCCATAAAAGATGTCTGCGACAATTAAATTTAATTCATTGTACATTAAATTAATGTATGTAAATCAAGCCAAAACATCTCTTGCTACTGCAGAGAAAGATGCGCCACTGCCGCTGTTACCGATGTCTCTGTGTGTGCCTGCTCCAGTCTGGACTGGCAGCTGCAGTGGGAGGCAAAGCAGGGAAAGCAAAGCAGCAAAGCAGCTGGGGATGAGAGAGGCTGTGGGAGGCTGTGTGCCATGTCAGGGTGTTGTTCCCTAGGGTGGAAGGTGTGGAAAAACTGCTTCTGCCTGATCTCTGAGCAACACCTGAGGCTTCCCTGCACCAGCCACTGCCATCCCCCGTGGCCGAGCCCTTTGCTGCAAGCATGGACATCGTGGAGAGGGTGTTCTCTGTGGCCCAGGCCATCCATGCCCAGTTCGAGCAGGTGAAGTGCTGCAAGCACCAGTGCCAGCGCCTCGTGGAGCGCATCCAGATCCTGCTGGAGCCCGTGAGGATCCTCAGGGCTCAGCCACGACAGCACATCTCCCACCACGAAGAGGAACTGATGAAAAAGCTGCTCCAGGCACTGGAGGAAGCCCAGAAACTGGTGATGAAATACAGCCAGACCAGCTGGATCCAGAAGTTCCTGCGAGCCCGAAGCACTGGCGAGGAGTTTGTCTGGGTGAACGAAAGCCTGGAGGATATTGCCCAGGGGCTCTCCCTCCTGCTGCAGGCAGAGCAGAAACAGGCTTTCCTGGAAGCCTTCCAGTCAAAGACGTGTCGCAGGCAGGATGCTGAGGACCTGAGGGATGACAGAGCTTTCTTGGACCAGGTGATTGCAAGTGAGTGCATTTAGCAAACCCTCCTACCCTGTGACTGGTGGTTGCCCCTCTCTCCAGCTGTTACCAAGCTCTGGCCTGATGGCCATGAAGAGCCAAAGGGACATTTAAATCATGAAAGAAACAAACCACACAATCATGCTTGTTCATCCAGTGGCCCAATCTCTGCTTGTTTCTCTCCCTAGGTACTGAGGAGCCCAAAGATGCTCTTGAGGAGATCTACATCGACAGGGAGTGCATGGAGAGCAAAATGGACTGGATGAAAAGTGAGCTGAACAAAGTCATTCGTGAGATGGAGCGTAAGTCAATGCCACACCACCTCACCCTGTGCACTGTGTCCTTTCCCCCCAAGCCCTGCCTAACGTGCCCTTGTTCCCTTCTGGCACATGGTGGGAGCAGGCTTGAAGAAGGTCAATGTGGGTAAAAGAGAAGACATCACTGAGATCAAGCGGGACCAGCTCACCTTCCACAGGCACCTGCAGGACACAGAGAGCTACGACCTCTACGAGGGCGAGTACCTCAAGTACCCTGTTGCCATCAAAACCTTCAAGAGGCCACTGACCACTGACCCAGTGTGAGTTGTCCTGGCTGGGAACGAGTGTGGCCCCAGGAGGGTGGCACAGTCTGTGCCATGCCTTGTTCCAGGGATCTCACCACGCTGTCCATCTCCACAGCAAGGTGAGAGACATCTTTGAGAAGGAGATTCAGACCCTGAAGAAGTTTGAGTCTCCAAACATCCTTCGCATGTACGGGATCTGCATTGAGGAGAACGGTAGGGGCATCACACTAATGTCATCCTTTTCCTCCCTGCCGTGCCCAGTGCTGGCTGGTGGCACGTGCCTTGCTGTGATGGCCTCCCAGGAGGTGGCACAAGGCAGGATGGTTTTGCCTTGCAGATGGGAGCCCCTGCTTCTCCATCGTCATGGAGTACTGTAAGCACGGGACGCTGCGGGACGTGCTCAACAAGCAGCAGAACCTTTCCTGGGACATCCGCATTCGGATGGCCCTGGGGGCTGCCAGAGGCCTTTACAGGTGAGCACCTGTGTAACCAGTGAGTAACTTCACCTGATCACCCAAAAGCTGAGGGCAGCTCCCTGGTATCTCAGAGTAAGCCGTGGTTTCCTGTTAGACACTGGTTCCCAGTGACACCACCTTGGCACCCTGGCATGGGAGGCTGCTGTAGGGGTAGGTGGTGGATTTGGGTGCAGTAGCTCCCATCTACCCTGGGCACTGTCCCCCACCTCTGGCTTCAAGCCTGCAAAGGCCTGGAAGGGGGAAATTCCCTTGCTCAGATCCACAGGGCAGATTTGGAAGTGCCCTGCAGCATGGCAGATCTCCTTACAGGTCCTGCTCATCCACAAGGCTTGTACTGTGCCCACAGCAGCTCAGGGTTGATCCACCAAGACAGGCAGAGAGCTGCTGGCTTCTCTGATTGCATGTCAGTCATTCCCTCCATGGCTGGAGAGAGCACCAAGGTGGGGATGGGTCAGTCCTTCATCATCATCATCCTCCTCATGTGCTGTCCTTTGTCCCTTCCATCTGCAGGTTGCACCAGACAGGGGAGAAGTCCCGACTCCACGGCTGCATCTGCAGCAGCAAGTTCCTGGTGGCTGGGGATTACTGTGTGAAGGTAAGCACCACACCTGGAGATGCTTTTGGGAGTTTTAAACGGTTTTGTGGATGTCTCCCTCCACCAGCACCGAAGGGAATTGTGATGGTCCAGGATAAAATGGGGTAGTGGCATCTCCCCTATGACTTTAGGCACTTAAACCTCCCTATCATGGTCTTACCATCAGCAAAGTGAGTGTTCCTAAAGCATCCAGCCTGGGATGAGCTGAAGCTGGGGTGAAGCTGCCCTCACCTCTGGTTTTGCTTGCAGGAAGAGACCTGTGCTGGGCAGCACACACGGCTGCACTCCAGCCTTTGCTGCCCAGGGCATCTCTCTCTGTTTTCTCCATCTTGGGGCAGTCTCCAGCTGCACCACAGGTTTCTACTTCTCCTTTTCTCTCTCTCATTCCCTCAATCAGCTGTCAGGATTTGAGCTGTGTGAAACAGAATCATCCATCAAGAGGAAAGCCAAGAAGGACTGGAAACAAGTCTCTATGCTGGCCTACATCGCTCCAGAGAACCTGAAAGACATCAACTACCCTTACAAGAGTCCCTGTGAAATATACAGGTGTGTCTGTCCCTCCCAGGAGATGCCTGTGAGCAGGCAGGTGTCTGGCAGAGAGGCTGCTGAGCTATGGAAGGAGGCCAGGTTTATTCAGACACACCAGCAGATGCTTCCAGTTGGCACAACCCAGCAGTCCTCTCCACCAGAAGGGAGGAATACATGGTGGAATGAATACTGAGACTCTTGCTTGTCTCCTTCCAGCTTTGGGATCGTTCTGGCAGAGATTGCAACCTCCAAAATCCCGTTTGAAGGTGAGACAGAAGTATCTGTATTTCCCTGCATGAAAGCCTCACGGCACAGTGTGGTTCCTGCCTGGCACTGGGTGCTCCCTGCTCCTTCCCTGCTCCTTCCCTGAGCATCCCTGCCAGGTGCCAGCTCCTGGTGTGCCTGACAGCTTCTTCTGAAACTCCAATATAGTAAAGTATTGTAGTAAAGCAACCTGCCTAAACCACAAACATGCAAATAATTTTTGTTTCTATTGGACGATCGTGGGCAGTTAAGCATAAACACATCTTGCTCTAGTGAAGCCCAACAGTGCCACACCAAATGCAGTGGGATTCATTGCAGATGGAGTTTGGGTCACCTCCCTGCTGGCTTCTCCCTGCCTGGGCATGGCAGTGTGCTGGGTCCCCTCCCCAGCACCCTCCTGTGGCAGCAGAGCTCCATCCCGACGCTCCTGTCTGCACTTCTTGTCTAGGCTGCACTCCGGGGGAGATTGTGGAGAAAATCTGCAATCACCAGTACTGGGACCCCCTTGGGGAAGATTGTCCTGAAGATCTGAGGAAAATCATTGAGCAGTGCCAGGCCTTTGACCCTTCCCAGCGCCCTTCTGCCGAGGGTGAGTGTCCCATACACCTGTTGCACAGGCCTTTGCATCCTTCATCAGCTGCTTCAGCAGGCTGTTTGCCCCTCATTTCCCAAAGAATTTGCCTGGCTTTGTGTTTTGGGATCCTACCTTGATCTTCTTTTTTATGCCAACAAGTCCCCCAGTTCCAGACCTCACACATTGACATTTATTTACCCATGCCATGACAATAATCTCCAGGATGTTTGTTTATTTGGTGTCACATAAAAGGAGCTTTTTCTATCAGACAAGCAGGGGCAGGAAGCAGGGGTCTGGGAGTTAATCCCTACTCAGGTCCTGCAGATCCCATAAGCTGGAGGAGCAGCCACAACATTGCAAGAACATTTCCTGCCTTGGGCTTTAGCAGTAAATTGCAGTCTTAGGCATTGCTCAATTGCAGGGAAGTTTCACTGTCTCTGAAGCTGGGTTGTGTCTGATCAGACAAGTAACTGGTCTCCAGCAGGAGATACAACAGCAACATCAGGAAATTACAGAGGAATATTTCTGGTGTGTTTGAAGTCACAGAGATTATATCCTTCCCTTGGTTCATCTGTCTAAGGGGAGAAAACTTCCTTCAATTTCATCCATTCCATCCTACAGGACCAGATCCATACAAGAGATGTGGGAAATATGCCCAAGAAACCACTGAGCATCACATCTGTGTGCTTCCATTTCCCACCAGCACCTCCCTGGCACAGAAAGAGAAGAGAAAATCCCAAAATATCATTAGAGATGTTGACAAAGTCACATTGAGGAAACAGGATGGCTTTATTACCCTAATATGACCCTAATCCAACACCTACCACTGTGTGGTGCTGGGCTGGAGGGACAGTTTATTGCAGCTGTTCACAAGGGTGTTTCCACAGACACAGCTACTTGTCCTTGGGCTGGGCTGTCTGCTCAGGCTGTCCCTGCTCACCCTTTGTGCTGGCCCCAGCAGAGGCTGACTCATGTCCCAGCCACCACCAGTGAGGGAAAGCCATCTTCCCATCTGTTAAAAAAACCCAAACAAGCCCACCACAAATGTTAGTTAATGCCATGCTTGTGTTTTGCAGAGATTGTGGACTCGCTGGCCGACCTGGAGAAAAGCAGAAACCAAGGAAGTTAACTGTGGGAAAGGGGCTGGGTGACCAGGGCAGCAAGCCCAGGGTGCCACTGGCCCCTCTTCCCCCTCACAGAGACTGGTGGCTCCTGTTTGTGTGTGTGACACAGACACGGGGCTCCTGTGTGAGTTTGTGTGTGTGACACAGACACGGGGCTCCTGTGTGAGTTTGTGTGTGTGTGACACAGACATGGGGCTCCTGTTTGTTTGTGTGTGTGACACAGACACAGGGCTCCTGTTTGTTTGTGTGTGTGACACAGACACAGGGCTCCTGTTTGTTTGTGTGTGTGACACAGACACGGGGCTCCTGTTTGTTTGTGTGTGTGACACAGACACGGGGCTCCTGTGTGAGTTTGTGTGTGTGACACAGACACGGGGCTCCTGTGTGAGTTTGTGTGTGTGACACAGACACGGGGCTCCTGTTTGTGTGTGTGTGACACAGACACGGGGCTCCTGTTTGTGTGTGTGTGACACAGACATGGGGCTCCTGTTTGTTTGTGTGTGTGACACAGACACGGGGCTCCTGTTTGTTTGGGTGTGTGACACAGACACGGGGCTCCTGTTTGTTTGGGTGTGTGACACAGACACGGGGCTCCTGTGTGTGTTTGTGTGTGTGACACAGACGCAGGGCTCCTGTTTGTTTGTGTGTGTGACACAGACACGAGGCTCCTGTGTGTGTTTGTGTGTGTGACACAGACACAGGGCTCCTGTTTGTGTGTGTGTGTGACACAGACACGGGGCTCCTGTGTGAGTTTGGGTGTGTGACACAGACACGTGGCTCCTGTTTGTGTGTGTGTGTGACAAACACAAGGGGCCATGCCTGGGGAGAGAGGTGACTTGAAGAGAAGCTGCCAAGAAGCCAAGGGGGAGCAGAGGGATGGAACAACCGAGGGATGGAACTCAGCTTCTTTTACGAGGAAAGACTGAGGGAATTGAGCCTGCTCAGCCTCGGGAAGAGACGACTAAGAGGGGACCCCACCAGCGCCTGTCCCTGTTTGGAGAGACTTCAGAGGATGGACCGGGCTCTGCTGGGTGGAGCCCAGCCACAGGACAAGAGCCAAGGGGCAGAACATTATACATTGGAAGTTCCACTCGGATATGAGGAAGAATTTCTTTACTGCTGGGTGTTCATACACTGGAACATTGCCCAGGGCAGGTGTGGAGTTTCCCTCACTGGCGATACTCCAGAAACATCTGGCTGCAATGCTGTGAAACTGCTCTGGGACAATCCTGCTCGAGCAGGGAGCTGGGAGCACAGGACTCACCGTGCTCCCTTCAACCTGACCCATCCCGCCATTCTCCCCGCCCCTGACCACGGGGCGCCGGGGCCCTGGACTCCCTCCGGTTCCCCCCAAATCCTTTCCGGTTCCGCTCGGCTCACCTCGGGGTTCTCCCTGGTTTTCCCCGCCTACCCCACAGCTTCCCCCCGTTCTCCCCGGTCCTCCCGGGCTCACCCCGGGCCCGCCCCGCCGCCGTGGCAAAGCCCCGCCCACCTGCCCCGGTTTGAATGAACTCGTGTTCCCGCTCTTTTCGTCACGCGGCGTCTCCGCCAATGAAAACTCGCTCCCCTGCTTTTGCCCCGCCCCCTCTGCCGTCAGAGGTCTCGTTGCCCAATCAGCCGGCCTTCATTGCGGCGCTTTGACCAATCAGAGCACGCCGTACCGCCCTGCCTCTCGCTCTTCACTCCCAGTTCCGTTGAACAGACGGACAGAGCGATTGGCCAATGAGAAAGCGGAAAAGGCTCCGACTCGCCCAATGGCGGCAGGGGCGGGGGTGGCAGCCAACCAATAGGGCGACGGGGGCGGGGCGGCGCGGCGCTCGAGCGGGCGGCTGGGCCCGGCGGAGGTGAGTGGGGGGCGGCGGGGCCGGGCGGGCGGTTCTGGGCTGGGATCGGGCCGGGATCCCAGCACAGCTCCATCCCCCGGGGCCCGGCCGAGTTCCCCAGCATGGCTCGTTTTCCCCGAGCGCTCGGGCTGCCGGAGCGGGGGGATATCCCTCTCCCGTACCCTTTTTGTGACGGGCTCGTCTTTAAAATCCGCGAGCTCTGTGAAAGGGACAGCGGAGAATGCCCGCCCGTGGAGCGGGTGCTCCGTTCGGGCCGTGTTTTGTTTTGTTTTCGTCAATTTGGTGTTCAAGCAGTGTGGCGGGAGCCTGCGGAGCGGGGCCGGTGCCCTCCGCCAGGGGAAGCGGCTGCCTCAGCCCTCAGGGTGGGGGCCTGGGGCTGCGGCCGGGCTCGGGGCTGGGCAGCGCCCGGGGCTCCTCGCTGGGGCACTGGGGCACAGGCAGGCCCCTTGTGGGGACCCTCCCTTCCCGGGGCTGCCTGGCTGCAGGAAGGCCTGACTGGATAATCCTTTGGGCCAGATTCCAAGATTTAGCCGTGAAAATGCCAATATTAACGTTTTTATAAATCTCACAGGCTATGTTGGCAATGGAACATTGTTGCCTGGGGATGTTGTGGATGTCCCAACCCTGGAAGTGCTCCAGGCCAGGCTGGATAAGGCTGGTGGTGGGAGGTGTCCCTGCCCTTGGCAGGGCTGCCTGAGACTGTATCTTTAACCCCTTAACATCATGATTCCATGTGGTGAAAATAAAGGGTTTATTATGGTTTTGGGTGCAATTCTATCATGAACATGGTACTTGATTGTTGAATTTTGCTGTATCTTGGCCACGCAGCTGTACTGGTGGGAAGTGGTGACATCTATTTTGGCCTAGCTTAGGCTGAATTGATAATCAGGATAAGAATGATGAAATTCATAAGATAGAAGTTCTTAAGATACCCCAAAAAATAATTGAGTCTTAGTACAACCTCTTTGATTCATTCTTGTATACATTTTCTAGCTACTTTTTGTACACAACTAGCATTTGTTCTCTTTATGCAGCCCTAGCAGGGTAAGTTTTACCAGCTTGGTAAAACTGGTGTTTGTGCTTTGGGCTTCTGAATAGTGCTAAAGTCTGCAATTCCCAAGGCTTTTCAAGTTTATGATTGCTTAAGTACTTTTTGGAGAATGCGAATGATTTCCAGCAGCTTGCAGAATTTAATTTACACACCTCTTCCAATAAAGGACTTTTGAGTTTTTGATGAATCTGTTCATTCAATTAATGAGACAATCTTGAACTTTTTTGTGTTGTAAGAGCAGTGTGACCAAAGTGCTCTTAATTTGGTGGCTGATTGCAGCATGAGAATTAATAATGCACAAAATGCACTCTGTTTTTCTTCAAACCCTAAGGTAGTACTCCTGTTCTGGAGGTAACCTGAAATCCATATGCGAAAGATGTAGAAGGGCAACCACCCTTGGTATATTTGCAGTTTTACTGCAGATTTCATGTTTATCCAGCCTTGGGCTGAATTTGGATCCACAAATGCTGATGCTGCAGATAACTTGCTACCAGTAATGTCTCAGTCATGTGCTCTGCCCTTTCTGGTTTTGCCTGGTGTTGATAAATACCTGAAGGGCTGTTCAGTAACTGTGGGTAAGGGTCACATGCTCTGTTACAATAAGGCAATTTTTTCTGGAGAAACTTGGATGTCAGTCGAGAGAGCAGTGCAGCAAAGGACTGTGTCATAGAGCTTGTTCCTGGCTGTGTCTGTGGGTGCTGCTCACCTGGGAGAGTCTCAGATGTTTCCAACTGTTCTTCAAGATCCACGTGAATTTACTTGGCAAGTAAATGATGGCAGCAAGAAAACATTAACTTTACATACTCATCCAAGTGCTTATTTAGGTTGATTTTGCAACGTGCCTTTGGTGCTAGCTGCTGTCGAGCCAAAGACTTTGAGCCCAGGACTCTGGGAGGGTGCTCCCAGCTCACATATGAGTATTGACTTGTGATTTAGCTCTGCTGCAAAGGACAAATTTTCTCTCGACTCTGAATTCTAAAAGCATTTTTAGTCACTGAGTGCTGTACCTGGTTCTTGCTACCATCAGGCTACAAGTAGAGTACACTTGTAAGTAAATACGAGTTTTGTTCAACTCCTTGCAGAAATGGCTCAAGAAGAGATGGAGGTTGATCTCCACCCAGTGGCTGGTTACTCGGTGGGGACCCTGCCGACGCTTGCCCCGGAGCCCTCTGGCCACCCAGCGCTCTCCTCCCACATCGCTGTGCTCGGGGAGGGAGGAGGCAGCGCCGCAGCTCTCCCTGCCGCCGGTGCTGTTGTCTCAGCCGGTTCTGGTGCGGGGGAAGCAGCTGCAGAGCCGGAGCTGCAGACGGGCCCTGCCCTGGCCCCCGGTGGGCAGCAGAGGCTGCAGGGGCCCTTGGAGCAGCCCCAGCCCCTGCCTGTGCCGCCGCTCACACAGCGCCCCCCGGCCAGGAGAGCTCGCAGGCAGCAGAGACTCGGCGGCTCCCAGAGGACAATCGGTGCCAGGTAAGGCAGAAGTGAAATCGGGTCTGAGCTGCCCAGCATCAGTTCAAAACTTCCTTGCTTCTTCTCTTACAGAGCCCAGCCCAGGTGTGTGGCTAGGGCCAAAGCCAGGGTACCTTACCTTTTAAATTCAGTAATAGCACAGCGACTTTTGGTCTCTTCTGGCGGGTTCTTTGCCCTTGCTAAGTGAATCCTCCTGTTTCATATGTTGGCAGGGGTGATCTTGGCTTCTGAGCCCTTCTACATTTTGAATTTTGCTTGCAGAGCTTGTGCTGCTGCTGTTCCCTCTGCACAGCCAGACTCCTGTCTGTGATTCCTGCAGCAGTACTGATTCTCAGCAGTTCCAGCCAGCATTTAGCTCAGTGGAGCTTGTGCTCTGGTTTGCATTTCAGCTTTGATTTGGGCTCTGCCTGATTACATTTGCTGGTGATGGTTGCTGCAGAAACTTTCACAAACACACAAACTGATATTTTTCTGTAGGGCTTTTTTGGTGTATTTTATTTTTTTAATACCATTTCGATGGGATCAAAGGGGGATGAGTGGGGATGCTCTGCAGCCAGAAAGAAATCCAAATTTATTTTTTGTTTTTCTCTCATCATTCTATCTTTTGTACATGTCAAGGGTGAAATTATAATTAACTGAAGCATTGCTTTTAAATTCAGCAAGACCAAAAGCTCCTCTCCTCCTAGTTGGTTAAACACAACTATATTGTTTGCCCTCAGATTGCCCGTGAAGGTCACTGTAGTTGTGAGGGCTGGAAGGCAACCTGAGAAACTCCTTTGAATCTGAAGGATAATTGAGATGATAGCTGAGCTGATGAGGGGAGAGGGGAGGATGTTTCTGTCTAGGGGTGAAGTTGCAGTAGAAAAGCAGAGGGAAAGTAGAAAGACTAAGCAGAAAGTAGTCAGTGGAATGAGGCTCTGATCCAAGTTGCATTTCCCAGTACCAGTTCCTCCAGGAACCAGGGCTGAGTTAGGGTTGGAGAGACAGATTAGGAGTTTCCTTAGGCTTATTAGTGAATGATACTCTCTCTGTTTTTCTCCTCTCCAACCCCACCATCCCATTCTCCCCCAAAAGAAGGCAATATCATTTTTGTAATGAGAAGATTTTCTTTGAACTGAGCAATATGGATTGTTGCTGATCCTGCTGACTGTTCCCAATGTGGTCTATCCTATGTGATTGCCCCCCTACCAGAGAAGGCCTGATTTGATAACAGTGACACCTTCCTGCTGCAGTCAAAGCCTGGGAACTTTCCTGCAAACATTCATGGGGAAACTTGGTGAGCCTTTATCTTGCCTGAAATGACTGTGGCTTTTGTTTCTTGATTTCTGGACTCAGGGCAGCATTGGACCATTACTTTCAACTCAGTAGGACCCAAGAGCCACCTGCAGGAGCAGTTCCACACCCCGAGTTCCCCCGAATTGTGAGAGACACCCAGGCACAGCACCCAGCCGAGACAATAGAAGTGAGTGACTCTGACAGCAGCACTTCTGAGGAGGAGGAAGAGGAGGAAGCAGTGGAGGAGGCAGCAGCACCACTGTTAACATCAGCCCAAGAGACTCCTCCAGCAGCGAGCTCAGGAGGTTTGTGCTGTATTGGAGCTGCGTAGAGCCTGATTGCAGACACTTCTCTTGCTGTTTGAAAACTCAGCAGGGAAATCCTCTCGAGCCTCTCAACAGACGGTGCTCAGAGATTTTGTGCCCACAGCTGACAGGAGCAGGCTGCTGCCACACGGCTTCCTGGCAAGCAGCTCCTGAGAGCAGCAGCAGCAGCAATGGGTGATTGCTACCATAGTGTTAAATACACTCTTTTTGTGTTTGCAGACTGCTATTTATTCTGAAAGTTTCCAGGATTATTTGTAACTTAAATTTAGAGGTTATTGCTTGCCGTGCTTCCACTCCCCATGTATTATTAAGGAGTGCTATTGAAGACATCATGTCAGAGCTTGGACATGAGCAAGATGATGGTCGTTTCAGAGAAGGATCTGATTCAGTATTTTTTAATTATCTGACATTTCAGTGTGCTTCAGTTGATTTTTCATTCCTGTGTGACATTTAGCTGAGGAGATGGAGGTGCTTTTTGGTTTTTCTTTCCTCGTTTCTTTCTGTCTCACAATTTATTATCTAAACTCGTGTTCACAGGCTGACACACACTTCAGTGACATTTTTTGTGATTAACATTCACAGTTTATGTAAGAGTGACAAATAGTTAACTTGCTAGTCAAGGTTATTGATGCCCAGAGAATACAAGAACAAGAATATCTTTTTACTTCAGTCTCTAAGGAATGTCCTTATGATTGACTCTCTGCCCTCAGTTTTGGTTTTGATTGGCCAGCCCACCTCATTACCTTTTTTTTAAAGGGTACATCTGTGAGGTTCCTTTTGAACAGATCCATTCTGCTTGCTCTGGGCTAGTTTTACACTAGACAGGAGCTCAAGCTGTTGAGTGCTGTATATTGTTGTGTGAACATATGCTCTGTGCTGGATTTTCTGGAATTCCCTTTTGCTTATATAAGCCAGTGGCTCCTCTTACAGCCCAGAATCACAGGGGCTGAAAACTTTATTGACATTAGCCAGGGTTAGGTGATACTTCCACTGGATGGAGAATATGTGCCTTGATTACTAAAAGTGATTAATAACTCGTGTTTGTCAGGAGCTAGAGGGGAGGCAGTGATTTTTGCTCCTTTTTTACTGTGCTAGTGGTGGTGATCTCCACACAGCAATTCAGTGTGGCCATGCCTCAACAGATGGGCTGACAGAGGCTCACCACAAAAACATGGGGAGAATAGCAGCAGAATTGGTAGTTCAGACAATTACCAGCTGGAAAAGTGCTGAAGTCAGAGTGGATGGACAGGCAGCATACGGGAAATGCTTTCTTGGCACATGAAATATGCATGCTTAGATCCCTTGGCAAAGCAGCTTCTGATATTGGTGTCTGTCTTTCTCAGGGCATAATGATGCAGGAATATAATCTTACATCAGCCTAATTATAGACCAGGTCTGTTTGTTTTGTGCAGGTCAGAAAATTCTGATAACAATTGCTGTCCTTAACAGACCTCTCCTTTTTCACTGAAATTCTGTTGCTTTTCATAAAAGAAAACATAAATTTTTTTTCAGCACTGCTGTTCATATATAGAAGGCCTTACACACAGAATGTGTCCAGGGCACTGATCTGAAGCTTTATAAGTAACCTGTGCTGTGTCACTACTTAACTTTGATTTCAGATCAAAGCAGGAAAAGTCCTTTTCATCCCCTTACGAATCAGGTTATTTAAGCAATGCTTTCTTTAGTTTCCAGTCAGGTCCAAGCAGAGCCACCTCAAGCTTTGTCTCAAGCTTCTGCAGTACATGAAAGTCATGAAGATGAACCTGAAGTCCAGCAAAAGCAAGTAAGGTGAACTAAATGCTTTTGGAAACAGATTATATGTGATGAATGCTGCATTTTCTGAAACAGTTGTGTTGTATTTTTAATCCTAGACAACTCCACTAAAGAAACTGGAGGCATCAGTTCCTGTTGCCCCTCTGGATGAGGAGGAAGGAGATACCTGTGCCATCTGCTTTGAGCAGTGGACCAATGCTGGGGAGCACCGTCTGTCTGCGCTGCGCTGTGGGCACCTCTTTGGCTACACCTGCATTGAGAGGTGGCTCAAGGGACAGGCAGGGAAGTGCCCTCAGGTAAAATGGCTGTTATGTGCACTGGAAAGCACTTAAAGCACTTAATATGTGTGCCTAACTTGTGCCTCAGATGTGGTCACTGTGAGTGTCACAGCTGGTTGCTGCATGAAGCTGCTGTCAGAAGTAACAAACCCCATCATTATTTTGATGTTATTAGGACAGTAACAACTAGCAGTACTTTAAAGGATGGGTTATGACTTGGATCTTCTCCCTGAAGTAGAGCATTTGTGAGTAGCAGATGTAAAGGTTTGAGAGTTCAAGTGCTAAACTTGGAAATGGTTTCAGAATGGCCCAGTCTGATCCTGAAGAGAACCACCTGGAGTGGAAATGGCAGATGGATTCCTTGACACAATTAACTAAGCATAATGGCTGTGTTATTGGACAGGAAATGTGTCTGAGAACTGTTTTGGAACCACACGATGGTTAGGGTTGGAAAGGACCCTGAAGATCATCTAATTCAGTTTTCAGTTGATTAATCTTCTGTTTTGAGCTGCGTCTGCTTTTGCAGCCTTTAAGAGGACCAGGTTGTTGAGGAAGCTGGCAGAGAGCAAACTGAGAACCAGGTTACATCTTCCAATGTCCCTTTGCAAGTGGTAAATCAGTTTTTGAAGGGTTTCTTTCCATGGTTAGTACTGATCTCCTTCGATGAGGTCTGCACTTCTATGTGATGTGTTTCCATTCCTTACTCCTTTTTTCCATGAAGGAATGTTGACAAAAAATAGGTCAATGAGTACCTTGTAAATAGGATTCAGTTCTGGCACTTTCTGAGTCAGTGGCTGGAAGCCCAGGGTTCCTTTGGCTTTGTCATTTTGAGAGTTTCTGTATTCTTGCTTGACTTTTCAGGATTCCCTCCTCTCAACAAGACACTTCCTGTTGACGTGTGCTGTGACTAAACCTAAAGAATCCCTGTTGCCATAGCAAAGGCCCAAAGTTGATTTTTCTTACCTCTGTCAATTCTGTGTAAGCTTTTCCTCCCCCAGTTCAGGCCCAGACAGAATTCTGAGAGACCTGCCTGGCATATTTACTCTTTGGAATTTTGTGACTGCTTTCTTCTCAAACACTAACATCTCAAGGGTTGTTTGCTCCCTCTTTTTCTTCCAATGATACAAAGACTAAAAAGTTCCTGGGGGAACTTGCTCTGGAGAGAACCTTGAAGCTAAATCATCTTTCCTTCATTTTCAGTCCCCCTCCTTTGCAACTGGGCATTCTCTGGTTGAATGGCCCAAAGTTGCTGTGCATGGTCTGTGTACTAAGTGGCTTGAGTGTGAGCTGCTGTGAAATTGCAGCATTCCTGATCCTGCCAGTGGCAGCTGCTAGCTGCCAGGAAAACTGTCTTGGCCATTTACTGCAGTTTTTACAAAGGGAGGGAAGTTTTCTACTCTGAGACACTTTCTTGTGATAACTTTGTGCTGCTAAGTAACAGACAGGTCTGCATTTGAGGCATACACAGAAATTTAATGTTTAGCTGAGGCTACTCCATATGAGTATTCACCTGCCTCTTTTCTTATCAACAAAGAATATTTGCAAAACAAACTTATTTTGCAAAATTATGAAGAATGATTGAGGAAATTATGAAGAAATAATGGTGTCTGCAAGTTCTAACTTGCTTTCTTTTTAAGGTGAATATAATGTACTAAATGATTGCAGCTAGATGCACGAAATTATTGAAATCTGACTCCCTGTGTGTCACTGAAGCCAGTGAGATGTCAATGTTTCATGCAACACTGGAACACTTCTATGGATTTGGGCCTGCAAAATGTGGTTAAAGGAATATAGCACAGAAATAAGAGTTGGGAATAAGCTCAAGGGTTCCTAAATTCTTGTCTGTTGGCCAAGCATCAAGTCCTGGTGTTTTCAGACCTGAGATTGGGCTGTATTTTGTTCTAGATCTTTTTGTTTTCACTTCTTTGTCTGATTTGGGATTTTTTGTCCCTGGAACTTACCTGACTGAGCTGCCTTGCTGGTGCATTAGCAGAATGCATTTAGGGGGAGGCAAGGAGATGCATTATTAAAGGTGCAGCAGGACATGCAACTTTAGAGCTTTGGTGTCTGCATGAGGGAGCACCTTGCAAACATACTCATGTTTGTGGCATTGTTTTCCAGGAGAAAGCTCCTCATTTCAGAGCTAAATAAAACCATACCTAGGGACTCAGGGATGCATAGTTTGGATGATTAAATTCCTGTAGATGACCTGAGCTGGTGTTTGATTTCAGTGCAACAAGAAGGCCAAGCGCTCCGACATCGTGGTGCTGTATGCGCGCACGCTGAAGGCGCTGGACACCAGCGAGCAGGAGCGCATGAGAAGGTACGGAGTCTGCACCTGAAGGTACCTGCACTGACAGCTGCCCTCTCCTGCTGCTCCATGCTGTCATTTCCTGCATGGTCTGAAGCGATTTGTGCATTCCCTTGGGGTTTTTCAGGAGTGTAGCTACCTTAAAGAGCCAAGGCCTTGCTGCGTTGCACGTCTTAATTTTCTTTTGGAACAGAATTCTTGAGTTTGCATTATGTGGCCCTGAAACAGCAAAAGCTGTCTTGTGCTATATCCTGAAATGTTATCATGGGAGGACATGCAAAGTTGATGCCAAAAAGCTGTATATTGCTAATTCATCATTAGATGGGAAAAGCAAGGCATGGTTAGGAATGCAGGGGGAGTGAATAGCTGACCTTTTCTGCCACCTTTTCTGTATGCATTAAACAGAGTAATACCTCATATGAATCACTTTCCATCTTGCTTTGTCAAACTCTTCATGTAGCTTTACTAGCAAAAGGTCAGCAAGCATTACTATGACTCCCACTTCCCTTTCCAACTTAAATGTAGACTTTGTATTGAAAAAGGGAAAAGCAGGTATGAAAATGGGGACTCGTTTCTTTTCAGTAAGATGCTGTCACAGATACTATTCTGAAATGAAAATGCTGCAGATACCTGAGTTCTTCTAAGTCTTGTGTTGAATAGAATTTAATTGGGGTTTCTTCACTTGTCTATAACTATGCCACTGTTCTTTCAAGGCAGTCTTTCAACAGAAGCCTCACTATCCTGGTAATTACAGATCAGAAATGACTGAGGAGTAACAGTCAGGAAGGGAAGAATCTCTCTTCTCTCCAGATTCCCACACCCTGATGGTGTTTGAAGTGTAACTTTAGAAGGGTGATGCTTCTTTCACTGCATTAACACAGAAAAATAAATGATATATATTATTTTTTTCAAAAGCAGGGAAGACAGTTGGGTGTGTAAATCTTGTTATCTCTCATGAAGGGGAAGTTGCCTTACTTCTATTTGTGTCTCAGAACCTCACTGCAGCCATTCCCCACATGCCTTGCCCCTTCTCTGCCTCCTGTTTTTGTTGTAAGGCAGGGAGCAGTGACTGTCAGTGGGTCCATGGAGCTGCTGGCAGTGGCTGCCTTCTGGCACACAGCCAGAGTGGAGCAGAGATGTGTGTGTGCATGCATTAGTCTTGTTTGCACATAATCTTAAATTAGCTATAGGATCATGGGGTTTGTTTGTCACATTCAAAAAACCCACCAGCCTTCAGGCTTTGGGTACTTACATAAAGAATGTGTTTGTGATTGTTAAATAGGCATTTCACCTGTTTCTTCTGCAGGGAAAAAAATCATATGAAAAAGCTGTAAGGAAATGACAGCATTCTGTGCTTTGGAACCTCTAAGGAAATGACAGAATTCTGTGCTTTGGAACATTCAAGGCTAGGTCTGTGCATTTGCAAAATACTTAGGCAAGCTAGAGCTCCCTGCACATGAATGACAGAAATAACTGGAATATTGCAGCTTTTGACGTACAGAATGCAGTGGGCAACATGGACCAAGTGTACAGCTAATTTTAAGGAGTGTTGGTGTGTCTTTCCCCACTTTAGCTATTCCTTCATGTAAGCCTGTATGAAAGAGAAATAAATTCAAGTAACCTAACCAAAATGCTGCTGCTAAATGGTGTGAATGCACTTTTGGGCTCAGGATGAGGTAGTAAGTGAGTCTTCTTTATGGGCATTCACAGAGAATTTATCTGTATCATTTTGTCTGGTACAGATATATTTTCCTAAAATACAAGATTAGCTACTGATAGTAGAGACAAGCTTGAAGATCTTGTTGTTATATAGTTATGCTGTGATGTGCTATGATACTGACACAGTGTATTACATGGACATAATGGTATAGGATTTGCTTAAGTGTTTCTGTAGGGGAAAGAAAATTGATTTCTCTTTCATTCTCCTCTGGTAAATTAGTGCTTTTGGAGAGGATGAGGAGAAAGGCTGTTGGAACAATACTTGGAGTGAGTCATTCAGAACAATTGCATAACTGAATATCTCAAGGAGAATGTGTTGGGTTAGTGCAGTACCAGGTTTTCTGTGACTGTGGATTTGCCTGAACAGGACTTATGGTGGAATAAAGTTAGAGGGCAGGAGTTGACACCTCAGAAAAGTATCCAAGATAATGCCTAGGCCTAAGGCTTGCTTTCCTCTCCTTCCTGCAGCTCTTTAGAAAAGGAGCAAATGCTGCGGAGGCAGGCGGAGCTGGAATCTGCCCAGAGCCGTCTGCAGCTCCAGGTGCTCACAGATGAATGCAGCAAACTCCGCAAGCAGGTCCAGGTGAGTCTCAAATACAAATACAGAGTTTCTTCTTCTCCAGCCTGCCTTTTCCATCTTCCCTTAGAGGTGAGAAGACAGGATTCCAGTTCTAGTAATCATCGAGATTTAGTAAACTCAATTGGTGAATCATCCCAAGCTGGTAAAGACATCCTGGGCTGGAATATTCATGCATGCTACAAAAACTCTGACTTTTTCTTGTGCTTTTAAGACTTAATTAAACTTGCAGCACAGCACTAGAGTTGTTTGGCTGCTGATGTTGCAGGTTCCCCCTCAGGTTTTGTGGTGCCTGGGGAGGCATGGTAATAAAGAACCAGACTTAGTCTCCTCATCTTTCATGTAGTTGCATCAAAATAAGCTTTGGAAATCTCAGTAGTAAACCTGCAGTGCAATCTATTATCACTAGTTAGTCAAGAGTCTTTGAGAAGCAGTTTGTGAAGAGGCATAGCTACTTGCAAAATCAAAAGAAAACAAAAATAAAAATACCCTAGGGCTTTGGGGTTTTTTGAAGGTTAGTCAACATTTCAATGTAACACCTTCTGGTGCCCTGGGACCTGGCCTGTCAAATAGGGGAGGCTGTACATGGCCTGAGCAGCTGCTGAGAGGCACCTCTTAGGGCACAAATTACTGACTGTAAATTATGGGTTGTTGAATGACTGCTTCCTTCTGGCTTATGCAACACTGAGATATTTTGTAACCCATCCTAGCTGCTTTTTCAGGATTCCTATAAATTATGGACTCTGCCAGTGCTTCAAACTGTGAATTAGCTGGTGTATTCCACCAGTGCTAGGTTTCCCAAGAGTCTGTTTCATTGCCAGTTTGCTACCTTTTGTTGAATGAGGCAGATGATATCCTCTCACTTTCTAGCAGCCTGCTTATTTTTAGGCTTTTCTTTATTCCTGGAATTTTTTTTATAGCCTTGGCTATTCATATCTGTACATTAAACAACATCCTCTTTGCTGAAGTCTTCCTGTGTGACATAAGATAAGGCTTTATAAATTCTCTACATTCCTGCATGAAGCCATATGCTCATCATCACTAATAAAAAACTAGTCCACTTCAAACTTTGGCTTAAAAAAATGCAAATAAGATAATATTGCAAGTCCATAATGTTTTCCTGCAATTAATTTGGTCTTAAATGATGGAGTATCCAGTCTAACTGAATTGAAGTCACATGTTATAAAGATTAAGTACCCTGTGTTCTTTAAGCTCTGTTTCAGTATTTATTACTGCATTCATCATTGTACTGTAGTGGTTAATGCAAATGCTGGAAGCAATTTTAAGGTGCTTGTTTATACTGTGAATAAACTGGAAGTAAACAATATACTGGGGAGCAAAAAAGCAGGAAGTCCACAAAAGTCTTTCACTTGTTTGATTGCATTTTGAGCAGATGCCTAATGAGCTCCTTGTTTTATGAGAAGTCATAGAGTAAAGTAACTACTTGCACAGAAGTATTTAGAGTGGGAGTTTCTAGCCCAGCCCTGCTTGGGTGATTGCAGTGTAGGGTTGAGCTGCTCAGGGGTTTTTGTTGCTCATGCACTTGAGCTGTGCCCAGCAGCAGTCATGGCTCTAGCTATGATCTTTTTTTAGGTTTGTATGCATTTTTCTGTGCTCTTACCCATTAAGAGTCTTGTTCATTGTACTTTGTTATTGAAGTATGTAATGTTATTGAGACTAGGAAATTGATGGTTTTTAAGTCTTTAGCTATATGAAAATACATGAGGAAATGAACTTGAAGATAAGGAGAGCTCTGGAAGAAAGTCCTCAGGAGTGGGGACTGTGCTGAGCTGTGTCCTGCCCACCACACAGAGATTCAGGCTTGTGTTTGGAACAAATGCTGCTGACACCTTATTTTACCTAATGTTATTCCTTTGGGAGCAGAAAGAATTTGGGAATTAAATGTGAGCTACTGCAGTACTCCTCCTGAACCTGCCACCATTTTCAGTAGAAGTAGCTAATGATAAATCAGCTCTCTCTGCCTTCTAGTATTAATATCACTGATCAGCTGGGGTAGGAGATCTGATTTTTGCACATGGGAAGCAGTAGCTCTGTTTGGGTATGGAGCAGGAAAAGGAGGACTGGCAGGGAAATTACAGGAGACTGCATGTTGCTGTGGAGAAAAAAGTAGATATAATTATGACCCTTGCAGAGATCAATTAATGTTTCTTGATGTAATGGAAAAGGTTTTTTAAAATAGAATTTTCAGAGCATTCAAAAAGATTGAATGGCAAAATATCAATAAAAATTAGTGTATTCAATATCTCTAGGAAAAAAATAGGCAAATTGTTTTATTGAATAAAAATTGTTCATCTTTGTGATCTGTGGTTACCTCCAACTGATGCCTGGGGAAGTGGAAGCTGATGTTTCATTGCTGTTTATAGTGAAACCAGTTAGAAATGCTCCACATCCTTTAGACTGAGTTTGAACCCAAACCCCAAGGTGGAAGGTGGAATGTCCACAGTGCTGCACCACAGCTTGAGGTTGTCCTGTCCTGTGTTCTGTTAAAGGCAGGGCTGGGGCTGTGCAGTGCCAGCTGTGGCTTCTCTGAGAGCTCTGTGGGAAACAGAGAGTGACAGTCATTGATACCTGCCTTTGTCTTGAAAGCTTCATATCAGCTATTGGAGCTGTAACCTAATAACTCAAAACTGTTCTGAATTTATTGTAGCTGCTGGTTTTGCTTTCCTATTCATTGTGCTCTTCTACTTCTCCTTCATACTTCTGAGGAAGACTTTTGCTCTATAACCCATTCTTTCCCCCTGGTGTGACTGTGTTCAGTCATCACTGCAAAGGTGAGCTGAAATCTAGAGACAGTCATAGCATGTGCAGAGAGAGGAGCCTGCTCTCAAGGCCATTAGTTGACACCAGGCATCAGGAAAACTCTGCACAGCATCTTAAAGGGAAGTATGGGCTCTTACATAATGAACAGAATGTTCTTTTGAGCACAATTAGTGGAATTTGTCTGCAGTGGAACATTTTTAATCACCTTGCTAATGTGCCTCCAGTAAGACTTCCTGGTTCTGCTGGGTTTGTCCATCGTGTTTAAATGTAAACATTGTACTAATAATCCTTGTGATTTTAATTGTCTGGTTTCCTTTTTAATAACTTGTGTGAAAGTTGAATGTTGAGTGCAGGTGACAAGGAGATTTTTGTAAGGTCCTCAGAGCAACAGATCATTTTAATCTCTTCTGATCCCCAGTGGTTGTGGTCTCCCCCCCTCACCTTTTAGAAATACTGAGTTTATTAAATTTTTGATTAAAAATTACTTTGTTCTAAGTTACCTGTGTTTAGACTGACTGCGTACTCTAAGCTTGAAGGTACAGCTTTCATCATAAGCATCCTGACAACCCTCACACCCCTTCTTCTTGCCCAGGTTGTTTTGTCTTTTCTTGCTCTAATAATCTGTAGTCTCCAGCTTCCTTTTCTTTTTATTTTTTCCTTACATTTTTATATTCCCTTGGGACATTTGCAATGTGCTTGATGCCAAAGACATCAGACCTCTGTAAAGTATCAGAACTGCTCTCCCCTTGAGCAGCTTCCAAAAGTTATAGGTCTTGATAACTGTTAATGTAGAATTTGAACTTTGATCTTGCCTTTCTGAAAATTGCTGCCTTTGCTTCAATGCAGGTTAAGTGGTGGTGGCTGGTTCACTATTGAGGCTGACTTGCAATTACTGATATATTCATAATAGCATTCTTGTGACCCTTAATTGTTTAAAGATTACATAGTGTTTGAAGCAGAACCTGCATTGCTCAGACAACAGAAAGCAGGTAGCAATTTTCCTTCAGTTTGCCATCCCTCTTAAATATCCCTGAGATTCTCTATTGTCTGGTTTTGACCTTGGATTACATGATGGTCAAAATACTTTTTGGGAAGGGGCACTTCTAGTTGACTCACAATACGCTGATGCCACTACCTTGATTCCCACCTCACCCCTGATGATCTCAGCAGAAAAAGGAATTCAAAGAATACCTTGTTCTTCACAGAAGCTGTTCTTGGCCATGCCTTTGCTGGATATTCTTGAGCATTCATCAGTTGAGGTGGAGGAAAAGAAGGGAGGAGGTGGTAGAAGACAGAGCTGGAGCTCTTGAGAGTTGTGTTGTTCCTGGAATTTGCTGCACAGGGTTTACAAGAACAGGGTCATTGTCATTTAATAGACTGACTTGTTTCCTGCAACGCCCTTTGTGTTGAATCTTGGGCTTTTATTTTTTATGGGGTATTCTGGAAATTGTGGAAAATGTTTTTAATTGACTTTCTCCTGTGATTTAGGAGCTCATAATACTTGGCAGTTCATTCCCTTCTAAGCAGCATTGATCTGGTAATAGTTGTTACTGGCTTTTATGTGTTGCCCAAGAGTCCTCTCTTTCACAGGGTGTAATATATACAATAACACACTTTGAATACATTTTGCCAGTATTTTCACAGCATTTGAATGCTTCTGTTGCTCACTGTCATAGGCCATGAACTTAGAAATATAGTACTTCAGGAATAGCATGGAAATGGGACTATATTTCCCTTTTTTATCTGAGAACAAGTACAGTTGGAGCATCTGAAGCAGAAGGTGACACTGCTGGTGATGTATTAAAGCTCTTTGGGTCCTTTCTTTGCAGGAGCTGAAGGCCCTGGTGGCCCAGTACAACATGAGCACTTCTCAGCAGCCCGGCAGCTCCCGGCCCTGCCTCGCAGGCAGCCTCCCCTCCAGCCAAAGCCAGCGCAAATACCACTTGGAAAAGGTGCTCTTGGTGTCCCAGGCTGGCAACTGCAGAGTGATGGCATACTGTGACTCACTGGGCTGTCTCGTGGTGTCACAGCCTTCTCCACAGTCTACTTTTATTCCTGGTAATTGAGCAAGCCAACATTTGGAGGTTCAGAAGTACAATTCTTGTCATTTCTGCTTTGTCCCTGCTTTTCTGCTTGGTCTTTGCATGTGCCTTGTAGACTGAGAATACTTGTAAGACTCCCCATACTTCATCTGGCCCCTGCATTGGTAGCCTCTGCCTAGGCAAGGAGCTTGTTTCCCTGGCACTTCTATGGCAGAGTCCTAGCAGAGGGTCTGCAGCTCTCCTGCTGGAATGCCACATCCACAGAAAGGTAAAAGATGTGTCTGGTAATCCTTGCAAAGGTACACCTTCTGAAAGGAGAAGGGGCCTGCAGAGAAGCTTCCATTGGTTAAGTGAGAAACACTGCTTCCCAATTTGTAGGTGGATTGATGCACATGCAGCTAATTTGTCAGTACTCTTAAAAAAAAAAACAACAAACAAACAAAAAAAACCCCAACCAAAAGCAAACTCCTTTTAATCTGAATGCCTGAATGCTGTTCCCTAATGAGGAAATAGGAAGCCAAGAAGTCACAGGCAGCCCTGATTTTGTCTCACTGTTATGTCCAGGGGCCCGTGCCCTGACATCTGGAGCAGTGCCAGTGGCTGTTTCAGTGCAATGCATGTGGCATTAGGAGTCTGAGAGCACTTGTTTGCCAAATGCTTTCTGACTGATGAGGGTTACTCTATTTGGTTAATGGGTTTGAGGTTAATGTGCCTTATCTAGGCATAACAAAGTGCTTTTCTGCATTTAACTGGTCTCATTTTTCTGGCATTTGTAGCCAGGACTGAATGTCTGAATGGAGGCTTTGTGGTGACTCTTGTAGCACACAGGTTAAGTTCACCTGTACCCATTCTTTGCTGTGATGCTTGTTCTCTTAAATAGCCATGTAATCCTGCTCTTTGTGGTCTTATCTGTGCAAGAGTGTCTTTGAAGAAGCTGGCTAAAGAACAGCAGGCCTTGTAACAAGACTTGTAGCACTGGTACTGAATTTGCCCTTGCTGACTGGGATCCTTAAGGATTTAGCTTTGTTACCATCTGAATTAAAGAATTATTTGTGACAGTTCTTACCCAGAAGAGCAAATAACTTGCATGTTCATCCCACCACAGGCTTCAATACAGACTTTGTAGTTCTGGCATAGAATAGCCAGTTCTGTGCATATGCTGCTTCTCAATGATCTGCTTTACCCTTCTTGTGGCAGGTTGTGGTGTGAAGATGATGAGCTTGGCCAACCTGAAGAGCAGCCAGTACATCCCCATCCACAGCAAACAGATCCGGGGCCTGGCTTTCGGCACTCGAGCCGATGGTTTGCTGCTCTCTGCTGCCCTGGACAACACTCTCAAACTCACCAGGTGAGCCCTGCCTGTCCCTGCACAGTTTGGCTGTGTCCAGGAGGTTGGGTTGGATTTTGCTCTGTCTTGCAGCATTTGCTGTTCTGCTTTCTGAAAGATGCTGCAAAGACAAGATCAGGTTTGCATATTCTTCTTGCATGTGGGAACTAACAGAGGGGAGGACTTATTGATGCTTTTACATCTTTAAGGTGGAGGTGTCATGGAGCTACCTCTCTCTGGTTATTTTTCCATGGAAAACAAGTATTCAGCACAGGTCAGCCAACTGTATGGAGAATAAATAACATAATATATAGACATGACATTTACTGTCCACTTGGTTTTCTTACTGCAGGGAAATGTGAAATGTGAGAACTTGTACAGCATAAAGCAAAAATAAGGGGTGGTTAGGCTGGGCTTCTCCTTTCCTGCACTGATGCTGACTTTACTGATTTTAAACTTCTTGTAGATCATGGAATTCATCTGGGATATGAAATGCATAAACAGCATTGTTGAGCATGCGTTAGAGGCTCTCTAGAGCTAGCAGAGACTTAATGCAGTGGGTTGGAGACTAATTATGCAGAGACTGAGAGAAAAATGTGTCCTGTCCTGTTAGAATTTACAGTTTATGAGTGTGTTTTCTTGCTGCTCTGCTGCTCTTCAGTCTTAATCATACAGTGCTTCAAAACTTTATAGGCTGATTGATTCTTATTGAGTTATATTAACATTGCTGTGCAATCTGTATGTCACTATTGGGTTAGGCAGGATAAGTGTCTGGTTTTTTTGACTAATTAGTCTCAGTTTTTTCCCACAAGTGAAGCAATGAACAGAACTTAATCCTGCAACAGAAATGTACAGAATGTTTTTTTTTTCCTGTAACCATGTTGAAATGTGTGCTAGACTAGTTAGAAGTAAACAAAACTGTGTCTGATGCTCAAGTCAAGGTGTCAGATTTTTAACTGGGCTAATAATTCTTTTCATGGTTTAATCTGAAGAGTTAGCAGGCACTGCAACAAGGAGCCAGACACTTTTATATCTGCCTCTCACTGCCTGGTTGGCTGCATGTGATCCTCTTGCTTTTGTGCTTGATCCCAGAATGTCCTGGAGTTAGGTGTTGGCTTCAGCAGCATCTTCATACTTTTTTCAGTCTCCCTCTGAAAGAATAGTCCTTCTTTAGCAATCTTTCTTCTCTAGTTACTAATCTCATAGTCACCGTCCCCAAAAGAGTTATTCAAGATGCTTTTATGTCTCCTGCTCTGGCTTGCAGTTGTTTGAAATAGCGCTGGGAGTTTGTTTGGTTTTGGGGTTTTTTTTTCATCTTGTTGTTTTGACCCAGTCACTGTTCTGGTATCAAACTCCCTGTTTCCCCAGCTAGATCTTTGTAGCTGTTCCCCTTACACTTACCTGGGAGCAATTACTTGTTTCTCTGGAGTGCTGAGCATAATCACCTTCCCCAGGGAGAAGCACATGTGTTACAAAGGATATCCGGAGTTACTTTGATATGTGCAGTCTTCTGTGCTGTTCTCAGTGTGCAAATGCTTTTTGACAATGCTGCCCTTTGCAAATACATCCCGATCTGATACCAGCTTCATCTGCTATTCTGGGTTGTGCCCCTCTGTGGACTCTCTTCTTCTTTAGAAACTTGATTTGTAGAAGGAATAATTAATACTGTAAATGTACTTTCAACTGTCCTTAGCCACTCACTGTCTCACTCTTGCTTAAACTGTATTCTTTTGAGGCATAAATACTCTTCCTCTTGTGTAAAAGGGGAGGAAATAATTAATGAGAGATGTAATCTGAAGAGATGAGCTCTGTGATCTCAGGAATATGTGGTATTACGGGACTACACCAGCATTGCTTCTCCTAATTGTTTCCCGAAAGGTAACTTAGCTTTCTCTTGCCAGTAAGGCAGCTGAGACCCTGCTGTGAGATTTCCTCTCCCAGTCTCCAAAGATCAAACTGAAAAAAGAAGCATTGGCCTGGAAGAATTATAAATCACTTGACAATATCCAAGGGATTATTCTGTTTGGGTTTTTAGATTCATGTCTGGAGTAAAGGAGGAGTCAATTGAGAATTCGGTCTCAAGAGAGATGCTTTTGTCTGAAGACTTTAAAAAGCTAGATTAGCTTATTTTAATTATGCAGTTTTCTCATCAGCAGATACTTGTGCAACTGGCCATCATTTGCTTTTCTTCTGCAGCTTGGCAACAAACACTGTGGTGCAGACATACAATACTGGCCGTCCTGTCTGGAGCTGCTGCTGGTGCCTTGATGATACAAATTATGTCTATGCTGGATTGGTCAATGGCTCTATCATGATTTATGATCTGAGAGACACAAACTCTCATGTCCAAGAACTGGTCCCTCAGAAGTCAAGGTATGGCAGAAAGATTTATCATTGCTCTCAACTGATAAACATCAAGTAAAACACAGCTTCTTCCATAAATAACACAACAATTACAGTAGTTTAAATTGTATTATGTGAATCTCTTGTTCAAAAATTCACATTTAGCACAAATGTGAGAAGACTCTCATAAGGTTGTATGGTGTTTATATATGACTTATGCAGGTGCCAAGCACTTGTGCTCCTTTTAAGGCACACAAGGGTCAGAAATAGACCCACTGGTGCAGTATAAACAGAAGAGCTCAATTTGTTTTGGAACTGGGTTTAGTATTTAATTTTGAAAGCGCAGATTACAAAGAGATGTGAAACTGATGCTTCTGTGCTTTATACTCTGGGAATCAATTTAATTTATATTGACACATCCATTGGCACTCCTTGCTTGAAGGACCATCTCCCAGCCTGCTTTGGCCCTTTCTTTGCCATGCATTTGGAGAGCTGGAGCTCTGCAGCAGCGAGCAGGGCACCAGCAGAGCTGCAGCTGACAGTTCTGACTCTTCCAGGTGCCCCATGGTGTCACTGTCCTACCTGCCCAGGGTGGCCTCAGCCTCGCTGCCTTATGGTGGGCTGTTGGCTGGGACCTTGGAGGGAGCCTGCTTTTGGGAGCAGAGAGCTGGCAACTCCTACCGGCCTCACCACCTGGCCCTGGAGCCCGGGGGCTGCATCGACCTCCAGACAGAGATCAACACACGGCACTGCCTGGCCACATACAGGCCTGGTGAGTACTGGGGTGTCTGCAGCCTCTGACCACTGCTCCTCACTGCCCTGGGCTGAGCTCAGCAGGAGCTTTGGTGCTGTGGGCACAGCAGAAACACAGCATCTGCTCTTACTAGAGCCATGAGCATCTGCACGTTGGGAAAAACTGGGGATGAGCAAAAGGGGGCAGCTGCAGGCTGGTGCTGCTTGTATTCCTACAGATAAAGCCTATCTGTGAGTATATTTTTCAAAAGTTACCTTTTTATTTCTACTCCACAGGTAAAAATAACCCATGTATGCGTTGTGTGATGATGGAACTGACTTGCACCCCACTGACAGAGGGCTCAGAAGATGTGGTGTGTTCTTCCAACCCGGTTCAGACTTTCAGTGCTGGTCCCACTTGCAAGTTGCTGACCAAAAATGCCATTTTTCAGAGCCCAGAGGATGATGGCAGTGTCTTTGTGTGTGCTGGTGATGAGGCATCCAATTCTGCTCTGGTATGTCTTGCTCCTTTCAGTGTGGTGTAGGGGTTTATTGCAGTTCTTAGGAGAGAAGCCTTATCAGTCACAGCATCAGTGTGATTTGGTGGGAATTGTCATGCACATTACCCTGTGCTGGCTGGTCTGTTGTACTGCTGAGGCAGATTCCTGATAGGGTGGGACTCCCAGTCTTAGGCAAGGCCTGTGGTCCCCATCCATCAAAGGCCATGTAGGCAGTGAGCCCCTGTTGTCCCCCAGGGGAATGGGGTTGGGCACAGTGGCACAGCTGGGCCCTGTGAGTGGTGTAGCAGACTCAGTGGGGTAGTTAGTGTGGTAAGTGCTGTGGGAAAAGGATGCAGGCTTTTTAGGGATGATGGGAAGAGGACAAAGTTGCCTTTTGCCTGAAAAAGCAGCCCAAATGCAGAAGATGGACAACAGGCTGTGTGAGAGCTCATGAGTGGGGTCACAGAGGGTGGTCAGGGTGACATTGTGCTGCAAGTCTGTTAAAGACCAAGTGAGATGTGGAAGTAGAGAAAGGATCCTATGAGTAAATTGAGGAAAACTTTTCTGGAGAGAGGATGGTCTGTTCTGGGTAGGAGGGGAGAGTCCTGCAGTCCTTGACCTTGTCTGTCCCTCCCACAGCTCTGGGATGCTGGAAGTGGTTCCTTGTTGCAGAAGCTGCCAACTGACCTGCCTGTGCTGGATATCTGCCCCTTGGAAGTGAACCGAAGGCACCTCTTGGCTACTCTGACAGAGAAGTCAGTGAATATCTATAAATGGCAGTGAGCTGTCCTTACACTTGCCACAGACTGTTCAAATATGCTGCTGATAACCCTACACAAGTGTTCAGTCCTGCACTTGCTGCTTACAGGAGACAGGATCCATTACAGCACCTTCCTGGCAGTGGGGAGGAACTGGGATGTGCTGGTGCCCAGAGCAATTCCTTTCTTCTTCTCTATTCCTCTTTAGGCCTGCCCTTATTTCTTCTTTTGTCATTTTTTTTAGTCAAACTCCACAAGCTGCCTCAGCACAGCAATAGTTCCTGGAGTGTCTCCAGTGTGTTCTTGCACTTTTTTTTCCGCTGTGGATGCAGCACAGGGACTTTCAAATCTCTGCTACAAATGAATAAAATAAGAGGAGCTTGAAGACCTGAGACTCTCACTGCACTTTCTTGTGGAAGTTTGCCGTGATTGCTGGGTGGTGAAAAGGCATCTTGTGGCATTGCTGACACACAGTGTGAAAGCAAGTTCACTGCCATGGGGAGCACACTCCCAGTGTTCTGTGGAAGGTCTGGGATCGGTTGGCAGTTATTCCCTAGCAAGGATGGATCCTGTTTTGGGGCCATGGAGAGAACAGGCTTGAAAAATCTACAGAGAACCTTTTTCCTTTGTGTTTTTTTTTTTTTCCATGAGCATATAATTTGCACTGTAATTCCTTAATTCTCTGCCTTCTTTCCCTTCTCTCTTTTCTGCTTTACCTGCAAGCAAACTTGGAGAGTTTGGTTGTGGAAAATGAAAATAGTGCTGGAGAAGCACAGGTAAAGAAGAGGGAGATGGTTCTTGTACTGTTGGCTGCTGCAGTCCACAGTGTTCTTTCTTAAAGCCAGGAATGTAGTGAAACAGCCAACACATTGGAAAAGAATGCTGGCTGCTTCTGTTGTTTGGGGGTAGGGGGGCTGGATTTTTTCTGTTTTAAGGAACCAGTGGAAGCTCAGGGATTTCATCAGCTTGTTTTTACTGACCTTTTGTCTTCCTTCAATGACAGTTTACAGCTCCACAACTGGTGTTTGTGTAAGTGTGCTGCAGCTACTGGTTTGTGTAAATGTGACCTGTGGGGTGGGATCACAGCTGGGGATGTGTGGGCAGGTGCTCTCTTAGCACCTTACTGTAAATCTCCAGGTCAGATCATGAAGGGGAACATCAGTTCCATTTTATATGTAACAAAGTCAAACTTGCAATGATATTGGAAGCTGCAGGACAAGTTCCCCTGTGCTGGAAGGTTGTCCCTTGGCACACCTCTGCCTCTGGATGTGGTGAGCAGCAGCTGTCCCATTCAGATTGAGAGTGCCACCACTTCAGCTGCCAGGATAATTTTATTTGCTGAAGGCTGGGGCTTGCATGATGTGATCCTGTTTGTCTTAAAAAGGACTGAGAAGATCTCAACTTAACTTTATATTTTTCTGTATAGAATTTTGTTCCTATATTTTTATACTGTAAAAATAAAGTGTTTATTATTATCAAATATAACTGGTGCTGCTGTACTTTGAAAATAGGTCTCTGACATTCACTGGATGTCTTATGAACATTACCAAGGGTTCCTTATGCAGGTGAGTTTTCTCTTGCTTTGTATTATTTCCAGGTCACACTGAGCTTCAGGCTGAAATAATGAAGGTATTTAGTGAATGAGTCCTCACTGAACCATCCTGATCCAGCCAGGTGAGGGGAAAGAAAAGGGTTGAGCAAGGTCAGGCTACACACAGGGAACGTCTTTTAAATGAAAATGACTCACAGATATGAGATTTTTTGGCATTTTAACAATGATCAGGAACTAAGGGTTGGTAGAATGATACTGTGAGAAGGTCTCTGGTAACAGCTAAACCAGAAGGAGCAGGATGCTCTCTGCCATATTAGTACAATGAGCTTCTTGTTCTCAGCTATTCTGAGGCATCATTTAGGTTCAGTCAACTCCAACCCCATCTTACCACAAGAAATCTGGAAAGTTTTAAACATACACAGGAAAAAGAATGAAAAATGTTTTGATATTCTAGGTAGTCCTATGATTTTTTATATTTCTAACGCTTGTTTTCTACTTTATATCACCATGCAGGACTAAGAGATACAAACTTAAATGCTATTAAAATAATGGAAGATGACACTTTCATATCCTCAGTTTTCAAACCTAGTATGTCAGAAAATGTTCAAAGTGAGGAAACCTTGTAAAACTGTCCTACTCCCAAGTTTGCAGGAGGCTGCAGGAAAGCACACCTAACTGGTGTACAGAAAGCCATCAGCACTGAGCGCTGATAAAAGGTCAAATGTGTTAATTAAATATTTGCTCATCTCTGTCTGGAGTCAAAGGGGCAGATTTGGGATGGAAGGATGAAAGAAATCAGTGTCTCTGCATTGTGCAGGGCAGCTGTCATGAGAGGCTGAGCTGTTTTGCTGGTGTTTCAGGCACGGAGCCACTATGTGGCTATTTCTGCCTCTGTCTCTAAGAAGATTTTGTTATCGTGGTGCAGGGTGGCCCCTTGGCAATTCCTGTAGTAAATCTGGTGTGAGGTGATAGGTACAGCCAGGCAGTGCTGTGGCTCCTGCAGAAGGGGTTTTGCTCTTAGCTGTGTATGAGCACTTTTTAATATTTTTCTCCAGGCTATTTCAGGGCAGTACCTTTTAAAATTTAGTTTCTGTGAAAGCAGGCCTGAGGGACAGTGCTGGCCAGAGCTGGCTGTGGGGGCTGCTTGGTTGGCAGCAATCCAGCCCCTGCTGCTCCCTGTGGAGGTGTGTTGGGGGGTGGCTGGTGGGGAGAAGGAGGCTGGAGTTGGACAGCCATGCTGTTGGAGCTGGGCTCCACAACTCCCTCCAACAGGGATGGTCTGGTGTTGGACTCTGGTGATCCATCGGGTGAGGAAGCAGCCAGCTCCAAGCCTCCACACGCTGCTGTAGCACCTACCCTGGTGCTTTAGCTTTTGAAGGGACTCTGGTGAGATTTTGACAAATAATCAAAAATGTTGCAGGTGAGGAAAGGTCATCTGCAAAGTGTGAGCCTAGAAATGAGCACAGCTTGGTGTGTGTGCGTGTGTATGTGTGTGTGTGCGTGGGCCAGTGCCGTGGCCTGCTCTGGCTGTGCCCACTGCTTCCCGGAGGGTGAAAAAGCAGCTACTTTGTGTCCCAAATCAAATTGGATTAAACCCTGGCAATGTAGCAAGTGAAACAAGCAGCTTAAACTGAACCTTGTTACACTGAGGGAGCCGGAGCATCCCTGTGGGATTTCATTTAGTTCTCCTTTTCCATTTGTGAGGAGACGTGACAAGATTTTCTGCTTTTGTAGATTTGCAGATTTTTTACCAAGGCAGTAAATTCCTTAAAAGAATCACCTTTCTGCTGGTTTGTGAAAGGGAGAATATGGGAAAAAACAGTTCAGCTGCCTTGCAGAGTCACCTGGAAAATGGAGCAGAGGGGTCACAATGCCTCAGCAGCAGGACTGCCCTCAGTTGAGCTGCTCTTGGCCCCTGTGGGCACTCAGGCATGTTGATGTCAGCAGCCTCCCTCACTTATGATAACGATATTTATCATTGTTTATTTGCTTTTATGATAGATATTTAGACATGCTGCTGAGGAGGCAGAAATGCCTCCTGCTCATGTTACTTTGTTTAAAGAGGTGTGGTGTGCTCAGATGGCAGCTGGAGCTGTGGGTGCCCTGGTGTTACAGAGTACTGGGTTCTGTGGCCTGTGGGAAACTCTGCTGGGGTGCATCAGGCATGGGATCACCAGCCAGGGATGGGATTGTTCTGTTCTGCTCTGCTGCAGCCTCAGCCTGAGTCCTGTGTGCAGCTTTGCTCACTGCAGTGTAAAAAAGCTTTTAAATTTTTAGAGAGTGTCCAAAGCAAGGTAAGGAAGATGGTGAAGGGCCTTGAGGGGAAGGCATATGAGGAGTGGCTGAGGTCACTTGGTCTGTTCAGCCTGGAAGAGACTGGGGGAAAACCTCATTGCAGTTGCAGCTTCCTCATCAGGGGAACAGAAGGGGCACTGATCTCTTCTCTGTGGTGACCAGTGACAGAACCCATGCAAATGGCTTGAAGGTTGTTTCAGGGGAGGTTTACGTTGGATGTCAGAAAAAGATTCTTCACCCAGAGGGTGATTGGGCACTGGAACAGGCTGCCCAAGAAAGTGGTCACATCACCAACAGTGACAGAGTTCAAGAAGTATTTGGCAATGGTCTCAAGCACATAGTGTGTCTCTAGGGCATGGTCCTGTGCAGGCCTAAGACTTGGACTTGATTCTTGTGGGTCACTTCCAACCCTGCATGTTCTGTGGTTCTGTGAAAATAGTGCCTCTAAGTGCAAAATAAAAGGAATTTGGGGATCTATGTCCTAGAAAGCTGATTAAATCCTTGGGACAAACTCTACAGGTAACATGCTCTCTCCAGCATGCGCTGGTGAAGAGAGAAGAAATGTCTCAAACTAATTTCAGTAATTATCCCACCCTCTGAAGCATAATTAATTTGAGGGTCCAGGGGCTTTGGTCTTGCATCAAGTCCAATTTGGTTCTTCCACCAGCAGCAGAGGCCACAGAACAGGGAGTGAGCCCCTTGTGCTTCTGATGGCATCAAGCTGGCAGCAGCACTGAGTGCTTGGGAAAGCATAAGTGGAATTGGGAAAGAATTGTGGCAGGTTGGAGGATGGGCTGGAAAATTGCCCATATCTTTTTTCCTAATGGTAGGTGCTAACTGCAACCCAGATCTGCATCAGTATGGGGGGCAACATCTCTGCAGCTATGGGCTGGGGCTTCTGAGGGTTTGTGAGGCAAAGATGTGTCAACAGCATCACTCTGGGGAAAAACAAAGGTCATGCCAGGCTGAAACTTTGTGCCTGAGAGGCACAAAGCTCCCCTTGCCCTCAACACTCACAGGGTTGTAGCTGGAATATTGTCTCCTCTTTGTCCACAGCTTCCTTGGAAGTTGAGTATTTCCATAGTCGTCTTCTTATTTCCAAATGTGGATGAGCAGCAGGACTGCAGGACCTAGAAGAAAACCTGAAACAGTGGGGCTGAACCTGTGTGTGTCCTGCAAATAAACCACAAAATACCAGAATGGGGTTGTTGCCTTAGCCAGCAAGAAATAGCATTGAATGTCAGCTCAACTCGGCTCTCTGCAGCAGGATGTGTTGGTGGAGGGGATTGTTCACTGGGAAAAGCAGTGCTGCAGTTTTGGGGGATGCAGAGCTTTGGAGGGAGGCAGCTGAGCTGGGCTGCATGCAAAGGAAAGGGCCTCAGGGCACGGTGTGGAGGCTGAGCTGGGATTCAGAACTGCCACATGGGAGCAAGCAGTCTGTGTCCAATTAAAAATTGGAGCAGCTCCTTTGCATGGACTGAGGAAGAACTTTTGTTCTCCCTGAAGTGGTGAGCTGGAGAGGAGGACACTGCTGGGAAGGAGGGAGAGGTGTCCCAGCAGCTCAGCTCACCCCAGCCTTGCTCTCAAAAGCTATAAAATATAAATGGGGTTTATTATTTAAGGCAATGAGACTGAAAAGTGCTGCCCACTACAAAAGCAGGGGACTAAAATGCTTAAAATGAAGCAATAAGGGAGTTTCTGCCAAAGGAGAGGGGCTGTAGATGCAAGGAGCCACTGGGGTTAACACACAGGCAGAGATGTTGCTGTGCCCAAAGAAAAATCTCCTCCTTGTTTAACTTAGTGTGTGAACATGGTAAGCATAGGGCTCTTTTATGAAATGCCTGTTTAACAGTGAGCAACACAGGATTAGTAAAATCTAAGTAAAATCTTAGTCAAATCTAAGGTTGGGAGAAGGTGTTCCTTGAGGAAAAAAGTAGTCTCTGGAGATCCCCAAAAGGTGGAAAGTGAGCTGTAACCCAGCTCCACTGCTCTGTTCTGTCTTCTTCTGTGATGGATGAAGGAGCAGAGCCAGCTCTAGCACTGGGCTAACTCTTCAAATAATCCTCACTAAACCAAATAGGCTGCCAAGCACGGGCTGGATTTTGCTGGCTTTTGTTTTCAAGTGTTCCCAGCTGCACAGCCCCTGGGTGCCAGCACAAAGCCACTTTCCCAAGCGCTGTGTCCTAGTGTGACATTCAAACACAGGAGCACGGACACTCTGCTCCTCCCTCTCCTGCCCTTGTCCTCACCTGGATGACATGGCTGCAGGTTGGTGGCCACCCCAGGCTCAGGGTGCTCTGGTAGCTCCTGGGTTGGGTGAGACAGTCAGAGGCATTCCCAAGGGAAGGGTTTGTTCCAGGCAGGATGAGGCAGCCTGGGGCAGGAAGGGAGCAGCCCTGCAGCTCTGCTTCACCTCACCCAGCCAGGGCACACCCTGGAGCATCCTGGCATGCAGGCAAAGGCTTCTGACTTTGGCCTGATGCCAGCTGGTGCTGGGAAAACTGCTCCTGGAGTCAACAAGGAGGGGAACTGAGGTGAGACTCACCCTGTAGCCCATTTCCATCTGCTGTTGGAAGCAAATCTGAGATTTGGGGGCAAACCCACCCTAGGAAGGTGCTGTGAGCTGGCCCAGTGAGATGCTGGCAGGACATCTGAAGAGCTGTGGTTGCTGAGCTGGTGGTGGACTTGTGTCCCACTGCTGCCACTGCCCCAGCACTTGGACAGGTACTTCTGTACTGTGAAATGTTGGGTCTGGCTGGCTGCTTGGGCAGAGTGGGCTGCAGCATTCCCAAAACACTGCTCTGAGGGGGCTGTGTGGCTGCAAACACTGCTTTTAGATGATCCATCACCAAATTCAGCATCCAACCCCCACTTATTGCTCTAGGAGGAACTTGCAGATCCCACCTACAATGGGATTAGCCCTTGAGGATGCTGTTTTGGAGACCTGATCACACCTCCAGCCTATTCCTCTCCATTCCCATGGACAAAGCCCAGAGCCATATGGAGTGTGACATGCCAAATCCCAGCCCACAGAACAGAGTGCCTGGCACTGACAGCACAGGGGGTGCAGCCAACCCACCAACCTCGAAAATTAGCTATCTCATGGCAACCCCAAAATGTGTTTTTCTGCTCCCTGCAGCTACCCCAGGGCTGGCCCAAGCTCTTGGGTTTGTCCCATCCCCTCCAGCCAGCCCAGGAGAGGCCAGGCCCTGCATCCATATATAGGCAGAAGATCAATCCAGTTGATAATTTGGCACTCAGCATGGAGAAATGACAGTAGGAGAGTTGAATGTCAGCATTTTATTAAAGATTTCCAGTGTTTTAGCAGCCAGTCAATTTTTTGGTCTTAATTCTTCCGTAGTTTCCCTTTAGTCTTCCGCATTTTTTCTTCATTCTTCATCAGTATTTTTTCCTTGGTATCCTCTGGTTTGCTCTTCTGCATTTCATCTCGTATCTCCTGTATTTTTTCTTTGATGTTCTGTATTTTTTTGTTGATGTCCTGTACTTTTTCTTTGTTGTTGCGTACTTTTAGTTCACACTCTGCTTTTTCTTCATACCTCAGTATTTTTTCTGGATTCCTTGGTATTTTTAATTTGTTTTGCTGTATTTTTTCTTTGTTCTTGTGTATTTTATCTTTGAGCTCCTGTATTTTTTCTTTGTTTGTCCATATTTTTGTTACATTATCTTTTTGTATTTCAATGTTCCTTCTTTCGTCTTCGATCTCCCCATGTCTTCCTTTCTTCATCCGTATTTTCATTTCATTCTTCCATATATTTTCCTTGATCTTCTCTATTTTTGATTTGTACTCCAGTATTTTTATTTCATTCTTCTCTATTTTTTCTTTGATCTCCTGCATTTCTTCTTCAGTGTTCTTAATTTTTGCTTTGATCGCCTGCATCTTCTGCTCGTTCTTCTGTAACTCCTCTTTGTATTTCTGTATTTGTCCATCCTTGTCCAGACTTGGTTCCTCGTTCAGCTCACTAGCACTGTCATCCGCAAAGTTCAGTTTCCCCATTACGTCTCCTACCTCCTCAGCTCCTGGGCAGCCGAAGTGCGAGTGGGAAATGAGATTTCGGGCACAACCTCACCTCAGCTATCGGACACCTGAGGGAGATGCGGGACCGGCTGCAGCCTTCCCGGCAGGCTGAGCACGCCCAGGCTCGGTTCCTCGCCTCCCGGCACCGCCGCTGGTTCGGCAGCGTCGCCCTGCCCGGCCGTGGGGTCGCGGAGGCCGCTGAGGGGATCCGGGAGCCGTTGCGGGAACCGTTGAGGGGCTGCGGAGCGGCTGAGGGGGTGCGGGGCTGCTGGGAGGTGCCGGGGTCCCCTGAAAGGCTGCGGGACCGCCGAGGGGCACCGGGGCCGCTAGGGAGGTGATGGAGGCCGGCGGGGCGGCGAGGGCCGTCGGGGCCGCAGAGCCGCGGTGGTTCCTGAGGCGGCGCCTCGTCCTCCTGAGGCGACAACGGCCGAGGCGGGGCCACGGCGCGTGCTGGAGGAGGGGCCAGAACGGACCACGCCCCCTCACCACGAAAGGGGCGCGTCCCGCTGGGGGGACGTCACGGGCGCGCTGATTTGCATACGCCGTGCGTGCCGCGGGGTGGGCGGGCGGACGCCGGAGGTGGCGGATCCAAGATGGCGCCGTGCGGACGTGTCCGGAGCCGCTGCCCGGGCCCGGCGCTGCTCCTGCTGCTGGCGCTGGCGGCGCGGCCGGCGGCGCCCAGCCCTGCTGCCGGCGTTGCCGGTCCCGGCGGTGCTCTGCCCGCAGCGGGACAGCCGGGGGGGCCGGGAGTGGCTGCCCCGCGGAGTGCCCGCGGCGGCGGGTCGGGCAGCGGGTGGAAGCTGTCGGAGGAGGCGGTGTGCCGGGAGGACGTGGTGCGGCTCTGCTCCAAGCACAGCTGGGCCAACAACCTCGCCGTGCTCGAGTGCCTGCAGGATGTCCGCGAGGTGAGGGTCGGGTCCCGGGCCGGGCCGGGCCTGCCCGCGGCGGCGAACAAAGAGCCGGGTCCGCGCCCCGCCGCGCCGCCGCCCCGCGTTCCCCTCATGGTTTGTGTTTTAAAGATCGGAGTTTGCGCCGCGGAGCTCCGCGGGAGGAGCGAGCTGCCTGCGGGGTGGCCCTGAGGACTCCGGAGAGCAGCTCCTGTTCATCCGCACCTCGGGGCTCCGCGCTGCCGCCCGCGCAGCGCCCTCCGGGCAGGGAGCGCTCTCGGGGGATGGCTTTGTGCTCTGGCTCCGGTGCCTTGCGGGGTCATTCGTTCCTGGAGGTCTGGGAGAGCCCAGCCCGCGTAGTGCGGAGTGGAGGAGCCGTGCTCGCAGCAGCAGTGACCTGAGATGTTTTTTCACGTTCAGGTTCCCACCTTCGCCGAGAACTCGGCTGCAGAGGCGGCTGCTTTCCAGTCCTCGGTTGTGCGTGTATGAAACTCGATATATAATCGTTAGACGTAGCTGACTCTGTGGGGAGGTTAACGGGGCAATCTGTGTTGTTCCCAGACATCTGTCGTGAGCAGTTTTAAGTCCAGTTCAAGAAAAAACTGAGTTGCCTCCTCCGAGTCTTCCAGCTCCATCTTTTCATTCATTCCTGGGCTCATTTTGAAGCAGCCTGTGGGGGACGTGCCTTTAGTGAGCCGTCGTGGTCTCCAGGTCTGTATTCTTGGCTTCTCTGCTGCGGAGTCCGGCATTGCCAGGGTGGGTCAGCTTTAATGGTGTTTTGCCCAATAGGGAATGCGATTAGGAAAAACCTGGGCTCGTTTCTCATCTGTTTTTATGGGGACAGCAGATGGCAGTGGCAATGGTTACTCTAATCAAAGGGAGTTTTGAACCAGTAAGTGTCAGTGATTACTTCTGGCTTTAAATGCAAAGCTAATTTTGATTTTAATCTAACTTCATGTTTTAATTTTGGTTGGGTAGTTAGTAAGACACTCGTGGTAGGTGTTTTCAATGACTCCTGCTGCAACATCTGTCACAGGTATGAAATGCTCCCATGTGTGCTTTATGAATAACTTGCCCCTTGCTGCTCCTTTCCCCTGTCTGGGATCTTTTGGCCCCCTTTTAGGTAGGCATCCTGTCTGAGAGGATCTCGGAAGCTGACCTCACAGGCAGTGCCTCACAGGCTGCCAGCCTGCCAGAAAGGCAAGCTCTTGTTGTTCCTTTCTTTCCAGTTGCATGGCCCCTCCCTACTCTCTTCGCAGTTCCAGTGCTTGTTGGTTTTCTGCCATTTTAGCGAGGTGAACCCTTTTGTGGTCTAGTTTATCGGTTTTCTGCTGGAATAGTTTTGTCATTTTCCTGAGTTAAAGCACAGAGGGGGCTGAGTGCAGGGCTGGTACACAGGGCTGTGCAGGGAGAGGGATAAGATCAAATCCAAGGTGAAGGAATGTTTTGCATCACGCTTTATTTTCAGCAAGTACAAACCCTTATGTTGGCTCTGCATATCTCCTGAGAGCTCCACTCTTTGAATGTTATGTCTGCTTGTGGTTTTCCTTTTCCCATTCCCAAGCCTGCCTTGATGTCAGCAGTTTGCTGGCTGTTGGTCTTGTCTAGCTGTAGTGCTGCCTGATGCCCAGTGCTGAAGGTGAGTTTTTTTTCTGGGTGACATCCCAGGCATCAACAGGACATCTCAGGGCTCTTTTGGATTGAGTTTTTTCTCTGGAAGGTGCCACTCTGTGGCCTTGTCCTTATTTGTCTGTCAGCCTGCAAAGAGCACTCTCAGCTGGTGTTAACTCTCAGCAGTTTGCCCAGTAACACCGATGTGCTGGGCTGCATCCTGATGTAGAAATGACTTCACAGGGTGTTGCTCTGACAAATTAATGAAAATAGCTGACTTCTGTGTATCTCTACTGTTTAACACTTGATATTTAGACTGTGAATAAAAGTCATGAGTTGTAAACATTGGGTAGCATTTCAGCTGAGTGGGAATGGGGTCAGATGTTGTCTCAGATGTTTCCTTTGCATTGGAGATGAGGGCAGAGGAAATAAGTGACAATAAGTGACATATGGGCTGTTACTGATATAACTTTTACTTTTGACTCCAGAGCATCTGACTGCTTGTTTGGACAATACCAGAAAAGTGCCAATTACAGTTTAAAATGGATGAGGATCTATTCTGAGTCATACAGCCCACTTAAAACCAGTCAGGCTATAGCAAGTGGGGATTTGGGGAGCTGTTTTGTGTGATGCTCTCAGTGAGGGCAGTGTGTGGACACTGCTGCAAGGAGCAGGTAAGATTTTTAGATGCAGTTAGGCTGCAGAAGCAGCCTTTTTCTCTATAGGTGTTTAAGGTAATCTTACTTTTCTCATAAGAAACGTTTCTCTCAAGTGGAGAAAATTCAGTTTGAAACTGGGAGTGTTACTATAAGGATTATCCATTGATTTTCCTTAGTGTGATACAAGCAGGCTATGACACTTCTAAATATGAATAACTAGGAGAAACAATTATTTGGAACATTCTTTTTCAGTCCATAAAATATAGAGAAAAGAGGTGGTGTGCTTGTTTTGTTAGTCAGTGTGAGTGCAATCACATGGTTTCAGTATCTGCTGATTTCTAGGAGTGCCTGTCTTCGAAGCATATCTTCCCTTGCTTTCACTGGGTAGTTTTGAATCTAAAGGAGAAGGAGTTTTGAGTCAGTGGAGCCCAGCTTCTAAGGCAAATGTTGAAAGAAGCAGTTTAACACAAATATTCAGTAAAGAACAGTCTGACACAAAGAAAATAGTAAAAAAAACCCAAACTCCATACCCAAAACTCTACACAAATGAAAAAAGCCACCTAAGCCAAACCCCCAAACAGAAAATTTTAAAGTTTTGGTTTTGGGAGGTTATTGGTAGGATGTCACTTTAAAGTATTATCAGAAGAGTTATCTTAGCACTAAGCACTGTGTATTTTTAGAATTCTTGAAGAAAAAATAGTCAGATCCCCAGACTGATATCAAATACTTTTTACCACTGATTTTTCCACTGAGTCAAAGAAATGTTTAATTAATGTAGTGCAGAGTCCTCTTTCTTTTTGTAGTAGAAGGATGCTCCTTGATTGGAGAAGGAAATGGTGATGGTCAGAGCTACTCAGCTTAAACATTTTTGACCATAATCAGAAAACAGAGCAAACCCCATTTTTTTGGTACATTTTGCAGATGAATTAACTTTGTTTTAGTTAGAAGTATTCATGCACTGGATATATTACAGTTTTGAGTGACTTAAATTTTGTTATCAGGATTTTAATTATTATTCATATAATTCTATGTCACGGTATAAAAAGAGTAGAAAGGGGTAGTGTATGTGTATATTTTTAAAATTTGTGTTCCAAAGTGCTTTTTTTTCCTGGAAGGATTCAGGTTGCAAGCCTGTTTCTGGAAAGACTTCAGAGCTTGCATTTCACTGAACATAGACTGCAGCCTTTAAGCCCTTTTTTTGTGGGTTGCCTGTTAAACTGATTTGCATGGTGGTTCAAGTATAAATACACCCATGAAATATTAATATATTTGCTAGGTAACGATTTTTGCTTGATTAATGATGATTTGCATTTGAAGCATGACCAAGTTGTTGAATTTGAGGTGGGAAACATTAAAAGGGATGAAAATAATCTTATCCAATGTGAGTCTCTTATCTGGTTTACTAGTGTAGCATGATTTTACTTTTAGAACCTACATTACATCTGGTTAATTGGTGAGTGAATTTGATACCATAATTGTTGATCATTGCCCTTATAAAGATTGTGCAGTATTTATAGCATGATATTGTTCTGTATCATGTTAATGCATTAAAGGCTAAGTATTTTTCCTAGATCAAACAGTTGTGGTTAAAATGGGATTAGAGATCAAAGTTTTGGCCTCCTGCTACTTTCTTCATTCTGAGTGGTTCTGTTTCTTTGGTAACACCTTTGTGGCAAAGACAGTGTAATTGAGCCTTAATGCTCTGCCTCCTGGAAAAAATAGGACTCTCCTGGTGCTGCAGATTGTATTAAGAACAAAACAAGTTACCATGAAGGCTGTGTATTTCAAAAATATTTCAAGAATAGTATTTTTCTTGTTATTTCACTGCTGTAGTTGGTGTAAAAGGCCAGAAAATTCATTTGATGTGACTTAATGGAGTGAGGAGCATGTACCATTGACAGGTTGGGAACTGTCATATTTCTTCCATTTAAATGTTTTATTCCTCACTCTGTGTGTACCTGAGCTCCTTAAGTGATCTGATAAAATAGTGTCAGTGAAATTGCTTGTTTTAAAGTATAAATGGAGAATAGAAACCAGACAGTAATGCATGCTTGGGGTCTTCATCTCTCTGGGTTATACTGTAATTGTAGGAAATATTGTGTGTTCCCAGTCCTTGTCCTGGTTCTCTAGTGTTTCTGCCTTTCTGGTAAATGGATTGGAAATGCAAAGGCTTCCCTTAATCTTTTTGCTTGCACTGAGGTAGATGAGTGAGATCTGTCACAGTAGCTCATTTTACTTTATTTTTCCTCTTTTTTTCTCTCCCTAATTTATTGAGTTCCAGGTCAAAGGTTCTGTTTGACTCAGCATGTGACATTATGTTATATTTGAGCACGTCCTCCTGTTATTCCATCTCTCTGTTTTCCTGTGCACAGGTGGAGGCTGGCATTTAAAGTTCCCTTTTTGACATGTCTCATTTGTGGCAGCAAATGACTGGTTACCTGTCCAGAGCTCTGAGTAATTGAGGGCTGTGGGTTAAACAAGGAGTGAGGTTAGGATGGTTCTTAGGAAATGCAAGTGGTGAACACACTCCTGGCAGGGTTGACCATCTCTTTCAGCACTTGTGGGTTTTTTTTCCCCAAAATCTCCAGGCATTCCCCCTGGCCTTCAGGTGAGCTGTTTTAAGAAGCTGCCTGTTTAAGTTGTGAGAAGCTGCATGTTCCTTGGGTTGATAAGTCTGTGGTTGTGGGAAGGAGGCTGTTCTGGTTCTCTAATCATGATTATTGCAAAGGAGCAGGCAGTTAGTATTCCAGAAGTACTCTTGCAGTGCCTACAGCATTACCATTGGTTCAGATACCAACACTCAAAAGGGTTGGGTTTTTTAAAGGCAATGATCAGAAACCTGAAAGATGTACCTTAAGCCTTGCCAAGAGCTTTGCTTACATTTTCCCTTCTTTCTAAAGGATATTGACCTGGTGATCATTCACAATCTGAAAAGGACACAGAAGTTTAAGAACTGCTACTTTCCTGTAAAAAATAAAAGGAGAATTCTTACAATATAGTTGGAGTTGAGCTAAGTTAAAGGAAAAATGTGTTGCAATTTTATGAGGTTGAGTTGATTATTGCTCTGTAATTTGGCTCTTTGAGTTGAAGCCTGTGACATCTGAATTAGAAATTTTCAGATACAGTTCTATCTTAAATGGAATTTAATGAAGAATTTACAATGCTTTGTGGTAGATGCAAATTCATTTGAATTGTGAATATAGTCCCTCCTGCTTTTAAAATTCATGAAATGGAAGATGGACTATCCAAATCAATGGAAGAGAATGGCTGGACATAGGAGAAATGAATGAGATGATTAAGTTTTGAAAAACACATGAGCAACAGGAAGGCAAGGAACACTGAAGGTTTTTCTCCTGAGGCTTGGCTTCTTACCCCAGATCAGCTGCATTTTTGTTCTGAGGTTCTTTTTCCCTTGTGTTTGGATAGTGTAAGCCCAGTTTCCTCCTGGCTTTTGTAGTTAAGTCTTAAAGTAAAATACTAAATATACTTTAAAAGTTTGATTTGTTTTTAGGTTGGTTACTTTGGCATCAGCCTCTGGCTTCATCTCAGGATGTAGCAATATTTAAAAGTACTCTTTTCTTCTTGCTGAAGCCATGTGTGAGCTGAATAGAGGGGAAGATGGTCTCTCACATTCCAGGTGCTGGACTGAATGTCTTGTGAACAGAGCATTGAGCACAGGTTTAGTCCTCCATATCCTTTTTCTTATCAAAGAGAGTTATTTCTGTGAGGTTTTTGTAGGGGGTGGATTTGTTTTTTTTTAATTCTGTGCTGTTCTTGGCAGGCTGCTACTTGTGGTAGCTGGTTGTGTATCAGTTTGGCCTGGGATGTTTGGCTCAGGAAAAGAGATTATCTTACAGGTCTGCTTCCTCCAGCGAGCTGGCACTGCTGCCCTGCTGCAGCTCTGCATACCAAGGAGAAAGGAGGGGAAATACAGGGCAAGAATAAAGTTCCATGCAGGCTGTGCAGCCTGGGCTTGGCTCAGGGTGCACTGAGACAGCCTTGAGGGGGGGAGGTGATTTCCTGAGCCAAGTAGCTGAATGTATTGCAAAGCAAAGCTTGGCCAGTTGTTACAGTACAGACAGGTACAGCTAGGCTGTGTTTTGCATGCACTCTCTCCCTCCCTTGTGCTGGAGGAAAGGAGATCTCTCTGGTGCTGCTTTGGGTTGTCATGGTTGGAACAGAATGTTTTGAAGAGGGATTATTCTTGGCAAATAAAGAGCTGTATTTGTTTTCCTGTACAGAGATGACTAGGTGTTCTTTATAGTGTAGCTTTCCTGCATGCAGGCACCACTTTTCCAGTGGATTCTGCTGCTTTGGCCTTGGCAAAGTGCACACTTGCTTTGGAAAAAGCTTTCCTAATAATATACCCCAAAGAATTAGATGAATAAAAGGGCTAGGTAATTGCCTTTTTATTTGAAATCTTGCTTTAAAATAGTTTTTTTCTTTTTGATCTTCTGACTAATTCAGTTTTAAAGTCTGTGAAGTTGGTTGCTATGGCACTAAAATTTTTCAATTCTGTTAGCTGATAATTTTCTGTTATCATGGGATACCTTGATTTTCTGGATGCTCAGTTTATCAGTATCCATCACAGTGCATTAAGTGAAGAGCAGAGATCCTGTTTTCCCTGGGTGCTAGCTTGTGGCATAATTGCAACCTTTTTTCATCAAGACAAGAGATAAAAAACCATCCTGTTTCACTTCTGAGCAGGGGTGACATTCATAAAAACTGTCCTGGAATGCTGGTGTCTGAATGTCTGCAGCTCTGAGCTGAGGAGTCTCCTTCAGCAGTTAGAGGTGTCTTTTTTCTCTGTGCTGTCTTTAAGGGTTTTGTGGATGAGTTTATTTAATTTTTTCTTCCTTTACATAAGTGTGTCCTGTAGATCTTACAGCTTTGTGAGCTTAGGTTTCACCTGTTAGCATTAGAGTGCATTTCTTGTTTGCAATGTCTACAATTTTGCCTTAAGCTGAGCACCTGCTGCCTTTAGTAACAGTGCCTAAAGCCTAATGGTACACATGGAATGTCCCTTTTGCCAAATAACACCATAGAGAAAAGTGACCATCATCATGCAGGATAGAAATGACTGCGTGCTGCATTTGAGGTTTTTTTTGCATCTTTACCTGAAGCAATGCATTGCTGAGAATTGCTGATGTGGTAAATGGTAGTTAATGTAATAAGTTTTCCTGGCTTCTCTACATACCTGGAGTATTTTACTCCTTTCCTAGTGGTAGAACTGTGTGCTCTTTTGTGAAAAACTTCTTGTAGTTTCCTTATTTGATTCTCAGGAGTTTTGACTCTCTTTTTGAGAATGTAAGTGGTTATGCTGATGTAATTAAGTAATTATATGTAACAGTGTGGGTTAATACCAAATAGCTCTTATAGCCCTGCTATGCAAAATCAATCAGGCACATGTGCAGTCTTTTGTTTAAAAAATAATGACTAGCTTAATCTGGTAGCAAGTTTGCTGTCTAGATCTTTTGAATCTTAATAGGAAGCTCACCAGCCTTCATCATGCTCAGTAGTTTGCTAATTGAGGCTTTCTTTTCTACACAGTTCTGTTATTGCAGGGTAAAATACTTTGCACCAAGTGAACTGCAAAACAAACTCAGCAGAGCATGCATTCTTCTGAGTGTTGAAGTAATTGCCCTACAAAAAGGTTTTGATGGAATTAAACAAAAGTCAACAAACCCAAACCTGCTTGGCTTATAGACTTTCTGTGACAGTCCAGACTTGATTTGAGCTGAGTCAGCTTTTGTTAGGCTGTTCTCAGCTGAGTTGAAGTAACATCTGGAAGAAGCTTGCAGTAAAGATCTTTCCTTATCAAGTTGATATTTGGGATTATATCTGTCTCTGTGGCCTGTGTATGTTGCAAAATCAGAAAAATTAACTACTTTCAAAGAAAATCACTGCAACTCTGCAGTTGTCATAGTTTGCAACAGGAATTGTTTATGAGACTGCAGTTCTTCAGCTGTGTTCATGGTGGTCTAAACAAATCAATATTAGTGTTATCCTCTTGTAAAATTCAGACAGGCTAGTCAAAATTGTCTCCACCTATACAAGGCCTTGATTAACTGCAGGTGCAGAGAACTGTTGACTCTACTTTTATTTGTCAAGCATTTTGTTTTTTTATTCACTTATGACATTGTGTTGACTTGGATGCTCTTTTGGTGATAGAATTGTAGAACCATAGGATGGTTGGAAGGGAGCTTAAAGCTTGTCTCATGGACACAGACACCCTCCACTAGATCAGGTTGCTCCAAGTCCCTGCACAATTCCAGGGATTAGGCATCCACAAATTCTGTTCAACCAACAGCCCCAATTCCTTTCTTGACTTTCCTTTTGAACAAACTGTGGTTTTTGCTTCAGCGTCTGAGGTGTGTGAGGAGTGGATCTCTGTGTGACACAGGTATTCAAATTTGTGTTGACATCTGTCTGTACTTTCTGAAGCCTATAGAGCTGACTCTGCAGCAGAGGTCAAAGATTTTGTGAATGTAGTAACATTGCTTGGTTTTTAACAGGAGGCTTCCAGGCAGTGATAACAGCCATCTTCAATTGTTTCTGACCAGTTGTGTGAAGCAGCACCAGGTTTTAAAGCTAAAATAAAGAATGGGCTGAAACAGTTTTTTATGTTGTAAATCTTTCCTGCATTTTTATGAAACAGAGTACTGGAATGGGACTCCCATGGTGTATGCCTGTCCTGTCTCTAGGAATCACCTGGGAAGGGATGCTTCTAGGGAGCATCTCCCTCAACTGATTGACATCTCTAGAGATGTACACTCATTTTAATGTTACTGTTAATAGCCTTAATTAGATGTATATATCCTGCTAGCTGTAGGAATGATGGGATTCTGTACTTCCCTCACAGAATACAAAGCTTTGCAGTGTTTGATGTTTTTGCTTTGTGGTCTGTGCTGTAGCAGACCTACACATATGGTGAACCATCACTGATAATGCTCTCACCTCTGACTCCAGAAACAGCAGCACTGTCTTGGGCAGAGCTGCCTGGAATAATGCAGGGTTTGTTCCAGCTCAGGCACTCAGCAGTGTGGCTTGAGCTTGTCCACATCAAATCCTTCTCACGTGCTCTGGGGCTATGTTGGCTTCCTTTCCATGAGCAACTCACAGGTAATGCTTACACAAAGTGGAAAAACATACAGCAAACCACAAACTACAGGGTTTTTGGTTTCCCTCCCCTCCTCCAGGCACTTGTGAAGACTTCCAGCATCCTCTTGTATGAAACATTAGTCTAAACTTGTTCTGCTAGGGAGGGTGCTGATGGAATTTAAATGCTTCTCTTTGTATGTCAGGTCTTCCCAAAGTAATTTCCCCAAATACTTTCCTCCCTCGAGGCATTCCAGTGAAACCCATCATAACTTTGTGATGCTCTCCAAGATTATTTAATAAATGTTATCCTCTAATGTCAATTTTACTCACTGGGGTTCACAGTATCTTAGAATACTTGAAAAAGACATTTTCTGAAAACTTTCTAAGAATGCTGGAGAGCTCAGGTAGGCTGTGTGGTGCTGGCATGAAGCCAGGAGGAGGATTCAACTTGAATTTCTCTGTTGTGTAGGGAAGAGAAGATGCGAATCAGTGCTCTGGTCACTTCACCTGCTGGGTTTTATCCTACCACAGCTGTGTTATCCAGTGTGGTGTCTGGATTGGTTTAGGGAAAATTGAATATCCAAAACTTTTCTATTGCTTAGAGTTGTACATCATGAATAACTTTAAATAATATGGCAGCATATTGTTGCCACCTTCAAGTGATCATTTGTTGAGAGATGGAATTTGATCTCTGACTGTAAACATGTCTGCTTTGCTTGCTGGGATCACAAATTTGGAATTAGGATCTTGCCTAGGAGATCAAAGTTTTAGGTTAAAAAAAAATCCCCTTTGTGAACCTAGTACGAAGCTATTTAAGCAAGAATGGTAAAAAAGGAAGATGTTAAGGGAAGATAGCAGAGTAGCTTAGGGGCTGTTAGGCATTACAATATTAGAGAACCTTTGTATATCCTAAAATCTTTGTCTCAAGTTTTAAGGCAGAGTATTATTTCATACACCATAATTGTTATGATTTTAAATTGGGCCAGAAGAGTCTTTCTGAACTTAGCTTTTTTCCTCAGGAGTAATTTAAAATAAACTTGTGGAGGCTGCATTATGTTATGATCTACTACTTTGGAAGCCAATGCTTCTGAAAGTACTCCTAAATAGCCCTTTTGGGCTTTGGTATGGTTTTCTAAGTTCTTTCTTTGTATGTTACACACTTCTTTTATCATTAAAAGCTGTAAAATATGTCAAGAGATCATATTTGAAGAGTATCTAAAATATTGCCTCAAAACCATCAAAACACTGCACATGAGTAAAATGTGGGCAGTGTGAGTACAGTGCTATTTGCTCTCACATTTGTAGAGCTCATTGCTTTATTCTGCCTTTGGATAAAACCATCTGCCAATGGATCAAACCTCTCTGGGGTTTGATCCATTGGTGGCACTTCAGGCCTTCAGCAATGAGCTTCCTCCTGGTGAATCTGAAGCCCTGTGGACAGGGAATCTGCATGGGTTGTCAGGAGAGGAGAATCTTTGTCTGAGGAGCTTGGGGCAGATGGAGAATTGAACAGCACAGCCACTTCCCCTGTCATGAAGTCCCCTTGAAGCAGAGGGAAGGACAATGTCAGGGTTATTCTCTTGAAGCTGCTGTGCAGAATCTGAGAGGATGCAGCCACAGGCAGACAGTGCTCTTTGCCATTGTTTTCCAGCTGGGACTCCTGCTTTTCATGGGATACTACAGCAGTGGGCTTGTGTTGAGCAGCTGAGCCTGTAACCATCATTAACAGCTGAGGTGGGCACTGTTCTTGTTTGGTGGTTGTTTGTTTTAGCTTGGAATTTTTCATATCCTTCAAATGAACAATCCAAAGCTATGCTAGTCAAGTCATCTAATTAGGGCTTTCCAGAGCAAAGTACAGGAACAATCATTCCAGCTTGTTCTTATCTGTAAAGTACATATTTTCAGAGAAATAGACTGTAATATTCCTGATAACACTGATAAAATCACAGAATTGGTGGTGATGGTGAAAGCAGTAGCTGGGGAAAATACTCATTTTGCAGAGAAACAAACAAGAGACTTTGATTTGAATTTCTTGGATCTCATAGCATATTGCTGGGATTTTGACCATGGAAGGATTTATCTTGAAGTTCCAAGGTTTTAAGTTGGACATAGTAACAACAGAAAGATGTTGACTTTCCTTGGAAGAAGAACACAATCAGGTGAAACTTCCAGAATAACAGTGACTTGGAGGGTGTAGAAATACTTTCTGTCCTGCTGTTCCAGGAAAAGAAAGTATGTGGTAGTTGTTAGCTGCTCCCTTACTACAGCACATGTTGCACCTTGCTCTGAGGATTGCCTCAGCCCTGATGTGAGCAGGAGAACAACTTCCACATCAGTTTCCATTTCTGTGGAGTTTCCTGTGGAACCATCCAGTTTGCCTGGGTGAGAGGTGTGTTAGGATCCTGTGGCACTTAGGGAGCTGCTGGTTCAAATAACTGTGCTTGGGTTTGCTGAGCTCCAGCTCTTGGCAGCCCTGGAATGGTGTGCAGGCTGGCAGCGTGGGCTGGCAGTGTCTGTCTCCCTGCCATGAGCAGAGGTGAGGTTTGGTTGAGTTTGTTTTTGCTTTTCAGTGTGATATGTTCTGAAACAGTTGAGCTTTGCCCCTGCAGTCCTGGGAATGAGTAGTATCTCTTCTTAATCATGAGCAGATTGCATTGGGGTTTTTTTATTAGTCTCTCACCTGAATGATTTTATAATTCTTTGTTTGTTCTTCCTTACAGTAAAAGATATGAACATGTTTAACATTTTCTTGCAAGACTTACTGTATCAAAAGGTAACAGGACACTGTGTGTCAGTCTGAGTTACTTGTTCCATATCCTTTCTCATAGTCTGTTGCTAGCTTTAATCCATGGAAATGCTTTGTAAAAATATGGAACAATTTCTTTTGCCTGTAGCATCTCAGAGTCTTAAAAACATTGTGGGATTGAAATGGTGCTTCATCCTTCTTTTAGAACAAATGTGCTGTGTATTTTAGTCCAAAAGGAATTTTAGGACTAAAAGAGTGGTAATATACTATTTCTCTACGAAAATGCCTGAGGCTCTCATGAAACAGCAGTGTGGAGGAATGTATTTGTTCTTAGTTTTGATACTCACATGCCTGGTAAATACTTAGGATTTGATTGCCATAGGCATTCCTCTTCCCTGAAAACTGCAACTCCTCCTTTTAATGCGACAGAGATACCCTGGGAATAGTTGTGGAGGAGGGAAGGGGCACAGGCAGCTTGTCCTCAAATTCTCCAGACGATGTGTCTTGCCAAGTTTCTGGCAAATGTTTATGAAGTTGCTTGTAACCTGCAGCAGTCAGTGGATCTACTTGGGAGTGTAAGAGCCTGAGGTACATGTGTGATGAATATGCTCATGACTTTGGGAATTCTGCAGTGCTCCCTTGGCTGTAACACTCTGGATGCATTTGGGTAGTTTTATCAATGAAACTCCCTGTTGAGAAGAAAGTGCTTGCTGAGGAAAACAACAGATAAAGTTACCAAAATAACCCTTGCTCCCTGGAGAGCTGCTGGAGGAGGGAAGAGTCTTGTCAGTCACACTTGGATTTGAATAACATGACATAACATCCTATCAAATGGTTTAGGGTGAATGGAGCAGGGGGGCTGCACTCCCAGTCCCTCAGGCTTGCTTTGTGTTCAGAGCTTGGTTGCTTGAGTAGGATGCGTGGGATTGAAATGTTAAATTAAGTGTAAGAGTTTTAAATCTTGGCATGTGTCAGGCTTGTCCAAGTTTAAATAAATTGAGTGCAGAACTAAAATGATGTGCATCTCTTATGTGGATAAGAGATGCTGTAGTTGACTAATTGGTACATGTGTGAGTGGGGCCCAGCTTTACATAAGGTGTTTGATTTTTTGCAGAATACCCTTGTGAACCTGAGTATATTTTCTTCCTCTGAGCTATTAAACAAATTGTGAGTTACCTGTTTTTTTATTTATTTCGTAAAAACAGAAGGACTCCCCAGTTGGCTTTATTTATGCTGTGTGACCATTTACTTTTTTTTTGAGGAAAGTGTGTCCTAAATGTTGATTTTGGTGGGTGTTTCAAATAGTTTATCCTGAAAATCTGAGGCAACGCTCTTGTAGAGAGCAGAGGCAGTTGGCTCTGTCTGCAGAATGACATGAAGGACCATGTTGGTCCATCCAATTCAGTAGTGAGTTCTGTGGCAGGTGGGGAATGTATTCTAGAGATGTGTCAGCAGTTAGAGCTAAAATTGCCCTGTGAGGATTTGGGATTTCCTTATTCCCAGAAGGAGAAACAGCTTTAGCTGGGATATCTTTAGTAACAGTCTTTCTTTTGTTTGTTTAGGGAGTGAGCTGACCTGTCTGGTCACTCATCCAGAAATGTTTCAACATGAGTTTCTGAATGAGATGATCAGCTCTTCTCCTGGGAGTGATTCCTCTGGATAAAATGGTGCATGTTTGGTACAGCTTTCAAGTAGGAGATGCAGCTCTTGCAGCCTCAGATCTTGCTGTAGTGGTTTGGAAACAAATGAGGCAAATCTGTTTGGTCACAGAGCTTTTCTCTGTTCTAATGCTCATTCTTCAAGAAGGGGTGGTCTCAAAGATGTATTTTGCTGGTTTGGGGAAGGAGTGGATAGTGCTGTGTTTCAGCTGGTAGAAAATTGTTTGTCCACTTCTAACACTGCACACTGTGGCATTCAGTAGTGCCAGTAATAATATGGGTCAATTATATATTTATTTTAGGCTTTTCCCTTCTGAACCAAGTATTTTGTTTATCCTCTATCAGGGCAAGATGATTAAAAGCTTATAATGAACTTTTCCTGGAGTTTTTTTCTCCTTTTACTAGTGCCTTGTTTGTAAGGTCAGCATTCCCTGGAGGTTTGCATGCTTCAGCCAGCCCTTGATACACATTTGTTGCTCTTGTCCCGCTTTTTGTGCTGTCTTTGTGATGTGTTAAAACCTCTGCAGAGTGGAGAGAGAGCATTCCTGGGAAAGCCATGTCTGGCTTTATTCTGTCATGCCTTGTGACACTCCTAGGAAGAGTGTTTTCAGGAGAAGCTGAGGTGTAATGGCTTACTGAGTAGGTCAGGCTGCTTCAGGTGTTCACCTCTCTTAAGGTGAGGTTAAGAGTCTTGGAGCTGAGTGGATAGAGAAAAATCCTCTAAAAAAGGATTTATGGGTGCTCATGTTAGCATGAGCACCATGCTCTGGAGGGGAAACGGGGCATGGTGTTAGGATTAGGCATTGCATGTTCCCATCATAAGCCATGGTGATGGGTAACAGTTGGATGTCTGGGCCCCTGATGGAGTGAGCACTGATCTGACTCAGAAGCAGATTAAATCCAGGAGTTATAAATTTCTAACAGTTTTCTGCTTCACTGCTCAAGGTTGCTGCTCCCCTGGCCAGGGCAGCTGAACAAAACAAGAGCTTTTGTGCAGGGAGAATGGGAGGGGGTTCCAGTGCACTAGAATGTGAGTGCCAGTGCTTAGGAGTAGCTTCAGGTGGTTCAGCAGTCCCTGCTCCAGATAAGCTCATCCTTGGAGAGGTTTGAACAGTGTAAACTCATCCAGGTAAAACCTGGGTGGCTGAAGTTGCAAGTCAAGACCTTGTGGGAGGAGTGTGGTAGTAAAGTCAAGGAGGAGATTTTTCACTTCCATGGAATGGAAATAGGGCAAAGACTTGGTGAAGCCTTGATAGGAAAAGATGTCCATGCTATAGGAAATTGGGCTTAAGGGGGTTAAAATTTGTACCTGGGGCACGTGGCTGGGTAAATTAATTCAGATTAAATATCTAGGGAAGCTAATGAAAACATGTTTTAATGAACCCTGGCTAATTACTCTATTTAAAGTTCTTGATCAATACCCAGGAGATCTCAGACTGCTTCAGATTGTTTTTTAAAAAAAACCTGCACATATATGTATTTTAATCTTCTGCATAAAATCAAAACAACTGGAGTCACTTGCTTTGTAGACTTCTGATTCACCAGGGCTGTGTAGTATTTGGAGATGGTCTGTAAATTAAATCTGAAGACTTCAGCATTTTCAAAAGTATTAACTGTGAATCTTCAGTGGGAAGTGGAAAGGAATAAATGGGTTTAAGGGAGCAGATACTAGGACACAACAGAATTTCTGGAATAATCTGTGGTGTGAGTGTGAGAAGGCAGCTGGGTGTGGTTTTCTAAGAGAGGAAAGAGCTCTTGTCAATACTTGCTGGTGCAAGTGACCTAAATAAAGACCACCTCTTACTCAGAACCTTCATTTTCTTCAGAATACTGTGTATAAATTTCAGTGGACTCAACATTAATATTAAATAGAAATGTCAGGCAGGCAGCCTTACCCTGAAGGGATAAGCTACTGTCTTTAAATTGGTTCATATTAAGGAAGTGGGGATATGTTTAGTCTTTTCTGATTGAGCTAATTAGCAAAACTGCATTGTGTGTTCATAGTTAATACATCCCTGTGTGTGCAAATGGATAATGAATGCATAACCAAGCTTAGGAAAGGTAACTCTTCAGCAAACAACCTGCAACACTCTCCTTGAGGCTGCTTTGTGCAATCTCCTGGTGTTGTGTGACAAGTCTGTCAGACAGAGGGGTTTTATTCCTGCCTGTGTTCAACCCAGTGCAGCTTTTGGTCCCCTCTTGGTACCAACACTGATTTTTATCAATGCAAAAGTGTCTTTGCACCTTGCTTTGACTGGCTGTGCACAGGAAGCCTTCAGCAGCTGTCACATGCACTAATGGTGTACCACTTAAAGCCTTGCCCTCTTGCTGTGCTTTGGTGGCACAGGGGTCCAAGGAGCAGCATGGTCCTTGAAAAAGGAAGTTAGGAGTGATCTCATTAAGGGAATCCCAGGTAGTGTTCTCTGTATTGGTGAAGGTCAGGTCACACTAACTTAAAACCACCCACAAACTCCACACTGTAGGTTTTGATGAAGGTTGTAAACCCTCACAGGCTCCCACTGAAATGATTCAGTGGTTATTGGGCTGACTGAGTGGATTCTTTGCCCAGGAGCTTTTCAGAACTGAAACTGGCAATTAGTTGGAGGAGCCATTTCTGAGGTATGAACAGTGTGCTCAAAAGCTTTTTAATTACATCCCAAAATTTGTTATATGGTAAAAAACTTGAGATGGAAGTTGTCACTTGCAGCCAGAGAAACCAGAGCTCGGCTGGGTCTTGAACTTTGCAAGAGGGAAATTCCTGGAGCAGGCAGTGAGCAAACAGAGGCAAGGGATAACAAAGAATTCACGAGACTTTGTGGCAGAATCCTGTTTTTCCCCCTTTTACAGAAAACCAAACACACCCTTCTCATAAATTTCAGATCCCCCATTCTGTGCTATCTGAAATCTGCAATTGTGTAATGTTGTGTTAGCAACTGTTTCCTTGAAGTTCTTGGAAAGATCACAAGATTGAAAAATAGCCAATAAACATGGTTCTCCATATTTCTCAAGAAAAGAGTGGGAAAGTTGGAATGTTATACTTTAGTGTCATTGTAGAGCTGGTTTTCCATGTTCTCTTATCTGCCATTTAATGTTGTTGCTTTTGTGCCTAACTCTTGTCTGCTTTGTTTCATTGCTGATACATCTCTTGCTTAAATAAGGAAAAAAACCCTTTTACATTATCAAGAGATTGCTCAAGCATGACTAGAGATAAAATTAACTAACAAGTCAGTTCTCTGTGAGGAGTGGCTTCAAATGATGGCTCACATTCCCGTGCTGAAAATGACCTGAGGCAGTGATATAAAAAGACAGGGGTGGGCACGGGATATCAGCTGGAGTGAAACCTTTCATCCAGTGGTGGATATGAAGGGACAAGATCTAACCTTAACCAGAAGATGTCTTTCTTTGTGTGCAGAAGTTTAACAATTCTTTCACAATTATCATTCTTCAGGGCTTTCTGTGTTCGTGCAATTCAAAGCCAGTCTGGCTTGTGGCCTTTATGGGGCCTTTATGAGCAGCCTCAGTAAATGATTGTAATCACAGTGATTGTTTCCTGCAATCTTGTTAGTCTCCAGCAAGAAGGTGGGGATCAGATACAGGCAGGTTTTCTAGCTGCTGGGTTTTCTGATTTTCTTTTTTTCTTTTTATTAATACCCTTTTCACCTCAATTCTCCTGAAATTTCTGAAGGCAAAGAAGCTGCTGTACAGCTGTGATCACATCAAAGCCTTCAAGTATATGAACAAATCTTCTGAGAACAGGCAAATCTGCTCAGTAGTTTTACTGCATGAATTCCTAGTGTAGATCCCAAGTATTGGCTGAAGGATTTTCTCTCTGTGTGATTTGGTGTCTGCTTGGATTTCCAATGGCAACTGCTGTGCTGGTGAAAAATCATGTTTCTTCCTAGGAAACATAGAAAAGGCCATAGCCATTCAGACTTCCTAGGAAGAAAAGTGATGAGTTAGCACAGTAACAATACCTGGTTTTCATCCTTTACTGCTTAATTTTCTGTAGATCTGTGGCTAATAATATTACAGAATTTTATGTTTTCCCTCAACCTCTTAGGTAGTTGAAACAAATGCTTTTTTTATTAACGGGTCATCTACTGGCAGTTGTATTCATTGATGTAAGTATTATTAAAGAGGCAACACAGCTGGTGTTCCACAGGTTGATATATTGATGGTTGTGTTCAAATATCTGCTTAATTCAGTGTTAAAACCAGATGTCTGGATGTGTCCCTCTGTGCAGACTCCTTTGCAGGTTGTCTGCAAGTAGTTCAAAAGTTGGTGCCTCTTAAAATCAACCTTGCAGTCAGCTCAGGTGGTATAAAATTATTTTCTTGAATCTCACAGCAGCTTTACATTCTCTTGCAAGGTTATTGTGGATCACATCTTTGAGCTTTAGTTCATTCAACTAGTTTGTGTTTGCATGCAATATTTCCTTTGCTGGATTTTGAGGCCCTCCTGTGCCACGTCTTGTTGCTGTGCTCAAGTTAAGGCAGTTGAGCTGCTGGCAGGGCCAAGCTTTGAACTGAACTCCTGATGGAACAGAAGGTTGTAGGGTGGACCTTGAACAGCCCAGCTCCTCAGGCAGTGGCACTGGTGATGGTGCTCAGGATGAACAAAGATGGGGATGTGTAAAGAGTGGAGCAGAGTGGATCCTAGAGCCTGGTGTGAGCTGCTGTGCTTCAGTGGGTTTGGTCTCCAAGCAGCATCTGAGCCCCACAGGCAAAATGGGCAAGCAGCTGGGAAAGACTTCTTAGATCAGTCTTAAACTTGAGAGTGCCTGTTAGAAGCACAAAAGTTGTACATGAACCTCAGCATATTGCAGTCTTTATTCAAGTCCATCAGCATATGGATATGAAAATTGAAGATAATGGTGTAGAGCTAAAATGAGGTAGAGCCTTGTGGTAGTATTTCTGTCTGTTTTGAAATAATTTGAAAGTTATTGTCTGATAATGTTAAGTGACCAGTCTTGGAAGTTCTGGAGAAAATGAAATGGTTTCTCAGAAGCCTAGGTGCCAGTGAGTCTAATGTATGACAAACAGCAGCTGTAATTCAGTTTTATTAGGCTTGGCAACATAACACCTCTACAACTAAGCTGAAGGGGCATTTGATTTAAGCATAATACTCTAAGTATTAGCATTTAAAAGAAGATTCAAAGAGAGAGGATGCTATAGAATGTGTTTCCAGGAAGTTAAATATCCATAACACCTTCTTTCCTTGCTGCCTCCTGTCTTCTTAATCCTGCCACTGCCACTGAATGTGACTGCTGGGCAGAACTGTGCAGGCTTGAGAGCTGCACAGACCTAACCAGTTGCCAAGCTTTCTCTCTGGCATACTCTAACAATGCTTTTCTTTCAGGCTTACTCTGTTTAATTTTGTACTGTGGTAAAAGGAGGCTTTCTGGTTAGACTAATTTACCATTATTTTCTCTAGCATTGCACAGACTTGCATATTTGTTTTGCTCATCTCATAAGATGTCTGATATTAAACCAGTTTTAGTTTTTCCAGATCTGAGATAGGCAGGTATTGAAATGCATGCTCAGTCAGTGAAAGGATCACCCTGATACACTGTAAACTTCTGGATGGGAAAATGTCCTTAAAAGAAGGATATAGACTTTATGGAAATGTGTCGTTGTCCTTTCCAGTCAGTACAGAAAGGTTGTCTGGTGCAATTTTCTGGTGACCTGTTTCTAATTAACATGCAAATGAACTGCTTGGTGCTGGAAATCAGGATTGCAAATACAAAGTGCTAATACGGGTTAGGCTGGGAAATCCCCAGCATCTGTTAAAGCTCCAGCTCTGTCTGCCTTGTGTTTGCAGCTGCCTGCAGAGCAGTTCCCTCTGGAGAAAGCTACTGCAACCTGCTGTCAGACGGCTCCTTTGTCTCACTTTAAAGAGAACAGGTTTTAATTTTGTGATGTTGATGTTATTGCCTCACACAGGGAGTCGTTCAAGTGTACTTGGAGCCCTGGCTCACCAAAACTGGCTGTCGTGAAAACAGTCAAGATGAGCTACTTCAGTTATTTCCCCAGAGGAATTGCAGTGTTTAATGAAATAACTTACTTCTTTGTACTAGTGTTACAAGTGCCAACTAAACGAAGAAATTAGCATATTTATTAGTGCTTGTCATCACTTAAAATTTGGGTTTTCATTAAATGCAGCTGTATGATTTTATATTTAGAAAGTGACTTTGATCTAACAGGTAGAGATGATTAATTTAGTAAGGGTCTGCTCAAAAGTGGGGTTGTACATTTCCCCTTGAAGCATCTGCTTATTTTCATGCTGCAAAACATCTTATTTTTCTTCTTCAGCATCTTTGTGCCAACATTACCTACTACCAATGATTGTAACAGCTGATTTAGTAACACATTTTGGCACAAGCTGTGTAAGGTACAATAAAACTCCACTTGATTTTTGCATCACAGCTTGTTTCTATGCTGGCAGTTGAGAGAAACCTTTTGTGCAAACTGGGCAAATTTCAAGTGAAAAAAATGAAGCAAAAAAGTGCTTAAAACCCCTTTTCTTCATCAAAATGCAGCTGAAACTTGACCTTTTAAGAGAATTATGTTGAAACATCAAACTGTCCAGAAAATTTTAAAGTGGGGGAAAAATCACTTTTAGTTGTGCAAGTCAGTTCAAGGAGTTAAGAAATGTTTTGTTTGCAGACTCAGCTCTCTGAACTCCCCCAGAGCAGGTTGTCATCCTGTTTCCTGTGAGCTGGCTCTGGCAGAAGCAGTGGGAGTGTGTGTGGTCAGTCCCAATCTGCCCCGTCCCAAGTATCCCTAAACTGCAGTAAAGGTGTCTGGAAGTGAATCTGTCTGAAATTTTGTACTAACACGGTGGGGTGAAGCAGTAACAAAATTACTTTTGTAAAAAACCAGTAGCTCAGATTAGCATGGAGGCTGTTAATGAGCCTAAGTAAAAAGAAAGACTTCTGAAAAAACCAGCATGAATTACTTTTTAATTCAGGGGTGTTCTTGCCTAGACTGTACTTTTTTCAGGAGATGCTATAAATGTGCCTGAGAAGAGTTAAAGCATTTCAGCAAACCTCCTGTTGGCACTTTGCACTGTGCTGCTGCTGTGTGCAGCAGGAACACCACACACCTTTTCTGCCTCTGCTGTCTTTACAGTGCAAAGCCTCACTCTGCTAATCCTGCTTCCTCTGAAACTTTAAATAGAAGGTGAGGAAGAGGGATCAAGTCTTCAGTTCAAATAATTGATGGATTAACTCTGATTTGCTTATCTCAGAGGGCAGTAAGAACTGGCTTCCAGTGGTGAGCCCCACCTGCATTAGGAGGATCTTGCTTGTCCTGACAAGGTTTCCTGCTGCACACTCATGGGAGGAGGCAGGCTTCCAGAAATGTGTGGGAAACTACCTGGGTGTTTTAGAGGGTGTCTTAGTCCAAAAAGTCAGCAAATTTAGTGCCAGGTCTGTGCATTTGGTTTTGTAGGGAAATTTCCTATCCCAGATGTGTGATAATCCCATGTTGAATCTTGTCCTCCAGTTCTGAAGTTGAACTGAGTACTTGTGGTAACTTGCTGAGTTAAAAATACACAGCTAGTATTTCCCCTTAGACCAGGCAAAGCATCTTGCATCCACCTCCCCTTTCCTAAAAGCAAGCCACAATTAATTTTGGTTTCCAGAAGCAATTTATGGAGTTGCAGAGCTCTCATTTGCTTACTGCTGGTTGCATGTTCATCAGGTTATCCTTGTTCAGCACTTCACTAGGAATGGGAGGCCTCGGATCAGTGAAGGACAGATCACTGGAAAGCATGACAGAAGAAGATATGTTTCAATTATTCTTTATCTTCCCAATTTTGTGTTGCAAGAACAAGTGGAGCAGCTTGATTTTCTGTCAGCAGTTATTTTCTTGTGCAGTAGCAATTGGTTACTTGAGGAAGTAGGACCATAGATTCTGCAACTGCTTGTACTCAGAGAAGCAGCTTTGCAAGTTGCAGTGAGCTGAATCCTCTTATATCTTAAATTACTTGCAAATGTGTGAATCTGTGGGAAACTGCAGATCTAGTGCTTGTGGTAACAAGCCTGGGAGCTTAGAGCAGAACAGCCTTTCTGGCAGTGGTTTAAGTTGGATTTGGTGCAGGGGCTCCCTTGTGCTTGTTGCATGTTTTTTACAACTTGGTGGTTACCTGCAAAATGTTGGGTTTGCAAGTCTTGTGCCCTAAAATGTAATGACAAATATAACTGATGAGGAGCAAACCAGCTTTTTGGCCATGCAGTACATTTAGCGCAGGAAGGTGAGTTCAGAGCAGAGAAGACTTCAGAATAAGTCCTGAAACACATTAATCCACAATTCACTCTCATTTCTCATCCAATTTGCCAGAAGAATTGGCAGTCACTTTGGCACACTGGGCCTTTAAAAAAAAACTATTTATTTATGAAAATTACTCTGTTTAAAGTCAGACAAGCTCTTCTGTCAGCCTGTAAGTGTAACTTCCTCACAGGTTTGTGGTCTTTGGTTTCTTAGGGTAAGAGCTGCTCTCAGGACTTGAGATGGATCATAAAGATTTTTTTTGCTGGATTCTAGCCTGCTTTCAAGTTGAGCTGGGCCTGGGGATTGTTTTTGAGAGAGCAGGTTCATGATGGCTCAGGCTGATCCAAGTTAATGCTGCACTTACCCTGTGTCATCCTCTCCCCCAGCAGCACTGACCCTGGAGGCTGTTGTGTGTGAAATAATCTCAGTGGAAAGCAGGAAATAAAAACTCCTTACAGAAGTTTGTGAGGAGAAGCAAGGAGAGTGGTTTGAGGATTTTTTTGATCCTCCCTCGCCAACTGCTGCATGTTACAATTCACCAACTATTATTTCCTGAGTTCTGACAGACTTCACTTAAAAGCATCAGAGACCTTTTGCTTTGTAACACAGATGCAGAGGAAAGCTCTGTGTCACTGGGTAGGGTTAGATGGACATACATTTAATTGTATTGCACCTCTGTGCATTGTGAGCCTTCTGTTGCTGCTTGCCCAGTGTGGGTGACACTGGGATGTCAGTGCTTCAGCAGCTTGAGAGGTGTGAGTGAAGATGATGGGTTTGTCAAGTGCTCTACCAAGCAGTTGTACCACCTCAGTTGTGTAATACTCTTGAGTGTTTTATTTTGAATTTAATTGTTTTAAGGTTTGTCTGGGAAAAAAATAAAGATCATTTCTTGTGCAGAAAGAGGTGAAAATCAAAGTTATTTCACAGTATTCTGTTCTTGACCTCAGTGTGTAGGCTGGCTTGGTAATTTCCTAGATTATCCATTATAAAAATACCCTTGTTAATCTGGTTGCCTCAGGTAATCTGGTAGATGCTACGTAATAGTCAGAAATGTAAACCTGAATCTCCTAAATTCAATTTTGCAGGCTTCAGGAAGCCTGAAAATGTTACTTTTGGAATGCCTGGGTTGTGATTAAATGAAAATTGTCTGATCATGGCAGTTCTTAATTTGCTCTAAGGCTTTTCTGTCCTTGCCTCTTGTTTTGGAGGGCAGAGAGGATGGAGGTAATGTATTGCTGTGTGCTGTAGTCTGGGCAAAGAGCACCCAACCATGTCTGTTGATGCCAAGCCTGGCACTCACCAGGAGCTGCATATTTAAAAATGTAGCTGATAAAAATGCATACAAAGGAAAAGAAAAATCTTTAAATGACCTTTACAAGCCCAGACTATTCCATGATTCTGTAATCTTGCTCTCACTGTGTATGTCATCTCTCTTCCTTATTGTGCCATTTGAGTTCAAAGTGATTTTGTATAAGATTTTGTGTGATACCTTTCTAATTATTGGGAGGATTGGAAAACCCCTAAGGGCTGTCTCTGAATGCTGAATAGGTGCTGGAGAAGATTTTGCTCTTGAATTCTTTCTCCATCTGCTCTTGTTTTTTTTAAGATGCCTCAAACTCTTGTGTCTCGTTGGGATTCTTACCCAAGTGATTCCCTTGGACTGTTGAATGCTCACTTTTAGTACATATTTTGCTAAGACTTAATTTTCACTAAAAACATAAAAGTAAAATCAAAAGTGTCTCCTAAGAGGTGATATCCGTTCTTGTTGTGCCAGATATTCTTTCTTCATACACATTTATCAGGCATGCTCCTACTTCTTGATGTCATTTGGAAATATCTGACTTCTTCCTGAAGGAGATCTGTTTGATAAATGTTGTACTTCTGGTGTTCTGGGGTTTCTCTCTCCTTAAAAACTGCCTTGGGAGAATTGTGTGTCCATCCTCTACTCTGTATTGTATGATAATCCAAAAATGGAGAGATAAATTAATAATCTGATGGGTACATTTTAAAGTTTTGTTTTGCTTTTGCATGGAGATTGACAAGGTTTTTCAGGCAGCAGATTTGATTCTCACCCTGAACAAGAACTCCTCAAGGCTATTTAAAGATCTTAAGGAGACCAAAGCAGGTGGTTCTGGTCTCAATGTTGGCCTGTGCTTACAGCATTCAGATCTCACCTTGCTCTGAAAGTTGTGCTATCCCAACAAGTTTTCTTATCATGCAGATAGGGATCTGCATGCAAGGGATATGAAGGCTCACATGGGGTGGAAACCTGCTGACCTGAGAGTACTGCTGTCACCTCTGCCCCTGAATGTCCCCAGAGGTTTGCCACTGCCTTTTTGTGGGTGTGCAAACCACATCAGCTCCCTGTGCCACTTGGATAAGAACAGATCAAATTCTTTAAGTCCCATTCTCAAGCATTATCTGTTGGGGAAACATCTTTATCCTGCTTATTGGTTAGGACAAAATCATTTTCCCATATTACCAGGCTCTTCAGTGAGGAGTGTCTGAGCTTTACCACCAGCTTACTGGAACTGATCCTGAAAACTCAGTATTGCCTGTTGGGCATTTCTGTGCCTTTAGAGATTTGCAGTTGTGTTTATTTCTTCAGCCACCACCAGGCCTCAGAAGTTCTGTACCTTTCTTGGGTGTGTCTCTTCAGGTAGTTTAATAGTGTGTGACTATTGAAACCATCACCATTGACCAGAGTCTAGAATGAAGTGTTTTAATATATTAAGTGTTAATTGTTGCTGACTGAATCCTTAAACTTTGAAGTTCTCTTTTGGACAGAATAGAAAATTCTGTTACAGCAAGAAGACAGCATAGTACTGCCTGAGTACATGCCTGCAGCCCTTCCAGCCTGCCCCAGATTTTAGGTCTTTATTCCTGAGCTTTGTAATTGATTTTATTGTTTGTCAGGAATAATGGTGAGAAGGAATAACCAGCTGTTTCTAGAGCAGTTGAATTGTTGATTTAATTCCTGTGTTTTGACAGGTGAGGATTGTTCAGCAGTGATGTTGGTGGTGGTCCTGTGCAGAGCATTGTGCCTTGTGTTGGTACAGAGCTGTGGCAGTGATGAGCTTATTGCTGTTCTCCCCTCTGCCTCTCTCCCCCATTATTTTCTTTCTGTCGTTATTAGCAGAAAAGCTGTAGGTGTGCTCAGTCTTTTTAATTGCAGCTTGTCTTTATTCATAGCTTTTTAAGTAGGAGTTATGGAAACAGTAATTGGGAGGATTTGCAGGCAGGTGTCTGGCTCTCCTGTGTCCCAGTAAGACATTTTTCTACTAACGTTGCTTTCCAGAAAGCTCTTCAAGCTCTCTTCTAAAATCCAGCATCAAATGTGGCTTTTTCTTTTTCTTTTTTTTTTTTTTATTATTTTATTTTATGAAGTTGCTCATCAGTGCAAGGCTAGTCAGCTATAATTTCTTTGGCTTGAGGGGAACTGATACTGACCTGGCTGCTTACCATGGTATCATTTTAAATCCCTTGAATTACCATTATAGTTCAGAATTTTCAAGCAAAGTGCTTGGTTTTATGGCTCTATCTAACTATTGAGTTGAGCAGTTCAAGCTGAAAAACCCTAGTGCTTTTTGGAAAGGAGCACTCAAAACCACAAAATACATTTAAAGCCAAGCTTCTGTGGCAGAGTAGACCAAGTACCTATGGAGAAGTGTGCTGCACTCAGTGCTCTGGGCTTCTTCTGGGAGCAAGGTTAACAACTTAAATATGTATCTAACTTTGTAAGAAATTGCAGAGGCTTTAAATAAGAAGATTTATGTACAATTTTCTTTATTTTTATCCTTTATTCCATGTAGAGAACTGAGGAGAGGTACTTGGTTTGGTCCTGTAACAGGGCTTTTGTTTGCATATTCTGAAGGCAAGTAGAATTTTTATTTGGTAGTTTGTTACTAATCCCATGGAAGCCTTGCCTTAGCACTGGCTGTAAAGACTTATTCATCTTCATTTTTCTGTTGAACAATATTGAAGCAGTTTTATCCAGGGTTTGCTTTTCATTTAGTTATATAAAGAAAATATTATGATTTATCCAGGTGAAAAGTTCTGCAGCTGTGTACAGCACCATGCTGGTCCTGTGCTTTTGAGGAAATTATACCCAAGCAAAGGTGGGAAAAAATACATTTAGTTGGCATTTCAAAAGTAGTCTCTTAAAATGCCTCATGGATTGCATCTGCCTTTCCCCTGTATTCCATACCCAGATTCCTAAATAGCTGAAGTGTGCTCTGTGCTGTGAATCAGGCCTGCCAGTGGGTTGATGACTCATTTCCTTATTGGTGCAGATGTGTATAGTAAACGTTTCTGGATAACTCTTTTCATATGAAATGTGTCTCCCCTGTGGGAAATGAACACACAGCAATGGCTTTCATTAGGTGTGCACAAAAACTTCATCCTGAAAAAAAAGCTCAAATGGCTTTTCTTGGTGGAGGAAAGGTTATCTTGGAATCTTCTGTGATCCTGCTTGATGGTTTTGGTTTTTTTTAATCTTTCTTCTCTGTCCATCTTCAAAACAAGCTGCCATCTATACCAGCACAATTCTTTAGGTAAATGCTATAAGCATTTATTTAAGTTTCAGTAAGACTCCTTTTGAGTGGCATGTTCTACCTTTTGGCCAAGAAGGAATGAAGCCCCACTGTATTTTTCACGTCAGTAAAGGCATTAGCCCAGCAGGCTGGCTGAAAATTGTTTTAGATAAAATCTAGGTGTGTATTGCTGAAGTATAGCAGAAATTAGGTAGTAAAGTAAAATAAAGTGCATTAGCCATGTGGCACTGCTGGAGTCTCCAAGAAGAAAAATGGCATTTGTGGTTTGGTGCTGAAGTGAGTGACTGAGCCCTGCACCTGTGAGTCACCGAGCCCGGCCGCCTTCTCTCGCCAAGACATTTATAACTTGGGCTGATGCTGTGATGTATAATCTGTCTGAATGCAGAATGCCTAATGATGTTGTGAATCAGCTGGTTTCATCTTGTCTTTCTGGTCTTTTTCTTGTCATGGCTCATGTGAAAGGAGAACCAGACACTAGGGAAATCAATTTACCACAACAATTTGTGTGGCTCCCAGGCAGATTGATTTAAATAAGCAAGGAGCTTAGATTTGAATAATTTCAGTCTTGCTTGAACACTCTAGTAATCTTTCTAGAGCTTTCTAGTTTGGTGATACTACTTTGCAGCTAATCTTAGCTTTTATTGCTAAGCTTGGTATGTTTCCTGACTAAATTGATATGATCTGTAATTATTTAAATGCTTGCATGTTAATGTTTCTATCTTTTTTTAATAATGTTTTAAAATGGCAAGCCATTATCTACTGAATTACTTCTCCATGTGTTAAGCTGCTTTTGGATAGAAATGGGAAACTTAATTAAAATGCAGAAGATGACTATTGTTGAAGTAGAACTAAAAGTACTCAAATACTGGATCAAAATAGTTGTTTTACATGAAAAAATGCTTAATACCTCAGTCTAGCTTTCCTGGTCATTGTGACCTTTGAGACTTGGGAACAAGAATTTTTTTAAAAATTCTTAATTATTAGAAAGAATTGCTCTCTTAGTTCCTGTTCAGAGCCTCATCCTCAAGGCATTGATGTGAAAGCAATTGTACTTGAGAATCTGTTTTGTCTGTACCTGTGGAAAGGGCTCATTTGTCAGAAGCTGGCAATGAGCTCACAGAGCAGAAGGGTTGCCCTGGAAGTGTGTTAGCAGGTTCCCAAGGGGTGCATTTATGGCTTCAAGAGCAGATTTACCCTCTGTGAGTCTCTTGTCACAGAGCAATCCTCCAGCGTCCTCGTGAATTTTGAATGTGGTACACCTTGCCCAGTCTAGTGGATTGATGGGACCATGGGATGGACTTGGTGGTTGTTTTGGTTCTCCAGTGCAAGGAGAAAGAACTCCAATTCTGGTTGCTTGTGCTTCCTTGAATTTCTTGTTTCTTGGTCAGAGGTAGGTGGTGGGTGCCTCTCTATGACTAAGGCTTCAGTTGGCTTGGCCTCACCAGTGGTTTTTTGCCTGATCCAGAATACATGTACCTAAAATTCATTTTACTGAGGATGATGGCAAAAAATGGTAACTAGAGCTGTTAAATTGTGGGTACAACAGGATGGACACTCTGCCTGACTGCCTTAAAGAGAGTTTCAGAACTTTCTGTTGAGTGCCTTCTAATTTATAAAGGATGGTAGGTTGCAAAATTGATGGTAGGTTGTTTTCAGCTATTCTATGGGAAATGCAGCTCAGTAGTGCCTTCTGAAGTGCAGGGTAGCTTAGGGAGCAGGGTTTATTTTAGATGTGCATCTTATGGTCAGCCCTTCCTGTATGGGAAGAACTTGAAGTGGAGGGGGGGCATTGTGCTCTTTCTAGGACTCTCTAAAAATAGCCTTCAGATCTTTCCTGCTGAGTTCAGCAGGCAATGGTGAGAATCCAGCAAAACAGATCTCATGGGAGAAACTCATCCAGGGTTGGAGAAATCCTGTGGACTGCTAAGGCAATGTCCTATTTCTCTGTTGCAGAGTGATGCTGCTCACAAGCTGCTGTTGTGGGCTGTGCTGTGGACCTTAATATGTGTTAGCCCTTTGTGCTTATTTGCTTATTCCCCCTGTGTACAAGTGCAATGTTGTTCCTTAAGTGAATTTATCCTGGCCTCTCTAGTTTAATGGACTGCTTTCTTTTGAATAACCAGAGAAGTTGCTTTGGAAGAATTGGAGAATGAATAACAGAGCAAGTCAGGCTTTTTCCTGACATGGGGTGGTCTCTTAAAGTATTTTAAAATCCTGGCTTCTGGCCATTATTAGTGGTGTCAAGTCAAGAGCTTGTGTGGCTTTTGACTTGACATGGCTCTTCTCAGCTCCCATGTTATGTCTGTCATGGTGAACTTACCCTGGGATGTGTCCTATCAGTGTTTTCATTGTGTCACCACAGCCTTGGGGAGCCTCAGGCTGCCAGTGGAGTCTCTGGGCAGCTGTGCAATCCCTACAGCTTTTCCAGTGAGCTTGTGGATGTTGTCATAAAGAGAAGATGGGCTCAGCTGAGGGGAGGGGTGGTGGCTGGCCCTGGTCATTGAGCATTTGTCAGATTTCTTTGGTGTTTGAATAGTACTGTGATCAAATTGACACATACAGGGGATGATAAAGTCAGTGACTGTAGTTGGTGTTTAAGTGAGAGAAGAGCTGAAAGAGTTTATTTTAACAGCAGGGAGTTTCCCTACTCAGGACTCTTGTTCTTCACCTGCTTCTCACTGCAGTCAAGTGAGTGATGTGCTGGGCCCCTGCAGATCTTCTGAAGAAAATTCCAGTGTTATATTTCAAATCCAGCTGTTAGGAGTGTCTGCCCTGGCTGTACTCAGGGTGCTCCTGCTTTTGAGGGAGACTTCCCCATCACATTTCATCTCACAGGCAGGTCCAGGGGACTTTCCACTTTCAGGAAGTCTCTTGCGGTGTAATAGCACTGGAAAGCTGGTGTGTGGGGTCTCTTGTAAATCCTGTCCCTCTTGTTGACATTGCCAGATAACAAAACTGATGTTGAATACTGCATGGGAATTCTGGGTGACATACACCATGCAGAAGGTTAAAATAGTCCTGTTCTTGTGACAGCCAGGGACTAGTGCTGGGTGTTGTGTAAGAACCTCTACAGGCCTGTTCATCCATGTATAATGTAATACCCATCATGTTTTGGGAGTAGTGATGTTAAATGTAATTGTTCCTCTCACCACTGTCCTGAAGGAAGAAAGGAAGACTTCAAATTAAAATTGTTCTTCTTGCGGTTTGTGGTTAAGGCTGAAGTGGCTTTTCTGAGGCTTTTGATTTTTATTGCCTCTAAACAGAATAGCTGGCAGGAGTTAAAAATAGCAGAGTCTGCTTCCCACCTGTTTGGATGCTCGTCTTATTTTGGTTTGGAGGTGGAATGCATGAATGTAAATCGTTAGGATTAAAGCAGTGCTGCTCGTGCCCTGAGCAGGGGCAGGAGGTGCTGGAGATGCTTATTGTGCCTTGGTGAGAATGGGCTCCTGATTGATGTGACACATGTGCCTTGCTGCAGGAGGGGGAGGGATCCTTGGGAGCACTGTGTGGCTTTCAGTGTGGAAAATTGGAGTCACAAGCCTGCATGTTGAATAACAAAGACAAATATGAATATTGGCTGGTGGAGTGTTGAGGGCATTGTTCACTCTGCTGAATGAAGCAACAGCCCTTGGCAGGGGAGCCTGGTGCTGGTTAGAGGTGCTCTCCAGCAGTGGTGGTGGAATGGAGCTGTGGGCAAGGGGGGGTGTCAGTGCTTCTTGGCTTTGCTCTGCAGCACAGAACTCCCTCCCCTGGCTGTGGGAGTGGGGTGATGAGTAAGCAGCCTTTGCTCTGAAACCTGCACTTCTCTGCTTTGGTACATGGAGCTTTTGGTGTGCACTGTTTTCTTAGCTCCTGTACAAAGCTAATTTACAAAGGATTTCTCTGGTTCCAGACCATGTGCAGCCAAAACATGATTCTCTGAAGAACAAAGCATGGTTAGAACACTGCTTTCATCTTAGGAGACAGGGGCTTTACCACTCCATGTACAACAGCCTTCTATTTTGTGTAAAACTGAATATTGCTTGTGAACTCTTAGCAGCTTTTTGGAAGCTTTCTGTAAAGTGCAACTTGAAGTTCTATGGGTATATACTGTCAACAGATGTGGAGTCTCTGTATTGAGAATAAGTCACAGAATTTTACTTAGATTATGAATGTATTTGATAAAAACTCTTCGTTAGCTGCTGCACTGGAATTATTTTTTGAGACCTCCATTTCTTTCTTGACTTGATTGTCCTCTGCATCACCAGTGGATGCTGTGCAGTACTGTCAGTGCTCATGCTATTGATTTTGCCTCTATTGGAATACTCTAAAGTTTATCTGCAATGTTTCTGGTTGGGGTTAAGGCAGAATGCCATTCTAAAAGGTTTGAAAGGAAAGTTGTCTCATCATAGCTTGTGGACTGCTTGATGCTGCAGGTGGGGATGCCACTGTGTGTTCCCAGTAAGCTCAGTGGTGCTGGGAGGACTATTCCATAATTCCATTTGTACTAACCTGGCAGAAAATTCTAAAACTACAGTTTCCTGTTGATTTGCTGAGTTTTGGATGGTATGATGGGCTCGAGTCAACTATAGGGGTGAGGAGGGCAGCAGTCTCCCTGTCACCTTGGTTGGTGGGACAACAGTTCTTCATCCCTTCTCCTTTTATCCTGTCTTGTGATTCTGCCAGCATCCTTGCATGCCTTTTGGTCTCTGAAGCTTTTTGCTGGCATTGTGAGAGAGCTTTCCAGGAGCAAATCCTGAAACCTCCTGGCAGGATCTGCAGCTCAGTGTCAGTGCTATGCTTAGCAGCAGAGCTCTGTTGTGGAGGAGTGTTGTGGGAAACATTATATCTGGTAGCAGTGCTGCCAAACTTAGGTGGCAAACCCATAATTTCAAGGTCTGTTTTGTTCCACAACTCATTAGGACTGCCTGGAAAGCCTTTGAGAGGAGGAAGAGAGGGACTAAGAGAAGAACAACCAAACATCTGGGGCAAATTTGGTTTGATTGTGCTGACTGTTGGAATATGCTCTGATGTGTGGATCTGTGTTGAAAGGAGAAAGGCTGAGAGGGCTCGGGGGCTTTAGAGTCCCCTGTGCAGGGAGGCAGAAGCAGCAGGGACAAGAATAGCTGGTGTGAGAAGGCTGTGGCCCTTCCAGCACAGATGTGCAGCCTCTGAGCACCCACCCTGCAGCTTTGCAGGGGTGGGAACAGCCAGCTCAGAGAAAGTGATTTGCTGGTAGGAGCCAGCAAAGATATTTGCCCAGTCAGGCAAGTGGAATCTGTGTTTCCTTAAAATTGCACCTTGGTCTGTGGTCACTTCTGATCACCAGAATTAAAGCTTGACCATTTTCTGTGCTTTTCCTGCCTTTGGTATTTGGCCATGGAGGGGTCTCTGCTGTGCAGGAAAGGTACACAGCCTGCTGAGGACCTTGCTCAACGTCAAATGTGAAACAAGCAAAACCACTTTTGACTTCTATCACAGTTACAACAGAAAGAGTAGGACTTGCTGAGCTTTCTTGGTGTTTGAAGCAGCTACTGAATAGTGGATCCTCAAAGTATGAGGGGACAGGGCCTGCTTCATCCTTGTCTCCTTTTCACGTGGCTGCTGAGCCGGAAGGACACACATGTTGTGCTGGGGTTTTTTGATGTTGCTTTGTGCTATTTTTTCTGAATAAGCATACTTAGCTTAATAGTGTCATACCCCTGGAGGATATGAAATGTCAGCAAAGGTGGAAAAGTTTGTGGAATGCAGAATTCAGTTAAAACAGCTTTAAAAAGTAGCAGAATTTGATGTGCCACTTATGCTGTGTGTGTGCCAGATGACTAAAGAAATTGCTGCTGGTCCTGATAGTTTATTTTTTATGCACAAAGTCCTGTGTATGTTTTGGTGTTTTTGTATAACTTGGGCTAATACATTTACATAAACTAGGAACACTTAACCAATGTGGACATAATTATTTGGGTAAATGATTTGCTGCATTGCAGACTTTAGCTCTGTTTGTAACTGGGAAAAGTTATTTATATGAAATAAGCGAAGTATATGGAAGCTAGGAGAGTACAGCTTTGGTGCATGATATATCATGCACCAAAGTTACCATGCTTTAAAGTGACTTTTTTCAAAGCATGGATGGTAAATATAAAGTGTTTTTGCTGACATGACAACATGGGGTTTGTTTTTAGTACTAAGAGTTCACTGGCATTAGAGACTATTTCAAGCTTGGCTTAACAAGTTTAACTTTTATTGCTCACTAAATGTGTAATTAAGTTACAACATCTTCTCATCTGTTTTGAACTTAAATTATCACTGGTTTTAACTTTCCTGTCACACATGACTTTTTCAGGATTGCAGGATGTGTGAAAATGGTTTACTGTAGCCATATGCTTCTTGGCTCAGAACTCCAGGATGTTTCAGTAGGTTTGGAGCATGGGTGGTTGTGTGATGTGTGGTTTTTCCTTTACAAAAGCTGTGTTGATTCTTGCCTAGACTACTCTATCTCCTCATGTTTCCCGAAATTCTTCTGCAGAATATTTCCAAGTGGTTGCATTGGAAAGGGATCAGGTTTGCAGGAGGGTGGCTCCACCAGATGTCTCCTTGATCCCTACCTTGCATCTGGCCTGTGCTGTTTCCAGGTGTCCAGCAAGTCTACCTAGCTTGGTACATGAGGATTGAATCACTTTATTGTGAGTTTGCTGTCCTGGCTGGGTGTGTTTGCTGAAGAGATGGCTCTTATCTGTGGGAAGGACACAGCTACGAAGCCAGTTGTCCCTTTAGCAGCTCTCTGGCCTCCTCCTTAGATGCTTCTCTACAGATCCTGGTGATAAATGTCACCAGGACATTGTGGTGGTGTTTGTTTAGATCAAAGTGAAAAACCAGAAGATGAGCTGCCTGCCCTGTGTGTCTGTGTGCACCATCCTCTATGCCATAACTGTGTGACAGTGCAGCAAACTGGGGACCACCTGCACCTGGGCTTCTGTCTACCCTCTCCTTCATAGGAATGCAGCTGCTTTCAGTGACATCTTCTCCTAATTGACTTGTTTGAGGTTTTTGCAATCTTCCTGAATTTAGGAAGAGAACATCTACTGGGTTCTTCCCATCCATAAGCCAGTTGCTTTTTTATTTGTCTGTTCTGATCCATGTTGGTTTTTGATGGCTTTTGCCTGAGCAGGTCCAAAGTCTGTTGTCTTCAATGTCTGAAGATTATCCATCAGTCAGTATTTGAGATATGCCTGGTTCTTGCTTTTCAACAAGTTCACTGTTATTCTTGCCTTAAAATAATACTGGAAATGTCTGCCATCATCCCCATAAGAGTAGTGGAAATGTCTGCTGTTATCCCATCTTCTGCTCTCAGGAGAGATTAAATTCTGGAAATCAAGGCACTTGAGCAGTTTACTTCAGACTCTTTCATTTGCATGACTTTTGCAAGGAAGCAAAGGAATCTTAGTGCTGGAGATCTAAAATAATTCCTGCAGAGTTTTCCCAAGACCTTAACTTCCACAGAGCTGTAGAACAGTTTGGGTTGGAAGGGACCTTATAGGTCATCTCATTCCAACCTCCTATCATGGGAAGGGACACCTTCTACTAGACCAGGTTGCTCCAAGCCTCATCCAACCTTGAGCACTTCCAGGGATAGGTTGTCCTCAGCTTCTTTGGGCAACCAGCCTCACCATTCTCATCCACATCAGTTGATCAGGGTACTTAGTTTGCTTCTCAGAATCCCATGGTGTGAATTATTTTTCCTTAGGATGTGCTGTAGTAAGACCAAATCGAGTGTGTGCTGTATACCCAGCTGGAAGGGGCTCTGACTGTCCCTGAGGCAGTGGCTGTAGCTGCACCCCAGGCAGTGTGCTGAGCACTGGGTGGTGATGCATGACCCTGCTTCAGTCACCATTTCCTGTTCCTGTTCCTCCCAGCATGATGATGGTCCATTTCTGCTGCTGAAGCACCAACACCTGGTGGCCCTTTGGGCCTGGGTAGTGGTGCTGGGCTGCTCACCTTGCTGTATAGTTCTAATCTAGTTTTGTACTGCTGCCAAAGCAGAGAGTTTAGAGAGGGATGGATGACTGTCATGGTTTTCTTCAGTGAGTTCAGATCTGGTGGATGGGAAAAGGCACTTTTAAACACAACAGTGCCTTTGAATTTTTCTGTGAAGTTCATAACAGTAATGCAATGTGATTTGTGGCTGTTGTTTGTGGTTGTATGGAAGAAAATGCTTTTTCTGTTCAGGCTTTCTTATATTGTTCAGGCTTACTTGTTCTAATCTCTGCTTTCCCAGGGAGGTAGGAAGTGGTGTTTGTACTCTGGAATGTGAGTGTTAGTGCGTGAAGGAGCTTGGAGGACTTCTGAGAGAACTGCAAAGGGAGGCAATATATTCCCACTGAAGCTGCTAAACAGCAAAGGCTTCTGTGAGCCCAGAGGCACACACATTTTCTGTAAAGGCTGTTTTTAATCCTTCAGTTCGGAGATGTATGAGGAGTCCTTCTCTCTTGCTAATCAGTGGAAAGTCCTTGCCATCAGCTTTCTCTCCTAAAATGCCTTGACTAGCATGTGGTGCTGGTTTAGGCTGCTCTCTTCCTTCCCCTTGCCCTGGGGGTCTTCTGAGCATCCGTGTTCCACAAGCTCACCATGTGGGACTGACACAATGCAGCTTTTCTTGCTCTTCAACTTCCCTTAGTGGTAATTTGAAACTTGCTTTTTTTTTAATGACTCTTACTGCATATAGTTCTGAAACTGCTCCCTTGGAAGGTTTCTTGGGTGGATGTAGTGCAGAGAGGGCCACAGGCAGAACGTGTGTGGGTTGCACTGGGGATATTTTTCTTCCCCTTCTTCAAACTCTGCCCTTCAGTTTATCAGAAAGAAACTGGAAGGATTGTTTTTCTCATGCTGCTTCACTGAAATAGGGAGAAGCAGGTCAGCATTGCATGGACCACTTCTCCAACATTGCAGTGGTAAGAAGGAGGATCACAGCTCTTGGCTAGCAGGGGGCCACCTTGTTCCACACTGAAAGGATTATTGGCTAGATAATACACTTTGCATATTTAGGTACTGAGCTGTGAATGAATGCAGTACTAAAGCTTAGTGGAGGTCTCAGTTAAATTCCATTACTCTTCTCAGAAGAATAAGGCTAGATTTTGTCTCACAGAGCTGAGTTTTGCTACAGAGCACAGGAAAATCTGGTATTTCAATGTGTAACATTTTATTGTTGTGTATTTCAAGAAAAGCTTGTATAGGCTTCTCAAGTCAGTGAGAACAGGTATATTTTTGGGCTCATCCTTCCAGAAAAAAAAACTGAGCTTTAATCTTTGGTGGATCTGAAGCTAAGGTTACCAGCTTTGAGAGTGCAAAAATAATTGAAGTGACCCTGAAGAGTTTTGTGGGAGTGCTCTCTGACCCTTACAAATTCTCCTGCCTGCAAATGTGTTAGGAAGTCCTGTCCTCTATAGCTGAGCTCCAGTGCTAGCCTAGATATTTTTGTAAGGAAACTATCCTTGACTAAAAGACTGAGATGGCAGTTTCAGTGGGGGGCACTCTGCCTCCCAGCTTTTTGTAGTCTAAAACCTTCATCTGTTGCTGGAGGATGTGGGATGAGAGCAGAAAATTAAGGAAAGTACACTTTGTAAGTCACAATAGTGTTGGTCTTAGAGGCTGCTGTAAAATAAAGCAATTTGGGTGGCATCTTAGTTTTCAGTTGAAAGAATCATTTCTGCAGTCTGAGGATAACTAGCAGACATCTGCTAGTCTTTTAAAAAAAAGTTGATATCCAAATTTTCAAAGTTATAATTACTTTGGGAGATAGAGTTTTAGATCATGTCAGTCTGACCAAACTGCAATTAATTGCTGTAATCCTTCAGGTACCATTTTTTATGTTCAAAGTGGAGAGGTGATTGCTGCCACTTACTGCTATGAAAAATCAAAGTCCTTTAGTTAATAATGGCTGTAATCAAGAGCTTGAAAACGTTTTCCAGGCTTGCTTTTTTCCTCATAAATTTGTGTTCATGTTCCCCAAAGCACCAATGTGTTGGTGTAGCAGATTGTGCAGCAGCAAATGTTGCACTGAAAAGCTTTGCTTGCTTCAAAACTGCTGAAATGCTGGTTCTCTGATGTCAGATCCCTGAGGTCTAACATTGTAGTGTCAATGATGTGTTTAAGCTTAGAGTGGTTTTGTGTCTTGTGGCTCTTAAAGCGTGTCTGGCATCTTAAGTATCAGTAGAAGCAGAGACTTTGTGAGTCAGGGTTGACTTTGCTGTGGGTATGACAGCCAGGTGATTTTGTCCTGCCTTTGTGCTCTTTGCTGTGGAGAGGAGATAGGAGTTTGTGTGATTAACTTTTTTCAAGGAACTCTTCATTGTGAGAGCTACTCAGGCTGAAAGGAGAATGGGATGGTTTGCACTCAGAGTTCTTTCCCAGGAACTCCCCAGGAGAATACAGTGAATATTTTGAAATGATGTATGAATATTGGATGTCACCAGTTCTCACAGTTGAAAGTATAAATCTTGGGGCTGCTTTGAACCAGGCCTTTTATGTACAAGTGAAAGAAAAGATGTTACTTCTCAAATGGGGAATGTGAACCTTTCAGTCTGGGGGAGGGGAGTGAGTCCTGCCATTCTCCTTCAGTTGTATGCACCAAACGAATTTTTCTTTAAAATCCTGCTCATACTTCTTTGTTTTCCCTCAGGTACTTTTTTGCCTTCTTAATCTGGGCAATTGTGGCAGATGCCAGTGCATTCATTATGTTTTTTTAGTGTCTACATAAATGCTGCTACTCTTGTGCTTTTGTTCTGTTGATTCACCATAGTGTCGAAGGTACCTGTTCATTTTTTGGTAATTAGATATCATCACTCTTGTGATTCAGATTTTAAAATTTCCTGTCAATTGTGTCAAGTTGTTTATTACAGTGGAGAAGAGTTGACAGTATTTTAGTTTCAAAAGTTTAGACTCTTCTCTGTTAAATGCATCACATTGGTAGTAAACTGACGCTCCTTTTCTTTCTCCTTTCAGCCAGATAATGAAATCTCTTCAGACTGCAATCATGTAAGTATTGCTTTGTTTATTCACTCTAGCTATGGCATTTGCACCTCCCGTCTCTTGTGAACCTGAGGTATTTTGCATAGTTTGGTACTTTGCAAAGGCTATTAATCAGACACATTTGGGTTTCTGTACTGGCCTTTGGAGGAAGAACACAAGGTCACTTCTTTAACCCAGTATAACAACATTGGTCTTAATGGAGACTTCAGAGTGGAACATTTTAAAGAACTTTACAAACTGTACTTCTGTATCAGGGGAGCATAGCAGACGTCTTTCCTGTTTTATAAATGGGGGGTGGTTCCCGTGAGTTACTGGGAGCAGTGTGATGTGTTCCTTTTGGCAAAGATGTGAGCAGTACTGAATTTAAACTCTTAATTTCAGCTGTTGACACCTTCTGTATTACTTTCACAGCTGCTAAATTCTTAGACTAGTTTGGAAAATGCTGTGGGGGTGTGATATTTAGAGGCAGTTTGAGACACTTGGCTGGTTTTAGAACAGATTTCCTCTCAGCACTGTGTTTAACAGTGAGCAAACTATTAGCCAGTTTTTGGGCTGTCAAGCTGACTCTTCAAATCCCAAGACTCTCAAAAAAAGCATAAAATTCATTGCTGAGGTTGGTGTTAGGTTTCTTTTGGTTTTTCTCATTTCTATTCTGTCAGCATACACAATATCAAGATCCCTAATTGCTTGGTTAGCCCTGAACACAGACAGACAAGTGCATGCCTCAGTGACAGTCTTGATTTTGGATGCTTGAGAAGCTGTATTTTGTTTTATTATTGGAAGATATATTCCAGAGATGAAGCCCAGTCATGCTGTACAACCAGTAATTTCCAACTGTGTTTATAAATTAACCTTTAGCACTGCCTGACTTCATTGGCAGCTGTAATTCTCTGTTGTGCAGGGTTGGATCAGATGAAGGGCACAACATGTTTCTGTTTAAGTCTTTCTGAAAAAGAGAAAACTCCAGTAATTAAAATGTATCTGCCTGACATTTAAATGTGCCAGCAAAAATTACCTGAATGAAGAAGAAATGGAGAATTTTAGAAGTCAAAGTTGGATCTTTCTTCTGCTGGATTAAGTGATGGCATCTCTGCTTCAAATATTGGGTGGATGTGGATTATGGAAGCCATTCACAAATAGGAACTGTGGGCTAAGTCTCATTTTCCCAGGCACAAATTGAAGGATAGTGATAAAAAACTAGACCACAGAGAGATCGTCTCTTGTCCAAATGTTTTCTTTGCCTCTGTCTGCAGTACAATTGCTGATCATCCCCTGGAAAATACTGCCTAGTGCTAAAATCAGGAGTTTCAAGCTGCAAGTTTAACCTTCTTTCTGTTTGTGGGAAGGTTCATTTGGAGAGCATCACATTTTGAGGCTCTCCAAAGTGTGAGATTGCAAATGCAGGGTTGTATTCTCATCTTGTGTCCTCTATCTTGTACTTCCATTTCTGTCTGGGAGAGACCTACAGCGCTCTTTGCAAGGGCAGGTTCCCCATTCATTCACTTTTACCTACTAAACCTCATGTTTACAATTTACTCCATCTGTAACACCCTAGTTTACCATCACTTCCTTTTTTAGCTTTTCACAGCTCCAAAACCATAAGAGGTGTGGAAGGTGGTGCAGTTATGCTGATTCTGATTTTGGTTCTCTCTCTGTGTTTCCACCCTCCTGGAGTGGGTGTGAAACTCGTGTAGAGCATGTGATTGTTTTCCCAGTGTTTTGTGTACAATTGAAATGTCAAAGTAAAAGTTTGACCAAATTTAGTCTTTTTGATATTAATTTATCACCAAGGCAGAGCTTTTTAAATTAATTTTTACAACTTCTTAATCTTTAAGTTAATGAAAAATGTTTAAATGCAGCTTAAGTTCCTGGAAAAACAGATGAGCTAACAGAGCAATCAGGCAACACTTCAGCTATTGATTTGTTGAGGTTTCACGACCCTACTTTGTATTTTTACTTTATGGTGCCTCAGGAGGACATCTGGGATGTGTGTATGTATGTGCAGGGCCCAAGACTGATTCTTGCACAATGATCCTGTGCATTGAGGCACCTTTATGAGCTCATTGCTGGCTCCTGGAAGAACAGTTCTCCTTTCAGAGGCATTTCTGCAGTCTAAGTTCTAATGTATTGTTTTGCTTAGCAAAAGTGGCCCTCCTGTAAATTTGAAATATATCTGCATTCAAAAAGTTGTCTGGTCACAGCCCTCACAGAAGGATCAAGCTGCTTTGTCTCCTGCCTTTTTTTGCTTGGTTTTTATAAGGTTTTTCAGCATGACATCTGCTCATATTGAGGGTTTAATTTGCTCAGTTCACTTGCATCTGGCAGACACACCATGGCACACAAAGGTGTGGTGGGCTAAAGGTGTTGCTAAATATGCAGCAGGTAGTAAGTTAAACCTTTCATTGTTTTATCCTCTCAGTTATGAAATATTCTTCATTTGCTATCTTTGCTTTTAATGAGTCAGCTCATGACCTTGCAGAGATTTCTGACAGCCTGAATTTGTACAATATGAGAAAATTATTGCAGATATGAAGGGACAAAAGTGTTGTCAAGGAGACTTATTATTGATCATTTCACTGTAGAAGGATGATGATAGAGATTGAGTATAAATTATGTTTCATTGTTTTCTGAAGCAAAATATTTGTATTTCTCCACGGAAACCTCTTCAACTCCCTTTCTACAATTGCTTTCTCTATAGCTCTTGTGGAACTACAAGCTGAATCTGACTACAGATCCAAAGTTTGAATCCGTGGCCAGAGAAGTCTGCAAGTCCACTATTGCTGAGGTAAGCCAGGAGGAAGGCATGGCTGCTCTTGTGGCACTGAGGCTTTTCTGTTTCTTTGTGCATTAATAGCTGATTTGCTGATTTGCTAATTAATAGCAAATTAATGTGTGAATTATGATTTGGGAAAGCTCTAGTGTCATATAGATACTATATGATTATATATCAGATTTGTACCTCTAATTAATTCAATCTCCTTGCTGAAGAAGCCAGGCACCTTAGTGGTACCAGGCAAAGAGATGGGAGAAAGAAATGCTGAACTAGCAACCCACCAGCTCCTACCAGACCTTTTGTCAGAAATTGGTTGTGAATTGGATTTATCCCCTCTTTATCATGTGTGTGACATTTATAAGTGTGGTGTTGGAGCAGGGCTTCTGCTAAGTTTAACATAAGGCTGGTTGTGGACTGTGTCTTGCTAGCAGAAGGGGTAAGCACACAGACATCAAATGATTATCAGCTTGAGGGGTTTTTTCAAGTTTTAAAGGATAGTTACTCCAAGGAGACCATGTTAGGAACTTCTTTTTAGGTTGTGCTAGGAGTCTGTGCTCTGTGTCTCAAGCATCCATTCTCCTTGTTACAGCTTCAAAGATGACTTGATCAATCATTTCTTTCCTTGTGCTCATGCTCAAGCTCTTGAGGCTGTGAGCTTATGCAGGAGCCAGCTGAGCTGAGGTCTCTTCCCCTGTTTGTGGTGGTTTTCAGCTGGACTTCAGGGAAGCAGTGGAAGGAAGGCTCTCTGCAGCTGTACAGGCTGCAGCTGACTTAGTTCACTCACTGAGCCATGCTCTCAAAAACATGGTTTGTATATCCACCGATACAATGTGACCTAGCCATAAACTTGCCTTTTAAAAAAACATTTAGTCTGCTCTAGTGTAAGTTGGTTAGTGTAAGGAGAGATCAAAAAAAAAAACTCTTTAGAAGAAGGCTAGAAGATCAAAGAGTGGAGGACAGCTTGCATCAAAGGATTGTGTTGTTGTTGGAGTTTGGTACCTCCCAAAAGCAAACACTGCCAAATCTGTTGAATCCTACTTTTTTTCGATCATAGAAAGGATCATGTTTTTCTGGTTTTTATCATATGGTGCTGCAGAATTTTTACAACCAAGGCATTCTTGAAAATGCTCTTTTAATAGTCTGTTTAATTACCATTTTTATACAGTGGCAGTCTGGAATTGCTGCAAATGATGCCCTGTAAATCTGGGATATTACATTTAAAAGCAGTGGGAAGACTATACATAATTTCAGAATTTTGCCATTTGGTGAGGGTTTTTTAGCTAAAGAAAAAGGTTAAATAAGGAACAATAATCTCATGTTTGATCTGGTGTTTAATACTGAGGCAGGTACATAAACCATTACTCTAATATTTTTTAAAGGTACTTCTACAAAACTCTTTTAAACAGATATATAGTGGGCATATACTCCTCCCATACAATATTAACCTGTTCATATTTTCCTTAAATTGCCACTAACAAGTATAGGTGACTTTTTGGGTGAATCAACTCTCTTTAAAGTATTGCTTTGCACTAAGAACAAAATACAACTAGAAAAGCAATTCCTAGAAAAAGTCATTTGGGAAATGGTGGCCGACCCAACTGGGTATGGGCATGTTCTGGAAAGTGCACCTTTAATTTTATCAGCTAAATACAGTTTAAAATTCCAATTTATTTTCTTCTCAGCTGTTGTGGCTTTTATAAGTTTTGGCAAGAGCTTTAACCTAGAATTATAGTTGGCTACCAGATAACAGTGATTGCTTCAGAAGTGGCCTGGCAATGACATGTTCACTTGGTCCCCTCTGCAGTTCAGTGGCTCAGGCCATGGAGCTCTGGGGCTGTTTCCAAAGCCAGGCTCTTCCAAAAACAGCATGTTGCTGTTGTGGGCTGGTTTGGCTCATGGTAGTTGAGCTGAAGTAGGGCCAAACCAAAGATGCAGCTTTCTCAGAGAGCACTTGCTCAACTCTGTCCAGTTCACCCTGCAAGGATCCTATGTGTTTTCACTTTAAAATGTATTTTACACCTTATCTGTAACAATTACATTGACTTTAGTAACTGTTTTTGTAGTAGCTATTTAGATTAAATATAAACTGTTTCACCAGCCCACATCTGCCTTCAAATAATGATGTTTAAAATGTTGAATGTTTTGTCACACAAAGTAATGGCCTCATAAGCTGAGGCAGAGATCTGTTTTATTCATCTAGTCTAACCTGTGTGAGTCTGTCACAGGGTGCCTTGAGTTATTCTTGTTTGAACTAGAATTTATCTTCCTAGAGACAGCTCTCCATTTTTTAAAATTTCCAATATAAATATTCCAACTTGGTATTTGAGAACTGAGAAAACGGTTTCCTGCCTGTTCCCTTAGCACTGCTCTTGCTTGTTACCTGAAACTGCCAGAATTATTGATTGCCATAGATCTTCCTTGAGATTGATGAGCCCTTCAGTATTTTTACAGGGACAAATCTTTGATGCAATCAAGTCAGCCCATGTATCTATTCCTTGCAAACTTGTCAGCACTAAACTTCAGTGTCTGCCTGCCAGGGGTTCTTCCTGCAGCATTATGACTGCAGTTTTCAGCACACTCCTGAGCAGGGGCCACCAGAACTGTGCAAGTATTTCAACTTGGGCTTGCAAGGGTTTAAAAGTCTCAGTGCTCCTTGGAGCGAGGCATTGCACTGCTGCTATGAGTGATTTCTCCAGGGACCATCCCTAACTGATCAGCAACCATGTTTCCCCCTTCTTTTGGAAAGACACTGTCAAAGCTGCCTGGATCTTTTACTTCAGAGCTGGTGGGTCTGGCCTGTCTGCTTCCCTGAGCAGTGCAGGCTGTGATTTATACTGGGGACCTGTCTGTTCTTGTATGCTCCTTTTCCAATCCCTGCACAGCTTTCAGCTTTGGTTAGCTGTGATTTTTACTTTTTTTAGACCACTGAGTAAAATGGTTTTAGTACCAACAATCAGTTCATGCAAGAGCCTCATAGAAAAGAATTTGATGAGAATTTTCCTTTATAGTATTTTTCATCTCCTAGCAAGTTATAAACAGCTCTATAAATAGTGTTGACTTTTGAATCAGTCTCACTTCTGGCCACAATCTTATATTGTATGAGGTCAGGTGGCTAATGGGGGTCTAAGTATGATTTAGAGATGTTGTAATATTCTCAGTTTTCTAAATAAAGGTTTGTCAAACTAGCATTTTTCCTACAAGTCTACTTGATTGCAGGGGTTCAGTGTAATTATAAAAGACGATTATTGAACAATAGAATTTATAATCCTCAAGGTCGCTGTGTTTGCTTTTTTTGGATGCTGGCACACATGAGATTTCTCATTTCTGAAATATTTTCAATTATTCTGACTTACTGGAAATCAAACTAAAGCCTAGAGGGTTTCTCTGCTAGCAGATTTTGAGGCTACAGATTGAAGTTTCTTTGAGGATTTTCTTATAAGGTTAAATTCATAAGCTGCAGCCACTGTAATTTTCCTTTTTTTTTTTTTTTTAACAGATAAAGGAGTGTGCAGATGAACCAGTTGGTAAAGGGTTCTTGGTGTCATGTTTGGTGGATCACAGAGGCAACATCACAGAGTACCAATGCCATCAGTACATCACTAAAATGACAGCCATTATCTTCAGTGATTACCGCTTGATCTGTGGCTTCATGGATGACTGCAAAGCTGACATCAATCTCCTGAAATGTGGCAGCATTCGACCTGGAGAAAAGGTACCTGGAGAACATGTAGATTGCCAATAGACTTGTAAAAGTCATTCACTTCAGGAAACTGATGGGGAGGCTCTGCAGTAGTATTACTGTCTGACTTGCAACTGAGAAAATTCATGGTGTATCTCATCTGGCTGAAAAGGGTGATGTCCTGGTTGTTTGCAGTTCCTTTTTAATAAATGTGCATTTGTTTCTCTGTGAGGAACTGCTATGTAGAGACTTTAATTTGTCTTTCCACAGCCCACCACAGGTGATCTGGCAGGTAGTTGTCTCTTTCATGAGGCCTTCCAGAACATGACTCAGTACACTGAATCCAAACAATAAATATAAGCAGGCTTATTGCTTGGCTTATTCCACAGTCTGGTTGGGTCTGGCAGGAAGGTTATCAAGGTGGTGATGCCTGTGCTATAACCCTTTCTTCTTTCTCAGGCTGTAGTGGATTGACTGGATCAGCAGCTTTTATCTGTTTGCTTCTCCTTTCCTCTGCCCCTACAAAATCAGTGGAAGGGCACAGGGTGTGTGGTATCACATTTTAGTAGTACACACTTTCCAGTACTGTCCTGGTTTTACTAAATCAATGTTCTTTTGCCTGTGAGACTTCAGCAGAGGTTGGTGCAAAGAACAGTTTATAGTGACTGGATATGGGATTATTTTCAAGGGCTGTCTTTCCCTGTCTACTTCAGCATAGCTAATGCAGCAAATGTGTAGTGCTGCAGCAATGAGTGACTTTTTCTATGATAAGTTTTTATGTTTAGGGATAAAGTTAAAATTAGCCTATCAAGTTCTTACAGTGCTTTTTAAATTATAGTTTTTATGCTTATAAAAATTAGTCTTATAATTGAGCTATTAATGAGGGGGTTTGCAATAAGATACACATTTTTTGGTTAAACAAAGAACCTTTCCTAGTTGTTTGAGATATTCACAGCTATTAGCAGCTAGTGTATTAAATTTAATTTCTAGTGTCTTCCAGAAGACTTAGCTGAGCCAGAGACAGCATAAAAATAAGGACTCATTTCTGGAAACAAGAACAAAAGCAACCACAAGCAGCAGGAACTTGGGTGAACTATAAGTTCAGACTATTAACAGCTGAGTAACTTGCTTTCTCCATAAAGTAAAGGCTCTTTTCTAATACTGGGCTGAAAGACCTCATGAAATGAGAATGAGAAATTGCTTTTAGTCATCAGTACAGAACCAGAAATGTGACATGAATCCTGCGTGTCAGGTCTGCATATTACCTGTGGCTCGGCCAAATTTAAATAAATTAAAATACTTATGGTAGCACTGGAGGGATACAGCAGAGGGGATTTGTAAGCATAAACCAAATTTCAAATGGTGGAAGTGAAGCCAGTGTGGGCAGCCCTGTGTGGGTAACTGTGCACAACCCCCTGCACTGGTTGGTTCAGGTGGGTGAAGGGGGAGGATGGCCAGGGTGGCTGAGGCCACAAGGCACCAGAGAAAGGGAAACTTTGGGTCACCAAGTTTCTGTGGGCTAGCAAAGTGATCACTAACCAAACTTCTATGGGTTTTACTATGGCTCATGTATATTCCTCTCTTTCTTGGTATCCAACCCAGAATATTGTGCCTTGGTTTGAAAAAGTGTTGCAGCCTGTCATATATCTTTTGTTATGCTGTCATACTTGGCACTTGGAGCAATTGAAGTACTCTATACTGCTATGGAAACAGCTATAAATGGCTATGCAAGCATTTCTTTTGTTGGTGTTCTGTTCTATCCCTTTGCTGCTTCAGAGAAATCTAATTTGCTTCCATCTGATGCTGGTTAAGGTTTTATTTTCCATGCTGTAGCTTCTGAGAGTTACCTGTAGAGAAACAGTCATTACCCTTTTGTATGACTGAAGGTAACTATGAATTTAATAAATAGGACCTGGACATTTGAGGAGGAGGATGGGGGAAGAGATTCTCTCTCTTTTTTTGTGGAAATAAGCACAGCTAGAACTGTGAACTCCATCTACATCAGGCAGCTAGGGGATTGCAGTGTGATAGCTTCATCAGAGTAACTGGGATAAACTGGCATTTTTAACTGTGAAAGACACTTAGGTGGATAATCTGCAATTACCTTGCCCCTTGAAACTTCTCTGCTGGGTAACCAGGTTCCTTTTCTATACTTCCTTTTTTTGTTTAAACTTGCTTGATACTTCCTAATTGAATTCTATTCTTACCGAGTTTGTTGCTTCTGATGTGGTGGTTTCTGTGCTTTTTTCTCACACATTTCTAGTTGGGTTTCTGCTCTGTAGGAGCAATAAAGTTCAGTTTAGAAGTCTCAGTCTCACCCTAGACTTCATTTTGCTCTATGTAACAGAAAGGCTGTGGATGTGTCATTTGAAGGCATTAAGTTTTCTAACATGCCTGTGTTTGGGGGGAGTATGTCTTCATCTTTTCCTAACTGTTGGAGAAACATTTAATAGTAGTTTCAGTCACCTCTCCATGTGGCTGTTGCATTTCATAATGAATTTGGTCTCCTGGTATTTTAAAGTTGTTTTATCTTCATGCAATAGGGATCTAATTTGAAATTGAAATGGGTAATTGCAGTGGAGCTTTTCTCCTTCAGCTGCTGATTGAAATGAGCTGCTTTCCCAATCCTGGGAAAGGACCAGGATTGTATCAAACTCTCGTGGGTAGTGTGTAGTTGCCAGGGTGCTATTTAGTGATGTCCAAGCTGTAGCTGATTATTTGCCATAATGAAGGCTACATAAGTGTCATTTGCAGATCTCTTGTAGTATTTTATCAGATAACAATATTTTTTCTAAAGGAAGACATTTTAGGAGACCATTGTTTTCTTGTTTTTGTTTTGTTTTTTACCTCTAAGTGCTTTGAGTGCAGTTGTTCTCTTTCCTTAGTTTCACAAAAGTACTGGACACAGAGGGAGCTGAGTCTAAATGGGAAGAGATAACATTCAGCTCAGTCTTTGTTTACTCAGTGTAGTTACTGTCATCTGAAATATTGGGCATTAGCTAATCCAAGAGACCTCCCAGCATCCCTGGTGTGTGGGTTAGCCAGGTGGAATGCTGAACTGGAGCTCCCAGGAGATCTCTTGGGTGGTTTTCCATAGCCTGGCTGCTCTGGCTCCAGTGGGTTGGCACAACTGTCCAGTGCAGGGTGCTGTGCTGATGAGACAGGTTATAGCTTACTCTCCTGCCTGCTGCTTCTTTTTACTCTTCATTCTCTTTTGGTCACTTTCCTAGCTTCTATCTGCAAGGCTGCAGCTGGAACAGATGTGTACTTCAGGCATGTCAGGTTTCAGACAGGATAAAATCCTTTCTGAGAAACTTCTGAAAAATGACAAAAAATCCCCAGCAGATGCAAAGCCTAAACTATACTGAGGGGAAAGTGAAATCTCTAATGGAAAATGAATAGTAAAGCCAATGTTTTTAAAATTCTGTTTTGGCCTAAAGCTGGATGCCTGGAGTTTGAATTTTAGTCATAGGAATTAAAATCTCCCAGTATTGTGCTGACGGGGATTTGCTTGGGCACATGCATTTAGAACTAAATTTCATTCCTTTGTGGCTCAGAGTGCTGTGGGTCAGTACTGGAAAGCTGCTTGTATCTTTTGTGGATCTGGGGATATCCTTTCTTAAAGCTATGAAGAGTTTCAGGGCTCTCCAGACTAGATAATTATCTAGTATGTTTTACAGATATTTGCAAATTTCAGTTAAAATCCTACATTTAACACTTGATAGTGGTGGTGAAGCTATGTTCCAGGAACCACATGTGGGTTTTAGATTTGACTTCTTGTGTTTCAGTGTATTGCTCCAGAAAAATGAGGGCTCGACTTTGTCAACTGGCAGCAGTTGTGTGGGAGTCCTGACTTCTGGAGTGAACTTAGAGGTTTTCAACTCTTCAGTGGAGGTTTTCTGGGAATGGATGCTGGATAGAGGAAAATGGTTTTTAGTATCCATTCCACAGCAGAGCTGCAGCAGGTGTTCCACCCTTGTGCACACCAGGCAGCTGGTGCTGGAGCAGGGCTGGCAGAGCTCGTGCTGTGGGATGATGACCCTTGACTTTGGTGCCTCTGAAGCTGAGCTGGCCCCCCAGGACTGCTGGCACATGGAATGCAGGTGGGAACAGGCATCTCTTGAGGTGGAGAGCTGGGTGGTGATGCAGGTGCCACCAATGTGTGTCAAAGTTGTCCTGCCATCCTCGGCACAAGCCTTGATTGCCTTGATTGCCAGCTGCTTTAGGGTGCTGGAGTGCAGCTGTACACACATTTGTTTTCCCTTCCAGTCTGCAATAAGGGATTGTACAATATTAAATACAGTAGGTGTTACCCTATAATTAAAGCTTGAAGTGATATTTCTCTAAACCATGTTTGTAGAGTCCCATGCTCTGTTTGGCAGTAGTGTGGGTGTCTTCCTGCACTTTTGAGGAAATGAAGAGTCAGGCTCTCCTTAAAATTACTTAACTAGTCAGCACTAGTGCTCCAGGGACCTGATCTGCCTGAAAATGAACCTCAGATTAGGCCAGTAAATCTTCCAAACAGGATGTGGGCACAGGAACCTTAAGGGCACCACAAGGAGGTGTGTAAATGCTTGATGGTTGGAGGGGCCAGATGGGTTGGTTTGTGTGTGTTTCTGTTGAGTCTGACATATTTTAAAATTGCTCTGACACAGGGCAGCAGAGTAGCCAGCACATCAGGATGATCTGCCCAAATGTGAAAACTCTATTAGCAGAGGAATGCAATAGATGAGCCATTTCATGTTGTGTCCCTAAAGTGTAACAGCAAACATCCAGCACATGGAAACCTGCTTTAAAGATTTCCTGTTAAAGATAGGTTTACTTCCATATATAATAGGACTCTGACCAGGAGTCTAAACCCACACTGCAGAAAACCAGGAAACTTCTGATTTTCCTAGCAGGAAAAACTTGCCTTCTGCCCTTCTTGCTAGCTTGCAAGGGAAAGCTGCAGGTGAGTGAAAGTAACCTTGGTCTGCCTTCCCTCCCAGCTGCAACTTCTCTTAGGCAGGAGCAAAAAATGTGCCACAGGAGCTTAAAATGGTTGTTTTCAATCATTCACACTTGACATCTTCTCAGCTGTAGTTACTACCCGTGACTGGCCAGGAGAGTTTGCAGAACAGTGTTTGTGTTTGATGTGGTTATGGATAAATAGCACTTTTAAGATGTGACCAACTTACTTCTGAGTACTATTCCTCAGAATCCAGATTTGAAGATCAGTCCTAAAGGGACTGTAGTGATATAATTATATTTCTTCAAAATACTTACTCAGCATATGGAATTGGCCAGTTCTCATTCAAAGGAGCAAACCAAAATAAGGAATTTTGGGGGGTGTGGGTTTTAGGTTTTCTGCTTTCTTTTTTTTTCTTGTAGGGGAAAATTGCTTTTAGCCTTTTTAAACTGGTGATATTTCTGGGTTGTGTTTACAAGTTAACAAATAATCAACCAATTCTGCTTGTGCTCTAAGTGTAGCAGAACTAAGGCAGGAATCAAAGGCTGCCTGTGTAAGCAGACACGTCAGAACAAAAAGATTGAGGAGAGCTGTGGGGCTTTGTGTATCATGGGCATGTTTTCTGGAGCCTGCTCTCTTACTCATGCTCCTGCAGCAGCAGTGGATGATCTGCTTGACAGAGCAAGCTGAAGGGATGGCTCCTAAATGGTGACTGCAAATGCCAGGCTGGGTGATTCAGCTGAATGTGAACATGCATGCCTTGTTGCATACTCAGACAGTGTAAGTTTAGTGGCAATATCCTCTCACAGCAGAGCAGCATTAAATAAGGTGGCCTTCTCATGAAAATTTGCAGAAGCCTTGAGAAATTTGTACCTGTAGAGTCCTTTAGAGGAACCAGACCTTCTACAGGGGTATGGAGGGGGCAGGGTTCTCTTTGTAAACACATACTGAGGATATGGGAGGCTAAATGGAGCTTTGCTGAGTTTTGCCCTGCCTCCTCCAGGCTTTTGAACAAAGCACAGGCTCTCTGTGTTTATTGGCAGTTACTGCTCATAGTCCAATATTGTTTCCAGGCCTGCAGGACAGTGGATGTGGTGCACAGCACTGGACCAGAAGTGCTTTTTCAGAGACCTCTGTCTACTCTTGAATGCTTTGCATTTTTTTATTCTCCTAGTGGAGGAATTGAGAAGCCTAGATTGGTCAAAGCTCCTTTGTGGCCTTTTTTACCTCACAAATTTTCACCACCCAAACCGAAGGCTTGTCTTGGCATGGCAAAACTATGATTTTTCTCTCCCCAAGCATTTTCTTAATGTGATGCTGATCCTTGCTGTTGCCATGGTGCCAAGAAAGCTGTGTCAGATTAAAGATAATTTGGCTGTTTTGGTAAACTGCTCTGAGCAGTGTGACTAAGTAGTGATAATCTCATTAGGTCACATTAAAACAAGCCCAGAGCATTGGAGGGGGGGATTTCATGGTGACCATCAGTGGGATAGTGATGTATAAAGTGTGGTTAGTACGGGTCTTAATTGTTGCCTCCTCTGAATTTAAATGAGATTCAGGCTGGATGTTGGGAAGTCTATATGTAGAGAGTTTGTTGCTTAATTAAAGTGGTGCTTAGCCAGAATCACAGCTCACTTGATTATGTAAAAGCTTGGCTAGAGGGCTCTTGTTCTCCCATAGGATGCTCACTCACAAGGAGAGGTGGTGGCATGCCTGGAAAAAGGCCTGGTGAAAGAGGCAGAGGAGACTGACCCTCGAATCCAGGTTTCTGACCAGTGTAAGAAGGCAATTCTTCGTGTGGCTGAGCTCTCTTCCGATGACTTCCACCTGGACCGGCATCTCTACTTTGCGTGCCGAGATGACAGAGAGCGCTTCTGTGAAAATGTGAGTGCTTTCCTCTTCCTTTCTCACTACAGGAATCCATTTAAAAACCCAGAACCTCTCTGGACAAAGCAGTGAAGGGAACTGTAGGCTGCAGCCTGAGTGATATTGTGTAATACTAAAAATAGACACCCTGTAACTGTCACTTTGCAGTAATTCCAGCATTAATTCATTCACCCAACAAACACACGTTATTCCCAATGGGTTAATGAACTGGATTGGCATAAATGGTTCAAGGGGCATGAGAGCTGGTGTGACAGGGAGTGGGGGAGGAAAGGCAGAGGTGAGTGACCACTCCTTTCTACAGCTGTGAGCTGTTGCACAAAGCCTGGCCTGACTGTACTTGCAACACTTTTTATGCCTACATTAGCTGCATTGTTCAGTCTCAGCTAGCTTGTATTGGCTGAGAATTGTTACACTAAAAGAGTGATGACCATGACCAGATTTTTTTTAATGCAATAAAATTTAAAGGATTTTTATTGCGTAGAAACCATTGCTGTCATTTGAAATATTAACTCGAATATATTATTAGTTTAAAAAAAAAAAATCTCCTCAGGTGTCGTTTAGCCTGCTTGTCAAATATTACAAGTATTATCTTTAAGGGTAACTGTTACTGTTCTGTTTCAGACTCAGGCTGGGGAAGGCCGAGTGTACAAGTGCCTCTTTAATCACAAGTTCGAAGAATCAATGAGTGAAAAGGTAAGTACCCTGGTGAGACAAATCCTTACTGCAGAAATCATCAGATCACTCCTCAGTCCAGGCTGCATAATTCTTTTCCAGTGTTAAGGAAAATGTCATCTTCCTAGCCAGATAATCAGCTAGTTTAACAAATGCTTTTACTTTGATATTTTTTGTGTTTCAAGTTTCAGTCTTTCAAGTAAAGGATTTAAATAAATCAGAGCTTTTGGGTGGGTAATTTGGAGAGGCAAGACATGGAGCTCAAGTGGCAGCATTGTGATTGACTGTTTAAAGTAGCAGTCACAGCATGCTGGGTTAAGCCTTGGATAAATGGTGTTCTAATTGTACAGATTAAAAACAAAAAGAAGCTGAGTTTCTTTCACTTGTGTTTTTAAGTCTGTTTTCAAGCATCACATTCTGTGTGGGAAGGATGCACAGTTCAGTGACTGAACAGAAGTTTTCCTTCTGGTTTTCTTGAAGATGTGGTTTTCAACAACAGCAAAAAAAAATGTTCTAGAAAGCTAATTCTGAAAAGGTTGTATTGGTGTAGGTGCTTTGTTAAGGCAGCAATACCTTCAGTGATTTTGGAAGCAGCATCATAGTGTCTGGGATTATATGGAATTGTAATCTGTAGGGAAGGATGTGAAGATGAGTATCTGTAAAGATCTCCTCAAAGAAGGTCTGCTGAAGGAGCCTAACTCAGAGTGCTGAAGGGATCAGACTAATTTCTTTTTTGTTAATTGCATTAGCTGTCTGACAGCTTGGTTCCAATTAACAAATTCAAATCTGAACAAGTGATCTCTGAGGGCTTTAAACAAAGCTCCATTTTGTAGAAGTGTGTTACTGAAATGAACTGCTGCTGTTGCCTAAGCTCTGTTTAGTTATACTGGGACGCTGGTAGTTTGTGAAAGGTGTTTTCCATGATCAGCTGACTGAGGTATGAATCTAAGATGCAGAGAGGTTACACTGAACTGCAGCAGATGACTTCATGGGGGGGGGGGGGGGGGGATGGGGTGGATGCTCTGAGGATGCAGTTTGCAGAGCAGAAGGAGCACTAAATGTAGTTCTCACTCTTGTAGCTGCCAAGGCTGGACCATCTGCAAAGTCACTGGTTTTGTAGAAGCTGTTACCCAGCAAAGAGTCCCTCCTTGCCAGCTGCTGCACACACATATAGCCAGCAATAGCTGCTGGTGGGTGGCTTGCTTTGTGTCATGCAGAACTGGCTCCTGGGCTGTATCCAGCCTTTCCCTGCTTCAGGTGATGAGCTGTCTGCAAGCCTGTATCTCCCTGTGTCCAGAGGTGTAAAATCGTCCAGTCCCAAGGTCTGGGACTGCACAGGAGCATGAAAGATGGAGTGGGAATATCTTGGAGTAGGGCTTTTCAGGTCCTCAAGTAGGTGTGGGAAGAAGAGGATGAAGTCAAAAACCTGATGTAAGAAAGTGGGGAGCAGGTTCTAGGACTTTCCTGTTCCTTGTGCCAAGATTGCTCCCTCATTCCCCTACTCTACATATTCACTGTTTTCATTCCTTTCAAGTGGGCTGGGAATGGACAAATTTGCTTGAGCTATTCTGAGTTATCTGCTGCCCTCAGATTTAATTTTCACATAATTTAAACCAAAAGCCATGAAGTGCAGCAGTGTTTTTACAGGTCCTTTTTTGGTTGAAATTTAGAGGGTTGTTCTTGCAGCTTCTGGGTTCAGGTTTGGCCACAGTGCATCCTCATGAACCTCATCAGTTGTGGAAAATGGCTGGAAATTCCCACGGTTAGACTTTTATCTGCTTCATCTGCTCAGGGCGTTGCAGAACAAATCCAAGAAACACATTATTTTGTAAATGCAACTGGAAAAAGTTATTTCTTGAGGGCATGGGGTGAGCATGTACCACAGCTGGGATAAATGTCAGCAACTGCTCTTAGTTACCACGAATGAGTCACGCTCTTCACAAAAGGCTGGATGAATGTGCAGTTCTGAGAACTGCTCTGCAGAGAGCTGCTCCCTTTGAAACCCCTGATCTGTTGACCCTGGTGTGCGTTGTTAACTGTGTGGTTTCTATGAGACAAATGAAATTTAGCTGCAGTCCAGCTTAAATTCATGAATTTAAAAATATCGTTTGTTTTCTGAGATGCAACTTGAAAACTTGCCAGCAGCAGGTCCAGCTCTCTGCCCCCAGCACAGCAGCTCATTCACCACCCCATTGTGTCTCCTGCAGTGTCGTGATGCTCTCACCACCCGCCAGAAGCTCATTGCCCAGGACTACAAGGTCAGCTACTCACTGGCCAAGTCCTGTAAGAGCGACCTGAAGAAATATCGGTGCAATGTGGAGAACCTGCCCCGCTCGCGGGAAGCCCGGCTCTCCTACCTGCTCATGTGCTTGGAGTCTGCTGTGCACAGAGGTAAGTGCAGTTCAAAACTTGCTGGGACCTTCATCTTAAATTCAGGGACCTTCAGCTTCGATGTTATTTACAGTCCCCTTCTCCTCTTTCCAAACTTTATTTCCAAGGCAAATTTCCTCATCATGGTGCTTTCATCGCTGTTGTTTTGATGATCAGAATAGCTGAGTAACCCCCTCTGCCACTGACTCCTTTTGTGCAGACAAGAAGTTTAAAATGCAAAATAGCAAATCCCACTTGGACTGCTGATGTGTAGTTGCAAATCCTTCTATTCACTGTGAATTCAAGCAGCTCTTTTCCTCCATTGTGTAGTAAGCATTAAATATGCTACAAGGTTAAAACACAGAATAGAGAACCTGTTTATCCTCACTCAGGGAAAACCAGGGATACTAAGTCCCCTGCCTGTTGTAAATAATGTCTTTTCTTGCAGCTCAGTAGCTTGAGTAAATGCCTTAATTTCTTTGACTCTGGTTTTTCCCTATATAGAAAGAAGGTAAGTGTGAGAATATTATTTTTGATCATTTAAGTTAATGTAAGCTGGAGGTGTCCTAACATCAGCTGCTGTCTCCAAAGGCATTAGAAGGCTCAGTGCAGCTGGACCATGCTAAAGGTTCTCTGTGAAATTGCCATAATATGAAACAATGTGTTACATCCTCTAGATCTGCACTGTTTGTTCCTCTAGAACTGCTTGTTTTCCCTCCTGGCTTGCAGCTGGGTGGTTTCAGAGTGAGCAGTGCATGCTGTAGTGCCTCTGGCAAGGGATGGAAAGGCTGCCATAATTCCATAAGCACTCTGCATTTTGAGTTTGGATAACTCATTGCTTCTGATTGATGTGGAAACGATGTGCCCTGTTTGTAGAAAAGTTGTGGTTTGGGGTGTTGTTTTTTTGGGTTTTTTTTCACTTCTCCCTGCAGTAGGGCAGGTGGTTTCCTGAATTGCATGCAGAAAACTGCAGTTCAGCTATTCAATTTCATGGTGGAACAGGTTCTGCAGTGTCTCATGCATGAGGCATAGCCCAGGAGGAACACTAATTATTCCACACAGCACCATGTACATGTATTACAGCACCTGGCAGCCCCTGTTGGGGTGTCCTCTGTTCCGTGGGATGCTGTGCACATATAAATAGGTTGTGATGGGGACTGTAGGAAAGCTTATGGCAGATCTAAGCATTTACTACAGCAATATTCCTGTGCAGCTGCAGTGGTTTGTTGGACACTATATGCACTCTTGTTTAAGTCTGAGTTTTGTCTTCCTGAGCATTTATGTACTATTGCCCTAGAGAACCTTTTCATTGGAGAAAATGTTTAACCTGCTGTCCAAACAAATTCCTCTCCCAGTTACATACCAAGCTGGTGAGCCTACCGAAGGTGACTTCTGTGAGAAAAAGAAGCCCTTGAGCATGTGGGGAAAAGCTGACTTGTGCTACAGAACTGCAGATCCATGAGTGCTTTCAGCTGTTCTTCAGAAGCCACTCCTGTAATGTGAAATCCAAAATCAGATTCACCTAATCTTTCAGGCATTCATTTTTTAAAAATCTGTGTTAAATTCATAGACTGGCTATATTTTATAGGGTTGTTGAAGTGACAGGAGCTACCACAACCACTGGTTTATTCCCCAGCACGAATGCTCCAGCACCTTTCTCTTAGTCTGGTGTTGTTCAGGGTGTGGACGTGTCCCTGCTGGTAGCACAGGTCTGCCAAGGAGAGCTCTGCTAAGCACTGCTCCTAAATCACATCCTCTTCTCTTGCCCAGGTCGGCAGGTGAGCAGTGAGTGCCAGGGTGAGATGCTGGATTACCGGCGCATGCTGATGGAGGATTTCTCGCTGAGCCCCGAGATCATCCTGAGCTGCCGCGGGGAGATCGAGCACCACTGCTCGGGGCTGCACCGCAAGGGCCGCACCCTGCACTGCCTCATGAAGGTGGTGCGTGGGGAGAAGGGCAACGTGGGCCTCAACTGTCAGCAGGCAGTAAGGAGATTCTTATCACTTCACTCTGTTTGCTCAGTTGGTAAAAGCACTGATTTCTGTCAGGGTTTTGCCTTGTGATGGAGGTTCTGCTGAAGTCAGCCTGGCTCTGCTGGGTGCCAGTGAGTGCCTGAAGCAGTTGTGTAATTGCCATGCTGTGAACTTGGTGTGTAGCAAGGGTAAGGGTGGTGGTTTTCCCCTCAAAAAATGCATTTTGGATTGTTGTGCCCTGGGCTTTTTTATTGGATCTTCTGTAGTTCTTCTCCACCAGCTTTGAAGTAATGGAAATCTCTCCTGGGTGCAAGGTGTGCCTTTTATAGTTCTAAAACATTCCTTGTCCTTCCCTTTTCTCCCTCTCCTTCCCTTTCCCCCCTGTGCCCTGTCCTTGGAAATGCACAAAACCTTTCAAAGCACCTTCCCATTCAGTTTTACTTCTGCTATTTCATTCAGCTTTAGTGATGGAAATGGAACTTTAGGGGCAGGGAGGTACAGCAGACTGCTATGTGTTGATGTACTTTCAGCCACTGAAGGAAATGCCATTTTCCTCCAAACTACCTCTGTAAAATAGGATGTTTCCTTTTTCCTTCTTTTAACTCCATTTTGGCCCAAATACATCCTGCTTATCATTTCTTTAAATTGAAAACCATTTCATTTTTGTTCAAACTCATTAGTGCTTTTTTAATATGAAATTACATTTTTGTACTTATTCTTGGGTTTGGTTTTAATGACCCATGAGCCCAAAAAAGTGACATCAATGATAAAAATGGCAAGGGAGTGTTAGTGCTGATGTTGGAATTTGAGGAGATGTGTGCCCTTGACTTCTTTTAATAAACAGAGCCACTATTCTGTACATTTTTGTTTCAAATGTAGCTTAAAACTTGAGCCTCAAATGATGCCAGTTTTTCTGTGTTATCAAAGGTAAATTGATAGCTGTTAAAATTTTGTAAGTCATAGGGTGCTTTTGTGATGAAGCTTATTTCTGCATAAATACCAGGTGTACTGGTGCAGCAGCTGTACAGTTTGAGTCATTCCTGCAGTGCATGACTTAAGCTTTGCAGCCTTTGTGTGAAAAACTGAATATTTGTTTCTGTTTAAATAGGAAATTGAAAGTGCTGCTCCAGAATTTCATTATTTGCAAATGTTCCTAAGATCAGTTAATACTGGGAATAACCTTTAGATCATGACATGCATGTTCAGAACAAGTAATTAATCAAAACAGGAAGCCCCCACAAGTGATATGGGATTTCAAACTTTCAGAGAAAAATATCTTACAAATTTAGGGCAAGTTTCGAGGTTTTTTAGTTATCTTATACTTGAGCTACTGTTTTCTTTTTTTTCCAGTAAGTTGATGCAATAGCAAATAGGATTGTCCATGAGTCCCCCTTCAAGTTAAATGTGTTTTTTTCTCTGGTCAAAGGACAGGAGAAAGCAAATTAAATGTTGATTTTATACCTTCATTAAGCTTGTCTGGGTTTTTATGGGCAAGAGGAAATAGATGATTGCAAGAACAGGATAAACATTCCAATGTTCTGAGTTTCTGAAGACTGACATGGTACTACTATATAGCTGCCTACAACTTTTGAAGTACTAAAGAATTGATTGTTCTTATTTTTTGTATTTGAATGGTAAGGGTTGCTCAGCTGTCAATGGCTTTGTTGTGTTTTGACTTAATGTGTTAGAATGAGCTTTCTGCTTTTACCTTTAAAGGTAGATAAATTATCTTTGCAAGGAAGAGAATATTGTGTGAAGCTCTTACAGATACTGTGCAATTTGGGCTGGAGGCTTCAACTGCTTGTCACATGAGGTTGGCCCATATGGCAATCCCTGAAGAAGGGAAGTTAGAGATCCATCCTTCAGAGTAAGCTGGGGCCATTTCAGTTCTTTTTGGGTACCTAGAGAGCACCTTTGGTGTGTGGTTTGCTGTGGCTCTTGATGATGGAGCAGTTGTCTGTGGTGCCCCTACCCTATATTTTCACTTGTAGAAAGAGAGGAAAACAGCATAAGTGCTCTGGGATGGTCCCAGCAGAGCTTGCTGCAGTGCTTTGGGTCCATCTCCAGATGTTGTCTTTTCCATAGAGTAAAAAACTCACATCCTTGTGCTTTTAGCAGTATCATTAGCTAATGCTAATACAGCACCTTGATTTCTTGACTAACTCAAAGCAACAGGTGTTGTCCTGAAATTCTTCCTTGTAGAAGCTCTATGTCCAGACACACCTGCCTAAAAAGTTTGCCAGAGGCAATTGGAAGGGGAAACATCTATTTTGGATCTGGTTTTACTTCCTGTCCTGTCTGTGAGGGTTTGCTCTGATTGTGCTTGTCCTATGAAAGGAAGACATTAGCCCATCTGCCGGAAGCAATATAAAGAGTCCTAAAAGAACAAAGCACAAGCAAAGAACCTCCATTTCAATTTCCTGCAAGAGCATTGACTAGTACCTTTTCCTGCAGGTGGATTATGAGTGATTATTTGTATTTAAAATTTTGAACAAAATGCACTGTTAGACATTCTCAAACCCCAGTATTTTAATTTGAGGAGTTCCATTTCTTGTGAGACACCTCAGCCAGAGTGATCTTGCATGTGGGAGTCTGTGCTCACACCTATCTGCTGTTGTGCAGGAAACACATCTAGACCCAAATGTCAGAGCTGTGTGGGGGCTTAGTCTCAGTTTGAGTGGCGAACTTGCCAAAATGCTAAAGCTCTGTGAATGGTAGAGGAGCAATGGCTTTCTGTAAGTTTTCAAGTTTCTAAGTTAGAAAGAGGGCCCCTGGGTGTATGCTGAGCCTCATAAAGGATCCTGCCCACAGGGAGGGTGTGTGTGCTGTGGTAAGTCATCAGATAGGAGATAGTATCACTTAATTGTGAGCATCAGCCCTTCAAAGGGCTGCAGCTGTACTGGCAGGGTCTAGCATCTCTGGTGCTGCTTGGTGGAAGCAATATTTTATATTAGACCTGTTGATAAAGTGTTTTTCAAATAGGTGACTTCTATGTTGCCCTGGTCTTACCTTTGGGGTTTTTCCAATTCAGACCTTTGAGTGTATAAAACTCCAATCCCTGCTTAAAGGGCATATATTTCTTGCTTCCAACTTCTAAGCTGTTAAATTGGTAGTTCATTGTAAATTTAGTTCCATGCCCAAGATAAAAGTTCAGAGCATTGTAAAGTTTATCCAGCTGCTTTTCAGCTCTAAGGGTTTGTTGTGTGAGGGAGGAAAAATCCTATACAACCTTCACTTCTATCACTGGTGCCAAATTATTCCTCCTTCCCTGCAGTCAGGGCAGCTGGCTTGGTGCTGCACATCGTGCATGTGGTTGAGCATTAAGGTCAGGAATTCTGCAGTAGTGCCCAGAACAGGGTCGAGGGATAAGGAGGTGCTTCAGTTCTTCTGAGCTGTTGTACCTGGTGTGCTTTTGGCCTCTTCCACTTGATAGCAACAAAAATACCAATTAACTGAAACCTGAGAAAGAATCTGCCTACATAATGCTCTGTCCAGTTTATTTTATCTGTGTAAGAAAGTGTTGGGTTTGAGTTCTATTCACACATCTTGTAAATGACCTGGCTTGAAGTAATCCCAGAAGTTTACACAGAGTATTCCCCATCCATGCAGGCTGTGTGAGTTTCTGCACCAGCAAAACCATAATATTATTCTTCCTCTTGCAGTGACTCTTACAAGGTTGTAAAGAACACATCCAGTTAAGGTTTGACCTTAAGGTTCTGTTTGACCACTGTCAGAGATGTATAAAATGCTTCTTGTTTTTTTTTTTTTTTTTTTTTTTTTTAATGAAAATATCTCAAGAATTTTTGATAAATAGTGCTCTTCTCAGGGATGCTGCCTGCATCCCTTAGAAGCTGAGGCTGGGCATAACTAAGAGCAAGTTGCAGGAAATCCTGTGTTCCTCCCAGGCAATCTGTCGTCTCTCCTCATGACTGCAAGTTTCCCATTGGATAAATAGTGCTAGCTTTTATTTTCTCCAGTTCTCTGATGCTTTTTTCTTGCCTGTATTTTATGATGTTTTTGCCCCTGAGAGTTTCCTGGGTGGTGTTTAGGTGCGGACTTTGAAAGGTGGAGGATAAAATTGTAACTGTGCTTTTGATTTAATTGGGCCGAGGGCCAGTGACAAAAATCACTAAGTGTCAAGATCTTAAGAGCATATAGACCATTTGGTGTTGGTGTCCAATTGCCTTCTCAGCAACCTCTCTTCCCCCCTCTCCCTCCTTCAAATTTGTCAGCTGAGAATATTTCCCTGCCCAATGATGATACCAGTCTGCCTTCCATCAGTTTTTGGAAATCTACAACTTGATGGAAAATGAAGTAGGGCGTGGGGATCCTTGGCTGAGTTAAGGTCCAGAAGCTATCCTTGTCCCAAAACTGAGATTTACCCAAATTCTCTTCCCCTGGCCCAGCAGACACCTCCCAAATTAGTGTTCAGCTGGTATGGACTGTGTCCACATTCGATTTTGTAACATAGTGCTAAATATGATAAGTGATGTTTCCTTATTAAAAAGAGAATTGTTTTTCTGCAGCTTTTGTCAGAATACTTGTTTCACAAGAAGAAAAGATAAAAAACTGGTTTAAACTTTGTAGATAGGCACACTATCTTAAGACATTGATTCAGGTTTCAGTTGTTAATAGTATTCAGGAAATTACAAAAAGTTTGTGCATTTGGTATTGTCAGCCTTATGGAATGAGGCTACCATCAAAGCTTAAGACAGATCAAAAATACAGTAAGCAAATAGAATTTGACCTGTTCTGTTCTGTAAATTGGTATGTAAGTAGTCCAAGCTCATGGCTGACCTTCAGTGTGTAACTGGTCTCATACAATGTTCCTGGGCTACTTCATAATGATAATTAGGGTCCAGCAGTGCTGGGGTTGGCGGCACAAGCTCTTAAAATAAAACACTGCAGAGCAGAGTTCATACATCATGGTGTTGTTACTGGCGCAGAATTACCACACTGAGAGATTGTAAGTAGTCTCATTTATGTCTTTAACATTTGTTTTCCTGTCCACAATTCCTTTCCTCAGCTTCAAACCCTGATTCAGGAGACGGACCCCGGTGCCGATTATCGCATCGACCGCGCGCTGAATGAGGCCTGCGAGTCGGTGATCCAGACAGCCTGCAAGCACATACGGTCTGGAGACCCCATGTAGGTCCTCTCACTCAGAGCTGGGGCTTTTTTCCCTGTTGGGCATCCATGAAGGTTGTGTGGCTGATCTGTAGAGACACTAAAACCTATCCAGACTAGTTACTCCAGACCAGTCATAAAGAGCTGCACTGAGATGTTTCCATTCTTGCTGTAAAAGCAGGCCAGTGTTTTTATAGGACTGGTTGAGCACTGGTGAAGGATGTAGCTTTCACAGGCACTTAGACTTAATGCGTAGACTTGATGCGTTAATTTCTCTAACCATGTAAGTCTCAAGCAGTATCACAAAGTGACAAACCTGGAAAGGCCAGATAAGCAAACCCATACTGCAGAGACAGGTTTCTCCTTTGTCTTCAGGTCTGATAATGTATTCTCCCCTGGGCCAGATTTTTGATGGAATACTCCTTATGATTTTGTTGTAGATCAGACTTGCTGAGATAACTAAAACAATGGAACATAAGTGTATATCAGATTTGTATTTGTCGTTTTAGATGTAGTCTTTTTGAAGGAAGAGAATGATCTTCACTGAGTTTCAGCATCTTATCTCTGGTTCACTGGACGACTGATTTGGCAACACCAGCTGTTACAGGGAAGCTCAGCATTATTTTAACAGTCTGTGGCCTGACTTTTTCTTGTTTGCAGGATTCTGTCTTGCCTGATGGAGCACTTGTATACTGAGAAAATGGTAGAAGACTGTGAGCATAGGCTCCTGGAGCTCCAGTATTTTATATCTCGTGACTGGAAGTGAGTACTGTGAAACAAGATTTATCTTCACCTGTTGTTTGTAATAAGTGTTTGTATGCATTAGCAGTTCCTTGTAAAACAGTAGAGCTTGTGGTTGTTCAGAAGAGGACTTTCAAGTATGCCAGGTCAGTAGGGTGTTAATGCTTGTGTAGAACACTAAAAGCAAAAGCTGCTTAGAAAAGGTGTGATGCCACTTAAATCAGGTACTTTTTTAGAAGTGATGCAGCCTTAAAAACTCCTCAAGTTTGAGTTCTAAAATTTGTTGCATCTTTAATTAAAGAATTTTGTCTGACGCTGTTGAATACAAAGGTCACTTTCTCTGCAGGTGGCAGCCAGTTGTATCTACTCCAAGTGCTACAATATGGAACTTAAGGAAACAAAGTTTTTAAGTATAACAAAGACTCACTGTGTGAGAAGCTTCCTGCCTCCTTTTCTGGCTTTTTTCAATTTCTCTGTGTGATTACAGCCTGTGGAGCAGATGTAATACCCTTCAGAGCACTACTTTTCCATCTTTCTCATCCAGAGATGGCAGTGCTTTGTTTTAAATACATACAAAGCCCCTTGTGTCAGTGTTGGTTAGGATGAGGAGAGAATAAATTTGATAAACGTGACCAGTGAGGAAAGAGTAAGTGTTTGGCTTGTCTTCTAAAGAAGATTGAGAGGTGAGGAAATAGAGTACATTAAATGGGGTTGCTGCAAGAAATTGAATAATTGTTCTCAGTGGCCACAAAGAGTGTAAGGCAAGAAGTCCTGGGCTTTGATTACTGCAAGGAATGTTCAGATCAAACATTGTGAAAATCTTAACTCAGAGCAAGTTGTGTATTTATGGACAGCATTGCCAGTAGCTGAGAGCTGATGTGCTCTGTGAACCTTCTGCTTTTAAAGATGGGGCTTTTTGGAGCAGGGAGTTTAAGGCTTTTTGGCTGTTCATTTAGTCATCTGAGTAATTATCTCCATAGGTAGACAAGAATACTAAATTTTCCCCCCCTTCCTGTTTATCTTCATTGCTGGGTCTCCTGCCTGTACTGTTTCCAGGAGGTAATTCATTGTTTGAGTCAAACTTAAATGATTGGAAGAAGGAAGACTGATTATTTGCATTTTCCTGGGAGTAAGAATAATACTAATTCATAATGCAGGCTGGGCAGCATTTGCTTATCTTTGTTCAACCATTGTTCCCCAGAACTGGCTTATGAATCTGTTGCACTGACTTTGTGCCTCAGATGCACAGAGTAGTAGGGGTTTTGTTGATACCTTTATCATTATCTATATCATTGTGTCCACTGAAATCACTTGATTTTTTTTTTTTCCTGTAGTGTTTTATAGATATGAAAATTCCATTTTGGAAGGCTAGCAATATCTCACTTAGCTTTCATGTAATTAGACTTCATCTTAAGAGATCTGCACATATATGCAAAGCAGGGGCACTGAGTTTGCAGTTGGCTCAAATCCAGGGCAGACAGAATCAATCCAACTCAGATTTTTATGGAAATGATGTTTCAGAATGGCAGCAGTACAAAGTGTAAGATATTACACCAGCAAAATGTGGTATGTACTTGCCTTTCTGCTGCTTCGGGGCATCAAGGAGATGATTTCTTTTCTCATGTGTCAGCATTTGGCTGGCATACTGCAGAAGAAAATGGGAGGTGCTTCGGGAAGAATTGAAAATTTGATCTGTAATTAAATATTTTGTGTTACTTAGGGAGTTGATTCCGAATTGAGTTGAGGCCACCTGTTGGTTCAGTTGGTCAGACACTGCTGCTGCGTGGTGTCCTGGTGGTGCCTGAAAATTGAAGTGGATTTTCTGCCTCCAGAGCATTTTGGGATATGAAAAACATTCCATGTTTGAGTGAAGTACCAGCGCTGACTCCTTTGTTTGCAGGTTGGACACGGTCCTTTACCGCAAGTGTCAGGGGGACGCCTCCCGCCTCTGCCATACCCACGGCTGGAATGAGACCAGTGAGCTGATGCCTCCAGGGGCTGTGTTCTCCTGCTTGTACAGGCATGCATATCGTACAGAGGAGCAGGGAAGGAGGGTGAGTGCTGATGGACACCTTGTTGCTGGTTGATCTGTGGTAGAAAGGTTGCACACCTCTTTGGAAGTTTGACACGCAATGCTAAAACTGCCAGAACTCAGACACACTACTTTAAATCATTTACTGTAGGTGGTGGTTGCACTGCTTTGGGTGCCCAGCTCCTCCTCAAGGGTGCCCTGAAGGTCTGGGTGGTTGTTCTGGTGAGGCAGAATAGGCCCAGCAGTATGACTGACCAGTGTCACAGGCCCATGGAGCGAACTGTGTGCTGACACCAACTTAACATTTCAGTTCAAACCCAGTACAAGTCCTCCCTCATGTCTTTCCAAAGAGGAATGTGATTCCTTGCAGATAGACAGCATAGATGCAAAATTGGTTTTATGCAAAAAGGAGTTTCAAGATCAGCTTTCCTTGGCTGTTGCTACTTAAGTTTTGATTTTTGCCCAGCTTCAGATTATATTCCATATAGTTCTTCCTGTTGATATAATGCATCCTTCCAGTTCTTTGGAGCATGCTGTACTGGTAAATGTGCTTATGCTGTCTTTGAAGATGACAGTGGGGATCTGACTTGCTGCCCTGCAGTCTGGAGATCCACCATAATCACATTTGTGGTTGAGAGCTGCTCTTTTCAAGTTTGCTGCCCTCTCGTGCCTTTAGCAGGGCACTCAGATGAAAGCACCTGGGTACTCAGTTCCATTTCTTTTGGCACTGTAGTGTACACAGTCCCTAGGAGTTGATGGCTTTACACAATGGCCCAGTTTAAAAATTAATTTCCACAGCTTGATTTAGAAGGTCTTTTGTGGCAGAGGTCAAGTATTGATTGAAAGCATCTCTTTTAGGAATAATTTTTTTTTAATGTGGTTTCTTAGTCTGCTGAGTTGAGACTTTTTCATTCCATTTTATATTAATGTTGACCAGAGAAATCAATAGCCACCCTGCAAATAATCTATCAGAGAGAGAAAAGGTTTTTAAATGTGTTTTTCTTTTAGAAAGTAGGCTAAGGGAGCAGCTGTCATTTTGAAATTGAGTCTTGGAAGCAAACCCATGGGAGGTTAGACCTGTATTTGTTTCCAGTGCTGTTGACAAAACGCTAGGTAGCTTCCAGGGGTTTGGATTTTTAAATGTATGCAACTTTAAGCTTCAACTGGTGCATTTTAGGTTGGATAAGCACCACAACAGTATCCCTTGGTTTCCTACAGTTTGTTTCTTCCTGTCTTGCAAGTGCTGACTCTGATATGCTGTGGTGCGGATTGCTGAACAGAAATTACAGCTGGACTGTGTTGCCTTATTCTGGGCTTCCCATTTGGTATTAAGGGCATGAGCTATTTTGACTTTCTTCTCCACAGTCAGTCTGTAGCTTTGAGTGAAGGTGTAGCAGATAGCCTGGGGACCTGATCTAACGTCTCTTTCATAAAGCAAAATAGAGGTTTAAAAATATAAAATTTAACTTAGTGGAATGAGAGGAGCATCTATCTAAACTAAAGGACAGAGCTCCAAGCTCTTTTGGAGCCCTCATTTCTTGTGGGGGCCCTGGCAGGCCTGTGCTGTGCAGTGCAGGACTTCTGTGCCTTCTGGGATTGATGATGCCATTTGTGGTCACTCTCAGAACCTCACCTGACAGCATCCTGTTTGCCCTGTGTGAATTTAGGGACCCCATATACCAAACACTCCCTGTTCTCTTTGCAGCTATCACGAGAGTGCAGAGCAGAGGTGCAGAGAATCCTCCATCAGCGAGCCATGGATGTGAAGCTGGACCCAGCCCTCCAGGACAAGTGCATGATTGACCTGGGGAAGTGGTGCAGTGAAAAAACAGAGACAGGGCAGGTACTGTACACAATATGTTACTTTGTTTGCAAAGGGTGGGAAAGATATAAAGGAGATAAAAGGATGTCTTGCTGCCTCTTGATAGTGGAAAACGTGTTAAAAATTAGTGCAGTTTGAAACACAATCTGCGCTAGACTGAGACAGGTGGTGCAGAAAAGCTTTGCATGTTCAGATGTTAGTGGAATGAGAAGGGAGAAGGGGATAGTTTGCAAAAAGGGCTTTAAAGAAGCAACCCTACCTCTGTCAACCCTCTTATTTATACTATTCTATTACAAGCTTGATATTTCCCACATAAACTTTATCCCATTTCCATTTGGCAAGTACTGACATGCTTCCTGTGTTTGTACAGAACCGAACTAACATCTGCAGCTACTTAACAAAGTTTCAGCAGATACTTTCATGTTAAACTGCTGTGCCTGGAGGGCTGTAGTGAAGGGACCATTCTGCAGCAGGTGCTGTAGACACCCTTTCTGAAGTGCCCATCATAGGCTGGGTAACTAACCTCTCTTTAGGGTTATGGAAAGGGCAGATTAAATGGGATATTCCAGAAGTGAAAGCACATCATGCAGCTTTTGAGAACAAGTGGTAAGGTAACATCCTTACCACCATTTTCAGTAATTACTATGTATGTGTGTTCTGGGAGTGCTAGTGGAGGAGTGGGATTAAATGAGATTTAGGACTTTACAAAAAGGAGGGCAGTTTCACATGTGTAACAATGTTTTAACCCCAGAATTTCAGCTTAGGTTCTTGGATCACACTAAAATGTCTGTTTCTGTAGGAGCTGGAATGCCTTCAGGACCATCTTGATGACTTGGTGTCTGATTGCAGAGACATAGTGGGAAACCTCACTGAGCTGGAGTCTGAGGTGAGTGGACTTCAGCCTGGGGTAAAGGGAATAGATGAGCGTGTCTAGTTAAGCATGCCATTTTAATAATGATGAAGAAACCTGAGGTTAGAGGAGCTGTTGAAATGCAGCTAGGGTCTGGCATCAAAATACATCCTTTTTACCCCATACAGTGGAATTTTTCCTGGAGGTTCTTGAGGAAAAGAAATAACCAACAGTTCAGGATTTCAGGCTGTTGATGCCATATCTCCTGCTTTAAAGGTCACTTATCGTACTAAAACTAAGATTTGCACAGGAACCCAGTTAACTTTAACACAAGTCAAGATATGTGATTGGACTTGAGATTTTGGTCTTGCTTGCAAGTAGTTTTAAGTACTGTATTGCAGCTTCCCTCCCAGCCACAAAAATTTGGCAAGCAATAACCACCAGGTACATCAGTACAGGTTTCCAGTGACTTTGGCAGCTTTACTTCTTTTATGAAGCTGTATATTTGACTGTTAAGACCCAGACTGTTCCCCTTATCTCTTAAAATTTACACTAGGGAAAGTGCCCTAGAGAAAGTTCTCTTCCAGTAGTTAGAAACTTGGTTTTATCAGAACTATGCCAGATCTTCAACTCCTGCCTAGATGTAAGGTGATTTCTAATGCTCTAGCACCTAGTTTGGAGGAGAATGAATGAATTATCCAAGCCAGGAGTTTCTGTGGAGCCCAGGCTCTTCCCTTAAGCTGGAAGGCTTGTCTTGCATTTGCCATGTTGGCAAGAGTGAACCCCAGGATTTCCAGAGCTAAAGGGCAAAGCTGTCTGGATTGCATTTCTCAAAACCCTGTAAACTGGGTTGAGTTTGAGTTGTTATCACAGGTTTTTTTCCAGAGTCTTTTTCTCTCGTGCATTCACTGTGAAAATGAAAACCTGTCTTTTCTGCAGGACATTCAAATTGAAGCCTTGCTGATGAGAGCATGTGAGCCCATTATCCAGACATTCTGTCATGTGAGTAGAGTACACTGTAATGGTGTGAATATCTTTGAGGAAAAACTCAGTGGGAAAAATTAGAGAGTTTTAGTATTAGCTCTTGCTACACCTCAAAGGTAAAATCAGAGGTAATAATTTCCAAAAGTCTTTAATTAAAATATCACCCTGAAATATAAATTCTTAGTTCTGCTTAATGTTTCTGCTGCTATCAGAGCCTTAGCATCAAAGTTAGTTTGAAGATAAAAATTGCTCTGTAGTTGGCAAAAAACACTCTTTACAGTGAGTTAAATACTAGACTTTTTTCCTTCTCCTTTACATGCATGCATGTCTAACCACTGTACTCTGTTCAGCTGCTCAGCACTGCTGAAATAACTTCACTGGTGTAGGGCTGAGCAGTTAAAGAGCAGTGGAGTCACCTGATTATAATATGTCATGTAAGCACTGTCTGCAGTGTGTTCTCCTGAGTCTGAAGTGTGTCTGTTTCTGAGATGGTTCTTTCCTGAGCTGTATAAACATAGCTGTGTGCTGCAGTTGTGTGGTGCAGCTCAAGGTTGGTCAGTTAATAGGGAGCTCACCATGGAGAGTGGAACTGGAAGTTCCATATTCCCTGGTCACAGTGGGCTACAAGAGTGTAAAACCCATGACTTGCAAAAGCAGTTTATTTTTATGCCTTTCCTCTCTTCTTCAGGAGGTTGCAGATAACCAGATTGATTCTGGGGACCTGATGGAGTGTCTAATACAGAACAAACACCAGAAGGAAATGAATGAAAAATGTGCAATCGGTGTTACTCATTTCCAGCTGGTGAGCAACACTTTTTTCTGCTATCAGTGGAAGCCTGTTCTGTTCTTTCAGGGTATTGCTGGGAATTAGCTAATTATGAAATTAGCTCCTTCTTTGAAATTGATTTTTTTACTGTATTTAAAGAGCTCTTGTGAATTCAGGCAGTTGTATTTGCAGGCCTGGTCATAAATGGTCACTTCTGGAGATGAATTTTTTTCAGCCCTTCCTTTCTCCTTGGCATTTGCTAGACAGGGTCCCAACTTCTTCAGCAGTGCAACATTTCCCTCGCTTCCATATTACTAAGTTTGAACAAAAGTATGTGCTAATTGTGTGATTCAGCAAATATTCTTTTGGCCAGCACTTTGTTTTTTTGCTTTTTTTTTTTTAAACCCTGGATGACTGAAGTTGTTTTTCTCCTCATTTCTCTCTTTCAGGTTCAAATGAAAGATTTTAGGTTCTCGTACAAATTCAAAATGGCTTGCAAGGAGGATGTGCTGAAACTGTGCCCCAACATCAAAAAAAAGTATGCAGCTCCTGCCCAAACAGTATAAAGTGTAATTAAGTGACAGGGTATTTAATGATAGGGCTGAAAACTTCCTTTAAAGACTGATTGGTTTGTATGTGTTCCCTTAGTGACTGTGTTCTGGTTAAGGTAGAGGCCTGCCTCTTAAAATTACTTCTGCTTTACTCCTGGATAGAAGCCTGTCCTCTTTATTTTACTTGCTATGAAATTAGCTAATTATTACAATTAGTGGATTGCATGTCCCAGAGTGTCTTATATCCTTGCTAGATTTATTGTCTTCTAAGAGGCAGACTACTTTTGTTCTAGTTGCTGATCTGGGAAGGGAAAATATCCCACTTGTTTTATCTGGTTTATTCACTGCAGTCTAAGGGATTTTTTTTTAATGTCCTACTGCAATAGTGTAAGGCTAAATTACACACAAGGTCAGTCCTGTTTGTGGATAGCAAGACTATTTGCATTTTATGAGGTAAATGCCCTTCCCATAGTGTAAAAGGATTGCTTGCAATGCTGTGTAGGTATTCACCATCATCTATTTCTGAGATGAAGCAAAGCTTTTCTGAAGTGCTGACATGGCTTAAGAGCAGAGGGGTTGGTGGCATTTTGAATGTCTTCCTGTGTGCTGATCTAGACTCCAATTTAGGTTTTAATTGTGATACGGTTACTTTACATAGAACTGTACCCAGAAGTAAGCACAGATGCACAAGAATTTTATGCTATGTTTGGATTATTGGAGTCAGTTTCTCTGGTGTGGTAATCCAATATCAACCTTGGCTGGTCTTAGTGAAGGGTGAATGAATAAAAGGCTGTTTTCTTTTCTGCAGGGTGGATGTGGTGATCTGTCTGAGCACAACTGTGCGCAACGATACTTTGCAGGATGCCAAGGAGCACAGGGTCTCTCTGAAGTGCCGCAAGCAGCTGCGTGTGGAGGAGCTGGAGATGGTAAACATGCCTGAAACTCTTGTCCTCCCCACTCTTGTAGTGAGGACCTTCCATTAAAGCTTCCTGGTTTGTCCACATTTGGGGCAAAAAAGAGGAAGTTTGTTTGTAAGATGTATCTTATTTATTTTTTCCCCTTTTCTTACAAGGGCTCAATTGCCCTTCATGGTGAAAGTACTGATTGTCTGCTTTAATGCCTTTAAATGTCTTGTGAAGGCTAAGGCAAGCTAAATGGTCATTGGAATTTCAGCTAGAAGTGATTATGTTTAGTGTTAGACAGCAACGTGCTACACATTCTGATGTCCTTAACATCCTCTAGGAGAGAACAAAAGCTCCATTTTACAGACTGAGGAAACAAGCACAGATGAAGCAACTCGACTCCAGCTGCTTCAAGTTGCTCAATGGATAAATAGGAGTAGTGTTTGTTCTGGTAGGCAAAGCTGCCTCTCAACTTCCTGCTGCAGTGCTTGCAGTAATAAACTCTTAAGGTCTTTGTCCTGTAGATACTGTTTAAGTGTCAAAGCTTCACCTTAAGTAGGTCCATATCGGGAGAGGCAGTACTCTTGCCTTTGTATGGAGGAATTCAGATGTTGGGCATCACCAAAATCAGGAAACTTCATTCACATCCTCCAGATCACCTACTAGATGGGTGGCTGTTAATATGTCCTTTAGCTTTTTATGTGGAAAGATTTTAGTTGTCTTGGACAGTTGTGATGATGCCCTTTTAGGAGAGGCATTGGAAATAACTTGCTAGCTCTATAATTTTATTTAAACTCTTTCTTCAGTCTAAAAAGCTGAGGAGTAGCTGCAGAGAATTCCCAGGTTGATTTCCTAACACCACTTCTCACACCCAGGACCCCCCTTATATTCAAAGAAACTCAATGCCTATTGTGAGGGTTGCTTACTTTCTGTGAGTAGAGGTCTTCAGTTAAGAAGTTAAAAAAGTGAAATAGTCTCAAGTTCTACTTTAAGGCTCATGTTGTAATTTTTCCTGCAGACTGAGGATATCAGACTTGAACCAGAGCTGTATGAGGCTTGTAAAAGTGACATCAAGAATTACTGCCAGAACGTGCCCTATGGCAATGCTCAGGTAATGGAATTTATTAATAATTTACAATTTAATTTGTACTTTCATTTCAGAAAACTTTTGAAGAACACTTTTGCCCATGTAAGTGCAGCTTGAGATTTTCATTTTGATATCAGTCAAATATTTTGGTAGTACTTTGGAATGTTAATTTCTTTCTTTTCCACTGGCCCACTAGCATTAGTACTGGGTGAATGCAATGCTGTGAGCCCTTCATTCTTCAGTTTATGCTGGTGTCAAGCTATTTGCAGCTGTTTACTGCAAATGTTGCTAAAGATTTCGTAGGCATAATGTCTGCAGGACGAGATTTGTGGTTCTGGAATAAGTCCAAGAGACCCTCTTCATCTCATTAAATCTTTGTGAGAAAAGAGGAGCTTAAAGCAAGTCCTGGAAATAAGCATTGGTAATGACTTTGATAAAGTCTAGGCATTGGGAACTGAACTGCCCAAATGAGATGAAGGTGGTCATTAGGGGAGCACATGGCTGTGTATGACAGAATTATATCAACAGTGTGTCCATTATGCTTGCAATATTGTGTTGTAGATTATTGAATGCCTGAAAGAAATCAAGAAGCAATTGAGTACACGGTGCCACCAGAAGGTGTTTAAACTGCAGGAGACAGAGATGATGGACCCAGAACTGGACTACACACTCATGAGGGTCTGCAAGCAGATGATCAAGGTAATGGTAGTGTGCTCATTTGAGAGGGTGACTTGGGATATAAGAGCTCTGTCTGCTTTGAGCTTCCCATAAAGGCTTGTTACAACATTGCTGTGCTTTTTTCAGAAATGTGATTGCATTTTTGCAAAGTAATCTGTTTCTTAACTCTGAATCAGGCTGAGGTTTCTTCAGGGCTCTTCTGTTTCAACTTCCTGATCAAAGTCTGTGCACTAATAAATTTGTCTTCCCAACTGCCAGCAGAACTGGTGAGGGAAACTGTGCTGAGGCTCCTAATTCAGTTTTCATCCAGTCAGTTTGGATTTGGATTGGCTTTTAGCAAGGGTGAAGAAGTTATGATTACAGGGAAGAGTAAAATCTTCAGTTCATTCCTGACCTGGTGCACACAGACTTCTATCAAACTGATAGGGCAGGCAAAATCATGTATAACTTCAAATTAGAAATGGAAGCTGGAAGTGGTACCATGTAGAAAGCAGCAGTGAATGTTCATATAAGACATTCTTTCACAGTAGCCAGAATTCCAGGCCCTGGAACACTTGTGGTCTGTATGCAGTGACTCCATATTTTGTCTGATGAAGAACATCCTCAGAGTTATTTGCTCTCCAGTTCAGACACATGTTTTTAAAAAGAGACCTGGGATCTCATCAAAATAGTGAGGATTTGGAGATGCAAAAGCCTTATCTTAGACCCACAGAATTAGTTTCTAACAAAAGAAATTAGGACCTTGGTCCTTGATCTGAATTTTGGGTAAGCTGGTTCACTTTTGACTATCTGATTCAAGGTGGGAATGGGCTAATTATTGTAATGAGCTCCTCTCTGCTTCCTCCTTGTGTGTGGTCTTAGTTTGCCCTGAGTGGCACTAACAAACTCTTTACTGTTGTGTTGTCCAAGCAGCATTTACACAGGACAGCAGTATGTGCATAGATTTAAAAGATTGAGTTTTTAGTTTCTAAAATAAATGGGAACAAAAGTAGTTGAGTATGAGACCTAATTTGGTAGGTATTTCTTTCCAAGCATACTGTTTCTTAACAATAGAAAATAAAGGGAATTTGCTTTTGAGAAAGCCAGTCAGGACTGTCCAGCTCAATGCTCAGTCCATAAGCAGAGACATTAATGCCCATAGTCAATTCAGAGAATATCACTGAGATGTTGGAGCTATGCAGGGTGGCTCTATACCTCTCTGTTGGGCAGGTCACTGTTCCCTTCCATGAATTGGAAGCTGGTGGTTGGGTTTGGGTTTTGTTTTATCAAGTGCTTTTAATCATGCAACTTGTTGTGTTTTGGGGATTTTTTTGTAGCGGTTTTGTCCAGAGGCGGATTCAAAAAACATGTTACAGTGCTTGAAACAAAACAAGAACAGTGAAGTGATGGATCCTAAATGCAAGCAGATGATTACCAAGCGCCAGATTACACAGAACACAGGTACCTTCTTCTGAAACAAAACCAGAACTTGCTTGCCTGAGATGTTCTGCATGGCTGGAAGAGTATCAGTTTTGTTTTATTCTCCTTTGGTGTTTTCGGTGTACACACTGACCTTAGTCAAATTCTTGAGGGTCAGCATGTGTTGTTGAATTCTCCTTATTCCCGAAGCTCTTACCTCACAATTTGAAATTCTGTTATGAAAAATACTATTTTCCCCAAAAATTATGTTCCTTGATGGTATATCATCATCCAGGAAATTTCTATCCCATCTCTGAGTGCTATGCTCTGTAATCTGAAGAGATGTGTGCTCTAATGAAGTTCTGTCATCTCTCTGGTTAGATTACCGCTTAAACCCCGTACTCAGGAAGGCATGCAAAGCAGACATACCAAAATTCTGCCAAAATATCCTGAATAGGGCCAAGGATGATACAGAGTTGGAAGGTCAAGTCATCTCATGCCTGAAGTTGAAATATGCAGATCAGGTGAGTAGAGCTGGTGTCTGCAAAAGAGAAAATGTGCAGATTGTGCTGATCAACAGTCATTGAATAACAAATCAAATTTGGGCTTGTGGTGTGTTCAGCGTATATAACAGGCTAAAGGGGCTTTTTATGTTCCTATAGAAATATTATGGAATACAGGTTAATGTACAGAGTGGTTGATTCCCAAAGGTCATTGAGTGAGTTAGTGACTGTCTCCTCCAAACAGCGTCTCTCTCCCGACTGCGAAGACCAAATTCGAGTGATAATCCAGGAATCAGCCCTTGATTATCGGCTGGATCCCCAGCTTCAGATGCACTGTTCTGATGAGGTAGGAGAGTAACTCCATAGCTGCTTTTGCAGATGAAAGCTCCCTTTGTGTAACAGGTTTTTGTTTCTCAGAGCATGCTTTCCTAATAAGTAAAACAAAAAATTCCTTTTGAACTGCTTCTTGCTAGTCAGATTCTCTGCTGTGACTTTTGTCCAGCGCACAAGAGTTGCAGTTTCCTGTGCATTGCTAATATAAAGTTAATTATTTTATCTGGGATCTTATCAGTACTTGTGGCTATGGAAAAATCCTTCTTTCCAATTGTCAAAAAGAAGTCAGTTCTCTGGTCTTGTCAGCCTTAACTGGAATACAGTCAGGCTTTTAGAGTTTTTACGTTTGGTAACAGAGTTGGTCATGCTTCAAGTGTTACTTATTTCATATTTGCACATTTTTTCCATGCTGTTTTCTTCCCTGCCCTCCTCGTCAGTACAGTGATATTGACTTCTTGCTGCTGGCTTATGCATATTGCATGAGCCAGGCTGCATTTGGCTTTGGGGATTTTGGGGGGGAAGGAATCTCATCATGTATTCTTCAGCTGCACCCTGTGATGAACTAACATATTGAGATATAAAAGTGCTAAAAGGCAAGGATGATTGTTGTGAACTACTTATGTTAAAACACCTCTTTCAAAATAGATTTCCAGCTTGTGTGCAGAAGAAGCAGCAGCTCAGGAGCAGACTGGGCAGGTGGAAGAATGTCTGAAAGTGAATCTTCTGAAAATAAAAACTGAGATGTGCAAAAAGGTAAAGAAAATAAATTGGTTGTTCTAAAAAGTTTCCATCCCTGCAGAAGTCTGTGATTTTTTCCAGATCACATCCTAGGTCATATTCTAGCTAGTATGAGGCCAGAGTGCTGAAATTTCCCTATATGTCTCGGTTCTGGCCTGCAGGGATTCAATTCAATTTCAATTTGCCAGTGAAAATTATGTTGAAAGTTCCTCCTTTGCAATTCCAGACTTGAATCCTTTCTTGATGATGGTTGCCAAAGGTTCTTGTTACTAACCTCCTTCTTGTGCTATCTCCATTGCAGGCTTTCTTAGGCCCAGGCTGTGTGCTTGAGGGCTGTATGAATTGTGCCATGACTGTGGCACCTGATTTTAGTTCTAACTGAAGTAGTCCTGGCATACTGCCTTTGTCTTTTAGATTAATATGAGTATTTTAAGGAATGTTACAAAGCAGGACACTTAATTAAGCCTAAACCAACATTCATATTATGTCCTTATCTGAGGACAGTGGTGGATTTTCACCATGCTGGATTTGAAAAGATGATACACCTTTCAGAGACATTGATCAGCGTGAGTTTTGTTCTGTCTCCTTTTTCTGAGACTTCCTTGTAATTTCCTCCTCTGCAGGAAGTGCTCAACATGCTGAAGGAAAGCAAAGCAGATATCTTTGTTGACCCAGTGCTCCACACAGCCTGTGCCCTGGACATCAAACACCACTGTGCTGCCATCCCGCCAGGGAGGGGACGCCGTAAGTGCTCGTGCTGTGCTTGTGTAACCTCTCAGCCTTGAGATACTTAACCTGCATTTCTTACCAGTGTAATCCTCCATACAAGGTATTTCCACCAGTAGACACCAGGAGGGAACAGCAGCAGAAGTGGTAGATTAATGGGAGTTAAGAAGTCTTTCCTTGTGTCCAAGTCTGTAGCTTAGAGAGGGCTCTGCCTGCAAGTGCTTGATTGGCAGTTGTGCATTAAAAGTCTGGAGTTGGTTTAACTAAGTCTGTGGTCTGCTTGCTACGAGCCAAGTAATTCTTCCCTGCAAAGCAGAAAACATCTAATTAGGGATTAGTAAAGTATGGCAACATAAATAAAAAATACAAAATTTTATGCCTGTGTCTTATATGAGCATTTAAATGAGCTTATGAGTTAGTTGGCCAAGCCCCTCTGTGGGCACTAGAACACTGTGATCCCATTTCCTTTTCACAAAACTGTGTGAAAAGTCAGGAAGTTAAACCTTTCAAAATGTATTGTTGTTCAAAAGAAACGCCTAACAAGCCTAAGGAGATAAGGTTGTGTTTTTTCCGAACTGAATTTGATCTTAGCTCTTTCTAAAGGCTGGTGGCATGGAGTTCAGAGTGTACAGCTCTTTGAAGGTGCTGATTTATAAAACTTCATAAAATCTCATGTAAACCACATGAATTATATATTGGATACATACTGTAGTTTCTTTTTGTAAGTAAAAATTCCTTGCATCTCCAAATGCAATACTGATCATGAATCTTGGTGAAATTGCTAGCTTCAGGCATAGTCTGCCAGGTCTGTTTAGAAAGCCTTGTAACCATCAGCCTTCATGAGAATGGAAGAGCTCTCTCTGCACCATATTATCAGAGCCGCTGTTTCTATTTTGTAACACCATCTTCTGCACATTACAGAAATGTCATGCTTAATGGAAGCTCTGGAAGATAAGCGTGTGAGGTTGCAGCCTGAATGCAAGAAACGCCTTAATGATCGTATTGAAATGTGGAGCTATGCTGCAAAGGTGAATATGTAAATGATTTCCATTTTTTAATGCCTTAGATCTTTCTGTTGCAAGGTATTTATGAAAAACTTCAACTGTAATGAAATTCTTGTTTCCAAATGAAGTTCAGTGTTTTGAGTTTGGTCCAGAAAAACTGAAATCAGGTTGTCTTCTTAGAACTTAGATCTTATTTTCTCTATGTCTGGGTTGTGTCCCTAACAATGCAGAATTAAACTATCTTTTGTGCACACAGGGCTTAGTCTCCTGCAGAGAAGGTGTGGGGCAATGAAATAGGGGCAGGAAAACTTCCTGTTATAAAGGTGTCTCCTGAACAGCAGCTCCTTCAGGTGAATCATTGCAGACCTGCTTTTTTCTGGTTCAGGCCAATTGTAACAATGACAGGACGCCGCAATAGCAGCACCGGACACTAAAGCTGGTAAATGTCACAGCTGAGGGTTGCATGGAAAGCACAGCTTGGCTCATTTATTCCCTTTTCACTTCCAGGTTGCCCCAGCAGAAGGCTTTTCTGACCTTGCCATGCAAGTTATGACCTCTCCATCCAAGAATTACATCCTGTCTGTGATCACGGTTGGCATCTGTGTACTCTTCCTCATCGGCCTGATGTGTGGACGCATCACCAAGCGGGTGACAAGAGAGCTCAAGGACAGGTAGAGCCTGGATTGCCTGCTGAAGAAATGCCTGCCCAGTGCCCAGTTTTGTACAGCCCTCCTCTGTATAGTCTACCCACCCCCTCTTGTGAGAGGAGAATTAAAAAAAAAAATTAAAAAAAAAAAAATTAGAAAAGCAGCAGGTGTTGGCTCAGTTTTCCCATCCTGGATCTCATCCATGGCATCTTCATCCTATGAAAGTTTGTGTGCAACATTGGCAGCCCAGCCAGCAGCTTTTGTTACCCCTTTGTTAGCAGACTCTCGTTTACCTGCCTGTAGACAAGTCTCTGTTGTACTGTTGGAACTGCCTTCACTCTCCAAATCAGACTGATATGACCTGCAGCTCAAGCAGTTTTTAAGTAAATTTTTAAAGACAGACATATTCTGCATACTGACTATATGATTTAGGTAATGGTTCATACTGAAATCTAGTCATCCTCTGTGGCTGGGTGAAGTTGAGGCAGGAAATTAAAGGGTAAATTGCATCTTACACCACAGCTGGCCTTGTTTTGGACGTCTTGCTCGTCTTTGTAAAGCATCTTCAGAGCATAGTCTTGGACAACCTAAGGACACCAACCATTGGTGTCATCTCCTAGTGAATATCCTGCTTATGTGACTGTGGATTTTTTTGGCTGAAAAGATGTCCTTCCTTTCTTCCTCTGCTGCTCACAAGATAGAATAAAATACTGACCAGGATTGAGTATGAGTACTCATGTGAGCTATACAACTTGTGTTTCAGTAGATTAAAGGCACAATGTAGACACGAGGTATGTAGAGCCTGTCAGTAGTGAACAGTGTCAGTGGGCAGGAAGTGCTCTGAGCAGTTACTCAGTCAACTTTTTTATTAGCAATGATGCAGTAAAATTCTAACACTCCTTTTATTTTGCCTTGCTACTGCTAAGCTGTTACCCTCCCAAATTAACTGTGTGTAGATGGTACTGGCACACTGGCAGTGCAGTGCTCTGTCAGTGATGCAGAAAGCACCAGAACACCCATTGTCTTCTCTCTCTGTGTAATGGTTACCCGTGGGTTAGCACTGTGGTTTGTAACCACACTCTGGGTCTTAATGGTTTGCATGGTGGCACTGAAGAGTGGCTTTCATCTCCACAACTACAATTGATGGCATTTTCCTGGGATGTAGGACACAGGTGCCAGTCCTGCCAAGTGGATGGAAGAATGATAGTATGGTATGAAAGGCAGAAGCATCTGGATCTTAAAGGGAAGTAGCTTTTAGCTCTTGCATAATTACCATCAACATGTGCATTTGTGCTATGTATAGTTATACTTCCAGAACCTGATACTTAGACCCAAGAGCCCAGAGAAGGTGTTTTAGAAAAGCTGCACCAGTAGTTGTGGCCTCTTCTTACCATCATCTGTGTTCCTCAAGTACAAGGAGAGGTGGAGCTCATCAGGCAGGTGCTTTGACTGAAACATGGGGTGTGTTGATGAAATCTAGAAGATGCTGCACAAGAATCAATGTGTACAGGAGGATATGTTTGATTCACCTTTAGGACGTGCTTACCCATGGGTGCTGTGGTAAAAACCATGTGCCTGAAAGTGTCCAGCTTAGGCTGATGCTTGAACCATAACTTTATTTTCCCACTTAGCACACTCCTGTGTAAGACCTGGCATTTCCAGTTCTCCCCATTGTTCTCTAGAAGAACAGTGGAGGTGGTTTGAGACACTCTGGAGTGTGAACCAGCTGATTCTGGTGATGCTGTACACACAGAATGGCATATACCAAATATTGTGAGCTTTGGCTATGACTTTTTGCTGAAGCTTTTTGCAAATATACCTTCATCCTGCTCGTGGCAAACTAGTCTGGGTTCAGACTTGCTATGTTAGTGAGTCTCACAAACACTTCTGGTTTTGTAGCAAAGTACTGTGAACACAAACAAGCAACAGCAAAAGTCTGAGCAATGAAGTTTCAGTGGAGAGTTAGTGTATGGTAGGATTGCAGTTAAGTGGTGAGGTAAAACTGAATTTAAGCCTGAATTCCTTCTCTTGCCCCTCCTCCCTGGTGCTAAGGGAGCTTGCCTGGCTGTCAGTCAGCATGGAGCAGAAGAGAAACAGTTAATTTGGTCTCTTGAGGTAGCACAGGTGTGTAACTCCACAAATATTAGTTTGGCAATCAGAAGTGTGTGTTGTATCACTTGAGTAAGTGTTGAAATGACTGCTGTCAAGATGGGTGTGCTCACAGAGGTGCCAGCAAGGGAAGTGGGATCTCGGTGCAGCCTTGCTTGCTGGCACGAGTCCTGCTTCTCCAAAATGTCTATCTGGCATTATTAAATTGCCATTTGAGGGCTTTTTTTAAACTGTTGTGACTTTTTGAGAAGGCATTTTGTAACTTGATTAGCTTGAAAGGCCTAATTAGATGGTTTGTTGTCTAGAAATAGCATCTTCCACTAAATTCCAAAAGACATTGCAGTGAAAATTGTAGTTTTGTAGCCATAGTTCCAAATGTAAACCCTGTTCAGCTCTGAAGGTGACTTTCTTTACTTTCAGATATAAGGCTTGCTGGGTTTTTCCCTTTTATATTTGGAGGAGGTTATGGTAAGGGTGCCTGAAGCATGGCATTAGGAGTCTGTGCTCTGCAGTGTATTAGTCTGTGGTTGGTGGTGTTTCTGCCAGTGTCAGGCTCACAGTTTGTGTGAGTGCACTATGATGCTGTTAGAGGTGTGTGGCCCAAGGCCTTTGGAAGAAAAAGTAGGATACTAAATAAACCTTTTGTCACAGTAGACACAGACCCACCTTTTAAAGGTTGGCAAGGTGTTCAGGCCATTTTATCATAGAGTATATTATCTTTTAATGTTTTAAAAAGGGATCTGCTACCACTGGTGATGACCAGATCTGGGTTTTTTCCCAACTAAAAATATACAAGTCACAGTCTTGAAACATTCTCCTCCTTTTCATGTATGCCTAAAAATTAGAGGTTTTGCAAGCAGAGAAACCCACAGGAGCACTCTTCCAAAAATAACCTGGTTGTGCTGTTGCCAACACATCATCTTGCCTGCAGGTAATCATTTTCCACTGCAGGGAAAGAAAGAAAGAATCATAGAACAGTTTTGAGTTGGAAGGGATCTTAACACTCATCTCATTCCAACCCCTGCCTTGGGAAGAACACTGCACACTAGACCAGAGTATTCAGAGTCCCATCCAGTCTGGTCTTGAACACTCCAGGGATGGAGAGTCCACAACCTCTCTGAGCAGCCTGTGCCATTCTCTCAACACCCTGGTAGGAAGCTGTGAGCAATGGTTGTAAGAAACACTGCTGTTGCCTTGAATTTGAGAAAGCCTTTTTAACTTCTCTGTTCAACAGTGTTAGCAATAGCTGCAGTCAGCCAGGACAAGTGGGTTGGTGTAGAAGAGCCTGTGGTAGTCTTTCCTCTTCATGATCCTTACCTCTCACTGGAGAAGTCTGCCTTCTACTGAATGAAGTTTAGGAGATGGTGAGACTTGTTGCTGGTGCTCAGGGCGTGGATGGAAGAGCTGGATGTTTGGGATCTGGCAAGGCATTCAGCTCTCCATTTGCTTCCTGCTGCTGCTGCTGTGAGGGTTAACAAGGCTTCCTAAAGGATGGCATGTGTGTCAGGAACTGTGCATGATGTGCACCTCTATAATTCACTCCTGCTAGCCTGTTACAGTTCATTCTCATTCCCAGTAATAAGCTTATTTATTGTTTACCTAGGGAGTCTAATCAAGTCCTTTTGAGAATTTCAGCTTGGGATTCTCCTGCCTCACTTTTGTCATTAGGCTGCTGGAGTAACTCATCTGGGTGGAAACAAAATTCCTGGCACCTGAAGTATTGCCCACCAGACTGAGCTGAGTATCCGTTTTTCTGTGTCACTGCAAAGGGCTGGAAAGACCCTAGTGAAGGTTGAATAATTCTGTAGCAAAATGTTAACATTTCCTCCAGAATCTTACACTGTGATATAATCAGTGTTGCTCTGAAAGAATCCACAGTTAAGTGCATTGTATGGAAAATAAGGGTTGTGACTGTCTCGAGTACACAATCTAACTGCAGGTAGGTACAGAAGGAAGAAATGGGATAAGCCAGAGGGACTGCTGGAATCCCACAATGTTGTAGAGGAATTGTGTTGAAGCTGGATGGTGATTTCTGTTAAAATACAACGTTATTACTTAGTGAAAGAAGATTGTAGGGTTTTTTACTTTATCGGTTTTGTTTAGGAAAAAAAAAAGGTAGTTTTGAGGTGTGTATGAGTGCACAAGTGTGGTATGAAACCAGAATATTTCACCTAGCACCTCTGTCCCTATTTAAAGGACAGCTCTGTGGACTTAAACAACTCTAGTGTGGGTTTGTGTAAGAGCACGTTCCTCATTCTGGGGTTCAGATCCTCCAGGCAGCTCCCAGGTATTGATCTTTGTGCAGTGTCCATGTTTGGGAGCCAGATCTGCCATTTTTGCTTCCACCGATGAGTCATGATTAGGAGAGACCCAAATCTCACACGTGCCAGAGAGAATTCAGCTGGCACTACCATTGTCCTGTGCTGGTGGAATTCTGCATCTGCTCCACTGAGTTCCTGAACGCTGTCTGTGGTAGGGAGGACTAACAGCGTTGCTCTTCACTAGCCAGAGGCGAGATTTTCTCCTTGCACAGCACCCAGATTTGATTCCATAGCTGCCCAAACGCAAAGATCCCTGCCAGGGTGAATCGCTGCACCCTGAGCCCCCAGCCCTGCTGCCCCTGCGTTGACTGAGTTAGATAGAAGTGCTCGCCTGGGAAATCCTGAACTTGGAGCAAAGGGAAAGGGAAAGGTGTGCCTGCCCCGTGGGAGGATCCATAGCTGTGGGTACGGGCCGGGTGCGGGGGAAGGGGCTCCCCAGCACCCGCAGTGTACAGAGCAGACCCAGCGGATTCCTGTTGTACAGCAGATGCTGTTTGAACGTAGTCTCTTTTTTATTATTATTATTATAATTATTTTTAAATGTGACATTAACGAGACTTTTTTTTTTTTTTGTAAATTGTTTACCCTTTCTGTGTATAAATCCTGGCCGCTCCTTGTTTCAGTTTGGGTTTTTTTGTTTGGTTTTTTTTTTTACATGTCCATGCTGTGTAATTTTGAGATGTTACTGAACTTCTGAACATAATAATGTGCATTTTTTTTTTCTGTACAGATGAAATGGGAGAATTTAATAAAAAGAGTCTGCAGGTTTGTACTTGTGGTGGTTTATTTCTGAGGGGACGCCCGCGGGGGGAGGGGCCTCGCTTGGCCACGCCCCCGGGGCCGATCGGGGCGGGTGACGCACGCGCAGGGGCGGCTGTCGCGCGGCGGCCGCGGCCGTAAAGCGCGGAAGGTCAGGCCGGCCTCCCCCTGGCCCAGGTGAGCCGGCGCGGCCCCGCCGAGCCCGGCCCCGCTCCGCGACCCCGGCGCGCCCGGCACCGGCACCGCTCTGCGCCCTCACTCCCCTCCCGGCCGCCCCGCAGCGCGGGGGCGGGGGCGAGCAGGCCGAAGCGGGGGCCCCCAGGCCCGGGGCTCCCTGACACCCCGCGCCCTGACACCCCCGTCCCTCAAGCTGCCGGCACGGAGCGGAGTCTGCGGGCGGGGGAACCTCCGGTGCTGCTGCTGCTGGGGGAGCTGCCGCAGCAAGGCCCTGGGGTAAAGCTTGTGGTAAAGCTGTTCCCGGAGGGGCCTCTCCAGTGCCCTGTGCCAGTTACTCTGATCACAGACTTCGTTTCCTTCTTCAGGTAAAGGCCTGGCAGCGTTAATAATCAAGCTTATTTGTGCCCTAATGACTTCTGGCTTTCCGAAGCATTCCAGAGCGTGATCTGTGCCTGATGGCCGTTTCAGCCTTCCGTGTCACTGATGTGAGAGCTTTTCCACCTTTCGTTTGCTTTTTTGCTCATTGTCAAGTTGCACTGTGTCAAAACCAAAGGGGTAATGCTCTGTTCCTATTTCATGGTCTAAGTTTAAATCTTAACAGCAAGGTTGTTGTTTCAGGAGTAAGTGCCCTCCTGAAACGGGAGGGCACTTGTTTGCTCATCAGCTTTCTCATGTCCACTTATACCCGGCACACCACGTGATGTGTCCTGCTGCCAGCCCTGTGTGTCATAAGTGGTAATGTGAGTCTCATCTTTTCCTTCCTAGAAGGAGTGGTGCTGAGGTAACATCTGAGCACATCTAGGTGGTGCTTTAGCAGAAGAGAGAGAGAGCAGCTGGGATGTTTCTCCGATTGCTGTCCGATATCCAGTGGCGGGCGGCTCACCCGAAATGGAGGAGGATGACCGGCTCCCAGCGCAGCGCCTCCACCACAGCAGAGCCTCACCCGCTTTCCCTGCCAGCACAGGCACAGGTTGTCATCTGTGGTGGTGGAATCATGGGCACCTCTGTGGCCTATCACCTTTCCAAGATGGGCTTTAAGGATATAGTCTTACTTGAGCAGGGCAGGTAAGGATTTCTGGTTAAAAACCCAACAAAGCAAAATTTCTATGCAGAGCAATATCTCCTGTAATGTGTTATTTCTATCTCTTCACCTTTTCCCTGGGGGAAATAAGGTTATGCAGAACATTAATAACAACACTTACTGCCCCTTCCCAAGCACAGGGCTGCTGTGCAAGGTGAAGAGTATCCCTTGTGTGATTGTGGTGGGGTGGCCATGGCTGATGGCAAACTCCCCTGCAGTAATGCCATTTCCCTCTGCATGACAGAGAGAAATTAAACCAAGAGAACTTGTGGATCAGGTTAAAGATATGGATATTGTACTGCCATGGGCAAAACTTATCCTAGGGAGAATTAATCTAAAATAATGGCTTTATTTAATGACAGTTACAATAGATTCAGGTAGTGAGAAACAAAAAGCAGGCATTAAAACACCACCTTTTTTTCCCCTCTACTTCAATCCTGCACTCCAGGGTCTTCTACCTCCCCACAGTGCCCTGAGCAGCATGGGGGTGACACAATGGGGTGTGATCAGTAGTGGGCTCCAGTGAGCATCCTGCATGTGCTGCAGTTCCCATCAGGAGAACTCTGCTCTGGTGTGGGTTTTCCATGCATCACAGTTCCTTTGGGAGATATCTAGCTGCTCTGCTGTTATCACAGGTGACCATGTAAAACAATGCAGCTGACAAAGATGATGGACCATTTTAAAAGAATTAAAAATCCACGTTACTTCTCAGCCCCTGCTGACCTCTCAGAGCAGGATGCTGTTTGTGTCTAAAGTATTACACAGCCAGCAAAGCTCCAGAGATTGCAAGAGGTTATAAGCAGGCATCACTAAATCATAGCCTTGTAAGCTGGTTAAATGCTCAGATTATCCACTTTGTTGGAGGATTTAGTGGCTCTCTGTAAAATAGCCAAGGCTGTTTTGGTTTGGCTGAGCAGAAGTGCCCTCAGCGAGTTTGGTCAGCTCTCTGTAGCAGAGCTCAGAGTTCCTGTTGAAAGCTGTGCATCCCAGCATTTCCCCTGTTGTTTTAGATGTCCATTTCTGAGGGTCATTCGTGGTGTTTTAATGAAGCAGTTTGAGGATCCTGGGCACGAGACACCACTGAGACTTTAGGGTGTGAAGAGGTGTTTATGGTAGCAGCTTCTAATGCCCTAAGTAAGTGCTGGACTGTATATTTATCATCTGCTTTAGAGCTTCCCACCTGATACTGCCTTCAGGAATAATTAGCTGTGGTTCCTGGAGTCTCTGTGGCTGGGAAGCAGCAGGTTCTTTCTAGCTGCAAAGAAAAGGAATTGGGTATTCTTATCTGAGACCTTGTGAATGGGGTCATTCTGATGGGGTGCTGGGCTGTGTTTGCAGGGGAATGTCTTTTTTGCTAGCTTGGAGCAGGGTTTGAACAGCCCATTAAAGATCTGCAGTGAATTAAGATGCTGTGTAGGCTCAGTCTGTGCATGCTCAAGGAGAAGGAGGAATATTGCAGTAGCAGAAATCTCTTATGAGAAGCACAGCATGGCCAGACTGTGCTTCAGCTCTTTGGGTTGTCACTGAGTAGAGGTGTAGCAAATATTCCTTACCCAACTGAATCTTAGGTTGAATTACTAAGAGAATATAGATGTGCTAGGCTGAAAGCAGTTGTGTCAAATGCAGAAATGCAGGATGGCTTCAGCAGCAGCAAAGGTAACCTGTAATTGTTGTGGAAGCAGGCTGCAAAGGAAATGCTTAAATCTAATTGCCTTGTCTTCCCCTGTCCATGCTGCATGGAGTTGTGTAGGTTTCTGTCTCTAGAGCAGCTCTTCACCAAATTGCTCAGTGGTTAAGGGACAAGAAACATGTGTCTGTCTATGGCAGTTGTTATGGAGTGAGAGGGACTTGCTCATACTGTAATCTTCAAAGATGCAGGACTCAAAACCAAGTTAATTTTTATTTGATGGAAATCCTACTTTGAAGAAGGAAAGAATCAGGCAGCTCAACTGAAGTGTAAGATTTTTTTTTTGTTTTACAAAAAGTGCTTTTTTTGAAAAATGTCAGTTTTTAGGACTTGTTAAAGAGAAATTGTCTTGGAATGCAATGTGTTTTCAAAAGTGAGTGAAAGGAATATAATTCTAGAGGTTGTGTCAGCTCTGCATCGTCCAGCTTAGTGTAGTTCTGATGTGTTTGGGGGAGAAGTTGCTGTGTGGTTTGTGCTGCCAGTGGAGCTGCTGGAGCAGCCTGGTGTGGAGTGTGTACCTGGCAGCTGTACGATCATGGCCCTTCTCTGCACCTTCTCCTGCAGGTTGGCTGCTGGCACCACTCGATTCTGTGCTGGCATTGTGAGCACAGCCAGGCCCATGTCCATAGAGCTGAAGATGGCACACTATTCAAACAAGCTCTACCAGCAGCTGGAACAGGAGACAGGAGTGCAGACAGGTACTGAAAGTGCCAGAATGGAGTAATCTTTGGGAAACGGAAGTACTGACACTGAAATATGTGTGAATAAGCAATAAAACAACACTGTCTGTGGTTTTACAGTGTCTTAAGGCTTGAAAGTCCCGTTCAAAGACAATACATATGGACCTAATCAGATGCAAAGTGATGTCACCAGTGTAATCAGAATGGGGAGAAGAATATCAGATGGGCAAACTGAAGGCAGACTACCTGCAAATTGTGACAGTTTGCACGTTGTCTGTAACTTGGGCAGACAAGGAATTTTCACAAGGACATGGAAAATATATTGCAGTGACTGGAGCAAGTTGGCTTGTTCTGTGCACTGATTCACTTCTCAAAAAGAAAATGTGGTTAACAGGAGCACTGAAGCATAGGCAAAGCTGTGTCTCTTACTGCAGTCTAGCCCTGAAAATAACAAAAAAGATTATGTTTAGATTCTCCCTCTCCCTCCAAAATGTCTGGGCATGTACCTGATAGGAAGAACTTGATCACTAGAAGTTTTCTTCTGATAAGAACTTGTCATGTATGTCAGACAAATGAATACCTCAATAGAGGTTCATAACTATGCCTGCAATTAAGATGAATACTAATTTAGTGCAGGTGTTGGAGTGATATTATATCTGCTTTTAGTTGATGAAGTTTTATTCTTCTGAGTAGTCATTAGATCACTTTCAACTTCTCTCTCTTTTAATAGCTACCATGTGTGAAATTCAGGGGGTTTTTTATAAACAGTATAAAAGAATATGGAGTATATGAAGTAGAAAGAGAACGCAATTAAAAATTAAACTGCTTTTTAAAAAAAGTTTTCTCATGCACTTTTTAATTACTAGCTCGTAAGTGTTCAAAGTTGTTTGAGGATGTGAGATTTCCAGGCTCCTGAGTAGTGGAAGCAACAAGTCTGCAATTATATTAAAGCAGTGAGTCTGAGATGGAAAGGAATTGAAGATCCTGTCCAAATCTGACTTGACTTTGGTCATTGTCATAGGGTACATGAAGACAGGCTCTATTTCCCTGGCTCAGACTCAGGACCGACTGATCTCTCTGAAGCGCATTGCTTCATCGCTGAAGTACGTATGAGCAGGAAATCCAACTCAGCTTCTGTGTGCACCAGCTCTCCTGCAGGGCAAATGACATCGTGTTTCTTGTGTTCTGTGGCAGTGTCATGGGAATACCATGTGAAATTATCAGCCCAAAGAAAGTGGCACAGCTCCACCCACTGATCAACATCCATGACCTTGTGGGGGCCATGTATGTGCCAGAAGATGCACTCGTGTCGTCTGCCAACGTGAGTCTGGCTCTGGCAACTGCTGCCTCACGGAATGGTAGGAGCTTTTTTTATCTACAGAGTGCTCTCCTGCATGATAGCTATGGTTGCATCTCTTTTGATATTCTAACTGAGCCCTGAAGACCAAAATTCCCTTATTTCTGTGAAGCTTGGATTCTTAAACCTGTTTATTTCTGAAAAAGCAGGCTGATTTTATGTGCTGAATGTTTACAGGTTTCCTGGGATAGTTCAAGCACCTCTTTGATGTCCACAGTGGTTACATATTTACACCTGTTTGTTGTCCTTAGTGGTTACATATTTCTCTGAAAAAGCATGCACTCTTTCCTTCCTAGAATTGACTCATAATTACACATCAAAACAGTTAATTACCTACAAATGAAAAAGAGTGGCTGAGCCTTGTAGAGTATTTAATTGAGCACATGTGCTTTGGAAATAGGTTTGGAAGTGTATTAATAAATGCTGTTTGACCAGTGTGTGGTTTAAAAGTCGGGGGAAAGGTTAAATAAGGTAACAGGAAATAAAGATCATTAAGGATGAAAGTCCATCAGATCAGAAGAAGCTGCTTAGGAAGATACCTCTCAGTTTCTTTTAGCCCAGGTTGATCGCATACTGCTTATTGATTTTTTTCCCCACAAAATTACTTATTTCCCATAAAAGAACCGGTCATGCCATCTGAAACTACAAATTTATTGCATAAAGGAATTGTAATAGAAAGAAGTCCATAGCTGGAACTTTTTTTTTCTGTTGTTGAGACTGGGGATCTGTTTATCACCCAGATTGTCACATGGGAAGATAAACTGTAGCTCTTCACAGTCTCAGCCTGTACAAATTGTACATCTGATGTTTTACAAATAATAGGGTTTTGCTTAAGAATTACTGAGTCAAGAATAGAAATTTTGTCTCCAAGAGAAAACAAGCATTTTGGTTGAGTGTAAGGGTTTAAAGCTAGCAGTCTGACACATTAGAAAGAAAGTTCATGGCATGCTGACTTTGTAATCCACTGCAGGTGTCCAGATCCACGAGCGGACGAGTGTCAGTCATGTCACAATCCAGAGGGGCCAAGTGACTGGAGTCGAGACTGACAGAGGAAGGATTCAATGCGAGTTCTTCGTCAACTGTGCTGGCCAGGTTGAATTATTTAAATCTTTTCTTTCTTGTTTCTGTTGCTTAAGAATACGCGCACTTCCCTCTGGTTCTTTTTTTGTTTGTTTGTTTTCCTTTTGGGATTTTTAATGGCTTGTGCTTTGGCTTGGTTTGCTAGAGTAGATCAAATCATGTTGCTCATCAGCTTATCCCAGCAGGATAAGGAGGAAAAGCAGTGCTTACTATTTGCAGTGCACCAGAGGCTGGGTGTTAACCTGCTGAGCAGTACCTGCAGCTTGTTGGTACAGCTCTGTCCATGGTCTCTCTGCTGGGAGGTTCACCCTTCTGACAGGAAGAATGTTGCTTTGGCTGTTAGGGAGACAGACCCTTCTTTCTCACTTCCCTCATGAAAAAATTGTTTGCTTTTACTCCTTAGTGTGATGTCTTCTCTGCTAGAAAATGCACCTGATAATTGCAGTTTCTCAGCTAGCAGCTGTCCCCCTTGTTAATAAAGGGTCTTAGTTCAGGCACCTAAATGCTGACTATTCTGCTTCTAGGTGCTGAACCTAGTACTGACTTGGTCTACAGATCTTATATTGCTTTTGTTTTGTAAACTGGTACTTCTTAGTTTTGAATTGGGGCCCCACTTTTCTAGTCTTTATCCAAAACAGTTCAAATTCTAATAAAAGAGGAAAAAATCGTGTCTTTTAATGTCACGGGGTCTGAACCAAATCTTGGTCTTTTATGAAAGCAAAATCAGAGAGGTGCTTCTGTCCTGCTGTTTTCCTGAAGCTGTTTTGTTTTTTTCCTTTTCCATCCTGACCTGCACTTTTTTGATTTCAGTGGGCCTATGAGTTGGGCCACTCTGGGGAGGAACCAGTGCACATCCCAGTCCATGCCTGCGAACACTTCTACCTCCTGACACATCCTTTGCAGGAGCCTCTGTCAAGCAGCTTACCAAGTAAGGATTCTTCAGCTCTTCTCACTTTTCTTGGTGAATTATACCTGCCTTTCCAAGGTGACCTCTATTTTGTGACAAAAAGGCCAACCTCGGGCTATCGGTCCTCAGCACATTTGGGATTGTGAGGTCCTTCTCTCTGAATTGCTTTGAATATCCTTTTTCAGTGGTAGAAAGAATATCTTTCTTTACTCTTGGGGAAGCTTTTCCTGCAGAAAATGACTTTGAGAGTTCATCAGCTTAGCAGGAGAATGACCTTGACTCTAGCTCGAGTAGTAGTTGTGCCTGAGTCTTGGATTGTTGCATTTCTGGGCTGGAGAGTGTGCTAGCCTTGGCACTATGTTTTCCTTGCAGGCTGCTGGCCCCAAATGGCCCATCTATTCCTTTCCTCCAACTGAAGCTAAGGCTTTACAATGGCATTTACATGTCTATGAGCTGTAGGGGCAACCAAACACTTGAGGTAATTGCTCCTCCCCCACGTTCTAGCTTTTTGATCTTTTTTAAAAAAGCCTTTGTGTTTGAAAACTGTGGTTGAGAAGTAGAAAGCTTTACTTATTTACTCTCAGTTGTTGGCAAGATTTTTGGCTTCTAGTGAGTAATGTATACACTGTCCAGGGAATTGGGATCTCTGGATGGAGTCCAAGTGCTTCACTTTTATTTGATGAATTTAAACCTCTGTGTGTAGATATATATAGATACATGTATGTATATATTCACATATATGTATTCTCAGCTTTTCTGAACATGGCAAAAATTGCTGTGGAGCATGTCAGGTGGAGTAACATAAATACTTCAAGTTGGCACACTACCAGTGGAAGGAGCAATCCAGTCCTGATTGGTGCTTGTACTCACCCCAGTGCTGCCCACGGTCTTTGTGGTGGTGGCCTGCAGTAAGCTGGATCTGATACAAATTAGCTGTTCTTAGAATAGGAAGAGAAAGAAGGGCAGGGCCGGACGTGTCTTGGTGGAAGGGCTGGGGTGCAATTTCAGGGGAACTAAGGCAGTATAATAGCTGCCAAGTATAATAGCTTCTCAGTGCCACAAGGATTCTGAATCCCTCTTGTGTCCTCTCACTCCTGGGAACACTGTCCTGCTGGGGCTCCTCCGGTTTAATTCAGTTTACTGTGCTGTCCAGAAGTTAACAATCCTGCATGGCTGTGGTGGGAGCTAATTGTTTATCTAAACTGGCTCACAAGGGTGTCACATGAGAACCAGAATGGTGTGACAGCATGGGGCTGGGGAGCTGAGACTGTCCCTTCTCGTGTTGGGAGATTGATGGCTTGGCCTGGTGTGTCACTAGCCCTCCATCATTGGTGTTTGGGACAACAGCCTGAGACAGATATCCCTTCTCTCAATTCCCTTCTCACCTCTTCCCTTCCCTCTGCAGCTGTTGTGGACCCCGATGGCAGGATCTACATACGCAACTGGCAGGGTGGCATCCTCTCAGGAGGCTTTGAGAAAAACCCCAAACCTCTCTTCACGGAGGGACGGAACCAGCTGGAGATCCAGAACCTTCAAGAAGACTGGGATCATTTTGGTATGTTAGGGAAGAAAGGTTCCCACAGCAGTGAAACATGTGCTTCAGCAGAAGGCAGACTTCATGGCAGTGCCAGCTGTCACTGATCTGTGGGAAAGATGAATGTGCTCTCAAGTTCACTCATCTCTTCATTTGTCAGTAATTTGCTGAAAAACCATTTACCAAGGGCTGCAGTATCTGAAGGGAGCCTACAGGAGAGCTGGAGAGGGACTTTTGACAGGGAGTGCTAGAACAAGGGGAAATGGCTTCCAAATGACAGAGGGCAGAAGTAGATATTATTAAGAAATTTTTCCCTGTGAGAGTGATGAGGCACTGGCACAAGTTGCTCAGTGTTTAAGGTCAGGTTGGATGGGACTTGGAGCACCCTGGTCTAGTGGAAGGTGTCCCCACCATGCCAGGGTTAGAATGAGATAAGCTTTAAAGTCTTTTCCAACCTAAACCATTCCAGGATTCTGTGATTCTTTGATATATGTGTAATGTTTAAAAACACCTTCCAATCTTCAGCATGTATTACCTTCCTCTAGAGCAGCAAGGTACTACATCAGCTTCCCAGCACTGTTCTGCCATTTCACTTGTTGACTGTCAGTGCCACATGCTGCTCCTCTTGTGACACAGTAGATCAACACTGTTGACCTGCCACACAGCTGTGGTATTTTATTTCTGCAGCTCTCCATCAGGGACTGACAAGTGCATTTCTATCAGTGGCAGTTGCTTTGTGGACAGAAGTTGATATTGTGGCTTCCCAGACTTTGTCCCACCATTGACAGTGGTTTATTATATTCCAACTCTTCTGTATTTCTCATTTTATTTGATTCTGAGTTTGTATTCTGCATGTATTTTTACATGGAGGGCTCTTTCTCTAGGAAAGAGCATAGCATGATCTGTGAGTCCCTTTCTTCCCCAGCCACTCCTGTCTCTTTGATGCCTGGTAAGTTGGTATGTGCCCTCTCATCTTCAAATTTGCCTTGTACTCAGGAATCCAGCTTTCCCTTCTATCAGAGCTCTCTGCATCCCTTGTGAATACACATGCCTCTGTGACCCTAGGCATGAATGGAATTTCACTGATTTCTTTCTGCAGTCATAATATGTTCTTCCAGCTGTGCTTCAAGTTAAATTGAATAATTTTACTTTGATTTCCGAGAGACACCATACTGATACTGTAAAAGTTTTAACTCCAGGGGGTGAAGCCAGGATGGGGTGCTGTTTTGTGCTGGCATATGCTAAAGGTTTTTAGATCCCTAGATGCCCTTTAGATCCCTAAAGACTTGCTTGAAGATACTAGCTTCAGTAATGAGTTGCTCAAGCTCTGCACCCACTTCATTTTTGGTTTTCATTTGGATAAAATGAAACGGCACTGCTTGCTGGCGCCCCCAGATTGCCCAGGCTTCTGAAGCAGCTGCATACTATGTTCCAGCTTTGCCCTTTTATCCGTTCAAATGTGCTGAACAGTTGAGCAGAGTCAGAGCTAACTCAGGCAGTATTTGATCCTTTTCTAGGGCCACAGTTCCTGGGGTTTGAGCTCTTGTATTACTACTTTGATCTTTGTCGTTGGAACACCTTTTGATTTTAAAATAGTCCGTGGAGTTGCTTAAATTGGTCTAGATACGAGAACAAATCTAGCACTGATCTCTCTTTTTATCAATAGAAAAATAGCCTGTAACACCAGGCTCTCATTCTAGAATCCTAATGCTTGAGAGAGGGAAGAGAGAGAATGGGTCAGTTCTGTTTGTAGCTTCTTAGGTGATGTGAAATCTGATTATTTTACTGCTTGTGCATAAAGCTCAGGAGTGTTCTTAGGGCTGAATCTTGAGGGCTTTTATCTGGAGTACTAAGCAGAGGTAACTTTTGGGCAACAAAAGCCAAGTAGATACCTTACCCATTTATTAATGCTCTCAAATATCAGACTGTGAAGAGTTGCTGAAGGACTTTTCCAGCGTGACTGGGCAGTGAAGCAATGAGGAAATCCAACGAGGATAAATGTGAAGTGACACAAATGCATGGGTGTGTGTGGGGATGGTCTTGTTTTCACCATATGACATGATGGGCTTTGAACACACCTTGAGGGGTTGTATTAGTTCTGTTAGTTCTGTGAAGACATCAGTGCAGCAGTGGTTAAAGCAAAAGACAAGTTAGGAATTACTGGGAAAGGAGCAGAAAACACTGTTCATTATGCAACACTAAATCCTTGTTTTGCCAGATGCTAGTTCCTGTTCTAGGCTCCCTGTTTCCAGAGAGTATCATAGGGCTGGAGAAGGTCTGGAAGAGCAGCAAGAGATTTATCAAAGCTTGGAATAGTTTGCAGGAATGGAGTGACTGAGTGGGCTGGGGAAAGGAGATGGCAGAAGGGAAATAAAGAGAGGTCTATAGAATCTGGAGTGGGATAGACAGGCTGGAAGAGGGATTCCTGACCACTATCTCTTCTAATGGTAGGAGGCATAAAAAGAAATTGAGTGTGAGCTTTAAAATAAAAGGCAGTGATTCCTCATACAACAGACTTTAACACATGGGACTCCTTGTCTGTGTCTGTTGGATTTTTTCATGAGGCTGGGAAAGACTGGTCTAGTACTTAAAAGAGAGACCAATTTATGGGTTTCTAAATACAGAAAAATTACTAAATTTTTAGGAAATCCTCTGAGCTGATGATAGGTGGAGGTTTGCAGAGTGCATGTGACAAGGCTCCTATACATTTGCCTGTTTGTACTCCTCACTATGTATCTATTTGATGTCTGCTCCTGTTTCCCAAACAAAACTGAACAGTGCTCTTGCACTGTTGAAAATAATACTGGGCTCTTGGTCTGGATCAATATGACTGCTTTTATTGTAGGCTGTGTGATCTATTTTGAGTAGTGTAATTCCAGCAAATAAGCCATTTCTCCTGTGACTATCAAAACATGGAAGCAGTTTCCACCTGAAGCAGCTGAAATGTGTTGAGACTATTTTTCTCTTTTTCTTGGTTCCTAGGGCCACTTCTGAGTGCCCTCCTGCGCAGGATGCCAGGTTTGGAGGCTCTGCAGATCATGCAGTTGGTGAATTGCCCAGAGTCCTTCACCCCAGACATGAGATGCATCATGGGAGAGTCGCCCACTGCACGAGGCTACTTCGTTCTGGCTGGCATGAACTCAGCTGGCATCTCCTATGGTGGGGGAGCAGGCAAGTAAGTGGTCTATCTCTGTTGTGTGTGTAAGTAAGGCTTTAGCCAAGACACTGCACAGATGATCCTCCTATGTAGAATGTTCTGGTTGGTATTTGTCATCTCCTCTGACAAAGGCTCCTCTTTCATTTCTGACCTGAGTGGAGGAGAGGAGCAGTTGCTGTTTTCTGATCATGTTCTCCAGTGTGTCTTTAAAACCTGTGTTGGATTCTCCTCCTGTCCTGCACATCTGTCCTCTGGCATCACATCTCACTTAGCAGCTGGGGATCAAGTAAGCTTCATTAAAGCTATGTCAGAGGAGGTCTAGGTTGGATATTAGGAAAAGGTTCTTCACCCAGAGGGTGATTGGATACTGAAACAGGCAAGTGGTCACAGCATCAAGCCTGCCAGAGTTGAAGAAGCATTTGGACAATGGTCTCAGGCACCTGGTGTAATTCTTGGGGTTATCCTGTCCAGGGACAGCAGTTGGACTCAGTGATACATGTGCATCTGTTCCAGCTCAGGTTATTCTGTGATTCTATGATTCTATAACTGGTATGGTTTTTTTTAAACTACCACTAAGAGATAAAAGCTTAGCAAAGCATATATTCCCTCATCTCCTGTGCTTCATGATCTCCTTTATCATTTGATTGAAGTCTTTAGATCAATCAAGTTGATAGAGCAGTTAATTCCTCTGAAAGCAGTGTGAATCTGTTGCTGATGAAACACCATGTATGTGATGACAGTGCTGACAGTAGTTTCAGACTGTCCCTTACAGTAAGCTTGGGGTGTAATAATTTCTCAGGAAAATCCAGTTCCTGTGTAAATGCAGATTCTTAGACAGGCATTTAAATGTGATCTCAGCAGCAAAGTTGCTGAACGATCATTTCTCCCTCTGACTGCCATTTAGTTTTGGTGACTGAGCATTCCTTCTGCCACACAGCCTTCTTAAAAAACTGCTTGTTTTTCATGCTGGTGTTAGTATCTACATTTGTCTTCACTAGTTTGTCTATTGTCTAATAGTTTAACTCACCAGAGAAACAACTCATAATTATTTTTTTGTTGTCACATGAAATACAAAGAATCTTTTCAGTGAGGTTCTCTTAAGAATCAAAGTCATTTCTGGAGGTAAAAGCACTGTTTGTTCATTTGTTGCTACAGCCCCAAAATAAACAGTTTAGCTTGCTAATGTAACTTCATGATCAGTTCCAAACTCCTTTGTTTTGTTGTCTACTGGCTCTGAACGGAACCTTCTGCTCTGCTAAATTCTGAGTTGCCTGTGTCCATTAGCTCTGGAGAATGCCTTCCTCCCTCACTGCTGAAAGTGTAGCTAAACATAACTTGGCTGGCCCCTCGTGCTAAATGAATGCTGTCAGTGGTAGTTTGTGGCTGAGCCTACACCAGGCAATGAGAAATAAGAAAGTAGAAACACTAAACTCAATCTGAAATGAATTTGCACCTTTTTTTGTATCAGAACCCAAGCACTTGACACAGTGTCAGCCAGGTTACCTGTCAAGGCTCTGGCTTAATTTAGCACATGTCCTGAACTTCTTGCTGCCCTGTATGCTTCATCCTAATGGGCAATTAGTAATTTAGAAATCTGGTGGGTGCATTTTACAAAGGGAAACTCTCCAGATTCTGCTAGTATTTAGAATACCGTGTTACATGTCTTCTCTCTCTCTATTGTAAGAAATTCTCAAGTCCAAGCTGCCTTCCTTCTGACTTCCAGAGCTACACTTTTCCCTTAAGACATTGGCTGATATCTCAGTCTGTCTTTATTTCTTCCATCAGGTACCTGGCAGAGTGGATAGTAAATGGGTATCCGTCGGAAAATGTCTGGCCCTTGGATCTGAAACGTTTTGGAACCCTTCAGAGCAGTCGCACTTTCCTCCGCCACCGTGTGATGGAAGTCATGCGTAAGTGAGGTCTCTGTGTTTAGCTCTGGCCAGGCTGTCCAAGTTTTTGCCCTTTGCTACACTGTCTCTCCTCTGCTATCACTCTGAGAAACATTTTCCTTCTTCCTGACCTCCTTCGTGGCAATGCAGCCTCTTCCCAGGAGAGAGGAAATTATGAGGGTTTTTTTTGTACAAGCATTCTTATTAACTTTTCTAAAAAAATGCTGTTGGTACCTTGCTCTCTGCTATTTCTGTGCTTTGCCTCTGATATAGGGAAATTTGTATGTATCTCTGTAGGATTTCAGCCTAAAAAAGCAATGCCAAGGTCTTAACTGGGAGTGTTACACTGTCTCAAAGATTGTTATTCTTTGCACATCATTACTGTGTGGCAATACCTTCACTTCCAACTTATGGCTGGGTGACCCAGTTATCTTGTATAATTCAGAAGTCTTCATAGACATAGTGCTTTCTCCTGTCAAAGTTTGTGATAAATACCTTGCAGAATAGATTAGAGATGCCATTTTTCTTGTCTGAAGCCATGCTTTGTTTCCTCCTGTTGTTTGAATATCTGTCATATTGTCTGAATATTGTGGATGACTTCTTTTCAAGTTCGAAATAGAAGCATGAAGTGCTCCACAAGTTGCATAACAGGAACAATTACTTGAATACCAAGTTTAAACTAAAAACATATGCTCGGGTGAAAGCAGAGAAGCTGAGTAAACCTCTTAGCCCTGCTATATCTGGGGAATAAAAACCTTATGCTGCTTTGACCTTCTTCCCAGAAAAAAATCATTTTATACTCTGGGCATTATTCTGCAGGCGCTTTCCAATACAAACCTCAGTTCTGATAGCCACAGTATCCCTGTAGTTTTTACAGTGTATTCCCTTTTTGAAGTGTTACATTCCCATGCTAATCTAGTCTTCCCAATACCTTCTCTTTCAGGAGTACCAATTTGAGATATTGTCAATAAATTCATTAAATTGTTAGCTATGAGACAGAAATTATGGAAGTATTCAGTAAGAGTTAGTTGGCTTATCTTCAGTTTTAAGCAGTTTTTGACCTAGGTAGAATCTTAAGAATGCTTGAATACTACTTTATAAATATTAGGTTATTACTCTCCACTGATAACTGAGGAGGATGCTTAATGTTTTAGGGCAACTTGTTTTCTAAATAAAAATATTCTATAATAGCTGAACAGACAGAGAAGCCATTTGGAAAAGCTTCAATGATTGCAAAAGGCTGAATTGCCATTATTTAAGAAGGCAAATGAGATGGTCCTTGTAACTATGCGCTCTCTACCCCAGCATTAGCATTGTCAAAATATCTGATATAATGCACTGCCAGGGAAGAATCCTGCATAATTAATGCTAGTCAGCATGACTTCATGAAAAATAGAGTTTTTGTTATTCTTGCAGAACTGTCATGAGACCATAAGTATCTATAAATATAAGTGTTCTGTGCAAATATTGTTACTCTGATTTTGAAGAGCTATAAATGGATCAAAACGGATTTGTGGATTTTCAAAACCAGGAAAAGGAAGGTTGGGAGCTGTTTTGAGGGAGTTTATTAATGGTTCAGATATTAATAAGTACTGATAATCTGGAAGAAAAGTTTGGATAAAGATAATCACTTTGCCTAATAAAGGATCTTTATGACCATTGCAGCCCTCATGTATGATCTGAAGGTTCCCCGCTGGGACTTCCAGACTGGCCGGCAGCTGCGCACGTCGCCGCTGTACGACCGCCTGGACGCACAGGGAGCCAGGTGGATGGAGAAGCATGGATTTGAGAGAGTCAAGTATTTTGTCCCACCTGGGAGCGGTGAGATCATATTTTCCTCTGCTTAGTGCTTCCCAATTGGTCTCTGTAAGGTCTTAATTCATCCAGTTGAATAATTTTTCCTTTGATTTTTCTTTGTGTTAGATCTGCTGGATTTGGATCACAGCAAAACCTTTTACAAACCAGACTGGTTTGATATTGTGGGTGCTGAAGTCAAGTGCTGTAAGGAAGCAGTTTGTGTTATTGACATGTCATCTTTTACCAAGTTTGAAATAAGTGTAAGTACCTAGGAAGGGACCACCTGGTAGAGGTGACCTTTAGTTTATTATTGTCTGCTTTTGCAAAAAACTCTGTGTCCTATTGAGGATAGATAGAGGAAGTCACACTGTATGGCTAAATTCAGGTGGTACCACAGTATTTAGCACAGTTTGGGTTTTGTCTGTCAAGGGCCCAGTTTATAGAAATATCAGCTTAGTCTGTACATAGAATTTGACCTCCGGCACTGTGGCACTGTTGTGTCCTGTTACGCTCGAGACGTCAGTGTCACCATCATCACAAATTGAAATAATTTAGGCCAGGATGTTGATGCGATCTTAAGCTGCCCCAGTGGATTTGTTTTGCTCAGGCAGCTTGTCTGACTTTCTCTTCCTTTTGATTCATGTAGTCCACCGGAGACCAGGCCCTGGAGAATCTGCAGTATCTCTTCTCAAATGACCTGGATGTGCCAGTTGGGCATGTTGTGCATACAGGAATGCTTAATGAGAAAGGAGGGTATGAGAATGACTGCAGCATAGCCCGGCTCAGCAAGCGCAGGTGGGTGTGCAGACAGCATCTTTAGCCATCACCCTTCAGGTGTTTGAGCCTTTAAGGGCTTCTTCATGGAGACCACAAAGTTTCATCACCACCCTGAACTAAAAAGTCTCACTTCTCCACTAGTATTCCTAATTCAGTAACTCAAGTGAAAGGGAGCTTCTGAACTTAAAAACATTGGGGAAAATAAGCCTTTTTCCAGGATTACAGATGAAAATAGATTTCCTCAAAATGTTAGGCCTTTAGAAGTTTAATTTCTTAATTGAGATACAAATTGTTTTTAGCAGTCACTGGAGTTTAAGTTAGGTAACCATTTAAAGTGCATACTAACTCCTGACCAAAGTCCTTACTAGAATTGTGCATTGAAAATACTGCTTTTTGATTATTTCAATTTTCATTGCAGTATATGTATTCTAAGTCTCAGTTCTGCAGTCTTTTATCATTCTTTTGTGCTCTCTCATGCAAGTTGACATGATCACAGGATTTTACCCTTAGACTCACCAGATTGGGCTCTCTTTGGCATCCAGTGAAAGCTTTCTTGCTTTTAAGAACTTCATAGCCATGTCCCAGCTGAGTGTTGGATTTATTTTTCTGGATGGTTTTCTATGTGTGTTTTCACTGTATTGGTGTGAAAGCATTTTGTTGCTTCTCTTTCAATTAGAAACAGCTTTTCTTTCTCTTCCACTTCTGTCTGCATTCATGTATTGCTTGAAAGTATTGTCCTCTCTGTGATACCAGTAGCTTCTGTCCTTGCCTAGTGATTTCTACAGATGTTGATGTACTTTAACGCACAGTTTGTATCAGACACACACACAAGCAGCTCATTTTCCCATATCAAGTGGTGTTCTGTTTTTGGAAACTGTTAATAATAACCACCATTGTGTGTGAAAAGACTTCTGCTTTGAAGAAAGCTGTGTGAACCATCTCTACTCTGTGTGAAGAAATTGCTGTGTGAACCATCTCTACTCTGACTGTCAGAGTAAATAGAATCACTGGTGGTGAAAAGCTGCAAGTCCTTTTTTCAAATCAGTTGTGACCTTTGAGATAGTCTGTCAACTTCCTGCAGAATTCCCTGTGTTCCACATGTAGTCACTTCTTGTCGCCAAACCACTGGTAATGCTTGAAGTGGGGGATTTCTTTTCATGACAGATGTAATGGCATTGATCCAGAGACTTGAGCTGTGGTTTTCACAAACCAGCTTGTTTTGATCTTCTGTTAGCTTGGAAACTGCTGAATGGCTCCAGTAGTTGATGAATGAAGAATGAGCTGATTCACTTTGTGGTTGTTCTTTCATTGTTTCTTGGGTTTGATTTGTCTGTTCCAGCTTCTTCATGATTTCCCCTACTGACCAACAAGTTCATTGCTGGGCCTGGCTGAAGAACCACCTGCCTGATGACAGCAACCTGGTCCTAGAGGATGTGACCTGGAAATACACAGGTAAGAAATCACTAAAAGCAGACCTCCTCAGACAGCTCAAAATCACAAATGGTGTCTCCTGCTGCATGCCAGTTAATTGTTTAAAGTGCCTGTAGTTGCGATTTAGTCTCCTTTCCAAACATTTAGATGAAAACAGCAGTTCAGAGACTCTTTTCTGGAAAACCATGAGCTAGAAGACAGCATTCTTTTACTGTGGACTGTCAGGAGAAAGTTTAATGACTTTCTCCTCTGTTCTTAAATGTAAACACACCTGTTGGTTCAATAAGACTTCAGAATTGGAGCAGCATGTTAGACACTGGGCAAGACTTCTCCAGTCTCATCCTAATGCTGTTTTGTTCCCCTCTTTAGCTCTCAATCTGATTGGCCCCCGTGCTGTGGATGTATTGTCAGAGTTGTCCTATGCCCCAATGACTGCAGAACACTTCCCCTCTCTTTTTTGCAAGGTGAGTGACTTCTTTTGTTCTCACTCTGCTAGGTTTTTCAAAGCATGGATGGAAGGACAGGAAAAATGTTTTGGATAATTGGAGGGGAATTAAGATATACAGGAAGGTTTACTGCAGTTACTGAGCTAGGTTGGTAAAGAACTCTCTAGGCTCACTTGTCCTTGGATTGTGTTTTCTAAATATATAGGTGAATATGCGTTTGTTTTCAGTATTCCTCTCACTGTAGACTTGTCACCATTTGATATCTTGACGTGTTTCATATAATCAATTATGAAGCTGTCAGAGGGGCAGCTGGGATTGGGGACTCTGACATCACTGTCTCCTATCAGCCTGTTTAAAGGCTGAGCAGGTAGTTGCTATTCAACCTCTGTCTTGTATCTAGAATACAACCTGTGTCCTGACCTAGTTCCAGGGCTTGTTGCCAAGTGTCAAGAAATGACTAACAAGTTTGGATAATGTGACATCACTATTTGAATTGGAAATTTAAATTTGTTGCAAGTATGTGCAGGTGGCAAAGGGGAGAGAGGTCTGGGCAGTGTGCATGTGTTATGCATTATACTCCTTCTGGATCTGTGTGCTGTGTTCCAGTTTGGATGATTTCACCCCCTCTGATTCTGCAGGAGATGAGCGTGGGCTATGCTAATGGCATCCGTGTCATGAGTATCACTCACACAGGAGAACCTGGCTTCGTGCTTTATATCCCCATAGAGGTAAGAGTGCACTGCAGCCTGAGCTAATTAAAGCAATTGCTTGCATGCATAAATCGGAAACATTTTCCAAGTTGACTCCAGGTGATGAAATGTCTGATTTGCACCACAGGAAAGCTGCCTGCAGGCACCAGGGGGAGTTTTTCCGCTTAATATTGCATTCCAGTGGAGCAGAGCTCTCGTGCTTCAGTGGCAGGGGACAGTGGCATTCCTGGTGGTGCCAGATGCTGCTGCTCTCTCCTGGTGCCAGTGTGTGTTTCACCCTTCCCTTGCAGTACGCCCTGCATGTGTACAATGAGGTGATGAACATGGGGCAGAAGTACGGCATCCGGAACGCCGGTTACTACGCGCTCCGCAGCCTGCGCATTGAGAAGTTCTTTGCCTTCTGGGGCCAGGATCTGGATGCTTTTACTACTCCTATGGAGTGTGGGCGCGAGTTCCAGGTCAAGCTGGATAAGGTACACCACCTTCTGCACAGAGTTTGGTGGGAGAGCAGAACTGGACTGAAAGGCTGCCAGCCAAGCAGATGGATGTGTCTTTATGGAGCTGTGTGCAGTAGCTGTAACGTATTCTTGTACTTCAGCAGGCTGCTAGAAATACAAAAATGCTCTGTTTTCCTCCTACCTAGGCAGCATTCCCAGTGACCTCTGCCTGATGCTGCTTATGTGTGCAGTGCCCAGTGTGGCAGAGGTGCTCTGTACCTTACAGATGCTCAAATTCTTGCTTCTCTAAACTGTTTTCCTAATCTGATGAGGCAAAAGCCAGCCTGTGCACCTGGTGTCATTTAATGATGTTAAATATGAGACTAGGCACCAATAACAGGTGTTCTCTATTTTTAATAAAAGAGGGGAGTTTGTAGAACAGTGTAGAGCTATATCACGCTTTTGTGGTAGCAGGTGCTGTTGCTATCACCGTCTTGTTTTCTTTCTTCCATCTTTGCATGAGCCAAAACAAATGCTTGTATTGATGCAAGAAAAGAATATAATGACTAAGGACATAAATTTCATATTAGTGACAGTTTCCAAATGATTTATAAAGAAGGGTAGTCTTCTGGAACAAGAAAAATGGCAAAAACTGGAATGGAGACATGGTTTTCGCTAGAGTGAAAATTAGAATTATTTTTTTTCTAAAGACCAGCTACACAAACATTTCTGTGTGTTTTAACATCTGGAGCAACAAACATGACAGAAAAGCTATCTGAGCTGGGCTTCTTGTGTATGGAGACAGCCCATTTGATAGGGCATAAATTGCCCTTGTCGGCAACCTATTCTGCTGCAGCTGAGCAGCTGCCACACTTTGTGTCCCTCACATCAGCTGATGCTCCCTTTTCCCCACAGGGAATGGAGTTTCTTGGCCAGGAAGTGCTGCTGGAACAGAAGCAGAACGGGGTGTACAAGCGCTTTACCATGTTCATTCTCGAGGACCATGACACGGATATGGACCTCTGGCCCTGGTGGGGGGAGCCCATTTTCCGCAACGGCCGCTACGTGGGCAAGACCACCAGCAGTGCCTACAGCTACACCCTGGAGCGCCACGTGTGCCTGGGCTTCGTGCACCACTTCGACGAGCAGACGGGAGAGGAGCTGGTGGTGACCACTGACTTCATCAACCAGGGCGAGTTCGAGATCGACATTGCCGGGCAGCGCTTCCAGGCCAAGGCCAAGCTCTACCCCTTCAGCTCCCTCTTCGCGCAGCGGCGCCGCAAGGATGACGTGGAACTGAGTGGCTACCAGAGGGAATAGTGCTGTGTAGACTAGACCTGCCCCTTGTCCCAAGCTGGAGTCTTCTCCCACCATCTTCCAGCCCTTTCTCCTCACCTCATATATTTCTTTCTTTTCCTTTCTTGTCTTGCAACTTTTAAACTTTTTCCAGTGTGTTACATTTTGTATATTTTAAAACTTTCATTTTCAAGCTTTCCCAACCCTGTCTGTCTCCCTCCTTCAACCCTTGCCAGGCTCCCAGATGCCCCAGTGGATGAAGCACAGTGCTGAACATGCAGAGATGCCTGTGTAGGAGTGAACCCCACCAAAGGCCCTGGCCTTCTAGTGATGGGAAGGGTTGGGGTGAATCACTGAAGACTGCACCCTTCCTCTCTCCTCTCCAGCATAAGGCATGGGACAGCAGGTCTTTGCTGCCTGTGGTTCAGGTGATGGCTGACCTCACCCTGCTCTCCACATACCACGTGTTAGAGGGGTTGGTGTGTTGATGCACACGGCAATAGAATGATCAGCTACCTCACTGGCATGAGACAAAGCATTGTGTGAGCACAGCCTAGAGCCTAGAGACAGGTTTTGGTGTTGCCCAGCCTGTCACTGCCCTCCTTTGTCCACCACTTTGTTTTTTCCCTAGCAGGGAGTAGATTTAACATCAGAGTATTGAGATGACAGTAGTGTTGGTAAGTGCATCGTTGGTGGGATTGAATTTTTTTGTGTGGGGTCACTGAAAGTAAATGGCCTTCTATAAATATAGTCAAAGATCAAAATGTGCATTTCACTTCTATAAAGGAATGTTGTTTTTTCTTTTTTATTAGCAAGAATACAGATTTCTAACAAGGATAGATGTTAGTGTTTAATGTTAAATAGCAGTGTTGAAATGCTGCTTCTGTTTAAGCTGCACAATATACAGTCTCTTTGGGGATTGTCTTTCACTTTGTTTATGTGACTTGGTCAAACTCATCTGGCAAGGTTCATGGAGAACTTATGTTGCTTTGGGGAACTTGAGCAGCAGGAGGGGATATTATCTTGTAGTTTTAGCTGCCTGTGGTTATTTTGAAATTGTAGGAAAAGACACAGCATTTGTCTCACCTGTGGTGTGAGAATCACTGGGTTTTCTGTTGCTGGTGAGAAAAAGTCTCAGCAGCTCCTGCTGGACTCAAGAATTTGTCTTCTGTTTTCCTCCTCAAATCTGTTGCACTTCTTTGTCTCTCAGTAGTACCTCAGCTGAAAGGGTTGAGTAAGGGAGTGAAGGGAGCATGGCAGTGGGATTATAAAGTGCTTTTCCTCAGCACTGCTCTTTGCATCTGGCTTCTCATACAGATACTCCAGATGGTGCAGCTGGAAATTCAACCCTTCTTCAGGTGTCAAAATGTGCCAGTTCAATCACTGATGGTAAATGGTAAAGAAATAGGGCGATGCTGAATTGCCTTGTGCACATTTGCATCATCTTCTTCATATTTTGAGCACAATCAAAAACCAAGATGCTTTTCATTTACTTGAAAAAGATCTGTTAAATGTTTTCCCTGCCTCAGATACCACATACTTCTCATGGTCTTTCTACTTCAGTATCTGTTTTGGACTTCAAACACAGCCTTGCAATGTTGTCTGCCCCGTTAGCTATGTGAACACTTTCGCTATGGTCTAGAACCACTTCTGGACACTTTATTTTCCAGTTAAATGGTGAGCATCAGTAGTGTAAATATGAGCCCAAAAGTTCCCCTGGTTCTTGTTTTAAGTTTGCTTTCTGCTGCTTTAGTTGCTTTAAGCTGTGCCTTCAGTTGGGTCTGTGGCTGCCAGTTCAGGAAAATGTAAGGGAATTTAGGATTTGAGCATATGGTATATAGTAGGTTGAATGTAGATATCACTTCTCTGAGCACGCCTTCCTTTGTCTGGGGTGAGTTCCACTGAAATGTGTGGCTTCTTCCAGGATTTCAAACCTAGTTCTGAATTGAGATGCGCAGTTCTCCAGTTTCTGAAAAGGAGTAACCACACTGGGGCAGCTTTTTGAGATCTGGCAGCTCAGAGTACTCTCTGCAGCTGCTGTAGGCGAGATTCCGCCTGCTTGTCATTTCTGCCAAATTCCCCTATTATTGCTCTCTGAACTGAAATTTGCCTGGTATGTTAGAATTAATCACTTAAATGAAAGGTTCATAAAGCATCTAATAGCAGTTTAAACTCTATAATTAGTTGCATATCTTTTCTGCTTAGAGAGATACCATGATCCCACTGTTCCCATGCTGGACGTGTGTACCAGGGAGGACCTTGGTCCTTGTCTGTTGGTTTTATGGGACACTGCTTTGCCTTCCTTATCCATGGAAATAGGCATTCAAACAAAGAAAGAGTTTTGTATGTGATATTTAGGATGTGGAGTAGCCCTTCTGCTTAGGGTCTATTGACCATCTGTTATAGCTGAGAAAGGCATGATACTCCATTAGGAGAAAGGGAAGTATAGGGCCAAGGTGGGCTAAAGTTTGTGTTGAAACTGCTGAAGAGGGATTTTAGCTTGAGCTGTTCAGTTCTCTGCAGAGTTAGAATTAGTTAAGACCAAACTGGAAAGCTAGGAGCATGCTGTCCTTTACCAACCACTCGTTCCAGCTGCATTATATTCTTCCTGTGATTATTTTTTCCTTTTCCCTAATTTAATGGTGCCTGCTAGTTCCTCAGGCAACTTTTCATACACGGATGTCTCTTCTCCAGCAGTTCTGACAGTAAAATTGTGTTTTATGAGCTACTTTTGTCATTATGTCTGCTAAGGTTTATTTTATGTCTGGAAGGTTTATTTTATGTCTAGATCTATTGACTTTTCCATACCAAAAATAGAGAGTGGAAATAGTTTTCCACCATGATGGTAGATATAGCAACACTTTGTGTAACACTGTGTTTGCTGTTTGAGACTTGGGTGGTTTGGTAATTGTCAGTCTTACAGCTCATTAACGCCTACTCCAACCTTCCCTGCTATGAATTCTCTTCTTGTTTTATATCAGAACCTGAGAGGTCTTTAACTGCTGCTCAGGCTTAGTCGATTTAATTTCTGGTGTAGCTATTTTTAAACTTAAAATGTGAAGAATAGTTTGCCTTTACCAACTTGAGCACCCGTCAAGAGGACAATTGGATCACGTTTTAAAATAGTGATACCAAGTTGGAGGAACATCCTTCTAGTGTTGTGTTTTCATCTTGAGGTATTAAGCAGTGATGTAATACTCTAATCCCTTTATCTGATGATTAAAGTAGAGTGCCTAAAAAAAGAACAACTAAATCTGTTGAAGAGTTACTACCTTTAATATAGCTTCAAATTAGAAAATTAAAAATCAGATATTTGAAGCTGCTGTAGCATAGTCTTTACATCTAAGATGGTAAATAACAGGGACTGTAAAACTCTACATCCTGATTCTCATCATTAAAACTGTCTTAAAATGCTTTTTCCTATAAAAGGTGGTTTGTTCTCATTCTGCACAATAAGACTATGAACCTTAGTTTGGGAAACACAAAAATAGCATCTCTCTCTGTGCAGTAGAAGGGCAAATGGCCTCATTCTCTGCTGAAGCAGCAGCTGCAGGTCTGCTCTCTGCACCTCATGTGTATCAGTCACAGGGTTGTTACCAGTTCTCTGAGTCTTGCTGTCCAGAATGGGAGCAGCCCTGTAGATTCGTTTCATAGAGGCATCTTTGCAGGGAAGGTAGCCAGGGAATCCATCTACATGTGCATCCAAGGGAGGGCTGGCTTGCCCAAGTGCCATCAAGGGAACTTAGGGAAGACATAGCAATTCCTTCCATTAAATGATTTTTACAGAGATATTATATTGTCTTAACCTTGATGTGTCCCTTCCTAAGTTATTCTGTTTTGTTAGACCTTGAGTGAGTAATGCAAGGCTTGAGTTAAAGTGGTACTAGAAAAGCAGGAGTATATGGTTCATATTTAACAATCTGAGGGTAAAATTAATAGTCTATTTCTAGAATTATGTTTTCTTTTTCAGGAGGATGTGTTACAGTCATTTTCACATCTGTCTTTGCCAGATTTAGTTTCTGTTTGTTTTCTCCAGTATCTATATTTGATAGGACTTGCTGAACAGTTTCTTATTTTGTAGCAAAGAAAGGAGGTTGTGTCAAACTTCCACTGCATCTCCACATCTTGGTGTAAGCTTGGATTCCTCCTTTCTGCTGTTGCATTTGAGTTGCCATTGATCATGTTACTTTTCCTGTAACACCTCCAAACTCTGCTGCTGTAGAATTTCTCATGCACAAGGTTCTTCTCTTCCTTCTACCTGATGTTTTGTCATTGGAGCCAGGTTGGCCCTAGATCTGTGTCTCTGCATCAATTTAACTTATTCAACTTTTGTATGGTGCTGATACCAACATCAGAACTCCAGGCAGGTTTGTAGCTGCTATAAATCCCCTCATATAACCCTCCCTTTCCCTGTGCCAGGATTTTCCCACTGTCCTTAACACTTCTTTAGTCTCCTCCTCAGATGGCTGAGGGCATTAGTCCTTTTGCCATCAGAGAGTGAGGCATGGCAAAATAAAAATTGGTGGAGGGATGATGGAGTGCCTGAGCTGAGGTGGAAGGAGAGGTGCAGTGAAGGTTTGATCCTTTGCTCATTATTCAGCTCCTTAAGCCCAGCCTTGGAGAGATGATCAGCTTCAATTCCCAGCTCAGCTTCGATTCCCATCTTCCTCTGTAGCCTTGATGCTGGACAGGTGAGAGCCCTGGCTCCATGCAGAGTTGGGACAGCATTAGCACTTGTTTCCCAGCACACATTTGTCCCCCTCATTGGGATAAAGGAAGTGGTTCCACACAGGAGAAGTGGGGACTGTGTGCACTTGGTTGCCTGGAGCACTTTTGTCTCCCTGATACATTCTTGTAGCTGTAAAGGTACAGCACTGACATCACCAACCTCATCCTTCCAGCACATTTGAACAGAATGGTGACATGTTGGGAAGAGATCTGTAAAAATGAGGTAGTTCCCATGTCAGGGAAATGGGGAGTTGCTTGCAAGGACAGAAGTAATTTTTATTTAACACACAGCTTTTGGCTGCTGGTAATGGTGACCAAAATGTTCACAACCTTCACGTTTGTCTTCCCAAACAAGTTTATTATAATACTGGGTCAGAATAATTTCTGCCTATTTTGGGATGTTTTCCTGTTTTAAATGAACTTTTTCTTACTTGATTGTTTGAATTTCTGTTAAAAAAAAAAAAAAGCAGTCATGGAACAAAACTCAAGAAAGGCAGGGTTTGGTGTCATCTGATGACTTCAAGCTGTCACTAAAAAGCATTTGAAAATTTTCTTTGCACTTTAAACTTTCCTTAAGTATTATGGTGTAGCAGTATGCTTATAGCCCTTGGCATGAGTAGTCCTTGCATTTGAGAGAGGAAAAAAGAATGAATATTTATAAATGCCTTAAAGCCTTAGGTGAGGTGTTTGGGCACTTGCTGTGCCTGCCATTTGATTTCCTTCCTGGAAAGCTGTGTGCTGTGCACCCAGAGATGGTAATTGTGAGCAAGCACTGGAGGATGGTGGAAGCTGCTATTGCAGTATGAGACTGGAATTTCTATGGAGCTGGGAGCCCTTGTGCCTGTCCAGCTGCTGGGCTGACACCTTCCTGTTTGTCCCCCCCCACCAAATGGATTTATTCACTTTTTCCTTGTGGTGTAATGGGTTTTCTTCTTTCTCTAAAGAAGCCTGGGCTGGTGTAGAGTACTCCATGGGTGTCCTGTTGCATTAAAGGAAACAGAATTCTCTGCCTGAAGCTTCCCTGCTGTACCAGCTGACATTTGCAGGCAGGAGTCAGGAGGAGCGGGAGGGGAGGGGATCTGCCTGTCGTGTTTGCTGAGATGGCTCTGAGACTTCTCATCTCCCATTTGTCTCAAAGCTGGGCTGCATTACTGATGTCAGGCTGGCTTCTGGGTTACAGCATAAGGCAGAGCTGCTTTGCAGGTGTGGCACACTGGGCTGATGTTCTGTTAGAGGTTCCACCTGCTTGGAATGAGGAATCTCAACAAAGAGGAGCAGTGCGTTATAATGAGGAAAGTGTTCACATTAATATTTGCTGATTTGTTAATACTGGCAACAGTCAATCTTTCCACACAGATCCTTGACACCTGCTACAAGCAGAGTAGATACTTGGGAGTTGTCAGCCATCCCAGCTAGGACCTGATCCTTTTTGTGTGCTTTGGAGGAAAAACTGTGCTGTTGCCTTTCATCATGGCACCTCTAAGGTTTTTTCCATGCTAAAATTCCCTCCTTTTCCCGTAGTGGGAGAGATCTCACTTCTTCCAGTATAATCAGAGACAGATTAGTATCTCTGAAGTTCTTGACAGGTTCTCCTGCATATCCTGGTCAGGCTTGCAGCAGGACACTCATCCAACCCCCCCTTCATGCTTTTGTCTCCTGAGACGAGATTTTAAAAGGGCTGGGAAGATTTCTGATGCATGCTGCTGACGGAATTTGAAGAACAACTGAAGTTTGAGCCTGTGAAAACACTCTTCTAGTGCCTTATGTTTGTGAGTGCTGTGCAATGGATGTAGCTAAGGTGGGACAGACAAGGAGCAATGTCAGCAGCATGGTTGCCCATCCACTATGGCCGTTTCTGCCCTCGCAGGGCTGTGGCAAGCAGGTACCAGCAGGTTGTCTCCAGCAGCACAGGGAGGCTCTTGAATCCCTTTGCAGTGTGGGGTCAGAAAAGGCTCATGCCAGGTCCTCTTCCTTCAAGTGGAACAGTGGTCTCACCTCTGCTGAGTTTGGATTTGGAGGGGTTCAGGAGGGACAGAGCTGCTCTGATTGCCAGACCCCGCGGCAGAGGACGTGGACAGTTGTTCCCAAGCGCACAAGTCAGGGTGAGTTTGCTGCTCTCCACTGAGGCCATGTTGTCATGTATGCTGTATTTATATCATGCTTGATTTCATTTCATATTTTGGTTGGCTTAAATGTTGCTAGGTTTGTATATTAATAAAGAGGCATTTTAACTACTTCTGAATTTTGCTGTTAGTTATACAAGACCCTTGTGTGTCAGAATCCAAATGCCCCTGGTTGTGTGGGTGGGATCCTGCAGGGACACTAGGCTTGTTGAATGGTCCAGCCCTGGGAGCTGGAGTGAGTTCTGGGCCTGCATCACCCTGGGGAAGTCCCTTCCCTGCCTCTGCCTGTATTCACAATCAAAATTATGTCCTTCAAGTCATTCCCTCAGCTGTGGTGGGGCTCAGGAACACGGGCTGCATGGGACCAGAGCCTCTGTTTTAGGGTCCAGGGTGGTTGGGACATGGATGCGGGGTCTGGATGAGCAGTGGCATCACCAGCTGCTGGGCTCAGGCTGGAGGGGTTGTGCTGGGGCTCTGCTGCTGGGCACCCAGGCTGGCACAGGGCCAGGTCCTTCTCCTGCCCCAGTGAGGGGATGGTAACCACAGCTGGGGGCTGGTGCCTGGCCCAGGAGAGGAGGGGAGAGCAGAGCATCTTCATGGCCCAGCAACCCTCTCATTCCCTTTCCCTCCTCTCCTGACCCCACCAATGCCCAGGTTTGGGTGCAGGCAAAGGCACAGTAGACAGAGCTATCAGAAGAAAACCACCAAGTAGATTTGATGCATGATTTTTATTGACTTTAAAAAAACCAGTTGGTTTAAGACAGTTGTGTGCAGAAGTACCCATGTACACAGAGGCTACGGGCCAAGCTGCCTGCCTTGCTCCTAGCCCTAGCTCAGAGCACTGGTCTGTCCCTCTCCCAGTGGGGCAGGAGGTGCTCAGATCAGGTCCTGTGTGATGCAGACAACCTCTGCCAGATGTGCCAGCCCGGGCACCTCCTCCCTGCCTGCCCTGCCCGTAGCCTGTGCCTACAGCTCCTCTATGTACAGTACAGTGGTGCGCCGGCCGTGCAGCACGCGCCTGCCTGCAGCCGCCCTGCCAGGGAAACACGAGTGCTCGCCAGTCCTAGTGGGACAGCTTAAATAAAAAATAATTATATAATAATAATTAAAACAACAGAGAAAAGGGGAGCAGGGGAAGGAAGTTAGCAAAAAAAAATACTGTCAGGGCAGCCAGGAGCCACGAGCGCGCCTGACGCTGGGTGCCGGTGCTCTGCTGGAGGGTTTGGTACCTGGGTTTGGTACCCAGCATTGCCAGTCACCCTGTGATTGTCAGGCCTGGCCCTGCTCAGCTGCAACAGGAGCTGGTCCTGCCTCATCACACTGGATTTGGCCTTTCTAGACACCAGCGTGGTGGCCTGGATGTGTCCCTCTCTCCCAGCAGCGCTGCCCAGCTCAGATCCAGTGTGGTGCGAGGAAGGAAGTGGGCACAACTGCCAGGTACAGTGGGCACAACTGCCAGGTACATCGGCCACGTCCCCGCCACCAGCACGGGCACAGCCAGGCGCCACCCATGGGAGATGGTCAAGGCACTCATTGTTGCTCGTGGTTTTGTGGTTTTGAATTTTCTTCCCCGTAAAAAAAAAAAAAGCCACAAAACAAAAAATCAGCAAAAACCACCCAGGAAGGTGGAGGGCAGGGCTTGCAGTAGCCTGTGTGCTGTGGCTCAGGGCTGCCTGCACCAGGGTGGCTCCACTTCTGCAGACCAAAATCCACCACAAAACTCAGGAGTTTAAATCCCTGTGGACAGAAAAGCTGAATTTCCCCCGCCCAGGGGCTACTGACTTGCCTGCTCCAGGTGACCAACCCACACCCTCATGTTTCACAATTGAAGAGAAACCTCAAAAAATAAAAGAAAACCCTGAAAAACAACCAAAGCAAAGTGGAGAAACAGGTAAGAGGCTGCTACAGAAAAGCCAGATATAAAAGGGTAAAAAAATCTCCAAGCCCAAAAAACCCTAGAGTGATTGTTCCTCAAATTAACTATTGCAACCAGCAAGGCAGTATGGGCAGAGCTTCCCCAGATGGGCACTGTCCCACAGCCCCTGCTCCACTCTCAGCACTGGCTGTGCAGGCAGAGGGTCCCTCTCTGGGGGACTTTTCCATGGTTGCCTTTTTCTTGAGCTTTTCAGCATCTCCTAAAAAAAAACCCACCTGATTGACCTAAAGAAAGTGGTTTTAATGACACCTCTGGGGAGGCAGTTTCCTTCAGCATCTCCCCATCCCATGTCATAGGCTGCCTGTCCAGCCCAGGAAGCCTTGGGGACCCTGAGGGCCCCAGCTGTACCAGACTGGTGTAAACCAAGCACCACCCTGACAAAGGGAGCAAAGACTTTGGGATTTCAGCTTCTCACCAGAGCTGTTTAGAGCAACACAAAAGCAAAAGCGCAGTTCACTCACCCACTAATCTCGGATCTGTTTCTTCCCAGCCTGAAAGCAAAGGAAATCCTGTCTCCTTGACCCTGCTGCATCCCACAACCCCTTGAGCATCCTGCAACTGCTCACAGAGCTCAGCAAGAGTGACCAGGCTGCTGCTCATATAAGTTTCTTAGCTGCCTCCTGTACAGTCATTCCTGAAATCTGTCCTACCCTTCCCCAGTCCTCAGGTAGAAGAGTAGGGATGCTGCACCCCAAAGCTGAGATTTGTCTTCATCTCCCTGCACAACTGTGCCAGCAGTTGCCAGCCCACAGCAGAGTATCAGCAATGGTTGGCTTCCAGAAGCTTCTGACTCCCCACCATGGATCCGTGAGCTGGGCCCTGCCTCCGTGCCAGGAGCCTCCCCTGGAGGAACGACAGCATCGGGTGCACCAGGAGGGGTAAAAGAAAAACACCAAAATAAAGGAAAAAAGAAGCAGCTGGTTCCACTGGTGAGGCTGCGCAGCCGCCACGGCCCCCTCAGCCCCCTCGGCCTGGACGCGACGCTCGAGGGGCTCCCCAAAGTCACGCGGCTCTGGGGCGAGGGCGTTGTCTTCTTTTAAAAAGAGCAGCATTTGGTTTGACTGTAGAGAGATGCAAGGCGGCAACCCCTGCCGCCTGGTCAGTCGCTGATTGTGTTTATAAATCCTTTCTCAGCTGGGTTTCTTAATAATAATAATAATAATAATAATTAAAAAAAAGCAAAAAGTCTCCTTTAGCTCTGAACCTGATTGGCTGCTGGAGGCACCAAATGCCACCACGGTGGCTCTGTCAGCAATGTGGAACTGCGCTGCTTGCACAGGAACATCCGTGCTCCTTGCCTGAGGCCACCAGGGAGTCCCTCACCCTCTGCAGGCAGCAGGACCTGCTGGAGCAGGAAGCCAGAGACTCAGCCCTCAGTTTCCCCGGTAAACCTCAATCTTGCTGGTTTTGGCCAGCATGTCGATGATGTGTGCCTCGAAGTCAGCGTCGTGCACCCCGGTCTTCCGGAACTCCCCGGCGTAGCGGTTGTTCTCCCAGTAGTGGTGCCAGTTCCCCCGGCTGTCAGCACCGAACCCAAAGACGTTCACCTGCCATAGCAAAGGAGGGAGTGAGCCAGAGCCCCCCACCAGGCTGGGACATGCTTGTCTCAGCAACCCCTGCACTGCCAGGGTGATTTTCAAAGGTGCCCATCCTCCTGCACAGCCTTCCCACCCCTCGAGGGTGTCCATCACCGTGGTGTCAGTTTGACCCAAAGAATCCACATCCTTCCTTAACCCTGCAAGGTTCAGGACCTCAGCAAACTCCCTTCCATGCCAGCCAGGAGCTGAAGGAGCCATCACCCACCTCATCGCAGACATGGAGGGCAAAGAAGAGCACCAGCATGCCAGTGGAGGGGTAGCGCCCGTGGTGTTCCGTCCAGCGGTCGTGGATGTACTTGAAGAAGGCAGGATTGTAGATCTGCACCTGGGAGGATAGGCCAGGGTGAGCACAGCAGCCCCAGCCATGCTCCCTTTGGCACCCTGTGAAGGAGCATTGGGAACTCTGGGGAATAATGAGGTGATAGGGGCCATGGCCATACAGGTGCTCCTGGCAGTGACAGGGATGAGCCCCACGTACCTTTTCTTTGTCCACACGCAGAAAAGGCTTCACAGGTGCGTATGTGCTGGGAAAAGAGTGGAGAGGCAGGTGAGCTCTTGGGGGTCCCATGCCCCCAGCTCCAGCCTGAGTTGCCAAGGGGGGCTCTTGGAGGGAGGAACAAATGAATCCCCATTACTCCCAGGGGAGCTGTCCTTGAGCTAGGTGAGCCACCAGCCTGGTGCTGCCAGTGCCCACTGGGTACTTACAACCTGATCTGGCCAGTGGAGAGGGCACTGGCGATCCAGAGCAGGTCCAGGGTTTTGAAGGGCACGAGCACAAAGCTGACATTGGCGGGCAGGTTCTTGGCACTCTCGGGATACATGAAGTGGTGTGTGGTCCGACCACCCACATCACCCTCAAAGCCCACCGTGGGGGCCTGGTTCATCCTGGGGAGAGAGCAGGGAGGATGACACCACTGTCCCAATGCCCCCCGCCTTGCAGATGACACGGGTGATCCCCATGAGAATGCTGAATGCTGCCAAGCAGCAGCTTCCCACCCAGGGGAGAGGGCAAGGCTGGACTCCCTCCCACTCCTCCCAGCACCCAGTGCCAGCATTACCCCATGTCCCTGTGCTGCCCGGGTGGGCAGGGCCCTGGCAGCGCTCCCTGGCCCCCTCACCGCATCACAAAGTCGTGCCCGTCGATTTCGGGGCCGTAGCCGGAGCCACGCAGGTTGCCGGAGTTGCCAACCACAGCGCAGCGGCGGCAGCGGCGCGGGTCACGGAAGCGGTACGGATCCTCGCCCGGCACGATCTGGAAGAGCTTGCTCAGGACCTCGTGGGTGTTGTGGGACTTGAACTGGGGCTGCAGCATCTGCAAGGAGGGAAGGAGGGCAGGGGGCAATCAGCCAGCGCCCTCGCCTTGGTGGAGGAGAAATCTGTGCCCCCGTGCCAGAGCACGCTGTGGCACTCCCATCCCTGCGCTCACCATCCACCACCTCTGGACGTCGGGCGGTAGGTCCATGTTCTCCTTGGTCCACACTGGGGACACGGTGCCGTCATAGCGCCCATCAAACCAGTCAGTGGCTCCGGGCTCCTCGGCCGGGCAGCGGCGGCAGGAGCAGCCCCGGGGGTACGGCCCCCCTTTGCTGAGCCGCTGCATCCCGGCGTAGCCGGGCACCAGCTTCACCCGGTGGATGCCGCCCAGCCCGCCGGGGTCCAGGTAGGCGATGCTGTGGTGGGAGTAGGTGAAGAGGAGGGACATGACGAAGACGAGCAGGAAGGCGGTCGAGAGGAAGCAGAAGCGCAACGAGCACTTCATGGTCGTCGGGTGGCTGAGCCGGGGACGGCGCCCGCTCCGGCACAGGGCGCGGGCATAGGGCGCGGGAGGGCGTCAGCCGGCCAGCGGGGCTCCCTGCAGGAACGAGCGCTGTAACTCCCTGGGTGGCGGTGCGGGGAGGGGGTGCAGAGCCTCCCAGGACCCACCGCACCGGGCTCCTACCTGCTGGGCTGCAGCTTTCCATCCGCCTCGTCCGGCCGCGGCGAGGGCCCCCGGTGGCTCCGCGTGCCGGGCAGGGAGCATCTGCTGCGGGCTCCGGCACAGCTCGGCGCGCCGGCCTCAGCCGCGGCACCGCGCCCCGGCGGCTCCTCCAGGTCCCGGCCCCGGCTGGCGCTCGGCTGCCACGGTGCTCATCATGCCCGGGTTTAGCTGATCCGCTGGCACGCTGCCCTCAGCCGCTGGCTCGGGAACGCGGCCACCACCACACCGGCCTGGAGCGGGGAGAAGGGGACGGCGCGTCAAGGGGTGGCGACACAGACAGCAGAGAGGGACTGCGCCGAGCAGGCGGAGGGTGCTGGGACTGAGGACTTTATTCCCCACTGAACGCCCCCAAATGCCTCCCAGCCCGCCCCAGGCACGGGGCTGCAGGGTACGAGCCATACCCGAAGGGGACAAGCCGGCGCAGGGAGCTGAGATGCCGGCATCGCTATCCTCGCCTGGGGAACTCGCAGCAGCTCCCGGACTGTGCCCTCCCTGTCCCTGCCAGACAAAGGCTCAGCCATGAACTCGCCTCCGGAGCCGAACAAGCGGCTCCTTTCTGTAGGCTAAATTCTCCTTCTCCATCACGCCATAAGTAGCCCCTCCAAAACCCTCCTCGCCGGCTGCCGCCGCCGCCGGGAAAGAACCGGGGAGCAGCCGCGGAGCGGCCGCTTCGCAGCCTGACGGGCACCCCGGGCACGGACGCCGGCACTGTCCCTGTCCCCCCCGAGTGGCAGCGTCCCTTGGGGAAGGTCACTCGCTCGCTCGCTCGTGATCCTGGCGGGTAAAAATAGCCGGGGCAGAGGTGGTGGCGCCTGCGCCCGGGGAGGGCGGGAGGAGCGGCCAAGCCCCCCGAGCAGGGGGTGGGCAAAGCCAGACAGCACTCCTTGGCCAAGTCAAAAAAAAAAGGCTGAAAATCCCCTTTTAACCCAGTCACTGAGCTGGAGAAGGGTCCAGAATCCCAAGGGTTTGGAGACATGACCTCCCCTCCGGGCCTTTTTGGGGAGGGCGTGACCCCGCCCCGAGGCGAAACCCTGCAGAGGCATCACCTGCGCGGCTCAGCCCTGGCCCCAATTAAGCCAGTGCCGGGGCCGGCAGCAGTAATTAGGAGCTGGCAGGCACCACGACGCATCTTCCCTAGGAAAAAGCATCTCCTGGAAAACGCTGGCTTGCTTTCCAGGAATAGACTGCTAAGCCCCCAAAAACCTCCTTGCTGTGATGGGAGGAGAACATGGACCCCAAAGGCTCCCCCAGCCCATTGCACTGCCAGGCACGGACACCTCCTGCCCAAACCAACAACCCCCTGTCAAATATTTATTCAAGTGGGGACAACTTTAAAAGAAAGAGCCAAAAACAGAAAGCACATCCCGGTTCAGGTGCTTTCCTGGGCTCTGGCAGGGAATTTTAACACGCCAACACGGCACACGCATGGCCAGCAGTGACTGCAATCACTTCCTTGGGCTGCTGCCAGCGGAGAAAGCAGGGTGGCTGTTAAACAGAGGGGTTTCACATTTAGGGAGTTTGGAATAAAGCCAATAAAAAGCTATAACACCCCCCGCCCCCCCAGATGCAAAACGCTGGAAAGATTCGTAGGTAAAAGGCAATTTTGGGGCTTTCTTCAGCTATAATATGGCAGGGCCACCAAGCAGGATGGGCTGGTCCCCTTCCCCTGCTCCCGCTGCTTACCATCCCACGGGGCTTTTTAAAGGCTAAAGGAAATGAGCTATCACGTGCTTGTGTTATTTTTGTTCCCGGTGAAAGGGGGAAAATCCCTTTCCGGCTCCCCAGCCCAGCCGGGTCCTGCCTGATGCATCCCAGCCCTGACACCATCTGGAGCACAGTTCGTGCGGCCCCCATCCTGGGGCCTCCTGGAGCTGCCCCCGACCGCAGAGGGGGAGGGAAACCCTCTCCAGCCCGGCTCATGTGCGGTAAAAGAAGCCTGAAATCCCAGCGGCTGGTTTGAGTCATCATTTTCCTAGCAGGAGCTGGCAGCTATTTCCATCTGCACTGGTCCTTACAGCCCCCAGCAGGGACAGGGCACCCACACACACAAACACACCCCAGCAATATCCATGCCCTCCCTGCCCAATCCTATCCAAGCTGCCTCCACAAACAAAACCCCACTTGCAGGAGCTTTTTGCACCAGATTTGGATGTTTCCTTCTTAAACTAATAAGGGATTTCAGGATTTCTTCTGTGGTGAGCATGCTTGGCAACTCACCGATGCCACTAAATACCCTTCCATTCCCAATTTCATCCCCAGGATCCTAAATTGCCTCCTGAGGACCATGTACTCATCAAACACAAGTTTCTTTTTGATTGCAGGAGATAATGAAGCGAGGCTATTAAAAGGTCCTGGCAAATTGCTCTGCTGCTTTTACAGGTGGATGGCTTTTTCCAATCATATAATCTTTCATTTCAGGATGAATGCTGGAGCGATGTGACCGACAGCCCCAGGGCCTGGAGGATGCCTGCCCCTTCCCTGTCAGACTAATCAGCATTGATACATCCCCACTTGGCATCTTCAGGTCTTGTTGGCTTTGTTTGATCATTTCTAAGATATCCTGGGGTTGTTGGCATGAATTTCTATGCCAGTAAATGGCAGAGTGGGCAAAGGAGGGAGCCATCACTGGGAGATGGGATGTCACAGTGTTTGGGGCAGGGAGAGAAGGGCAGTGGAGGAGCAGTGGCAGCACTGTCTGCACTGGCTGCTGCTCTTCCCAGGGATGAATGGTCTGAAAATTCTCCCAGGAGTCTTTAGGAAATGCCATCCTGTGTGACCAGGGGCTACTCATCCCATGGTCCCTGTGCAGAGACATCACTTCTGCCACCACCAAACCACTGACTGTGTGCTAGAGCAGTGCATGGCTCCTGCAAGTGGAGGAGGGGGAAGCACACAGGGCCCTTTGGACTGGACTGGCATCTCTGCCATGGGTGGAAAACCTGAGAATTAGGGTTGGGGTTATTTGGCATCTGAGTTCAGTCTTCTCCACCTCCTTCAATGCCAGACAGAAACAGCGAGCGCTGACCTGTCCTTGTTTCAGGCACGACTCCAGTGAGCAGGATTACTACAAAAAGTCATGAAACCATTCCAATTTCTTTCTGCCCATGGCCCAGGCAGTGCCAGAGGTTGCAGCCCCCAGGCAGAGTGTGAGGAGCTGTTTTCCCCCGTGGGGCCGTCACCTCCTGTTAGCCGGGAACAGCGTGGGAAGCGCCGGGGGCGGCGCGGGCAGCGACCACAGCCTGTCCCTCTGCATCACTGGGCTTCCACAGCCACAGCAAGGCTTGGCAAGGAAAGTGCAGTTAGTTAAGGAGGTCCTTTCCTGCTTCACCCATCTACAGGGATTATATTTTCCCCTTGAGTTTTTTTTCCTTCCTGGAAGCTGGATGGGAGAGGGAGCAGGGAGCAGACCTGGTGCTGGCACGAGGACGTTTCTCCCTGCCATGGGGTGATGCCATGAAGAACTGATGGCTGGCACCAGACAAGCATCAGGTATTAAGAGAAGCCAATTTCATGCATTAAGCCATCACCACATCCCAACAGCAAGGAGGACCTGGTAAGTAATTCTTCATCCTTTTAATTAATCATACTCCTATCAGCCAGCTCAATCAGCTAATGGAGCCAAGTTAATTTGGTTTCCCATGTTTTAAACCCAACTCGCACCCCTGGCTGCCAGGGGCAGCGATTCCAGCCTCTCCTTGTGTCTGGCCTCCAGAGGGGTTATTTCAGACTCATCCCTCAGCTCTGGGATAGGGCCAGGAAAAAGTGTGGAGGCCAAATCTCCAGCACCGAGCTGGGAGGGAGCCAGCCATTCTGAGGCCATTTCCTATGGGATTTAGGGACACAGGGGAGTGCCAGAAGTGGGAAAACAGAATTGAATGCTCCCACCCTTGCTGGTAGATGGGCCTGCAGGGACTGGTCCCACAGCATCTCAAACCCCTTGGCTCAACCACACTGTGACCCTCAGGGAACTGCAGCAGCCTGAGCACCCTGTGCTGCTCAGTGGGACAATGCTGGGTGGGCACTCTGCCCCCAAAACTCACACTGGCAGAAGCAGCCAAGGCAGATGCCCATCCCTGCACCTCACACTCCCATTGGGACTACCCAGCCTGTGTGGCTGATATCCCTGAGCATTCCCCAGTGCTATTTCCCTGACCCCCTGCCAGCCATTCTGAGTCTCCCCAGGGGAAACAAGGGACCCTGCACTCCAGGGGTGTTGATAAGCCCAAGGCCATGCTCACAGCACGGCCTTGTTATGCTCAGCTCCCTGTGCCAGGAGCAGCAGCTCCCTCCTTGAGGCAGGACAGGCAGGGAAGGGAGTGGAAATCTCCCCCTTGATCCTGAATGCCTGTGGAACTGAGAGGCAGAGACAGCCCAGCTGCTCTGCACCTCAAGCACTCCCCCAGAACCCCCAGTTTGCACCAACTCAAGTACCAGCAGCTCAGTACCACACAGCTGGGTACCACTGAACCCCGGGCCAAGCACCACCACACCAGGTGCCACCAAGCTGAGTCCCACTGAGCAGCCAGGTTTGGCCAACCAGCCCAGAACAGAGGAGGCAGAGCCTGGGGCTTGCCACCCGCCACTGCCTGCTCCTCTCTCCCGTCTTTGCCCCAGCTCCCTGTGCAAAGCCATCTGCTCCCATGGGGAGCCAGCTCCCCACTGCTGGCCACATTTCCCCCTCACCCTCCCACAGCTGCAGCCTGGGGTCAGCAGGGTCTGTCTGTCCCCTTCCTGCCTGCCACAGCAGGGCTGCACCCCACAGACACCCCTGAACCAGCCTCCCTGCAGCCTCAGCTGCCTGTGAGGATGAGGCCGCACCACAGGCAGCCACAACACCCCCAGGAGGGGCAGGGCCCCGCTCTCCTGTCACCACCAGCATCCGGAGCTGCCAGAGCACCCTGAGCCTCCCCCCGCCGGGAAGGAACCACTTCCCCTCCTCACTGCTGCTGTTTTTACCAGCCTGGACCCATTAGGTTCATGCCTGGTGCCTCACCAGGAAAGTATGTGCAGGAGGGCAGGACAGGCGGATGCTGCAGCAGGAGGCTGTGGCCCTGTGCCCGGGCAAGGCGAGCTGGGACACGGGGCCCTGCACCCTCCTGCCTTCCTCCCTGGGTCTCACCGGCGCCGAGGATCGGAGGTGGTGGAAAACCAAAGGTTCTCCTTTGGCTTTTGAGGGCTGGTTGATGGGTGCTGTACCCACAGCCGCCCTCTCTCCCCTGGGGAACGACCCAGGCTGAGAGCTGCAACCTCAGCACATGCTGCGGGTGGCCCATAAAACCACCCTGGTTTGCTCTGCCTGCAGGCAGCACTGAGAGGACACTGAACTCGTTAGGGAAATTGCACCTATGAGATTTCATCGCAAGGAAGTTACGAAAGGCTCCCCAGGCCGGAGAGCAACAATCCCAGCACAGCCCAGTTACAGCCAGGAGCTCCCATTAAATGTAAAATTAGAGCAGTTCCACTGGCGAGAGCCCCTGACTTCTCTCCACAAACTGGGGCTCTGCTCAGACACCTGGGGAGAAGGGGGAGCATTTGCAGCTTCCTAATTAGCCCAGTTACTGCTGCAGATCAAAAGTCCTTTGCTGGGGACACGGTTGCACCCGGAGCAAAGTGACTGCAGCTTGTTCTGGTTTCCCAAGAGCAACTGTTGAGGGTGTTATTGTAGAGCTCAAACACTGAACGATCCATCCCGTAAGGAAAAAAACTATACATCACACACACACACATACATACATATATATATATAATTTTTTATACACATTCACCACTCATCCATGTGCAGTTTCAGGGGTATCTTTGGGAACTTTGCCTTGGAGCTGAGACCCAAATCACCTGCACTTTCCAAAAGAAGCTTTTGGAAGATGCCAGTGGCAAAGAGCGACATGAAGCCAAGAGATAGCCCGGAGCCCAGGGCAGAGCCCAGCAGGGCAGGGAGAGGAGGTCCCAGCCTCTCCCATCGCGCCCCAGCCCCGCGGGGACAGGCGGGCTCTGATAAATCCTGGCTCATGAAGAAGCACTGAAGCCGGCCAAGCCACTGGAGAGCAATTAGCAGCTTGCAATCGTGCAAAAATGAAATGCAACGGGAAGAGATTAAAGCCATCGAGCTGCCGGGACCTCGGCGTGCCAAAGCGGGCGGCGTCCGGCGTGCCGAGAGCCCGCAGCAAAAGCACCGAGCCCATCGGAGCCTTTCCCCAAGAAGCGGCAGTTCGGGGCTTGTCTGGGCACGCAAAGCCGAGCGTTCCCGCAGCCTGCGGCAGCCGGGGCTCTCCGTGCCCGCTCTCCCCGCTGCCTCCGGCGCCGGCGAGGCGTGGGCGGCGAGCGGAGCGCGCCCCGCCGTTCCCAAGGACCGCCATGAGCTCCGCGCTAGAGAGGGAAGCGCTTTGGACAGGCAGATGCCGCACACAGCCAGCCGGCAGCGGGGCCGCTGTCGCTGCCAGATGGGGACAGACGGACGGGCAGACAGACGGGCAGACAGACGGGCACGCGCGCCCGGGGGGATGGCGGCGGGCAAGGCGCCCCCCAGCCCAACCCTCCCCTCCCCGCTGAGGCCGCGACTTCTGCTTCTGACAGAAGGGGAAGAAAAGGGAAGAAAGGGAAAAGCAAACCCAAAGCGCTGAGGAACTTCCCGTTGGCGCTCACCGCCTTGGCCACGGTGCGGCTGCTCAGGGAGAGCCTTTCCTGGCAAAAAGGAGAGACTTTTCCTAGGCAAAACTGCCTTCCCAGCTCAGAGCCCACGCGTCTTCCTGGAGGGAGGCTCAGCAAGTTTTTGGGGTTTGCTGTGATTTGGTTTCCCCCAGCCACGTTTTGTGATTGTTGGCAGCAGGCGGGGACGTGGCCCTTCCTCCAGCCTGAGCCTGCACGCTGTCCAAGTGCCATCCTCCCCCCAATAATTTCCTGCTGGCATGGGAAGCCCTCACTCTAGGGAAATATTTGGGAGCTTTGGAATAAGTGCTCAGACTCTGCAGCTGGAGCCTGAGCAAGCCTTGCCTTCCCCCTGCGCCAGCAGCACTGAAGCCCCCGGAATATGTGGGGACCCCTTGAATCACCAGGCCCTGGAATACGGGCTCCGGTATCGATCCGCCTCTGGCAGCCGTGCTTCAGCCAGGGAAACACCCTGAAACAATGGGACAGCACACCGATGAGATCTCACAGCAGTGCCCGCCTCAGCGGCCCCACACACACAAAGAAGCAGGCAAAGGACATCCCCGGCTCGGTGACACAGTTTTCTACCCTGTCCCCAGGGACGTTCCGGCTGTTTGCGAAATCCTGGCTGCCACTACCCAGGCAATGGATGCCGTGTGTCACGCAGCCATGTGTCACACCGCTGCCGAGGGACCGTGCACACCGGCACTGCTGGGGACTGGGGCCACTCGCTGCCCGCCCTCCCACCCCCGTCCCCCGGCTCTGTCCCCAAGATCCCAGGGCACACGGCTGGAGAGGAGCAGCTCCACCAGCCCTGAGAGCCCTGCTAGGGCCAGCATCCTGCCCGGAGCGAGCACATCCTGCCCGGGCAGCGCCCTGGGGCTGCTCCCCGAGCTGCACACCGCGGCTGGGGCCAGCACACCTCCCCGGCACCGCACCGCAGGGCCCGGGCCAGCATTCCGGACCGGCGGAACCTCCCGGGTCCGAACCCAATGCACTCCGGATTGCTGGATGCTCCCGGCAGCCAGCACCCAGCGCCGGGAGCAGCACCCAAGACCTGCACCCCGGATAGGGGACAGCACATCCTTCCAGGGCTGCTCAGCACCCACTGCTCCCCGGGGGATACTCCCAGCCCCGAGACCGGCACCCAGCCCCGGGACCAGCAACCGGGACCAGCACAGCGGGCACGAACCCGACGCACCCCGTGTGGGGGCTGCCCGAGGCCAGCTCCCAGCCCCGGGACCAGCCCGCAGGAGCGGGGCAGCTCCCGGGCGGGCTCCCCGCTGCCTCCCCGGGACCGGCATCTCGAGCCGAGCCGGGCCGTGCCCGCATCCCCCGCCCGGGGCCCGCTCTCCGCCGCCGTACCTGGCTCAGCTCCGGCATGGCCCCGCCGCCGGGCTCACCCGGGCCCCGCCGCCACCGCCCTCCGCGCCGTGCGGAGCCGTGCCGCGCCGTGCCGCGCGGGGCGGGGGGGAAGGGGGGGACGGACGGGCCCGGCAGGCTGGGAGATGTAGTCCTGGGCCTCCCGGCGGGCCTTGTGGGACTTGTAGGAGGCGAGCGGGGCCGCCTGCGCCCCCTCTCCCACCGGCATCTCAGGAATCCACCCCGGTGCCCAGCCCGGGACTCACCCCGGCACATCGGCACCCCCCAGCCCGGTGCCCAGCATGGGAATCCCCGGTACTCAGCCACCGGGATTCACCCCGGTACCCACCCGGCGCATCGGCAGCCCCCTGAACACCCCCGGTACCCAATGCCCCCGATACCCAGCTCGGTACCCATCTCAGAACCCACCCGGGGCACCGGCACCTCCGGACATCGGCACCCCGGTACCTATCCCCGTTATCCATCCCGGGAGCCACCCGACGCGCCGGCATCTGCCGCTACCCACCCCAGGACGCACCCAGTGCGTCGACACCTCCCGGTACCACCGCGTACCGATCGCACCCCAGCCCCCACCGGGCACCCACCCTGACAACCCACCGGGAACCGACACCCGCGCCCCCCGCCCGGGCACCCCTTCTCCCTGCAGAGAACCCTGCGAGGAGCAGGACTCGTGACAGGGGTGACGCAGGGCACTTAGGGGTACACACTGCCGCCGAAGCCCTTTTTAGGGCAGAAAACGTCAAACCACCATTCCCCCTTGGCAGGCCCCCGAGATGGGGGAAAGGGGGAGAGGCACAGGGGTGGCTGTGCCTTTAAGGGTCCGTGCAGTGCACCTTGGGAACTGTAGTCCTTCAGCGCAGAGCGCCCCCGTGGGACTGCGGGGATTGAACTAAACATCCCAGCAGGCCCCGCGGGGCCAGGCTGGGGCAAGGGCGGTACTTATGGCGGCGGAGTGGAGCGCTGTTCTCCTCACCTGCCGGAGGGGCCATGGCGGGGTGTCCGCCCTGCAGCGAGGCAAGTGGCGGGGCGGGCGCCCCTTCTCCCTTCCTGTGCGCGGCGGCGGGACCGGCTCTTGACGCCGCCCGCCTCTCGTTTGGCAGAGCTGGAGATGCGGCGGCTGCGGGGCGGGCTGGGCCCGCGCCCCCCCGCGCTGCTCCTGGCCGTGGAGGACCCCTGGGCCCGGCTGGGCAGCGGCGGTGCCACCCTGAACGCTTTGCTGGTGGCGGCCGAGCACCTCAGCGCCCGGGCCGGCTGCACGGTGAGATGTGACAGCTGCTGGTGGGTCCGGGGAGGCTGGAGGGGAGGGGGCGTGCCTGTCCTGTCTCCACTGACTGTCCCCGGCTGTCCTCTCCCAGGTGGTGACCGCTGATGTCCTGAGGGACGCCCGCATCCTCATCTTGCACATGGTGAGAGCCGACCTGCAGGCCAGCATGGGACCTCTCATTGCACCCTCTCCCTCCCGGTGACCCCCCATATTCTCCGTCCCACCAGGGCCGCGATTTCTCCTTCGACGACTGTGGCCGTGCCTTCACCTGCCTGCCCGCTGAGGAGCCCGGTGCCGCTGCCGAAGCGCTGGTCTGCAACCTGGACAGCCTGCTGGGGACCATGACACACCGGGTCTGTGCAGCCTGGGGACGGGGCCCTGGGGCTGGGTTTGGCTCCCAGCAAGATGGAGGCGGTGTTGGGTTCCTGGGCTCCTTCCCTGCCGTCCCTGGGCACATGGTTCTTCTCTTGGCAGCTCTGTGTGGGCTCCCCACCTGGCGTCTGGGTCTGCAGCACCGACATGCTCCTCACCGTGCCCTCAACACCAGGTGAGTGGCTGGACACTGGCCTTGCTTCCAGCACCTGCTTTGGCGTGGGATGCGGTTCTGTGAACCAGCAGCATAGCTGGTTCAGCCTGTGCTGTGCTCCCATGAGGGTGTGGATGCTCAGCTGTTGCTGTCCTGAATGCGGTTGGGAGCATCCATTGTGCCTGCAGTGAGGTGGCCAAGGCTGGATGTTGCTGTCACTTCCACTGCTGTGGTCCAGGTTTTCAGTCAGTTGTGCTCAGTGTGAGTACATACACTGCCCCAGTGAGCCCTGGTCTCTGTCCCTCCCCTCAGGGATCAACTGGGATGGCTTCCAGGGTGTCCGAGTGATCGAAGTGCCCGGGAGCCCAGCATATGCCAGGAACCATGGGGTCTACCTCACCAATGAGCAGGTTGGGGCAGCTCACCCTTCAGAAGGCATCCCTTGGAGGTGCAGGGATCCCCAATCCTTGGATCCCTTGGATGCTGAGGTCACAGCACTGCTGTGGCTGCTTGGCTTGGGGTTCCCTGAAGAGCTCACTGGGGTGGTTTTGCTCCTAGGGGCTGGTGCATGACATCATCTACAAAGGCACAGAGGCCCAGATCCAGCAGTGTGCAGGGCCAGATGGCACTGTCCCACTGGTATGGCATGACTCAGGTGTTGGTGACTCTGCCAGCCCCGTGCCTCGTGTCACCACAGCTGCAGCCTCAGCCCTGATGTGCCTGGCAGGTGTGTGGGATTGTTTTCTTCTCCTCGGATGCTGCTGAGCAGCTCCTGGCCACCCACGTCATCCCTCCTCTGGACGCCTGCACCTACATGGGGCTGGACTCGGGGGCACCACCCATCCAGGTGACAGCTCTCTGTGGGGGATGGGACCTTTGCCACACAGGTGTCACTGCTGGGCACCCCTGTAGGGTCTGTTTGCCCTCACACTGCCAGATTAGGGTGGGAGAGGTAGTGGGAGGGAGCACCCAGTCGCAGGGTGGGGTTCAGGATGGCTGGACCCTACAAGTCCCTTCTCTCCCCAGCTCTCCCTGTTCTTCGACATTGTGCTGTGCATGGCAGGGGGGATGACAGAGGAAGGTTTTGTGAAGAGTGGTGGTGATGTCAGTGTGAGGAGCGCCCGCTCCGTGCTGTGGACAGCTCTCCGTGGCTTCCCTCTTAGCGTGGGTGAGTGCTTCCTTCCCACTTCCAGTGGAGTGTCTCTGCCCAGGCAGTTGCAACTGGGTGATCTTTAGGATCCCTTCCAATCTCGACCATTCTATGATTTTGTGCTGCAGTGAGTGCATGTGATGTGACCCATTCCTGGGCCCTCTTCCCTGCATGGGTGGACATGGGGTGGTCAGGGTCTGATGGTCATCTGTGTCACCCCACAGCTGCGGGTCCCCAGGTCTCCACTCCTGCCTCTTTAGCTGGGGATGTTCAGCCTGGCTCACACGAATCCTGACACACCCACTTTTTTGTCAGTGTGCTGAAAGCTCTCCTGTCCCCCCCCAGCCTGCATTCCCAACGCATCCTACGACTACATGACCTCCTCTGCGAGTGACCACATCCGCAGCCTGACCCGCCTGCCTAGCTCTGCCAGCCACCTCCACTTCTGCAAGACAGCCCATTCCCATGTGGATGTATGTCCTTCCATCCCCAGCCTTGCTCATGTGCATTTTTTGGGGGCTGCTCTGGGCTGTGTGCCCTGGTCCCACATGTCTCTGTGCCCTTGGCAGCAGCCCTGTCTCCTGGAGGATGGCTCTTCAGTCACCAACTGCCTGCTGGAAGGAGCTGTGCAGCTGGCAGCTGGCAGTGTCATCCAGCACTGTCACCTCCAGGTACCTGACTAGGATGGGGGTAATGCACAGCTCCCAGTGCACTGAATGGGCAACAGGGTGACATATTGGTGCTTAGGATGGAGGAACCACAGCTGTGAGATTTGGGGTGCCCTTCCTCTTTGAGGCTGCCTTTTGACTGGTGCTGCGCACTTTGGTGGCTGTCACCCTCTGCAAGCAAGGGGATGAGGTTGTCACTTCTGGCCTGTCCTGAGCTGGAACCAGGGCAGACCCTCTCCTTTGGGGGCTCTGTTACGGTTGTGAGCACTGCAGGCTGTTGCCTGGCCTGAATTTCTGTAGTCTGTGTTTCTGCAGCCTTGTGACAAAATTACATCCTGTCACCTGGCTTGTGCTGGCGCCAACTTGTTTCTCAGGGTGATTGTCCCATTCCAAGGTCAGGATTTGGCTCTGATCTGGGACCAGCCATGCCACTGTTGCTCCTTCCTCAGGGTCCCCTGGTGATTGGTCCTGGCTGCCTCCTCTCGGGCCTCGATGTGGGCTCCTCAGCAGCCCTGCGGGGCTGTCCCCTGCGTGACGTTGTCCTGCAGGGCCACCACGTCCGGCTGCGGGACCTGCCCTGCCGCGTGTTCACTCTCACCGGCCGCCTTGACGACTGGCAGGTAAGGGGGCAGTGAGGTGGCACGAGGCTCCCAGCAAAGCCAAAGTGTGACCAGCCCCTCTGTGTCCCTGCAGAGCCCTGTGGAAAAAGCCACCTACCTGAACATGCCCTGGGCGGAGTTTTTCCAACGGACGGGTGTGCGGTAGGTGCCACGTGTCAGGGTAGGACAGGACACCCAGATCCTGAGGTGTCATGACCACCTTAACCCATCCCACATTCCAGCTCCCCTCATGGAAGGTGTCCTCGAGCCCCAGGGCCGTGCTGATGGTTTCTCCCTCCATCAGGGAAGGGGATCTTTGGGATGCTGAGACACCGCGGAGGAGCCGCTGCCTGCTCAGCGCCCGGCTCTTCCCGGTGCTGCACGCCCGCGAGGCGCTGGGGCTGCAGGATGTGCTGTGGCTGCTGGGCCTGGCCATGGTGCCCAGTGAGCAGCTGGCACGCTGGAGAACGGCCTGGCGCATGTCCTGGCAGGAGCTGCTGCCCTGCCTGGACACAGAAGCTGAGCTGGGTGCCCGCCAGGCCCTGTTCTTCCTGCAGGGCCAGCACAAGGTGCGGCGGGTGCTGCTGGGGCGCCAGGACAGCAGTCTCCTGCCGCTTGCCCGCAGTGCTGTCCATGAGGGCTACCACAAGGCCATGCTGGACACGCTGGATGAAGGTGAGCTGGACTCATAAGCTGCATCTTTCATTATTAGGACTGTTCAGTGCTCCCCACTGCCTTCAGTGGTTCCCCCCTCCTATTGCAGGGATGTACCTGCAGGGCATCCAACAAGCCTGGGTGGGTACAAGCCATTCAAGTCCCGCTCTCCTGGGGATAGCTTATGGCAGGAGCTGGTTGGGGTGCAGTGCAGCCTGACTGTGCTTTGTAACCTCCTTTTATTTTATTTTCTAGTCGCCTCCATGGCCGGTGATGCTGGTATTGCAGCACGGGCACTTGCCTGTATTGCTGACGTCCTGGGCTGCATGGCACAAGGGGAAGGGGGCTTGCGGAGTGGTCCTGCTGCCAACAGGGAGTGGGCCTCAGCTTTTGAGCGCCTGGAGAGCGGGGACATCGCTGGGGGGGTCCAGGAGCTGGCAGCTGAGCGGCAGAAGTGGATGAGCCGGTGAGGCTGGGGCTGGCAAGAGGCAGCTGCCCCATTCCCATTCCAGGCATTGGTGCTGTCATGGAGATGTGGCAGTGGGCTCAGCATCTCTCTTATCCCAGGCCAGCTCTGCTGGTAAGAGCAGCTCGGCATTACGAGGGGGCCGAGCAGATCCTCGTCCGGCAGGCAGTCATGTCCTCATGCCAGTTCATCACCGTGGAACAGGTGGAGCTGCCACCCTTGGGGCACTGGGTGCAGGCGGTGTGTCCAGCCCGCCTGGACCTCTCTGGTGAGCTCATTCCCTGAGTCAGATGATCCTTGTCTCACTCCTGAGGGAACAGGAGTAAGGGTGCCCCAGGAGGCTGATGGTGAGTGTTGCAGGTGGCTGGAGTGACACACCCCCCATCACCTACGAGCACGGGGGGGCCGTGGTGGACGTGGCAGTGCTGGTGGATGGGTGCCGGCCCGTTGGCGCCCGGGTGCGGCGCATTGCCCAGCCGGAGCTGCGCCTGGTCACCCTCAGTGGGACACCACAGGGCAAGGTGGTGGCAGATCTGGTGTGCGGGGAGCTGGAGCACTTAGAGGATTACTGCCAGCCACATGCACCAGGTGAGGGCTCATCTGCCAGCCTGGCTCTGTACCTGCAATGTCCTGTTGGTGCCAGGATGGCCCTTTTTGGGGCCGGTGGGATGAGGGAGCAGGTAGCACAGCAAGCATCAGCTTTACTTCTTTTTTGTTTTCAGGAGCCCTGCTCAAAGCTGCCTTTATCTGTACCCAGATTGTGCAGTTTCCCTCACAGAGACCTTTACAGGAACAGCTGATGGAGAATTTTGGGGGTGGATTTGAGGTGCACACCTGGTCCAAGCTGCCCCATGGGTCTGGCCTTGGTAGGTTTGCAGGGAAGGGGCTGGGTAGTCCCTCACCGGTGCCTGGCAGTGTCTCCTGCTGCTAGCACCATCATGGGGCATCCCCCTTGCTACCCCCAATCCCCAGGGACACAGCAGTGCCTCACTGCCCTGGCCTTACCTGTGCCCCCTGCAGGCACCAGCAGCATCCTGGCAGGAGCAGTGATGGCATCCCTGTACCGGGCAGCAGGGAAGGCTGCCAGCACTGAGTCCCTCATCCATGCTGTGCTGCACCTGGAGCAGAGGCTCACAACAGGTAGGGCCTGGGGGAGCAGCTGACCCACAAGCTGGGGGTCCCAGCAGTGACTGACAACCCTCTACCCTGCAGGGGGCGGCTGGCAGGACCAGGTTGGTGGGCTCATTCCTGGCATCAAAATCGGGAGGTCGAAGGCCCAGCTGCCACTCAGAGTGGAAGTGGAGCAGATCTCAGTCCCTGATGGTTTTACCCAGACTCTGAACGATCACCTGCTGCTGGTGTACACGGGGAAGACTCGCCTGGCCCGCAACCTGCTCCAGGTAATGCCTGGGTGCCTCTGGGTGTCACAGGCTGGCCTCTGCTCCCCCTAGCCTTTCTTGGCATCCCCTTCACTTGTGCAGAGCTTTGGCCCCCCAGAGGGAGCTGGCACCCAAAGGCCGTGGGTGCAGCACTATTTCACCAGGTGCTGCCAGAGTCAGGAGGACAATGACAGGGACATTTGGCCTCTTGCAGGATGTGGTGAGGAACTGGTACGCCAGGCTGCCCTCCATCGTGCAAAATGCTGACGCGCTGGTGAGCAATGCTGAGGAGTGTGCCCAGGCCTTGAGGCAAGGTGTGAGCCCCCTTCCCTAGGCCACGTTGGCCCTTTTAACAGCTGAAGAAACACAAACTTTCCCAGGGAGAGGCTGTGCAGTTTCAGAGGGGAAGAAGGCTGGGGGGGTGCAGGCTCTTGCAGCTGCAGAAGCTTCAAATACTCCCCTGAGCCCACCCTCACCAGGCAATACCCCAAAATTCAGGCTTGAACAAAGATTTTGAGGAAGAGGGGGTTAGACATGCTGAATCTGATTGATTAGCAGTGCACCACTGGTGACAGGGCTGGGGGCCCTGCCTGGTCAGTGCAGCGGGTTTGTTTGGCTGCTGCAGAGAGGAAGCAGGAGCATTAAAGCAGGCAAATCCTCCCCCTGTGGAGGATTAAAAATAGCAACGTGACAGAGCTGCTTGGCCAGCAGAGCTGGGAGGAACTGGAAAAGAGAAGGCAGAATTTAGCTTGGGCTGAGCATGTTTCTGCCCTTTGGGTGAGAAACAGAGACAAGTAATTAGCAATATTCCCTCCTCTGCAGGTGACCTGATGCTCCTTGGCAGGTGCCTGGAGTGCTACTGGCAGCAGAAGAAGTGCATGGCCCCGGGCTGCGAGCCGCTGGCCGTGGGGCGCATGATGGACGCGCTCCGGCCCCACGCCCACGGGCAGTGCTTGGCCGGGGCTGGCGGTGGAGGCTTCCTTTACATCTTAACCAAAGCCCCCCGGCAGAAAGAGGCTTTGCAGCAGATCCTGGCAAACACTGAGGTGAGCTGTGAGCCCCCACTGCTGCAGGCAGTGTGCAGCATGCCCACAGAGCATGAGGAGCATCTCTCCCCACCACACATGGGGTGTGATTGCTCGTTGTTCCAATGCCCTCCCTGGGACCTCGCAGGTGAGAAGGGGTCCTTTGCTGGCTCCTGCCCCAACCTGTGACTCTCTTTTTCTAGGGACTGGGCAACTTCAGCATCCACAGCATTGAAGTGGACACGGGTGGTTTCTCTGTGGAGGTCGTGGGATGTGACACCAAGGACAGTGCTCACCCTGGAGGGGACAGGGCTGTGTGAAGGCCTTCAGCCCTGGCCCATTCCTGGCAGATACCCAGAACAAGTGCAGGGCAATTCCCACTGCTTTTAAGGGAAGCTTCTTCAGCCAGCTCCATCAGGTGCCTTAGGTCTCCATATGTCCTTTTTGTGCTACTTGCCCCAAAGGCCAGAGCCTGGAGAAGTTGTGACAAGTTGTGCAGGCAGGCAAAACTACCACTGCTGGGTGGCCTCGCTGGAGGGACAGTTTGCTAGGGCCTCCAGCCTGATTTTGGTGTTTCATTCCAGTTTTTACAGTCCTCCAAAAGGAAAAAGCTAGCATTTGTGATGCTGCATCTAGCAGGAACCTTCCTGCTCTTCCAGCAGCAGGAACCCAAACTGACAGTACAGCATGCAATGCTCCTGCACCAGGGATGCAGCTGGATGTGGAATCAAGACCCTCTCCTGTCCTGAGGCAGTTTCAGCAGTGAAATAGTGACTGGTGAAAGCAAGTTACTAGTCCATACAGTCTGAATAAAAAAGATGGTTCTCAGCATGTGTTTGTGCCCCTCTGTCCCTAGCAGGGCTGCTCTCTCTTCACAGGATAGCAAAGGCGCAGCATTGCATGGGAAAAGCTTTTCCAGGGGTGGGAATGGCAGAACCTGCATGCAAGGGCTGGTCTTCCCTGGCCCTGGCTGAGGGAGACAGCACAGGACAGCAGCCACAGAAGGCAGCCAGGCAAGACAAGGAAGATCCTCTGGATGCCCTGGCACAGGGTAGAAGAGAAGAACTGGAGCAGAGCAGAGCTCTTGTCCCACATCTCTCCAGCTCCCTCCAGGCCCGCAGCTGAACACACCGCTGGAGACTGCAACTCAACCAAGCAAGGTTTATTTACAGAGTAGCTGTACAGAGCCAGCAGGGACACAGCCCCACTTCCTTCAGAGGCTTTCTAGTGATTTTCCAAGCACCTTCCCAAGGAAATCACTCCTTTTCCCTTCCACAGAACAGTTCCCATCACCACCAGGAGAGAGCCAGGGTTCAGCATCTGTGACTCCAGTAGCTGACCCTTAAACTGGGGGCACAGAAGGAACACAGCTGCAGCAGCAGACCTGTATTTCAGCCCCACCTGTCCTGGCTTGTGGCCTCCTGCAGGGCAGCAGAGCACAGGGAGTCAGGAGCAGGCACTGGCCTGTGTTCTCAGAAATAGCATCATCCTGCCCTCAGCATGAGAGATTCCTTCTGCTCCCACAGAAGGATGGCAGGTCTTCTCACCGAGCCCAGGAAAACTCTTTGCTCCAAGGAATGCGAGCAGAAGGGCAGACATCATTCCATCCCCACAGCCTCAAACAGGCAGCCCCAGGACAGGATGTGGGCAGGCTCCAGGACTGCAGCCTCAGCTCCAGCGTGGTGCTGATCCAGGCTCTGCCCAGCTACAGGCGCAGCCGCTTGATGTCCTCGCTGCGGAAGTCGATGCGCAGAGCCAGCACCTGCCGCACCTCGGCCGGAGTCAGGCGCCACGTGAGGGGACCCGAGTTTGGACCCCAGTAATCCAGAATCTCTGTCACCTGGAAAAACAGGGAGCTGTAAGAGATGGCTCAGCACTGACTGTCCTCACAGGTAAGTTTGAAATCAAGCACCATCAGATACAGGGAAACTTCTCCAGGTTCTCCACACCTTGTGGGTGTGATGATATGTGGATGAACTGAGGAAAGCCAAGTGCAGGGCAGTGGTGTTCCCACAGTCCCCCAGTAGAAGCAGACAAGTGCAGCTCACCCTTTCCAGGTTGAGGATGGTGGCCATTTGGGAAAGACGGGCAAACTTGTCACGGATAGTCCACGTGGTGACTGTGGTGAGGTAGGCTATGAGGGACCTCAGCTCCTTGTCAAACTGCAAACCACCGAGCTGTGAGCACAGAGTGAGATCTGTTAACTCTCCAGGCAGACCATGGGGTTGTGCCAAGACACCAGTTAAAATCACAGGGAGGCAGGGGCAAGTCTCTGAGCAGGCACGTCCCAGTTAAACCATTTATTGCAGGTAGGGTGGCTTATGTTTAGATCCACCTTAAAACCCAGTCCCTTTATTGGTGCCAGCTCTTTTTAAGTCCCATCACCAAACCCACTTTGTCCCTGTGGGTGCTGATGTAAAGGCATCCCTGAGCTGGTCACTGGTGGTTGCAGAGTTTCTTATAGGGTAATATTTGAGGGTAGAGGGTAATATTTGCATCTGCCCTGCCCCATCCTTTACTGAGAGTTTGCAGTCAAGACAGACTACATGGTAGAGGAGTGTTTTGCTTACCCTGCTGAAGGTAGATTTGAGCAGCACTTTCTCCAGTTCAATAGCTATGAGACTGGTCATAAGCCCAGTGAGAGTATCATAAATCACTGGAGACAGTCCAGCCTGGAAGCAGAAACCTGTGTCATTCTTGTCAGGAAAAACTTGAGCAGAGGTCCCTAAAGCCCAAGGCTAGGAGAGCTTGCAAATAAGGACTTGCAGGCTCGGCAACTGGGGAGCAGCACAGAAGTGATCCAGGTACTTCTTGGGGCCTGCAAGCAGGCTTTGAGAATTGCAGGAGAAGGGAGTGACTGGATCCCTACGAGCCCTGCAAAGCACTGGAGGACACCTCTGCTTGCCAAGCAAGGGAGGAGCTGGAGGATGCCACGTGGAGGTCTGGCCAAAGCCTGGCAGGCTGCCACCTCCTCCTCTCACCTTGAACTCTGTCATCTGCTGTTCCAGATTGACGATGAACTGCTGCACCCAGGGATCATTGGCCTCATAGTCACTGAACTCCTCCTGACAGTGAAATGCAGAAAGGCATTGTTTACAGGAATGCAGAAAGACATGCATTTTCAGGCCACATTGTTTATGTGGCCTGAAGAAAACCACAGCCAATGGCCCAGAGGACAGGAAGGGAGGTCCCTCCTGAAGCTGCACTTCATCCCTTCTGCTCCTCCGTAGCCAAATGTCCCTTTCCAGGCTCGGCCGCAGAGCAAGATCTGGGTATTTTACTGGTGCTCTGTGCCAAGCAGATAACTGAGGGGAAGGAAATGACTGTGCTGCTGAGCAAAAGACAGAGAGTGCTCAAGTACAGCCGGAAGCAGAGAACACAGAGCCTCACCTCCTCGATGTTGTGGGAGACAGAGAGGAATAAGTTGATCCATGGCTTCACCTGGGGTTTGATGGCTGTGCTGTTGAGCTCATTGAGACCTTCCTGAGCAAGACAGCAAGAAGAAAGGACAGTGAGGCACAAAACATTTACAAACAGGCTGTCTTGATGCTGCTTCCCAGCTTGGGAAACTGGCCCACAGACTTGCACAGGAAGCTGCACTCAGAGGGCTCAGATCCCACACTCTTCCGGTGCCGGAAGGCTCTGAGGACACCATGACAAGAAGAGGAGGAAGGATGTTGGCCCAGAAGCTGCTGTTGTGCTGACTTGCAGTGTGGTCTGAAGGGCTTGTGCTTGCCCACCCCATCCCACACAGCTGCAGATTTCCTGGCAGGAGTGAGGCACCTGGGGTAGGTAAAAATGCAAACTCCATTTTTTCACTCAGCACCAGCCAGGGCACAGAGACTGAACTCAAGTGATGCCTCCCACCTCCACTGCAGCTTAGCTCAGTAGGAGAATCTAAAAGGAAGATAAAAGCTGTAACCACGGTTAGTTCCCTGAATTAATCATAACCCCAGCACATGCCATCTCCCCTGAGCAGCAGGCTGTCAGCAAAGCTGTTCTGTCCCCTGTGATGAGAGCTCTTAAAGCCTCTCCTGCCAAGCCACCCCTCTTTGGCTCAGCAAGGTGTCACGAAAGCTCACTCACTATGAAACTGTGTCGGTTCTGATTCTGACTGGCATTTGATAGAAGATTTTAACTAAAACTGGCATTTCTGAGAAGGGCCTGCTGGCAATTGTCCTTTTCTGAGGTAAATTCAGCGTGTGTGTGACTCAGGCAGCACAGGAGCTTCCTCCTCAGCCTCTTGATTGCTTCGCAGCCACTTTTAAAACCACACTAGAGTCAGATTGGAGACTGTTACTCCTTACTGATAAGCTCTTTGGTTTTAATACTGACCACAGTCCCCAGGAGGGTTTGCTGGCAGTGCTGAACTGAAGGCATCTGCCTGCGCTGAACTGCAAAGCCAAACAAAAAATAATCTGACCCCTCCGTGAACTACAAAGGCAAACCTACTTAAAAATATTCTCCTTTGCTTTGTTTCTTTCCACATGAGGTACTAGGTCTTCCTGCTTCTCTCCCTGCCAGAGACCAGTGACATTTTAGGTCTACATTTTAGACACTGCAGGCCCCAGGAGACTGGATTTAGCCAGAGTCCTCTGTTCCATGCTGTGGGAATTTGCATTTGGGAAAGGAGGAGAAACCTGAGAAAAGGGCAGCTCTTCTCTACCAACAGCCTGTCTTCAGCATTACTTAGTGAGGCTGTGGACAACTTGACAATGTACTGTGCCACGAGGGAGAATGGAGGAGATGGAAATGCTATTAATATTTCTTTTCCTGAAAATGCTGAACCAACTGCAAGCCCATGCTGAGTGAAGACAAATGAAGCAACATTTCTTCTGGCTCTGCAGCTGCTTCTAGTGCTTTTTATGCAGCTGCCAGCTGGTGTGGCTGTGTAAACGGGCTGGGGCTGTTTCCATGCCTCAAAGCTGACTGATTTGCTCCCTCCTGCACCCTACCCAGCACTCCTGGAGTCAGACATGGCCTGGCCCTAGGCTGGAGTGATTCCTACCAGAGTTCTCCCTGAAGACACCAGCAGCCAGCAGTAATTTGGAGAGACACTCACCTGCAGCAGGTCACGGAATTTGTTGGAGACAGCAGCCATGTCCGAGAGGCAGCTCTCAATCTTGGCCTGTGCCTGCTCACCCCCAAATCCTTGGCTAAGCAGTTTGCTGCAGTCACTCTGCAGGGAAGAGATCCATCAGCAAGCTCCAAATTAATAACCTGGGCAGTTTTTATTCCTTTGTGTTGCTGAGCTCTGGCTGCCCACCAGCGTGTGGGATAGGACAGGAGCCCAACTCTTGCTCCTGCAAAGGCAGAGGCTGCTGGCTCCAGCTGAGGGGAGAAAGGACAGCAAGAAAAGAAGCCAGGGGCTGTCTAGCCCAGTATCAGAGAACTGCAGACTCTCCATGATGCACAGGTTATTCCTGCACCAGGTCAGTCAGGCTGGAGGAACTGGTATTTCTGGCTGCTGCTGTCAGCCGGAAATTGCTCTGCCATCTTAAAATTCCTTCCCTAAGGCTGGAGGGCAAAGACCTCAGGAACTCGGGCATATCAAAGACCAGATGGTTTACTTGACCCCTGCCTCCACCAAGGGAGGATATTATAAATTTGATTGAGGAAAAACCAGTAAAGAATATAGACTGCACCTCCAAAGTCTTCTTTAGGGTCATGATGTTTTCACTGCAGACTTCCACATTGTTTAAGGTCACCTGAAAAAAAAACCAAAACAAACCCAAGCTGGATTAAATGGAATTTCCCAGCTCCTCACCCCCAAATCCACACATTTAATCTATGCCCTGCTAACAGTACAGACTGAAATGCAAGTTCTTAAGGGACAGAGTTGCTACTGTGAGATCAAAGCACTGCAGATTCACTGAGTTGCATGAAGCTAAACTCCAGCAATGGAGCACATGTGCTGAACCCCCAGCTAGTACAGAGTTCAAGACAGTTTACTGCTTTTCCTCAACATCCTTCTACACCAGAAGAGCTACCAAACCCACCAGAAAGGACTGCTTGGCCTCGTCTGTGCTTTCAATGCCTTTGGTGTCGAACTTGCCCTGCTGCAGGCTGCTGTGCATGATGTTCACAGCACTGGTCACCCCTCTCTGGAAGTCCTGGAAGGTCGTGGCTGGGAATCCCTGCTTCAGCTTGTTGTACAGAACCTCCCTATAGGCAAGCAGAACACACCAGGGTTTAGAGCAAGCAAAAAGAAAATTATGCTCTGTGCCTGGGGACAGCATTCCGTCTGAGATCTGACCTGAACAAGGTAGTGGAACTTCAAAGGGGAAAAATATGCTGGCAAATATCTCCTGACAGCATCAGAATGCTGAAAGAAAAACATAGCCACCCAGTTTCTGAGCTTTCCTGAATGTCCTTCCTGCAGCTGCCTGCTGCCTTCAGACACAGATCCTCACTCCCACAATGGAATGAAAAATAGCAGGACAATTTCTGCAGTCTCACCCAAGTTTGAGTCATCAAGTAACCCGCAGTACAACTAAGGGCGATCATGTACTCTCAGGCAGGGTAGTATCCCAGTGCTACAAGGCAACTCCATCTCATAGGGATTTTGGGCCATCTGGTTCTTTTCTCTGTTTGTCCACAGGTGGATCACCACTACTGTGAGAAAAGATGCCCAGATCCAGCTTCCCACATCTGCCACTTCTGCCCAGATCTGCTTCCCATAAAGAGGAGATGACAAGCCAGAGGTTCAAAGGCAAAGAACACAGGAAGACCATCTGCCAGCAGCCACTGTTTGCAGAATGTGAGGTGGAGGCCCCTTCCAATGAACCTGCTGTGTTTTCATTACCTGAAGTCAGACTCCAGCTCAGTGGTGGAGTGGTTGATCATAGCACAGAGACAATCTATGCTGGAGCTGGACAGAGCACGCCCAATGCACTTCTTCACTATATAAAACACATCATCCACCATGCTGGAGGTGAGCTGGCCCTTCTCATAGCTGTCCATGGCAACAGCCTGCAAAGAAAGCTCTCTCAGTGCCCTGAGCTCTGTGAGCAACGCTGCCCTAGCAGTGCTGAGAGACCAAACTGCCCATCTGCCCCCTTCCCCCTGCACCCTGTGTGGTGGCACCCCTCAGACTAGGCTGCAGTAGCCCAAAGACCTGGAAGATGCCTGGGGTATGTCTGAAGTCAAAGTTCAGAAACAACCACTTGCTTTTCAAGGCCAAAGGAAACAAAAGACTCTCCCAACAACTGCAGATTTGCCATGTATGCATATCCCTCCCTTGGGATGCTCACCAGAGGACTGAGGAGCACACAGAGAAAAGCATCTAAGAGGTTTTCCCCCACCTTGTTGACAGTCTCCCTCATGAAATATTCCTCCATGGTGATGTAGTAGCCAATGAGCTCTTGCATGGTGCAGCTCAGCAGACAGTTGTTGAGGAGCTTGTCCAGGTATTTTTGATGCTCTGTGGAACAAAAGAGAGACCTATCAGAAGGAACCCAAGCCAGGAGGCAGCTCCACTGAGTACCCTGGCTGTTTGTCTCATGGGACCCAACAGACAGACACCTGCCAAGCCCAGCCTAAAACAAATCACAAGCCTCAACTGTGGAGCTGAAATTGCTGAGCTGGATTTTGCAGGTGACTAAAGTGATTTCCAGAGCTCCACAGAGTACCAAAAGCCTGAGCCTTTCTTTTTTTTTTTGTGGTCTCCACCTTCAGGATTTGTGCCTGCAGTGACAAAATGGTTCTTCCTCTCTTTGGGGACTTTACTTTGTTATACTCTACAATCATTCTTAACGTTGGTTTTCCTGTTAGAGGGAACAACCAGTGCTGAAAACAGGTTTGTAAAGTCTAGGCTACACAATGATCTTCCACAGAGCACTCCCAAAATGTCTTTGCAGACCCTGTGTCCCTCTGCTCTGCCACTAACTCAGGTATATCTCCATTTCTGGCTTTGATAAGCAGAGCCTATGAGTATTGGTACTCAAGGTGTTACCTTGCTTTACCTCCTCTGAGGCCATGGCATCTCCCACCTCAAAATCAGCTATGATTCGTCTCTTGATGAACCTCAGGTAGAGCTCACTGCGGGCATTCATCAGAGTGACTTCTGTTAAAATAGGGTCAAGCTCCCTGGAAGAAACAGCAAGAATCAAGACAGCAAGACTACAAAAGGAGAGGCACTAATTTAATTCAGTTAAGTAGTTCTCTGTTCCCTTACTATGAGATCAGTACTGCCCCTTTCCATCTGTGCTGTTGAGAGGCAAAGCTCAGCAGAATAACTGGTATGTGCAAAGAATGCACACACACAATCAAAATACCTCCTGGGGGAGATCTGGGGGATATCTCTACAATTGTTTTTTTCTCACAAACTCTACTCCAAGATTTAGCAACACTCCCCCTCTTTTTCCTCATAGATCTGAGGACATCCACGTTGAAATCACAGTGGTAAGGACTGCAAGACTCAAAGCAACCTGGTGTAACTTCAAAATGAGTCCTGTTTTGAGTGGGAGGTTTGACTAGAGGTCTTCATTAGTCCTTCCCTACCTCAGTTTTGCTACAATTCCATGAGCCCTGTGTAGCCAGTGTTAGAAATGCCTGGTCCCTGCCATCTCCATGTGTGTATTTTTGTGCACAGACCCCTGTGTTTCTCTGCAGATGATGAAGAATCTGTTTAAGCTCAACAGCTCAGGAAATGTGAGATAAAAAAAGCATGTTACAATGCAGAACACAGTGTTCAGATCAGAGATGACTGAAAAAAAGAAAGACTGACACATCAGCTTTTTCATCAGTGTGCACAGAAGAATTTTACAAATCCTGCTTGGATTTGTAAAATCCATGGTGGACAGGTGGGAGAAGGAAACACTACCTTTATTTTAGAGATTAAAAAAAAATCAGAAAACTGGGATGCATGCAGAGTTACTCAGAGCAAATAGTAAGTAGAAACATTAATTATGCAGGCTCACAGATAGATCTTCCTTGAGGAACCTGTTTTCTTTCAAGGCATGTTTCTAAGTCAGGCAGTCCCAGAAGGGCTGGGTGCACTTTCAAATGGCCTTGCTTAAGGGTTATGTAAATATTTACGATAAGAAGAAAAGAGGGAGATTGAAAGCACTGCAGTTTGTTGTTAAGAAACTGATGATATGGAGCTGCTGCAGCAGCAGTACAGATAAGGTAAGATCCAAAGATTTATTCCTGTTTGGGTCATAAATTATCTGGCAAACAGCTGCTCTGTTTTGTGGGCTCCAGGGGCTGTACTCTGGCCATGGAAGGGCAGTGGGCACTGAGTTAAAATCTCAGTCCTTCATGTGCAGGGATATCAACAGCCCTCCAGGAATGCTTAGAGCCAAGGCTTAGAATTAATGACTAAGCAAAATAAAGCCCCACTACAGAAGCTTCCTTTACAGAAGGGCAGTGAAGGGCACCTAACAATTGAATTTTTAAAATTAATACCCACAAAGCTTCTGGAAGAGTGGGAGAGTTATCTAAATGTTAAGTAGTGTTAATAACAACTCCAGAGTGAAAGGTTAGATAGCATAAAGAGTTTTTCTTTGTACCTTGGTTCAATCTTCTCTGCAGAAGAACTTCTCATCATGCTATTCTGGACTTGCTGGAACTGCAATCACAAAAGAAAGGGAGTCTTTGCTGATGACTTGTACTCTCTAAGGGTAACAGGAATGCTTTGGAGGAAGCACTGCCAGAGAAGGGAATCACGTAAGTTCACTTCCTCCTCCCCCAAGGAAGAGCTCATCCCTCCAGGAAGGGTGTTGGGATGGGACTTGACCAGAGGCACTCAGGTATGTGACCATGAGACGGTAACAGCAGAAACAAGACAGGGGGGAAGGTGTACTGAAAGCACCCTACAGACCTGCACAGCACAGAGTGCCCAGGGTGCATTTACCATGTTCCAAATGAATCCTTCTCTGCTTCACAAAGCAGTTACAGACTGAACCCCTTCAGCTATCAGGGTAAATAAGGAGTAAAGCAAGGATTCTCTCAATACACAAGGCCAAACTCTGCTGCCCCTATGGCAGTGGGAACCCACAGAGCTGGCTGGAGGGCACAGCTGGCTGCATGAGGCAGCCTCACACTGCTCTCACCTGCCTGTGGTAGTCCCTCTCCTTGATGAACTTGTCCACCACCTTCTCCACCTGGCGGTCGCACTCCACCTGCAGGTGCTTGATGAGGGTGTAGAGCCTCCCTGGTCCATAGTAGGTCTCCACAATGGGCTGGTGGGTCTCCACAATGCGAGCAATCCCTGCAGGGAGGGGACACACACTCAACCAGCAGTTCCCAGAGCACAGCAGAGCTCCACAGCTCCACAGATCAGACCTAAAAAAGGATCATTCACTCCACAGATAGAGTACAGATCTCCTGGAGCAGAAGCCATCTCTCTGTCCCTAAAGAGAACTCCTGCCATGCCCTGTGTGCCAGCTCCAGCTGCCCTTCAGCTCAGCAAGATACAAGGTTTGAAGCTTCCCCAGGATGAAGCCACACAAGCTAAATCTGGCAGGGGGCACAACTGCCACCCAAATGCAGTCCAGTCCCAGCTTTTAGCACCTGCAAGGCTACAGGGAAAAATCAGCCCAGGGAAGGCTCTTGGGCACACACTTGCTGCAGAGAGCAAGCATTAGCAAAGGCAAGAACTCCTTGGAGGAAAAGTTCATCCACAAGGAAGCATCTCTACAATATTGCCTTCTTCTCACAAACACTCTACTCCAATAGTTAGCAACGCTCCCCCTGCTTTTAACACTACTGGCAAGAAAGCTCTACTGGTGCCAGGCTGGGAGAGTAACTTGGCAGGGGTGCAGCCTGGAACTAGAGCAGATTTCACAGAGAAGGTGGTTAATCACCATGGGATCTCAGGTACTGTCTGTGGCATTCCCACAGAGCATTCCTATTCCCTTCTCTGCTTTCAAGTTCCCATGGTGCTTCTTGAAGAGCCAGGCCTGGAGGCACCAACAGCTGCTCGTCCCTAAGGGATCTGATTTGTTTGTCTGGAGAGCTGCAAGCCTGAAGAAACCTCCAGGGAATATCTATTTGTTTTGAGGATGCAGAGAACAGGAAGAGTCTGATTCCTGGGGGGAGCCAACAAATCCTTTGCAAATGCACTTTGTGCCTGTACAAGATGTACACGGGAAAACTTGCTTATTGTGATGCCCTCTCCTGGTTAGAATAAATCCTACCAGCTGTGTCCCTGTCCTCGAGTGAGACACCTGTAGCTCAAAGGAGAACGAGGCATTTTGTGAGCTGAAATTGAAAGCATTTAAATTGATGGATAGTCTCATCATGGACTATTTGCAATCAATCAGGAAGGAGGAAAGGAAGATTACCTTCGAAGAGGAGTGTCAGGGTGTCTGCAAAGATGACAGCAGCTCGACGGTCACTCATGTCTGTCCCCATCACCAGCTGCAGGTTCTCTTCTGCTTTGTTGGCCACCTGCATGGCAACAGGACCAGTCAGCTGAACACCCAAAGGTATTCTTCAACCCACAGGTCCTCCATCCTTCCCCTAGAGAGCTTTTATTGGCCTTCCCAATGCAAGAGCTATTGTTGTTGCTCCTCCTTTGACCAGGGATCCTTTCCTCTCTTGTGGAAAACTCAAGGCTCAAGGAAAGGCAGGAACTTGCTCTTCTCTTTCCAGGCTCATTGGATAATTTTTAAGCAAGTGCACAGAGCAAGACACAGACACCAGAAAGCCCATCCCAGCATACAAATGCAAGGAGAGATATGAACTAAGGCCAGTGCTACTTTTCTAAGGTGAACAAGCCACTGCCAAAATCTCCTTCCACAACATCTATTGACAGAGACTGGGTTTTGCTTTCCCCTGGGTGTCACAGAGCCTGTTACCTGCTTGCAGAGGTACTCAGAGAACTTGCTCAGCCCCTCTTCATGCAAGCCCAGCAGAGGAAAGATCTTGAAGAACCGTTCCACCTGGGGCAGGTCTCCCTGCTTCATTGCTGTGTCAAATTTCTCTGTGACAATTGTCTTCAGACGCTGCTCTGCTTCCTGCAGGAGCTTCAGGTTGGCATCAATAATTCCCCCTGGTCAAAAGGACAGAAAAGAAAGGGAAAAGTGACAGCACATTGTTAGTATTGTATCAAGGGCTACTTTTTTCCCCAGGAGAGAGACCAGCACTGTGCAGCCCCAAGCTGAGAAGGCAGAAGACACACTGGAATTCCTCTACAGGCACAGATAGACAGGTTGGTGCAGGATGTAATGTTGTGATTTTGCATGAAAGACAACAACACATCCACTGGGATTTTCCTCTTAGGAATCTACCAATTTACCCCCTCATTTCCAGTTGCTCTGCTTGGTAGCACACCATGACACAAGAACAATTGATAGCCTTCTCCCTCACTTCTTCTGGCCTGAACACTTTGTCCTTTGCTTAGTTAGCACCTGAAATACTATTACAGCTGTGTGCCAGGAGCTTCCTTTTCAATTAATGATAATTCTGGTGTAATAACGCTTCAAAAACCTTCACCACTAAGTCAGTCTGTAAAATACTAAGTAAGATCTCTGGCCAGCATTAGATTTTCTGCTTTGTCTGTTGGGCTGAGGCAACCATGGGAAATGAGCAGCCTCTAGATATCCACTGGAAAGGTGACTCATGAGCATCTCCTCACAAACAGTGCTTACCCTCCTTGCCCTGACGACTGAGCTCAATCACTGACTTGTCCAGACTCAGATAGCGATGGATGTGAGCTGCTGCTTGTTCATAGTCTTCATTTCTCAGGGCTGTCTGAACTCCATCCATGCAGAACTTCAGGTCAAGGATGTCATCAGCTCTCTGAATGGCCTGATAGAGCCGGTTCTGAAAGAAAGGCAACCAGTGATGCTTCCAGCTTCCAGTGGGATGGACAGGGAGAGGGAGCTCTCAGAAGGCAGCAGGAGGGAAAAAGAGACTGAAGCACTTCTCTATACAGCAAAACTACTACATAAGCAAAAATCCCACACTACTCAAAAAGTGCTAAGACCAGTGGGCTCCACAGGATGGACAGCATATGTCAAAACTGAGGCTGAACCTGGAGGCCACAGTTCTCTGTAACAAACAGAGACCAGAGAGGACAGCACACATTATCTGTCTGATCTGAGCAGTTGTGCCAAGTGCTGGCATTGACACCCCTCAGCCTGTCCCCAGACAAGGAACAGAACAGCCCAGATTCCTGACCTGGCTTGGGTGACAATCTCCACTGTCCTCAGCACTGTGTAGCTGCCAAGATTGCTAGTCACCCTATTCAGGGTATTCTACCAGAGCTGCATGGACAGAAGGGGATGCTGGAGAACCAGCCATTATATGGAGGAGCATTCCTGGAAGTGTTCAAGGCCAGGCTGGATGGGGCTCTGAGCAGCCTGGGCAGGTGAAAGGTATCCATGCCAACTGCAGGAGAGTTGGGAACAAGAGGAGCTTCCAGCCCAAACCATTCTATCATTCTACCAGTCTTATACCATGCAATGCCCATGCAATGCCCAGAAGGACACAGCTAAAATCAAAACCACAGCAGCTTCCAGCCCACCAAAGGCAGGGCACATCTGCTGTGCTGTGAGCACAGAACACACAAAGACAGAACACAGCAGCCCTGCATCTAAGCAGGAACAGACAGTGGGGAAGGTGCACTGAAAGCACCCTAGACTGGCACAGCACACACAGAGTGCTGACAAGCCCCAGCCCCTCAGCCCGGTACCTTGGCGAGGTCGAGCTGCCGGACCTTGCTGCTGACGTTCTCGGCCAGGTTGCAGGTGAAGGTGACCATCCCTGCCAGCTGCTGGGCATCCCCCTCAATCAGCTGCAGGCTGGGGCTGAAACACACAGAGCTGGGCGTGAGAGGCACACAGGAACCACCTGGGGCTGTGCAAGGAGCGTGGCTGTCCATCCAGGAACAGCTGGGCCTGTCACAACACTGCCACTCATTCCATTGCCTTCCTCTGGGAGCAGAGCAGGAGGAAGGAGCAGGCTGGCTGCTTTGGGAGAGGCTGCCCAGAGCAGCTGTGCCTTGCCACCACACAGGACATGAAGGAGCCACTGGGCCCTTGGGACATTCTCCACTTCTGAAGTGGAGGTGAAGGCTGGATGTGGGATCTCAGCACCTCAGGATGGAGGTACAGAGAGGCCGAGACCACCCTTGGGGGGCTCGGGAATGCTGGAATGTTGCCAGAAGTGTCTGGTGGCAGGATTTTGATCCTACACAGGAAATGACATCTGTATGAGGACTGGGAGGATTTCACTGGGTGAATGGTGAAGGGATAAGTTAGTTAAAGTGTAAAACACAGGGTTTAGGATTTTGGTACAGGGGGGTCTAAAGAAGTAAGATGGAGGAATTGGGGTGTGTCCTGTCCTTCTTCTTCTTCTTCTTGGCCTCCATCTTCTGTGGTAGTGGTGGCACTTTGGGATTGGTCATTACTAAAAGTGCACCGGTTAATAAGGGTAGAAGGTATTGGAGAAAAATGATAAATATTGTACACGTAACTTCGGGTATAAAGATAAGTGACCGCCCCGGGGGCTCGCAGTGTGCCCATGGCTGACTTGCTGTGCAGACCTCTGTCGGGCTGAAAGAAAATCTTTTAGATAAACAATTAATAAACACCAAGACCGAGACAAGATCAGAAGTCTCTCCTCGTCCTTTGAAGCGCTGGGCTCTTCAAGGCCATCTCTGGGCCTTTCCAGGCCACCTAAACACCACAGAAAACCTTGCAGCTGGAAACCTTTCCTTAGAGCTCTGCTAGACACAAAGGCCATTCAGGATGATTTCCCAGCCTGCCTGCACAAGTTCACCCTGCAGGGCAGTAATATTTGTTCACACCTGGCACAGCCTGGCACAAGACACCTGATCCAATAATTGATGCTGAAACCTGGCACACTCTGAGATAACACCTTCAAAAAGCTTTTGAGTCTACACCAAAACAGGTCACTCTGGGTGAGGGCACAGCTGGAAGAACTGGGGATGAGGATCCAACTCGTGTTCTCTACCACAAACTGATTTAAAGTCTGATATTTTCTGAGAATGGACGTGCTTCTGCTACAACACTGACAGGAGTCTCTGGGCCATGCAGCAAGGGGTTGGAACACTAACCCCATGCGATGAAGGGCAACCATCTTATTCTCTATAGTGCTTTGCTGCTCCAGGAGGGCATCCAGCTCTTCCTGCACGACTTTCTGAAAAAAATAAAAAAATGAAGGAGGTGTTATGTGACTTCAGCTCTCCTCCAGACCAGCAGTTTATCATAGATGCTATATCCAAGCCAAGGACACAAGGCATTAGTGCTTCCAAGAGCTCATATGACAAATAAATCCTTTCTAAGCTCTCTTAAATCCTCTAAATCTTTATGATTTTTCTATTTGAAAGCATCGGTTTTGGAATCCTCAATCACACCGCTTTTAAGTCAGATATCCCACAAACTCCTTCCCTGGCTGGGCTTCCAGTGCAGGAGATCCCAGAATCTTCAGGCTGCTCTCGATTCAGGGATCCGCGGAGGCGACACCGACCCAGGGGTGGGTAAGTCTGTGTCAAACACCTCGAGAGAGTGCGCAGCAATGAGGGGCACAGTGACAGCGGGGTATCCGCTTTTCGGGGCCCCGCTGCCTCCCTGCCCGGCCGCACACACCTCCTCCTCACACAGCCGGCTGTAGGCGGCCTCCAGGTCCGCCAGCTCGGTCAGCGACTGGATCCGCTCCATGGACAGGGCGGAGGCGGCGGGGCCGCCGCTCTCCCCCGGCGGCGCCTTCGGTCCCGTCGCCGTGGCCGCCGCCATCTTGGCACACAGCTGACGCGGTCGAAACCACCGTGAGGCCCGGCGGGACCGCCAATGGCGGTGCCTGAGCCTTGGCACCGCACAGCTCCGCCCGGCAGCGAGTGAAGCTAACGCTCCTGCCGATCTCCATGCTAGAAGGAGGCTGAGGGTTTTCTTGGGGGGTTTCTTGGTGCAGGCGGCAGCTGCCATAGCGCCGCGATCATTCAGGCACCAATTTGGGCAGCCTCCCTCGCCACAGGGCGCGCGCGCGCGCCGGACACGTGGAAAGCCCCATGGAGAAGGCGCGGGAGGGCAGCGCGCAGGCGCGGCGCTGATGGCGGAGGAGGCCGGCGGCGCCCCCGCCTAGGCCGGAGCAGCATCCGCCGCCATCCGCACGGTGAGCGCAGCTCTGCCCGCCCGGCGGCGGCTCCGCGGCAGGGACGGGCCCCTGGTTTGTGGAGCAGGAGCGTCGCGGACCCCTCGGGGCCTGGGCCGGGTGAGGGCGGCCGGGCCGGGCAGTGACCTGTGGCCGGTTCCCGGGGCGAGCGTTCCGGAGGGCGCGGGGAGGTGCTGGCTCCGTGCCCTGCCGGGGCCTCGGCAAGGCTCAGGGCCGGTTTCCCCGGGCCGGGGCGGCCGCTGGGGCTGGGTTCCGTTCCGAGGAGTCGGCCCCGGGCAGCTGCGGGTGGCTGCACTCGTGTTCAATGAAACGGCGGCGTCAGGGATGTGTGACGGCGCGGGCATCCCGGAGGGCTCCCTAACTGTGTTTGGTTCCTGGAAAGCGAAAGCCGTGACTAATTAGCAGTAATTACTGGGAGTCCTGCTCAGCCGGCCGGCAGTAAGGAGTTCAGCTGGCACCCGGGACACGTTGGGAGAGCCTTTTGCGCTAATAAATACCAGATAGCGCGGTGGCAGTCGGGCTGTGCTGCAAAGTGATCCGTGCACACACGGGAGGGCAGCGGTTCTCTCTGCTGCGTGAAAGGCTTTGCTTTTGAGAAGTTTTATTATTTTGTGTTACTTGTTGCAGAATTACCAGAACTACATAAGCTGAAGCAACTGCGTTGCCAACATGTTTCTGTACAACCTAACGTTGCAGCGTGCCACAGGCATTAGCTTTGCTATCCATGGCAATTTCTCAGGTAATTTTCTCCTCCCTCTGTATGACTTGGCTTGGGGCTTTTTTGGGTACCAGTTTGCTTTGGTACCTCTGGGGTTTTGTTGCTGGTACGTTATCATTTATTGTTGAGTGTTACTTGAGCTGTGGTAGCTTGTGGATAGATTGAGGAAAGTTTGGCTTGATAAATTATCTATAGATTTAGTTTAGTATTCTGACCAATTTTCTGATGTGTTAAAAGCTGTTCTAACAATGAGGGTACGTAATGTGGTGAATAAGTTTCTTTGAGTTTCTCCATGGTAGTCCTAAAATTGGTATTTGGAAGTTCACCCTTCTTCCCTTGTAGCACTTGTTGAAGTTGTGTGTTGTCTTCTGGTCCTGATTTGTGCTTGTGTTTGGGTTTCTTCAGGAACCAAACAACAAGAAATTGTTGTTTCCCGGGGCAAGATCCTGGAGTTACTGCGCCCTGATCCCAACACGGGGAAGGTTCACACGCTGCTGACCGTGGAGGTGTTTGGGGTCATCCGCTCCCTCATGGCCTTCAGGCTGACGGGGGGCACCAAGGATTACATCGTGGTGGGCAGCGACTCGGGGCGCATCGTCATCCTGGAGTACCAGCCCTCCAAGAACGTCTTCGAGAAGATCCACCAGGAGACCTTTGGCAAGAGTGGCTGTCGCAGGATCGTTCCAGGCCAGTACCTGGCTGTGGACCCAAAGGGCCGTGCTGTCATGATCAGTAAGTCTCTCTGTCACCTGCTGTTCTTAGTGTTTTTATCTTCTGTCTTGTGGATGTTTATTTTGGAGCAAATTTCTGCCAGGTGTAATTGGAATTATATAATTATAATTGTTTTAGGTTGTGAGCTGTGTCAAGGAGAACACAGACATTCAGAATTATTCCTTGATGCTGGTGGAATTGCACAAATAAATTGTAGTGCTGAGCCAAAACAAGTTGGAAAGAGACCAGTTTGCTTAGCAGCGTGTAGAGCCCTGAGGTGTGGTGTATGGGAGAGAGGATGGGATTGCAGGTGTCAGTGCTACAGTGTAGCCAGTCAGTTCCCATGGCCTGAAATGATGTTTTGAGTTCATGTCTCTTCTCTGAGATGTCTCATGGAGACAGCTAGATGCATTTCTGATCAGGCTTTTCAGGTAGAAGGACACTTGGGAGAATTTTTTTGCTAAGATTTAGCACGAAGTGTATGGAGGTTTCTCAGTTTGCTGAAGGCAACTCTGTGCAGTGCTGATGGTAATTTACCAAGTATGTCTTTATACCGGGAATAGCAATAATATTTCTTTTCTAACATGTCTGGTTTTCCTGGGTGAGAAAGTAACACAGTCACAGTTGTGCCATTCATGTTGATATTTGAGTGGTGTTTTTTATGTTGTGGATGCTGTATATCAGGTAAGAATACATTTACTTAGTTAAAATATTTCTATGGAAAAGTTTGTAAAATATTTCTGTGGTTTTAAATAGCAGAACATCTGCATGCTTCTTTCCATTTGTCTTTGCTTTCTTGCAGTTTGTCATCTCTTGTGTGGTAACAAGAGTGAGTAGATCTCCCTCAAGCCATTGTAGATGGAATATAGGGCCAGGTGAATGTAGCTCAAAGGGTCAGGCTTTGGCTTTAAAAGGCTGAAGTTGTCATTTTGTCCTTGCAATCTGAAAGATTTACAATGTGATATTCAAGCTTAGTTGGTGGCACGGAGATAAACACCATTGGTGAGCTTCAGCTGAAGTAGTGCTGATGTTCTCTTTCCAAGTTACAGCTCAGTTTTGGGCTGCAGGTATGGTGAGATTTGGTTATCAAGGAATGGGCTTCACGTGCTGTTGTCCTTCTCTGCAGGTGCCATTGAAAAGCAGAAGCTGGTGTATATCCTGAACAGGGATGCTGCTGCTCGACTCACCATCTCCTCCCCTCTGGAAGCCCACAAGGCCAATACCTTGGTCTACCACGTGGTGGGAGTCGACGTGGGGTTTGAAAACCCAATGTTTGCTTGTCTGGAAATGGATTATGAGGTGAGAAGAACTTCATCTCCCTTTGCTGTATTTTGACCTTTGTTGTTCCTGTTCTGTTCTTCATCTGTCACTGGGGAGTGTTGGCTGCTTCTGCTGTCTGGGACAGTTGTCATTTTTTACAGGATTACTGACTTTTTGTCTTGCCTTCAGCCAGAATGGGCAAGTCTCTTCTGTCATGGTGATTGATTCTTTTTGCTTTTCAACTGAAAATATGCCTGTTTTCTTGGTCTGAACTTCTTTTCTGCAGCTTCTAGCAAGTCTTTTGGCCCCATTCTGTTGTTACTCAAAACTGTTTCCCAGCACATCAGCTTTGCTCCTCCTTTTAATCCTTTTTTACAAAGACACCTCCATGTGTTCTGTTTTAGGAAGCAGACAACGATCCAACAGGTGAAGCTGCAGCCAACACACAGCAGACATTGACATTTTATGAACTGGACTTGGGTTTGAACCATGTTGTCAGGAAATACAGTGAGCCCCTGGAAGAGCATGGCAACTTCCTCATAACAGGTACCACCCACAGAGTTGGTTTTTGCATGGGCCTGCTTGGGTCCCGTTCCCCAGGAAAACACAGTCAATACTCTTAGGAGTTATTTCAATTGTAGTCTGAGCCATTAGTATAAATTAATTAATTAACCTTGCAGTCAGGTAATGAGGGGTGGTTCACACAAGTATTCGTGGAAGCAGCTGCTGTTTCAGAGTGCTCCTGTAGCTGGTAGCAGTGCAAAAGGACTTAGTTAATGTGTAGATGCTATTTTACTCTCTTTAATGGGATTCCCTCTGCTGAGGGCAGTAGATGAATGCGTGGACTAAAAGCCCACTTGGAGGGCTTGGATGCAAAGCCAATACAACACCTTCAACCAGGGAAACTGCTGCAGGTTCCTCCCCAAGCACAAAAAGTGCTGAGCTGGGAGAGCATCTTTGTATGCTTGCCCTGTTGCATCTCCTATGAGCAGCTGTGAGACAGACACCAAGTATTGTGCTGAATCTGTTTGATGATGTGATTCGTTACACTGAGATCACAAAGTATGGCTTTAGAAATGCTTCTATTAACTAAAGATGTTAATCCATCTGATGGATTTTTCTAGAAGCAAACATACCAGAAACTGAAAGGTTGTGTTTATCTGACAAGTTGCTAGTGTGGTATTTTGGGCATGTCATGGGCTTTCTAGACAAAAAAAAAAGCCGGGAAGGATAAAACCTAAGCAATTTATCAGAAACTGCATCCTTCCAGATCCCTGATTCCATCTGCCCTGTTCTCATGGTGGCAGCACTTGCAGCTGTACTCAGTCTTTTGTCTTTTCAATAAGAGCAGATTCATATATGCAGGATGATGGAGAGTGTTGGAAATGGTGCTGCATTAAAGAAAACCAAATGTTCTGCAGGCAACCATTCACATCTATGATAAAGACTTTTCTCCTAATAATTTTCTTTCAGTTCCTGGTGGTTCTGATGGCCCCAGTGGTGTGCTGATCTGTTCTGAAAACTATATTACTTACAAAAACTTTGGTGACCAGCCTGATATCAGATGCCCAATTCCCAGAAGACGGGTGAGAATTTTTTAAGATTACGAATGCTTGGAATTTGCCTTTCAAGATTAAGGGCACCAGAAAGGTTTTAAAGTAAGAAAAAAATGAGTTAAAAACATGTTGGCTTATCTACCTCACTGGCTGTGTGTTATCTGAGAGGGAGGATGGAGGTGGGCATAGCCTGAAGTGATGAGTGTGGTTCATGTCTCTTCTCTGAGATTTACACTGGAGATACTCCAAAGACTCTGATCAGGCAGCACTGTCAGTGCAAGATAGGATTACTTGAGATGCTGAATAGTGGCAGTTGTAGCTGCAGGTGAATTCAACAGCTGCTCTGTTGCATCTAAGGGTGCTTCCTCTCCTTTTGGTATTAGGAATGCAGTGCTTTGAACACCTGCCAAGGTGCTCAAAACCAGCTGTGTGTGGGTTACAGCCCTTTCCTGTGTTTTGGGCTTTGATATGTGAGAGTTGCCCAGAGAGGAAGGTAAAACAAGTGAGGGATGATGCTTAGGCACAGTGTCTCACAGCTGTATTTCCTTCTGGGGCAGAGATGTACCAAGGGTGACTACAGGTGTAACAAAGGGATGTGCTTTGTGTTAAAAACCTTCTTACATACTGTGAGCTCTTAAGGCACCTGTGAAATGGAAATACTTCAGTCAGTGAAATCACCTCTGTGCTTGTCAGGTAATTCCACCAATGACCTCCACTGTCTTTCCTGACAGAATGACTTGGATGATCCAGAGAGGGGTATGATCTTTGTCTGCTCTGCAACACATAAGACCAAGTCCATGTTCTTCTTCCTGGCCCAGACAGAGCAGGGAGACATCTTCAAAATTACTCTGGAGACTGATGAAGACATGGTAAGCATCACCTGACTGCAGAAGCATTAATTGAGAGGAGCTCTTAGTCAGTGACTTTCCCTAAGGTGATACATTTTTACTGTTGTGAGTTTAACTGTATAAGGGAACTTGCTTTATGTGATTTGTAAAAGAGTTAACACTGATCACCACTGTGGGTATTACTCATAAAGAGACACAGTGCAAGGTTTGCAGAATCCTCTGAGGATTAAACTGCAGTCATTTGATCATACTTAAAATGTTCTAGAGGTGGTCTTTTTTAAAAGAATATAAACTGTGGTCCATGAAGCTCCTGGAGAGTATTTCAGTAACTTGTTCTGTGGAACTTAGCTTCCCTGGATTCCCTAGCAAGTACCTTCTAGTCTCTTAATTGGCTGTTTACATGCTGCAATCAATATTTTTGCAAGATGAGGTAGTTAGCTTGGCACAGCTGGTCTGTGAGTTGAAATAACAGGCTTGCAGTGGCTTGCTGCTGCTTGTTTTAGTATTCTCTGAAAAGTTCTCTGCTGCAGTGTGATTGGTTGGGCTTTTTTTTAGTAAATGTTGAATGTTAATTTCTCCACCTAAACATGTCATATTTGGTACAGGGGATGATTGTGTAGCAGGCACCAAGCCTGCCAGAGTTCAAGGAGTGACAGTGATCTCAGACATTGTGTGATTTTTGGGGTTGCTCTCTGCAGAGCCGGGAGCTGGCCTTGATAATGCTTGTTGGTCCCTTCCAGCCTGGAATACTCTGTGATTCTGTGATGTTCAAGTGCCTGAAGATTGTTCTTGGATGTTTCACCAACAGCTGTTGTGACCATATCAAATTTAGAAATTTGCTTAGGACAGTTGTTTTTCTAATGGTGCAGAATTGGTGGTGTTCAGTGAAGCAAATTTCTCTTAGGCAGCTTGCCATTTTTACAGCTTTTGTTTTCCAAATTGATTTACAAAAGGCAGAAAGTCTTGGAATAAAACAGACAGCCTGGCTTGTGTGTTCAAATAGTCAGTTGCATTTGTGGGTACCCCAAACTACTGATGTTTTAAGCCTGGCCTGCTCTTGTTCATTTCTTGGGAGAAGATAGCTGGCAGATGTTTGTTATTAAATCACACATGGGGCTCCAGTACTTTAGCATCATATTCACATCTTCATCTGCTTTCAGGTAACAGAGATTCGACTGAAGTATTTTGACACTGTTCCTGTTGCTGCTGCCATGTGTGTGCTGAAAACAGGATTTCTCTTTGTGGCATCTGAATTTGGAAACCAGTGAGTAAACAATTTGACATCAGTGTTTTTTCCCTGAAGCAGAGTGGTTCTGTTCAGACCTGCAGACTGACCCTTGAACTTACTGTGCATAAAAGCCAACACCTCTGATTTAATGGGTAACTTAGTGCTTTGTTCAGAGGGCTTGAGAAGAATAGTTGGATTAGACTATGAATGGGGGAATTTTGTTGTTGTTTGAACTCAGATTAGATGATGAAGTGCAGAGAACAAAAGGTTACTTGCTGTTGCAGCAGATTTTGGAAGAATTGAGCACTTGCTGTTTATGTAGGGTTCATCATGTATCAGATAAATTATCTTTTCAATTAGTTTGATAGTTTTGAATTTTTATGTGTATGGCCCACTCAGAAGTAAATAGGATTTCTTATTAGTAGGTGTGTTCTTTTCCTTACTAGATGTGTACTTGAGGGCTTTCTCTAAATTCATGTTTGGACTTCTAAATACTCTAAATGATCATGCACACCTTTGAAGATTAGCTTAACTGTGTGTGAGGGAGGGATTCACAGGAATGGAGATTTTCCTGACTGTATCTGCAGTCAGCCACCTGAGGGAGCCCCAGCCAGTTTGCTGGACTGAATCTGAACTGAGGAAGCCATATTTGAGCTTTATTAAAAGCAGGAAGTAACTCATTCTGTCTTTCTGTGGGATTTTTTTTTTCTTCTCTGAAGTTTTATTTGTTGTTTTATTGAGCTCATAAATTGGAATAGGGAATGTGGTTAAAATAGTATGATTTAAAAGGTGAGAGTATTCCAATAAAATAGACAAATGTGGAGATGAAGTCCTAGCTATTGGCCTTGCTTTTGGCCTCAGCTGTCAGTGGCTGCTTTGGCTTAAACACAAGAATATCTAAAAGGCTCAAGGGTAAACAAAATACTGAAACTCTGGGATACCTTGCCAGTGACAGCTGCAAATATGAAGGCCTGAAACTGGGAGGTTGTGGGGGGATTTCTTGTTCATGGGTTTTGGTTTTTTTTTTTTCATTGAAGGCCTCTGATTTTTTTAAAATTATATTTTAACCCAGAAGATAATCCTTAAAGCCAAATATTAATAACTGAATAATGTAGGGTTAGATTTCTTTCTTTCCCACTACCTGAATATCTGGTTAAGCCTTACTTAAAGAAGGCTCCATGAGCCTTGCTCTGAAGATGCTGACACACTTTTTTCTGTCTCAAGTTACCTGTACCAGATAGCTCACCTGGGGGATGATGATGAGGAGCCAGAGTTTTCCTCTGCCATGCCTCTTGAGGAAGGAGACACATTCTTTTTCCAGCCCCGACCTCTGAAGAACCTGGTGCTGGTGGATGAGCTGGACAGTTTGTCTCCTATTCTGTGTTGTCAGGTATGTTGCTATCAGCAAGTTCCTGTCTGCCACATGTGTAAGTGGAGTCACCAGCTAAGCTATTCCAGGTTTCCAGAAGTACTGCTCCAGGTAAAGACTCATGGAGAGGCAAATCTGCAGAGTTCTCAGACAGCTGCCTGAGATTGGTACCTGGCCTGGTAGATTTGATTCCTGTGGCAATAAATGCATATCTGAACACCAGGTGTCAGCCAGTGATTCTGTGATGCTTCTCTGTTGACCATCAGACCAGCTGTTTGCAAAGAGTTTCAGTAAAAATTAACATTCAGGGCAGCAGCTGGAACGCCCCATGGCATCTCCACAGCTTTTGGTGTTTGAAAAAACATTCTTAAAGCAGTAGTGTGATATATATATATATATTTATAGTTTTATTTTCTCATTCCATGGACGTTGTTTTGACACTTTTTCTCCACACAGATAGCAGATTTGGCCAATGAAGACACACCCCAGTTGTATGTGGCTTGTGGTCGGGGGCCCAGGTCATCCCTGAGGGTTTTGAGACATGGACTTGAGGTAAGACATGCAGCACTTCAGGAGGAATACCTGAGAGATGAAGACAGTGCAAGGAAATCCTTGAAACAAAGTTGCTGAAATGAGGGGATTGTCCTTTTGCTCTAGTCTGGAGAGCTACTTTCTCTTGTTTCTTGAGGAATAGAAGGGTTTTATTGTGTATTCTTACAGTCTCAAAAGCTTTTTGTTTACTTGTCTTCAACAAAACCTGCATTTTGTTTCTTCTAATACTTGAGTTTATTGAGCTGGAACATTCCTGGTGTCTGCCAGCTGCTGCTGCTCTCTGCTGGGGGTGGATGACCTTGTTTTGAAGCTGATCATCCACAGCAATAATGTTGCCATATCATTGCTGACCATATTTTGCCCTGTAGCACATCTGGCACGGGCTGAGAGCATCAGAATTGGGAATTGTTAGTTTTTCTGCCCAGTTGTGGGAAAGCTTAAAAACCGCTCGTGGTTTGATTGCTTACTCTAGTAAAGTGTAAACATCTGTTTGCAAAAGAACCTTCTTCCTGTTTACTCTTAGGTATCTGAAATGGCTGTCTCAGAGCTGCCTGGTAACCCCAATGCTGTATGGACTGTGAGGAGACATGTTGAAGGTATGCAGTATTTTCCTGAAGCACAGGGAAGTCATAATGTTTTTGTGTGTGGTTTGTTTGTTGTTGTTTTCTGATTTTCTGTCCAAGGAGATAGGAATGGTGCTGCATGATGCTTGTGTGCCATCCTCAGAAGTTGTGGGTTGAGTCAGCAGCCACCTGCTTATCTTAAAAAGCCACCCACCCTCTGGTCCCCTCGTATTGTCACACTTCCTTTTGACAAGGAAGCAGCTGCCTGCAGCTGCATCCATCACCCACTATGCTGTGTCAGCTGTACATTTGCAGCCTGAAGCTGCTGAATTTCTCATGTGTTCCCACTTCCCATAAGTTTTTGCCCGTAAGTTCTTGCTCAAACATCAGCAGGCAACAGCTATTCTTGTTGTTGGACTGTACTCACTATTCTTCATGTGTGTGTTGACAACTGCAGTAATCAGCTCTTTGTGAGAGAGTGGGATACAAATTATGGAACAAAGATGATAAATCAGCAACAGTGTTTGCATTTTATTACTTTCTTCTGTGCATATCTGTGAAAAAACCACTCTGGACTAGGACATACTCTCTATTCAAAAGCCAGCAGTGTGTGGAAGGTTTGTGATTCCAGAAAGATTTAAGATTTTAAGTTGGCAGAATATACTGGATTGGAGGTTTGGTTTGTCATTGGGGTTTATTTTTAATTTTGTGATCTGAAATAATAGCCTTGCTATTACTAATGTACAAGAGGAAATGTAGCACCTTCTGCCTTTCTCTTTATGATGAGAGCAGAATTGCACAGAAACACCTAAACAGCTTGTAGGGAATCTGTTCTGGGTGCTGGCAGTGTCAGGGATTGTTTCCCAAGCAGTGCTTTGTATAACCCTCACAAAGACTCCTCTAGGTTTATACCGGGGATCTGGAAAGGCCAGATTGTTGCAATAGAGGCCTTAGCCTGCTATGCTGACATGACTCCTTGCATTTAAGCAGAGTAGTGTGTCTTCCAGGGAACCAGTAACCCTGTGGGAATTTCAAATCCTGCAGTGGGATTTACCTTGCCATGTGAGACCTGCCATGAATTCCTGTGCTCATGTCCTGAGATTCATGTACTGTCTAAGCAACAAGGGAGGAACTTTGAGCATAAAGTGCCTTCATGTCCCCAAGAAGTAAAAGGGTCAAAAGGAAGTGTTTCCATAGTTCGTATTAAAAAATACATGGTTTTCTGAAAAGAGGCATTCCAGTTTGTTAGAAACCTTTTCTCCAGCATTCTGGAAAAGAAGTTAGTAAGATTTTCTCCCTCTGAGAACTGGAGGCTTCTGACATCACCTTACAGTTTTAAAATCTTTTCTGTTGGGATTCCAGAAGAAGACTTTGACTTTTCAGGAGGTGAAGGACCACTGATGATCTGCAGGAAGCAGGACCAGTCTCATTGCCTTCTCTTCTTTCCACCTTCCAAATTTTCCAGGTTTCAGCATGATCACCTCCATGATTCAGAAAGGCTGGAATCTGTAGTTTTTAAGCTGTGCTACTCACTGTTTATAGTTCTGTGAAACTGATTCCCAAGTTCCAGTTTCTGGAATTCAGAAATTATTTTAGTAGATTTAATCAGAAAGTGCAGAACATTTTCAAACATGTATGTAATCTTTAAAGTGCCCTTGAGGGCACACTTGGCAGCTTGGGGTTGCCCAGCTCTGCCTCAGTGTTGCAGTGTGTGCTGCAAGGCCTCTGCAAGAAACACCCAGGTCTGCAGTCTTCAAAGCAAATACTAACCTTGGCTGGTACGTGGTGATACTCACTACCAATACCAAGCCTTTTTTTTTCTTCCACAGGTGGCTGGTGGTGGAGGTGCTGATCACCACAGGTGTGTACCTACTGCTAGGGGCTACTGTACAGTACCACAGGTTAACCACAGAGAATCCCAACAGCATGGGGCTGCATTGATGCTAAGCACTTCACTAAAAAATTCTAGAAACTGGTTGTGTAGTTGAAGATTGTTGCCCTTGAAGTTGAGTAGCTGAGGAGTAGAAAGCAGATCCCAGTCCATCTTGCAGTCCTTGGAAAGCAAAACAATCAGCTGTGTCTCTGTGGAACAGTCAGTTCTTGCTAAAATTGGATGTGTGTGTTTTAGGGGTATTTTCAGCTCTCTTGTAGACCAAGATTAGGCTTCCAGCTGCTTTGTACAGACCTCCAAGAGAAAAAGATCAAGTGTGCTTGGAGCAGTTGTAGGTATTGCTGGCATGGGAATGTCCTGTGGTTATGGGATTCATCTGCCTGTGAGACAGAAGTGGGTAGGATTTGCACCAAGCTATTCCAGTGGAATGATCAGTGGGTGTAGGTGTGTGCTGTGCTGTGCTGACAGATGGGATTTGGGAGCCAGCATTCCCTACCTGGCACTCCTGCTGCACACAGCGTGCAGTGAGTCAGCACTGCGGAGTCGCCACGCTGTAGTAAACAGAAGCCCAGGAAAATGTGCTGTCATCCCCTCAGAGTCTGCTAACTGAGAGTGATCCTGAGCTCTGACAGTGCTCACCACTTTGCTCCCTGAGCTCCTCTGAGCTTCTGGTGACTGCATTTGTCTCAGTCCAAATTCAGATGTTTCAGAGTGTGAGAAAACGGCCAGGACTGGACTGGCATATAAGAATGGAATTCTCATGGACTAACTCGAACTGAATCCATGATAAATAATAAAAAGCACAGTAGTGTAGAGTTCATGGACTGAAATGTCATGTTTTCATAAGTGTTTGTGATGTTTGCATGAAGCTGCAGAAAACTTGTAATGCATGTGTAGGAGAATGAGTCCAGCTGTGGCTCTTCAGAGTCATTAAAATGTCTCTGTTACTCACTGAAAGGAGCTGACTGGTGCAATTAGTACTGTAATAAGCATCTCTGAAGTCTTGTGTCTGCATACAAAATAATGTCTATCTGTTCAAAACTCTGGGGAGCCTGATGTTTTGCTTGGGATTGTGCAGAGCTAAGTAGACATCTTTTCATATTAAAATCCGTAGATCTTTTCTTTTTCTAACTGAGAACGCTTCTCAGTGTGCCTTAGGGATTTAGTCTTCTTAATTTCAACTAGACTGCTATATTTTCTAAACCAAAAATGTATTGTTTGAACCTAAATGAATGTGTCTTATTCACTGACTTAATGCTGGTAAATCAAACCTTTTATTTCAAAAGCTCCAGCAGAGAGTCATTAAGCAAAACAGACTTCAAGCAAAAATGCACTTGTCATTATTATTGACATAGACTTAAAGGCATGCTCTAATATAACTGTAAGCCAATGGAGAGAAAGAGCTAAAAAGTATTAAGAGGTAGGAATGAGTTTTGGTTTAGATAGGACTAAGGAAATCTGTTTTGTTTTCAGATGGGAGTTCTTTGTCCTATGCCAAATCACATGCTTAAGCTTCCAGCTGGGACACAGTGGTTTATCATGAGAATTGACAGCCCCTAGGGAGGAAGGCAGCAGCTCTGAAGTAATTTGGAAGGCAACAGTGGTCTTTGAAATGCAATTCTTAGAACATCCTGTCTATGGGATATTTATGAATCAAATGCTTAGCCTGTGAACTGCTGGAAACTCCATGATCGAGGAATTGTTGTTGACTTCTGGTGTTGAAAAATCTGTGCAAGTTTGTAGGAGAAGCTGCTGTATAGAAAATAAGTGGTGTGCAAGTGTGTCTTGCTGAGCTCTTATCATCTGCTGTTAATGTTGGAGGAGTTCTCCTGTTTAGCCAAGCATTCAAGTCATTGGTGCTACTGATGGAGTTCTCTCTGCAGATTGAGTTCTTGCTTTCTCATTTCCCCAAATGGACCAGTTCCTCTGTGTAGGATTTTGGAGCTGTTGGAGGTTATAGGCTGTGAGCAGTTAATAGAGTAGTAACAGAGTTTATGCCACAGACTTCTGTTGAAATTGCTTTAGTTACACAGAACTCTTCAGTTTGATCAGAGCTGTGGTCTGTGTACCAGATGTTGCAGAGAAGAATGATTTGGAGTTTTTTTAATTTTTCACTTGCATATTTTCAACTGTATGTAAGAACTTTTTGTTTTAAACGTGACACAGCAGGTTTGGCAATGCTTCCATCTAAACGGGGTGGATAAGAAAAGAATTATTAGTTCTTAAAGCATTTGTTTTGGTTAACCCAGCTCGGGTTCTTTAAGCTGCTGCATCGTATTTTGTGGCATCCCATTTCCATCCCAGTGAGACTCCTTTTTTTTCCTTTTTTGTTAAAGTTATTAACCACTTCTCCCTGTTGGAAAATTACGGAGAGTCTCCTTTCAAGGGCAGAAACTGACAACTCTTATGCCTTCACCTCCACTAGGTACACTGTGGTGCCCAAGTCTGAGCTTTGGGTTGAGTTGGGTTAAAATGAGGAATTTTCTTTTTAAGAAATAGCAGCTGCATGAAACAGCAGTAGAAGTGGAGTTGCTTCTCTGAGACAATCTTATTTCTCTTCCAAGGCTCCTGGCTCCATTTCCCAATAGACTTCATTGTTTCTGTTGCTTTTGTTATTCTCTTTTAATGAGATTGTTCTCTTCCCCTCTTAAGACCTATTGCTTTCTGCAGAGTGAAAGCAGAGAGCAATAAACTGGGATTTTTGCTTTACCCAGTCCTACTACCCTCATTTCCCACAAAGTTTCCCTATTTCCAAATAAGCTCTTAAGATTATTTTGATTAGCATAGCTCCTCCATGTCCAAGCTACAGGAGTCTCCCACGCTGTCCCCTTTGGGAGAAGCCAGTACTGGAGATAATAGAGCAAACACTGACCTTTACTTCTATTGGGATAAATGACAGTATTGCAACTATCCTAAAAATGTAATTGTTTCTTATCCCAGGAGACTCTCACAGTGTGAATGGAAGCCACTTGAGCTTCTGGAGGGCAGTAGAGCAGGTTTAACCCTGAATTCTGCTGCAATGCACCCTAATTGTTCTCTGCAGCCTTTAATTGTGTGGCTGCTAGATAGAGATTGTGGTCCTGTAACCTCCTGTGTGCAACATCTCTGGTGTGGTTTCTGCAGATAGATTCCTTATGTTCAAATTTTTGGAGTACATAATTTAGTTTGACTTTGTTGGGTGTTAAATCTGGATTCATCTCTTTGGGTGATGGGGACAACTGTCTTAAAGACTTGGAGAACTTGAGCATTCTTTGTAAAAAATAGACAAGAATCCTGCTTGCCAGAATGCAGAGCATTATGAATTGACTGTGGATGTGGATCTTGGTTTGATCCCTGGCTCGGGGCTGCGTTGTTTGGAGTCCGGCACTGGCTGGCTTTTGGACAGCGTGTCCTAGAGCGAACTTGTGCAATACTGTCAGCAGCTGTAATTATCACAGGAATTCTGCTGAGGAGTAACTGCTAGACATTTGTCTGCTGATTGTGTTGGGAAGCCTTGCCTTTAATTAATCAGCACTCTTCTTATTTTCCCTGTCTCCCTTGACCAGATGAATTTGATGCCTACATTATCGTGTCCTTCGTTAATGCCACACTGGTGCTGTCTATTGGAGAGACTGTAGAGGAAGTGACTGACTCTGGATTCCTGGGCACTACACCAACCTTGTCCTGCTCCCTTCTTGGTGATGATGCTTTGGTACAGGTAATGGAGAGCTCCTTCTTACATGTCTACTGTCTGCCACTCTCAGCTTGCTGCACAGATGTGATTTCTGCATTAGTGCAACACATGTCTAAAGGTGTGGATTGGCAAAGAATGATGCTGATTCAGCCTTTCCCTTTTTATATCTTGCTAAGTGAAACTGGACAAGTTCAAAAGGGTCATAATCTCCTTCAGTAGTTCCTTGCTGTGGTTGAAAGATGCAGTTCTCCCAGCTGGCAAGAATCATCCTGCTGGTTCAGCTTGGTGCATAGTTCACATCACTGGCTGCCAGGAGTGGTTCTTACCTTTGGCTGCTGCTGAGTCAGAACCACCATTGAAAGGGGAGTTGTGAAGAGATGGTAAATACAGAATTTATGTGATGATTTTTTTTTTTCCTTCAGGTTTATCCAGATGGGATCCGGCACATCCGAGCAGATAAGAGAGTAAATGAATGGAAGACACCAGGGAAGAAAACCATTGTAAAATGTGCTGTGAACCAAAGACAAGTAGTCATAGCACTGACTGGAGGAGAGCTGGTTTACTTTGAGATGGACCCGGTATGTGTGTTAATGTTGTGAATGAGTTTGTAAGAGTGAGGCATGGGTTTGTAAATTGTTTAAAAATTGTGATATTGTTTATATAACAAATCCAAAGCATCGTTTAAAAGCAAAGTATCCAATTAGTAAGTCTTACATTTTTCTCTCTCAGTCAGGACAGCTGAATGAGTACACAGAGAGAAAGGAGATGTCTGCTGACGTCGTTTGCATGAGCCTGGCCAACGTTCCCCCTGGGGAGCAGCGTTCCCGGTTCCTTGCTGTTGGACTGGTGGACAACACTGTCAGAATTATTTCACTTGACCCTTCAGTGAGTAGCTGCTCTGGTTTTACCCTGTCATTGGTTTGAAATGTTCAGAAGGATCCTCCAAAGGTGGACTGTAACCATCCAAACTGTCTTTCTGTGTTCAGATGGGTGAGCAGGAATGGACAGCTTGCATGGTTTTTCTCTGCTGATTGGCAGGAAGCGTGGCCCTTGGTCCTTCCCTCTAACAGATACTCCAGTTTTATTGAGAATCACTTATGCCTCTGGAGGTTCAGCTGATGAGTCACAAAATAATTTTCTTTCATTGTTTTGTTTTGGGTGGGTTTTTTGTTGGGTTTCCCTCTCTCATCTCCCTGTTTGTACCTGTACTAAAAGACTCATTCTGCAGACAAGTTGGCAGCAAACCAAACTTACTGTTCGTTTATCCGCAACAGATAAGGTGTTCAAAGCTGGTTGTAGTAACCTAAATTTTCCTTAGGTCACTCCATGCTAAATAGCAGCAAATGGTGCTAGAATAGTTTGGGAGGATCCAGTTTAGGGCCAGGCAGCTACCACTCCTGCTTGCCAAAATGCACAGAGCCAGCATCTGTTATAACTTCTTTTTTCTTTTTTTTTCTGTGAACACTTCTTTCTGGAAGATCTAAAAGGGCATCTTTAAGCTTCTTAGGTGGAGCTTGAATCCTGTCTTGCCATGCCAAGCCTTGCTGACTGGTGTTGTCCCTCTGTCTGTTTCCCCCAGGATTGTTTACAGCCCCTGAGTATGCAGGCACTGCCTGCACAGCCCGAGTCGCTGTGCATCGTGGAGATGGGTGGCACAGAGAAGCAGGATGAGCTGGGAGAGAGGGGCTCCATTGGCTTTCTGTACCTGAACATTGGACTGCAGGTGAGGGGTTCTTGCCTGGCTCTGGCAGGTTTGTCTTGAGGAGCTTTTGCTTGAAAGTGGATTGTTAAAATAGCTCTGTCATCATGCAGTGGAACACAAAGCCTGCCATCCCTCTTTGTTACAATGTGTTTGACAAGCCAGACTGGGGAGTTCACTGTGTGACTTCATAGAGGTGTGAGTTTCCCCATACATTTTTAGACTAAAGACTAGTCAAAGGACAGTGTATTATACCAGATTTATGTAGGACAGATTGTGCTTTTCCCATTCAAGAGGGAAGCATATTTTAAGAAATATTTCTGGGTGAAACGTTGGGCAGCTCTTTAAAAACTGCCTGTAGGGCAGAGTGTCAAATAAGTAACTGCCCACAAACAGAGGCTCTGCTCTAATAACTTTGCTGTTTCACAACTTTTTGTTACATCCAATACAGATTCTCTGATCTTTGACAAAAAAATGTTGTTTTGACAATTCAACATGTGGTAAAAATAATCATCACAGTTAAGGTTCTTCCACATGCCACAAGTTTGATGTCAGAATGCAATCTCTTTTTGAGGAGCATGAGTTTTTGGGTAAATCCTTTGTACTAAGAGGAATGGGGATCTGGAATTCACCCTCAGGTTTTTATGGCTTGTGTGATACACTAAAGTCCTCAGTCTGTTTTATTTTGGAGGCTGTCCTTTCTGCCCTGTGCAGAACCTGTGCTTTGCTATTAAAAGTGTGGCTGTAGGGGAGAATTGTACCGACAACTAGGAAAACAAACAGCTAATGCTTCAGAAACTGCCTCTAATTGTTTTGAATGATGCACATGGTAAGTTAGTCCTTACCTTCAACCTGGACCTTGTTGTTTTGCTGCTGCCCAGAACGGTGTGCTGCTGCGGACCGTCCTGGACCCCGTCACCGGTGACCTGTCCGACACCAGGACCCGCTACCTCGGCTCCCGGCCCGTCAAACTCTTCCGTGTGCGCATGCAAGGCCAGGAGGCGGTAAGGGAGCTCCTGCAGGGCTGCAGATCCACTCCCCAGGCACCACATCCCAGATTTTCTTATGGGTGGGCAGGGTGGGGAAGCATCCTTACAGCACAGCAGGACCGTCTGGGTAAGGGCGGGAAGTAGAATGACTTCATTATGGAGCTGCCTGGCTCACAGCTTGTTCTTTCACAAACAGCCTTGTTCTTCCTCCCCTTACTGCTGTGTAGTGCTGCCCTGCCTTCTCTGAACTAGGATTTATCTGACCCTTAGGCTGTGTTTACAGTGTGCTTGGAGAGGTCTGAGCAGGTTCTTGGGCTGAGAGATACATCTTGCCTGCTGTAGTGCACAGAGATGGAGAGAGAAAACTTACCCTTGTGCAGAAAACTTACCCTTGAATGCTTGATGCAGTGAATGGTTGTGTCCTTGCATGTTGAGAATAGCTCAGCCAAGGGCTGGACAGCTGCCATACATGGTTCAAGGAAAATATCTGCAAGATTTGGCATAGAAGGAAGAATGTGTTTCATCAGAAGTGCCATTTCCAGCCCTTCTGATGTGGCACTGGGGAAATCAGCCACCCCCTGCTTGACTCATTTTTGGATGACACCTTCAGAGTTGAGAAATACTGCTGATCAGTGTAGGGAGCTGGATCTGGGAATTTGAGCTCAGCTGTAGTGTTAAGGTGCCCTGAGTGAATCTCTTTGACTTGCTCCTGCCAGCTTGGAGATGAGGAGCTTTGCAGCTCTAGCAGAGAATACCTGTAGAATAATCAAGAGTAATCTCTCTCTGCTTTGAGATCAGCTGTTGTCACTCAGGCAGAAACTAAGATTGCACTGAGACTCATTTAGCCAAATGTATAAAGTTGAAAAGTTTGGAAGTCAATTTCCTTCCTTTTTTCTCATAATTTGGTCTAGGCTAGTGATGATTTTTAGTAAATTTCACTACAGGTGCTACAGCACTTGGATTATGACAAAGCAGTAAATATTTATTTCAAAAGACCTGTTCCCATTAGAACAAGCTATTTAAAAAAGGAGAAATTAGAGTATTGTTGGTCTTGACTCTTATAGGTAGCAGTAGAAGATCTTGGCTTTTACAGTGGTGTCAGTGCACCTCAGTTGGACTATTTGTTGTCTTGATAGTGCTTTAAAGTTCCTTTTCATGCCATATTCGATTTCCAGAAAAAACTGAAAGTAAGGAGTGTCTTTCAGGTGTTCTCTGAGCTGGGTGGGGTCCACCCACAAGAATTCAGTTGTTCCAGTGGGGAAGAGCTGGGCACTGTACATGCATTCCTATTGCATAAAGTGAGCTTGCCTCCATTCCCAGACCTAATAAATTTGTTGCCTGTCTTTCCCAGGTGCTGGCCATGTCAAGCCGTTCCTGGCTTAGTTATTCCTATCAATCACGCTTCCACCTGACTCCCCTGTCTTATGAGACACTGGAGTTTGCATCTGGTTTTGCTTCTGAGCAGTGCCCTGAGGGCATTGTGGCCATCTCCACAAACACATTGAGGTAAGCATCAGAGGGGAAACACATGCTTGTGGGCTGGGATGCCAGGCAGGTGAAGCAGTAGTGAATTCCACCTGACATTCAAAAGGAAAGAGGTAAAGTGACTTCAAAAATATTTTTCAATTATGGATAATGATTTGGTAGAAAAACTTGGATGGGTTTCAGAAAACAGACAACATAAGGAAAGTTATGCTGTCAAAAATAAGTGGGGTGTGCTTCTCAGATTTGTATTTTCTAGCTTTTTAAAATAAGTGTCATTCAAGTTACTCTTCAGTTCTCTGATCCTGAGAGAGGGAAGCTTTTAATAAATGTGGACCTGTTATGTATTAGGGTCTTGTGGTTTGTGATCTGAATTGGCTGCTTTGCAGGAAATGAACCACGTGATTTCAGAAACCAGAGGCATGACAGGGATGTGTTTGTTGCCTTTTTTTAAAGATCAGCTGAGATACTAAAAAGATAAATGAAAATAATGGACCACAAATTCAGATGCTGTGCTGTATGCACTTGAACAGGCACTTTTTTCATATCTGTCCTCATTGAAATATTACAGCATTCATTGCTTTTAAAGGAGCCATTCTTTCTGGAAAGACTTGTGGTTTTTAGACACCAAATGCCAGAAGAACTGGCATTTCAGCTAGCAAATCACAGCAAGAAAGAGCTGGCATTGCATTTTTCATACTCTTTTTAACTGAAGTGCCTCTGAGGAGCATTTGATTGTATGTCAAAGTCAGTGTCACATTTAGATTCAGATGATGTGTTCCCCAAATGTGCACTTTCCTTCTTCCGTGTGCTCTTTGTTCCTCTCGGGACAGACTTGCTTCAGCACCAGTCAGAACACATCCTGGGACAGCAAGAGCCCTCAAAGACCTCTTGCTGCAGCACACACCTGTCTCACACCATGGGCTCCCATTTTAGGATGTTGGTTTTGCTCTGCTCTCTGGAGCTGTTTGCTAGTTGCTGTGTGGCCTGAGAAGGGTGCTACTCTCTAGCATTAGTCAGCTTCACAAAGAAAAAGTTTCATCCCAGTTTGATTCTCTTGGACAGCTGTTTTTCAGTTGTATTCAACACTTGTCATGCCTTTATCCCCCAGGATTTTGGCACTGGAGAAGCTGGGAGCAGTCTTCAACCAGGTTGCCTTCCCCTTGCAGTACACACCCCGAAAATTTGTCATTCACCCAGAGAGCAACAACCTGATCATCATCGAGACAGACCACAACGCTTACACTGAGGCCACCAAGGCTCAGAGGAAGCAACAAATGGCTGAGGTAATTGGGCTGGGGGACAGGTACACCCATCTGTTCCCCAGAGGGGGCTTCTGCACCTGGAAGTGCTCCCTCCTCATTAATTCCCAGCTGCCATTACCTGCAAGGCTTTCTCCTCTGTGAGAATGCAGGGACTGGAAGAGGAGTGGAGATCTGCCTCAAAATAGAAATTTCAGCAGAATGCACCACTTCCCAGTGTTCCTTCCTTTGCATGTTGTTAGGAAAGGTTTTAAGAACTACCCTAGTGGAGGACAGTCTTGCTTGTGTAACACTGTTCTGTGGGGTTTCTGTGGTTGGTTGAGGGTGGTTGCATTTCAGTGGGTTGTTTATTTTCTTCTCAGAATTGTTTCCAGGGTTGTTGATCTGGGGAAACAGCTCCCCAGACAACTGTCACTGGAGCAGGGCAGAGCTGACACAGCCATGCTCTGATCTGTAGAGGCTCCCTGGGGAATAAGCTCAGGCTGGGTGGAAGCTTCGGGACTTCATGGGTTTTATGTCTTCACTGGCAGTACCTTTCCCCAGAATACCTGGGCTTAGGCAAAACGGGGAGGTTGTATTCTATGCAGAGCATCAGCATACTGGGATGGGAAATCACTGAGCTGTTCTTTTCTCCTGTCCCTTAATGTTGTAGGAAATGGTGGAGGCTGCAGGTGAGGATGAGAGGGAACTGGCTGCAGAGATGGCTGCAGCCTTTCTGAATGAGAATCTTCCTGAGTCCATCTTTGGTGCTCCCAAGGCAGGGAATGGTCAGTGGGCCTCTGTTATCAGAGTGATGAACCCCATCCAGGGAAATACATTAGATCTGGTTCAGCTGGAGCAGAATGAAGCTGCTTTCAGGTAAGAAGTATTGCCAGTGCAGCAAGAGTCCATGCTTCTGATGAGTCTTAGGTGGTGTTTTTCTTTTGCTTATCAGTTACTGAGTTGAAATCCAGATGGAACATATTATCAAGAGACTGGCTTGAAATTCCAGAAGTGATTGGTCTTGTCTTCCCTTCCAACCGTAATCTTGTCCTCATGTGGCATTAAGAGCTTGTGGTTCTCCAAATGTGGTTGCTGTACCCCAGTGCCCAAAGAACAACACAGGGGTGTAAATGACAGATAAGAGAGCTAGGAATAAGAGAATGTGCTGTTATCTCTCACTTTTCCTTCTCATCCAGATAAACTGAGGATAGATTAAATGAAAAGGGAAGTGTTAGACTGAAGGGGAAAACCAGCACAATAACCATGAAGAATAGCAAGTGCCTCAGCAGGTGAAGTAGAGTTAGGTCATGTTAGTCCAAAAGGCTGACCTGCCATTTCCAATCTGCCCGAGCTATTTACTGAGCAGGAAATAACACTGGAAGATGAGGAAAGTTATTTGTATATGTCCCAATGGGAACAGCCTTTGAAAAATAGCTTCTAGTAGAGTTTTGCACATCACTACACAGTGTCCAGCTTGTGAAAATGTAAACTGGGCATTGTGAAAATATGAAATGCTTTGGGCATATGTGACAGATAGAACACACATGGAGAGTGTAGTGTGGAAGAATGAACAAATCTGTGTTAAACATTTCTACAAGGAGGAAAAATGACTTCTTAAATGAAAATGTCAGTGTTGAAGGGTTGGACTCTCAAATCTCTGCTGGGCAGGTGCAGGCTGTGCTGTCAGGGATGCAGTCTGGTGTGCAGCATTAGTGTGGTGGTGGCACTGATGTCCTGCTGTGTCCTGTCCTTTGCAGTGTGGCCGTGTGCCGCTTCTCCAACACGGGAGATGAGTGGTACGTGCTGGTGGGAGTTGCCAAGGACCTGATCCTGAACCCACGCTCAGTTGCTGGGGGGTTTGTCTACACATACAAGCTGGTGAATAGTGGTGAGAAGCTGGAGTTCCTGCACAAGGTGAGGGGAATGATGGGGACATTTCCAGGCTGAGTGTTGGAGTAGCTCTTACTTGCCTGAGTGCTGCAGTAATACTGCAGTACTTGGTGCATCCTGGGCAAGGTTGTTGTGCTGGTGTTACACACTGGAAGCAGTCTTGGAGAAAATTAGCTGCCTCCTACATAATAATTTGGTACATCTTTTGCAGAGCTGAGGATTGAACACAGATCTCGCAAGAGTCTTAATTTTACTCATCTGATTGGGTAAATTGGAAAGGAGCAGTGTTTTTCATGCCCCTGTTAGGGAGGGAAGGGAAATGGCTGTTTGCTTTCTGGAATATGAGCTCAGAGAGCTGCTTAAGCACTTGTTTACAGAGCAAATTCATCCTTGGGTTACTTGAACCCTGATGCTAAGACTATCAGTCCTTGGCTGACCATGTACAGCTGTTGTGAAGTGTCATCTTCCTTGGATGCTGTTTGATTGTGTGTAGAAATTATTAGTGACCAACTTGTTTGATAGGTCTCAAGGGCTTCAGCAAAAGTTTCAGCAGAAAAATTACTGTTCTTCTCACATGCTTCCAGCATGGCTGAGATTTGAGCAGATGAGCACATGGAAAGGAATGTTGTGGCTTACTCACTTCCTAAAGTCCTGATGCAGTGAGTGGGTTCTGTTCTGGACCGTGGCCTTTTCTGCTGCCACTGAACACCCACTGGGAAGTTGGCAGAGCTGAAGTTGTGAAATAAACTTTTCTTAACCAGTGCATCCAAGATAGGAATGCTGTAACTGGAAACTCTCTACATGTTCTCCTTCTCTGCTGTGGCTGATCATTTTGGATTGATTAGTGGTGGGAGACTTTTCAGACAGTAACCCTGTCTGAGTTACTGAAATTGTGGACACACTGCAGTTGTGTCCACAATACAGCACTTTCGTTGGTGGCAATGTCAGATGGCTGAAATACATTCATGCCTTGCTTTAAAAACAGTCTGGGTAGATTTAGGCAAAGTCTAAAGTTTTTCTGTTGGATGTAAACCAAAACCAAGAATTGAGGCAACCAGACCCTTGTCTTCTTTTGCTGCCTGCCCAGTATGGGGTTCTTACAGCAGTCCTGTACTTCAGTTAGGGTGCACTGCCAAGAGTGTGTTGTGTGTGAGTGCCCATGGCTCTCTTATCTCTGTGTGATATCTGCTGCTGTCAAAAGGCCTGTGAGGGACTGACCTGTTCCCTCTCCTGTAGAAAAAAATTGTTGTGTTAGCCTTTTACATTGGAAGCCTTGATACAGGCCAGTGAACTTCAGCCATATCATTAGCTGAATCTGGTCTGAAGGTTTAGGTAAGGTTAGCTCTCTTAATGATGAGGATTGCACAATCTTCCTCTTCCCTCTCTAGACCCCTGTGGAGGAGGTTCCTGCAGCCATTGCTCCATTCCAAGGCCGAGTGTTAATTGGAGTTGGGAAGCTGCTGCGTGTGTATGACCTGGGCAAGAAGAAACTGCTTCGGAAATGTGAGAACAAGGTACTGCCTTCTGTTCCTGAGCACAGCTCTCCATTTGGAGCAAGTAAAACTTTGCAGCCAGAGTGAAACACAGGCTTTAGCTGCTACTCCAGCCCAAGTGTGTCTATTTGGTCATCAGAGCTGTGTCTTTGCCTTGCTGTGTGCATCTATCCAGAGGAGTGCTGGACTAGGCTGGTCTGTTGTGCTGCCCCTCTGCATCCCACACACACACCATTTTCTTACCACCTTTCTGACAGTAGTGCTGCAAGTTCCTTTTTGTCCCAGCTCAGTTACTGACCATGTGCAGGGGTCTGTACAGACTGTTCCTTTGGCTTCTGCAAACGTGAGAGATCCTAGTGAGATAGAAGAGAATTGCTGGAAATGTTTCATTAGTTTGGGTCATCAGAAGCTGGAGGGTGCATATGACCACTTCATCAGATCCCCAGAATGCTGAAAAGGGGATTTTCTCCTTGAAGTAGATGGTCCTTCTTGCTGAGCATCTCTGGTACTTTAGGAAAAGAAATTGCAGAGCATGATTTTCTAACTTAATTGCCTGCTCCTCCCTCTCTCATGCAAGCTGCAGAACCTGTGCCAGTAGCTCATTACTGCACAAAAGAATTCCTGCAAGCTAACAGACAGACTGGGAACTTGCAGGGGACCTTTTTTTTTTTTTGGTTTGTGTGGTTTTGTTAGTTTAGTTTTTTCCCTAAAACATGACTCACATGAAAAATTGAAGCTTTCCTTCTTGGGCCTTCCATGAGGAGGTAGTGAGGAGACATGGAAGCAATGCCTGCTTGTAAGGATGTCCTGGCATCTCCTGTCATGACCTCACCAGTAGCACTTGTTCCCTGGACAGTGTTCATACAGAGAAGGCTGTGGATGCCGTGTGGTGCATATTAGGTTACCCTGTATTGATGGTGTATTTAGAGTGGGACAGTAGTATGGCAGAAATAAGAGTATTTTTGGAGGAAATGATGGGAAGTGGGGAGTGACCTGCATTCACAGAGGAAAAAAGAGTGTTTCAGTTGGAATAGTTATACTTCCCTGTTTAAAGCACTGAGGTTTTGTCCTTTCTCTCTCAAAAGCACATTGCCAACTACATCTGTGGAATCCAAACCATTGGGCACAGAGTGATTGTTTCAGATGTTCAGGAGAGTTTCATCTGGGTGCGTTACAAAAGGAATGAGAACCAGCTCATTATCTTTGCTGATGACACTTACCCCCGGTGGGTCACCACAGCAACACTCCTGGATTACGACACTGTGGCTGGGGCAGACAAGTTTGGTAACATCTGTGTGGTGAGTGTGCTTTGCTGAAGTTGGGGCTTTTTGGACATATTTTCCCTTAAAACATCCATGATTTATCTTGAAAGAATGAGAATCTGTCATTAGCTGGAGACAACGCCCTGTACCATTGACTTGTTTTCATGGGGTGGCTCTGTCATAATGGGCTGCAGTTTATCTGTTTGTTAAATGAAGCAAATAAGTTAAAGCATCAGCAAGTCATAAACATATTTCTGAGGTGGCCAGTAATTTGTGTTTATATTGCCTCAAAACTTCCTGTCAGTAAACTTTGAAAAGAAGATTGTTGCTGTGAAAGGGCCCATGAGAACTTGAGTCAGGGTTATCACTCTTACTTTTTCTGACTAAACCTCATAGCTGGCATCGAGCTTTCTCTGTCACTTCCTCTTCACAGTTGGCTTTGTCAGCCAACACTTCCCCACTTGGCTGGGTTTCAGCAAGGGAGGAGGAAAGAATAGATGGTCTTTCTGGCAGAGCTTTGATCTCTCTCTGAAGCGTGCTCGGGTGCTCTGGAGTGCGGAGTTCAGCAAGTGTCAGATGCTGCGCCTGCAGGATTGGGCCAAAACACACAAATCAATCCTCTTCAGTTTTCCTGCCCCACATCCATCAAACTGTTTCCTTAGTGGAAACCACCTTCAGATCAGTTTGACCTTACCTCCCAGGGTGATCTGCAAGTGCCAGGCCAGGCAGAGGCTGGGTGTGAGGCCTTGCCCATGTTTCTGCGTGATGGGTTATTGGTCTTGTTATCACAGTTGTTATATAACTGTAAAGGCTGCTTTGGAGAGGCACCTGGATGATTCTGCTCTAAGTATAAAGTGGTTCTTGCAGAGTCCACAAAGGCAGCCTTTCAGGCAGCACAAGGGCTCTCCAGAGTTAATGTGCTGCTTTTCTGCAGCTTGCTGATTTTTCCTTCCTCTTTCAACACAGGTGAGATTGCCTCCCAACACCAATGATGAGGTAGATGAGGATCCCACAGGCAACAAAGCTCTCTGGGACAGGGGCCTGCTTAATGGAGCATCGCAGAAGGTAATACTTTGTGGGAAGCACATGGTTATTGTAGGAAAAGAAAGCACTGCCTTTCTGTGAAGGCCTTTGCAGTATTGTCCAGGAGATGTATTGGCAGTTCTGCTTCTACGCAATCTGCTGTGCTGTGGGCGATCTGTTTTCACTGTTGCTGCAAGCCAAATTTCTGAAATCCCAGCTGAAGCCTATTTGGTGTGTTTGAGGGAAGCAGCTCATTTTCTTTTGCTGCTTTCTCTCATTACTTGCATCCGTTTGTCCAGCTGAGTTTTGCCATCTGGTCACAGGTGGAAGGCACTTCCTCTCTAGAAAGGCATTTCAGAACTAGCAGTTGGCTGAATTTATTCTGCTTTCCTCTCTCAAGCCCTTTGATGCTTTTATATAAGCTAAAGAAAAAACATGCTTCTGTGCTTGCCTTTCAGGCTGAAGTGATTATGAATTACCACGTGGGAGAAACGGTGCTTTCCTTGCAGAAGACCACACTGATTCCAGGAGGCTCTGAATCTCTTGTTTATACAACCTTATCAGGGGGAATAGGAATCTTGGTCCCTTTTACTTCCCATGAGGTAAGCAAGCCCAAGCATCAGGCTGCAGTCTTGCTGCTTTTTGTGCACCCATTTACAGCCAGTATGGGTGGATTAAATGTGCTGCATTCCCTGGAGGGCTCCACAGTGGCTGAAAACCTGAGCTACAGAGTGCCTGTGGCTCCATTGCAGAAGGGAAGAGAAGGAGTTTGTTGAGTTCTGCATTGGTTCTGTAAAGAGTTGAGAGCATTCCTTGTTGCACTGTTCTGTATCTGTTTGTGCTTTCAAGGGGCTTTGAGTGATTCAGTGTCTGAGGAGGGAGGAGTCCTTTGGCATGCTTTGTGTAGCCTCTAAACTGTTGATCAGGCAGTGCTGTTTCATGTCCTGAGGATAGTACTCTGTTCTCTCTTTGCTGTGACCTCTTGGAGCTGTGGATGCCAAGACATTCCCTGTTGGAGCTGCAGCTCCATGCTGCACAGCTGCTCTATGCCACATTTCCTGGGAGGCTGATCCTGACCAGGGTGGCTGCTTAACTCTGCTCTGGGTGCTTTCCAGCTGGAAGGGGTGAGGGGGTATTTGGCTGCCATGTGCAGGGCTGCTCTGGCAGAGCCTGTTACTCACAGAACCACAGGATGGTTTGGACTGGAAGGGATGTTTAAAGATCATCTCATCCAACCCCAAATGGCCGTGTAATGACAGTGGTTCAGGGGGTGCAGTAGCACCTTCTGATGGGTGTTGTCTTGCATTGCTAGCAGCACTGATGTGTACCAAACTGTTCTCTTATCAATCCTTTATCTCCCCAGGATCACGACTTCTTCCAGCACGTGGAAATGCACTTACGGTCTGAGCACCCTCCTCTCTGTGGACGGGACCACCTCAGCTTCCGCTCCTACTACTTCCCAGTGAAGGTGAGCCCTGAGCACGTGGGGTCACCTGGCCATGGGGTGCAGAGAGGTGCTTTGGAGCACAGAGCTGCCTTGAGGCTGGCAGAAGCAAGGCAAGGTTATTGTCTTCTACAAGGCAAGCTTGCTGTTCAGTAGGGAGAGCTGAGGCACTGCAGTAATGGCTTGTGTGGTGCCTATAGTAGCTGGCTCCTGAGCAGTAGTCTGGTAGGAGAACAGTACTTAGCACTTAATACATGTCTGTTTTGGCTTCTTAACTCTTGTAATGAGCCTCCCGAGGGTTGATCCTAAGACCCAAGCCTAGAGGTGCTGTAGCTGCACTTCTCTACTTGCCACAGCATCTCCATTTTCCACCAGGAGAAGCAGCATTACATAGCTGTTGGTGTGGCTGGATCAAACTGAGTGCTGCCCTGGATTATGTTTTTTCCACCACCACTGGAAATTAAAATCCAAGTTCAGAAAGAGCTGTTCCTTCCTATTTCTGCTTTTGAGGAACTGTTAGAAGCTGTGAACTGCTAAATGCTGTGATCAGACGGATCCCAGTGGTAGCTACTACCAGAGTAACAAGTCTGGAGTCAGTCAGAATACTGTCCCAGCAGATGAAGCTCTCTAGGAGTGGAGTGTGGTGGTGGTCTCTGATCTTGAGGCTGGTTTGCCACATACACAGCCTCAAAGATTGCTCCCATTTGATTGAAGCTGCCTTTGTCATCACTCACAGCCTCCCCCAGCCTTCCCAGTGCAGGGCTCAGACACAGGCGGATCTCTCTTCCTTTCCCTTCTCTGATTCTTCAGCAGCACCCAGGCCTTTGGGGTTTCTGTTTCGTTAATCAAGCTGGCCAGTAATTAATGTGACGCTATTCAGCAGATGAGGTCACCAAGCATGGTCTTGTTTCCAGGACAGGATTAAGAAACTCCTGGGAACAAACTGTTTGTGGCCATTTTTCCCTGTTTAGGCAGGGTTCAGTGCCTCTGTGTGGTTTCGATTCAGTTCTCTCCTCCTTGCCCCTCCAGAACGTGATTGATGGGGACCTGTGTGAACAGTTCAACTCCATGGAGCCCAACAAACAGAAGAATGTGGCCGAGGAGCTGGACCGGACCCCACCCGAGGTGTCCAAGAAGCTGGAGGACATCCGCACGCGCTATGCGTTCTGAGAGGCGGCTGCCAGGGGCAGAAATGCTCCTGGCTCCTCTGGGTGCTCCTCCAAGCACCATCCAGAGGAGGAATGTGTGCTTTTTTTCCCCTCTTTTCAAATATTGGTTTGGTCCTCTTGGTTTGTGTTTCAAAGGAACGTGACTCCAGTAAATACAGTATCAGCCATTAGGTTTCCCAACACATCCCGCTGCCTGTGTGAAGGCTCCTGACATTCTGGCTTCTGGCCAGAGCAATTCTCTCTTGGGAAGTGCCCAAGCAGGGCCTCCAGCTGACCCTCAGCTCCATCTCCTTGTCCTCCCTTTTGGATGGAGGAGTCCCACAGGGTCTTGCTGAAAGTTCTGTAGGGCAGATACAGCTGATTGGGTCAAGTGGGGTTTGTGATTTCCCAGCATTTTAGGAAAGGAAAGGAGAGAGCTGTGGCATGGTTCAGGATTACTAGGCTCCTCTTTTAGTAGCTGGTGGTGAGCTGCTCTGGGCTTACACTAGTCCAGGGAGCAGCCAATGGGAAGCTGGCAGTGGAGGGTGTAACTGTCACACTTGTCTTGAACGTTTTCTTCTGAATTGCAAGGGGGTTTTTTGGACTCGCCATTTCTGACTGTTTTCCCTGTAAATAGAGTTTTGTACAATGTTGACTCTCTTGGGGGTGGGGAAGAGCGAGGCCTGAGTCTGGGACTTGATTTGTTTCATAATAACTTTGGCAAGAGAGTGTCTCCAAGCTGTGACTGTGAGCAGCACATGAAGAATAAAAGCCTGTTTTTTCACTACCCTGGCGCTGGGGCTCTTCTCCTTCGTGGCAGCTGCTGCTGACCTGGCTGGAGCAGGAGGGGAGGAGGAGGAATACAGAGAAGTGCACACCCTGAGCCCCTGTGCTCCTGCAGGCCCCTCACTGCCCCCCTGCCCTGCCTGGAGCTGGTGCCCTGCTGCTTGGGCTGCCCTGGGACACCCACAAAGCAGGCTGTGGAGAGAGGGAAGAGTCATTTTTGCAGCCGTTCCAGAGCATGGCTGCACATTGTTGCCCAGCAGCTGCAGCTCTGGGAGGAGCAGCTGGCTGCCAGGAGAGCTGGGGAAAGGTGGTTGTCCCACAGGCTTGGTAACTGGCTGCAGAGGCTCCCAGCTGGAGTGTACCCACACAGCAAGTGCTTCCTGCTTCTGCTGGGTTATTCCCTGCTTACCTCCTGCTGGTGGGGACAGTCTGATAGCCTGTGACATCCCGGTAAGGATGCTGCTGCTCTCCACTTGGGGCTTGGAGAGACAGGTGATCCTTGATACCTGTGTTCCCTTTGAACAGCTTTCACATTCTCTGGTGCATGAACTGTGTGGGGTGAGGGCAAACACACCCTCCTGCCCTGTCCTTTGCACCCTCCTCTCCCCTCCTGCCTTGTTTCAACCTCGCAGGCCTGCGTTGGCAGGGGCTTACAACGCTGCACCCTTTGGCTCTGACAGCCCCACCCATGCTGGCAGAGCAAAGGGCTTTGTGCTCCCTTCCTGGCCTCAGTCGGGGGCGGCTGCATCAAGGAAGGGGCAAAGGGGAGCTGAGCTTTGTGGGGCCCAGCTTCTGGCTTGCCATAAAGTGCTCACCCTGTGCTCCCTGTCCTCCCTGAGGGAGTGATGCTTTGCATCAGAGGGCACTTCCAGCAGAGCTCCAGTGGCCCTTGGTATTTGTCATGCTGGTGTCCTGAAAGTGAAAGTTGGGGGGAGGGGGGGCGTGTCTTGAGATGTTCCCAAACTGGTTCCAAGCACAAGGCTTTACTTGCTCCGCTGTGCCTGGTGAATAACCTGCTTCCAGTAAAAGGCAAAGCCTGGAGGGATCCACTCCCAGCCATAGGGAGCCTGAGGGCTTGTGGGGAGCTGCCTGAGCCCCCAGCTCCCTTTCACTGGGACAAGGAAGGTTTCAGAGCGAGCTCCCCCCTGCAGCTGCCGTGTGGGCGCAGAGCTCCCGGGGCTGTGCACGGGAAGCTGTTTGCCTTGGGCTCATCCCAGCACTGATTTCCAGCGCTGATTTCCAGCCCCGGAGCAGCCAGGGAGAGTACACCGCCCCCAGCACGGTGCTGCGCAGTTCCGCGCTCTCCCTTCTCTTCGTCGCCCCATCCCGGCTGCCAGGCTGATGAATACGTGGGCAGGGAATGCTGTTAAATGGCTTCCTCCAGCGACTGCAGCAGCCGCGGGCAAAATCCCTGCGGACACCTGAGTGAGGAACTCAGCGGCTCCTTCCCTGCTCAGAGCTGAGCATCTCGGCCCCGACGAGTGCTGGGAGGGAGGCAAGGGCCGTGCCTGAGACTGGCCAGGAGCAGGGGAAGCTTGGCAGGAGCGTGGCAGTGGCCCTGACTGCATGCCAGGGGAATCCCAGCGCGCTCTCACAGGCAGAAGTGCATTCCTTCCCACGCGTTTCCCTGGGAGCACTGACCCACTCTTTGATAGCCGATTTTCTTGCTGACCCTTTGGATGCTCAGCAGCCCTGAGCACAGACACAGTGGCTCTTCCAAGGGGTTCTTCAGGATGATGTGGGGGAGGACAATGTCCCATGTTCCCTTGGCCCCTGCTCCTGGCAGGAGCTCAGCCCTGAAGCATCCTGAGAGGATGATGTGGGCTTGGGTCAGAGGGAGCAGAGTCCTGCTGGCCTGCAGCCAGCTTAGAATACCTCAGCTCTTCTGAGATTCGTGCTGCAGTGCAGCCCTTCCCCGGGCACATCCTGGGAAGGCACTGGGCTGACTCCCACTTCGATTGCCCCAAAACGTGCCCATGGGTGCTCAGCCCAGAAATTGCCCTGGGCCACCCTGCCAGGAGAGCCCAGCACCCTAGAGGTGCCAGTGCTGGCAGAGCAGAGCACCCAGGGGTGCCTAGGACTGTGCAGAGTAGTCAGCTGGGCACGCCAGGGGTTATGTGGGCACCTGACTGGGTTGAGTGGACGCCCTGCAGGGACGGCTCAGCGCCCTGAGGAGTGGAGGAGGCATTCACCATAGTTAGACCAGCACGCAGGGTGTGGTGCAGCAAAGTACCCCGAGGAGCAGGGAGGGACCCAGCAGGATGAGCCAGACACCCTGGGGATGCTCAGCTGGATGAGATGAGCACTCTGGGGGGTACCTTGGCCAGGTGAACTGAGCATCTGAGCATCCCGGGGACACCTGCCTGGAACAGGGGGAGATACTCTCGAGGGTCAGCCAAGCACACTGGGGACGCCCAGCTGGGGCAGCAAAGCACCCCGGGGAGCAGGGAGATACCCACGAGGGTTACCAAGCACCCTGGGGACATCCCAGCCTGGGCTCCCTGCGTACCCCGGGGACACCCCCCGGCTGGGCCGGCCGAGCACCCGCGGCGCAGCGGGGCCGGACGCTCCCCGGGCCGTGCGGGGCGGTCGCTCGGTCCCCGCTCCCCGCCCGGCCCCGGCCGCCGCCCCGCCCGCTGCCCGCGCCGCCGCCCCCCGCCCGCCTCCCGGGAAGCGCGGGCACGGCCCCGCCGCCGCCGCCGCCCGCGGGTGGACGCGTCCCGCGCCAGGTGGGTCCGCGGAGCCGCGCGCGGGGGGCGCGGGGGGGGCGCCGGGAGCCACGGCCCCACCGGGCACGGGCACGGGGCACACGCACCCCCCGAGCCGGCCGTGCCCGCCTGGGGACGCACGGCAGGGACGCGGCACGGAGGTGCCTCCAGTGGGGATTGTGGGTGGCACTGTGCGCCGGGACACCGCGCGGCGCCTTCGCGTGGGGGCACGGCACGGCACAGGGCCCGGCTGCCTTCCCTCGGGACATGGCATCGCGTGGGGACACAGCGTGGCCCCCCTGGCACCGGGACATGGCGTGGGGACGTAGATGGGGCCGCTTCTGTGCTGGGATGGACAGCACATGGACACCCGCACCCTGCTTCGCAAGGGGACACGCTGTGGGGCATGTGGCACAAGGACATGCTATGGTCTCCTTTCAGAGCGCGGGGGCATGGCAGGGCCCCCTTCGCAGCGGTGTAGGGACACGACATCTCTGTGCGGGGACCCAGCATGCCGTGGCTTGGCCATTTCACCAGCCCCTTCCCCCAGCGTTCCTCGGCTGAGGCCGGACTTAATCACCTCTGGGATAACGGGGCTGGGTTGATCCCCCTCCTTCCCTGGAAATCCCCTGAGGGTGTCATCAGGGAAGCCCTGGTAGCCCTGCCCCATGGGGACGGAGACATACACGGCTCCACGGCCACCCGAGGCTCAGCGGGGCTGTCCCTTCCCCGTGGCCCCCGGGGCTCGGAGCGGATGTCCTGCCTGGGCTCTGCAGTCTGGGCCCCTGCCTGCCCTGGGGCTGCAGCCGGGGCTCTCTTCCCCCAGATTCCCTCTTGCAGTCCGGGGGTGCTCCTGCACCCCTGCAAACACATCCCTGCCAACACCCTGTGACGGCCCCGGACCTGCTGCCTCCCTGCCGTCAGCTGGAGAGGAGAAGCCAGCGGGGACTGCCGGGAAGGGGGACTAACCCCCCATCCATGGCAGGGAACAACTGCCCGGGGCTACCGGAGAGCAGCCAGTGCCCGGAGCCTACACCTGTCCCTTGTCCCCACACCATCCACGCTACTGCCCTGGAGGCTCCCGGTGAGCCCCAGCCATGTAGGCACAGCCTGGGGCTCCACTGATGGCCGCCATCAACATGCAGCAGGGCTACGCTGCCGTCCTATGTGAGTACAGCTGGGGCACAGGGGGGATGGCCTCAGGAGTCCCCTCGGTGGGTGTCCCTGAGGGGGCTGATGCCACTGGCTTTGGCTGCCCAGGTGTCCTGGCTGTGCTGGGCCTGGAGGCCGCGGCGCCGGGCGAATGCGAGCTCACCCGCCTGCTCCAGGACAAGCTGCAGTATGAGATGCGCCTGCAGTACATGGTAACCCCAGCTTTGGGAGGTGGGGGGACATCTGGCATTGCAGGGAGGGCCTCAATTTGCTGCAGGGGGGTCATGGGTGGGCAGCAGCACCCACTGCTCTACAGTGGCTGGGTGCTGGGTGCTGTGTTTTTCACCAGAGACAATTTATGCCAAATTGTGCCCAGGGTTACTTCTGCTGTGGGCTGACCACATCAAAGGGCTTTTGCACTGGCTCCCCAGTGTCATACTAAGGCTGGCAAGGATGTGCCCATTCCTTTGCCCCTTGCCAGCCCCCATGCTCTTCCTTGCCTTTCCAGAAACATTACTTTCCCATCGACTACACAGTCCAGGTCCAGTACGAAGAAGTGCTGAGGCCGTCCAACATCACCCGCCTGGTAAGAGGGTGGCAGGGGAGAGTCCCACAATGGGAGCGCTCCAGGGACCCGCAGGGGCTGCACGGCTCTCACCCTCTTGCCCTCCAGCGCAACGGGACGGTGTCGGAGGCAGCTCTGCGGTACCTCTGGTTCCATGTCAGCTCCCAGGCCGTGCTGCGGATCCGTGAGGTGCTGCCAGAGAAGCACCCATCCTGGAAGTACACCCAGGAGCTCTGCCAGCTCTTTGATGCCCTGGGCAAGGAGTACAGCAAGTACCGGCAGGTGAGGATCCCCCTGGCACCCCACGTCTGGCACTCCTGTGCTGGGAGGACACGCACTGAGCCCCCAGGAGGGGACAACAAGGGCATGGAGGTTTTCCCTGTGTGTGGGTTCTGTGGGGGCTGACAGGGACAGGGTGTAAGGACAGAAATTGGGGCTGGGGTGCAGGGCTGTGTGACAGTGCCCCAGCTCTGTTGCACATCTGGCATTGGTGGTTCAGTGGTAGAATTCTCGCCTGCCACGCGGGAGGCCCGGGTTCGATTCCCGGCCAATGCAACAGCTGTATTTTTTTCTTGCCTGCAACCCGTTCACCCTTGGGGGACCTGCTGACCTGGGCAGGGGCGAACGGGGCTGTCGCACACACCGACCACCGTCACGGGGTGGCACCTCCAAGGCCGGCGGTTGCGGGGGATCAGGCAGAGGGTGCCCATGACTTCATCCCTATTTTCCCGGTGATGGTTCTGCCTCTCTGCCTAAGCTTCTGCTGCCTCGATGGAGCTGCTGCACCCTGAGACAGTTGTGTTTGTGTGCTGGATGTGGGTGGCCTGTCATGGCCGGGTCACCAATGAGAAGCCAAAGTGTGTCTGGGTTGTCCTGTGGGACGGGGCAGGTTGTGCAGCCCCTCTGTGGAGAGAGGAAGTTTTGCAATGTTGTGTCATGAGAGGGTTAACAGTGAGGGCTGCTGAGGCCTCCTTGCTGTAGGTGATGTGAGGCAGCGGGAAGAGGAGTTGCCGTGGGTTGGAGGTGGGTTATGAGAGCTGTGTTGGGGTGGTGAATGAGGGTGTTCAGGGTGACAAGGCCTGCCCTGGTTTGGGAGTGTGGGGGAGGGCTGGAAGGATGCTCACATCTGGCATTGGTGGTTCAGTGGTAGAATTCTCGCCTGCCACGCGGGAGGCCCGGGTTCGATTCCCGGCCAATGCAACAGCTGCGTTCTTTTGCACCCTACTGTCGTTTGGCGGCTGCCAGGGTGCCCATGGGATACTGCAGAGGCGCTCCCGTGGGTGCTCCCTTGGGCATCTCTAGAGGTTGCTCCCTCTACATCTCCCCTCGGGGTCGACTCTGCAGTGTGTGTGGGTGCTCGGGCCCCAGGTGGCGGCAGCAGCTCTGCCTGCAGTGAGGGTCCTTGGCTCGGTGGCACCAGGAGCAGTAAGAGGAGATGATTTGGTGAATGACCAGCTCGGCTGGGTGGCAGGGAGGCTCAATGACAGCAAGGGGTGCTATGTCGGTGGCAGTGAAGGTCCCTGGCTTAGGAGCAGTGGGAGGGACTGGTTCATGTCACGGGTGCCCAGGCCATGGAGGTAGATGGCAGCTGTGGGCAGCTCCACATCTGGCATAGGTGGTTCGGTGGGACAATTACTGTGCTCCCCCTCAAAAGCCAGGGTTTGGTTCCTCGTCAGTGCAGCTCAGTGTCCTGACTTTAACTCTGCAGCCCCCAGCCCCTCCACCTGACTTGGGCTCCATGCAGCCGTGGGTTGCCTGTGGCTGGGAGGTGCTGCTACACCCTAAGGCAGACGTGTTTGGGTGCTGGATGTGGGTGGCCTGTCACAGCTGGGTCGCCAATGAGAAGCCAAAGTGTGTCTGGGTTGTCCTGTGGGACGGGGCAGGCTGTGCAGCCCCTCTGTGGAGAGAGGGAGCTTTGCTGGGTTGTCATCAGAGGGTTAAGAGTGAGGGCTGCTGACAATCCCTCCTTACTGGTGGGGCAGCAGAGGAGGCGCTTCCCTGGGCTGGAGCCGCGGTGTCAGAGCTGAGTGTTGGGGTGCCCCTTGTGTCTGTGTGTGTGGTGTGCTCATAGCCAGCAGTGCCCGCCCTCACTGCATTCACTGTGCTGGATTTGGGGTGGCGGGGCCGTGTGGGGAGCGTTCAAGGACCTTGCACATCTGGCATTGGTGGTTCAGTGGTAGAATTCTCGCCTGCCACGCGGGAGGCCCGGGTTCGATTCCCGGCCAATGCAACAGCTGTACTTTTGGCACCCAGTGTTTCTGGGGGGACCATGGGGATTCCGCTGGGTGCCTGGAGGGATTATGCACCTCTCTGGCATATCTTTCTGTGAGGATGTGAGGAGTGACACTGTCGGTGGAACAAAGCCAGGGCACTTTGGTGATGCCCAGGGCACTTGGTGGCACAGAGGGGTCCATGGTTCCCTGACAATGAAGGTTTCTGCTTTGGAGGCAGTGACAAGAGTCTTTCTTTAGCTCAGTGGCAGTGAGCCCCAGGCCTGCACAGGTCTGGGGGGTGCTGCCACACACAAGAGGGGGCTATGTCTGGGCACTGGATGTGGGTGGCCTGTCATGGCTGGGTCACCAATGTGAAGCCAAAATGTGTCTGGGTTGTGTGGCACAGGCAGGTTGTGCAGCCCCTCCGTGGAGAGAGGAAGTTTTGCAGTGTTGTGTCATGAGAGGGTTAGCTCTGAGGGTGCTGAGCAGGTGTAGGTGTTGCTGAGGCCTCCTTGCTGCAGGTGATGGGGGCAGCGGGAAGAGGAGTTGCCGTGGGTTGGAGGCGGGTTATGAGAGCTGTGTTGGGGTGATGAGTGAGGGTGTTGAGGGTGCCCGGGCCTGTCCCTGGTGCTCCCATCCTGCCCGCCGCGTTTGGGAGTGTGGGGGAGGGCTGGGAGGGTGATCACATCTGGCATTGGTGGTTCAGTGGTAGAATTCTCGCCTGCCACGCGGGAGGCCCGGGTTCGATTCCCGGCCAATGCAACAGGTGTATTTTGCACCCTGCTGTCCTTTGGGGCACCTTGGTGACATCCTGGTGGTCTGTCACTGCAGATAGACGTGGAAACTGTGGTGGCCGATCTGGTGAAGCTGATCCACAGCGCGGGCGCTGAGAGCCGGAGCAAGGCTGTGCGCCCCAAGGCACTGCTGGACAACTGCCTCAAGGTCATGAGGATGCTCTACGGGGTGCCCTGTGAGTTGGGGGTCAGGGTGGGGGCCCCGACCTTGGGGAACGCAGGTGCCGCACAGGGGCGCCCTGTCCCACACCATGGAACCTGTTCCCTCTGCTCAGGTCGGTGGGAATCCACCTAACACTGTGGAACACCCCTCACTCCAACCCTCACTGGACACCTCCTTGCCCTGGAGCCCTGGATGCTGCCTCTGCTCTGCTCCTCCCAGAGCCCCATGGTGGGTTCCCAAGGAAGGCCCAAAGGTGGGACAAATGCCACTCCTTCCCGGACAAAACACAACCCTTTCCAGAGCTGTGGGACTCTTTATGGCTGTGAGATCTCGTCCATCCGAAATGTCTGCCATCCTCTGCATGGGTGTGGGCTCAGACACAGCCCTCTGTGGCAGGCAGCTGTTGGGGGGACACACAGCCCTCCCTGCCCACAGGGCAGGTGAGGGCACCACCCTGTTTCTCTCCACTTGTATTTTTTCCTCAGCTTTGATTAAACACCCGTTAATTCTGTAGCATTGCAGCTCAGCTTCTGACTGGGTCCTGGGAGCCTCCAGCCTTACCCGAAATAAAGGACCAGCAAAGAGAACCCCACTGCCTTCACTGCCTCCTCTTTTGGGGTGTCAGCCACCTCCCTCACTCTGACAAAGGGACCCTGCCAAGCTGCCTCTGTCAGCCCCGGCTGCTTCCCCAGCAAGGAAACATCTGGATTTGTTTGTTGTGCTTGGTGGCGTGGTGCAGGCGGCACACTGGAGGCACTGGGGCTGCCTCCCCCCTTCACAGCTTAGTTAATTACCTTCATCAGCTATTAGAGACCTTAATTGGTGTATTCATGGCTTCGGCTCATGAGTCAATGGGCACTGCAGCATGAGTGGAGGAGCGTCTTCCTCCTCCTCCTCCTCCTCCTCCTCCTCCTCCTCCTCCTCCTCCTCCTCCCTTCATGCCTAGTGATGATTCCTGTTTACATAAAGCCCACACAGAGCTCATATAAAACCACCAGTAGATCCACTGCTTGATAAGAGCTTTAACTAGAGGGACCTGTCTCCCATCCGTGCTGGCTTTAACTGAGTCCCTGTGTGGTCCAGGGACCCCCTTGGAGATGAGCCCCAACCTCCCACCCCCTCATGTCAAATGTGGGAATGATCCTTCATCCTCCTCCACTGTGGGGAACCTGAAGCTGTCCCTGCAGAGTGACCCTGCCCAGCCTCCCAGAGCATCCCCACAGCAATGGGCTCTGTGTCCAGCCCATTTGAGATATTGTGCATTTTCTTCTGATCCCTCTTCTGGGAGATGGCTTCAAGAATGACAGCTGAGAGCCTCTACAGGAAAGCACTCACAGCATCAAAAATGGGAGCCTGTTTACAGCATCTCCTGGTGTACCATGAGGGATGGATTCAGGGAAGGTCAGCCCAGGACGCCCTGCCCAGGTCTCAAAACACATCTTTAGGCATGTGCTGAGACTTGGGAGATCTCCTGCTGTGAAACCCCCCAGCTGCTGGAACAGGAAGAACCTTTGCTGGCCTTGAACCAGCAGGAAGAATACCTGGCAGCATCTTTGGGGTGGGCATGGAAAGCCCAGCTGGTTTTGGGGTGGGCAGGCTCAGCAGGACAAGGGCTGAGTTTGGGGGCTCTCTGGATGCCCCCATAAGCAGTATGGCTTGTGGCCTAGAGTGAGGATAGCCAGGGGGGGCTTCTCCTGGCCCCAGGGGATGCCTTGGATTCAGGATCACACTTGGAGCATCCTTCCTTATGCTGCCCTGGCACAAATTAGCATCCCAGGCCAGGGGAGCAGTGAATCCAACTCCCATCCCCCAGTTGTGCATCCCTGTTTCATTCCCCTGCCCATCCTGCCCCCCACCCCGACTCAGAGTGAGCCTGGAAATGGCAATTAATTCACTTTAATTAATTATTTAAGCTGAGTGTGCAGATGCTGCTCTCACCAGGGCAGCCTCTGCCCTCTCCAGTCCCAGAAGGTGCCATTGTTGGTGGCTGAGAGCTGGGCCAGCAGCTGCAGGACGCCCCGCACACTCTCCTCCAGCGTCACCGGGCCCTGGCACACCCAAGGGAAAAAGTTAGCCAAAATTCTCCATCCCAACACCCCCAATCCCACCCCTGGCATTGTGGAATGCCAGCTCTGGCTGGGTTGGTTTGGGAGCAGTTGGATGCTCCAGCAGTCAAGGGATGAGGCTTTGCACAAATTTATTGTCCCTCATTTGAGTGCTGTAAGGATGGAGGTTCATTTCTTCATCCCTGATTAAAAAGTGACTCATTTGTCAGCCAGGGCAGGGTAAGGGACAGCAGGACCAGGGTGCCCTCTGCTGACACACCATCAGGATGGGAAAGGAAATAAAAAATAGGGAACAAATTGGATGGTTGGGGAGTGCGTGGAATTATCCTTTTGCTGTGATGGCACAGCCACTGTGGGACCAAGGCACTGCACAGTTGTGGGTGCCCAGAGAAGGGATGTTCATGGTCAAGGATGCTTCAGGAAGGGATGTTCATGGGAAAGGGATGTCCATGGGAATTAATACCCTATGAAGAAGGGATGTGCCCATGGGAAGGGATGTCTGTGGGAAGGAATGTTTCTGGGAAGGGATTTCTTTGTGAAAGGATGACCCTGAGAAGGGATGTTCATGGGAAGGGGTGGCCTTGGGAAGGGATGGCCTTGGGAAGGGGTGGCCTTGGGAAGGGATGGCTTTGGGAAGGGATGCTCCTGGAAAAGGATGCCCCCAGGAATGCCCAGGGTACCCTTGGGACCTTGCTGAGCTGGGACTCCATGCACCTCCCATCACTCACCATCCCCTGTTCCAAGGGAGGGGTCACATGTCCAGGATCCACAGACACGCAGAGGATCCCGCTGCTCCCGTACTCCAGGGCCAGGCACTTGGTGAGCATGTTCAGAGCAGCCTGGGAGCACAAATCCCCCTCCTCACCATCATGGTCTGGCAATGCCAGGGCCAGTGCAGGGGGAATCCCCGAGGACATGACCCCAAATTCCTGCCCATGCCTAGGGGCAGTACCTTGCTGCAGCGGTAGCAGATGTCCTGCCTCTCCTGCCAGGCCTCTGCAACCTCGATGGAGCCCAGGATGCTGGAGATGTTGATGATGGCAGCTCTGCTGCAGCTCATCTCCCGCTGCCCTTCGGCCTCAGCCGCCTCCTTCAGCAGGGGCAGGAAGGCCTGCAGGGGATGGGACCTCAGCATCCCCATCCTCCTCCTCCCTGTTCCCTGTGTCTGGGGCAGGGGTTGCTGTGTCCCCCTCACCTGGCAGGTCTGCAGGGGCCCGATGGTGTTGGTGGTGTAGACCAGGCTCATGTTCTCAGCCGTCTCAGTGGCCACGGTGCTGCGGCGCGTGGTGCCGCTGCTGTTGATCAGGAGGTTGAGGCCAGCACTGCCCACCTCTGCCTGCACCTTCCTCACTGCTGCCTTGATGCTGTTGGGGTCTGTCACATCTGCAAGGGGACAGCAGGGCCAGGGACAGGCTGGTGGCCATGATCCTGGTGAGATGCTGCGGGACGTGGCAGGAGGCAACTCCCAAACTGAGCATCCTCCTGGTCCCATCAGTGACCTGGTTCAGCCAAGCCAAACCGAGGGACCCACCTGCTTGGTGGCATTTCCTGGAGCCACCCACGGTTGCAATTAAATCCTGAGAAGCTTCATCCCTTTCCCGCCCCAGCACTTACCCAGAGGCAAGATCCTGACGTTGGGAAAGCCCAAAGCCACCTCGTTAACAGCCTAGGTGGAGGAAACGGGGGAGGGGTATCAATGGGGAAGCCCATGGAAGGGGAGGGGGGCTGCACCGTGCCGGGAAGAGGGTGGCCCCTCATGTCACAGCCGACAGGTCACAACAAGATCCGGGGGCTGCGATTTGGGGCGGTCGCTGCTCCTCCTCCGTGCCCGGCTGAGCGCGGCAGCTTCAAAGCTCCCGCAGGGATGCCCCGGGGACGGGGCTGCCAGCAACCCCCTGCACTCCTCATCATGCACATACCTGCGCCAAGAGACTCAAAATAAATACATAATGTTTAAAACATATATGTGTATTTTTGGTTTATATATATATATATATATATATGTATATGTATATGTATATATATGTATATATATGTGTGTATATATATATATATGTATCTATGTATATATATATATATACACATACACACACACACACACACACATATATATATATATATACATATACATATATATACACACATATATATACACATACATGTATTTTTCCATACCATTCACGGTTCAGGATGCTGATACTCAGCATCCCAATTTCAGGTGGGATCCCCAGGTATCCATTTCCCTCCCGTCCCCCCTTCCTTCCTGTTCCCCCCGTGCCGGTGCCCTCCCTACCTTGCTCTGGGGGTCCAGGCAAGCAGCGAAGATGTGCCGGGGTGGGCTGGGCAGCTCCAGCAATCCCTTGAGCAGCCCCAGGCCCAGCCCCCCGTCGCAGGCGGTCAGCAGGACGCTGCCCACGCTGAGCCCCTCCATCCCCGCCGCTCTGCACGGCCGGCTGCGCTGCCCCAGCGCGGTTTGGCAATCGGCCTCGATAATCCGGGAGGTGGCACCGCTGCGGGTGCTCCTGGGATGGGTGGAGCTGGGGGGCACCGCCTGCACCCCCTCTTCTGGATGTTCTTCTGCATCCCGGGTGTTCTTTGCATCCCAGGGTCACCCATCACCTTGACCATGGGGTTGTTGCACTCCTCCAAACCCCAAAGCACCCACCCCCCTCAAGCCATGCGAACCCCAAAGGGTGATGGTGCCTTCTCACCTGTTCCCCATGACTGGGGTGAGCCCAGAGAACCAGAAAATCCACAGGAGCACAGGCAAGGCTATTAATTACAGTACAACCTTTATTAATACTGGAATCTTCACAGTGCATTCGTTACTTGTAGCAGTGACTATGGAAAACGGGGGAGGGGGGGAAAGAGGGGAATTACCACCAGGAAAAAAAAAAAAATAAAAGAAAAGACGGAATGAAAGAAAGAGAAAGAAACGTGGCAGAGGGACGGGGAGAGGGGAAGCGGCGGCAGAGGCGGGAACACGAGGGGGAAAAATAAATTAAAAAAAAAAGAAAAGAATAAGGACCAAGTTAACAACAGCACCAGAAAAGTTACTTCAGTCGAAAGACAGGTCAGGTTTTTTTTTCTTTTCCAAAGAATTTTTGTTTTCTGTACAAAATAAAAGACCCCCCCCCTCCCTCAAACCCAAACATTTGTCACTTGGCCTCAGCGGTTCTGGGCAGGAGAAGGGGAAAGGGGCAGAACTAAATTGTTATTCCTAAGGGGGAGGGCAGGGGGGCTGCGATGCGACAGACAGCGGGGCGGGGGCTATGTACAGCGGGGCCGGGGTTGTGCTTTCCTCCAGCCGCCGGCAGAAGCTGCTTTGCCTGGGGGGCTGAGTCAAACCTCCTGTGCCTGGAGCCCCCTCTGAGCAGACCCTGCACAGGGTCTGTGGGTGCTGAGCGAGGGTGAGGGGGTTTGTGGGGGGTCCCAGGTGATCCTTGTGAGGGGGGGCAAAGTGGAGGTTCAGCATCCTCAGCCCCTGCCCCCTGGTATCCCCCCAGGACAGGGGGGATTGCAGTGCCTCTACCCCCAGCCCCCCAACCCTCTCACATGTCCCCCACTTCTTGTTCCCCCCCTGCACCCCCAGCCCGTTGTTTCTGTCCCCTGGAATGAGGCTGAGCTGTGCTGGCCCCAAGCAGGCAGCTGGGGAGAATCCACTCCTGGTGCTCCTGGTGCTCCACGGCTGGCACAGCCCTCCTGGCACCGTCCTCTCCTGCTGCGGCCGGGGCCACCCGCCTGCGCCCGAGGGAAAGGAGACAGCAGAGGGAAAGCCAGAGGGGAGCAGGAAAAGAGAAACAAAGGGAAAGAGGAGAAAAAAAGAAAGGGAAAAAGAGAAGAGGAAAATAGAAGGGAGGAGAGTAAGAGTTTAAAAGAAATGAAAATAAAAAGAGTTAAAAGAAAGGAAATGAAAAAGAGGACAAGAAGAGGAAAAGAAGAGGAGAAATATAGGAAAATGAAGAAAATAGGAAAATAGAAGGGAGGAGAAAAAGAGTTAAAAAGAAAGGAAAAGGAAAAGAGGACAAGAAGAGGAAAAGGAGAAAAATGGGAAAATGAAGAAAAAGAAGAAAATAAGAAGATAGAAGGAAAAGTGACATAGAAGAAAAAAAGAAAAAAGGCAAAAGAAAAAAAGCAGTAAATAGGAAAAAGAAGATGAGAAAAAGAGGAGAAAGAGGACCAAAGAGAGAGCAAGAGAAGGAGGGATGTGAGGAGAGGGCAGGGCAGGAGGTGCCAGAGGGGCAGGAAGCAGGGGACAGCAGAGAGGGACAGGGCAGCGGGTGCCAGCGGGTGGGGGTCCCTGGGGAGGGGCAGCGGGTGCCCCCGGGGTCCATCGGGCACGTCCCCCTGGCCGGGGCAGCATCACGATATCCGCGGGGCCGACCTGTCGTTGGTGACGGTCCTGCGCAGCCGCACCCCGCGCCGGATGGCCACCAGCATGTCTTCGGCCGGGGGGTCCATGGAGGCCGCGGGGGGCGGCACGGGGGTCTCCTCGCCAGGGCCGGACCCCACGAGGGCGGTGGGGAAGGGGAACTGCCCTTCCCCCAGGGCGTGGGCGCCGGCCACCAGCTCCCCAATCTTCTCCACCAAACTGTGCCGGTTGGCGGCCAGCTGTTGGTCCTCCTCTTCCTCAGCGGAGAGGTGCTGGCCGGCCCCGGGGTAGACAGAGATCTCCATGGCACCGCCACCCCAGGCGGTGTTGGGAAGGCTCAGCCGCTTGGGCGAAGCTTTGGCAAAATCCAGGGGGTTCGGAGAGGCGTCGTCGGCATAGAAGACGCACTCTTCGCTGCCCACCCGCGTGGGGCCGGCGTAGCCAGGGGAGTCGGGCACCGTGGGGGTCTTCACGGGGACGATGGGGGGCCGGATGGGGATGGGGCCGGCGTTGGAGAGCGTACGGCGGACCGAGGGCTTGGTGGAGGGCGTGCGGCGGATGGTGGCCACCCCCGGGGTGCTGCCGGCCGGGAGGTTGGTGCCGCTGGGCAGCCCGGCCGTGGAGGCGGGACGCTTGGTCTGGATCATCCGCCGGTAGTTCTGGGCGATGTTGCTGTTGCGTGGGATGGTGGAGGACTTGTCGAAATCGCTCTGGGGGTCACACTCCACGTCACCGTTCACTGAGTAGCAGTCGTAGTCAGAGCCTGGGGAGGGAGCAGCACTATCAATGTGGCTGGGGGGGCAGTGGTAGCCAAACTCAACCATGTCATTAAGGCCAGCCCCAGCCTCCTCCATCACAGCACAACAACCAAATTCAACTGCCACGACTGTCACATAACCACTACTGTCCCAGTCATTGCTGGTACAACATGCTCACCATCAAACCCAAACATCACCACTGTAGGAAAGCACAGTGACCCCAGCCATCACACTGAAATCACAACCAAACCCACAACCACCCCAATCACAGCCATCACCACATGATCACAGCCAATCCCCACTGCCACCACCACATGCTCATAACTGGCTCAGCCATCATCATGCCAACATCATGACAGATGTGGTTATTTGATCTCCAACCAGCAACTCTGTTGCCATCACCTACCATCTGGCACCATCTCCACCTGTACTCAACCTCTGTGCACAGACACATCACCACATCACCTGTTACAGCACTTCCTGGACAACTGCACCCACTGAGCCCCAGCTAGCACCCAAATAACCAGGAAAAGCTGTGGTTATTTGTGGCACCAGCCCCTACACAGTATGACCATAGCCTGATGCTATGACACCCAGAGCACAGCAATGTGCCCCGGGACCACCAAAACCCCTCTGTTGTGCCCTTCCCCACTCTAAGTGCCATTTCAGGAGGTCCCAGGTACCTCCAATGCCAGTACCTTGGGAAGGGATGGTGTCCTCAGAGCAGGAGGGGGTGGTAGTCTGTGTGCTGTAGCCACTGGAGTACTGCAGTGAGTCCCGGCTGCTCTTCTGGTGCTCCAAGCTCAGCCCACGGGTCAAGACCATGGCCAGGTCGCTGGCGGCAGGGGACACCTCCTCCCCATGCTGCTGGGGCAAAGGGCACTGTCAGTACCCTGGCTTCTCCTCCGGGAGTCCCCAGGAGCCCCCCACTCTGTGCCCTCCCTGCCACAGCTGGTACCTTGGCAGCAATTGTAGCTGGTGACATCCGGGGCCTGGGAGCGTCCTCGGCACCGACGCCCGGGTACCCCGTGGCAGGAGAGCCCATCTCGGCCTCCCGCAGGTGCTCCACGCGGTCCTTGCGCCGCTGCAGGGTGGGCACCACCGGCTGGTCATAGGGGCTGGCCTTGGACCAGTCCTGCAACGGGCAAGGCATGCGGATCATGCTGGTGACACTGGGAGTAGGAGCGTGGCAGGAGAGGTCTCAAGCTGATGTCGCCCGTGTCAGGGCACGGGTGCTGCTCAGGATGCTCTGCCCCATGCAGGAAGGGAGGGGAGGGTCCCATGAAGTGAGGGGGGAACCACGTGTGAAATGCAACCCTGGTGGGATGGCAAGGACTAACCGAGGTGGGGGAGCTGCACTCGCTAACTGACTGGCAGGTTTCGGATGCCTCTGAGGACGCCGAGCTGGAGGACTTCTGCTGTGCCGTGACGAGCCGAGAGCCGGAGGGTGAGAGAAGAGGCAGTTAGCAAGCAAAGCCAGAGCCAAGACCCTGGTTAGAGCAGCACCCACAGCTCCCTGGCTGAGCGAGGCCCCCAGCCCTCCTCCCCTCTGGCAGTGGTTGCAGGATGGAGAGCAGGATGCAACCTTGGCAGCGGGGTCAAGAACTGGCATGATGCACTGCCCCAACCCCTCCCCTCCTACCCCAAGCCATGCAGAGCCAAGAGTATTTTGGGGAGCGGGGACCTTGCTGGGTTGGTGATGCCAGGCTAGCATGGACAGGTGGGAATGGCAACTCCCTGGGGATCCTGAAGCATCCTTGGCACTGGGGATGGTGCAGCATGAAGGGGAAGCTCTGCTCCATGCTACGTGGTGGGTGGCACAAACTGGGTATTATGGGGCTGTGGTGATTGGGAAACACCCTGTTCTCTTGGCACAGGGAGAGGGATATCTATGCCCCATCCCTGAGAGAATTAATTTATAAGGTTTCTCTGCCGTGTGGCCCAGGATGCCCTCAACTATGGCAGGAACCCTCAATATCCCCAGTATTTATTCCCCATGATGCCAACACAGATGGAAATACTTCTGAGGGTGAGTCTCATCACCTGTGCACTGGACCCTTGTGCCGCACCCAGCACCACCCACCCATTCTAAGGAAGAGGAAACTGAGGCATGGAGGTTGGCAGCACGGAGCACCCTCCCTGTACCTGGCTGGTGATGTCCGAGGGCATGGGGGAAGGTGGTTTGGAGTAAGCGGCGTCCTGGGAGATGAAGCCGGAGTCATGGGAGGAGACGCTGGAGAGGCGGGTGGCGGCGGCAGGGGGCTGCGCCAGGCTGCGGTAGCGATAGGTGGAACTGGGTGAGCAGGTCTGAGCCCCGCCGGGCCACGCCATGCCACCCTTGGCACTGCTAACGCTGCTGGGGGGGCGCCGGGGGCACGGGGACACGCCGGTGGCCAGGACAAAGGAAGGAAAAGAGAATTTAAGACTGAGGTTTGGAGGTGGCAGGATGGCCAGCGCCCTGCCACACATCCCAGCCTGGGGAAACTGAGGCATGTAGTCCTCCTGGGGGTGTCCCTTTGCCTCCTGGGGTGGCCCTGAGGCAGGGAACAGGCTGGGGGACATGACAGAGGTGGTATGCTTGCCCCCAGACACCCATGCATGGCACACATTGTCCCCAGACCCTGGAGAACAGGGCATGTGTCAGGCCCCCATCCTGTCCCATAGGTCCACCAGCCCTGCCCAGTGTGCCAAGACCAATTCCTCCATATTAGTGGGAGCCACCTGCCCATATGGACATGAGAAGGTGGACATGCACCTTGTGAGCATCCCCAAAGGCTGTAAGCATCATTAACCCACTGAGGTTAACGAAGAGAGCTGGATTTCCCGGCTGTGGTTGGGAGTGGAGCCCACCTCACCATACCTGCACATGCTGGACTTGCGGGAGCTGGAGCTGCTGGGCGAGGATGGGGGCGTCTGGTAGGACCAGCTGTAGTCAGAGCCCTTCAGGTCCTTGATCACCTGCAGGAAAGATGGGGTCTAAGTCCCCCCAAAGATGCTCTCCTGTTCCCCTGACCCCTGGCTCGCCCCTACTGACCTGCTCACTGGCAGGGGGCAACTTGTGGGGCTCAGCGGTCAGCACCACCAGGTCCTCGATGATGCCCTGCAGGTGGGTGATCTCTCCCAGCATGGTGAGCTCCCCGTTCTGAGGACGCACAAGAGAGAGCATCAGCATCCACTGGGCAGAAGGAACAACACTTGACCCTCGCAGCTCCCAGCACTCACCACCACGGGCTGCAGGAAGGTGATGAAGGTGCAGAAGCGGCCCCGCTCCTCGATGAGGGCTTTGCGGACTGCCTGCTTCTCCGTCTCCTCCAGCAGCAGGTACATGTCATTGACGTCCTGCAGCGCGTTGTCCAGCTGGGGCTGCAGGTCCCCCTTCCCTGAGAGATGGGGCACTGTCAGCCCTGGGCTCCCCTGACACCCTCCCCAGGCTGCTGGCGGTGCCACTGCCAAGCCGAGGCCATTCCCCCAGCTTGAGGACAGCACCCCATCCTCACATTCCAGCACATACCATAGGTCTCCCACTCTGCCCATCTCCCTGGAAGGTCCAGGAGCACCCTCACCCATCAGCAGCCCTGGGCAGAGGGCTTCTCTGCCACCCCATCCCCATCCCTGGCACCTGGGACCAGAGGAGCCCTTGGGCTGCCACATGGTGAGTCTGGCATTGCCTCCGGACAGGGGGTGCAGGCTAAGCTAAGCTAAAAGCAGGGTGAGGGTGGGAACTGGGAGTGGATGGACGGACGGACAGACAGACAGAGGCTGGGGAGACTGGGGGGAGTAGATGAGGAAGCAGAGAGGGGGCCGGTGGTGGGGGGAAGCGGTTCACTTACCAAGTAGCTCTACAGGAAGGATGTGGAGGGGAGGGAAGAGAGAAGGAGACAGAGAAAACGTGTGAAAAGAGGCCGAAGGCCGGGGCGCGTGCCCCGCCTCCCCGCCACCCCCGGGCCATGCTGGCACCTCCCTTTCTACAGGGGGGCAGCAGGACCCCCTCAGTGCCCACCCCCGGTTGGCAGTGCCACAGCCGGGATACCGGCCCTGGCTGGGGGTGCTGCAGAGGGGCTGGTGGGGGCACCCCCCAGGAGACCCCCTCTCACCTTTGCGAGCCTTTTTCTGGAGCTTCAGGGTGTCAGAGGACTTTTTCTTGATCTCATGGCGTGCTCGCTTGTACTCTGGGGGTGCAGAAGTGCTGTCAGAGGGGACCCCTGCCCAGCAGCCACCCTGCACGGATCCATCCTGTCCCCCTTGTACCTTTTGCATGGTCCTTGTCCAGCTGATTGGCAGTTTTCTTCCAGTCCTCAATCCTGTCCTGCAAAGGGTTTATCAGGCTCTCCATGAGGGCACTGGAGGGGGGAGAGAGAAGCAGAGTGTGGGAGAGTGCTGGAGCCAGGGGGGAGCCATTCCCCATCCCATGCCCAGCCAGCACCCAGCATCCCCTCCTTAGGGAGGCAATGAGCCTGGCAATGAGCCTGGCAATGAGCCTGGCCAGGCCGTGTCACCCACACCGAGGGTTCGGAGCTGCTGCTGGTCCTGCTTACTTGGTGAACTGGCGGAGCTTGGCCTCGATGCTGCGGTGCCGCATGCACATGCGGGTCAGCGCCGAGCCGATGTCCCTCGTGGCACCTGCGGGGAGCAAAGTGCTGCTGAGGGGGGCAGGGACACCCCCACACCAGTCCCAGCCCAGTCTGTACGGTGGGAGCAGGGTGGCTCGTGACAGGGACGATCAGCACTGGGATGCACTGGGCAATGGGGACACTTTAGGCAGGGGGTGGCTGGTTTTTTCCCACGATAAATCCACTAAATAAATAAATAAATAAATCATCATCCACTAACTAATACATGAAACACTAAATATCTCTTCTGGAGACTTTGAAATTAGAACCTGCTCCCATATTTTCCCAGTTTGTCTTAAATTTGGCACTGGGGGGCCAGGGAAGGGAGGTGAGAGGTACCCTGGCTTAGTTCCAGTTCCAACTCTGTCCCACACCTCCAGGCACAATCACGAGTGGATAAAAAGGGAGTCCAGACTCCTGGGGGGATATTTGCCAGCAGCAGATAGCAGGAGCATCCTTTTTAGATGAAACCGCTGAAGCCTGAGGATGGCCACATGGTGGCAGTGCTGCTGGCGATTCCCACGAAAAACGGAAATCAAAAATCCTTGGGTGCAAACTAAGGAGTGACATTCAGTCTTTCCTCCTCTAAAAAAGCCTCCAAAAAACCCTCCCACTCCTTTGTAGGAGTTTCGGATGTCCCTCAGTCTCCCAGTGCTATGGAAATAGGGGAACCCATGGGCCTTCTCCTACACTGGGGTAGTCTCCTAATCCAGCTCCTAATGCTCTTATCCCAGCTCCTGCTGCTTCTAATCCGATTCTCATGCACTGTGTGCAAGGCCAGCAGCCAGCCCCCACCCAGTGCCTCAGTTTCCCCACGCTGCTGCTCTGCTGCCCACCCTCCCAAAAAGCTCTGCAGGTATAGCAGCACTACAGGGTGACACTGACTCCTGTGGTGCTGGTCCCCAGCTGTCCCCAGCATTGCTCCTATGTCTCCTCCTTGCTTTGACTGCCTGGGCTGACAGGGAGCTGGAGGAGCCCTAATCCCCCTGGTGCAGTGGGCTAGTGGGTTTGGAGGCAAAGCTGATCCTGGCTCAAGCTGCTGCCTCCACCTCCTCCTCCTCCTCCTCCTCCTCCTCCTCGCATGGCTCCAGATGGCCTGGATGCCGCCAGTCTGCAAACCAGCCCGGGACCATCTGCTTGGCAGAAGCCAGGCAGTGGGAAGTGGCTCCTCATTGCCAGCAGGCACCCAGAGAGGGTCCGGGGATCCTTCCCCCTCGCTCCCCAACAGTATGGGGGACCCCACATGCAGCTTTGGCTCTTCAGTCACCTCCCTGGTGAGTTAGGGTTTGTCCCCAAAACAGTGAAGCTCGGACTCCTGAATCTCCCTCTAGCTAATTCCCCTTCCCTGGAGCAGCTGAGACCCCCCCCCCCCCCCGGGAACTTTCCAGGGGACAGGGACAAGCAAGGTGGATTCTGTATCCTGGGGGGCAGAGACGGGTGCAGGAGACCCTGATGTAGAGCTGAGCCACCCTGAGTGTGCCAGCCCCACCAGAAAATGTGGCTAAGCACCCATGGGTGGTAAGGAGCAGCACCCACATGGGTGCCCACCTCCTCCCCCCTCCCCACTCCATCCTTCCAACGCTGCTTCCCAGGGAATGCTCCACCTTGGTGTGGGAACAGGCTGGACATCTCTCTGTGGATGGTGAAGCTGCTGCTTGAAGTCCACCCCAGCAATGTGGGCAGGGGACACCCCACAGGGGACAATCACCACTTGTCCCCCAGACCAGCCTGGGGACGCCCACCCCCAGGAGAGAGGCCCCTACCTCGGGTGTTGGTGGCCATGTCGGCCACTTTCTGGAAGGCATCCAGGAAGGCAACTGCGGCCAGCACCGTGGTCCTGAGGCAGAGAGAGCGAGGGGAGCTCAGTGGCTGTGGGACACCTGGGATGTGCCAACGAGGAGGGGGATCCCCTATGTCCCACCCCCCTTTTGGCCACTCACCTGAGCTGGGAGTGCAGCTTGGTGGCCTTCGAGTTGAAATCCTCCCATATGGGGTAGGAGCTCTGCAAAGAAGGGTGATGGTGAGAGACAGGGACCGTCACCCCCTGCACTGCTTCCCCAGTCAGGGCAGGTCCCTCCTGCACTGGCGCAGACAGGGCAGCTCAATAGATTCTCTGATGGCTAATAAAAGCTGAGCACAACTCTTTTCCCTCCTGATTTTTCTCCCTTTCCAGTCTGGCCACCCAAACTTACAGACCATGGAGATCCCAGGGTTTTGAGTGATTTCTTCCTCATTGGGAGCATGAAATTAAAAATCTTTAAGACTCTGGCCAGCAGTAGAGGAGACCCCCAGCAGTAGCTCCCCCCCAAAGCACTGATGGCCAAACCCACCATCACGGAGAGCTCCAGTCCCAAAACAGGAGCCCCAGTCCCCATCTCCCCTGAGCCCAAGGATCGACAGGGCAGGAGGGGAGGTCGGGGTCCCCAGAGCCCTGAATGGGGCAGTTGTGTGGGGACAGGGACAGGGCACAGGTGCTTGGGAGGCCACCCCAGTGCTGTGCCAATGAGGCCGCTCTGGTGCCATCCCAGCAAGGCCATCTGTGCAGGACCATCCCCACTGCCCTTGTGGCGAGGCTGGTCCAGGGCTGTCCTGTGCAACCATTCATTCCAGGGGAGTCATCCCAGGGCAGTCCCAGTGCCACCATCCCAGCGAGGCCATCTCAGTGCCACTGTTTGAACCAGTCTATCTCAGCACTGTCCCAGTGAAACCAGTCCCAGCAGACCACACTGCTGCCATTCCAGTGAGGACTGTCCCAGAAATGCCAGCTGCAGCGCAATCCCAGCGAGGCCATCCTGGTGCCATCACAAGGCTGATCCTGATCCTCCATACAGCCAGGCTATCCCAGTGTCACCATCCCAGCAAGACCAGTCCATGTTGTCCTGGTGAGATTAATCCTCGTGCTGTGTGGACAAGGCCATCCCAGTGTCACCCTTGCATGGCCAGTACCAGTGCCATCATTCCAGTGAAGTTATCCAGGTGCCACCATCCAGGCAAGGCCATTCCAGTGCTGTTCCAGTGAAGCTGGTCCCAGTGCTACTATCCCAGCAAAGCCACTTCAGTAGGGCCAGTCCTGGTGTCATGATCCTGGTGAAGCCATGCTGGTGCTGCTCTCCTAGCAAGGTCAATCCTGGTCCTGTTGTCCCAGTGACAAAATCCCAGTGCTGTCCTGGTGTCACCATCCGATGGCAGTGACAGGCATCTGTAAACTCCCCTAGGGCAGCCACCAGGCTGGGACATGTATACTGCCACACATCCCCATGGGCACTATGGCTTGTGGCAGCTTTGGGGACAAGGTTTGCACTGAGGCAGCATGAGACCAGCCCAGCATTTTTTGGGAACATGAAAGCTCCAATTTCCTCATGAGCCAGCAAAGAAAGGGTTTGAGGGTGCCACTTCACACATCACTTGTGGCAGTGACCCCCTGGTTGTGGGTCCCCAGGGACTGTCACTGCCAGAGGGCTGGGCCACCATTCCTGGGCCACTGGCTCTGGGCCACCTTCCTTGGCCACCCTGGGCAGGGCAAGTGAGGCTCCCCTGTAGAAGGGAGCAGACTGAGATGCCCCCAAATCCCTGTGATGCCAGGCATGAGGAGGATGGGGAAGAGGACAATGGGCACAAGGACATGCCAAGGTCACTCAGGGACACTGAGCACACGAGGAGAGGCAACAGGAATGAAACCAGCTTAGGGATTGTCACCAACAAACAAATTCTCCCCAGCATAGGCCAAGAGGTGCTGAAATAGCCACCCACCACCAAAATAAATTCCCTGTGCCCTGAGACCAGCACAGGGGTCCCAGCCATAGGACCACAAGCACATCACTGCCCTACAATGCCAGCAGTTCTTCAAGCAGAGAGTTACTTGTCCCCCAGCGCCCATGCCAGGATACCCACATGGCAGGGAGAGGGGACAGCACACACTCAGGTGCCACTGGCACTTGGCTGGGGCTGTGCAGGGCACAGGCTGAGGCCCAGCTGTAGTGTGGCGGGGTTTTCCTCCTTTTTCATCATTTTTCTTTAATCCTTCCTACCTTCAAATGGCATGAAACTGACTCCAGCCCAGTCTCCTCGGGTGAGGGGTTCCCAGCCCCACCGCATCCGGATGGTGCTGGGAATGTCCCTGGCAGGTGACAGCTCTGGGCTGGCTTATCCCCTCTGAACCCTCAGCAGGGGAATGGGGAAACTGAGGCAGGGGCTGCCCCCACCTCCCTCCTGGGAGTGTGGGACTCAGCCAGGCTGCCTGGAGAGGGTGGCTGGGGTGAAGGCATTTGGGGGAGGGAGCCAATCACCCCAGCACCCGTTTTGCACCAGCCCTGGATCCCTCTGCCCTGGGAGAGTTGGGATTTTCTCCCTGGAGCTTTTCTCCCAGCCCTGAGCCAGAGTCCAGCTGCAGAGCCACCACTGCCCCTCGAAGGGGTTAATCTCCTTCCCAGCAAGGCTTTTATTTTTTTTTATCCCCCCTCCCCTGCTTTGGCAATGACAGCATTGTCTGGACGGGTCTGCAGCATGAAGAGAGGAAGAGGAGGAGGAGGAGGAGGAGGAAGAGAGCGTTTGCCTCCCAAAAATGACTAGGGCTAAACCCCAGTGCTGGAGCTGGCTGTGGGAATTTCGGTCCCCCGAGATGAAGAAACATGGCTGGTCCCCTCCTCTCCACTCGGCCCCTGGTCTGAAATGCCCCCCAGCATTTTTAATGTATTTTTTGAAATGAAAACAAACAAACAAACAAAAAGGTTTTTTTTAAACATGGCCCCATCCTGCTCCCAGGGAGGGTGGAGGCAATATCCTCTTCCCGGGTTAGGAAATGGGATCAAGGAGCTAGGGGACCTTTTTGTTCCACTGGTGTCAACCCCACTGGGTCCGACAGAAATCCAGGGATTTCACATGGGGCAGGGGGACAGGGACAACGTGATGCCCGAAGTGGGTGGCAATGCCCGGTGTGGGGCCAGTGGTACCTGGCGAGGGGCAGTGATGCCGGGTATGTGTCACCCGACAAGGGGCTCGGGCACCCCGGGATGGATACAGGGCTGATATGGAGCCGGGATCCCCAGGATGGGCTCCAATGCCCAATGTAGGGCCCCGATGAATATTATGGGGTTGATGCAGGGCTCTGGCACCCAGTGTGAGACCTTGATGCCCGACATGGTGCTCTGATACCCAGTGAAGGGTAACAGGGCAGATATAGGGCTGCAACACCCAGAACGGGGCTCCGATAGCCATTGATGGATCTGGGGATGATGTGGGACTGCAATCCCCAGCATGGAGCTCCAATATCCAGCGCTGGATATAGAGATGGTGGGGGGCTGCGATCTCCAGGGCTCCGATGCCCAACACAGAGCTCCGATGCCCAGTAAGGGGCTGATGTGGGGCTCTGGGAACCCGTGCCGGGCTCTGACAGCCGATGTGGGACCCCGACACTCGCTGTGGGGCTGATGTTCGAGCTCCGGTACCCGATGCGGGGTTCCAATCCCCACCTCGCGGCTGGGCAGCAGAGCCTCGGTACCCACCGCGGGACGGGCACCGGCGGCGGCAGCGCGGGGACTGCCCGGGGAAGCCGGGTGATGGCGCGGGGGGAGCGCTGTCACGACAGCAAAACCGGGGCGCGGGGGGGATCCCCTACCTTCATGTCGTTGATGATGGCTTGGAAGAGGCCGCCGAGGGCTCCGCACTCCTTCTCCGCCGTCTCCATCGCGGCGCTGCGGCAGCCCGGGGCGGGCGGCGCCGCCGGGGGAGGCCGCGGCGGCGGGCCAGGCTCAGCGGCGGCGGGGGGCGGGCGGCGCCCGGGCGGCGGCGGGGGGGGCACAGCGGCGGAGCGGCGGCGGAGCCGGGCGGGGCATCGCCCCCTGCCTGCCTCCCTCCCTCGCTCGCCCTCCGCGGGTGCTGCACGGACCCGCCGCCCCCTGGCAGCGGCGCGGGGCGCGGAGCGGAGCGGGGCGCGGGGAGCTCCGGCCGGGGCGGTGGCGGGGGCGGGGCGGGGCGGGCGCTGCGCGGCACATGCGCCGCCCGCCGCGGGCCGGGGGCTGCGGGCGGGGGGAAGATCGGGGTCAGCTCCAGGGATGCTCCCGGAGCCGCTGCGGGATACCCGGAGGACGCGCAGGGATGACGGAGCCGGGGCGGGGGGGGCAGCCCCGGTGGTTCTCGGGGATGCTCTTGAGCGGGGGGGGCCGGGGAGCAACACCGCCTGCACCGGGACTACAGCGGAGGGAGACCCGAGGGATGCCTGGAGATGTGGCATTGGTGGAGGCAGCATCGGGGTTTGCTCCCGGGGCGGTGTAGGAACCCCCAGGGATTATCTTGGGGTGCTGGGTGAGGAGCAGGAGAGCCCCAGGGAGTGTGTGAAGACACTGCACCTGGAGATGCCATGGGATGCCCAGGGGCATTCCTAGACCTCTGGAGGCACCGGGCGAGATTTGCCTCTCCCCAAAGGGTGTTTGACCCCCATTGCCTTCCCGACCCTCCAAGATGTGCTGGAGGGTGAACTCCCTCTGCACGACAGCTCTGAAATGTGTCCATGCACTCGATTATCAGGGAGCCATGGGAAATGCACGGCCTGCCAGCAGACAAACCCTTCCCACAGGCATCCCCAGGCCCCAGCCCCAGCCTCCTGGAATCTGGGGGTGCCAGGCTGAACCCGACAAACCTTCCTATCCCTTGTAGTGCAATGACACTCAGCTGGGGCAAAGGTTTCAGCCTGAGTCACCTATTCCCCCTCCTGCCAGAAAAGTAGTCTTGATCCCATGCTGATGATGCCCACACTGCTCTGGACGGTGTTGGTCAAGAGCCACCCATAAGGAAACAATTAGGGCTCAGCACTCCAGCAGCTGGCTGGAATTTCTCTCCATAAACCCATTCCCTCAGTGTGGAAAGAGGCTGCTCAGCAGCAATGAGCTTGGCAGGAATGAGGCAGAGCCCACTCTGGCCCACACTGATAATGACCTAGGGGTTCAGCAACAGGTACCCCCAGCACCCTGAGACACAGGCTGGCTTGAGAAGCCACTGTTCACACATCCTTGAGGGCTGGCTGTTAGAATTAACCCGCCGTGACTGGGTCTGGAAAGCCCTTCCCCGGGAATGACAGGAATGTCTTTATCCTGGCCAAAGCAGCGCCGGTATGGGGCTGTTTGGGGAACCCACTGCCAGAGACAGTCCTCCCTGTAAAGAGGCCAGAAGCCATAAAAACTCCACAAATTCCTCCAACCGCCCTTTTCCTGGGATCAAGCGAGGGCCCGAACTGTGCAGGGGATGCAATGGTGTCCCTCCAGACTGCAGCAGCCTGGCACGTGCTGGGGTCCCTGGGTGCCACAGGACAGGATGAAGGCAACACCAGCAGCTGCTCAGGGCCAGGAAAATGCCTGTCACTGTGCTGTGGTTTCGTGACCACGGCCTGGAAGAATTTCAGTGGTGTTTTTTTCCTGCTGGGAAGAAGAGCAGGCAGAGAAGTTCTGCTTGCTGGCAAGCCAACGTGGCAGGGCTGGGCCAGCCCAGGGCACAGGGTCAAGCAAGACGCTCCACGCCATCCCCTGCCCTTGCTGTGTTTTTGGCTCCACTTGGGAACAAAACTATGATGGGAAGCCCAGCAACAAGGAATGGGCTGTTCTGCATTGCTTGTTTATTTTATCATGGGGAGCTTAATGAAGGAACAAGGAATGGAGTCTGGGGTTCGGTCCACTGCTCCCCATGTCCCCTGGTGCCGGTTGAGAGTTGAAGCTGTTCATTTGTCCCTGCCAAGAGCCGGGGACTCAGAGAGGTTGCGTGAATGCAGGGAGGGGGCCAAGTGTCAGGCACAGGAGTGTCTCCCCGAGTGAGATGCCACCTCCAGCAGGGCCTCGGAACCAGAGGGTGGAAGTCAGGGTGGTGAGAGGTGGCTGGCGGCCCTGGTGCTCGTTTTCCAGGGCGCAAGGCCAGGGGCTGCTCCCGTCTTCCCGTCCCCTCCTCCGGTGCTGCTGGCAGCAGGCTGGGTGCTCAGCTGACAGTCACGGGGAAGGCATTAGCAAAGCAAAGGGAAGTTCCCTCACCCCATTGCAAGGGAAGATGAGGTCCTTTACCCCAGTCCTCTCCTCGGGCAACCCTTCCCCATGTCCCCCCAGCACCCACAGGAAAAGCTGGGCACAGCCTGAGGGTCCCCCCTCATCCATACACACAGTGGGGGGAAAACCAGCCCTGTGTGGAGCTCTCGCCCATCTCCATTAAACCCACCAGATCCTCCGGTGGCCAGCAACCGGTGTGCCTGTTCCTTGGTCTGTTCCCCTGGTCTGTGTCCCCTGGTCCCTGCCCCAGCAGCTGTGCACACCCGCGGTGGCCGCAGGGGTGCTCAGAGGACCACCCGCCGGTCCAGCTGCTCTGCCCGCCCGGATCGCTGGTGTTTGGCTTCCAGGTGCTTGTTTTGGACCTTCTCAAAGTGCTGCAGCAGCTCCGTGTAGTCGATGTTGCAGGCTGCTGTTCTCTTCAAACTGGTGCTGGGCTTGGTGTTGTCCCTGCAAGGTGGGAAGAGAGAGGATGGGAAGGGGATGCGGATGTTTGGTGCTGTGAGCATCCAGCACTGGCAGCACCAAAAGCTTTCCTGAAGAAGCTGAGCTCAGCAAATCCTAGTCATGCTGGTGCCTCATAAAATACCCCCAAAGATATATTTTCTTCCTTTAAAGGTGTGAGATATAGAGCCCAAGAGGTCCTGGGACAAGGAGGGGACATCTGCATCTTGGCCCCACATGGGAGGTTTAATTCCTCTGACACATACTCCTCTTTATCCCAACCCATTACAGTCAAAACCAGCGAGATAAGGATGCCAGGACCACATGCCTCAGTTTCCATGTCTGCTTCTTTAAGCAAGCAAAAAACATCCAGTGGCAGCAGGCAGGGACAGTCCTCAGGGATGAGCACCCATGGCTCCAAATGCAGGCTCCCTAGGGTTCCAGCCATGGATACCCATCCCTGTGCTGTCCCCATGCAAGGAAGGAGCAGACACCAGCCACAGGATGCCCATGGGAAGATGGCAGGCAGCTCTGGTGGCCCTGGTATGTCCCTGGGGAGGGGGCAGCTGGGACTGGCCGGTTATGAAAGCCGGCTTCGGTGTTTGAAGGAATGTAGGTCAGAGTTAATCAGATGCTCAGGCTGTCTGACAGCTCGAAAAACCCCCACTGCCAGGGTTAGTGGGGAGAAAAAAGGAGGGAGAAGCACATGCAGCCCCCTCTCCGCCCCCCCAATTAAATATCAGTGCTGGGTTGTGGGTAGGAGCTCAGTGCCGGAGGCCATGAGGGATAAAAGCCATCCCAGGGAAGCAGTTAAAAGCCAAGGAGCGACAACAGCAGCAGGGGGTTAATTCAGAAACCTGCCCATCTTGGGAGCTCTTTTTGTTCCCAGCCCTGCGCCAAGGCAGAGGCAGCTTTATCATCAAGCCCCCCCACTACTCATTAGCTAAGGGTTGGAAAGCAAATCCCACTGGCAGCACCCCTGGGCAGGGAGCATGAGGATCTCAGCTGGTCCCCAGGGAGATGCCGCCCTTGCACATCTCACGCATCCCCAAAGGCCAGGAGTGGGAATGGAGCAGCCATCCGGAGGCATTAGCAGGGTGCCAGGCCCCTTTTGGGTGCTGTGAAGGCTGTCCAGGCTGCAGGGGGGATGCTTTGGGAGCCCCCCCCCCCCCCAGCTGCTGGCGTCTTTCTTCATAAACCTCCTTCCCAGCTCTGCTTGTTTCCATAGCGACCCCACAAGTGAAATTTTCCATCCCGGATGCCAAATGCCTGTGGATGAGGCACAGCCCTCCCAGGGTTACCAAATATAGACACAAAAAACCCCCCTGGCCAACACTCCCGGCCGTGGGGACAAGGAGCAGCCACGGCCACAGCGGAGCTGGGGGGGAAGCCAGAGCATGGGGCTGAGCCCAGGATGGGGGCTGAGCCTGGAATGGCAGGGATGCTCAGCTGTGGGGAACAGCTGATCCAGCCCCCATGCTGATGCTGGTCCATCCCCCAGCACTTACGTGGTCTGCATGAGCTCTGGGTTGGGCACGCACTGCAGGCGATGGGAGAGGAGCTGGAAGGCGCTGCTCTGGGGCAGCAGCATCAGCAGGCCATAGAGAGCCTTGATCAGGTAGGGGTTGTTCTTCACATCCAGCAGCTGTAGCCGGAGATCTGGAAGAGGATGGGAAGGCAGGGAAAGGCATTTAATCTCCAGCTGCAATAGCAGGTTCCTCCCACCTCCTCTGATAGCCTAAGCCTCTGCCAGCCAACCCAAGGGGCACTCGATGGCACCCCTCTCCCCTTTCATTAACCCATCCATCTTGGTGTCCCATGGTGCCCCAAAATCCCTCTCCTCGACACAGCCCCCTGAGGGCAACTGGCTCCCCAGTCTGCCACTCCTGATACCACTCACCCCTGAGGCTGTCCATGCTGTCTGCCTGAGAACACACATGCAACACAGGATTGCTCCTCAGCTTCTCCACATTTAGCAGAAATACCCACCCTGAAGCATCACATCCAGAGGGCTGGGTGACACCCTCCTGGGGACTCTCTGGTGCAGAAGGAATCCCCTCTGCTTGGTTCTGAGGGTTACATGTGCTGGGCCTCAGTTCTGCTCAGCAGAGGCAAAACCCCCCTCTGGCTTCATCCCTCACTGTGCTCATGGCAGAAGTGTTCTGGAGCCCTAAATGCAGCTGAAGGGGCAGCCCAGGAGATGGGGCAAGGTCTGTGTCTCAGTATCTCACCTCCTGGTTGTCACTTGTACTGCTGGTGTCTCCCAGTGAAAGGAGCCATCACCAGGGATGCCACTTTATGGGAGACACATCTATCCCCTACCCTGAGATTTGCAGACTAAGGTGAGTGGGCTGGGGAACCCTCAGTGAATAATTTTGGGGCATGCAAAACCACCACAGACACATGGGTGCCTCACACATTGGGACAGTCATCCTGGGAATATGGACAGGGTCTACAAGACGGAGCATGAATGAGGGTCTCTACTGCCCAGCCGCTCTAGACTTCTTCCCTTAAATACTCCCCAGTATCACCCTGGACCTATACAGGTGCCCCACAAAGTCCTTTTGAGGACATTTCCCAACAACCTCAGTGCCCTGCTATACCTTCAATGAGAAGCCCAGGGGTAGCAAATTATTAATGAGAAATGCCCCCACAGCAACTGTCATCTCCTGCCACCATCCTGGCTCCCAGTGTCACACCCCTGAGCCCTGGTCAGGTACTACTGCATTACCCAGTGGGGGACCTGCATTGCTGGAGGCTGGAGAAAACATCAGCTTGTTTTTTAGAGCTTCACTCTTCATTTCTAGAGAAACCCTTTTTTCTTGCTAAGGACCCCAGCAGGACCCACAGAGGGTGGCACAGAGGGTTCCCCCATCTGACACCCTCCTCATGCACCCTGGAGATGCTCAGTGTGATCCAGGCCCCCTCCATCCCTTCCCCCACCCCTTCTGCTGGCTGCCAGTGCCGCTCGCTCCCTTAACCTATATCTGGGGGGCAACGCTGCCCCCCGCCGTGCTGCCAGCGTGCCCTGTTCCCGTGGGCAGCTCCAGCGCTGGGCAAACCTCCTGGCAAGAAGTCTCATAACTTCTGCTCTATTTCCTCGTGCGGCGGCTGCCGCTGCGATGGAGGCGCAGGGAGGGGAGCACCGCGCGCTGCCCCTTCCCCACCCGGGGTCTCCTCCTTTCCTTACATGTGAATATGGGGCACTCGATGAGCTGCACCAGCTTGTCCACCTCAGTGAGGAAATCCACGGTGACCTCCAGATCCCCGCTGATGTGGCTGTTAAGGGTGGTACCTTGGGAAAAGGTGGCAGGGCAGCAGCAGATGGCTCACGAGGGCGATGCCTGGTGCGGATCGTGGCTTTGCCAAAGCCTCCCTGCACCCACAGCTCCTGTGGGATGTGAGTGAGCAGGGAACAGGCGGGGCTTGCACACAGGCAGGGCTGAAAGGTCTGTAGGGTGGCCAAGGGATGATGGACGGAGATAGATGAGCAGGCAGGTATAGGGGAAAACACAGACTACCCAAAAAGCTGAGAGCAGGCAGGATGAGTGTTCAGGGGAGGATGCTTGCTTTTACCCTCCTGGCTCACGGAGAATTCCCAGAAGGAATTCTGGTGTGCACTGGGAAGGGAACTTGAGCGTGTTATTGAGCTTCTTCGTTTGGAAAACTACTCAGAGAGACTTGGGGTTTGCTGGCACATGAAAGTAATCATTCTGCAGCAGACAGATGGTGAGCTCACCGGGGATTGTGCCGTGCTGGGCACTGCCTGCTCCTCACCAGGCCAGGAGGCCAAAGTCTTCATCTTCCTGGGAGGAAGAGGATGTTGAGGAGCCTCCCCTCCTGGGCAGGGGAAGGTCAAGGCTCAGTCAGTGCAGGCCTTCCTCTCTTTTCACCACAAAAAAAGGGATGACACCAGGGGAAGGGAGCTGGCACACGCCCAGCACAGGCTGCCCTGCCCCAGTAATGATGGGCTGCAGGCAGGAGGTTGGGCTGGCCTGCACGGTGACCTTGGTTACCACAGAGGGACTAAGGGCCAGCTCAGGCCCCACCCTGGCAGAAAATCCCCAAAGGATACAATTTCTGGATGAGGTCGTAGGCATGTTTATAGTTCTGGGTAAGGAAGCAGAGGGACACAGTGGTCACAGGGTTGTGACACCAGGAGCGGTACAGGCAGCAGAAGAGGTTACGGCTTTCCTGGGGAAAGAGAGAACCATTGGGGGTTGGTCACACTGGGAGCACTGACATGGCACAGCCCCAGGGACCCAACACCAACCTGCCAGGCTGGCAAGTGCCACCAAAACACAAAGGGATGTTTCTGGACCCACCATGTCCACCCAGCACTGCCATAAGCCTCAGCCTCAAGATATGGAGACCAGGTGGGCTTTGGGGTGACAGCATGACGAGGTGGCACTCAGGGCTGCTGAGTCCACCACAGGATGAGGGGCTGGGGGACAATGCTGTCCCACCCAAGAGGACACCCCTGCATCACTGGTTTTCAGCAGGAGAAGGAGGAGTATAAATCTTCCTTCTCTCCTTCCTTGGATGCCACTGGTGCTGGTGGCAACTGCTCAGCAAATCCTGTGGTCATGCTCATGCTCCTGGGAGGGAGAGTTGAGGAACTGCAGGACTCTCCTCCTGCTGTCATCTGTCCCACAGCCCATGGGGGGGCAGACACAGGGAGGCAGCAGCTGCTTGAGGGCTCAGTAAGCCCATTCCCATTCCAGGGAGAAAAGCAAGAGTTGGGCAGATCCTCCAAGCCCATCTTCAGCTCCTGAAGGGTGGATAAATAATAGGCTGCCCAAGCTCCAACTCTGGGACCCACCAGGCAAGGTCTGAGCAGCAAGACACACTTCCAGGTGGCTGCCAGGTCCCCACCACCCCCATTATGTCCCTCCAGCTGCTAAGCCTGCTCCCGTTGCTCATACCGGGGTCTTCAGGTCCTTCAGCTGGTTTCTCAGCTGGAAGAGCTCGGAGGACGTCAGCAGGATGGTATTGAGGGTGTGGACCATGGTAGAGGCGAATTTGAGATCCTCCTCCCTAAGCAGAATGTCTGCCATGGAGTGGAAGATGTTCTCTGCATTCAGAAGTAGACAAAGCTGCCTGTGTATAACAGAGGAGACAAACCAGGGGGGAAGGATGGTTAATGAGCACAATCAAGACTCTGATGGAGCCCACTTCTCCAGAGAGGACCAGGGAGGAGATCTGGGTGCACCAGAGGTTGGGTGAGTGTGGTGGCACCAGAAGGGGCAATACCAGGCTCTGCATTTGGAGGATGCGGTTATTCACACCAGGACAAGAACAAAAATCCATAGCTGGGCTAAGACATGCCCCTGGTCACATTGCTTTGGGACTTTGCTGGCACCCACTGCTATGGCTCGTGCCACCTCAAGCCTTCCCATGACCCCCCTCAGGAGGTTTCAGTGTCACTTTCCAGCCTGACCAGTGTAGTGAATGTGCAGCAGCACCACTGCAGATGGCATGTGATGGTCTAGTCCGACCAGTATCCCACTGACACTGGGGAACATCCCAGGGAGTGCAGCCACTGGGGCGAAGCAATTCCTCCTGGTATTGTGCAACCAGGCAGTCCTGGAGCCAGAGGCTGCTCTTTGAACTCCTCCATGCTCCAGCTGCCACAAGATCCGGTGCTGAGTGGCTCCGGAGATGGAGCTGGTGAAGCTGGAAGATGTCTCTGTTCCACTGGATATCCTGCCAGCAGTGTTTTCCCCAGAACAGTGTAACCACCACTGCGGCCCACGCTGATCTGCCTGGCTGGGTCACAGCAGGAATGTCCTGCTTAACAAACCTTGAGGCATTCCCAAGATTTTCAACATTTTTTAAGTCCAGAAACAAAAAAAAATAAAACCATACGATTTTTTTTTCTCCCACATTTGTTTGGATTTGGGGATTTCCTGTTTTTCTCCAGGCTCTTGCCTTCTTGGGCAGTTTGTCTGAGGACACCTGAAATGCTGCCCAGTGCCAGCTCAGATCCCCAGTGTGGGGACTGGAGGGATACAGGGAAGCCCACCTAGCTCCCCAGCTTCTCCTGAAACTGTTATGCTCCCTGGCTCACCACATTTCCCCATGGACTGACAGGGAACCTTGGCAGCAAGGCATCCACCAGAGCACCTCTGCTTTCCCCCAGCTCCTACCAAACACAGTTCCCCACCAGATAATTTCAGCTGGATTCAGATTTCCCCCTGAAGGTATCTCTGAGAGGATTAAGAGGCAAAACAAGGATCAACTGCTTGGGCTGCTGGGTGGGAGGTGTCACTAACTACCTGGTTTGGCTTGGAGATAGGAGGTACACCTGAACGTCCCCTGGCTGGAAGTCATGTTTTCACCTCCTGGGATGAGGAGGAGGAAGGATGTGAGTTTCCAGCCCCTGCTCCTGTGAGGACCGACCAGAGGAAGACTATTTGGCTACAGTTAGACTCCAAACACCACACCCTAAATCCTGCTGGTTTAGGTACACAGGAGGAGAATGAAGAAACAGATCTTCCCTCCTCAACAAAATGAGGAAGAAACCCCCCATCTTCCTCCCACCTCTCTGCCCTGCCAAATAATCCCTTCCCTCCTCACCCAGGCCTGGCTGCTCTCCACGGGCAGCTCCCGCACCCCGCGTGGCTGCTGCCGGACAATGAGATGCTCTGTGCGGGATTTTATGTAACCCAGCCCGGCGATCGCCTGGACCCCGCTAAAATGGAATGGGCTGTGATAAATAAGCTCATTTATCCCAATTATTCTTACGTAACCGGCTGCATTCATGGCGATGAAAACGCTTCCCTGATTTCTCGCCGCTTGGACACAGGCTGGCTGGAGGAGGGAGAGCGGTGGGAAAGTGAGGCATGGAGGGAGGAAAGGGGAAGGCAGAGGTTTTTAGCCCAGCCTGATGGAGCCAAAAGCAAATCAATAGCTCAGCGTTGCAGGCAGGATCCAGTCACTGCCAGCTGCAGCAAAGCAGGACCAGCCCAGCCCAGAAAGTGGCTCCATGCTACCCTTCTCCAGCAAGGGGGGATAACTGATGCCCCAGCCTTGCCAAGCTTTCTCCAGAAGCTGTGCTGGGCACTTGAACCATGAAGTGGGATGGTTTAATGTGCCCAAAAAAGGGATGGGTTCTCCAGGGACAAACACTGGGATATAGTTTTAGTCTCAACTGTGAAGTGGTTGGTGCACCAGCACAGCTGGGACTGGCTGCGATGCTCATGCCTAGTGGGGAGCTGATGTTTTACACCTTTCAGGCAAGAAGACTATAGCAAGAGCTTAACTAAGAAAAACAGTGCTAGGGAGCACTGAGCACAAGTCAGTAAAACCTCCAAAGCTCCCCCATGACAAAAGGGATACCTTTCAGGTTCCCCTTCCACCAGTCCTCCATGGAAAGGAAGGTTCTTGCTTTCCATAAACAAGAGCTCTGCCATTTGGCTGGTGAGCACCATGCTCACAGTGAGCAGAGGGCTGAATGCAGGCTGCTTTCTAATTTCAGGCCTGGTTTTGATTAGTGGGGCAGGGTTGGGATTCTCCCCCCTCCTTTCAGTGGCACTGGGGAACTGGAAACTGTTGGGGTGTTAGAGAAGGAGCTGTGGGGACACTGTCCCTCTTCTTCAGAGCCATGTCACCTCAGGGGGATGCTGTCCTGCTTGGGCAGCAGCCCCTCCAGCTGCCCCCAGGTTCTCTGGGATCCACCAGCAGAATGAGTTTGCCAGTGCACAGCATCCTCCTATGGCAGTGGCAAAGACCTCACACTTCCCTCCATGAAGCCCCTTCGTCGGCATATCCCACAAGCAGTCCCCAAAGGAGGGGACAACTGGCTGGTCCTGCAGCTGCTGGCCTCCGTGACAGCAGCCAGCAGCTGAGCCCAACTGCCAGCAGCAGGCGGCTGTTGGTGGGATGGAAGGGTCCCCAGGAGCCCATTCCCTGGGAGGCTTTGATGGCATGAGGGGAACGCCAGGCTGGCTGGGAGGAGGCAGGGAAAGGGGCTGAACAGAGGACAGGTGGCTTCAATTGAGATGTCAGTGGAGTGGCTGTGGAAGGGAACAGGGCAGACGGGAGGGAAAGTGGGAGCCATACCCCTTATATGTGCACACCATAAATATATCCTGGATATATACACCCCATAAATACGTGTGTATATTTATACACACACACACCCCTTAAATATATATATCTCCCCATACATACATGATGTGATGAGGAAAGGAACTGGCTAACCCCCTTGAAGCATCATTCCAGCAAGATGTCTCTCCCTGGAGCTTTCCCTGCATCCCTGTGGGTGATGTGCATCCCCCTGCTCATGGGGACCCAGAGAGTCCCCAAGGATGTCCTGGCATGGAAGAGGAGGGCAGGAAGTGTCCCCAGGGAGGCAGGAGCCACAGAGCATCATGGCACACACTGGTTATGTTACGCAGCCGGCAGTGCAGGCACATGGCGATAATGAAATGTGCTATCCAGGCCATTAAAATTTAACTCCTCAAATTAAAAGGGTTATTCAAGCCTTTCCTGTGCAGCCAAGGAATGTGGCTGCAGGCAGATGGGAGGCAGCATCCACCTGCACCGTGACGATGCCTTGGGGACACCTCGAGCCACCGTGGGGCTCCCAAGGGACCCAGCAGGTCACCTCCAGCCCCTGCTGCAGTCACAGCACCCTGCCTGTCCCCTTGCCTAAAGGACTCCTCGACAACACGAGGCTGGCCAAGGGAAGAGCCACAGAGGTCACCACAAGCTTTGCGTGCCCATGCCACCCTAGGGTCCCCCTGTGTCTCTGATGTAGCAGCCACCAAACTGCCAGCACAGCAATGTCAATCACAATGAATTCTCATCACACACATGGTCAGTGGGGTGGGATGAGGAATGGGAGCAAGCAGAACAGGGATCGTGCAGGGGCAGGGAGCTGCTGCAGGGCAGTGTGTGCTGGAGCCCAGAGGATGTTGGCAAGATGGGGTGGCTTTAGAGCCACATCTCCAATTAAGGACAAGCCCCGGCGTCCCTCCCAGCCCTCTTGCTTTGACAACTCGATGCCTGGAAACCAGCTAATCTAAACATCATCATTTCAGGGAGCTGTCAGAGTTCCCATCCTGCCCGCTCGTCCCTTTAACCACTTCAGCCCCGTCCCCTGCCCCAGCCACCACGCAGGAACAGGGTGGCAGAGGTTCAGACCAGACCAATGCCTGCTTGAACAGGGTGAACATTTGTTTTTCCCTAAAATCTAAAAAAAGTAAGATGAGATCCAGTCTCACTGCAGAACTGTCTCCTCCTCTGGGATCTGTGGGGTGCCTGGGGGGAAACACTGGTCCCATCCCATTGCCTGGCCATGCTGAGCACCATCCTGCTGTGTTCAATTAAGCAGGTGCTTCTTCATTAAGCACCAGTGATTTGCTTTATTAGCTCTGGGCTAATAGACATGGGGCCCCAGCAGGGAGAGGATCATGTCTCGTCCCACTTCCAGCAACTGGGACACAGCCTGAGCTGTGGAAGGAGCTGGCTGAGGCCTGGGAGTGATGCTATGAGGGGTTCTGCTCCACTTTTCTGCTCATGGGTCTCAAAAACACTTCCACAACTGTGAGGAGGGCAGAGCCCCTCTGTACTTCCTCCCAACCCTCCTCTTCCTCTGCTCCCTTCCTCTCTCCTCCCAAAGGCTATCCCCCACCCTTCCTCCACACCCCAGGCTCCCCAACAGATGCCCTGGCTTAACCCACCTAACCAGGAAATCCACAGCCTCTGTGATACCCACTGCCCTCCCCATCCCCCTGAAATTCTCCTGCCAGCAAAAGCAACATCCCCAGCCTGGCCCAGCAGCTGGGATCCTTTAGGAATTTGCAGAGAAAGCATAGATAAAATTAGGATGTGAAGGGGAAAAGGAGAAGAGAGCAAGTGGGGAAGGCAGGCGGATGTCATTGTCCCATCCTTTCCCTCCATATCAGCAAAGAAAATCCCAGTCCTCCATTTTAATCCCCCCCTTTCCTGAATCCAGGCTCCAGAGCTGCTCCTCTGGGCAAGGGAAACCATAGCAACCCCAGCAGTTCCTGCTTTACAAAATTCATAGCATTTTATGTAAGGGATTTTGAAGGGTTTGTGAGGTTTAGGAGCAGGGGAGCTCCCTCTGTCCAGGAGGCAGGTATGGGGAGGAGAAGGACCCTCATCAGCTTTGGTTTCCTGGAATGGTTATCAAGCTCCCCAGGGAAACTCAGTGAAAGCTGCAGACCAGGGAGGTGCCCATCCTGGGAGGAGATGTGTGGGTCTGAGAAGGAGATGTGTGGATTCTGGGAGGGGATGTGTGCATGTGGGAAAGCCGGAGGAGACAAGCCCTGCGATGCCTTCTCTAGAAAAGGGAAAGGTGCAGAGTGTTTCAGTGCAAACAAGAGGAGCCTCCCACGGAGCGTCTGCCTGGCAGCAGCCGTCAGTGACAACTGCGGTGCCAGCTCAGCGCTGGCCTGGCTGCCTCAGCCAAAGGAGCTCCCCAGGCATCCCTGGGGATCCCCACAGCAGCCAGGACGGATCCCTGAGAGAACACAGCACAAATGTACCTCAGTGGTTCAGGCCAGCTTCAGCTGGTGAAACAGCATCTTGATCCTGCAGAGCCTCAGCCCGTGGCTTCTGCTCCTCCTGGTGCTCCCCCTGGACATGAGGCCATGGGAGGTCCCTGTTCTGGCTGGCAGGATGGCTGCCCTGCTGCACACTAAAGCTGATAGTCCAGCCTGAAGCTGGGCACATCCACCTTGATGTGCCCTCTCATGATGAACCCAGCCTTGTTCCCACCATGGACATGGCTGGAGAACAGTGCCCTTCAACAAGATCACCTTGAGTTCTCCAAGCAGATATCCAACACCTCTGGATATTTTTATCATCAGTGAGATACCTGCAGCTCTGTACCAAACAGGAGAGGGAAACAGGGCTGTAGCAAGAAGAAAGAGTAATATCCTTTGGAATGGGCCAGAAGCTAAAAAACAACTAAATCTGGAAACCTGATAGTCCACTCAGCCCAAGATATGGCCCAACTTTTAGCATAACACAGATGAATGTGACAGCTCCTCCAAGGGGAAGCCCACTAGACAGACAAACAGAACCAGTCTCCAGCTGCTCAGGCTTGGACTGGTGTGCCAGGACTTTCCTTGAGGAAACTTTATAGTGACTTATGGATAAAGCTATCCTGCCCTTAGAATTCTGGAATGGTTTGGCTTGAAATGGACCTTAAAAATTATCTCATTTCAACCCCCTTGCAATGGGCAGGGATGCCCTTTACTAGACCAGACTGCTCCAAGCCCCATCCAACCTGGCCCTGAGCACCTGCACTGATGACCTGCAAAGCTTACAAAATCCTGGAGCAACATCTGAGTATCTACAAAAGCCTCACTTGAAAAACAGGCAAACCTCCCCTTCCAAACCCTCCAGGAAAGCAAAAAATTACCTGCCCAAAGCACTTATTTTCCAACTTTTAAACTTGCCAGACTCAATGGCAAAATGGTTGGCAAATGCAAGTCTTGCCCTGGGCTCTTGGGGCTTCAAGCCCCAGGCAGGAGGCACCAGCAGCAGCACGAGAGCACGTGCCTGGCTCCAGCCACCACCACAGCTGAGAGGAACAACTCACGTTCAAGTGAGCCCTCCAGAACCTGTTCCCAGAGGGGCACTGACACCGGGCACTGATGTTTCCAGGCAAGCTCTGTTGGGAAGGAGAGGAAGGGTAGGGGCTGGCTTGGGAGTGGGGGAGAACAGCAGAGCAGCAGCAGCAGCAGATCCTTCCTTCGAGACGTCCGCTTCCCTTTCAGGCTGACAGCTGTGGCCTAATTTTCAAGAAAACTGACAAGCGCCTTATTTCTCCCCCTATAATTTCTCATCACTGCAAATAAAATAGGTTAAAGGAGTGGGTGCAAAGCTGTGGCAACAGGAGCTGGGAGAGACTGATCCTGTTCAGGGCATGCACAGTTTGTACACAGATGGGAGCTGTGCTCACCCTTCCCCATCACTCTGCTTTAAGGTGAAGAAATAAAAGTGCTTTTGCTCCTAAAAGCATGGCCAAGGAGCAGGTTGCTGTCCTAGAGATGGATGAGCCTTTGGATGCCCATGTAGGGAAGGCAAATTTGAGGGAAAATGGTCCTGCTGGCTATCTCTAGATCTCAGAAAGCAGAGGGATAGACTGTGGCAGGAATACACTCTGTGTTTGAGAGTGAAGCTTTCCAGAAGGAAGGAAAAGAGGGGTTGGGAAGAGGTAGCAGTGTCCCACGGCTCAGGGATAAGAGTACCCTGGGGTGGGAGGTGAAGCTGCCTTGTCTCTTCTGCCAACAACTCAAGCACATCCTGGAGCTCAGGGAAGGAGGTGCCCATAACTCAATGAGCCCTGCTGCACTTCCTACTCAAGTGTCAGCTGAAAAAACACCCCATTTATGCCCATGGTTTAGACACCCCAGATGCTATTTCACCTTTAGTGCCAGGCTTGCCTCCATGCCTGCTGCCTCTCAGCATTGCATTGGATCACAAAGCCTGCCCTGCCTTCTGAGCCAGGATCCCTGCAAGGATCCCAGAAAGGGATACAGCCTGAGGAGCCATATCCCTCAAACCCTCCAAGGCCCACAGATGCATGAGAGGAGAGCAGATGTATGCTCCCTGCCCTGCCAGGACCCTAAGAGAGCACCCAGTGCTTTGAGGGGACCAGCTCCAGGTGCAGCTGAACACCAGGAGCAGCTCATGCATGAAGGGAAGGAGCACTGAATGGCAGGAACTTCAACCAAGGTGGCTTTTGCACAGCTCTGTGCTTTCAGTGGGGAGTTAAAGATGTCCCATCCAGAGATATCTTTATCTGAGGATATCCCATCCTGGGAGCAGTGCCCAGCTGGACCCACTGGCTGAGGTGAACCCTTCTCATATTTAACTGAGTGTACCCTGTGCCTGGAAGACAGGTGGGGGGAAAACATTGTCACTCAGCCTGATTTCCTGTCCTGGCCCTTCCCTCCACAAAGATGAATAAACTGAGTTGTCACAGCTGCAGAGCCAGAAAAGGAAGCACCATCAGAAGACCCGAGCCCAACCAGCAGGATCAGACAGGTTAAGCTGCTTCCCCATGATGAGGGTTGTCACCCCATCAGCCAGGCAAAGAAAATTTGGGAGACGCTTTGGAAGCTGCTTGTGCTGAATCCCTGCTCTGCAGAACATGACAGTCAGCAAGCAGGGAAGCTCTGGGCTCCTCTCCCCACTGTCCAGTTTGCCTTCTCCCAGCTCCCTCCTTCCACAGCCAGCTTTTCCCCAGCATTCCTGCTGTGATCCCAGGGAAAGTGCTGGGAGGAAGCAGATATCCCTACCTGGGGACCTGCCCTTTGAAGGAACTTGGCTGTTTTGTGAGGGTTTTCCTCTCCTACACACATTTCCCCTTCCTCCCCTCCACCCTCTCACTGACCCAAATTAGTCCCAGCCCACTGCTGCTCACATGTGGTTCCCATTTTTCTACAGGAAAACCCATCAAACCCTTCCAAGGAGCTCCAAGTAGGGCTGCTCCTGGAGCAGCTTCACTGGGTTAGCACAGCAAATTCATTTCCAGGTGCACCCCAGCTCATCCAGACCCTGCAGCTCCGTGGAGGCATCTCCTGTCCTTCCCTGGGGGTACAGCCCCAGCAGGGAGCTGGCCAGGGCTGACCCAGCTCCTGCTCTCCCAGCAGGGATAATCCTTTGACAGGGCAACCAGGCCCCTCCCTTGTGAAGGTCATGCTGTCACTGACTGCTGGGGCATTGTGATTCCAGAGCCAACCTCTGCTCTGGTGGAAACGGATTTTCCCCCCTCTGGCTCCTGCTTCATGGGGCTGGGAGGGTATCAGAGAGTCCAGAATGATGTCCCAGAGCCTCAGTGAATTAAAACCCCAATAGACACATGCCCCTGTGGGCTTGTGGAGCTCACTGTGCAAAGTGAAAGAGGCAATTTGAGAGCTGGGGGCTTTTGGAGGTAAAGTGGGGTTGCTGGCTTCCTTCCAAATCCCATAGGAGCCTCAAGAGACCACGGAGGGCATTCACAGTGCAAGGCTGGAGCAGAGGGAGAATGCAGGAAAGCAGAGCCTGTCTGCCACCAAATTGCTGTATCACTGTTCTGGATCTCCAGGCAGGGGGAGAGAAGGTTTTGGGGAGCAGGGAGCATTAAAAGGAAGCACAGAGGAATGGGCTGGAGATGAGCAAGGAGAAGCCCACTGAGCTCTGCAGAACTGAGCATATTCACCACCCTGCTCCATCACCCTGTGCCTGGCCGGGGCCTCGGGTGACAGGGAGTCCCTCTTTCTGCTTTGCAAATGGACCAAAAAAACACAAACTAAAGAGCTTTCTCCTGTTCCTGCTCTCGGTGAGGCATGAGGAGGGGGATGGCGAGTGCACAGTTCATTAACGCCGGAGGGCAGGCGGCCAGCGAGCATCCTGGCAGGCAGAGCAGTGGATTTTCGCAGGCTCGCTGCCTCCCGACACAGAAGCTTCCCTTGTAGCACTCACAGCTGTTTGGATTTTACCCGAGTTCATATCACAGTTTATCAAAGAACCTCCATTTTTTTCCCCTTCTTTTTTTTTTGCACTTTGCTGAGCACAAGCCAAATGGTTCCCGCAAAAACAAACGCAGGTTTTGTTCTGCATTGCAGTGGCACCGAGGGTGGGAGAGAGGAAGAGGTGACACGTGTCCCCCCTCCAGCCCTGATTCACTTGTAGAGGGATTTTCAGGGCATGGGTTTGGCAATGGGAGCTGGAGGGGGCACAGTGGCATCAGCACATCCAAAGGAAGGAGCAGGAGTGGGTCCTGCGTCCCAGCACTGGGTGCCTCCAGATCATCAGGGGTACTGGGGTGTTTGCTCAAGGAAAATGTGTGTCCAGAGGAGCTCAAGAGCATCCAGGCTTGGGAGAAGAGGAGGGTTTTGGTCAGCCCCAGCTCCTGAGATCTCTCAGTGAGGGGCTGGGAAGTGAGAGCACAGCAGGAGGAAAGGACAAGGTTAGGGATGAGGTGGGAGGCAGGATGGGGCTGGAGGGACACTGGCTCATGCAGTATAGAGGCATCCTGTGGTTGTAGCACTCCCTTATTACCAAAACAAACACCCACTGGCTCTGTACAGGATCCCCAGTGCATCCCTTGCTACCCAAACCTGCAGCTAAACCCCCATCCCACTCCCTGCTGACAGCCCTGCTCACTGGGATGCTGGCAGGCAGCCCTTCCCTTCCCACTCTCCCAGACAGAGCAGGGCCCTGGGAATGCCAGGCAGGCCAGTCAAAAGTGATTTAACACACACCTCACTGTGGGGCTGCCAAGAGCATCGGATGGATGTCTGTGCTCCACGCTCCTCCTGCCCTCTGCTCCCCTCCTCTCTGACTCCTCATCCTGGTTAGCAGGTTCAAACTCACTTTGTGTCTTTTTTACTACTTTTTGTGGAGAAACTGGTGCTGTACAGTCAGCCCCTCAGAGGCAGAAGAGCCCGGTCATGCCCTAAGAGGGACTGGCCACCCCAGATCTTCATGCACCCAGTGTGACCTGCCAGTCTTTGTCCTCAGCTCTGTCCTCATTATCCAGCTCTCCACTGGCCTCATCCCAGCAGGGCTTTGAGATCTCAAGAACAGTCAGAATTTCCAGCCAGGTGAACTTTTCCCGTCTGCTGGAAGTATAAATCTGCAGCCCCATCACGAGACTTGGGATTTTCCAGCTCTGCAGCTAATGCCATAAATTGGCTGAACAACCTTATATGCTCCACTCTATGTCTTCCAGAAGGAGTGCAGAGCCAGCCAGCCCTCCTGGCCAGTCCCCACAGGGTTCAAGGTCCCCAAAGGCCAAGGACCATCCCCAGTCAAATGGACAAGTCTCACCAGGTGCATCACATGCCAGGTGGCTGAAAAGCCACGCCAGGGCCTCTTCCAAGCAGCTTAACCTCAGAAAACACCCTGTGAGAAAGTGCCAAGCAGGGGGGAGGTTCATTTAACAGCTCTATAAAACAAGCTGAGACAACCCCTGCGTGCAGGCTGTGCTTGGGGAGCAAAGTGCTGACTCAGGCATCCTCTCTGCCCCAGGGTGCCACTGCTCTGCAAGAAAATGGCCTTGCTGGGCTTCAAAATTAAGCCTTGTGCTTCAAAGCATCCCCACACGACATGCATAGGGATTTCTCCAGCCACTCAAGCACATCCCACACCCTAGAGGGTTCATTTGCTGTGGCAAGGTACATCAGCCATGAATGTCTGAGCTGTTCCATCTCAGAGAGCAGCAAAAACCTGGCTGCTTTGGAGCTAGGCTTGACTTAGCCAGTTGAACCAGTTCCTGGAGCTCAGCCTGACCCTGGGGACACCACAGAAACTGCATAATCAATCCTGGGGGCTGCCTGAGGGGACAAGACAGCTCCTTGCAAGGATAGCCAGCCCTCTCCTCACACTGTGCTCCGAGCAGCCACACTGATGTCCATGCAGTAGGGCTTAACCTCTTCCTTAATCCTCCCATCCCACTGCACTGGTACCAACCAACAGGAATTAAATCCAGCCTGCAAATCTCAGTGTGAGCTGAAAAGCTCGGTGCTGCTCTGCTGCATGCCTCCTGACCGGCCAAGCAGCTTTCCCTGCCCAGGGCTCCTGCCTGGAGGACAGCCTGCTGCTCCAGGGAGCCATGTGATGCTTTGGAAGCTCCTCTGCATTTTTCTGCTGCTCCAAGAGGTCAGCAGCTGAATGGGAATATTTGCTTCTTGCTTAAGGGCTCTGGTGAATCCAGGACGGCCACGTGCCAGCCAGGGCAATTAGTGAGAAGGGTGGAAGGCCTCAGATGTGCTTATCAAGGTGGGAGGTAACTGATGCTCCTGCTTCTGACAACACTTTAGGAGCAATGTATGAGTGCAAACATGCCTGGATTGAGAAGAGATGGCAGCACTCGGTATTCTTAGTTTTGAAGGCAGATTAATTGTACTGGCTTCCAGCCTAAAAAAGGTCACAAGTGACAGTAAGAGATAAGGGACCCCCAAAGGAACCCTGTCAGCTGCAATGCACAAAACTGATGCCAAATAAAAAAAATATATTTGGAAGAGATCATGGGAGCAGGTTTCCCTTCTTTCTCCAGGGGAGAGGGGTGGGACAGCATGAGACTGTATGGGACTCATACCACTGCAATCCCCTCAGCAACTCCTTTGCCCAGACACTCATGAGGCATCCAAACAGCTTTGAAGAGCCTTCTCCTGGATGCTGCTCTTCCTTTCTCACAGATCATAGATGGCAGGGATTTGAAAGGGACCCATAAGGACCATCAAGTCCAACTTCTCCTGCTGGGGCTCAGCTGGGCATGTGATACTTCTTTATGAATGATAAAAGTTTTTGGAGCTGTTTCCCTGTTATTTTGAAGGAAGTTTGCTTTTCCACTTAGCTCCACCCTGTCTTCTCTGGCAAAGCATCTCGAGATACCTACCTTGGGACTGGGCTTACTGATGCTGAGACCACCCATCACAGCCCCTACCTCTGCCTGAGCCAGGGTGCCAGTGAGGGTTGCAGGTAATTCTCTCACCCATCTCTCAGCATCAGGCAGGCTCTGGAGCAGCTCTACCTGTCTTGGGGACCACAGGTCCTTACAGAGCAAGAGACGTCCCCACCTCCTGCAGAGATCAGTGGTCAAACCCCACTCGTATCCTCAAGCATGCAATGTACTATAACCTCTGTCTCTGTGACTGAGGATATATCAGGAGAATGTCTAAAGTCCTTTCAGAGTCAGAAACCAAGCATGAACAAACTTGAGTTGGATTAGAAATAAACTGCATTTAATCACAGATCCCCTATGTGACCTCATGGACCTTTGAATTTGCCCACCAGCAACGTGACAGGGAAAACTGCTGTGCTGTGCTTGAATAAAACCCCTGTCCTCCATTTCCCTTTCCTGTGAACACTAATCCTTCAGCTGGAAATCATTGCCTAAACGTAACAGGTCTATTCTCCTTCCCTGTTCCAGTGTTCCCAGGCCAGCCTGGGAAAGAGGCAGCAGTGGTCCCGGACCACACTTCAGCAGATGCTGTCCCAGTCTCTCAAATATCCCCCTTGCACTCTTCAGCTCAGGATAAAATGGAACATCACCAGCATCTCTTAAGTCAAACATGAGGCTGGCTTCTCACCCTGCTGTGCAAAACAGCTGAGCTGGCTTGTGGACAGGGGAAGGATGTAACGTGGGAACGCGCATACGGCTTCAATTTGAAAAGTGGCTAAAAATAGCTCTATGAGGCTCCCACATTCACTGAGCCTCTCCAGCAAGAGATCAATCTTTGCCAGAGAGTCCTGTAAAAGTTTTTCTCCTCTATTTTCATCTTGCTCTTTCTGGAAGCAACAGAGATGTTAGTTTACACCAGTCTTTTACCTGCCATCAGTAGGTTTCAGCGTTAATCACTGTTACCTGAGGGCATGGCTCACCCTCCCAGAACCACCACTTTGGCTCCAGTCCTGCATCTACCCCATATGAACAACAACGTGACTTGACAAAGGACAGAGTCATCTATTTTTTAATTTTTTTTTTTTTGCTTTACCAGATTTTTTGGGGCATGAGTCACTGTAAAAAGCCTCGGCTTGCTGAGCTGCTGTGAGCCAGTCCCACCGCACCTCTGGCTGGCTGCTGGGAAAGCTGGGCCTGCCAGCCAAGGCTCCTCCTGCCAGAGCTGGAGGGAAAAAGCTGGAGGTGGCCAGGGTGCAGGAGAGCTTTTCAATGGGACCCTGCCCAGGCTCATTGTCACTCTGGTCAGCCTGCTTCCCTAACACAGCACGAGGTCACTTCCTTGCCAAGGTGGCTTATCCTAGGGGCTGTGCTGACTGGTGAGAGGAGAGTGGACACTCTGAGTGGGATATTTTCTCTGGGATGAATCTGGACTTAGGCCAAAAATTGCTGCCCAAGCAGATACAACTCCACACCCAGCTCAGCTTAGCAAATTTTGGGAACTCTGCATGCTGTATTTTCCCACTGCAGTGAAGAAACCTCTTCATCAGTACCTGGCACACCTCTGTGCCTTTGGAGAGGTGATTTTCTTCTCTCACAGAAGCATGGCTTTTATCTCATGCTCTCCCCCTGTTCATTTTGATGCCACATCCCTGAAAGCAAGGGAGGAAAACCCAGGGTCCTGCCAGCTGATTCCACCAACCTCCTCACTGATTTCTCCACCTTGCCTCGACCATTAACCCTGTTATTTCCCAGTGAGCTGAGGAATGGCTATCCCTTGCCCCAGATTTTATTGCAATAAAGATGACTGCCTGCCAGCTGCCATGACACTTGGCATTCCAGCCTTCACAACATTTGGCTCTCCAGCCTCTGCCTCTCCTTAAAAAGCTGAAGCAAAATCTCCCAACTCTGTGCATTGAAACACATGGCTTTGGATGGGTGAGCGTCTCGCCAAGCTGGCTGGAGGGATTCACTCAGCTTGGCACTCTGAGTGCAGCCTGTCTCCTGCTCTGGCTGGTCTAGTTGCTTCTTAACGAAACAGGCTCTGACAACATTGTTTAATAAGGAGCCACTTTGCCTCCGGGGATGGGAGAGAGAAATATGGTGCCTTGACATGTGAAAGGCAAATCCCATTTGCTCCAAAACCGTTTGCAGGAGTAAGAGGGAAGCCTGAGGAAATGGTTTTGACTCTGAATGGATGTAGTACTTGGGCTGCCTGACCCTGCCATCCCCGTCCCACCCGTCCCAGGGGTGCTCAGGGGCTTCAGTGAGGCTGGTGAGGTGCTCTGACCTGATGATGAAGGCTCCTCTGGCTTCCAGGAGTTTCCGTTCACTGCTGAAGCGCTTGAGCAGGTTGATCATGAACTTGTAGAAGTAGGAGTTCATGGTGGGGGTGGAGGGTGAGCACTCTAGGCCTTTTGTACCTGGGGAGGCAAGGGGAGAGCAAATTAGAGCTGCCAGGGCCCTGCTGCCCAAGCCTTATGAGAGAGCAGACACCCTTGGTCACCTAGTCACAGCACTGAGATGACAAGGGCAGGGGCATGGAAAGATTTTCAAGCCTCATATAACCACATCTGGTTGGTTCAAGCAGAGCCAGCCCTGTCCTAGCTCTCTCCAGCCCAAGGGAAAGCATCTTGTGGTCACAACATTGGAAACAGCACCTGGGGTTAAAATGGGAATTTTGGGAGTTCATCTCAGAGCTCTTCAGCTTCAGTAGCTGCTAGAAGAAGGAGTGCCCGAGGCTCTAAATTGAGCCAATCCCATCTCCTCAGATATGGCATGTACACTCATCCCAAAACCACCAGACTGCTGGTGAGTTGAAGAGCCTGCAATCCAACGCCGTAAGCCACAGATGCCCCGAGCCCAGTGAGCATGCAGTGGCAGACACACACATTCAGCCCTGAGCCATGGCACAGACACTGGTTTACACTCGGTGATGTCATTTTCCCTGAGCAGGAGCCACTTGGTACAAATGTCATACACAATGTGCCCCAGGGCTACCATAACGTACTGGTCAAACCACAGCAGAGCTCCAGGCTTAGGGATTGTCCTGGCCTGAGACTCTTGGCAGGGAGGGCAGGGAAAGGGGCAGCTGGCAGCTCAGGGAAATATCCCCTCCAAACAAAAGAGCAGGGAGCTGGCAGGTAAAGATTGCTTTTCCCACAGTGAAACCCCAGGGGAGATGGTTTATTTAGCAGGACAGCGCTCAAAGCAAATGTTTGGAGAGAGCGTTTCAAAGGCAACTCTGCAAAAAGGGGAGCTCTCTTCCTTAATTTCTCCTTCAGAAAGGCCACATCTAACTGTGGTAAGGAGGGAAGCCAGCACACACGAGCACCCCACGGCTGCTCTCCACACACTATTTCCATCAGATAACCAAAGGAAACCTGAGCAGTTTGATTTATGGATGTTGTCTGCTTCCATGGACACTCAGCGGAGCACGGAGCAGCCAATTAAAGATGTAATTAAGCTGCCAAAGCCCAGGAAAGCTGATGGAAAAGCTGCTGGTCTGTTTTCTATCCTGCCTCTCCCAATGATACACAGGAGATACACGCAGGGCAGCTTCCCCAGGTTTGGATTTAACATCTAAGAGAACATACAGAGCCAAAAAAAAGGAAAATTAAATACAAGGTCATCCTGACCAGAACCTGGTGTCCTCTTCCCGCTGGAGCTGTGTGTTCACCCACCCCTTGGTATATCTGTAACCCCAAACCAGGCTTTGAAGCAGGCAGCTCCCCGAGCACAAGTGTTCACCATCGCATCATGTTTCCCCTCAGCTGCAGGGAAGATGATCTGGGCAAAGGAAAAAAAAAAAGTGATCCAGCCGAGCCAATGTGCTCCAAAACAAAGGTGTGTTTGTTCCAAGGCAGGGAGCACCCAGTGTGAAAATGCAGCCATGCCCCACGTGTCGTCACTACAGCTGCTCAGCACTGCTCAAGAGGGAGCAGAGACATGGTCTGGAGGTGACATGGGGCAGATCTGCCTTCCCACTGTGCCTGCCTGCAGCTCAGCCTGAAACCTCCCAGCACAGCCTGGGAAGGCAGGTGAACACCAGGCAGAAACTGTCTTTCAAAGCTGCAAAGTGGTATTTTTGTCCATTTTCTCAGCAACTCTGAGACACCCAAACCTGGTTGTGCTGCAACACGAGCTAGCAGGACATCCCACCTTCATTGCCACCAGCTAACAATGCTCCAGTGCTGTAGCTTGTCTGGGGGAAGGTCTCATCCTGGAGTTTCTCTTTTCTCAAGACCCCAAAAATAGTCTCTCTGAGCCCCACAGCAGCATCAATGGCACAGTGTTCCCTCCACAAAGCAAAGCCAATTTTCAGCTCATTGTCATCTTGCACGTCTTCCAGCCAAACATTACATATCCTAAAACACATCCCAAAGGAAAAACAGGAGGAGGCAGCAATTTTTCTCCTCCCTGACAGGACCAGCATTTCTGTTGTGCACAGGACAAAGCTGTATGGAGCTGTGTGGCTGCAAGACAGACCAGCCACAAGCACCTTCAGATATGTGCTCTGAAGTGGTGCAGCATCCCCTGCATCTCCAGCTGGAGACTGGGAATGACCTGCTGGATCAGCTGAGTATCCAAAAGTCAGAACTGCCTTGGGGATGAGATCCCAGCTAGTCTGCAGGACCTTCAGTACTGCTGTTGTCTTCCATCAACTGGTTCCTGAACCTTGGACCCTTCTGCCCAGCCTGGATGCAAGGAAGGACTGGGATACAGAGATTGTGAAAACAAGTCTGTGCCCTGTTTTTCCTAGAAGAAAGCATGTGAGTATGCCTACTCCAGGGAGCCTTTTCACCATCCTTTGCTTCTGGGAGCACTGAGACTGAACTCCAGAGGGATCATTTCTCCATCCTTTGCCCATGCACAGGAGCTATGCCTGCATGTTCCTAAAGAAAGTTTCCACTGTGACACACCATGCCAGAGCAGCCTTGCCAGTGCTCTCTAGGGCTAATGCTGGGAGTGAGAAACCAGGGTGTCAGAGGCTGCCAGGCTGTAAAAGGCTCAACCAAACCTCAGATGGAGCTTAAACAGGCAATACTTCTTCCAAGCAGGCAAAGCAGTTGTTTTCCAAAGCCTCCCAATCCTCCAAACTTCCCGTTTGCTCTGTTTACAGGACGTCTAGGAAGTGGCTGGCACCTTGTGTGCCATGGTGTAACCCTTCCTGGCGTAGCCCAGAGCTCAGCTCGCTGCCCTGAGGGTTACAGCTCAGCACAGTGGCATTCCCAGCCCGACAGAACTGTGGGAGCAGCTTGTCAAGTGTTTTCTCTGAAGCACGAGAGACAAGCAGGAAGAAGTGTTAAGAAAACTGTGGCATAATTAATTGAAGCTTGCACCTCTCCCCCTTTCCCTGAAGCAAAAGACTTTGCAGATCCGTAACCTGCCAGATCTGCTGTTAACGTAGCTGGGGCTGGTGGCACATCACAGCTCTGCTTTTTTTTTTTTTTTTTTTTTAATCTGGTGTGGAGGAGGGAGCTGGAAGAAGAAAGATCCATGCTCAGAGCAATGATGAAACTCAGTCCAGACATCCACAAGAATAGGAACAAATGGGAATTTTGGGCTCAGAGGAACATCAGAGCAGTGAAACATGACAAAAGGCACGTGGGAATTGCAGCTATATGGCCGCAGTGAGTCCACATCAGTCTGGGTCCTTATAATTGAATCACAGAAGGGATCTTAAAGCTCATCTAGTTCCAACCCCTCTGCAACGGGCAGGGACACCTTCCACGAGACCAGGTTGCTCAGAGCTCCATCCAATCTGGCCTTGAACACTCACAGGGATGGGGCAGCCACACCTTCTCTTAGCAACCTGTGCCAGTAACTCATCACCCTCACAATAAAGAATTTCTTTCTAATAGCTAAACTAAACATATTCTGTCAGATTCACACCATTATCCCTTGTCCTACCAATGGCTACAGCAACCTTCTGCATCCCAGCATGCCAGGCTAACAAATCCTTTCCCCAGATTCCCTTCACAGACTGGGGTAGAGCCAGGGACACAAGCAGGCTTCTTGGATCATCTAAGTCAATACCAACATCTGTTCCCTCAGCCATGAGTGCCAGCTCGAGCGGAGCACAGCGAATGTCTGCAAACCCCAGTGCATCCCTGAGCGCTCACCAGCAGCTCACGCTGTTCCCATTGCCTGCGTGGCCACACTATAAATCAACCAAGACAGGCAATTAGGGATCTCTATTAAGGCCCTTATAAATATATATTGTACATCACCCTGGAACATTCAGGCTGTCTGGCTGCTTGATGGGCTGAGCTGTGTCAAGACCTACAGTATCCAAAGTGTCTCCACATTGCTCCGGGTGAGCCTGGCAGACTCCGAAACTAACTTGGATTTTCCTATCTCAGCCACAAAGTTCTGAACTTCACCTTGGCATAAAACATAACTTCTATTAATTTACTATAATTGGTTTCAAACTAGTCTTAATTAAAACCGGTGTGGACTTGCTTAACTCCATTGAAACCAAATTGAAATAAGATTGGAGCAGAATTGATTCCTTTCCGAAGCGAGCTAAAGCTGGGTAAGCTGGTTAAAGAGTATCCACAAGGGTATTTGCGGTGGTTTAGCTAAAATGATTTACTGCAATCTCTAATTGAAGCAATTTCAGCTCGGATATAGGCAGGGTAAGCTAAGAGTTGGCGAGGCCAAGCATCCTTCCCACCCGAGCGCTTTCCCCAAGGCATCATGTTTCCAGCTCAGCCCAGAGAATGATCTCCCCCAGCTCTTCTGGGAGCGCCAGGGATAAACGCGGCGGCAGCCGGAGCTGGTCCGCGAGCCCTGAGCCGGCCCGAGTGCCAGTGGCGTGGGAGTCGGCGCTGCCAGATGGTGCTGGGCGAGACCCCGGGCAGCGACGTGGGAATCTGTGCAGCGTCTCCCCCCGGCAGCCTTCCCCAGGATGTTTTGAATTTTAGCTTTTGCAAACACGGAGTGGCGAAGCCTCGCGGAGCAAGATAAAAATAGAGCCGTAAAAAAGGCAAATCCTCCCCTCCTCCTCCCAGAAAGCCGGCGCAGGGCGTAGCTGGAAACAGATGTGAACATGTCGGCAGCTCAGCTGGGCTCTGGAAAACCTCCACTCTCCCCTTTGCAGAGCACAGGATGCTGCTGACGAAATAAACCCACCAAAAATCTGGATTGTACAGCCAGGGCCTGTGCTCAGCCTGGTTTTGCTTGGACACACATGGATATTTCTCCCCTACCTACCTGGCTAAAGAGCCATGGGTTTGTAATTCCTGACTTCAACATCTCGACAAAAAGGGGGTCCCAGAATGGTTGGGTTACATATTTTGATGCCAAATGAGGCTTTTGCTGCTCCTTGCTCTCCCCCACCTTATGCAGGGTCTGTGCTCATGGCTGCCTTGGAGGAAGACAGCAGGCAATAATAATCCTGATGGTTTTCCTAGTAAGGTTAGCAATTCACTACTGCCCCATTTTTCTTTGCTAAGGTAAATCAATAAGCAAAAATGCAGCAAGGGTATAGCTCAGCCATTGCTCAGGAGCACAAAGTACCCAGCACAGATGCAAACCAGGAATGAATAAGTTTCAAGGTGAGCTTAGAGTGGGCTGAAGCTTCTCCATGGAAAGGTAAAGTATACGGAACACAACCTGAAGACATGAGCAGCAATCGGGTTTGCCGGGCCCTTTTCCTACCAATACTCATTTTGCTAGTTTGTTTTTCATCTCATTCATCACCTCACCCTACAAATTCCTCATAACATCTTTGGGAAACTGAGGCAGCCCAGCAAAGTAACTCCAAAGGAAGCTTGGCTATGATTGATTTATCTACACCATCAACTTCTCCTTTGTCCACCACTACAAATCAGTAATCCCAGCTGTTATTTGGGAATCCCCAGGCTTTGTGGCTGGCTGTGTGCTGTGACCATCTCAGGAGGGATGGATACCTGGAGGCACGCCAGGCGAGTTAACACTACATCTGGATGGTCTCTCCTGGGGCTTTCCAAGGCATCCCAGCTCCTCTATTACACTGCATCCAGGAAAACAAACAGATCAGCCCTTCTTTCAAAGTCCTCTCCTCCTCAAGAAGCACAAGAGTGTTTTTGACAATCAACACTCCTGAACAGCTTCAGGCCAGTAGGAAAAGAGATGCCACAGACACCAAACATCAGGAGCCAGACTGCTGAATTTGGAGCACTCAGGACAGCCTTCTTTTCTCCTGCCTGCTTGGCTCCTCTGCTCCCTGCTGTCACACTCCTGATTCTACAAAAACTGTTGGAAACTGGCTCCTTCAAGAGCAAGTGGTTAATGGTGTGATGTCATCTGCCTCACTGCCTTTTGTGGGGAGGATGAGTAAGGAAGGGTTTCACTTTTTTCCTTCTCTGACAGTGGAAATAGCAGTTTAGCAGATCTGAGCCATCTGACAAGAAGTCACCTTCTCTTTTCTACTTTTCATGGACCTCCTGCACACTACAGACTCTCACCTGATTCTTGCAGAGGCTGCCCTAACATTTTACGGACTGTCTGGAGGTGGGACCTTGTCATACACTGCCACCTCTGCAGACCTACAATGACACAATTGAAGCAACAGACAACAAAAAGGAAGTGGTTTGGCTCACTGAGAATAAAATCCCCCCAAAGACATGTCAAAAGCAAACCCCTAAAACAGAATATCTCCACTCTGGAATGCTGCATGTTCTCCAGGGGGGATACAGCAGGACTAAACTCAAGAGACTACATTTCTGAGGGACTTCTAGCAGTCTCCTCCAGAGTAATCCACTGACTCCTGGGATATCCATGGACTGCCAGTGGAAACCAGGGACCTCAGGCACATTAGTGACTCCACATATGGAATCAGACTCCCAGCAAACATCCTATAGCGTGAGGTGCTCAGAGGGTGCAGCACTGTCCCCACCACCTCCGGCAGGAAGCCAGGCAGGAGAGACCGGACCAAGCTGGAGAGGAAACAAAGGGCTGTAACTGCTTCACCTTACAAAGCTGTGCAGAAAGGAAGGAAGAGATGTGTGCAAGAGCTACCCTGTGCAAGGCAGCATCCTTTTGGAATGAGCTTTTGTCTCTTGTGCAAAGCAGAGCTGTAGATGAGGCTGGAGGGCTTCCACCTATGGTATCATGGAATGGTTTGGGTTGGAAGGGACATTAAAAGGCCTTTAGTCCAACCCCCTTGCCATGGGCAGGGACCCCTCCCACTAGACCAGGCTGCTCAGAGCCCTTGAACACTTCTAGGGATAGCACTTCACATCTCTGGGCAATCTCTTCCAGTGCTTTACCATCCTCACAGTGAAGAATTTCTTCCTAATACTTAATCTAAAATTACTCTCTTTCAGCTTGAAGCCATTCCCCCATGTCTTGTCACTCCATGCCTTGTCCAAAGTCCCTGTCCAGTTTTTCTGGAGCCCTTCCAGGCACTGGAAGAGGCTCTAAGGTCTCCCTGGAACCTTCTCCAGGCTGAACAACCTCAACTCCCAGTCTGTCTCCTCAGCAGAGGTGCTCCAGCCTCTGATTATCTCTGTGGCCTCCTCTGGGCTTGCTACAACAGGTCCTTGTCCTTCCTGCGCTGAGGGCCCCCAATCTGGATGCAGTCTTCCAGATGGGGTCTCACCAGAGTGGAGTAAAGGCACAGAACCACCTCCCTTGACCTGCTCACTTCGGTGACAACCACTCTCAGGTCATCTGTAACTTGTCTCAACTTTCCATGGTTGGAAAAGACACTCCCAAAGCAAAGCAGGCACTGGATTCCCATTGTACTGACCAGACTGGCATTTGCACAATCACTCCAAAAACCGGGAAGCTTTTGGGCACAGCCCCGCAGCCCTTGTCCCTGGAAAAGTGGGCAGAAGGTACCAGGGTGACAATCCTGGAGGCCAAACCAGCCACCCTCTCCCAGGGCAGCCGCAGCAGGCCAGCAGGAGGTGCTGGGTCTCCCCGGCAGTGCTGAGCTGGGCTGGCCCCAGTTCATTGTGCTTGGAGAAGGCGTCGAGGGCAGCTGACCTTACGTAACCGGAGAACAAAGTGGCTAAATAAAAACTGGAGCTGGGAACGGGCTGCGGAAGTGGGACACGGCTTTCCTGACTAATCAACCAGCATCTGAAGGAAACCAAACTCAATGGCAGGGAAACAACTGCATAAACACATCCCGAGGGAAGAAAGGGAGAGAGAGGAAACGCGGGGAAGACCGTGGGGGCACTGGCCCCTTCCACCTCCACTCCTGCCCTTACTGCTTGGCTAGCCAAGCCTGGAGCGCCAGGACAGAGAGCACCGCAGGAAATCTGCCACGAGCTCAAGGATTTCAAAGGGTGACCCTGCTTGTTTACCTGCAAAGCCACCAACTGCACATTTGGAAGGGCCTCTGGGATAGGAGAGGATTTGGGTTGGGATAGCTCAACAGCTCTCCTCCCACTGCTGGCTTCAAGGGCAACTCAGTCTAAAGTGGATGAAGGAATGGAGAGATTTAACCCTGGGGAGAAGAGCTGGGACCCTGCAGCCCCCACTCTAATGGGACAACAGCATCCATCCTACTGCCAATACAGCACTGTCTGAACCACAGCAGGGAACAATCCCATATATCCCAGTACAAAACCAGTGACTCCAGAAAGGGGTACACCCTCTCTCTGTTGCCATCACCTCATGATTTTTGCCTGGGAATGGCAGAGTTTTGGCTCACTTGCTCTCACCATCCAGGACCATGCTCAGACATGGGGATTTCCACTGGCCACTGTCCTGCTCCAAAAAGTCCTCCCTTCAAGAAGTCTTCTGGCAAAAGGAGTATTTTCCAGGAGCCTCTGATTTTCAAGGCATAATCCAGGAAGGTCCTGGCCCAGCTCTGACCCTCAGTTTCCCTGGGGGAACTCCCCAGCAGCCCATCCGGTCTCATCCTTGGGTGGCCAAAGCCAGACGGGACTGGGGCCATGATAAACGCCCAAGGCCAATGAACCAGCTCCTTTTCCTCTCCCCAAAAACATCTGCCTTTGGTTAAAAGCCAATGACCCTGCAAAGCTCAGCTCCAAATAAATTCTTAAGGAACAATTTTCTGGTGCATTATAGGGAAGAGGAAAATAGGTGAGGAAGCCAGAGCCCAGTAGGACCTGTGTGGGGGCAAGTTGTCCCACCCTGGGGCAACAGGAGCTCTGGCTCCAGCAGATCTACTCCAGGAGGGGAGAGCCAGACTCTTTTTAAAGGTTACATTTGAGTAAGTGAAGCCAAGTTGCTCTTCCAGATAGCTAACAGGGGCCACGGCAGCCGTTAGGATCCACGCCATCCAGCCTGCTATTTTTAGATCATCCAGAAGGAAGGAAACCTCAGACAACCATCAGTGTGAGCTGAACTGCAGCTCCTCAGCTGCTTGGCCAGTGCTGCAGGAGCTGCTCCACCCAGGCAGTCTCACTTCTGACAGTGGGAGGATGGATGGGACTTGCAGAAAGCTCAGGGAGGTCACCAGCTCTGCAGCCCTCACCTCTCCATTGCAGAGATAAAGCTGCCAGCAGGAAACAGGTAGATCCACAAAAAAAAAATCCCACCCTAAAAAGCCAAAGACCCAAGCTGGTTGCTGGTGCAGTGATTTATAAGACCAGGGAGGGGTGAGCGATCCAGGATGTTCAGAGAAAATAAAGCCTGGGGATGGGAAAGCAAAGCCTCTCACTCTGGTGGTGATTTTGCAAGGCCCTGTGGCTGCATCCTCTGCAGGGAGAGGCAGCCTTGGCTCAGTGCTTGGGTTGCAATCCAAAGCTCACATGAAACGTGCTTTTGGCTGGGACAACCTGGCCTGGGGAGTACAACAGGGAGGCCCTTAAATAGCAGCAGAGGAGGAGAAGGAGAAGCCAAGCAACTGTAAAGCATGAACCACAGACAAGGGAAGGTGAAAAAAATTTCCCCGTGTGCAGGATAATTAATGAAAGGTTATTTTTTTTTTAATCTCCCGAGTCCCCAGAAAATAGGATCGTCCCTCTTCATCGCTCTCCTGAGGTTTTGCCAGGCACTCAGAGCAACATAACAGTTCATAGCCAATGTGGGCAGCCTGGCACAGGGATCCCTCTGCAGATCTATGGATGTTTTGGAGATCTGGGATTGCAGCCAGCATCTCATCCTGCACTGATTCTAGGGCTCTGAGGGCTTTTACAAGGAGAAAAGACGCTGGAGCCCAAGGTCCCATAAAAAGTAGGACAACAACGACATCTCTCCACACTGGCCTCTGGGGCATCCTGCTGCTAAACTGAGCCCTAAATCCCCAAAACACAAACAAGGGGAAAAAGCAGCAAAAATAAAAGCAGCACCCTGTTCTGTGCCATGGCAGACTCGATTCCCAAACTATGCTGGGCGGGGATGAAGACATTGATTTATTACTGTAAAATAAGCTTCTCCTTTTGCCCGAGCAAACCTGACCGGTGCCATGGAAGACGGGGAGAGCCCAGGAGCAGGGAGGCACGGAGCTGTGGCACAGGGGCACTCACTGGAGGAGCTCAGCTGGCCAGGCCTGGCTGGGACATGCAGCTCCACGGGGCCAGGTCGCACGTCAGAGCCATCGGAGGGAGCGTGACCCTCCTCTGTCTGTCCTGCTGGGGAGGAAGCAATCTCAGCCAGCAGCTCCAGGTCCTTCAGGATAACCTGTGGAGAGAGGGATGGTGCAGGGTGAGCTTTCCTTCCCAAATCCACACACAGAGAGGGTGAGGTGGGAAGCAAGCACCAAATCCCAGCACATTGAGAAAGGTATAGTAAAAGAGGGCTACCTACAAAATACCAAGTGGAAATTTCAAATGTTTGCCGAGGGGATGGGGAAGGAAAGACAAAAGAGAAAAAAAACCCCAGTTTCTGCTCTGAGAGTCCCAAGGAAGAATATGAAATCAAACCAAATTTACACAACCAGGAATAGGGCTTGCTTTCCCCTTGTCCCACCTTGTGGAAATCTGGGACTTGTGCTCCCTTCATAACCGCAGATTTGGGACAATCCCAGCAAGAGCACAGGGATGTTCTGGAGGCACATGCCAGCCAGCTCCCCTCTGCAAGGCAGCATCCCAGCGAAGGCTCAGCTCAGGATGTCAAGCCAGAGCTGCCATTCAGATTTCATAGCTCCTTTTTTCCAGAAGTCACCAAATCAGTCTATATATAGCACTTCTGGAGAAGTTATTACTGGGTGGGATTTTTTTTTCCATCCCCAACCCTTCTCATGTCTCAGGCTATTTTGGGTCCCCCTTCATTCAAACGTCCTTGGGTCGAGATGTTTCATGAGCTGTCCCTGATGCTCTAAGTGCAGCACGGCTGTGCAGAGCAAAAAGGCTGCCAAAAAGGGTCAACTGCCACGTCTTTACTCCTCAACATCTGGCACAGCACATCCCAACCACACTCTGCCCAGCAGAACAGCATCCCAGGCTTTCCCTGTACACTCACAATGCATCTTTCTGAAGAGCTGCAGCTGTATGAGTTGTAGTTTCTGAGATAACATAGAAAACCCCTACCCTTGGAAAAACAAAAAGCCAACTATGGTTGGTTTTTTTTTTTATCATGCTGGAAAATACAACCCCTTAAAATCAGAAAGAGGAGCTCCTCGGTTTTTCTTTTGCACAGATATCTTAAGCTAAATGCATTTTTGGAGTTTTTTTTTTTTGTAATTAAGGCTGATTTTCAAGCCCCCAGCAGCCTCAGAGCAGGCAGTGTGGTGTCTAGGCACTGGTGAGGAAGCAGCCTGCCACAGGCACCACAAGACTCCAGCATGCTTGGGAAGACCCTGTGCCTATAAACATGATTAAGTCTCAACTCACAGCTCCCAAAGACAGGGGAAAAAAAAGACAACAACTTTTACTTCTGTCCCTGAAGAATGCAGCACCTCTGTGATGCTGTCAAGGCTGGGAGCTCACTGCCAGCGTGGGAGGACCCTGCTATCACCAGCCTTCATCCTCTTCCAGGGAGAGGAGTCTGTGGTCCCTGGCAGAGGGAACACCTTGGTCCTCCTTCCCTGCCTGGATTTCAAGCACCTGCGGCTCAGACAGAGATGCTGGCTGTGTTTAGTTTCAAGTGGAGGATGTCTCTGAGCAGAGCCCAGGATGCCAGCTCTCCTGAAGCCCTGTGTAGGTTCTCTAGTGGCTCATCATGTGACTCAGCTGAACTTGCAGCCTTTGAACAGGCACCAGCTTGGTTCTCAGGCTCTCACAATGGGGAAATAACACCCATAAAGGCTTCCAAGTCATGTTGGCTGAAACTGGCAAAGGGACTCAGGGCTTGGCTATGAGGGCTGGCAGTCAGGCAAGAGCCAGGACTCTCATTCATGTGGTGCATTTTGCCAAACCCAACACAACCAGGAGCTGAGGCACTGTGTAGCTGATGTTCAGCATGACCTGGCCACTCATGACTGCCTTCCTGCTGCACTCATTGCTGCCCTGGTGCCCCCACCCAGCCACATCACCCAGCTGAGTTTTAACCAGCAGCTCCGACAGCTTGAGGAAACACAACCAAGCCCCCAGGCTAGGCAAGAAACAACCCTGCTGCATCACAAAGCTTTCAGAGTCATGCCTTGAGGTCAGATCCTTAATCCAGCCTCTCAGAGCTGTGTCATGAGCCCCATCTCTGAGATCCTGCTTGGGTTCAGGATGCTCTGGCCAGGGTAGTCAGGGCAGCAGAGACCAGCACCACTGGAGGGTATCCAGGGAGAGCACAGCTTTGGAGAGGTTAAGGAATATCCCCCCTGTGGTAGGTTACAGGCAGGAGGTGGAAAAGGCAGCATAGGCTGAATTTTGCCACTGAAAAACATGGGAGGAAATAACAATCAGGAGGGATCAGTACATGAGCACTGGGAGGAAGAGCAGGCAGCAAAGAGCTGGGGTTTTCCAGCCGTGGGAAAGAGGCAGGAAGTTCCAGCTCCCGCTGATTCTTCCCGCACGCTCTGGAGAGGGTTCCCAGCTGGGGACAGAGCAAAGGCAGGAGTGCTTGGTATGCACTGCACATCGCTGTGCTGAGCAGAGCTGGAGCTGGCTGGCTTTGTGCGAGCCAGGAGGCTGTAAGAAAGCAATATCCTGCCATTGCCATGGCAACGGCCGGCTGCGCCAGGAGCGAGCCGGGCCCATCCCTCAGGAGCCCCGCGGCCCTCGGACCCACAGCGCTGGAGCTGAGGGCAGAGCCCAGCCCTGCTGCCAGGCAAAGGTGTGATCCTGACAGCCAGCCCGCAGGATCAGCCCCCAAGGGCGTTTTCTGGTCCCAAGGGGATTTCTGGGAAGGTTTCCCAGTGGTGATGAGACATAGGACAGTGTGCCCTGCTGTGGGGAAACGTGTGCCTGGTTAGTGTAAATAGGAAGGAGCAGGAGAAGCAGCGTCATGATGGATGGGGAGACCTGTCCAACGTCTCAAGCCATTCCCAGCACAGGGATGAAGAGCAGCATGGAAGAGGATGAGCTCTGGGTGGCCAGGGAATGAGAAGCAGGTTTCCAGACAGTTATAAATAAGCAGCTATTTCTCCTCTCTGAGAATAGGCAAGATTTCTCCCTGCGTTGCCTCCAGAGCACAGATTTTGAGGGCACACACAACTGTCAGCTTCTCCAGATCTAGGTCAGGTTAATTTGCCGCTTGTTCTGGTTGAATGGAGCTGAGAGCAGCTCTGCTGGCAGTGGCACGGGGGAAGCAGCCCCTGGATGGGGTGTGCTGGGTGGGATGCACCTCCCTGTGCGTGCAAAGCGGTGCCTCGATGCTCCTGCAAGAAGGGGGGCATTTGTCTCTTGTCAGAACCCTGGGCTGGCCCCAGCCCAAGGCAGAGGAAGGGGAGGGGACCCCAAATGTGCTGCAGACCCCTGGGAGTGAGACTTAGCATCCCACAGCACATGATGACTACTAGGACACCAGAGCAGGCTGCAGCAGCAGCTCCTGGGACACATGCAGTGGGAGGGTAAGGACTGGCTCCTCAAGGTGCTGTCCTTGCTGGTATTTACAGATAAGTTGTGAAAAACAGGAATAAATTAAAATGCCTGTGTGCAGCAGGGAGATGCTCCTGGATGGCCTTGGATGTCCTAGTGGACATCTAATATTCCCTGGGCAATGAAATGGGTCACTCAAGATCAGGTTTTTCTTGCTAAGGAGAAGATGGGAATTCAGCTGAAGCAAGATAATACCAAGACAGAAAACAAGAACATGAAGGGCTGCAAAGCACTTCAAAGAGGCCCAAAAATCTGGGAGGCTGTGGAAACTCCCATGGCATCTCCAGGATGGACACTGCAGGTGGTGGAGAGACCCAGTGGGGACAAGGAAAAGCCAAGGATGCTGCTGGGTGCTTTCTCCTTCTCCACAACATAAATACAGCCCCATTTGTTTTATATTTTTCCTCCTTCTAATACTTTTAGCTGTAGCCAGGGAAGGAGGTGAGCATGGGCAGGCAGTCCTGGAGCCAGGAGTGGCCAGGAGCAAGGCTGGCTGAGCCCCAGACACACACAGTGTGAAAAGCAAACTTGCATCCCCCCCTGCCTCCAGCTTTAAAGACAGAAAAAGAAAAGAAAGCCCATCATTAATCTTCCCACACCAGTTTAACCAAACCTCTTTTTAGGTCCCCAACACAGCAACTTTTATCCTCTGATCTTGCCAAGATCTACTTTTTTTGCCTTCCCAGGAGAGGATGGGGAGCAGAGGGAAGGCAGAAGGCCCGGGGGCTTCTCCTCTCCTCCCCAGGGCAAACCCTGCCAGGTCATGCTGACACATGCTCACAGCACCAGCAAATACAGCTGGCAGTGGGGGAAGGCACTTGGTAACAGAGCTACAGCCATCCCAAAACAAACTGGAACCTGAAAACTCCCTGCCTACCCTCCTGCTTTTGTAAATCCCTCACTGTCCCTGCTGCTGGGGGTGTGAGGGCCAGGCCTGCAGCACCCAACACTGTCACAGCTCAGAGCACCCCTTTAAATGTGTTTAATTAGCACACATGGGAGCTCTACATGCCACCTGATGCCAGTCAGGGCAGGATGCCAAGGAGGTACTTCATACAATCATAGAATCCCAGAATATGCTGAGTTGGAAGAGACCCACAAGGATCATGGAGTCATGGAATCCTTAAGATTGAAAAAAAAAAAATCTAAGATCACAGAGTCCAACCACCATGCTCACAATCAAACCATGTCCAAGTGCCATGAGTGCTACTGCTTCATGCATTGAGGGCAGGGAAGGATGCAACACAGGTCCAGCTGGTGGATGGGGCTGGAAAAGCCCTGGAGTATCCCTTCAGGCTATGCTGGGGGAGGCTGGATGCCTGCAAACCCTTTAAACTCAACACCCACAGTCCTAGAGCTCATGACAGGCAAAGGGCTCGCTTTTATTTGCTGTCTCCCACCCACCACCTCCCTCTGCACACAGGGAACCAGGCACCCAAAGCCCAGCTCACCAAATCTTGCATCCTACATCTCCATCCCACCCTAGACCCTCCCGGAGTCAGCTTCCCAGGACAGAGATTGCTTGTCCTCCATGGCAGTCAGGTTTTCTGTGGTTTTAGTCTGCTCCATAACTTCACCCTGGAATGCTACAAGCCCCACCTCAAGCCCAGATTGCCAGTTTACCCCAGTTGCTCACTGTACAGATAAAACTGCATATACATATGTATATGTAAGTTAGGAAATTGTGGTCTGAAACTGGGCCTAAGCCAAGAAGCTCCCTATAGATCAGAATCCCCACAAAGAAACTTCCTATTTCTGCAGGATGCAGCACATAGATTATTGTTAAACCAGGTGGTCCTGAGTCCACTGAGAAAGCATCACCCCACTTCTGCTTACAAGCTGCTTCCACTTATGGTAAACCAGGCTAACTGCATTTTCCACTATCTGACTGGAACTGTACACATTTCTGTATACCCCATTTCAGTCCCAAGCTCACGCTCAGGGTCCCTCTCAAGAACCAGTTGCCTCCTTGCTTCAGTACCTCATAGCTTTGAGTCTCCCTCCAGAGAAGCTTTGCCACCAAAAAAAGTTTAAATAAAGTCAGGCATACATATATTGCAGTTCTCCTCTTTGCTGTCTTTAGCTTACACCTCTGCTTTGCATCAGATCACAATATTTCAGCTGTGGCAGGTGAAAGGCCAGGAGCTGGAGGACAATGGCTCTAAACCCAACAGGGCAAAGCTCCAAACCAAACCACACTAAGACAGCTATTTGCTTTGGCACAAGCCTTTGTTCAGTGTCACTGTACTGGGATTGGGTGTGACAGGAGAAGTTTGCCAGGATTCAGTGTGACAGCAGAGCTCAGAGCAGGGCACAGACCTGGCTTTGAAACCCTGCAGTGCAGCAGTGAGACACAGCAGCAGGAAATGCAAAGGAAAGAGATGACTATCAGTACACCACCATCCCAGGGTTTTCTTCTCTTCTAGCTTAATAGTGGAAACCCAAGAGAGGGCAGAATGTTTCAGCTTCTTGTGGGAAGTTGGCTTGAGGGTCATGGAGAGGTCCAAGTACATCACAGAATCACACAATGGTTTGGGTTTGAAGAGACCTTTAAAGACCATCTCGTTCCAACCCCCCTGCCACTGGCAGGGACAACTTCTGCTACAAAAGGCTGCTCAGAGCCCCATCCAACCTGAACACTTTAATGGATGGGGCAGCCACAGATTCTCTCAGCAACCCGTGCCAGGGTCTCACCATCTTCACGCGGAAGAATTTCTTCTTAGTAACGCATCTAAACCTGCCCTCCAAAGTCAGTGGCAGTCAAGGGCTTAGTTCACTCTCTAGAGAAGGTCACCAACTCTTGAGGAGACTTCTGAAGGAAGCCTGGCCCAGCCACTGGGCAGGTTTTCATGTTAGCAGAGTTGAGGAAGCCAGAGTCTATCCTGCTTCACATCAGACACCAGCTCCACCTCATGCGTCATTCCTGCATGACTCAGACAAAAGTCCCAGCACAACTTTCAACCCCCAACAAGATGGAGGGGAGCAGATAAGCAAACAGGAACACATTCAGCCATAAAGAAACCATTCCATTCTGGAGCCGGAAAAAGGAAAACAAAGCCAAGAAAGAAACCAAGTAGCGTCACTGCTTTGCAGTTTTCTCAGAGATGCCTCAGCTCCTGTTGTGTTCACTCCAGCTCAGTGCCTGGATCCATTCAGAATCCAGGGAACTGAGAGACTACATCCAAAGCTGCCTTTGCACCATGAACTTGCAGAAGGAGGCAATTTGAAGAACGTGTCTTCTTTTCAGCAGTGGTGCCTTAAGCCTGCAGGTGGAAAGGTCCCACTCACTGCTCCCAAACAGCATCTCCTAACTTTTCATCCTTCCTAACATCAGTTTTTCAACCAGGGCAGCAAGCAGATAGTGCAGAAAAACCCACTCCCAGCAGGATTCAGTTACGTCTTGTAAGGAAGTTTTCAAGCACATCAAATTTTAAGCAGGGCTTTCATAGATTGCCTTCAAAACCAGGTCTCAAAGGCAGGACAGAACATCTCCCTGTCAGGAAAGCACAGGAAGCAGCATGAGGTGACGCAGTGCAGCAGCACAGCATCTGACAGAGAGGAATCCTGGATCCTGACTTGTCTACATATCAAAGGGAACTGCCTGCTTCAGCTCTGCTCCAACTTCTCTGTGCTGCCTTTGTGAATCTTAACGAGGTCTCTTGACCATTTCTTTACTGGCACAGGAGAATTGGGTAGGAAGGGGAATAGGAGAGATGGCAGAGATGACTCAGGACACTGCAGATGCATCATGAGTTACTGGCCTCTGTTCAGCACAGTGGAGGTGGTGCAACACCCTGTGCTACTTGAATGACAAAAACAGGGGTGAGAACTTAAGGGGCATGGATCTGGCTCCATCCAGCATGAGTCTTCCTTTGCTTTGAGCTTGATTATTTATGGCAATGCAGAGAGAGACTGAGAGCAGCTCAGCAAGAGAAGACCATAAAAATAAGGTGCCTGAGTACAGTCTTTCAGTTTGATGCACAGACTAGCACTGACCCTCTGAAGCCAGATTGTCCTTTGGTGATGAGCTGGTGACAAACAACTGCTCCAGGGCACATCAGCAGAATGACAGGTAGCCTCCAAACTGTGTATAGGAGCCAGGAGAACTCTAGGCACTACAGAAGGATGTTCAACCTTGTTGGGAATAAAGATGATACTGGCACTGCTGCTGGGGAGGGCAGCATCACAGGACAAAGCACAAAAACCCTCTGAGGATGTGTGTACACCTCATGCTACACCACACAATGTGCACAGCCTTCTCTGAAAAGAGGAGGGAGATGCTTCCTCATCAGAGCTGATGTTTAGGTCCCCATGCTAACCAGGTGATCCCCAGGCTGTTATCCAGCAGCTTCTGGGGAGGGGTCACAGCCTGCAGGTGACATGGGACAGTATGACTGTGCACACAAATACTGCACTGCCTAATCAAGCACCCCACATCCCCTTTTCTAACAGGCACTGACATAGCAGGTCAGTTAGCTCAGAGTGTCCTCATCACTCCCAAAAATGTCCAGCTCAAAACTTCCCTACTATTTCAGTCATTTCTATTTCCTCTGCAGAAAGCAGCAAATCTGGTTGACAGCCAGCTGAGTGGTGGTGTTTAATGGATTGACTCGTCTATGGATTTCCTTACAGAAAAAAAAAAGCCACCTCCAAACATTTAAATAAATAGAAGCCAGGATTAAATAAATCAGCTTAAAATTACTTTTGAGCCATTCCCAGTTATGTCACATGGAGGAAATGCACCACCAGGGTCCTTTCTTCACTGTTTTTTTCAAATATTAATAAGCAGTGTAATTGCAACATGACTCACAGAGATCTCCTGCCAAGCTGGAGAGACTATCTGCAAGATGCAGGCTTTCTAGAGCGTTGCAAAGGCAGATGTGTGCTCGGGGACTCTTTTGGAAAGGTCTGCATTGTAAGCAGCAGGGGATGGAAAATGGCCAGGCAGTTGCTTGCCTTTGCAAGTCATTCCCTTGCTTGCTCATTCCCTTCCCTCCTGTCTTAATGACCCCTCACACATGGGATTTATTGCAGGATTGGGGTTTGGTGCTCTGAGCATGTAATGCACAGAACAGCGTGTGATTTTTCTTCCATGAGGAAGGTCTGGGATGAGAAACCAGCCAGGATCATTTGTAGTTCTGGGCAAGAGGATCCAGCTGATGGTGGAGGCTCCACCAGTGCCCGGGCCAGCTGTGGGCCATGCTGCTGGCCTCCCACCCAAGCCCTGAAATGCTCCAGGAAGCAACTTACAGGGGGATAAGACAACAACACCACCAAAACTGAGATGACTGGAACCAGAGAAGAGGGGTGAAGAAGCAAGACAAGGAAGCAGGAAAATGGTGCAGCACCTTGGGAGGTGGGAGATGAAGAGCTCAACAGCAGAGCAAGCTGGCTCAGGTTGCTGCCTGATTATCCTTGCTCACTTCCAAGCTGCGTGGTTCCTATCCAACTTGATGCCACTGCACATCTACTGCAGCCCTGCCAGGCAATGCTGCTGTTGCTGTCCAAGCAGTGGGTGCTGCTTAAATGCCTCATGAATATGGATTTGGCACTGCCAGCTTGGACACAATCCCCCTTGCATCTTTACAGAGTTGTTGGAAAGCACCAGAACTCCCACTCAACAAGGTTCTTACCATGACCCCAGTCCCATGGGTGATGCCCCTTTCAAGGACCAACTCTCAGAGATGGAGAACAATGTTTATACATCAGAGAACCCCCAAGAGAGCAGGGTTTTCAGCTGGGCAAGTACCTGCAGGCTCTGCATTGGGTCTTCTTCAGTTTGGCCAACAGGGTAAAACCCCTCAGTGCCAACACTCACCAAGCCTCACAAAATACCTCAGTCCCACCAGAAAACCCAAATCCCAGCTAGATGTGGAGACAGTAAGTTTCCAGGATTTTTGCAGCACCTACCTCATCTGACTCATCTGAGAGGGTCCGCAGCAAGATGGGGAAGAGGCTGTCGGTGTGTCGGAACATCTGCAAGCACAAGGATGGGTGGCATCAGTCCTACAGGCCTGGTCATGCCCAGCCACAGGACACCTGCCCTGAGGGAGGCTGCCAAGAGCTTCACCAGCACTTTCCATCTGAGCTGGAGAGCTCTTCTGCCTCAAGCTATGGGGTATCTGGCAGCCAAAGCCTTCTCAGAAAAGGCAAGTGGACACACATTTGCAAAACTACCAAGACAATGACAATTTGCACTGCTGTCAAGGCAATGGAACAGGCTGGGAGCTGACAAACCCAGTTGAATGCTGAGCCCCCAACTTACCTTCCGAGGAGTCTTGATGTACAAGTGGTAAAGCCATTTCAGGACTGCAATTCTGGTCATCATGCCAATGGATGTATCACTAAGGTGGTAGTCCAGCACCTGAACTATCCCATCCAGGTTCAGGGTCACCTGTACCCTCTCACAGCTGCGTGGAAAGAAAAGAGGCTGGTTCAGCGTGACATCCAACTCATTCCTCCCATGGTGGGGAAGTCTACAACATTCCAGAGGCTGCATCAAACACCTCAGCTCAAACCCTCACTAGATCAGGTTGCTAGTCCAGCCAGGCCCTGAACATTTCCAGAAGTGGGCCATCCACAACTTCTCTGTGAAAACCATGCCAGTGCCTCACCATTTTGTGAATAAAGAGTTTCTTCCTAACATTTAACCTAAATCTCTCCTAGTTCAAAATTGTTCCCCCTTGTCCTATCTACCTATGTAAATAGTCACTCTCCTTTCTTATAAGGCTTTGGAAGCAACAGAAATCTCCAGTGCTTTGAGTGTGACCACTTTTCCCAAAGCAGCTGGTACCTACATGTGGGAAGGCACCACTCTAAATGAAAACAGTATCATGGCTGTGTGAGAAACTGGTCCATAGTGCAGCAGCCAGATTTGGGATTCAAAGATTGGAGATCCATAAAATACACTCAGAATCCACCTCAAGGCTGACCAGCTTTAACACTTTCAGAGAACATTAACCCATGTGTATTCAACTCCAACCTGATGAAGGCATCCAGGTTCCAAGGATCCCAATGGATTTGTGCTGAGAACTGCAGATCTCACTGCCCCATCCAACAGTGAGTTTGGGATGCAGCTCTCTGCTACAACTCTGCCTTGACACCTTCATCTTGCTTCCCAAAAGATCAGGATAACCCTTCATCATAAACAAGGTATGAAAGGAATTAACTTGCTTAGTTCACCATTGCATTGCCTCTGTTAGAAATGGACAGCTGCTGTAGACTCTTAGCTCTTGGTCCTCCAGTTTTTCTCCCTAATAGCTGGGACTTGCATTGGGACAGGTGATCCCAACACATAAATTGTTATGATACAGCATTTTTATGTGCTGACTGTGATCCTGAAATCTACCTGATGGTTTCCCACCTCCTTGACAGCAAGAATATGAGAAGCACCTGCCACAAGAGACTCATTTAAGGAGAGATAATGGTTAGAATCAAGATGGTTGGAGAAGACCACCAAGGGGAGGCTGCACTCAAGAGCCATGTCACAGCCCCTGTACCCAAAGTACTGAATTATTCAAGGCTGGACCAGGCTCTTGCTGATTTTTCCAGCCTGCACAGAGCTGCCATGCATCTTGTTTGATAAGAAATCCTAAGGGGCAGATTTCTCACGGTATAATTTGCAAGTAGAGCTGTGGCTTAATAGGATTTGATCTTGCCCAGGACACACGTTGTAAGGGCGAGACGAGGAGGCTGCAGCCCCTCAGAGCCCTGGGGGATCTGACTGCTTGATCTGCCTCACGTAACAGATGCTGGGGGCTGCAAATTGCATTTCCCTTTGATGTTGAAAACAACAGCTGAGGGCGAAATGCTCAGACACACGGAACTGAGGGGAAGGAGGGACCCAGAGCATGAGGAGTTTGGGAGAGATGTCCAAGGGAACAGCATCCCAGTTCACTTCAGCCAGCCTGAATGAACACTGTATTTGGTTTTCCTACAAAATCATCTCCCATGGCAGCTGCATAGCCTGCAATGCTCCCAGTACAGGGCTTCAGATGGAAGAGGAGAATGAAACCTTGACCCAGTAACACCTCCACACCAAATATACACATTGCCTGCACAGGATGGGGAAAAAAACACCTCAGAGTAATGCATGTTTTCAGAAGCAAGAGGCCAAAAGGACAGCACAGAGAATTCGTGCCTGAAGCTAGGCAGTTTGGAAGTGGCCTTGATGCTGTCCCATCCCACCAGCTCCACGCTGCTGTGAGATAAGTGGGCAGAATGCAGGGGGCCATGGGTTGCCACAGCACTGCTGTCTGCTGATGCTGGACTTCTAACAGCACTGTAGAATCTTGCTTCTATGAGCAATTTCCAATCTGGTTTGTGCCAAAATCACTCATGAAAACCCCTTTTCCATCACTGCAGTACCTGGGTAGAGCCTGGGTGGCTCAAGGCAAAACCCACCTGAGCGGACCCCAGAGGTGGTTGGGAGCACCGGGCTGACCTGGAGCCAGGCACCCCCAGCCACACTGTGCACCACTGCCCTGCGGCTCTGCTGGGCTCAGCTCCCACTAGGAGGGATTCCAGCTGGGAAAAGCTCCTCACCAGCTACCCTCTGTCCACAGCTGCTCAGATAAACCTTTTAGGGCGGTTGCTGGTGGACAAGCAGCTCCTTTACTCAGCACAAAACCCAGGCATCACCGTGAAAGGAGAGAGAGGTCTGATGAACATGGGAAATTGGGCTAAAAACCTCTCACCAATCCTCTGGGATAGAGCAGCACCAGACTGTCACGGGCTACCCCCCTTTGCAGAGGTTATGGCAGCAGCTGAGCGCTGCTGCAGCTCCAGAGCAGGGCTGGCAGCTCAGCCTGGCTCTCCCTAATCCCCAGGCAGAGGGAGCAGCAGTGATGGCATTGCATCCATGTGATCCCCTGGGCCTGCCATGCCGCTCCCAGCGCCGGCATCTGCGGCAGGGCAGATGTCAGATGCAATCACTTCCATGTAACCCACTACCCCAGATTCTCCTGCCGAGGATGAGCCTGGCCCTGGCACCGCCCCCGCTGCTCGCCTGTGACAGTGAGAACAGCTTTCAGGGCAAACTGAGCAATGATGGGGGCTGGCTCTCACCTCTGAACACTGGGAGTCTTTGCTCAAGCTCAGTGGCAGGGCAGAAGACCCATCCCACAGCACATCCCCCATTTCAGAAAGCACCTTCATCACGGGGACTGAGCTTACTTTCCCACTACATTCAACCCACAGCAATGTTTTTCACTCCATGTCCTTTATCAATTCATTTTCTCACTTCTCCCCTTTCTTCAAGGGCTTCTGCCTTCTCTCTCTCCTAAGCAGTCACCTTTTCTCTGCCAATGTCTGACCTGTCTTCTTTCTCCTGGCCTCCTGCCTGGTCCAGCTGCTTTCCTGACCCCATTTTCAGACAAGGTTAAGGTCCAGGCCAGGATCTACCCTTTAGGCAAGCCCAGCAAAATGGCCTTGCCAAGGGTGGAAATATCCAGGTTCTTTCACTGTGGTCCAAGTCACAAGGGCAGCTCTCATACAGGCTGGCAGCTGTGCTGCTCAACGAGCTCGAGCCAGTGGCCAGGAGATAAATAGCATCTCTCTGCTATTGGTCCCACAAGCTGTCACTTTCTTGTCCTTCACTGCTCTCATTTCAGTGCTCTTGGCTTCCTTCTGCTTACTGCAGTTTCCAAGATCTCCCAGGGAAGCGATGAGGCCAAGGTCTAGGCAGAGGCATCCAGTCCAACAAGCTGGAGATCACTGTGACAAGCGCTGGGGCAGCGTGCCTGGAGCTCCCCTCCAGCTAACCCATCCAAGCATGAAGTGGGACCAGCAAAGGGAAGCCATCTCCTCACTCCAGGCTGGAGAGAAGGGTCAGAAAGAGCCACTCTGGACCTAAAAGCTGTGCAAAACAAGGTGCTGGAGAATGGATTCCAAGGCAGGCTTGGTGCCTTAGCTCACAGCAAGCCACCATGCTGTTTTCAGCCAACCATTCCCTGGGTGCTGCAGAGCACCCAACACCATTCCTATCCTCCACCAAAGTATTCCCACCTCTATGAGCTCCCCAGATGCACCTTCAAGGTGCATCAGGCTCTGGGCATGGGGGTGTAGCAACTTCCAGCATGAGAGAAGCAGCAGCTATTTTAGCTTTGTAGGAAGCACTAACTACCACATTTAAAAGCCTGCTTTAATTGTAGGCTTGGGCAGTTCAGCCACGTGGCAGCCACCTGCCCCTTCTGCAGAGCAACACACAACTTTACATGTCCATGTGCTGCTGACCACCACCTAAGGCAAGAAGTATCACAAAGGCTCTTCTTGGAGATTCATGTCCCTTATCTAGTTTGGTGAGGGACTGTGATCCCATCAACCTTGTCCCATCATGCAGACAGCCTAACACTGACAGCTTCCAGCTGTGCCCAACCCTCTGCCCAGTAGCACCATCAGGAATTTGTCTCAAACTGTCCAGGTTTTGTTTTGAAACACCAATGCAGTTACAAGAGCCTAAAAAGCACTTTCCAGCTGTTTTGGCCCACTGACGCAGGACAGACATCTGGATCTTCTCCTGTGGCAGCTCAGACCAACGGAAGGAAGCCCGGGCTCTGCTCCAGCAGCCATGCTTCCACCTCCCCTTCCTGATCCAGCCTCACACCAGCTAACACAGCAGCAGCATGCTCAGCCAGGCCATGAGAGGGACCCAGTGCCTTTGAAACATGGTTCTGGTCCACTTCCAGTGACACTTTTTGCAGAAGCTAGAAGTGGGGCCTCCATCTGGATGGGGAACCCCAAAACTCCTCCAGCCCTGCACAGCCAGGCTCTCCCAGCAGCCCCAGATTCTGTCTTGGCATAGACACAGTCTCCATCTCCTAGTGGATGCCACCAGGAAACTCCCCCAAGTAAAGCTGGCAAATACTTGGGAAGAATTTTTAAACACAATTTAGGAGCAAGGGGATTGCGTGTGTCAGTTTGTGGCCACAGGAACGTGCCCAGCATCCATGTGTTGAGCAGTCAGGCCTTGTCATCTTCCTGGATGCCATCTTCCCAGAACATGGCCCTCTGCAGACACCAGGCCATGATCTCCTCTGCCCCCACTGACCAAGGTCCTCCCTCCCCTGCTGCAGCAGCACTGTCCCCCTGCAGCCAGCTGGGGAGGGCAGGGGAAGGGGGCGTGAGAGCTGCATGCCTGGCGCCCGACCATGCTCCCTCACTGGATCGCTGGGGGAGGGGGGGAAAAGAACAAAAACAGAAGCAGAGTGACTTCATCTTAAAAGGCAGCTGCAACTTCCTCTGTTTGCAGGCTTTCCAGCTTTTCCCAGCAACACAGCGGTGTCCTGCAGTCCTGCCTTGACACCCAGTGGGCATTCAGCGTGCGGCAGCTGCCGCTCCCCGGTGTGAGTTATGGCTGCTGAGGGCCACGGGTGCCAGCTCCCGCCTTCCTCCAGCTCCAGCCAAGCCACACAGCCTGAGCAATGCATGGAGCACCAGGCAGATGTCCAGGGCTCCTGTCAGCCGTGTACAGCCCTCCCTCAATCCCCTGTCAGTCCCCCACAACCGATGCAGCAATGAAAATTATTCAGGTGCCAACACCGGACCCGCAGAGAGGCCACACAGGGCAGGTAAACCCCATGGTGAAGCCTGGAGTCTCCTGTTGAAAAGGGCAAAGGAGGGCTCAGGAAAGTCCCTCTGCAAAGCCAGGTCTCTTAAAGATATGGAGGGTCTTGTCTTCTGTCCCAGATGGTTTTCCCTGGTGGCTGAGTTGCTGACAGAACATTTCAGCTCGAGCAGCTGTTTTCCTTCCGGCTCTCAGTGACACTGGGACAAGTCATCCCAGCTCTCCCTGCTTCTGACCCTCTTCAGTTTTCACTCCTTCTCTCCCTCATGTACAAGATCTTCAGCACAGAGCCATGGCTATCACTTATCCTCCTGACTCAATGCCTCTTCTTTTTGTTTTCCCACCTAGCTCCCCATTTCAGCCCTATGCACATCCACTTCTGCACTTGCTAAACTTCAAGAGTTGAGCAGGGTCAGGACACACCAACCACAAAAAAGTCAGGGAAAATAATTTAACTACCATAAAGCAACACTGAGGTGCCAATGAAATGACCTGCACTTCCAAGAAAGAAAAAAAAAAAATAAGGGCATCATTAAGACCAAGGAGTAGCTGGGCTGTGCAGAAATGCAAAAAAGGAACAGAGAGTACAGACCATCAACTTGAAACGCTGATACTTGCACTGCTCTGGATGTATTGTGATGGGCATCACTCTGGTAGGATGCAGCTAAAGCAAGGCAATCCTATTTTGGGGATCACAACAACAAATAAAAATAAGCATCAGCACAATTAAAGTGTTGGAAATCACTGCCTCTGAGTAAAGGAATTGCAGGCAGCAGGAGGAAAGGAAAGCTATTAGAACAGATGGATTTGTCCCCCGGTTCGGATAGCTGGATGGGAAGAAAGGTATTTGCAGGAGAGATCGTGCTGGGCAGGGCTGACAAATGCCACAAAAGGCTGGCAGGAGGCCAAGACCTGCTCAGCCCTAGGTCCAGCCCCACAGATCTGGGCTGTGGTAGGCTGCCAAGACAGCAGCATGGAAAGGGTCAGGCTCTTCAGGGAAGAAACACCTCAGTTCATCATATAGACAAGCCATTTTGGTGCAAATACATCAGAGAGAAGCAGTCAGCTCCTAGAGCATCCCCAGTCATCCACCCTACTGGAACCCAAGAGACCCCATCTGCCTCCCAGCCCCTGTCAGTCATTATCTGTACCCCAAGAAGCCTTCCCTTCTTCTCAAGCCCCTCTGAAGCAACAAACAGACCCTACCTGGTTACTGTGAAGACACTGCTGCTGGAGTCACCAGATGCATCCAGAGAACCTGGGGGCAGAAAAAGAGGAGACACAGCTAGTGGGGTGATGGAGAAGGTAGACAGCAGGACTGAGAGGCTGGAGAGCTGCATGACCTTCTGCAAAGACATCACCAGTCCTTGTCTGAGGGTCCAGGGACCCAAGGGAATCCTTCTGCCTGCAGTGAGCATTTCACTCTTTTTGTCAAGCCCTTCTCTGATGCCAGACAAGCTGGTACAGAACTGCACTTCCCCAGCAAAATACAGATGGGCACAGCTTCAGACCACTGCCCCAAACTGAGTCCCCTCCTCTGTAAGAGAGACCCAGACACATCCTGCTGATGGTTCCAACCATTCTCAAAGAAGTAGCTCAGAACTGCAGAGCTGCCTTTGACTCTTGATTTCAATTCCTAAATATACCACATGCATAGAGAAGCTAGAATCCAACTCAGGATATCTCCACTCAGCCATAGCCTGACTCCAGGCCAAAGCCAAGTGACTCAAACAGCTTTCCAACCTCTGCTCCATGCTAAAACTGGGTCTCACAAGCACAGTGACAAAGCATTACAAGATGAACTTGACTCTTTGTGCCCCCTTGTGCCAACAGCCTCTACTCACACAAGCAACATCACCACATCAGCACACCCAAGGAACAGAGCTGAGTTTCTCATAGAAAGGCATCAGAATTTTATCTGATCCTGACTGCTTCAAGTGCAATTTGACACCAGAGGGGTTCAAAATAAAGCAATTAAGCTTTCTGTTGATCTTTTAAAAGTCTTCTGTGATAGATTTTAATACAAGAGATACAATACTGCTGTGCTACGGCAGTAAATTTTTCTGCTTTATCTCTTCTAGTAAAAAAAACTGTACAGAGGTAGGTAATGAAAGCTTTTGAACCTTTGTTGAGGACTAAGATGCTTATTCAGACTGATATTTGGATATGCCTGGGTCCACGTTACACATAAAAACCAGAAGGAAAAAGCAAGTTGCATTGGCCGGGAATCGAACCCGGGCCTCCCGCGTGGCAGGCGAGAATTCTACCACTGAACCACCAATGCTGTCCTGTCTGCACCTCCCCGCGCCTGCAGCGTGCTCCTGCCATCCCAACTGCTGCCCACGCCCCCACTACCACTGCACCCTGCCCAGGCAGCTCCCCAAGCAGCCCCCGGCCTCCCCGCCTTCCACTGCTGCTGTCGGACCAGGAAATCCTCCAGTCTTCATCCCATCCTCCTGCTCCCTCTCACGGCAGGATTTTCCAAAAGCACTGGTGGGCGTGTTACAGGAGAGCATTGGGCTGAAGGCACAGCTTTAGAAGAACTCAGATGAGTCCTTGTGATTTAAACATTTACACATATTTCACACACCTAGACAACAAAGATGTGTTGTGACAGAAGAAATGTTTATGCCAAGATCACAGCATCCAAGGGATGTTGGAGGGCTAACACCACTGCTGTTCCCAAGCATTGATTCATGGGCACCACTTTGTTTCTTTCACTTGAACCCTCCTTCACGTCTCCCATCCCATTTGCAAACTTGCACCTTTTATGTTCTGGAAATTTTAGGACTGGGACAATACATGCAAGATGGTCTGGAGAGCACCATGAATCTGGAAATGATCCAAAATTCTTCTCCTTTCTGTTCTCTATCCTTCCCCACCACACACATCCTCCTCCATGAACATGCTGATGCTCTCCCAGGACTAACACAGCTCTCTGAACACTTCTCTGGGTCATGATGCCTGCTCCCAACCTAGAAATTATCTTTTTCAGGTCAACTTGATGACTAAGTTGAAGGGGAGCATGGTGAAAGGATGGGGATGCTCACCAGGGCATGCAGCAATGCAGCACCACCTGGGCTCCAGGTCAGACCAATGACCCTCTCAAGGAGCCTTCAACAAGTGTGTCTGTCTCACCAGAGGACCATCTATGCAACATGTTTCCAAATAAAGCACAGAGGTCCCATGTACTCTAAGCAGCTTCAGGACACCAAACCAACTCAAGAACTTCTTTTGAGAACATTCCCTCAACCTTCCTTACACCTCTACTGGCCCAGACCAACTGGGACTCACCAGCAGTGACTGCCTCTGGCCTGGAGAGGGACTCCTCTGAGGTGGGCTCTGCTGGTATAGTCATTGATGGCTTGGCCTCATCCATTTCATCATCCTCTGGGATAACCAGCTTCATCAGGCTCTGGTTGCACACATTTGCCACCTCCTTGATGTCTGAGTGAAGGCAGTGTAAGGAACATGCAGTCCCACACATGGGCAGGTGCCAGCCATGGAGAAGCCCCTGCAGCCCCATCAGAGCTGCCCCAGCCCAGCCACTGCAAGCCCCCTCACATCCAAAGGGCACTGTGGGTGTTAGCACTTGGTGGGAGAACTTTTCCTGGACCTGCACCCCAAGGGCAGGAAGCAGGCAGTGGAACAGGCGTTTCCCTGAGGGCTGCTGCAGCAGGAATGGAAGGGGAGCAGCTCTGAGCTACAAGGATACTCTTCTTGCGGTCGTCGTAGGACAGACACGGCAGGACGGCCGTCAGGATCCCTGAGGAGTACGGCAGCATCACCCGGCCGGCCAGCTGGATGAACTCCCGCATCCAGCACATGGCCGTCAGCTGGATCACGTCATCTGCAACACACCAGACAAGCAAAGGTGAGGGAAAGGGCAGCACGGGCTCCACAGGCCAAGGACAACCTGCAAGCAAGGAGCTGCCTCTGCTCCATCCCGAGAGAAGCTCATCTGAGACAGTTCAGTTCCAGAGATCAGTGAGATCTGAACTTCCAGTGAGCTTGAGATGAAATACAATCATTAGGTTTCAGTTAACCCAGTTCAACCCATAATGCAAGTTTCCTCATTTACAAGTATTCTGTCAAGCTTCCCAATGCATAAAGATATTTCTTCAGTCATACTCACTGCAGCTGTGTCTCTGGGTCTAGCATCATTCCTAGAGGTGGGGTTTTAACAACCTCCCTAAATTCTGGAAGAGGCACCACTGCCAAGGCACTCTGCAGATGCAAGGCCAGATTTTAAGCTTAAACAGTATAAATTCATTGGGAGTTAGTTTAATCAAGAGCAATCAATCTATCTATACTTTTCTATCTCCAAGGAAACCCACTCCCATTCAGCAACATTTAAAGACTGCAACGGGCAAAACCTGGGAAGAAGATCCTTCTCAGGAAACACATCCAGCTGCAGCTGTAACTCTCTGCCTACAGAGCAGACCCAAGGGAGCTACAGTGCAGCACTGGCACAGAGCCCACACACATCCTTATCACTCTGACCTATGCACCAAGTGCCACCAGAAGTTACAGTAAGACCTAAAGGAGATCCTCCCAGAAGTGCTGGATATCCACAGCTGCCAAATATTTTTTAGGCATCTCCATTTTGGATGATGCCAGATCTGTGTTCTGGCTGGGGAATCTGCAATACAAAAGTAGTTGTGCCAGCTACAGGAGAGCTGCCTGTTCACTCCTTTCAGCAGGATTTCCATGAACAGTGACAAAAAAAGGTGAGCAAAAAAAGGTGAGCTCTGGTGAAGAGCCTGCTGGAAAACTGGCCTGAACCTACAGTCAGCCCCACAAACCAGGAGGCTGGTGCTACTGCCTGGTCCTGTGCACTCACCTGCTGCCTGACAGTGGATCACCAGGATATTGGCCATTTCTGCAAACTTCACACTGGAGGGATTCTTCTTGATCTCCTTGAGGAATTCCCCAAGAGCCACCTCACACCTGTGGAGAGGCAGAGCAACTGGTTAGCACTTGATGGCCTCAGAGCAATTAGGGAGACCTTATGGAGACTGTCTTCTCCAGGTGCACATGGAGGGGTGCTGGTGGCATGGCAGAAGTGTCTTTGCACAGAGGCAGGGGCAGGAAAGATGAAGCTGACAAGTTCACCCTGCCCCACAGCAGAGACTGCACACAGGTGCAAGGACAGAGGTGATGGCAGCACAGAGCCCCCCACAGCCACCCAGGTTCTGTGGATATGGAGGTGCCTGGGATGAGGAGCAGTGGGGCAGATGGTACCCAAAGCTTTCAGTGCTTGTTCCTTGACATGTGGATGCTGGGAAAAAAAAAGATACAGGGAGGATCCAGAAAGGCTTTGCAGGATAGACCCAGGCCAGTGTCACCACTTACTTATGCCTTGCAAAACCAGTCCAGTCACTCTCTCCTAGCACAAAGTGCCAAGTCCTTTGACTTCCCTGAGAACACACAGACATTCCTGCACTTCAAAATGCCTCTGTCTTGGGACCAGCACTGTATCTGTGGAGCAAGATCCCAATCCTTGCTTCTCTTCTCCAGCCAGGAGATGCTGGGCTGGAGCTCTGCCTTGCCAAGAAAGTTTCTCATGCTGCAAGTTTCTTCAGAGAGCTCATCCCCATCCCAGAACCACACATGAGACTCTCTGGCTCTGAAATCAGGTGCTGGGAAGGCAACAACTCAACCAAGCCAAAACAGTTTGACCCCCAGTAGAGAGTAGGGCATCCTCCACGACCATGGGACAGGGGAGACCCTTGCCAAGGACAATTTGATCCACTGCCCAAGCCAATTTGTCCCTCACCACACACATGGAGCTTCACTGCAGTTACACACAAGAGCTGGAAATCAATAGAGAAAGTGATGGATGAACAGCAAACACGACACAGTCCTTGCTACCAGCCAGCCTCCACACTCACATTTTCCGTATATCCTTGCTGTTGTCTCCCAGGATCTGGAAGAGTCCATCTAGGATTTCTGGAAGGTAATCCAAGAGGTTGATATCAGGCACAGACTCTAAGACCAGGATCTAGATCAGAGAGGAATACAAAAGAAGAGTTTTCAAGATGCTGACTAACATCACCAGCCCAAATCTGGCAGGATACTGAGGAATTCAGAGCTGAGCTGTGTGGGATAGGGGGAAGGAAAAGAGGGCACTGTGGAGTGGCCCATCCTGGGAAGCAGCTGAACTAGCACAGCAAGCAAGCAATCAGCCTGCAGCAGTGCTGCATTTCCAATCACAGCTCTGCTAAACAAAGCAGGGATCAGGAATGACTGCCAAGACACAACAGGCAGACCTGGGGTGGCAACAGTAGTACTGAGAGGGGGAGTACAGGGGAACACATTTCCCCAGACCTCAGCTAAGCACCAAGAGCTCCTGCTTTGCACAGAAAGGAGAAAGCAAGTGGAGTTCCCTTGCCTCCTGGAGAGCAACATCCCTCCATCACCTCCGCATGATGGAAAGCAGCCTAGCACCATCCCTTGGGAAACTGTAACCTCTAGAGCACAGTATGTCCATTTATATAAGCAACATTTGGAGTGTACTTTGTAACTTGGTGTGCCATGCTCTGAACAGGCTGGCAGAAGTGTCATGTCCCTGCCACTGCAACAACAAGGTGACAGGGAGTAGGACTTTTAAAGAAGCAGGTAAAAAAACTGCTGACTTAAAAACCAGCCCAAATAAATCCAGGAGCCTGAGTTCACACATTGCCATGGATATCTGCAGTTTCCCTGGACATGGGAAGCTGATGGAGTTCAGAGTGGCACACACAGCACCCCGTGCACCTACCCAGGATATGATGAACTGGCGGGCGTACTGGTTGTTGGAGTAAATCCTCTCCCGCAGCAGTGGGATGAAGCCCACCAGGTCGAACTGGTTGCTCTCTGTCACAATATCCTGCAGAGCCCAAGCAGAGGGTGTTAGAATGACTGGCAGCATGCAGCAACCCTAGCCCAGTCTTTTTAAGCCATGTGACAGGAAAAAGATGGCAAGCATGAGTCTGCAAGTCAGGAGACCTGGGGAGAAGGAATCATGCAGTTTATCCAGGCAATGAGCTGGCAATCCCCCTCAGGCAGAGACTAATGCTGAGCACGACCCACACAGGGATGCTCCTGCCTGCTGTGTGCCAGCCTGGCTGAACAGGAAGATGGGAAGCTTCTCTAATTCATGCCTCAGTGCTGTGCTGCACACATGAGCAAGCACTTCTGATGCAGCCACGTGGATGGGGTGGGAGAGTCTCCTGACTTCCCTTTACAGCTCTTTCCACACGCTTGGTAGATTTTGCTGCACGGCGAGTCCCTGGCCTTGGCGCAGTGGAGCAGATCTCCCAACAGGAAGGTTTGCAGCAGCAGACTGGTGTGATAACAAGGAGCAAGGGCAGGGCCTGGCAGGAAGCTGCTCACCTCTGAACAGCAGCAGAAAAGGAACTGGGAGGTCTATGGCAGTAAAAGCCCATCAGCAGGCAGAACAGGAACGGGAACCAAGCCCACGGCCTGAAGTAGTAACAGAAGCTCCACTCACATCATGACTCCCTCAGGCGAGGGAGAGAGTTCAGAGGAACAGATCTCCTGCTGCCTGGCACAGCACTGCAACCCTCAGACTAAAACCTTGCTTCCACCAGCTCCCACGAGCTGAATGCACACAAGGCACTGCATTAACCCACCAGCCTCTCCACCCAGTGCCTGAGAAGGCCACCGGAGCCTTGACTGAAGAGGCTGCAGTCAGTGAAAGAAAAAATGTTTTTACAGCAGCCACAGGACAGAGGTGGGATGGCTTTAGCAGCTGCAGCCTTGGGGACTGACATGTTCCCAGCTAGGACATGGCACCAGCTTGCACCAAGGACTCTTGGAGAGCAAAAATACCTTGAGGAGCCGATCAAGGAGCTCGGAGCCACTTTTGACATTTGGGTCAGGATCAGCAGCCAGCTGTGAAAGACAGAAACAAAGAAACATTGCAACAGTGGGTCCCAGGCGAAGTCCCTATATCTCCAACTTCTTATTAGGCTCCAAAACATTCTCCTGAGAGATTTCTCCCCTAAGGGGGAGACCAAACACACATCACCTCCCCAAGCTATGCAGGTTTTCATGGGCCAGTAGTCACACTCTCAAAGAACAGAGAAATGCAAGTTACCATGAAAATCTGCAAAGGCAGACACACACAAAGTTCTGACACTATAGACCCAACAAAACCAAAGTGCTGCAGAGTCACTTTGCCTGCAGCAGCTCTCTCAGGCTCATTTTCTAATACCATTCAACAAGGAGCAGGAGAATGCATCCTGGAGGTGAGGACAGACAACAAGGTATCTTACAGTCAACTTCATACCCACAGTATCAGTGGCTACTGTGTAGAAACTGCTCATTTTGCTGATCCTTGTGGGTCCCTTCTAACTCAGAATATTCTATGATTCTGTCCTTCAGACCTGTCTGGGTCAAAGTAAACCAGTTTGCTTGGAAAGAAAACCTCGGACGACTTGGTTTGACTTGGAGATGATGACGACTAGTCCTCAAAAAGCACCTGGGGGTTAAGAGGAAGCTTCTTACCTTGCTGAGGCCATCAAAGAGCACGTTGAAGTGTGGGAGGACAGAGCCCCTGGCCACCTTGACAATGTTGTAGAGAGCCTCGCAGGCGTAGTACCGCAGGCGACTGTCAGCATCGTTGAAACACGTCAGCACCGGCTCGATCAGCTCCTTCAGGTACAGCCCAGAGTCCTGGGGGCACCAGGACACCGCTTAGCTAAGGACCATGCCACAGACAGGGGGAAGGGGTGGTTCTGCCCTGGAACTGCAAATACTCAGGCTTGTGATGGCTTTGGTGCACCTATGCTGGGCAGGATTTACTAATGAATTTTGAATTTTATTACTGAATGTTGTTATTCAGGTACAGTGAGAGCAATCAGGTTTTCTGGGCATCTGCCTCATCTCCTGCCTTCAGGGCAGAGGGAGCCAGGGATGGATTTCTGTGTGGGCCAGCGTCAGCAGTGCACAGCAGGAGATAGAAGGGCTGCAACTCTTGTCAGCTCTTTTAACACAAACTAGCACCCAACCTGCTCAGTCTAGTCCTACTGCTGGAAACTGAAAAGGGACAGATGCCCTTTAATCACACCTAGGCAGCTGCCAAGATGTAACCCAGGCCAGAAAGTGCTCCTGGGCCCAGAGGGTGTATGGCTGGGTGTGCTGGGGAAACTCCAACTCAAGGCAGTTGTAGGCTGCAATGCAGGGAGGGAGCTGCAGGGCCACCAGCCTGACTCTTCCTACCACACTGGCCCAAGAGGAGCTGCTGTTCTCTCACCACAACCTGCACAAACCAAAAATACCACCAATACCTACCTTGCCCAGGGCAATGGAGCAAGCAGCGAGGCCAATGAGTCCTCCCTTCCGGCTGTGGGGGTGCTGGGAGAGCGCAAACTCCTGGGACAGGATCTGGATCACGTGCTTGATCTGGGATGTGTTGTTCTGAGCCACAAACTCTCGTACCAGCCTGGGGAGAGGACGGGGAGGCACACAGGGAGGTTTAGGTTCTGGCTGACACAAACATTGAGGGGCTTGGTGATGGAGACAGGGACTTTCAGGGACTTTCACAACAAGCATCAGAAAAAGCAGTACTGAAATGGGGAATCCTTAAGGAACCCAAAAGTGAAACCAGAGCTCTCCCCTCCTCTCCACTCACATCCACCAGCAGCTCCAGCCTGCAGCCTCCAACATGTTCATAAACTCTCAGCCCATGCTGTGCTCTCAAGGGCCAACCCAGTGCAGCTGTGTGCTTGCAGAGAAGTTACCAGGTCTTCAAACACCCTCTCCAACACGGCAGGTTATCAGGGTCATTTACCCCCAGCATAGCACAGGATGGGACCTCAGCATGCACCTAGCTGGTGGCTTGGCAATGAATTGCTGCCCACCGGGCCTACACACAGTGCCATGGTTTTGAACCTTCCTGCCACCCATACAGTGCTTCAGTTAACGCCCCATACATTTAACTTTACTACTAACAGTATATTTCAATATATTCTTAAACAGCCCAATATTTAACAAAAAGCCAACACAGCTTCCACATATAATACCTGCTTCTCCCTAGTAACTTGCAGCTCATTATCCAGCAATAATTAACACATCAGCTGTGGATGAAGAAACCCACATCCCTGCTCCTGCCTACAGAACAGCTCCCAAGTCCCAGCTTGCCCACCCAGCCCTTCAGCCTCAGTTTGCTGTTGGCAGAGCTCTTGGCCAGGCAGGGGTGCAGGCATGGGGGCAGGCTGTGGTGCAGGCAGTAGTGCAGGCAGTGGGGCAGGCTGTGGTGCAGGCAGGGGTGCATGCAGCAGTAGCATTGGTGGTTCAGTGGTAGAATTCTCGCCTGCCACGCGGGAGGCCCGGGTTCGATTCCCGGCCAATGCAGTGCTCTTTTCCTCCTTTTTGCTTGCATTTCTATCCATAATGCAGATTTAGGCACCTTGAAAACTTGCCTAAATAATCATCTTTACCTTAACTGCCAAAAGAGGTGTGAAAGCTTTCACTGCCTAACTCCACAGAGGGTTTCTTTGGCACTATGTGAGTCTCGCACTTTATAATCTAGGAAAACCATTACAGAAGATGTTTATGAACTTTCCCTCCTCAAAATTACAAACACCAGCTCTATTCTCATCTCACTCTGTGCAAAGCAGCTGCTCCCTTTTGCCCTGGGGATACCAGGCAGTCCCTCCCTCACTCTCCCTAATCCAAAGCCAAGTTCTCCAACAGTTACAGCCTGATCCACATTCACAGACTGCTTTAGGGATAATGGCTCCATTTCCAGTCCTGCTCTAAGAAGAGAAATACACTGAGCTTGAGCATGACAGACCACTGGGGTGATCATTTTGCTACCTACATTTTACAGACGCAGCTTTGTTTAAACAGGAGTAAGTTTACAGACTTCCTTCATGAGTTTAAAGGACTCAAGATTCAATTAATGAGGCAAAAAGTGCAGCATGGGAGCCTGCAAGCATCAGGAGCTCTTCCTGCATTATCAGGAGGAGGAGATGGTTCCTGAGTAAAGAGGCAGCAAGTTCCTCCTGGCTTGGTGCCATGGACACGGAAGTGATGCTGTTGGGGCCATTCTATGATGGGTGTTAGATGAACTAAACCTGTGAAATCTGTAGAAAAGGTTGGCCCTTGCCTTTTTCCTCCTCACGCTCTTCCCAAGTTGTACTTCCAGCTTGATCAGATGAACTGCCTGACCCCAAAGCAGACTTTGGTTGGTGCAAGGCCAGCATAAACCCTTAATCCTGGGGCAGAGTAAGCTGGAGCAGAGCTGCTTGGATAAGGCACAGAGTATCACCCCTCACAATGCAGCAAAGAAGTTACTCAAGTACTCCTGAGGCTGGAGTTATGAGGACACTGCAATCCACCCATAATAAATTATTCCTATAACAAAGAGAGAAAATGAGAGAAAACTAGATACACCAAAGGGCAGAATGGTTGGATTTGAACCAGAGCACACACTCCCCTTGTCCCAGGTGCCATTTTTCTCTGCTGACCTCTCAGACAGCGCCCTCCGTGTTCAAGGCAGGCAGTTCCCATACCACATCCCCACTGAACTCTCAGCACAGCAAGTCCATCCCCATATAACCAAACTGCCTGACTGCTGGCCTTGCAGGCTCACCATGGCCACATCTCCCACCCAAAACTGACCCACCGGTTCGGCCCATCGCCCCCAGCCCTGTGCAGGGCTGCACCCTGAGGCAATGTTTCAGATCTCATGCAGGAGCTGAGCTCTCAGGCAGTGCCCAGAGAGGACACAGTCCTCCCCAGGGAAAGCTGTGGCCAAGCACGGCACCCAGACCAGGACAGCAAGGGTGAAAAGACAGGCAAGGAACGCGTACAAGCAACACCACACGGGCATGGACACAACACAAGGTGCCCGCAGACCTTGGCCTGGCATGATCCAAAAGGAAGGCCCAGATCTGCTGGAACAGCAGCTGTGCAGGAAGAACCAAGGGCAACACCCGATGGCCAGGGGTGACAGTAACCCTTCCCATCACTCTAGCCAGGATCCAGCACGGGACAAGTCTGGGTGAGCCCTCGGGGGAGAGGCACCAGCACTCTGCATGTGTCGCAACAGAGCAAGCAGTACATTTCCAAGGAAATCCTACGGGGATGCCACTCACGTATTCACCTCGCACCGGGCACCCACGGCCAGACTGAGCCTTCTGTCAGGGGCTCCTGGGATGCACCGGGAGCCAGCGGGTCCTGACGGGCACCAGGAGCTGGCACACTCGGGATAAGTTTCGGTGCCCGGTGGGATGGGGCGTGCAGACAGGGAGCAGCTCCGGGAGAGATCCCTGCTGCCCGAGCACCGCCCACGGCGCTGTCCCCGACAGGGTCACCGCGTCACCGTAGCCCCTTCTCGCAGGGTGCCAGGCCCGCAGCCCCGGTACCGCGGGGTGCCCGCCATCCCCGCCATGCCCGCTCCCACCGGGCACCGGGCCGCTCCCTCCTGCCTCCCGCTGCACGGCTGGACCCGCCCAAGCATCACGAGCCGGCTCCTGCCACGCCGGGGCCGCAGGCAGCCCCAGCACCGCAACACCTCTCCCCGCCCTTCCCGGATCATCGGGCCGGGCTCCCTGACCCAGCACCGGGGCCGCCCGCACCGGCACCGCCCTCATTCCCGCTGCCCTCCCGGTTCCCGGAGCCTCCCGCCGCTCACTTCTCTATCTCCAGGGCCGCCACCTTCCTCTTCTCGTAGAGTTTGTCGGTGAGCGCCCGCACCACGCCGGGCGTCAGCGGCGACAGGTCCCGCTCCGCGTTCATGGCCCCGCCGCCGCCACCGGCGGCCACGTGACCCCAGCCGGCTGGCGCGCACACGTGACCCCGGCGCGCCGCACAGCGCCCCCGCGCGGCGCGGAGACACGCGGCACCCGCTCATTAACCGCGCCTCATTAACGGCAGCGTCATTAGCCAGAGACGCCTTGGCCAGCACAGCCCGAGGGGCACAGTCCCGGCCCTGGCCACAGGCTGATGTCTAAAAGGATTTAGCATCACTTAATCACTGATTAATTTAACACTTACCTAGTGATTCGACAGACTCTGCTGTAACCGTAACAGTCACTCAATTTTCTATTAAGTGTTTAAATTGAACTCTGCACATGCACCCACACAGACACACCGGCAGATGTTAGTAAGTGTCCCCAGCTGTACCTACTGAAATTCCCCTCAAGTGCCAGTGAAATACTTGGATCGAGTGCCCGGTGTTCCTCAGCGGGTGAGGGCTGAGCCTCAGGGCGTGCTGGCATTGGTGCAGGCTGCAGCACTTCAGCTTGTGGCACAGACCGATTGTTTGCGCCTGTCTAAACGTCTCCTGCCCAAATGATTCTCCCTCTTGTGCCAGCACATCTGGCCAGCTCACACTTCACAGGATGCCTTTTGAAGGCGATCAGGACATCTAATTTCAAGCTCCCTGTGGAGCCCGTGCCACACCCAGCATGGAGATATTGCACCTAGGGAGAACCTGAGAGTCCAGACTAAACAGGAATTACTGGCAAGGGCAGGACTGACAGCAAAAGGGACTGATGTGGTGAGCAGCTGTGCCAAGAATCTGCACCTCACTGTGGATTTATCTGATGTTTGATAGAGAGAGGTAGGAACAGAAGATGCCACTTCCATACCATGGAGCCTTTTCTGCAGGGCCAATGCCCAACTCTGTTGCGTTGTGTTTGTACAAGTTGAACTGTTGCGTTTCCCTTTTTTATGTAATGGTTCTGCCCTGGTTCTCTCCTCCCTCCCTTGTGCTGCCAGTTATCCCAACTCCTCCCCAGTTGCCTTGGAGACTAATGTACCCTTTCTCAAATCCCTCCCTGGTGCCCTGTCCGTCACTTGGCGCTCACAAGCTTCTCTCTAGAAACTTCCAGCTAGAGCATCGAGTGAGTGGAACAGGGGCTAGTGCCCCACCCTCAAGTTATCCCCATTGGTGTTCTCTCTAAGTCAACCTTTTGTATCCCACTCCCCTCTAAAACTCTGTTCGCCAGAGGATTGACTCCTCCCCTGTCTCCCTCCCTCCTTATAAGCTGTTGCAGCCTCCGTGACTTTCTCTTCAGCCGTTGGTTCCACTGGGATCCAGTAAGCCTGGACTCACTACAGATGGAGAGCGCTCTCTTTTCCTGCTCACTGTAACTGCAAGCCACGTCCTACGACAAGGTGGTGCTGCTGTCACAACACAGTGTTTGCCTGAGGTGCGGTCCCGAGCCACGGAGATTAGGATAATGCTCCCCAACTGCCAGCGGTGCTGGATAGCCAGCCGGGACGTCCCAGAAGGACAATCCTTCCCCAGCCTGACCGCTTCCCAGCTCTCATTCCATCTGCTTCCAGCCAGCTCCTGCCATGTGCAAAGCTGAGCCAAAGAGGGATTTCGGCTTCTGCTGGCAGGCTATGGGTTCAAGGGCTGCCTGTGTTCAGGCTGGTACTGTCCCACATGCAGCAAACACCTCAGAGAGTCCACTGATGAGGCGATAATCCCCACGACTAAGCCTACCATGTCTAGAAGAACAAAATGCTTCCTACAAGTAGGAAGGAAAGGAGGAAACCCTGCAAAAAATCCATAAGAAAAGCTTAGGGTACAAAAAGCCCAAGAAAGAAAACCATGTCTAGTATGTGGCCGCTGCTTGGCCAGGTCGAAAGCAGGGCACATGTTTTCCCTCTCAGGATGCTCACACTTCATTGTTAATTTATTTCCCCCACAAAAGTCCTCAAAATAAACTGAGAAAAGGGAACACAGAGCACAATGACACAGGTGTGAGTACAGGATGGCACATGAATTGACACTGCAGTGCCACCGGTCCAGCACAGGGAACCCAGCATGTTTCCCTGCAAGCACAACATTTAGCACAAAGGTCAAGTAAAATCAGACAGAAAAAAAGGTACTGAAAGTAATGAGCAGAATGTAATTAAACCACAACCAAGTTTAATTAAAACATAGTAAACAGGGATCAAATACAGTCCAATGAAACTGGGACATCACACATGCCCACGAGAACAAAATGTGAGTTGAGAGACAGGGCAGAAAACCCCCCACCACCTTTCCTGTCTTGTGCTTAGCTGAAGAGGACAGACTGGTCAGAAAATCACATTTCCAAGCAGAACTCCCTTCCTGGAGAACAGAAGTAGGTCGTTTGCTTAAAAAGAATTTCTGAGACCTGTTCCTAAGTCTGCCATATTTTGGGGGACCGCTCCTTCATGGGACAAGCACTGGTTCCCAGACCAGGACATTCCCTGAGCAGGTCCTCGCATGGACAGGCACAATGCCATTGTTACAGAGGAGCAGAGGGTTTCTCTGCATCCCCCAGCAGGTGCCTCTTGAAGCAAGCACAGGGTCCTCTCTACATTACAAAGGTCTGGGCACAGGACCCTCACCCAGGGCAGATGCTCCTCCCCACTGATAGTGAAGGTCAGGCTTTTGGCTTTAGTTCTGTGTGGCTGCAGGAGATGCACAGAAATAATTTCAGCTGGCACTAACCCATTTCCCACCAGGCAAGCAATGCAGCAAAACACCCACTGTGTTTTCCCTGGCAGGTGCTGCTGTACCCCACAACAAAGCCTCCCCTCACCCCTCTCCATCCCAGTTGATTTAGGGCCATTCACAAGAGGAATCTGCTTCAAAGAGACACAGCCTTCCAGAATAACACTTTAAAACCATTTCACTTAAATGAATCATGCAGTACAGCAGGTAAATAATGAGGCACCAGATGAGACATGGCAAATCCCCTGGCTGCAGTGATAGGAGACATATGCAACAAGCAGAAGCACAGCATGAAAACAGTACAAAAGCAAGAAGGCAAAAATAAATCAACACCCCCATCAGTAAAGATTATTTCCAAGGACATTTTAAAAGGAATTGCTTATTGGGGCAGAAAGCTGACTTCCCTTGCTCCAATTCAGCCACTAAAAGGCTGGGGAAGGCCAGGTCACAGTTCCACTACAGAGGTCTCAGGGCAGAGCAACTGGGCTTCTCTGGGATGAGGGCTCCAACCACTCCCTTAGCATAAAATAGCTTAATGCACCCCAGGGAATTACCCAGAATCATCTCATTTTACAGAATACAGGAGGAAATAATGACTGCTGACTTGCTGGCACAGAAACTGCTTCATCTAAGCCATTGTCCTTGGAAAGCCCCAGCTCAGCTGTAGCACATCTCAAACACTTCCAGTTGGCTTCCTAATGTTGCCCTGTCTTTATAGTGATTTAGACAGGCTAAACTATCATCCTCATTTTTCTGCTCTGCTCTATTAAACAGCAACTACTGCCTCACAGACCATCTCATGCCAAGCCCTCTGACATTTTGCTTACAAATTAAAAAACAGTCTCATGTCTAAAACCACCCTCACTTACTTTACAAAGTGACTCAGGAAGGGTGGGGAGGGCATTCAGGATTGCTCAGACAGTGACCTGCTCTCCCACCTGCAGACCCCTTTCCAGATGGGTCTCATCAAATTCCAACAAGTTTTTTGTGTGCCCCTTCTTGGTGCTCAGCACCTTCATGAGCAGACCCTGGGATGCAGAGAAAAGTTGCCAAAAGCAGGTGGAGGGAGGTGGAGAAGAAAGAGCAGAGCTCTTAGCTCTGCTTGGAGGTCCCTGTTATCTTCTGCCAAATTAGATTAGGGTTTAATTACAACCTAAAGGGGAAATCTAATTTTTAGGCTAGAACAATGCATATGTTTTTCAATAACATATTCAAGAGAAATAAGCACTTTCCAGTGAACTCTGTGAGGAATTAATTTCCTCTGGGGCCACTTGTTGGCCATTTGCCTGTTTCTCTGTATTCCTATTTTTTTAGAACCAATTTAGGCTTTTGGAAATGGGAATGCTGAATCAGTGTTCAGCTTTTAATCACCCCATCTCCCCCTCAATTGCCTTTGCTGGACCTGAGCCTGCAGGCACTTGCTCCTCCTGATGCTGAGTCACCTGAGTCTGAGGAGTTGGTGGCAGTGAGGGTCCCAAGCATCTGGCACGAGAGCAGCCTCTGCTCCAGAGGGCTTGGCATGGCCCCATTGCTGCCTCTTTCCTGCTGAGGATGCTGTGACAGCTCCCTGTCCTGCTCTGCATGTCAATTAAACAGGAATGTATTTCCTCTGGGTCCCTCAGCAGCCACCATGTGATTGTGTGTGGCAGAGCTGGAAGTGAAGATGGTCTCCAAGCTATTAACATCTCAAATTGCTCATCAAGAGCCCAGCAGAAGGGCAGCATGTCAGATATTATTTCTGGGCTACATTAAACATGTTGACATTCTTAAGTGATCAGAATAAACTAATTCAGTCTGACACCAAGGGAATCAGGTATCCAAAGAGTGAGGAAGGTGAGCTCAGTAGAATTGAGGCATCCATACATCCAACCTTGCTGGAGCCCATCAGCAGAGCCTCCCAGCATCCATAAGACACACACAGTAATTTTGGCCAGGGGAAAAAAATGGTTTTTTTTCCTACCTGGATTAGATTCTTGTGTGCTTAGATTTTTTTTCCCCCTTCCAACTGTTCGAGCCATTCTTTCTTCTTCACTCTAGTCACTGAAATATCTTCCAGAGAAATCTCTTTCCTGTAGAAGAATTTAAGTCTTTGGGTTGTATCCTGGCCACTCAGCTTCTCTTCCTGTGGCATTACCATAATCTTGGCCTTGGTCAGTAGTGGTTCCACCTTGGAGCCACCTGGTATTGGCTCTGTCAGACACTGGGGAAGCTTCTGGCAGCCTCTCACAGAAACCACCCTTGTAGGCCCCCCTGCTACCAAAACGTTGCCATGCAACCCAGTACGTGCCAGCCTCTCACTAATCTGTAATAGTGCTCAGATTTTATGATTTGGCCTGCCACTATGTTTGTGTCGGAGGGGAGCCCGCAGAGAAATCACAGTGGGAACTGCATTTCCTGTAATTACATTGCATCCTCACTGCTGGATAAAGTCTACCTAAAAATGTTGTTGCAACTGCTGGTGTACTTCTATTTTTAGTGTTGCTCTTTTTTTGTTTTTAATGACATTTGAAATTAAGTTATTTTCTCCATGGGAGCTCTGGACATCTACAGGTATTTTGACAACCCAGAAACATTAAATCAAAATAGTTTAAAAACTGAAGAGGATCTTTAGCCAGGCTGATGTGTAGGCTTGGATTTCTCTTTGCCCCTTTAACCCTTTCATTCCAAATTCAGTTCTACCTCTGAGAGATGGGTCATTTGTTGTGTTTTGCATTCTCATTGGGAATTGATCCTATTTTCTTCCCTCAGGGTTTGAGCTAACCCATGAAATCTAAGGCAGTCTCATGACTTTTCTGAAAAAGATAAGCTAAACTATTTTTAAGTCATCTTTTCAAAAGTCTTTCTATAGAGAAAATCCTTCCCTGCAGGGAAGGCAACCCAAGAAAGGAAGGGAAAGAACCCATGTGCCTGGTGTACTGTTATTTTGCCAGGCACTTTTGAATTAATTTTGTGCAAAACTCTCTTGAAGTGGCCTGTACATCATCAGGCTTCTGATATGGAGGCACCAGGGACAGGGGCATCAAAGTAACGCAAGGATGAGCACACATACTGTGCCCCATGCCCCTGACTGGGATCCTTTTTCCTCACGTGTTTCTAAGGCTGTGGTTTTCCAGTGCCACCTCCTGCTGCCAGCACACAGTGCTTTCCTCAATGTGAGCTAAAAGCAGGTCCCCTCTGCAGCCTTCTCCCTTTTTATGGACAAATACACAGAATTGTCCCAGCAGCTGCAAGAAGATAACTGTCAATGTCTCCCCCTTGGAGGCAGAGGTGCATTTCTTATTTGAGGTGCACTTCTTATTTGAGCATGATGGCAAAGCAGAAATGTTCCTTTTAGACCCCTCAGCGTGAGGCTGAAACCAAATGACAAGCAGGCAGGGGATGGGCAGACAGGGCAGGCACTGCAGAAGTGCCCAGGCACTGCTTCTACTCACTGAATGCTGGTTGCATTTTTTTTTTTTTTTTTGGTGGAGCCTGGTGCAGGAGCTGAGCATTTGGACAGAGCCCACTTTCACTGGCCTCTTGGAAGGCAAACCCATCTGGAGCATTAAGGAGAACCTCAAGCTGGTGTTCTTCTGCCTGTGTTCTGGCAGCTGCTTCTGCACAGGTCACTCAGCCCACAGGCACTCTGAGACTTGTGACAAAGAGAGAATGTTTGACTCTGCTTTCAGAGGCACAGATGGAGCTGTTCTGGGGTGCATTCAGTGGTGAGGCTGGTGTGACCGTCCTCCTGTCCCTGCAGGACAGACAGCCAGATCTCGGTGCTAAGAAACCACACCCCACTGGGAGAATTAAAAGGCACAACTACATCTGTAAAATGTTAACAAAGGGAACTAAAAAGAAAGCCTGGATAGTGTTCCAGGAACCACATATAAGAGATAGGGAAAATTAGTGACATGAACAGAACCTAATATTTGTGAAAGGAAACCAGGCGTATGTGGTGGGTGTCACTGTGAGATACAAATATACTGAAGCATCTTTAGAAGAGGCTGTGATAGAAAAGGTGAGGAAATACCAACACCTCTAAAAACAAATCCACGAACTAACAAACTCAGCAGACATTGTGCTTACAGATTAAAAAACAGTCTCATCTCTAAAAACACCCTCGCTTAGTTTGCAAATTGGCTCAGGAAGGGCGGGGAGGGCGTTTAGAATGGCTCAGCCGCAGGGACCCGCTCTGCCACCGCAGCCCCAGCACAGAGCGGGCTGTGCAGTGCCCGGGGGTCCCACACCGCACATGCCGTGCTCCGAACTCTGCCTCCACAGCAAGCCGAGCAGGGCAAGGCAGGGCAGGGCAGCGCAGGGCGGGCGAAGCTGCGCCGGGCCGCTGAGGGGAAGCGCCGCGGCCGCAGGCAGGCCGCCCGCCGGGCTGCAGTGGCGCCGCTCGGCCACACGGGCGCGCCCTCAGGCCGGGCTGGCGCCGCGAGCGCTCTGCTCTGAGGGCAGCGGGCGAGAGCGGCCCGGGCCGGGCCGGGCCGGGCACCGCGGACAGCACACGGGGCAAAGCCTCGGCCGGCTCACACCCGCCACAGAAACAGCGGAGCTTGCTCGTTTGAACACAAGAACACGCAGCACACGGGCTCTTGCCATCAGCCACGCTTGCCAGGATGCAAGCGAGACTGACTTACCTTCGCCCCGAGAAAGGAATTTCTGTGGAAGGCATTTGCACAGTGGGAGAAATGAACACACGCAGGTGAACAGCACTTGCATTATCTGTGTATTTATCGTCTCTCTCTCCACGGCGCTGTGACACAGCAGATGTTTCTTCACCTCTGGAGCGAGTCCAGAGGAGGACACCAAGTTGATCAAAAGGATGGAGCAATTCTCCCATGAGGAAAGGTTGAGAGAATTGGGATTGTTGAGCCTGGAAAAGAGAATGCTTTGGGGTGACCTAATTTTCAGCAGCTTTCCAGTATCTGAAGGGAATTAACAGGAAAGATGGGACACGACTATTTACAAGAGCATGTAGTGACAGGGTAAGGGGGGGGTAGGCTTCAAACTGAAAGGAAGTAGATTTAGATATTAGGAAAAAATTCTTCCCTGTCAGAGTGGTGAAACACTGGCACAGGCTTGCCCAGGGAAGTTGTGGATGTCCCATTTGTTTCTAGGATGTCCTGTGACCTCCTAGGGCTGGTTTTAAAAGGAACTTCCTCAGAAACAAGAGATGTCTTGCACTTCATAGAAAAACACTCCAGGCCAAGGCTGGGACTGCAGGGAGGAAGGCAAGGAACAGAGAGCATCTCCTCTGCCTGCAGAGAGGACCCATCCCAAAAGAGGGGCCAAAGGGCTGTGGAAATGCTTCCACCAGCACTGTGGAGCTGAGACTAAGCCTCCTGACAGAAGCAGGTCAGCCTGGAGCTGGAGGGACTGACAACACACTGTCAAACCCTCTGTGTTGCTCTCACCCAACCAGGCCACACGAGACAAAATGCATCCAGGAATTAATGTGGGAATTTAATGGAAGCACAGGTGGATTGACACCAGCAAGAAAGGAATCTTTCCTACAAGGGCCAGAATAGCCCTATGACACCTACTGGTCCCAGCCTCTGAGATGTTACCAAAAAATCCAAAAAGTCTCAGCCCTCTGTGGTGGTTTCTGAGCCTGCTCAGGACACAGCTTTACACCACTTCCCACATCCACCTCCCAAAATAGAGCAGATAGAAATCACACTGCTTCTGCAAGCCTCATGTGAAGAGTCACATGGGATGACACGACCCTGCCAGCTCAGGCTGTGTAAGAGCCACCAACATCAGGACAGAGAGGTAATGACAGTGCCTGAGGTCCCTGCCAGCACTGAGGACATGCACCACAAGCCACCAATCCCCTTCCAAATTAAATGCAGGAGTTTGATGAAACATCCTGATTTGGAAAGGACCCACAAGGATCATCAAGGCCAACTCCTGGACAGTCAACAGTGTCGATACTGCTTCCCTAGAGCAGGCCCCCAGGGACCTCCCATTAGGCTCAGCCAGGGTACTGTGTGAAAACCAGCCTCCCAACAAAGCACCAACTCTTTCCAGGGGATCCCAGGACAAAGCATCAGAGACCACACACCCAGGAAGTATTTAAATGGCCTTACATGATGCACTTTGAACTTCTGCTTCAGGCAACCAGATGCAGATTAAAAGGGCACTTTGGAGCAAGCCATGGACAGCTCAAGGATGTTTGCAAGATTTGATTTTTGAGTTCACTGAGAGTTCTCAGCTCCTGCTGAAACCCACAGACCACAGCTGTACCATTACTCACAAAAAGAAAAGTCAGGGAAGGGTCTGAGGCCCCTCAGGCTTCATCCAACATGGCTCATGCCTCTCCCAGAGTATTCCTATGGTATGTGGCTCATCCAGTTTTTCGGGGTGCAGGTGCTAAAGCTCCTCAGCCACTTGCTCCAAGGGCCAGCCACAATCAGATGCGCTGCAGGCTGGCACAGCAGGTCCTTGTACAGATCATCCTTAGGCAGCCAAACTTCCCTCTCTGGACAAAATATGACTCTGGAAGTAGTCTCCACTGACTTTACTGTGGTTATTCTGACTTGCACTGATTGCACAGATGACAGAAGCCATTAAATCTTCTTGTTCCTCATCCTTTGCACAGCAGCCAGGGGATTTGTAAGCATCAGGTGAAGTCCTGATTCTCTATGAGACAGAAAAATACTTCTCAATCAGACTGGAGCCAAAGGTCCTTGTGAAGAAATCAGTAGCTCTAACAGAAATACAATTTGTAGTCTTTGTTCAAAATTAAACAAGCCCCAACAGCTGTAATTTGGAGGTGCTATTTAAAGAAATCTGCACCCACTACAATCTTAGCAGCTACTTCAAAAATCAGCTCTACAAACAGATGACTATTGACTCCTGTAATGGAGAGCAAAGGAGGAGAGATGTGTTCCAGCTGTCTTCATGGCCAGGATCTGGATACTCACCATTTTAAGATGTCTTCATGGGGGCAAGTGCTGAGAGCTTGAAAACACAGAGAGTATGGCTGCAAGGGTTAACAATATTAGGAAACAGTGGGAAACCAAAGACCTGGTTGAGCATAACCCCCTGAGAGCAGCAGCCTGCTTTGCTCCTGGTTGGATCTGACAGGCAAGCACAGGGCTTCCAGCCATGGAAAGAGAGAGATTCTCGATCTGTCCTCTTCTCAGGGCAAAGGCTGCAGGAGAGGGAAGCTGGGTCTCAGAAGCTGAACCCTGAGGACAAGATCACAGCATGGCTGGCAGGTTCCCTGCTGTCCTTCCATGGGGCCAAGAGCAGCGTGAGAAAAGGAGGGAGGTGAAATGATAGAGCACGTCCTGAAGTCCTCACCACAGAGGAAACGTTCCCGCTCATGTGAACCATTTCTGCTGGCCCCCAGAAGGTGTCTCCACCGGCCCGCGATGAGGAGGCACATCCCGGGCAGGCAGAGAAGCCCCAGCCCAGCCTCCAGGTGGGATTCTGCAGCAGGTCACCATGGGGCGCGGAAAGAGAAGGTAAAGCTGCAACGATAATGAGCACAAAATGAAAAGCAAACAAAAAAGCGCTCCAGTTTAATATACTTCCTAGGGTCAAATCCCAAAACAAATCAGACACTGAAGCTCCACCCTGCTGAGTATGCCGGCATTGCCATCCATCTCCTGCCCAGAAGTGCAGGCATCCTCACCCTGGCAGAAATTAGATTAAGGGTGTGTGTGTGTGTGGGCTTTTACTGCATGTAAAAGCCGAGTTAACATCGCTCCTGAGTTATTGTTAAAGGTCACTCACATGGTACATGAGAATTCCTCCCTGCTTTACCTAGAGCGAGGCAGGCATACTTCCAGGATGTGCTCACAGTCCAATGGTCCCACAGAGCTCCTGGAGAGGAGAAAAGAGATGACCAGACAGGACTGACCTGGTCCAAGTGACACTGGGGACAGCTGGGGACAAGTGGGTGGTGACAGAGGCCAGCGAGGCAGGAAAGAGGTGACAGTTACCAGTGAGGGGGAACATGCAAAGCAAGCCTCCAGCTGGGAAGGTTTCCTGTGGAGGAGAAGGATGACTCTCCTGAGGGCAGAGCCACTGAAAAGGCAGCTTTGAGTCAGGCACTGTAGAAAATGCATGGCATGGCAGCTGGGCTCAGAGCACCCCTGGGGTGCCCGACCCCTCAGGACCCCTGCCTCCTTCTGCTACATGAAGCACACAGTGGAGAGGAAATCAGTCCTTGCTCTATCTAATTCTGGGATGGGTATTTCTGTGGCTGCCCTGCTCTCTGCTGAACCCCATTCAACCTCCTTGGAAGCTGAAGCCCTCTTTGCTCTGCTCCTGGCTGCCTCCCTGTCACAGTCAGGGGCAGATGAATGGTGACACATCTCTAACATCCCAAAGTCCTCACACCTTAATCCAGCTGCTGCTGGTTCTGAGTTGGCAAAGACAATACACAGTAATCTGTCAGAGTTTAAGGAGCATCTGGATGATGCTCCTCACCACAAGATTTACTTTTAGGTCATGCTTCCTGTCTAGGAACCACACTGGGCTAGAAGGAATCAGCACAAAAATCCCCAGTGCAGACTTACACTAAAAAACATGTAAAGATTTGTCACCTGGATTCAAATTTACCACAAGGGACTTGAACCTCTTCTAAGAGTTTAAAGATTTCTCAGCTACCCTGTGAAGACGGGGATACACCAGAAAAGAACACAGCCATACTAGAAATGGCAATTTTTGGCAGAGCTGTACCAGGGGTTCAGATGGATTTTCTCTTGGGAAAGCTGTTTAAAGCACAGCTTGCAGGAAGCTGGCTGAGGCAGAGAGATGGAAGGTGCATGGTGACTATTACTATGCTGAAGGTACAAAAGAAGTCCACAGACACATTGAACATAGGAAACCATCACCACCCATCTTTGTCCCAACAAAGCATCGCTCACAAAACATCATCTCATGTCCAGCTTTGTAACTCTACTACAGATTTGGTAACAATACATACTCACGACCCTCTCCATGGTGAGCATCTTACTTTTCATTCTGTTTGAATGAAGCAAGTAGCAAATCTCCAAGTCTCCTTTGCTTCAGCTCCCCAGTGCCTCTGCCCCCGAGTACAGAGACTCTCTGCAAGCTGTTCCTGGCAGTCACGTGGCCACCCCAGAGGTGATCCCTGCTCAGCACCCAGCACTTGCTCCAAGAGCCTTCAACTCTGAGAAATAGGAAACAACTTTTCTGTTACACTGAGCGAACCACTGTTCTGCTGCTGCCAAACCTCCTGCAGTTGAGGGACACACCAGGAGAGCCTTTCCGTCACAACTCAGCTTTTCTAAGTTACCTAGGGGATTTAAGCAAGGAAATGGCACCTGTGAGGCTACCAAAGCCCAAAACATAGGGGTCTAAGGAGCTGAGAGGACCAGGGGCAAGAAGGGGGTGGGCACTACAGGCCCTCATCTGAGGCTCCCCAGCACCAGGGTCATGGGGGATAAATGCATTTCTGATGGATGTTCCCAATGTTCCTGCTGCCTCTCCCCGGCAGTGGCTGACAGAGCACTGCTGTCAGATTTCTGCCTTGCACTCTTTTTCACTGTCTGCATTTTCCATTTCTTCCTTGTTATAAAAACAACAAAGCAAAATCCCATCAACTATAACACAGAATTGGTTTTTCTGGTCAGCACCAAGGCTGGGATCTGGCTCTCAGGGTCCCTGCAGTGACACCTGCCTGGGGACATGCAATGAGAGATGACAGAAACAGAAGAAATCACTAATGCTGTAGGGAAGAACCACTTGGGAGGAGAAAGGCTCCAGTTCACAAATTTTGGCCAAGAAAATCCTGAATGGGAAGAATAGTTTTCTACATGTTTAGCTCAACAAATCCTTTTCTCAAACAATCTACTGGCAGTTCATTACTCTGGATCTGTAGCCAAGATGTTCCCACTGACCAGAGATGTCAGATCAACACATGAAGGTGGTTTGACATGTGCCACAGAGGTGCAGAGCTCCCTGCTGATCCCTCCTGGCACATGGACTGCTCATGTGTGTGTGCCTGTTAGCTCTGTCCCAGAGAGGGAACAGGTCTTGCACAGAGGGGACAAAGAGGTGATGCAGGAACAGCAATGATCAATGCAGATGACAAGGCATGGGTCCTGAATAAAGGATGAAAGCTCTAGAGAAAAGCTACATTTGGGGATGAGCCTTTTGCAGCCTCTGTCACAGGTCTCTAAGAATATCCTTTGTATTGAATATCTTCCTTTTGAGGGGAAACCCAAAGAAAGCTGAGGAGATGGTTACTGGCCTTAGAAAGGGGACAAATTAGTCTTTCAAGAAGAAACCTTGAAGGCAAAAAATAGGGCAAAATGTTTGAATTGGACTCCAGATTTAGTATTTCCTGTGGGGAGACTCTAAAGATCCATTCCAATGCTACAGAAAACCTCTTGGTGCAAAGGCTTAAGTCAGTTTTGAGCTATTAAAGATCCAAGGGGTGAAGAGAGCCTGTTCTGAGTTTGTCTCTAACCCTGTAGACAAAGAGTAACCACAGGAGACTCATGGCTCCACAGTGTCAGAGAATATGCATGGATTGGGCATGTCCAACCACACAGCAACAGCTGGACTCTGCTGCTTCTACCTCCGAGGAGCAGTAGGGACTAGAGAGGAGGAAAAATGGCTTGAACTGCTGGAAGAAAATAAAATCTAAGCACACAAGAGTCTAATCCAGGTAGGAAAAAACCCCATTTTTTTCCCCTGGCCAAAATTACTGTGTGTGTCTGATGGATGCTGGGAGGCTCTGCTGATGGGCTCCAGCAAGGTTGGATGTATGGATGCCTCAATTCTACTGAGCTCACCTTCCTCATTCTTTGGATACCTGATTCCCTTGGTGTCAGACTGAATTAGTTTATTCTGATCACTTAAGAATATCAACATGTTTAATGTGGCCCAGAAATAATATCTGACATGCTGCCCTTCTGCTGGGCTCTTGATGAGCAATTTGAGATGTTAATAGCTTGGAGACCATCTTCACTTCCAGCTCTGCCACACACAATCACATGGTGGCTGCTGAGGGACCCAGAGGAAATACATTCCTGTTTAATTGACATGCAGAGCAGGACAGGGAGCTGTCACAGCATCCTCAGCAGGAAAGAGGCAGCAATGGGGCCATGCCAAGCCCTCTGGAGCAGAGGCTGCTCTCGTGCCAGATGCTTGGGACCCTCACTGCCACCAACTCCTCAGACTCAGGTGACTCAGCATCAGGAGGAGCAAGTGCCTGCAGGCTCAGGTCCAGCAAAGGCAATTGAGGGGGAGATGGGGTGATTAAAAGCTGAACACTGATTCAGCATTCCCATTTCCAAAAGCCTAAATCGGTTCTAAAAAAATAGGAATACAGAGAAACAGGCAAATGGCCAACAAGTGGCCCCAGAGGAAATTAATTCCTCACAGATCTCACTGGAATGTGCTTATTTCTCTTGAATATGTTATTGAAAAACATATGCATTGTTCTAGCCTAAAAATTAGATTTCCCCTTTAGGTTGTAATTAAACCCTAATCTAATTTGGCAGAAGATAACAGGGACCTCCAAGCAGAGCCAACAGCCCTGCTCTTTCTTCTCCACCTCCCTCCACCTGCTTTTGGCAACTTTTCTCTGCATCCCAGGGTCTGCTCATGAAGGTGCTGAGCACCAAGAAGGGGCACACAAAAAACTTGTTGGAATTTGATGAGACCCAGCTGGCAATGGGCTGCCCCAGTGCCCAGGGCTTCTCTCCTAAGCCCTCCTCAGAGCCACAGTTGATTTACAGCTCCCAAGAGGCTGTGTCCTCTGAACAACACTGCTCCTGGATGAACTCAATTCCTTGTAACAGCAGCACTTTGATACCCAATGGTTAACTTGGTTTGGTTTCCTGGGGCATTATGGAAAAATCATTTGCATCTGTCAGAAAAACTCCCCAGCTCAGACTTCTGCACATTGCAGAGAGGTCAGAAAGGAGGAACTGTGTTCCTCCAGAAATGTGTTTATACATGTGCCCCAGTATGAGTGCAGGATTGCTCTTGGGTTTGGGAAGCACAGCCCAGCCCTGGGTGACTCTGTTTCCAGGGCTGTTCAGATGGTGCTCCCCCCAGCAGCTGCAGCTCTCCCTAAAGCTGTAGAACCTGCTGATCTCTGCCAAACACCAAAGAACTGCTCTCTAAAGGTGAGCGTGGTTGAACAGGCCAAAATTCATTTCACCAAGGTGGCCTTTGCCTCAGGCCACAGATGTCTAAGAAAGCAGCTTTCCTTCCCAGGGCAAGTATGGAGGCTACACCAGCACCAAACTGGTAGAGATCACCTATTCCCTGAGCTTCCAGCCTGATCACAGCTGGCCAGTGTTATTTCCACAAGGAAAACTCAAAACAAATTTTTCAAATCCCAGGCAGACAGCCTTGGTCTTTGTGAAGTATATGAAGTACAGGACACCAGGAAGAAGAGCTTTAAGCAGAGCACAAAGGTGCACATACCTTATGGTGTCCACCTGGCTGTCTGTCTGGAATGACCAGTGGTACTGGGCAGGAATTGGGCTGCAGTTGGTCATCTCCATATACAGCACTTGTTCAGTGTCATTCATGTTGCAGCCAAAGTCCATGGCCTGGGTCTGGAGATGGACATTTGGGATGTAGACTTCTCTCTGAACAGTGACCTGCTCCTCTTGAGGATGCTCCATGAAGCATATCCCGGAGAACCCTCTTGGCCACCCAGCTATTCAGATTGTTCTCATAAGCTGGGTTAAACTGGATGCAGAGATGAAGTTCCTCCCCTACATCGAGCGCCATGGCCTGCAAGGAGATGTGAAGCCTTAATCACCTTTGTGATCAAGTCCCAAGGTCTCACAGCAGGAAACAGTAAACATTCAAAGTGTGACCCCAGCGTGGGCTTCTCAGTTCACCCTCATGTCTTTACAGTGAGGATCTGTCTGCAGGCACCACGCTCTGGTCTGAGATTCTCTCAGGCTCACGTTTCGGTGCTTGGCAGCAATACAAGGGGATGGCTGCTGGAGAGCTGGGATGCTGTCCAGGAGACATGTTACTGCATGGCTTGCCTCAATCTGCTGTCCTGCTCCCTTCTTCTCATGTCTTAGAGCCAGCATGGATCTTCTCAATTCAGATTCCTTCAGCAGCTCTGCTGATTTGGTTCAGGCCAATCCACTGCTGACACTACAGAATAAACTTCTCAACTTGTGGGCCTTCCAAAAGAAAAGCCACACCACATCCCTCCTCTTCAAAGCCCAGAGTGAGCCCACAGATGCTCACCTTGGAATCTGCAGAGTGGCTGCTGGTCCACATTGCAGAGACTGAAGAGCCAGGGCAGCACTGGGTTGCTACAGAAACAGGAGACAAGGAAAAATAATCCCAAGTAACCATAGTTTTCCTTCCCCTTCCAAAGCATTTCAACCCCCGAAGCACATACAAGTCTGACAGACGTGTCAGTAACATTTTCAGTGTGGATCCTGCCTGTATTTGCATGCCTGGCTTCTCCCATGCCTTTGTTATTGTTACCTTCATTCCACAATAAGTGCAGAACCACCAGGGCACTTTTAAGGCTTCCCTCTCTTGATTCCCAGACACAGTAAGTGACCCTGTGAAACACTGGGAGGACCTTTCTGACAGCTGCTTCTCCTCTGGGAAGAGACAGACTTCTTGCTCACTCTAATGCTTTCAGTTCCCTTGGGCAGAGTGCTTGGCATGAGATGATCTGGAAGGCAGTAGCTGTTAGATAGAGCAGAGCAGAAAAATGAGGATGATAGTTTAGCCTGTCTAAATGGCTATGAAGACACTGAGGGGCAGCATTAGGAAGCCAACTGGAAGTTACTGAGATGTGCAACAGCTGAGCTGGGGCTTTCCAAGGACAAGAGCTTAGATGAAGCAGTTCCTGTGTCATCAAGTCAGCAGTTGTGATTTCCTTGTTTCTGTAAAATGTGTTGATCTTGTAAGCGTAATGCTTATAGAAATTTGTAGGAACCAATTATAAAAAAGAAGAAAAAGAATTTCCATATATCAAGGTGAACAGGTGATAGAAAGGGTCAGTGCTAGCAAACCCTCTCTTGGAAGTGGAGGGGAAATCTAAAACCCAAACAACCCAAATAGCCAGCCTGCCTTCAGGTAAGGAAGGGGTCACTTGTTCCTCAGATGCCCCGTGGCCTTCAAGGGTTATAAAAGAAACCTCCTCAGGAACAGAGATGTCTTGCACTTCACAGGAAAACACCATACTTAAGATGGATATTCAAGACCCTTTCCTAATTTCTCATGGTTTTGTGTTCCCAAATTCGTCCCTTTTTTTCTCACTCCTTGCTCTGATACAACACCACAAGCCAGCTCCTCCTCAGAGCCCACAGACCCGACAGTCACCTGTGTTGCATATGCCATGCAGGGAGCTGGGCTGCTGACCAGCCTGATGACTGTGAATCTCTCTGGACCCAAGGAGAATGAAAAGCTCACACCCAGGGGTGTCAGGCTGTGACTGAAGGAGCCAGGCAGCCACAGCTGACATGGATGTCAGATGCCATTTAGGCTTTCCAGGCAAGACTTCCTCACCAGTGCTCTGATCATTCTGTTTCCCTCTCCAGCAAAACCTTTGGGCACAGAGCTGCACAGGGACAGTCCCACTGCAGGTGATTGAGCAAGTCTTCCTCAAGTTATCACTGAGGCAATGCTTTCTCAGAATACCAGTATAAGCAGGAGTTTCATGCATACACATTTCACATTTATTTCCACACGTGTGCCCAGTGGACCTGCAGCTAGGGAATGCACACCAAGGTTAGCTGGCATTTTCTCTGTAGAGCTGCATTTTCCCTGGGAAGAAAGCCACAGAGAGAACACCCATGACCCTGCTATCTCCTCTGAGCTGCTCTCTAAGAGTGCTGCCAAACCTGGCTGCCCTTGGGACACCAGGGCTGGCTGAGAGACTGGGGTGAGTGGTTATGGAAATATTGGCAAGTGTCAGGTTGTCAATTATAATGATCTCTGGGAACAGTTTCCCACGTGGATGGACACCACACTGATCATTAGAGCTGGCACACTGTGTTTTCCTCCTCCAGGACTCAGCTCATGTTTGCTTGTGGAGGAAAAGCGATGCTGCTCCCAGACACTCCCACCCTTAATGGGACTTTGGTTTTACTCCTTGCTTCTCCTGAATAAAGCACTTGGCATTTGTTAATTTACTTCCTACCTGGCTTCTAGTCTTAAGTCTAACTTCCATTCCCTGCCCTTCCTTTCTGCCTTAGCACACAACACTGGTAACCTCCTGTTTGTCCCAAAGGAGCAGTATTTCCGTCAGCCTGTATTTTGGGATCAGCACTGGGTTTTGGTAGCTATGGAAACACAAAAAAGCCTTAGCAACTGATGGTGACCAGCAAGGAAAGCAACTGGTGCTGCCATGGAAACCTGTGGCCTTAAAACAGCTTCTTGAAGTCACTTGCTCTTTTTCCCAGGCAAACGTCAATGGGCTGCAGAAGCAGCCCCAGTGGAGGGGATCTGACAGGGAAGGCTCAGCCCTTGGCAGGGGCCTCACCTGGGCAGTGCTGGAGAAGCCTTCCAGCACCATCTCCACAGTCTGGCCTGGCCTCAGGTCCACCTGCAGCAGCCACAGCTTAAACATGGGGTTGCAAGGTCTGGAGCTCTGGGAAGCTTCTACTCTTGGTGCCACTGAGGGCAGGGGGACAGTGATGCTGCTGAAATATGTTGAAACCTTCAGTGGCCCAGTACAGCTGATGGATGTGTTGTCCTTTTTTTGTCTCTTGGAACTGGTAACAGAAGGGAACGAAGCTAGAAGAGAAGCAGAGACGGAAAATGTCATGGGAGCTGCTATTTCTATGTGGTCACTCAGTTTCAGCACTGTGGTGAGGTTCCCTGACTGCACACTCTGCAATAAAACTTCCACCCAAAATGCTGCCCAAGCTCAAAGCTTAAACCACAGCCATGTCTTGGCTGCCCTAGAGTTTATCACCATCCAGCAGCTGCTCTGTTTGCACAGAGCCAGGGAAAGTCTTCATGAAAAGCATCTTCTCAGTTGCTGCCTCATCTCAGAGCATCACAAGCTGCTTAACACTGAGGGTTTTTCCAAGGTGCTTCCTGCAGGTCTCACTGTATCAGACACCGACCTGGCTGCAGGCAGAGGGAAGAACAGCTTCAGTGCCATCTCACCTTTCCCTGGAGCTGCTGCCTCACGAGGCTTCCTCTGAAGATGCCACTGAGGAGCTGCAGGGTATGGAGACTCATCTGGTGATCTGAGCACCACTTGCCTCACTGGTGGTTCCATGGCACCCCCTCATCCCCTCAACTTTTAACAACCATCCAACCCTAATCACTCACAACATCTCACCCTTTGCCAGAACAGTGCAGCTGGGTTGGTGCTTTAGAAAGAGAAATGAACTGTGGGAACACAGGGTCAACAGAAGTTTCCCCAGAATGAAGACAGCAGAAAGACCAGTCTGGCTACTGAGGGAATGGAGTGACAACAAGAAATTAATAACTCCAGCTAGACAGAACACAAAATGAATGTTCAATGGAAATTGATTCCTTCATGTAAAGAAACCTTAACTGCAGGCTAGTCTGGAGCTGTTATTTTACTCTCAATAAATCTGAGCATGACCAGGAAACAAATTGTTCCTGGAGCAGTTACTGGTTTTTTGAAAGGCAGAGAAAATGTGGCAGCAGAAGTGATGCTATAGAAGAAAGCTGCTCTGGAAAGCTGTTAAGAACTGATGTGTACCAGCTTAGTATAAAATGGTTTATGTTAGAGACAGCAATGGATGAAAGCTTGGAGAAGCTCTGGGTAGGTGCAGAATTTGTGGCTCTGGGAACACCCAGTGTTCCCCGGGTCCCATTTCACCCAGTAGTAGCTCTTGCAGCTGACAGCCCTGACAACAGCCCTAAACCAAGCAGAGGGGCACAGATGGGAAGAGGCAGAGCACAATGACACCAGCAGACTGACATTGCCCACTCTCTTGTGTAGCCAGCTTGTAGCTGCACAGAGCACAGGACATGCTAGGTCTGCCTCCCTGCAATGTCCCTGCTGGTTGGTATATATTTAACCCCCCCAAAATCTATCCTAAACACTAAAAGTAGGATTAACCTATTCTTTCTACCCAAAAATTTAGGTGTTGGGAGAACTGTGGACCCTCTTTGCAGTCAGGAAAAAGAACAGGCACCTCAAGAAGATTTCTCATCCCAATAACTCTCCAGCACAAAGCACAGAGCACTTGGAAAAGGCTCCACTTTCTCCCAGTTACAAGAGTGTGTCTGATTTCAGACACAGGCAGTAGGATCAGTGAAGCCCCTCCTTTGAGCTCACCTCAGTGTTTCAGAGCATCCTGCCCAGCCTCAGAGAGCTTTCCCTCTCCCTTTTGGAGCTGGTCCTGCAGCCATCCTGGCTTCTCTTTGCTTTGGGCTTCTGCTGTGGAGAGATGGTGAGGCAGCAGGCAGAAGCAAAGAGGCACTTGGTCTGATCTGATAGAGCCCAGCCTGGCCAGGCAGCTGGGGATGAACAAACCAAGGAGGATACAGGGCAAAGACAAATTCTGCTGCTCCTCCCAGACTCCCAGGCAGAGGGGAAATAAAACAGCACCATTCATTTAGCTGAGGAGCTGCCAAGAAGCTACTGCTGCTGTTGTGAGATGATGCTCCATGGGGAACAGAAAAGCAAGGAATGTTATTGCGAAGAGAAATATGGTTAGACTGGTAATGTAACATTTTCCAGCCAGACACTGCTGGGACATGCTGTTTTTCTCCCAATTGTTACTTGATAAAGTAAGGAAATAAATGTATTAGAACTAAAGACAATTCAGTAACAGCTGAGCAACTGGTTTCCATTTCAGTGGCTTTTGAGGGTATCTAACAACTTTCAAATGGCCACCACGTGTTTCTGAGGGAATCTCTGGCTTCAGCCAAACAAAGCCAGGACCTTGTGCACTAAAGATCTCATCTGAAGGACTAAAGCTGCTCTCTGCTGAGCCCACAGGAGAAGCAGAAGCTGCGATATCTCCTATCTGAAGCAGGATCCCAACATGAACTCTGGAGTAAACAGTTTGTCAGTGGCAATTGTGGTGCCAGTGCCCACAGCCCAGAGAGGTATGAAGTTCATATGGCTGTTCTCAATGAACAGCTTCACCTTGTCCTGGAATTTCTTTGTGCCATCCACATTTGCTGTGACAGTCTCAGACACCACAGGCTTAGGGGTTTTCCTTTACTGGGTTCAATCCTCCAGTGTGAGCATTTTGCAGCCCGTAGGACAAGCCAAACATGAACTTAGGATGGAAACCATGGACTTTGCTCTGTTGAGTCTAAAGGGGGTCTAAAGAAAGGATAAAAATCATAAAGCCTTTATTATTCTAAATCTACAGAGTCTGGCAACAGCAACTCTCTAAGAGCTTATACAACCTGTACTTTACCCTCCTTTAACAGACTCATGTCATTAGCCCAGTTTTGCTCAACCCAGGGGATGCTCCTCCTCAGGAGAAGGTCATTCCCCCTCCAGTCTCTCTTTGGAGTGCTTGCCAAGGGAAGCTATTTACTCTGTCCTGGCTTCCCAACAGTGGAGCTGGGTGTGCACAAAGGCACAAGGCTCAAATCCCAGCCCAGCAGCCACACAGCTGGAGGACACTGCTGAGGGCCTGAAGAATAACTCTACAAAACCAGCTGTGCAAAACCTCAACACCAAAGTTCCTTCCCCAAGGTGCCATCAGTGCTTCTCAACAGCCCCTGAAAGATGTTTACATTTATCCCCCAAACAGCTGGAGAAGCAGCAAGAGGAAAATTCACCTCACTCCTCCTCAGCCCAGGAGGCTGAGCCTGGACTCTCCCACAACACCTGATGCTTTATCCACAAACACAAACAAATCCACAGTGTCATGGTTGGCTTTAACCAGCTCCAGAAGTTCAACCTACCCAGCATGGGAAAGAAAAACTCCCCCCAAGCCTATTTGCAAGTCTCTCATAGACGCCCCCCCCCAGTACTATTAGACTAATGCTCTACTCACTACTGTATTCAAATTAATGGACCAGTTTTTCATCTGTGTACATTGACATAAATGCAGAGGAAATCTGTTGTCTTGAACAGAATGAGTTCAGCTTTACAGCAGGAAGCTGAAGGCAAGTGCAGCTCAGCAGATGCCGGACACTTTGTGGCTGCTGAGTGTTTTCTGTCCCCACTGAAGATCCCTGCAGTAAATACAACTCATCTGTTCCCCAGGAGAGGAGAAATGAGACCAGGAAGGAAAAGAAAAAAAGGAAAACTGCTCTATACAGTGATATCTTTCCCTTTAACAGCCACCTTCTGTTTTCATCCTGCCTCTGCCCACTTTCAATCAAAGAAATCACTCTCAAAAACACAAGAATGGCTTCTGCATTTGACCATCTGGTACATGATTTCAGCTTATGATTTTGGAAACAAAACAGTGCTCCTTCAGGAATATCCTGGGTAACCCAGCTAACAGAGGCCTTACACCAGTGCAGATCTCTCTCACAGGATGCTCAAAGCTGGCAGAGCCAAAGCCCTCCCACACACCAGCAAAGCTTCAGCCCCATCAGCTGCACCATTCCCATAGCTCAATATCCTGGGATCCCAGGGAGCAAATGGTCCCTCTGCAGGGACTTATTTTAAATTCCCTTGGCTTCATAAAACCTCAAGCTCCCTTCCTCCAGGATGGATCAGCAATTAGGAACTACCTCACACAGCAAATGGAGACATCACACCCTCACTGCTCACTGGCTGTGATTGCTGCCTGCAAAGGTTCACACCAGTTCAGCTCCAAGACTTGGGTTTCCATGATGGAAAGCCAGGGATACAGCAACACCTCAGGGGGATTTCTGCAGAGCCAGGACACCAGCCTACAGCCTGCTGTGCAGGGGACACATGGCTTGGCCATCTCCCACAGCCTGTAGCAGTTTTGGAGATAGGCACACAACCAAGCACACCGAGCTCATGTAACAACAGCCAACATTTCCTGAGGGACACCCCCTGTTATAGGGGACTCCAAATTCCCCTGCTTGAACACCTGACTGGTCGAGGTCTGAACACGCCCAGCCCACTGGCCAATTAGTCTGCATTCAGGTTTGAATGGGATTGACCGAGATCCCCTGTTTGGTTTCGAATCCAACCCATCACTGCCCTGCCCGGGGATGTTCACTTCTGTTCTCTAAGGGGCCAGGATGGGAGCTGGGCTCTGCTATGGCCACTTTTACCTGTGCAGCTACACACAGCTCACCTGCTTACCAAGAGTCATTTCAACACAGGTGTGGAGGAAAAACCAGCTGCAGAGCTTCTCCATGCCCACAAACAGTAACTGCTGCCAGCTCCTGCAGTGACTTCAACAGAGAGGCAGGAGGGGCACAAAAAGCACAGACACAGATTTCACAATCCCAAATGCCACAGAGGTCATCAGATGCAGACAACAGTCAGCAGCACAGTTAAAAGAAACAAAGATACAAGAGGCCTTTGAAATGAAATCAGATTAACCAGGATGAATCTTCTATTACAGAACCATATTCCTGCCTGGTGCTTTTCTTATTACTTCACTTATTCAAAAAGAAACAAGAAGCAGCTCAGCAGTGATGCAGGGAAGGGAGGAAGCAGCTCTGGAAAGGTAATGAGTTTTCTTAAAAAGTCCATGAACAGCATGAAAACACAGAAGCATCCTGGGTGTAGAATGATAATGGCCCTTCAATCAATCCACAATTGATTTCACATTTAAACTGTAGATCATCTCAGTAAAATGCCTTTTGTGAGCCTGAGATGGAGAACTGGAATCTGCATTTCAAAGGCAACGCTCTGGCTGCTCAGCCAATCTGGGCTTTTAGGGGGGAAGGAACTGGGCTGATGTAGGAGACACAGGGGTGCCTGGAGCAGACCTATTGCTGGGGCATCTGACCTGGTCAGCAGTGAGGTGCCCTCACAGCACTAATTAACATCCTGCACTAAATGTTAGTGGGTAAATGGTGCCCTTGCCTTGCAACAGGAACACGTGCCCAGAGTAGCTTTAGACTGGTAATGGCTTAAGCTCTCTTCTCCTGAAGTCTCATCCCATGGGCCCTCCTTGGACAAGGACTTTCACAGGAAGGACCAGAGAAGACTATGACGGACACCAGAAAATACCGACTTCTATTCCTTCGGTCCTATTTGATCTCCTGATGGCAAAATGCTGCCTAAGGCACCAGCAGCCCTGGAGTTAACACCCTGAAGAGGCTGTTGTGGAGGAGCAGGAGTGACGGATGCTCTTATGTTCAAGTGCTCCATTTCAGCTCTCACACTCTGGTGCGAGCCCCGGGCACGCTCACCAAAGGAGACGTCACCAGAGAGGAGGGTGGGCACATCAAAATGGAGATCCTGTCCCATGACACAGCCCCTGCCAGGACAAAGGCAGGGAAGCAATGGCTTTGTTAAAGGGAATTGCAAAGGATTCAGGTGTTGTCAGGGCTGGATAAAAGCTGCTGTCAGAGCCACCCTGGGTTTCAAATCAGCCCAGCACCCCGTGCTCAGCACAGCACCCCTGTGGACAGGAGGCAGCCAAAGCAAAGTGCCCAGCAGCTGATGTGGCTCAGGGCACCATGGCAGGCAGGACATGCCCCTGAGTTGCTGCTGGTCCACTGAAGGATCCTAAACACACACCCAGAGATGCCTATGTGCCTCAGCTTCCCCATCTGTAATGTGGTGGACAGAGAGGTGTCCCTACAAAAGTGGACACACTACAACCAGCCTTCCCAGCCACAGATTCCCTACTTTGATAGTTCTCATCTGGAACTGGTGTTTGCACGGAGGATCTTCCCCATGAGATCTTGACATACACTGCCAGGTTTTTGAGACAAGAATCCAGGGGAGCCTCAACCATCCACTGCAGTAACAGTTCTACTCAGAGGGCAGATGAAAGGACCAGCTTGTCACCAGTGAACCCATCAGCTGTCACAGCCAGGACCAATGGCTTAAACAACCAAACATGTGTGTCCTTAATCCAACACACCACCTCACATTAAGCAGATGGGCTCCAAACTACAAAAGTCACCAACATCCACTGAAATCAGCACTTGAAGCTGCACAAGACTCAGATTTATTTCAGGGCTGACGCCAATCAATGCCACTCTGACCCTTAATTAAAAATCAGGGATCACAGTGAACTGTACTTTCTGTTTTATTCACCAGACTGCCACTGGCTCTGCTCTACACATCTCAACAAGCAAAACCTGCCCTTGCTCAAGGAGAAAGCTGCTTATGCAATAATATCCCATGACCAATTTGGGGGAGGGACAAAGAATAAATTATTTGATTGTGAAATGTTCCGTCTTCATTTAAAAAAAAAAAAGGCAGCACTTTTCTGCAAACAAAAAGTCAGCATAATTGTTTCTTTACTGAGATCAGACCTACTCACCACTCTTCTCTTGCAAAGTAATAACCTTCTTATTATTTTTGTCCATTTCCCTTATCCTGTTGGTAAAATTGACTGCAGAGTCCTTTCATTTCTTTACTGCCTTGATCCAGTGCCTCCCAACAGCAGCATCCCAGACACAGCCAGCTCCAAAGCTGCAGAGCATCCAGCAGCAGCTTTCCTGCCCACCCCACGTTAACCCACCAGCCCATGGCTCAGATGTGCTGGGACAAGCTCTCACTTGAGGATCCTTGGCTGAGGTTTACCTGCAGTCTGGCTGCTTAGCACAGCACTAAAGTATCATTTACTCATTCACCTTTTCTCATGTAATGAAAATAATAAATTGATAGAGAGAAACAACAAGGTATCAGCATCAAAAATGCACAGAGAGCACAATCTTTTGGTAAGAAAACCACTCAGTATGTCCCACCCTGCTACAAACAAGCTTTTGAAAGCGTCTGGCATGATGTAGTGTTTCATTTTCTACCTCTTTCGGTCGCTCTCTTTTTGTTTTTTGCAGACTTGACATCACTGGGATGGAAACAAATAGGTAGAAAATTGCTTTCCTTCCTTTCCAGAAATGCTTTGTTAGTTCTAGAGCCAGAGATATACCACAGCTGAAGTGTGAGGGACTGGTCAGCAAGGGAAAACACTGCCAAGCACTTTGACCAGTGCTGAGCCAGGAGGGTGGATGGCTTTCCTGAACACTGAACAGTTTGCAATGGACTTGAACTCAAATGCAGGCAGTTTGTTCCAGCTGCTTCTGGACAGCCTGAGCACAAAGGGGATTTGTGTCTGGGGCTGGAACAAAAGCCTCTGAACATGCAGCTTTTTGACCCAGTGTTGCTTTCATGTGGCAAGGGATCTTGCAGGAAGCCTTCCAGCTGATCTCCGAGGGAGGCTGTTAAAAAGCAGGGACTGGGGTTTCACGAACAACAGACACACCTTTCTGGCCCCATCAAAAAGATCCAGATTCCAAGAAACCCCCCAAATTTGACTAGTATCACAACTGCCCAAGTTGCCAGGAATTCTACAGGTCCACAAGGCTCACTGCTGCCCCTGAAGCCACCAGGATCCAGCCCAACCCTGCTGCTCACCTCATATCTGTGTGTTGCTCTGACAAAAACCTCCCCAGGGTTCAGTTCCCCAAAGCTGTAGTGGAGCCAGGGCCCGACACCTTCCCTTGTGAGGAGCAGGGGCAGCCTGGTCTCACAGCCTGGGAGAGATTTCTATTTGAGTGTGGTAATTCCTTCTGCTATCCTGCATTTTCCAGGCTGCCTTAATGCTAGTCCCTGGCTCTGAGCTGCCTGGGACCAGCTGCTGATGTTCCAGGAGAAGATACAGACCAATCTCTTCCCTCAGGAGAAATGTTTTGGATCTGGCTTCCAATTTCTAACCCAGGTCTTGGGCTGGGTTCCGATTTGGCCACGCATTTTTATTCTGAAAAAGTGATGCTGAGTTTAAAATGATCTTTGATTTCCTTCCCATGCACTTAAAGGAGCTTTGAAATCCATTCAGTGAAGGCACAAAGCTCACAAAGAGCTTGGCATTGCTGCCTGGCTTGCAAGTAGATCAGGGTGTAGGTGACACAACAGCACAGGACTTTGTTGCCAAAGTGCTCAGCTTCTCTGCTTCTCAGCATCTCATTGACACAATCTCCTCATGCTTTGTGACTGGCTTTGAACACAGTTCCCACCTGACCACATCAATAAACACAGATCCACAGTTTTAGGTGATGCAGGACATCACAATGTAAAGGAGTGATCATCATTTGGGATTTTTGAGCAATTAAGAAAGTTCGTTTTGAGCTTCAGTATTTGCTATGAGGAAATTCCCAACCACTTCTTCACTGCTGGCTTTGCCAGTTGTCCAGAACTGATAATTTCTGTTAATCACCTGATCCAGAAGTATCTGCCAAGTAATTTATGGAGACACCTTCAGTACAAGTGGAGACCAGCAAAGCCCCTTTCCAGTGGGGCAGGAGATCCAGCTGTACAATTCACTGCAGTGGGAAAAAGCCTTCAGATATCTGCAGCATGGGGCACACAATATCTGCAAATCCTCATTGCAAGGGATTTGGGACTAGCAGACAAATGCCTGAGGAAGGCAGCTGCATTTCTTGAAGGAATTAAGAAACAAAAGTAAACAACCTGCCAGTTAAAGATGGCTGTTTTCTTCAATTATTTTAGCACCCAGGGACTATGACTGGGACAATTCCCACTCTGACAATCTACTGGATCAGCTCTGATCTGTAAGGAAATGCATCATTTAAATGACTCCTTGAGATCCTCTTCCAAGGAGCCAATGGAAGAGTTAAGCTCTCCCAATGGCCTTTCAGGGTCATTCAGAACAGGCTCCTTTTTCTCAACACACATCACTTGCTCTGGTTCCTCTAAGTCCCAGACCAGCTCAAGGCTTGCATGCAAGTAGTTTTCCTCTTTCTCAGTCATGAAAAAGCTGTCCTGGCACAACCCCAGGAGACTCCTACAGCAATGTGCTGGACAACCCCATCACCACAGCCAAGAGAACAGCCCTGAAAAAGGAATCCCTTGGGAGCAACTTTTTAAAATCATCCTTTCCACAGCTCCCACAACTGCAGCTGGTGGGCAGCAAGACAGTTTGTTAGCACAGGTTCTGAGTAATTATTGTAGATGGCATTTGCTGAGTAAACCCTGCACAATTACTGTGTAAATATGAAGCTGTTTCATGACATTTGTATCCATCAGTTGGAGCAGGAAGGCAAGAACAGAAGACCTGGGCTAGGGATTGCAGCACCCTCCAGAACAGGAGCTCAGCTGCTGGAGGACATTGGGCCTCACACCTCTTCCTTAGATGAGCTAACCCAGGTTATTTGCTGAATGGAAACCTGGCAGCCATCTCCCACTCCTGAAAAACACCTAAGCAGCACCATGCAGAGACAGAGGAAGGACAAAGTAACCTGAACCACTCCGTGTGCTCCGAGAATTCCCTGCCCTGTGCCAGCACAGCAAAGCCACCACCTCTGAGGTGAGGTCACCCAGGTGGGGCAATGACAGCTGCTCCCAGAGAAGGACTTGACAGCACTTCTGGAAGACAGGACAAGCATAAACCTTGTCAGCAGACTGCCTGGACTCTGTTTTTGTAGGAGGGTGCTCATTCTGCTGCGCACAGCAAGGCCCGTGCAACACCACCTTGAGGAACCATGGACTGAGAGCCACAAGGTGACAATTCCCACGCAGGGAGAGAAGCAGGGATGGTCTTTCTGGGACCAGCAGGGCTCAGCCACCTCTGATCTGGCTGCATCTGGGCAGTGGGAAGGAACCCAGGGTCAGCAAGTGCATTTCTAACTTGGCTCCTACTGCCTAATGATGAATCCATGTAAAAAGGACCCATGCTGGGGGTCAGTTGTCTGGAGGTTTTAGTACTCATTCACTAAAGCTGTTCTGCTCTGTAGCTCTTTGGCCTTTGAGGAAATGCTGGCAAAGCTATGGCATGAAAGCTTATCCCTGCACTGCCTGGATTGTTGTGGGATCAGTGATCCAGAGCCAGGTGTCTCCAGGTTGTGTGGGAGATGCCCTGGAAGCTGCAGGGACAGCACTGCCTGCTGACCACAGACCCTTCCCAGCAATTGAACAGGAGCCCAGTGATCTGGGGAGGGTTTGCACCTCACCTTCACTGGGGTGACAGAGGCAGGGCAAAGAGCTGTGCCTGAGATGCCACTGTAAACTGCTTGATTATAGACCTGGGCTTCTTGGGGCTTAAAGATTTCAGCTGAAAAATTTGGCCTGATCTCTCCCTCCTAAAGCAGAAGGAGACAGCAAAACATTTCTGTTCAAACATCACATTTCTTTTTTCAACCATAGCCCTGTAAGCCTTTATTTAGAACATCAATGGCAAGCAAGGAGTGAGCAACACTTATCAAAACACTGATAACAGAGTTTGGAAGCAGCTGCAAAAAATGTAAGTCCCTTACCTTTACTAGTACCTGGCAGTAGATTTAAACCTGGGGTTTAAAAAAAACCTGGGGTTTAAATCTGGGCTAACCAGTGTGTCTGTAACTGTCTGCTGCTTCTTCAGGGTCTTCTCTCTCTGCTTCTCTCCCAAAGGGTCCTGGCACTGATGCTCAGTCCCAAGGAGCCTTGTCTTGCAAGTTTGGAGGATCACACTAAAGGATCTCACTTATTGCAACTGGTTTTAAAAAATACATGACTTACATTTCCTCAAACCCCAGCATTACAACTGTTTCTTAATGCACTTGTTGACATAAATACATGAACCTCTGGTAACTATAATAACACTCAAAAACAACTGAAAAATGTACCTTACAGAAGAAGACAAAAAGAACAGTTATTTTTTCTATCAACAAAGTGAAGCTTTGATTCTGCTTGCTGCTGGGTATCCTCACTACTCTGTCCAAAAGTCTTGAACTGACTAGAGCCTCCAGCTCTCCTGAAGCATAAATTTTAAATAACTATAATATTGCCCATTGACTTGGCACTTAAAGCTCAAAGGACAGGCCCTCAAGGAATTAAAGAGCTGTGACATGGTAAATCACTGGGGTGCAGCTGCAAGCTATTCTGTAATGCATAGACTGATTAAAGTTAACAGAACAGAGGGAAGGACAGAGAAAAAACCCAACACTGTTCAAACACCCACAAACAAGAAGGAAAGGAAAGTCTAAAAGAATTAATTCACTTGGATTTTACTCAAAACCTAGAGGAAACACATTTGCTAGATGAGATGTTTCTACTCAGCAAGCAACTGGATGAAGATGAAGCCTTACTTTCCAGCACCACACTTGCTTAAGGAAGATCAGCTGGCTACCCACACTCAGCATGTGAGACACCAGAGCCCTTAGGTGCCACTGGGATGCTGCATGGACTCACCAGCATCCAGAGAGCAATCCTGGATTGACAGGAATAAAAAAACATCTGGGCTTCTCTGAACAACACCAGCCCTGCTACAACACCTGGAGCTTGGCTAAGACAAGCACTGAGAAGAAACACTTGGATGACCATTTCCATGGCTTGGCTAATTAGAGTCTAATACCTCACCAGTGCTCATCAACCAGCTGCTCAGTGTGTGTTCAGCCTGAACTCAGTGCTCTCACCCTGGGCAGAGCCTCCCTGGTGAGGGGGATGCACTTGGCAGCTGCTTGCCTTTGCTTCAAGCTCAACAGCTGGAGGTGAATGCACACCTCAGTGTCCTGCACAACTCTTAGAGGCACTGCCTGGGCTGGGCTGCCCAGTGGCACTGCCTGATCCTGCAGCTGCTGTGGCCTCTGCCCAGAGAGCTGCAGCCAGCCCTCGTCTGGTTCCTGCATGGTGCCCTGCCAAGGCCTGCCGGCACCAGCACCTACACAAACAGCCCTGCTGATGTGCTGGGGAAGGCCATTAAGGAAATGTCAAGAGCAGTGATGATGTTTGAGGCTGTCATCTTTGAGAGGGACGTAAAGCAGGGGAGGAGAGCACATCTGAGCCTTAAAACCAAAATACATGCCTGCATAAAAGGGAGGGGACTTCAGCAACCAGTGGGAAAGAAATAAGCCCAAATTTCAGAAATGCCACCCAGATCACTCCTACGAAAAGCCTCCATTTGCTCTGTAGAGACTCACGTGCAAACTGGGGAGAAGGTATTTGAATGAGACACAACAGGAGCAGTGATGCTGAGGGTGCAAACAGATGCCAGGATTTGGCTGTGGTCCTGCCATCAAACCTTATGAGGGCTGTGCACCAAAAGATTACCAGGGCAGGCACCTAAGAGTTTGTGCTGGCTGTCAGACAGTGTCTACCATAAACTGAGCATCCAGTTTTCTGGCACTGTGTTATTTCTTGCAAAATTTGGGGATCCTGGTGTAAAATATGATTCTGCTTTTTCAGACCTTACACCACATAATCCTTTAGCTCCTCTGAAGCTGAGTTCAAACAAACAAGAAGGAGGTCCCAGAGCCAAATCACTACTGGGAAACTCAGAAAGCATCCCTCCTTCCACCAGGGCCAGAAAACAAACTTCTTGGAGCCTAGCACAGCACTATCAGTCCTTCAAGTCAGCCACCTCACAAAGTGCTGTTTGGCTGTTCCTCCTGCTGGACTGCAAGCTGATGGTACTCACTGGTCTGTTTTATGTGCTGCCATCAGATCTATGGGCCCTGTGGGCAGTTCAATTGCCTGGGGCAGTTTGGTTATTACTCAGAGGCTGACAGGGGCGATGCATCTCCTGTTAATGGAAGCAAGTGTAATACAATTCATAAGCAAAAATGAAGCTAAGCAGGAGAGGAAGAAAATTAAAAAGAACCATTGGCCTGATGAATATGCATCTGCTAACAACAGTGCTCTGTTCTAGCTGAGTGAGTTTAGCTGACTTTGGGATTTGCCAAATGCCAAGGCCAGCACATCTGTGGCAGAAATATAACTGACACAGGGATCCTACCCCACTGCTCTGGAGCACAGGAACAGCAGCAATACATCACAGGGGCAAGGAAAGGGACAAACCTGACTGGGCAGGGGACCTGGAAGGGAGGGCAGGGCCAGAAGGCAGGAACAAGGGTGGGAGATGATAACCAGCCTGTGCTTGATGCTTGTGACAGTTTTGTCTTGCTGTGAGCTGTGTCCACGTCATCTGTCCTGCTCTGGTTACTGTCTGCTGAGCTGTGGGTGAACAGGACCAGGACAGCAAACTTATGTGTTCCCCTACTAAGCTCTGGTAGCCAGCCAGACTGACTGCATGCCTGAGCCCTTGAAGTGACTTGCAGCAATTGTTCCAACTGCAGCAGTGGATACTGGAGCCCTGCACTCATCCTTGCTCCCAAGATAACCAGTTAAAAATGCAAGACTCTTGGATCTCCTGAGATCAAATCACCATTCTGCAGGATTCACTGTATTTGGACAGAAACTTGCAGCAATACATCACAGAAAGCTTCCCTGTCCTGTCAGGGAAACTGAAAGCCAAGGTGTTTGACTCCAATGCTGGAGGGCAAGAAGAAATCATCAGTAACACATAGTCTGCTATTCTGTATTATTCAACCAAATTCTTTGAAGACATAACATATTCTGGAAAACTTTTGCCATTTCTCCTTTCATTACTGCAGTATGTCCAACTATAAAGTTAGAAAATGTTAGATATTTCTCCAGGGAAATTAAAATAGGCCATTTGAGAGATTCCTCACATGCCTGCCTCTCCACAGGAGAAAAAGAACTACTAGTCCAAAGGATATGCCTCATTAGCCACCCTAACAGATACAGCCACATATGTATGAGCCTTGGGACACCTCAGCAGCCAGGGCTGACCTGGGCTCTACAGGATGGCCATTGGGCCAGAGCACAGAAAACCACTGTGGATGCTAACCAGGACAGAGCAAAGCTATGCAGAGCTGTGAACATGACAGCGCAGCACTTCTGGCACCTTGTCAGCCTCTGCCAGGCTGCCATGGGCAGGTGGCCTGGAATTCAGTGGATGGATCATGAGACAGCACAAAATATCCCGTTGTTGTCCCCTGGCTTTGCTACAGCATCCAGTGACACGATACGGGAGGGGTGAGCACACAGTGACGCACAGCTACAGAAGTGATCTCTGTGCAACCACAAATATATGTGGATCCCGTCTCCCCTCACTCAGCCCCTAGATGATGAGAATCTGCTGGGTCTCCACCAGCCCTGATAAGAAAAAGCTGATCTTGAGGAGCTGGATACCAAGAATGTTTGGCCAAATCGCTGTCTCAGTTTGGCAGAGGGGGAAAGCCATTCGCAGAAAGGAAATCACTGCTTGGAGCAGACAGAGAACCAAGACAGAGGTGGTAACAGAAGCACTGAAATGGCACCCAGAGAGCAGCCTGTTAGTTCAGGGCACTGAGGAGAAAGGCAGTGCCAAAGCTAACATCTGCCTCTTTCCATAAATAACTGAACCCACCACAAGCTGTGGGATGGACCAGAGCTCCCACTGGACATGGTTTCTTCTGCCAAACATTGAAGTGCTCAGCAGGAACCTCTGCTTTGGATGGGGACCAGATGTGCAGGAACAAACAATGCTGTTACCCCCTGAGCCAACCTCAGGTCCATAACCCAGCTGCCTTGAAGACCACCTCCACCAGCTCAGAGCCAACACGTGACACTGGAGAGTCATGACCAGGCAATGACAGGAGAGTGATGACTCGTCAAGGTCAGGGCAGTGGTAACAAATCCTTGTCCTCCCTTTCCTCTGGTTTCTATTTCCAAGGAGTCAGCTCCCATGTGTCTGCAGTGTGATTTACAGCTAAGCTGTGGTGGGGAGTATGCAGCAAAAACCAAGGACTCTCTCCTTTGGTAGCCACCTGGGCTTCTTGCACAGCTGCTTCTGCTGACCCATCATGTGTATTTGCAAAAATAAAACACAATCTGAGATGCACTTGGCAAGTCAGAGTTGCATAACAGTTTGTTTCCCACAGGCTTGGATAGATGCTCAAAATGTTCATGGTCACGTGGTGATTCCAAAAATCCCTGCCTCCTCTTTTTGTCAGGATTTTTGTCACTAAATTAACCCTGTACAGACTACAGTGAGCTGCTGTAGCTTCTAGAGACAGCGACACCTGAAAATACTGGCAGCCCACACAGCAAAGCTTCTGCACAAGCCCTGCAAAGCTACCCTGCCCAGAAAGCCTTTCCAAGACTACTATCCCTCCACCAGCTTCCTAATTTCTGGAAGCAATTATTTCCTCTAGCTACTTGTCAATAGACTTTGATTTTCTATAGGGGGCTCACAGACATCATGGGTGAAGGGTGGGAGGAAGGGAGCAGCCACAGCTGGCCAGAAGGTCAGAGACAGCAAGGTCCCAGCTGTGGGGGCCTCTCCAGCAGATGGACTGGCAGTGCAAAGGAAGGGTCTGTCCAAGGTAGAAGTTCCAAAACCATCACCACAGAGAAGATTGTTGGCAGTGGAATTTTAAATTCTGTATTTGATAAAAGAAAATACTATTACTTGAGGTAAAGACACCCATATGCTAGAGCAGGGGAGAGACAGACACGACCAAAACTGCAAATGTGAAACCAACTCTTCCACAAATAATGGCACTAAAGGAAATCAAAAGATTGATAATCCTGGATAAAACAGAAGGTAGCAGCCCACTTGTATTCAGTCCTAGAACAAACCGTATAACATTAAAACAGCCACTTAGGAAAGGTTCCCACTCAAGATTTGGGGCCAGGCCATGATTTATGTCTGTCCATGATTAGACGGAGTACCAGCACTCTGCTGTAGGCAGCCAGACTTCTGGAGTTCCCCTTAGTGCACTTCAGGAGCACGGGGCAGGTTAAGCTCGTTGTGGAGACGTGGCCCCACCCTAGTGAAAAGTAGGAGCCTGGGAAACACTACAGAATCAGCTCAGCACACCACAGGATGCTTGCTCTCAATGCTCAGTTCATCAGCTCCCACTTTCTGCAATATTCCTAGTGCTCTGACACAAGCTTTTGGTCACATCATGCTGCTATCAGCCACAGTGAGGTAAAACTTGCATTGTTCTGACACTGGTGGCTCTTAGCCTTAGACGGGCTATAGGAATCACCAAGAAGAGAATGTGAGCCCTGTGAGAAATTACCTTCACTTTTTAAAATTTCAAAGGCTTATTAAACCTTCTCAAAATACAACAGAAGACTGAATAAGGACAAATAACAGCACTGAGAATTTTGTGACAGGCAGCCATGTGCTCACTCACCAAATGGCTGCTCTGCCTTTTATACCCTGGGGTTGCATCAGCCAACCCTGGCCCCTCCCAAAGCCTGCCAGTCAACTCTTCTTTGCTGTTCCTCGGTGGAAACTGCTTTGTTGTGACTTGATTGGAGATCAGGGGTTGTCATGCCACACCTCCTAGTAACAGCTTTCCCTCTTTCACACCCTCCCTCCACATGGCCCCCACAACTGAAACCTTTCTGTGGCAACAATGAGGGGGAAGGGGACTTTGGGGAGAACAGAGAATGTCTAAACAGACCACAATAACATAACTATACATCAATTAAACTTCTCTTCTTCTTATTACCATATACACAATAATCATCCTGTAAGAGATGATTACTGCAAGAGCCAATCATCACATGACTTATCTATAACAATCCCATTCCTTGGGAAAAAGAAGGTGTTTAACTTATTCAAAAGAAAGCAGAAGTTGTGTATATCCTAGGGTTTACTCAAAGATGAAAAGGGATTTTGCACTGCACAGACAGTAGGCATTCTTGATCTCACCTTGTGCAAATGCTCAGAATTTGGGCTCTGGTTGATGGAAGGATATAGGAGTTTGCTTGTATAAACAGAAAAGCAAAATATTTTCTGTCCCTGTGTGCAATAGAAAAGTCCATTTAAACCTTGCCAGCCTTGTGTCCAAGCTCACAAATGACACTGGAAGGGAGACTCAGACATGGTTCAGTCCAGGTTACAGGAAGGGTTGGCATTTTCATTATTAACCTTAGGAAGAATTTGGCCTCCTTTCCACAGAAAACCAGTACATGCTTCAGGTCAATATGTGAACTGCCAGTGCTCCAGCACCCTCTGTTAGCCCCTAAACACCACGTGTGAGATGTGTCCTTACCTGCAATACCTGATCCCTTTAGACACTGCAAGGACACACACAGAATGCCCTGTTGTTGAGCCCTTGCAGCAGAGCTCAGCTTTGGCAGGCTCCCGTCCCTGCCAGGGGCCCACAGGGCAGAAATGCTTTCTGCAGCCAGTCTCTGGCCTCACCAGAATCACAATGCCTTCTCTCTTGGCACACAAAGCCAGCTGAGGCAGGGATCTCTCAAGCAACCTCATTCAGGGATGAGGAGGAAGAGGAGGAGGACAAGCAGGAAGGGAGGTTCTCAGCCATCACTTACCTTTGGCTCAAGGCAGAAAATGTCATCATAGAACAGCACGGGGTCTCCTTGCACCTTTGCCCTGTCACTGGGTGCAGGTGAGAAGAGCAGACTGTTCTCGGGAAGTGGTGTCCACTCTGCATTCCTTCAGAAAATCAGACAACTTATCCTTTTCCTGCTGACACAGCCCGGGATCCTACCTGCAGCCACAGGAGAGACAAACCCAGCTCATTGTTTAATAAGCCATGTATTTGCAGAGAGAAGTTTAAGTGTGGGAACAGCAAAGCACTTGGGGAGGAGGAGCAGCAGCAGCTCCTCAGCCAGGGTCTGACCCTGCACCACAGGGTCCCAAATGGATCAGAGGATCACTTGTTGTTCACTGGCACAGCAGGTAGTTCTACTCACACTTAGAAGATCAGGAGAGGTTTCGAAAGCCAGCAGCCCTCAAGAGAACCTCCTGGCTCAAAGCCACTCCCCCAACTGAGGGAGAACCCACTCAGCTGGCTTTTCCTGGCACTGAGCTGCTCATGGGAGGTAGATAAAGATCAAGGAGCACCCACTGCAGGACTTCCCTGGGAAGGCAAGAAGAAGATGAGTTTCAGCTGCAGGTTACCATCATCACTTTTTGTTCCTTCCCTTTTTGCACCTGCAGGGATAAGCAAACTGTATCTGCCCCATTTCCTGCACTGACTTCCACCATCTCTCCCTTGCTTGGTAGCTGCAGCAGAAACCACTTTACTGTTTAAAGACCACAACCAAGACAAGAGAAGGAAGCACTGCTACAGAGCAGTTGCTTCTGAGCTGGCAGGTCACTGTCCCCCCTTCATGGTCCAGTCCCCTGGCCAAGAAGAACCAGCAGGTGACACTGGGAGGACGAGAGGAAGCGCCATATGGAGTGAATCGAGGGCGTGCAGTATAAGCAGGACAGTGATCATCACCCAGCCCAATTCAAATACAATTAGAGAGGAAATACAGTCATGGACATTACCAGCTGCACACAGACAGAGCCCCAGGCTAGCGCTGTCACCAGCACCAAAAATACTCTGTGTGGCTGCTCCCTGCGGAGCGCGATCGGAAACGTCTCTCCATGGCTGACCTGCAGCGCCGGGCACGGGGAGGGCTCCACCGCTGGGACAAGGGACCTTTGACTCAACCACCATCAACAGACAATAATTCACCATGATGGCCCACAAAGTCCTGCAGGAGGGACACAGAGCAAACTCCTGGGTAGACCTTCTCAGGACCCAGGGATTTTTGAGTCCTCTCCCAGTGCAAGGTCCTGCACTGCCTCCTCTCATGAAGGTCCTCTCTGCTCCAAGATCTCTGACAGCAGGACAGTGGCCTTGGAGCCATGGCCATCCCTAAGATGTGAGTAAGGAAGACCATTCTGTCAAAGTCTAGGACACAAACTGTTGTGAAACCAAATTTAAGTGGAAAAATAAAATCTGGTCAAACTTAGCTGTGGGGAAACCTGGCTGTTTCTGAGGTGAAGGAGGATCACTCAGAGTCCAGGCTGAGACAGGCAGGTGGGAAGAAAAGGGAAAAGAATGGTCCAGGGAAGGATCGAGAGAAGGTTGTGAGATTTTCTTTTAACACAGTGAGCTTACATGGAAGTCAGACACTGTGTAATTAAATAGAGAACAGTGGAAAACTAGATTTGGCCTGCAAGGCATTTCTGACCTAATTACGTTGAACTTTATTTGCTCAGAAGCCCTTAAAAAGTGCTGCAGTTTGAGGCAGTTTCCTGATCAGCTCTGGGTTCAGACTAACTCCTATGAACCCACATCCATCCAAGTCTGAAAAGTCACACAAGGACTCCCTGAATCACCCAAGCTTTTCAGTGTCATTTCCAATCCATCCCCCTGGTCTGTGTTTCTCTACTGCCGGAAATGGGAATTTCAAAGCTTCTCCAAACACACCCTTTGAAGAAACAGCCCCATATCTCACCGCCATGATGACCTGTGGTGCCCAAGCACCTCCAAGCCCTGTGTGGCCCTTCCTTCCCTGCAGAACCTCCACCTCCAAACCCTCCCCAGCCTCTAAGGAAGGATAGAAATTCCTCATTGTGCTAAAAACCAGGAGAGTGCAGGGCAGTGCAACATCCTACAGCAGAGTGGCCTCAACTGTGTGGGCCAGCAAAGGCCCCTGCACTGCACTGGAATGGAATGGAGCCTGACATCTTGTCAAAGCTGGAGTGGAGGGAACTGCAGTGAGCATCAGAACAGCTGACTCATCTGCACTGGGTTGAGTCCTACTGCTCAGTGCAGTCCCAGGTAAGGAGTGCTGACACTCTCCTCAGCCTCATGGACCTTCTGTAGCCCAGAGATCTCTGGACCTCAGTGGTTTGTGGCTCCCACAAACAAGAATTTGCTCTCTGAGGAAATCCAGTCATTGCAAGCAACTCTTCTTCCCCAGAACATCATCCTCAGCTTGGAACTGCAATAGGGAGTGCTGAGATCCATTTCTCTGAAGCCGAGGTTCACATACCCCGATATCTGGGATGGTTTAACCTAAACCATTTAAAAGCACTGATATTCCCTGAAGCCATAGGTTAGTTTTTCCCTTGGGGAGGGTATCTTACTGAAATGCATCTTTCAAACTCACCTCAGTTTCAGTTGACCCTCCTCTTCTGAGTACCAAAAGCCTTCCACTGGAAGCAGGCTGTGACATAACTTGGGCTGTGGATGACCAGAAGTGTCACAGCTCTTGGCTGATTGAGCACTTTCATGGACCAGTACATTTATCACATCCCTTCAGCTGTGTGAGGATGTCCCAGATACCCCTTTAAGCACTAATTCTGGCTGTGTTTGTAGAGATTTGTCCCCAAGGTGACAGTATTTACACGGAGATTTTTCAGATGTGCTCAGGTGGCCCACTCAGATGCCAGGGAATTCTGCATCAAAGTCATTCAGGTGACTCTGAGGAGTCACAGCTTGCCCAGGGTCTCCTGCAGGCCTTCCTTTCCCTCCTGGTCCCTTGTCATTGACAAGGAAGGATGCCTGGGCAGGAAAGGGGGACCCAGAACAAGTGAAGTGACAGCCCCTGGCAGGAAGGAACACAGCTGGGGAAGCATGACCCAATACTCTACAACATTCAAGATGACAAACCACTACAAAATGAACACCACGAAAACTGTCATCATCTCCCTGTCTAAACCCATGGCCACATCAGTTTTGAAATATTTGGTATTGTTTTGATCTCTGAAGCATTTAGAATTAAATAAAGAAGGGCAGAAAGAAAGTTTAAAAGTACAGAGCAGCTTTGATATGAAGACTGAATGGGATTTCTTAACCTAGAAATTGAAGAGAAGATAGAGGAGGTTTGCAAAAGCATGAATGCCTTGAGTTATGGGAATAAGGAAAAATTTGTCATGATTTGTCATCAAACAGGAACCCAAGGGCCTGAAAATGTTATCAGTCAGAATGACAAAAATGTAGTGCCACTCTTCCAGGGACTATCCCATCCTTTGGAGCACATTGCTCAGGGAGGCCATAGAGGCTCACGGAGAGCAACTGGACTGATGCTTGGAAGATAAAACCATCAGAAGCTATTAAAGAAAGATGAGACTAAAGCCTCCAGCCCAGGAAAACGCCAGCTCCAGAGCCCAAGAGGGAGGAAGCAGATGCTCTGCTGTCTCTGCACGCTTTGCTGAACATCCCCGACTGCGGCGCTCCCGCAGAGGAGCCGGGGCTGCACCACCCCAGCACTCCTGGCTTCCAGCACCACGGGCTCTGGTGGAGGCTGGAGGCTTTGCCAGAGCACCTTGTGCCACACAGGGAGGTAGCTGGCACATGCTGCATCTGTACCCCACCAATGGCTAGGCACAGGAGAGCAGGCACAGGTGCCAGGGAGTCAGGAGGATGCTGCAGACCTTTCTGCCAGGCAGAGGAACTGACACACAGAGTGGAGCTGTTGGGGTTGGCTGAGGGCAGTGCAGCCTTCATGTCTTGGGTGCCAAATTAAATGTGACATTTCATTTAAGACTCTTGGTTGTTTAATACATATGTTTAAAAAATAAATCTCTGTACAGCAATTCAGCACGAGGCATTTCACTTGACAGGGTAATGTCCACGGTGTGCAGCTTGGGATGCTCTGCTGCCATGAAAGCACATTTACTGAATCTAGATGGATCTGCCCTATCATTATTTACACAGCACAATCTTATTACATGCTGTCAATTCTTTCATCCTTACATCCTTTGGATACATTTCCTACAGATGGCAGGACACAGCTCTTTCTACAACCTGGGCAAAACAATGTCTGGACTTGAAATTCAAAGCCAGACTCTTTTATACAACAGTGGAGCAGATGTTTTTTGGGTTGTGCAGTCCTGAACAAGGCTCTGACACAGCAGAAACACCATTGTGTTTTATCCTGTCATCCAGCTGCATGACTATGGACACAGGTATCTTAGCACATTGTGATCACTTTTCACTGCCTGGAAGTGAAGAAATTGAGCCCTGGGTCATCCTCTGTGGGGCCTGTAAAAGACTGAGCGGGAGTTTACAGAAAAGCTGAAACATGTCTCTGAATGATCAGCCTGGTGCAGAAGGGAATACTGTTCAGAGCAGCACAAATTGTTCTTAAATAGAAAGACAAATTTTGTTTAGCCTGAAAGTATATCTCAGTGATTGGATGAGCAAACCCTTGAACAAGATTTCAAAATAAATTTCAGGGTTTATGAAGAACATTTTCCTAGGATTCAACAGCTGGTACTTTCCTTCATCAACTACTGCTTTAAATATTTGAAAGCTGGTAGCCAGATTGATTAGACAGAATAGAAATAAAACAGCCCTTGCTGCGTTTCATCTTCTGAGATGGTTCTTCCTCTATCCCTATCACTCCCTCTTTGCTGAATTTGGATTTTAAATCTTTTTTAGGAGTGCATGACAGTCAAATTTGGAATATTTGGCTGTTACAGAAAGCAAGTTCAATTTCATTTGCCCAGCTTTTTAGAAGACTGAGCCTTGCTGTCAGCTCTTCTGTGAGCACAGCTGAGTCATTCTCAGGTTTCAATAAACCTCAGAGCATCCTCATCATCAGCACTGCTGCTGTTAAAGATCAGAAACTCCCAGCATGGCCCAACCAAGCACCTGCTGAACCCAGGCAGCACATTCCAAGGAGGGTCTCTAGCCAAAGGTATTGTGAGGAACCACATGAAAACCGATGGGGATGAAGTGGGAGATGGAAAGCCATGATCAACCAGCAGTGGGTACAGGACTGGTTGTGGCTCTTCAGACAGATCTCTGTCATGATTAAAGTCAACTCATTTTCAGTCAAGCTCCTCACTGTGCAGCCAGGCACTCCCCATTATCTCCTGTGCACTGTGCTAAGGATGCCGGACTTTGCTGGATGAGAGACTCCAGCACAGGAATATCTGGGAGCCAGCACAGGAGCTTTGTTCTGCCTGGCATGAAGGAGCCTTCCAGAATATACTGGAAAGGACATAAAACCATGGGATGATGAAAGGCAGTGCTGCTGCATGGCCAGGGGGCCAGGGGCCATTGTTAATCTTTATTGCTGCTGCAGTAATGATACACTTGGGGTACCTGCCTGGCTGAAACATTGCTTCTGGCCCCTGGGGAAAACACTGCCAGACCATTAGAATTAAAGCAAAGACAGACTCAATATACTACTTAATAAATCAATCACCCTTCAAGCTGCTCTACTTCTCCTCAGCAGATGCTGATTGATCCACAAGGAGAGGAATCTAATGAATGGGCAGTTCTGCCCTGAAACACATCCAGAGGTAACGACACTTCAGAACATATTCGTGATCTCTGGGATGATGGAGCGGGCAAGCTGTGGTCAAGGATGACCTGCAAAGAGATGGAAACCACATTCTTCCAGAAATCCTTTGTGTCCTGAAAATGGGCTGTGTGGGCTCACAGGAAATCTGGTTTTGTGCATACATGGAGATGAACAAAACAGCCCAAAGGAGAGGTTTAACTTCCAAATAACCCTCTTAGTACACAACTCCCAGTCTGTGCTCACACAGGTTGCTTTAGCAGGGATTTTGTCAGAAGGGGTGTTACATATTTGTGGAGCTATAAAGCTGTGCAAAAAAACCTCAAGCAAATGAAGCACAAACCTTATTCCCCTTCATGTACCCTCAGAATGACAGACTATCTGTCTTGAAACACAGGGGCCTGGTGAGAGGGCAAAGGCCATACTCTGTTTGCAAGCAGCAGAATAACCTTATCTAAAACAGTATAAAAATCATTACTACAAGCAGTTCTAGACAAGGGGAGCAAAGGCAGGAAGCAGTTTTTGCCTATTAGCTGTTTTGACAGAAATGAGCACTTCGGAGACCAATTAGGCTCACCCATCAAGCTAATTAATTGGAACTATAAAAGCCTATAACCAATCAGCTGGATAAAGCATTAGGTACCAATCCTGCATCTGTGGCAGCACTGCAACTATTAAGACACAAAATCAACATATAATTGCACAAACTGCTATTTACACCTTTTTTTGCCTACAGTAACTGGCTCCCTCAACTCACTTTGAAACAGACATACAAGGACATAAAAGTTCAACAGGAAACAGCCGTGCTGCTGGGAATTCTCACAAGTGAAGAACAAGCAGAAGGACCAACAGCCACCTGTGACTGGCAGAGAGAAAAATCCCTCTGCAAAGTTTTGAAATTCCTGATAGTCCAAGACAAAGCTTGGTTTTGTAATAACTGCAGCATCAATCTGGCTTACACATTTAAGTAATACAGGAAACAAGATATTTTAAAACTCACAGGACACAATAAATTCCTACCAGCTGCCAGCACCAAACACTAATGGAAAAAGATTACATCAGTTGGTCACCACAATGAAGCTCTGGAGACAAAAAGAGGCTGCTCCTTGGGCAGCAGAAGGTTTCCCAAACTCTGAGCACTTAGAAGACATTCTTCCCCGTCGGTCTGGATGAAGAGAGAGCTGCATGAAGGTGGACAACACAGCAGTGGCCAATGGCAGCTCAGGGTCTGCTGCCATGAATTTAGCTCAGTAGTAATTTAGTGCTGCTCTCAGCAGCATCAGAACCCCCCCCCAAACACTCACACAGGGCTGATTTCTACCCAAAAAGGGTTTTGTTACTCCCACCCTGGTGTTCTGCACAACACAAGGTGACTCAGATAAATGCCCAGTGTGGTAGTGAGTTGCTCAGGCAAGTATTGAATATCCTCCTTTCTGGCTGAAGTCAATATAAATGGAAAGCACTCAGGAACTTGTTTGAGTGATCTCAGGAATATAAAATGCAAGGTGACAAGAGTTAAACCTCAGTTAAACCCTGCTGCCTATCCACATCCACCAGGGGATTTACAAAGGGAAAAAAAAAAAAGAAAGAAAGGAAAAGGCTTGATCTAGAGACTAAATCAATAGGATTTTCATTTCATTTCTCAAACAAGTTCCTGGAAGCCACTGATTGAACGTCAGCCTTGCCAGACAGATGACAACCCCTGAAGGAAGGGGGTTCTTAAGGAGAAAGAACAGAGCTATGAAAAGCTGGCTGTTTTCTGCAACATCTACACAAAAGCACAGGTGAGACCAGAGCAAGGCTGTAGTTTTCTTAGATGCTTTACCCTCGTGGGTAGCTGAGGTGTTTACAGGTGCTGGCACATCCATACTACAGCTCCTTGTTCAGCCTCAAACAGCAATAATCAGCCAGGGCTGGGAGTTCCCTGCATGTGAACATTGACCTCTAACACACCACAAGCCCTTGCACAGATGGCCCCACATACCCAAGGAAGCTAATTCAGCCAAACCCGGCATCAGTTTTAACTGCAGAAAGGGATTCAGCATCACAACACACTTATATTCAGCTGGCAACCCCATGCTGCTCTGCACAGCAGCTGAGCACTCACTAACAAGCTGACAATTCCCCTTGGCCCATTTGCAATGCTGTGTAGCCTCTACTACAGCTTCCCCTGCCGCCAGTTAAGCACACCCAGGCCTGTAGTTACTCATCATCTTCCCAAGCCCCAGTGACTCTAATACATCCCACAGAACTCCCTGCCATTCCACAGGTGACTGAAGAGCTCCACATCAGCTCCCTAATTAGCCATCTTAAAATATGCCCTAATTTTCCCTGTGATCTCATGCCTCATTTTCATCAAAGATGATGTCAGGGTTTTTTTCCCCCCCCTCAGTGTTTTCCCCCAGCTCTCTGCAATGAGGCTCAGGGGTCCATCTGCCAGCAATCCCATCTGAGGATGGTTTGTGAGCAGCACAGGGAGGGTTAAGAGCTATCTGCATGCACAACTTGACACTGACTGCCTCAGGAATCTCTTTTCCTGCCACACATAAACATCACCTGAAGGGATGAAAATGTCAGGGCACTACCTGTCCTGTGAGATTACAGCCTAGGAATCAGACAGGGAGAATAAAAGTTTTGAAGACCAAAGAATAATTATTGTTTAATTTGCAGTGTGGTTGTTTGGGTCTTTTTACCTTGAATTCCATTTTAGCCTGAGAAAAGCCATATTTTATCAGCATTTCAATGAAAGCTGCTCCAAGAGGAGCCACAATTAAAACTCTGAATGACTGCAAATGCAGATTAAAACAATGCAGTGACATGGAAATAAAACCCAAAAGGAGGATCCCATTTACAGCCTGAAGAATTCAATCCCAGCTAAATGAGCACCATCATCAGGAGCACATCAAGGGAGCTGAGCGGGAGGTTTCTGTGTGTGCACCAGTGATGCAATCTGGGACTCTGGGATGTCATCCAAGCTGGTAACTGTTTGCTTGGCCCACCAGACAAGCTCCATGCAACGTGTTGGAAATAATGATGAAAATGTTTTGGTGCGCTTTGGATTTAGCAGGAGCAATTAGGATTTGTCACCAGGTAAACAATTCTTGGCTGAGACACAAAACTCAGTGCTGTAATGCTTAGGGAGAGCTCAAGTGAAACACTTCTGCCCAGCAGCTGCTGGGCTTTGGGCTCTTGTACAGCCCCACTGAGAAAACAAAAGTTCCTGGTCTTAGTGCTTTGCTGGTGGTCAATTTTTCACCTTAAAAACATGTTCTGTGGAGTTTGATGATGATTAGAGCAACACACAAAAATAATGAGAACAACTGGAGCCGTGGGCAAGCTGAACTTTATACATGCCAGTAGTGACAGCTGATGAAAATGCTGCAGTTTCTACTCATTAAGGAGCTATTGCTGCAATTAGGCCTGACCTGTTCTCATTACCACGAGTGAGAACATCACTGCTGGGCAGTGGAGAAGCCTTGGGCCAGCCCTGCTTATGTGCTGGACCTGAGACTTTGCAGAGAGGAGAGCAAAGACAAAGCCCCACAGCCCCAGAGCTGCATTACTGTGCCCCTGCATCTGCCCCAGTGGTGGTGCCAGCACTGCTGCAGGTCTCTGTTGAGGCCTGAGGGGATCAGGGCCTGGTGTGGGAAAGATGTGGAATTATTTTTCCTATTCTTTTACAGAAATTTTGCCAGAGCAAGCAAACTGTGGGGGAAGTTAAGGGGAATTTCTAGCCATATTTGAGTGCTGTGTTCCATCTTGTTCCCTTCCTACTCCTGCCTCTTGTCTATTCTACATATTCCTGCCCTCAGATGGCAGGATGCAAATAACACATCAGGGAGTGAATTCAGAGGATGCCTGAGAAAGAACACATCTTTTTCAGATTATCAGAAGAAGAGGGTGCAGCCAGTTCAGGACTTAGTTCTTAGGACTGAGAAACCGAGTGCAAATCAGCCCCTGCATCTCCCACCCCAGGCTGTACCCACCAGACACCCCTATTAGTGCTGTAGCAGGAACTCACTACCCTCACACAGACCTGGCTCTCCAAGACCCAAAGACACAAGTTCCACGGTTAAACTTAACTCTCCTGAACTTCAGCCAACATCATGATCTGTTCCCTGGGCCCACAGATAGAAGAGCTGTGAAGGAGACATCCCTGACACACTGTAATAGCCAAAGGAAAGCCACTGCCAAGAGATGGAGCTGGCAGGCTAAACTTTGGCCTCTCATCCATTAATTGTGAGCTGTTCCTTAAGATAATTCTTGTCCCATTAGATCTTCCCTTTCCATGAATCACTACTGCTCCCGACAGGCAGAAGAGATAAGGTTTGATGGTTTTTTAATAGCTTGCTTTCTTCTGCTTTTTAAACTATGTCCTTTTGTATGTTTGCTTTCTTGTGTGACATCTAAACTTTTACAAGTCCAGATCTCCCAATGGTACCTTGTAAGCCCCAGACACTGGTGTTGTTTTGAGCAGTGTGTTTGCTCAGGTGATCTCCAGAGGTTCCTTCCAAAAGTTATTCTGTGATTCTACTTTCTAAATCAGTCCAATTGTTTTTCACATGTTCCCCAAATTTCTCATATTTCCTATACACCTGTGCATATCCCAATGGGCAGATGGTAGATGAACAGGCATTAGAGGAGCTCAACCTTTAAGAAAGTTCCCACTGAAGAATTAATGATGACATTTTGGCAAATATTTAACACAAAACAAAACAAAGAGCAGAAACACAGGAACTTCAGAGTACTTAAAAAGAAATCTGAGTAAAAGTGGGGGTGACTTAATTAGAATAAAAATGCTGCTTCTATTAAAAGACTTAAATAATCTGTTTGAAATTTAAACTGGCTTTCAAAAGTTCCCCGTGAAACAGAAGAGATGACTGATGCCCTCAAATGACAAGGGAAATCAGATCAACTTTGACTAACAGGAACAGCACAGGCTGTCCACAACACAGCTCACATGGGGCCTCTCATGAGAGGACCACTGGAAAGCCACGTGCCTGTGGCTTCCCAGAGAACAGGTCTCTTTGGCTGACAGTGCTGAGAAGCCATTTCAGAAGGGGCTTGTGCTCAGGAGGGTGCAAGCCAGCTACCAACATGTTCCAGCAGCCCCCAGGAGATCTGGGACAGAGAAACCTCAAAGGCTGAATCCTGCTTAAAATACCAGAAGCAACAGCAAAGCCCACACGTGTGCCCATTTCCAGCCAGGGCTGCAGGGCAGCAGCTCTGATGCTCTGGTTGCTTTTGTTGCTCTTTCCCAACTCTGTTATCACCCAAAGGTAACAAAAGCTGAGCTGCCTCACCTCTGGGTGCTCAGCTGTCAATGAGCTGCCCTGGTTTCCAGCCAGCAGAGTCTTCTGGGTGCTGCACTTGACCCGACAGACTGAGAAATCCTGATGGCCAGGGGGTCTGGGATGGCTCGGGCACCAATGGCACAAATCGGCACAATGAACTCTCCCCTTTCAGTGATGCAGAGGAGTTGGTGGAAATAATCCTGCAGGAAAAGAAACTGTCTCAGCACAGGACATTTAAGTGCCATGCCCACAGCAGAATAAAAACTGCTGTGGTCTATGACCCCAAGAGTAGCATTCAATAATTAATAGTACTTTGTCCCTCAATGACCTTTCATTCCAGTAGGATGACTTGGACAGGGCTGTTAACTTGCAAAGAAGAAACAACTCTATTGATTCAGCTGCTTTCACAGCAGAACCTGACAAAATTATCTGATACTTTGATTCTGAGGCACCAAAATAGAGTCATTTCAGATAGAGGATTACAGCAATAGCAGAACCTGCTTTGACCACCACTGCAGACTATTTTAAAGGCACCACTGAGAGTCCAGCTGTGCCACAACACCAACTCCAGTCCCAGCAATGCTGGTGGAGCTTGCCAGGGGGTGCTCTGGTACATTTTCAAAGGGACTTCACCATATGCACGATCAACAGCCCATTTTTGGTGAAATACTTACCAAGGTGGAGATGGTAACTGCTTTAATGCCAGGTGAGTGTGGGGTACCTGTGTATTTCCCGCCTCTTCCCACAATAGCACAGGGACAAGGCTGGGGACACACACCCTTAAAAAGCTATCTGATCCATCTCCTCACACTGAACTGACTCAGCCCTAATGCCAAAATATTCCTGCCAATGTCTTCAACTACTTAAATCAGTAAGAATTTCAGGCCTGCCCTCAGCAGCCTACTGCAGCTCTGCCCTGGACTTGGAGAGAGCTCTTGCCATGGGAGAATCTCAGAATTCCTTTACATCTCACCCCAGCTGCAGGGGACACAGCAAAACCTTTGCTGCCTCTTCTGAATGGTTGATGCCTTAATCACCTCTCTCTTCCAAGGTCTCTAGGAGTGACTTGTGCCTGTATGGACAAGGGTGGGATGGAACTGCAAACAGAAAACCCTCAGGCATCCCTACCAGAGCAAACTAAACCCTGCTGTTCCCAGACAGCCCCCTCCTCCAGCTGTCTGGCATTTAGCAATAGGAGGGTGAATCAAGTCACCATAACCATTTCTCTGCAGGGATGAGCAGATCAATCACCACATGCACGACCTGGCATTGCTGTGCTGGCAGCATCACCTGGCCCCTGCTGAAATCAGGGGTAGGGCTGCTGCTGTAGGGCCAGGAGCCATTGCCTCCAGCAGCTCCTCTATCGATGAGTTGATAAAAGCTCTGCCTCTTATCACTCACTTGCTGGCCTGATCTTTTCTCCTCAGTGCTTTCAACTCGTTGGATATTTTTATCATTGTTGAAACAGCAAGACAATTTGATTTAGGAATTGCACATTGCAGCAAACTCCCTTAACCAGAACTGATTCAGATTCTTCCACAGCTTCCCGCTCCCAAACCCATCCTCTCCAAACCTGGAAAGGGACCTGAGGCTGCCAGAAGAGGCACAGACACACAGCTATTGCTTTAACCCAGTGCCTACCAACCACCTGCTCAGCAGCGGTTTAAAAATCACCCTAACAGCTGCAGTCACATCCAAGAGGCAGTAAAACAATAAAAAAAGATTTTTTTTCTCCCTAGACACCTCAAATATTCACACTTGAAATTGCAGAAGTGCTTTTGCTTCTGCTATTTGGAAGATAAAATACCAGGAAGGGAACGGCAGCAAACGACCTACAGGACTGAAGATCACATTTCAGGATAGCGTTTCATCTTCAGCAGATCTTTCTGAATTAGCAATTTTGCACTCAATCTTGCAGCCTAAGCCCTCTAAAATAAAAGCTACGGGCAGCCCATGGGAATTTAAAGCACCTATTATCTGGGCACTTCACGTCCCTGACTGCTCAGATCCTCAGAAACTGCATTAGCAAATGGAGAATGCTATTTACGGTTTTTTGGTTGTTGTTATTTTGGCCACACTACTGTAACAAAGGCATTGTAAATCCAATTGAAAGCTGTGTGTCTTTTTAAGCCTTGGCATCTTCTATTCAGTTATCTCTCCCTTCCAGATGCCAGGTAGACTGGGGAGGATGCAAGGAGTTCAGATCAGTATGGGGATAAAGAGAAAAGAAACCTCAACTACTGGAGGTATCTGAGGGAAGTAAAACGGAATTTTCAAGTCATTGTCATTGCTAAGAAGCAAGGGGATCAGCATCAATGTAAATAAGAGCCCAAGGAATGAATTCCTCCAAAAGCCAGCACAGGCAGCCATTCCCAGCCCTGCTGCTGTTGGTGGGCACTAGGACTGCAGGGGAAGGGAATTTCTCTGTGCCTGCCAAGGCAAGGCAGCAGCAAAGGGAATTTGGCCTCACAGAGGCAGGCATGACCTTGAGGAGAACACTGCCTCTCAGCATGGCCATGCTCGTTGTGTGCTGAACCCCTTTTCCAGGGATGCTGCAGCCAGAGCAAGGCTGACCCAGAGCATTTCAGAGTGTGCTGACCCTCCAACCCCACTCTGGCCCCCAAGTTGGGCTCTGCACCAAAGTGGATGCAGTGTCAGGCCAAAAACAGGGAAAGCTAGGCAGGGGCTGGCTGTCCCCGCTGCTGTGAACTCATGGTTCACTCAGCTTCAGAAAGCTGAATTTCCCTCCCTTGGGAGGAGAGGATTGCAAATTCTCCACTGCAGCACTGCCCTGTGTTACCAGGACACTGACTCTGGGACAGAACCCAGGGGTACAGCCAAAACGAGTTTGAAATCTTGCTTTTGCTTTGCAAACCCTAAGCAGACTGTTTAAAACCAGGTTTTTAAATAAGCCTGAGTGAGCAAGAGTGTGCATCACTTCTATGCTTTAGAGATTATTTAGACACAGCTTTAGGCTGCAGATTTTCATGGAAATATAACTTCTGCCTTCAAACAACCCTTCTCTGAATTTCAAGGAAAATACAGATTCCTCTGCTCTTATTCCCTTTGGATAAGCAAAAAGTTACATGCTCTGGTCTTCCAAATACCACCCCTAGGCATTCAAATTAGTAGCCACCAAAACTAAGCCAATCTTTTGTCTCAGATGTATTTCCTTGAATTACAGAATTGTTTCATTTGGCAAAGACCTTGAAAATCCTTAAGTCCAACATTAACCCAGCACGGCTCTCAGGCCCTTTGCAGACTCAGGCCAACATTAATTGGTGTCACACATCAACCTTAATGCCTGCCCAGCACACCAGACTCAGATGCCAGTGATCCTGCATAACCAGTCCTAAATCCTTCACTGAATTCCCTGCAGCAGACAACTTGCAATGGAAAGAGCCTTGTAGCACGAGGCAATACAGTAAGCCAGGCAGGGAAAGCTCCCTGCTGAAGCCAGGATACCATTCAGGCTGGGAAAAAGGGCCATTAAAAGAGAGGAGAGACTGAAGGACGAGGAGAGCTGCCCAGGAGAAGGGGTACCCCTGCTCCTGCCCCCAATTCACAGGAGCCTTTGAAACCATCCCAGTTCTCCAGGTTCATTCTCTGCATTCATTTGCTTTCATCTTCTGTCCCTTTCCTCCCTGCAAGAGTCATCTTAAAAGTCTGTTTGGAATAACTTCTGTGTGCTACAAAACATCTAACAGGGCTGGACTGAATTTTAAAGGAATTAATTTCAGTAATGCAGTAACTCATCGTCCTGTCATCTTTCCTATTAATCAGTGAGCAATATTTCAGTCTCCACTGAGCATCAGGAATGAATTTTGCAAACCTTACAGATTGAACTTGTATTGCCTGAAAAATATTGTCTTCCTACAGTGAAAAGAACGAGAGGACAGAACAGAATAAGCTGTGCTGTGATTTTATGTGCTTCCTGCTTCCTTCTTCCTTTCAGATAATCTATTAATAAGCCTGAAGGACACACAAATGTAAATATTCCTGTCTGTTGGGTATTTGCCAGTCAGTTCCATAATGGTTTCCAATTAGGCAGAGACTGTCAGACCACAATGCAAGGACACCAGGGTGGCACGAGGAACCCACGCTGGGCAACTGGAGCCATAAAACAGGAACGTGTAAATCAGAAGCAGCAAGAGGAACTAATTGCAAACGTTGCCCAGCAGAAACATTAGCATTTCATATTTATAATGCAAGTGCCAATAAACAAAGAGACATGTCAGCTATTCATTTACTTTCTGACAGTCCAATTGTATGATACATTCCCAAATGACTGCAAGACAATAGGAAGCTGCTCATTTGTCAAGAAAGGGCAACATGGCACGTGGCATTTCAGCTACTAACAACTCACATGGTCCTTTTATTTAGAGCTCAGCCACAGTCTTGCCTTGAATCAGGAGTGACTTCACTGAAGTCAGACTTACCCCAGGAAAGGGCAGATTCAAAGCAAAAGAATTATATAAACCAACTGAGACATCCACAACCCTGACACAGTGGTTTGTACCTGTAGCCCAGGTCACTGGGTTATCCATAATGTCTGTGGATCACAGGGCAGCTGAGGCTGTTCAAAGAAGCACTCCTAGAGCCTTCCACAACCAAAACACAGATATTCTGCATGCCAGCAACTTCACACCCAGTGCAAGTGGCTTTTCAGAACCATTTCTCAGTGCCTGCCTCTTTGCTAAGGGGTTTTCAAGGTGCTCTGCACCTCCTGCCCGTGCTGTGTTTGGAGCTGAGCTGCAGCACTTGGGTACTTCGCTGACTCCATCAAGTACAAGACAAAATGTTCAATTTGCACAAAATTCTGATTCTGCAGTAAAAGTCCTCACATGCTCCTTGCTGAGCAGCACACAACCCCTCTCCTGATGCCCTACAAACCCCTGCAAGGAGCCCAAACGAAGCCCAGTTCAGCAGAATTGCCAGGGGTGTCAGTGAAGCTGTGCAGAGAACCTTTCACTGGCAGAGCTCCCTGTGCCACGCACTCACCAGCTCAAGGGCAAGACAAGGGACAGCATATGGGACATTAAGTGCCCTTGTGGGTTATCTCACCCTACTTCTATCTGTGGTGATATTCACATGTTGCTCTGCTGCCTCTCAACCCCAAGTGCAGCACTTTGCCCTTCACGGGTATCAATTTACCTCTTTCACCCTGAAAATGAGCACTAATTCATACTAATAAATCACATTTTAAAGGCATCAGTGTACTTTGCAAAGCCTACCTCGGTGATATGAAGCTCTTTGCCACTTAAATAGTACAGAGAACTGCCCTAGGCCAGTATAATTTTTACTCTAAATTTTAACAGTGTTAAATAATTCCTCAGTCCCTCCTAAGGAACAAAGAGATAGGCAACATAAGGCATTTCCTCTTTAGGTTTCAGTATCCATGCTGCCTGAGGATAGGACAAAGTGTTAAACTAAGTCTAAACAGCAAAGGGAAGACGGGAAAACAGCTGCACCCAAAGAGATCCTGCACCTTTGCCTTTGTGCAGAAACATCAGCTGGCTCAAAGCTCCCCCCGTCTTTGCCTCTCCAAACAATTCAGGTGAAGAATGGTGCTAAGAGATAGCAGCATGCTGGTGGAAAGAGTCAGCCTGCCTCTCTGTCTCCCTGCAAGGCTTCCTTCCTCCCATATCTTAAATCCTCCTGTAATAACAAGCCTCTAGATAACAGCAGTGAGATTAGAGTTGCCAGGGCCTCAGCACTGATGTTCAAACCCCCTAGCAAAAGCAGAGTGTGTTTGGCACAGAGCAGCTGAGAGCTGCCAGAGCAACGAGTGACACGCAGGAAGACCCAGCCACAGCAGTGCCACTGCCACAGGTGGTACCTGCCCTGTCCAAGGCACCTGCAGCTCACCAAGCTCCTGCTGACCAAGGGCAGGCAGAGCTCAGTGTGCCTGAGCCAGGCTGGCTCCCTGCCACGGGCACAGCCCCTCCTCTGCCCTGTCCTCAGGGGCAGCACGGCTGGAGAGCAGAGGGTGTGAATCCACCTTTGTGCCAGTCCAGGGTGAGGCAGGGAAGTGAATCCCATCTTGCCTGGGCAGAGCAGCTCAGCCAGAGGCAGCAGGGCCGTGCCTGGTGGGAAGGAGGTGCTGAGCAGGTCAGACACCTGCAGTAGGATGGATTCAGAACACCTGAGTAAGTCATCCCCAAACTCTACAAGCCTAAAGAAGCTGCTTGCTTCTGCCTGCACATGGCCATGCAGCTGTGCTCCAGAGAGGGAATGTGCTGCTGAAGGCAAAGCAGAACTTGTTATCCTGGGGGAAGGAAGAAATTCCCTTCTAACACACCAGGTTTGAGTGGGGTAGTCCAGCTGTGGGGATACAGTCATGTGGCAGAGGAGCAAGAGAAGGAGACCAGACACTGTGGTCTTACTGGGAGTAAAAGAAACCTGAAGAGCAAAAAGAAAAAAACAGCAAGACAGAGAGACAACCCCACAATAAGGAGATGGCACAGAGAATTTAAATGGGCTGTAAAGAAGCAAGGGAGAAACACAAAAAATTACCAGGAAAGGTTGAAGCAGAAGATGAGAGCAGTCAACTTGCCAAAGTGATGGAAAACCACATGACATCCCAGGCTGTGCCTATCAATTATGGGCTTCAAAGGCATTCTCTGCCTGAAGAAACATGACCAGCACTGACTCACAGTGTGGTTTCATTACTGAAAGCCAATCTCAGCTCCCCAGGGGCTCTTGCTGCCTGGTGATTGTGGCCAGGCAGTGCCAGCACAGGCAAGCTGGACTGCTGGGCATTCCTCCTGCACCCAGGAGGCCCTGCAGGCATCCTGCTGCCAGGTTCTGCCCTCTGGAACACACACACAGAGCAAAAAGGCATTTTCTAGCATGTAGACATCAGTCTCTGAGGACCAAATCACATCTCACAAAGTCTAAAACAAGTGATTTTGACTGACAGGCAGCTTCACTAATAAACAACAAAGTCCCATGAGGCTTGGAAAAAAATGGAGGTTTGTTCTGCACCACCCATCCAAGCCTGATAATCCATAGCCAGAGCAGTCCTGAACTCTCCAAACTCCATCTGGGAACAACAATACCTTGAGGCAGTGAGTTCCAGGGGATAATTTCACATGAAGGCAAACATTTTGGTCTCCAAGACCCCTGGAAGATGAATACACATTGCTAAGACCCTCAGCAAAAGTCACCCAGGATGTTTCTGAGGGTGGTGAGGAGCAGCTAGAAGACAGAAAAGCAATTTGACAGTAAACAGGTGGAACACTTATATATTTAAATAATTACAGAGCCTCTGTTTGGCAAACACTTGGCTGTTAGCTGGATTTTTGTGGAGCAGACCCCCTCAGTTACTGTCTAAGTCAGCGTGACTCAGAGGAATCTGGTGAGAAACCTTGGGCACAGAACACAATGCTGCTTTTCTCCAGGACATGAGTAAAGGCCAACAAAATTAGAATACAATAACTTCTCTTGGGATTATCATCTCTGTCTTTATGCACTTAAATACACCAAGTATTTTCCTCAGATTGTACTTTTACACCAGTGCTGTCCAATGGCTGAAGTCTTACTAACTTCAAAATTAATTATTTTGAAATTAACAGCTCACACATTTGTATGTCCCCTTTCAGGGCATACAAATCCCAAGATGCAGCTGTACAAGTTCATTATTTTTTACTGAGAGTGGTAGAAATGTTAATGCAGACATCCTTTTCCACTTGAGGAAGCATGAGTAGAACACATTGACTGTTTGTCTGTTGGCTTGTACCTGGCAAAGACATTTTCATGTGCTGCATGGGTGCTGGAGCAGCTGAAGCCAAAAAGCTCAGTAGGACCAGGGAAACTGAGGCACATTTGAATCAGCAGAGGAAACCTGCAGCAGAAGTGCCAGAATCAGTGCAGACGCCTCCAGTGGACATCCATGCTGCACCTTCCCAATATTCCCAATCTCAATGCCAGACCAGGAATGATGCAGTGCTCTCCAGGAATAACTGAGGCTCCAGAACTGCATCCTTCCTTGGCCAGGGTCTCCCCTTTGCAGCCATGTCCTCTTGAAACCTGTTAAACCAGGATACATTTGGATTTCTTTTGTTTCTTTTGTTGTTCCTCCACCTGTCTTATGTCCCAACAGCTTTTTTTGGATATTTGTTTGTTTCTCCCAACAGGTACATTTGGGGAAGGGGTTAATTCTCCTGCTCCTTTCACTCTTCCATCTTCCCATCTTGCCTTTCTCTCATGCACATATCCTACTCTTCATTACACAACACCACCTCTAATTACACTGTTCTTTTTCTGGCCTTTCTCTACTTCCACTACATTTTACTGTTATTTATCAAGAGAAATCCTTGTGTCTAAGAAAGTGCTTTGGGAGAAAAGCTTGAACTCTGCTCCTTTCCTCTCTCCTGTCTGTTCCTACCAGCTTGCTCTTGGCACAAGTGTCATTTGAGAAAACGTTCCCCTGACTGAAATTTGAAAGGTCTCAGTTTTCCTCTTTACAGTGGAACACAACTGCTGACATTTTTCAACTTTTCCCTTCTCAGCTTTCTTGGGAAATTGCAAAACAATTGCAATTTTTTCAAGCAAAGGTAGAGACCTTCAAGAACACATTGCTCTGGAGGTACTGTGGTTCTCCTAAGGGAAAGCAGAACATTACCTTGCCTTTGGAAAACCTGAGCAGAGGTGAATGAAGCTTAGCAGGAGCCTGAAATGGCACCTAAAGGCCTCCCACTGCTTCTGCTAAATCAGCCCAATTCCAGAGCTGTTTCAAAACACATTTCCTGCAGTGCCAATGCCACTAATTATAACTAATTCCTGAATAAAGGGTAGAGAAGACTCAACACCTGAGCTTTAAGTGCAGGTTGCACAAAGACGGCTAAATAAGCTTAGAGAGGCAGAGATTCCTGCCAGGAACCAAGATTAACCAAGGAACCACAGGACTTGGTGCACACCCGAGGTAAAACATGAGGGCAAGTAAGAACTGTACACCCCACAGCATTGCCATCAACCCAGGGCTTTCAAGGGAAAGAAGGGGGCTAGAACAGGTCCTTTGGGCTGGATACCACCAAGATACAGACAAAATGAGGGGAGAATCCCCTGGGAAGATTTCCACCATCCTGCAGAACAAAGGTTGCTGAGACATTTTATTGTGGATGTGCTGCAGCAGGGAACTTGCTGTGCTGGACCCCACTGGAATTACATCCACTCTCCCCTTCCAGCAGTTAAACCAGTTAAACCCCCACATCCCAGCACCCACCTTGTCCCTGCTCCTCAGAACCACCAGCACTTCACAGACCTCAGCAGGGCTGTAGCTGTGAAACACCACCTGTGGTGGGCAAGGCTGAGGTGAGCTGTGATCCAGGCTGGAGCTGGAGAGGAACAGAGAGCAGGGAGAGGCTCAGGAGCTGGGAGGAGGATTCTGCTCTGATCGCCAGGGCAGTGCAGCCTCTGGGTGAGCACATCTGCCCAGCCCACACTGGGCAAACAGTGGCTCTTCCACCTCTGCCCTGGGCTCATCAAAAGCTGCTGGACCACACTGGGCAGGCTCAAGCCAAGCTGCTCTTTTGGCAGGTGTTTCTCCAGGTTTCCTTCTCCAAAATCCCAGGCAGCACTTACCTCTAGCAGAGCCATGTGCTAATGGTGTCACAGAGATCCAGGACACTGACAGAGCCCTGAGTGCTCCTGGAGCAACCCCAGAACTTACATCAGGCTCCATGGGAAACAATTTTGGGATGACCTTTACTCTGAGATAGAGTCCCACACAAGTCCAAATGCTTCTTTTTATGTGATGCTTAGACACCAGTAAGAAGAGAACCATACCAGAGGAGGTAAGGGCAAAAAGAAAGTAACACAGCACTTAGGAAAAAGACAAATGAGGTGAATGCTGGATGGGGATAAGGCTCAGCTCTTTTCTCAGCAGTTCTGGGCAACTTGAGTAAGACTGGAGTTGGTATCTCCTTTATCCATGAGCTTAAAATGGCTGCTCTCTTGTAATCTATTATTGGTGTTGTATTTAATACCATTGCAGAGGCATGTCTGGAGTGATATCACAGCAGATGCTTACTGAGCAGAGACATTACTTTGACAAAACCCCTCCCTGCTTCTGCCTCCCCTCTCCAGCTGCCCTGTTCACTCAGAGCACACAGGCAGGTCTCCTGCATCTGCACAGGGTCACAGCTGGCTGGAGTGAGGAGCTGCAGCTCACTGCCAGCTATTTGTGCATCTGCGTGAGGCATTCCCAGCCTCCTGTGCCATCCAGGGCAATCCTTAACCAGTTGGTTACAGCTCTCTTGCTGGCAATTTCAGCAGCCTATCTCAGCCATCTACCCTCCAGGACTGTGCTTTAGGCTGAGCCTCTAAAAAAGCAGCTTTAAACAGCCCTCAGCAAGCAGTGATCCAGATAAAGCACATCCACTGCCTCTGCCCAGGGTGAGCTCCCTGCACATCTGGCAGCCTGCATAATCTAACACCCCAGCAGGGTCATACCCATTGTTCCTGAAGCTTTCATGCAATCAGTTTTTTTAGATCAGAGTAACCACCACAGGTCCTCAGCCTCCAAAGGCCAATTCTGCCACTGTGGAGGGATCCCTTGCACCCTAAAGCATTTGAGAGTGACCACACCAAAACAAGAGGTGGCTCCTTCAGCAGAAGAATGGAAAATGGCAATCTCATTCCCTTGTGTCCTCCCCCAGCCCTCTCTCATTAGGGATGACAGTTACACTCCAGAAAACCCCACCAGCTTCAGCAGAGGTTATTTGTGTTGACTTAGCACAAATCAGGACTCCAGGGTCTCAGTGGGGAGAAATGCTTTGCCTTTGCCCCAGCAGAAGGAACACCAGCAGCAGTTTGAAGTGGCAGCAGGGCCTGGACACTGAGGTATTTCAATGAGCTGGAGGGAAGCCTGTCACAAGCACACACCCTCTTCAAATGCCACATCAAACAGCAAGGAAAAGGGCAGGGAAAGGCTACCTTGTAATGGAGGTCTTGCTCTTGTCTTGAAGCTGGACAACCTGGGGCAGATTCATCTCCTGAGTGCTGGCCAGCCTCTGCTTGATGGTGAGAGACATCTCCTTCTGAAAGGCAGAGGGAGTCAGCTGAAAGGCAAAAAAAAAAGGCATGAGACTCAGAAATACCCTTGTTCAAAAAGGCTTTTCTTGTTCAAGTGCCAGTGATGAATAATTTGTGATCACAGCCACTAGGACAGTTCTGGAAGCCCTGGAAGTTACCTGCTGAAATATTTAACATCAGTAAATTAATGATATAGAGCAGAATGCACATGCTGTAGCCACGTGGCTCTGCCCCATTAGCTTCTGTGTGATTTGATGTGACATGTTTGGGGATTTCTGCTCTTTGGGCATTTGTTTCCTCTTTAGTTTCACTGGATTGAGCTGGTGACCTTTGCAGAGAGTGGGGAGGAGTTATCAGAACTCCCCTAACCCCAGCCTTGCCCAGCACTCACAGCCCCCAGTGTGGAGATGTCACTGCTGGGTGAGTCCAGGGGGGCAGGAGAGCAGCTCTGTGCCAAGGCTGGAGTGCACAGCAATGGCTCCAAGCTTCAGGGCTCTCTCTTTAATGAGCATTTGTTTCTCTGCCTGCCCTCACAGACCCCTCCCCAGAAGAACACAGAGCTCTCCTGACACAGCCCCAGCACCAGAACATCTCCAGTCACTGAGCTGCAGTCAGCAAAAGGACATTTGTGGGTGGGGAGGGGAATTGCCCTGACCCCACTGCTGGGCTGGATCTGTGCTCCCACAGGAGATGGGACACAGGAGCTGGTTTGGAACCTGTTCTAGCTGGGACCAGCCCTGTCTCTCAGAGCTCCTGGCAGAGTTTGAGCTGCCCTGCACATGCCAGGTGCCCAAGGCAGGCTGGTGGGAGCAGCACAAGTGAGTGTCCAGCCTGGCAGAAGGAATTAGTGCCACACAAAGGGGATGGAGAGCAGCACACCCTCATGGCTTCAGCTGGACATTGGTTCAACTTGGCTCCAGCCCCTCCACTGCCTTCATTGCCCTTCTCTGGACTTGCTCCAGCACCTCAATGCCTTTCCTGAATGAAGGGCCCAGAACTGGACACAGGACTCTGGCCTGTTGAGAAGAGCAAACAGATTTGATGTGATAACTTCACCAAACTCAAGGGGAACATGCACTAGGTACCTTTTTACACACAGATACAGATGTGCACATCTCTGTGCCTGTGTGTGGGAACTGACCATTGTCTGTGTGCTGAGTTACAGAGTGAACCCTGACAACAAACCCTGCTGGTCACTGAGGAGACCTGCTCAGAAGTTCCTTTAGCACTGGTGTCTCCAGGCTGTGGCATCCTTCAGAACTGGAGAACACAAGGCCTCCCCACCTTGTTTCCCATGGGCCACAAAGACACACCAGAGCCTGCTGGCATTTCTCACCTTTCCCTCCACCCCCCCCCCCCCCCATGACTATTGGAACCCTATTTACTGTAATTATCAACCAAATCCTTATAAATATCCAAGCTGTCTTTGATAACTCTTCAGAATATTCTCAGGAATTCAATTCCCACCAAATGAGCCTTCTTTTTGTGAGTACAGAAAGAAGGTGAACATCACTTGGCTGATCAATTTTTCAAGAGCAGCTGACCTGATGTGACTTTGAGTGTGGCCCTGCTGAGGACTCAGAGTGTTATGAACAGCCTCAAACCCAGGGATGCTGCTGCCCCCAGTGCAGACAGAACCAGAGCAAACCAAGTGTCCACCCTTTTCTGCAAGAATGTCTCTAACTAATGGAGCAGAGAGTTCAAGACTCTGATTAACAACTAGAGTCTCTCAAGGCTAATTTGGTTAAGTTACGAAAATTATCCAACAAATATGACTCCTTCCAGGCGTGAAATTACCACACTGCCCAAGAGCATTTCTCCATGGAGAATGAGGGGCCCAATTTTCATTTTGTAACATCCAAATTCAAGGCTTCCTATAGGCATTAGAAGTTGTAACAGCATAAATAAAAGCATGGAACCATTAAAGGAACATGAGCAATTCGTTCAAACAGAAATGCAACATATGGGAAAGCAGGGCCTCTTCAGACTTTATCCGAGTGGCAGTTCTTCTCTAGCATCTTTACCTTACAGGAAGCACAGGTAAACAGGGCCATTCCTTTTCCCAACCACCTCCCTTTGTGTCACACAAAGTGGGTGTACAGGAAAGGGCAAGAAGAACAGAAAACCCAAAAGCTGATTTCAAGCATGAAAAGACTCAAGCATTTACTGAACACTGTGGTCCAGAAATAATGTTCCTTCCCTTTCTAGCAAACTGGACCAAGGAACAGATGCATTTGCCCACTTGTTTTCAGAGACTTGGGAGACCAGTCCTAAATGAAAATTATTTGCATCCTGACCATAAGTAGAATCTCTGATTATATTCTCTCCTGCTTCCTTCTTTTCCACATTTTTTGTGGACTTGCTTTATAAAACAAGACATTGTCTATACAAAGATGACCATTTCTTTTCCCTGAAGTTTTATCCACACCCACAAGCAACCCAGTAACTCCATTCCTTTATTCTCAAAGCAGTTACACCATTATACACATAACCCACAAGGCTGCTGTTTCCTTTTGTTCTTACATCAAACATGAGAGCAGAGCCCTGTTTTATGGACACCAGGACATGCTGCAGCAAGAACTGGGATTTAAGCCTGGAAATAACTATTTTTCAAGAGAGAAATCTAATAATACATTAATCTGGATTTCAGTGATTTATTACAGGGTCTTGAGAATAACTGGATTATTTGTTCCAATTTTCTAACTGCAATTTCATTTCACTTGAAATGAAGCCTGTCCATCATGCCCACAGTGCTCATTTCCAGATAGTTTCTGCTCTCCACATCCCCATCCCAGCAGCTTCCCCTACCCTCCAGCCCTGGAGAGAAGCTCTTCCCTACCCCACAGTTCCACTTCCCTAAATCCTCCATGGATCAGCCTCCCAGGCCTGGGGAAAAGAAGCAGAACTGAGAAATGAGCCTGATCTCCCTGCAGGGATAGAATGAAACACCAACCATGACCCAGCACAGCTCCTGTCCCATGAGGGGAGATCTCCATGTTCCCCACCTCAGTTCTGTGATGTTCAGCAGGATTGAATGAGGTTCTGGTCTAAGGATCAGTCTGGGTAGGTAAATGAGTTATAAAATTGCTGTGCAGCTTGCAGTGATGGAAGGACCTTCTTGCTTAGCTGTAGATGCTGGAATAGAGGGAGAATTGAGGAGGGTGAATCTGGGATGTCCTTGGTGATCTTCAGCTTGTCACCCTGTTCTGATAGATCTGGGTTTCCTGAGACATGTCAGGAATCGTACCCCAGCCCTGGGCATTTTCTTCATTGCTGTTCTGGGTGGCACAGCTGTCCTGACACAGCTGGTTCCTGTGACTGCAGCTCTATTACAAAGTGCACCTCAGAGTGGCATTTGCTCCAGGTACATTAATTTTAGACACTGCAGACAAGCCCATCATGTCTTTGCTTAAGGAGTAAAGAAGAACTTTCCACATTGAAGCAAGAATTTAATTTGTGTTTTGGTCACCCAGGGAGGACCCTGATCACATCCATGCAAAGGGCAGCAGGCAAATCTCTGTGTTGCCGCAGCTCTGGCAATGCCTTTGGGGGTGTCCTTTGGTGCTGTACCTGGTGAATACCCTCTGATGAGCTTGTTCCAATTAATCAGGCCCACATTTACACACACAGCAGCCAAGGACTGCCAACTGGCAAGAGCATCTCTGCTGTCAGGTAGCTTCATGCATTTTTGGCACAACAGATGCTATAAACAAAAGCTTCTCAGGAGACTCTAGGCCACAGGCAAACCCAATCCTCACATCTGCTTGGCAGGGAGCAAGGAACCCTCCATTTGGAAACCAACATTCATTATTTAGGAATTTACAATCGAGTCAGGGAGGATCAGAGCTCTGAAAAATAGCTGGCTCTGCAGCTAGCCAGCCTGTGGAGACTCACTCCAAAACATCTCCTGGACAATGTCCAGTGTGAGCAAAGCTCAGTGTAAACTGGAGAGTTGGGGCAAATAACCTCACCCTGTGACACCCTTGTGCACTCAAGACACCAAGGCAGAAGTGCAAAGGAAGCTGAATGGTGGGGGATGCCTCCAGCCTCAGAAGGCAGAGCTTGGAGACAGATGAGGTGAGGCCCATCAAATCTCTTTTACCTGGTCTGAGATGCACTCACAGGGCTGCTGCCTCCCTGTGCTCCTCAGAAGCAGCCTTAGAGGCTCTCACCTGCTCAGCACAGGAGGGAATTCTGCTGCAGGCAAAGAGCACAGCTGCAGCCAAATTTCATGCTCAAAAAACTTGCCAGAGAAGCCTCAGGTGCTCAGCAAAGGAAACTGCTGGCTGGAAAGGATATCCATGGAATTGCATGGTAGAAATTATATGAAACCCACATAAGGCTTGCAAGCACCTCAGCACCCAGTGCCAAACCTGGTGCTGGTACCTCAGCCCACTCTCAAACTCACAACCCTGCTCTCACACAGCTGTGTCCCTGCTACTGAACCCACCATGTGTTTTTCCAGCCCAGACCTTCCTCCCCTGCCAGGCAGATGCAGGGGGCCCAAGCCATTTGTTGGTCCAGCTTGTCAGCCCAGACAATGTCATTTCTACATCTCCCAGGCTGCTGCAAGGAGAATGCAAGTGAGAAAAAGCCTCATCTGCAGGCAGGAACCTTGGATGCTCAAGAGCTCAGGAAAAGCCTTGGCTGGGGAGCTCTGCTCCCTGGATGACAAAGTCTTTTAGCTAATGACTATTTAATGTGCAATGCATAAGCAGTCTCTGGAGGGGAAAAAAAAGGACAAGAACCATCTTTAAAGTGAAGGAAAGATTTGTTTCATTTGTGGGCTCACAGCTACTACTGAGACTCCTTGCTTCAAGGCAAGGCAGAAAAAAAGGGGTCTGTACAGGACCTGCACCCTGCTCCCAGCTGAGTGGCTTTGACCATGACCTGTGCTGGATAAATAAAAGCACCTTCACCTCTTATTCAGGGCAGCAATAAGAACCTCTGAGCACTGCCTGGCTCATGAGCAGTCTCCTCCATTCTGCTGATATGCAGTGATTTGTTAATGCACCTTTCAGCTGCTTCCCCAAGATGGAACATGGGGCATTCCCAGCATCCCTAAAACCCATCCACTCCCTTTGTGAGCCATCCCTTCGCTTCTGCAGCATCAACTCTCAGTGCACAGCACAGGCTGCACAGCGCTCACATCCTGACCAGCTGCTCCCCCTGCCAGGACATGGAGAGGTTGGGCATTGCTGGGGTCCTGAAATGCTTCTGTAAACCTCAATCCCAACCCAGATGGTTCAATCTTAGACTTCCAAAGCTTCTCAGTCGAAGTGAATGTGTTCATGCCCAGTTCTCACAAAGGAGTTTCAGTCTCTGGAATGCCATGGATATTAATTCAATTCAGAGACACCAAACTGGAGACAGGGATCCAGCCAGAAGCAGGAATACAACCACTGAGCCTGCCCTTGGCTGGCTCCAGCCTCATGCCTGCTCCTCCAGCACACACACAATACTGGCTGCCAGAAAAGTAAATATTCTGTGTTTACTGGATTGCTGCTGCAATACTATATCACTGGGCGTAACCCCAAGGTGTTACAGAGCAAGCCTTAACTTCACTGATTGTTTCCTATCCTTCAGGTATGGGGCATGTCTGGAGAACCTGCTATGAGTGATTTGCACCCCCTGGAGCAGCCTAGCCTTTTTATTTTCTCTAACTGCACATGGGAGTCCCCACTCAGCTCTGCTCCCAAGCTCCCTTCTGGGCACCAAAACAACCTGGGCACCAAAAGCCACCCTCCCTGTCCTAGCAGGGTGTGATCAGACCAGGCTCCAAGCTCTGCTCTCTTTACAGGCACAGGTGACTGTTAGTTTGTGCAGGGAGCTGAAATCCTTCCTGCATCCCCTGGGAAGGGCTCTTTGCACAGCTCTTCTCCTCCTGCAGAAGCAGATGATCGTACAGCCAAGGGCAACAGGCAGGCACGTTGCATTATTAACCTTTCCTTTGCTGCAGTGCTGGAAGGACAGAGCCAGCATCCCCCAAAAACCCAACTGCAGCTCTGAGATGAGACCTAAGAGCACAGGCATGGTCTGGCTGCTGAGACCAAAACCAGAGACCCTGGGGGGATGCAAGAGGCACATCAGAAACACCTGTCCTGTCCTCACTGCTGCACTCACCAGATCAAGGCAGCTAACAGAGTTACCTGGACACTTCTGGTGTCTTGCAGAGTACACAGAGCTGCAAAGGCTGCAGTGAGGATCCAGAGAGAAGAGGAGAGTGCTGGAAGAGAGCTCACAGGATGGAAGGGGTGCAGGTGGGAGCACTCCCTACCCCCATTTTAACCCATGAAGTGCTCACTTCAAGAAAGGACTGACTCCAATGCTCAATCACTCAATGCTCAATTAGATGTTATCAAAATTTTTACATTCCCTACTGAATAACTGCCCTGAGATCACTTACCCAGCTGCAACCTTAAGAAGGTCCAGTCATGAAGTTCTAAACAAGCAGTCCACAGCCCTTTTTGTTCCTAACAGGATTCATACTAATTTTCTTCAGAGAAAGAAGGAAAATTATGCTGGGTCCTTTTAGCCATATTTCCCCTGCCTTACTCTGAGCAATACAATCCCCCATTGCAAAGAGAACACAGATTTATTTTTTTGGTAGCACAGACCTTAACACACAGCCTTGGGTTTATCTTCTCCCTTTTTTATTCCCATGCTGGGAATCAATTTGTTAGTTTGTGCAAGGAGCTGAAACCATTTTTCCTCATTTTTTACTTCATTTGCATCTCACTTTCAAACCCTGAAATGCTTCTTTAGGCTTTTCTAAATCAAGGCACTATTCCAAATCCCTGCCTTTTAGAGACCCTGACATTAGTTGTGCAGTTAACTAATTTGAAAAGAATAAATTGTATTATCTTCACTGCCTCTTAAAAGAAAGCAAAATCCTTGACCCCAACAAGTGTAATGCCTCCTATGTTTTCTTTTTCTTTAGTTCTATGAAATAATTTAATCCAGCCAGCTGTCTTTATGTCAACGCAAAAGAAAATTTACAAGCCTCCAGAAGCTGACCACAGTTCAAGGGGAATCTGACATGGAGGTTGGGAAAGGCAGTGCCTGCCAGGAGAGAGAGCCTTGGAAAGATGGGCGAGCTTTGGATGGAGGCTCAGGCCTGACTCAGCAAAGCTCAGGAGTTCAGCCTCAACCAAAACAAGAGAGAGATGTCAAGGGTGACAATATCTGTGCAGTTACAAGGTGATTCAATAGTTTTCCCTGGGGCTGCCACTACCTAAATCCAAACTGCCTTGGCATCCTGCTTCCTGGCAGCTAAAACCATCTAGGACGCCATGGTGCTGAGGACAGAACCATGCAGCAGCAGCAGGGCCTGGTGGTGTTTCCCAGGGGCAGAGCAGGGCTCAGTGTCCCCTCCCTCACACCCAGCTCTGCTCTGCCAGCAGGGCCCTGCCAGGGCGTTCTCCATCCCCTCCACCAGCACAGGGCACCCCAGGCTCTCCTCTGCTCCAGCCAGGACACAGAGCAGCCTGCAGGCCCAGGCACACAGCAGCTCTCTGGAAATGCCCATCTCATGCCACTAAAACCATGGCAACACCTCAGAACCCAGCCCTGTCATCCCACAGCCAGCCCCAAACACCACCCCAAATGCCACAGACAGGCCTCCAGCTTCTCCAGGCTAAGGAAAATCTGTGCTTAAGCAGATCCACAGCAGCTTGGCTGGCTCTTGCAGCTTCTGGCATCACCTGGCAGCTCTGTTTGCTGGGTCTCCTTGGCTCCTGCCTTTGCAGCAAGTCAGTCATCCCCAGCCCAGCAGGTCTGGTGCCTCAGCAGGGCCCTTCCAACACCAACAGCTGGCTCTGTGATGGGAAGAAAGGGAGAGAAAGATTAGAAAACACAACAGTTGTAAGTGGGACACAGGGAAGGGACAAATGCAGCCTGTGACATGCATTTCAGCCTGAGCCCTCAGGAGCACCTGGCATGATTAGAGCAGCTACAAAGCACCAGGCTGTTCAGAAGCAGCACTGTGAAAGGAGTAGCTTGTTTTATTTATCACTTGAGAAGCACCAAAGGAAGAAGCTGCTGTCCTTGCTGCTGGCAGCCAGCTGGTGCAGCTGCCTGCAGCACTCAGGGCTGTGCTGAGCTGCTGGGCAGCCTGCACTGCTGCCCAAGGAACTTACCAACTGGAGCAGGCACCAGGAAAAGAAATCAAAGCCAAACCTGGCTTTTCTTACACTGGGCAGTTGCTTTCACAGGTCCAGTACAGCCCCAATTGCAGAGTTTGAACTCAAGCAGAATCCCAAAGCACTTGGCTGGATTGCTTAAGGAAGGGCTACTGCATTGCCTTTGGCTTAGCCAAATATTTGACTGCATTTGTATCCAAATGTCTTCTGCTTAAAAGATTGGGAGTTTTGTTAAAAAACAGCCATACAGAAGCCATCCTGGGCTGGAACACGAGCCAGGGCTTTCTGGTTTTTAAACAAGGCAGCTGGTACCTCCCCTAGAAAAGCCTCTGCTCTCTGCCCTGGAGGTACTGTCAGACTCCACAGATTTTATCTGATGCAGGTCTCCATGCTGACTCCCATCATGTCATACATTGACAATCTGTCCCTCTGCTCCCACTGCCATTTTCCACAGAAAGGTTGTCCAAGTTGAACTCTTAAACAAGCTCCTCAGGTTCTTCCTTTGAACCTCTTCCCATCCTTCACACATCCCAAGAACTACCATGAATAGAGACAGCAATAAAACCAGCCCTAAACATCTCCTGAGATTCTCCTTGAGGGAAACATCCCTGCTCATGAAAGACCAGATTTGTAATAAACATATGCCCTCAAAGGCAGAGGGAAAACACTTCAAAACATAAAGCAGAAGTGAAGTCACTCTTTAAATTGGAGTGTTTGATCAGAAAACTTGGTCAGCTGGGGCTGTGTAGCAAACACCAAGGGCCTGAAAGAGTAAACTTGTCCAGACACTGATACCATTTAAAACAACTGGGGGATAGAAGGCAGAGAGTAGCCACATTAAAAAAAAAAAAAAATCAAATAAATAAATTATAAAAAGTTAAAAGGCACCTGAGTTCCAGGGCAGGAGCAGCCAGGTTTGCATCTTGGTGACCATTAGCACAAACATCTCTGAGTTCCAGGGCTGAGCTGCAGGACAGACCCACCTGATTGGAGCTGCCAGCCTCACTGCAGAGTTTTGGTTTCCCATTATAGGAACAGCTCAAGAGGATGCAGGTTTGATTCGAGCAGCATCTCTCTGCCAAGGATGAAAGCAAGGACCTGAGTACCCCATTTGTGACTTCCTCTCACATTGAAAAGTCTTCCCAGTGCACTCTGGCACCTGATCTCATTAAAAAGGAAGAGAGGGAACAGATGGAAACATAAAAAGAAACTGTCAGCTGCCAGCCACTGCTCCCATCCTGTCTCCATCCTTCTCCCCACTGCGGCAGGAGCACCACCAGCAGCTCCTGCAAGGACAAGGCCAGCAGGAGACAAGGAGGACTTCAGGTGGGCAATAAACAGGAGGAATAGATGAAATCTTGGTAAATAAGAGCTCCTTTTGGCAGGAAAGGCAACACATGAGAACTGTGCCATGTCCAGGAACCCTCCTGTCCTTGCAAACAGCAGGGAGTGGTGTGCTGGCTGAAACAGTCACCCATTCCTGAATCCTTCCAGCCTGCACCCCCAGGCACCAGCAAACCCAGGAGCAAAGCCCCACCAAAAGATGAGCTGGGACACCCAGTGGGGAATTCCCTGCAGAAATCTCTCTTTCCTCTCTCCCAGCCTGTAGTTCAGGTATTGAAGCATTCCAGGAAGCCTCGGCAGGTCCAGGGGATGTCTAATAACCAAGAGCATGAGAGAAGGGACACAGAGCCACCACCCCTCTGCTCAAGGTGTTTGCTGCACCCTGTCCCTGAGCCACCACAGGGACAGCCCTGCAACTTCCCTCTCAAAGCAGCACAGGGACTCCCAGGGCAAGCAGGCCACAGAGAGGAAACCTTTCCCATTTCTCTCACCATCCCCAAATATTTTCCTCTTTCCCAGAGAGAAAAAATAAATTCTCCCTCCCCATGCCAGAGGCAGCACATAAGGTGGACCTTAGATGACAGTGAAGGTCACAAATTTGCACTCATCTAATTACAGCTCTGCCAGGTGTCAGGCAAAGGGACCAATCTCACAGAGGCTCAACCTTCCACATTTACCAAGGAAAAGGTAAAGTCACAAGAGAAGCAAAAAACTTGCATTCATCCCAGTGCTGGGAATGCCACAGGGAGACTGATCTGTCCTCTCTCTGTAATTAGCCTAATTTGAAAGCAGCCCAGTGGTTTCAGCAACACATAAAATCAGCTTTCTTAGTAGAAAATAGCATCCTTCATCAGACTGACTTGATGGGAACAAAATGTGCTACTGACAAACCTTATCTGGTCCATATCCTTGAGCATTCCTGGCTAGATCAACCTACCTTTAAAACAAGTGCCTGCAGCAGTCCTGAAAGGCAGAGAAAGCAGCATCTCAGCCTCATGGCAGAACTGTGATACAGATGATACTGCACAGGAAAATTAGGGTGTAAGTTTATTATGCATCAGCTTTTCTCCAGCAACTACCTACAAGCAATGTCTTGTCGTGGAGTAAACTCCATGTTTGCTGTAGGTTAGATGCCCAGCATGTCTGCAGTCAAATGACAGCTCCTGCCTCAGCCACCCACCTAAAAACCTTGAAGGGAGTTGGAAAGGCACTGACCATCCAGCTGGAGCCTTCAGCCCACAGCATCCTCCATCACTAAAAAAAATCAGGAGGGGGCAAGTAAAAATTATGCCCAACCACCAGGAATCTCTAGAGGCATCCACCAGCTGCCCTGCTGAGACACTGTCGTGGGTTGACAGCCTTTATCCCAATATCGTGTGTTGTGTCTGGCAGCTGTGCCTTTTCTCTCTTCCCCCCCCCCCCCCCCCCGGCCGTCTTGCTGTGGCGGGGCGGGGAAGAGAGGAGGGAGGGTTTGACCAGGCCTCTTTGGCTTTTTGCTTTTGCTGCTTGGCTTGGCTAGCCGCTTTGCTTGCTTGCTTTCTGCTTTTTTGTGCTGTTTTTTTTCTTTTCTCTTGTTCCCTCTTTCTTACCCTGCCCTGAAGATACTGGACCGGCTCCGGACCTGACCTGAGAGCTCCAGGACACCCGAAGCTTGCAAAGAAGAGTGGCGCCCTCTCAACACAGTCTGTTTTTTTGTTTTCTTTTCTTTTCTTGTGTTGGGGAGTGTTCTTTTGTTACTTGTAAATAAATAGGTTTTGTTTTCCACTTTGCTCCTCCAAGAAATTCCTTCCCGAACCCAGTATTGGGGGAGGGGTAGTTGGAGGTTTGTTTTGTTTTGGGGGGCTCCCTTTTGGAGATTTCCCCTAATTTGTCTTAAACCAGGACAGACACAAATACCTACAGTCACTCTTTAGCACAGCCTCAAGGCAGACCCCCTTTCTTTAACCCTCCCTGGCTGCTGCTCCCACCTTTTCAATCAGGAACTGGATGCTAACTTCTCTAAGCCAAGTTCACAACAACTTACTGGTCTGAACACAAAACGATGGCTTCAGTTTGATCTTCCTATGACCACAAGACAGAGGTTTCCAAACCTGTTTGGAAACTATTTTTTTTTTCCCTGGCTGGTCTTCCCAGCACTGAGAAGTCCTTTAACAAATAATATCTCCATATAGGGATTAACCAGGCCAGATACATCAAACCTTCACAAGGAATAGCTGAGCTGGGCTGCACAGGGAGCCATGAATCTCTTTATGGAGCAGACACAGGAATTACCCCAGCAGTGAGGCTGGTCAGGAAGTTTGTTTGTTAAATAACACTTCTCCAGGAGCAAAAGGAGCAACAGCTTTGCCAGCTGACAGGGGAAGGCTCCAGCTGCTGACAGAACAGAGCTCCCTCCTCTGCTGCTCTGAGCCCTCCCTCCCCACACAGAGGCAGCAGATCAGACAGCAAATCTCCCCTCAGAAAGGACATTTGAGGCTGTAATGGCCCCTTCAGTCCCTTGGTTTGCTCCTCTCCAGTGCTCAGCCAGCTTTTCTGCCTCACTGGACACCCTGGTCCCTGCCTGCCCTCAGCTCAAGGGGACCCTGGGGAGGTCAGAGCAGTCCCTCCACACTTTCAGCCTCACTGGGCTGCACCTCTGTGCAATCCTCTAACCCTGCACATAAGGGCAGCCTATTCTTTTAGTCTCACTGGCAAACTGAGCTGAAAAGCAGCTGGGGAGGAACATTCACTTGGGAAAGCAGGATTGCTCCTTCCCAGCAAGTAGCATTTGCAGGGCAGCAGACAAACTGGCTGACATTTGCAGAGAGCTCTGAAGGCACATAACCCTCTGGAAATGTGCATCATCAGTCCTGCTATTCCTGGCCCACTAAGCTTGTTTGTCTCCCACAAAAGCTGTGAGAGAGCACAACTCTGCACACGTGCTGTCTCCCTGGGAACTCATCCTACGTTTGTCCTCCTCGACTTAAGTGTTCATTTGAGCCCACAGCAAAATTTCAAGGCCTAGAAACACCTGGCATGGAGTGAAAACAAAGGTCAGGTATACGAGCACAGCCTCTCCTGGGGATGTACACCCAACAAGAAACCCTCTCTCACCATGCTCATAATCCAGGTAAACAGCTGCTCTTGGAGACAGAAGCAATTCAAGGAACTTCCCAGCACATCCCTCCCAAAGCCCTGCTTGGTCCCTTGGCAAGGCAGGGGCTGCTGCCAGCAGGGGCTTCCTGCCTTCCTTCCTTCTCAAATTCCCCTCCTGACATTCCCACTTGCCCCAAGTCTATGTACAAGTCCACCACAGCAACAGCAGTTGTGCTTCCAGTAAAACAAATTCATTTAGAGGAGAAAAGGCAGCTGGCATCTGCTCCCTGCCAGGGCCCACAGCAGACATTTCTACATGTTTTATAAGGCTCTTTTCACTCCCTTTCACTCCACATAAAGCACTGATGATCAGAAGGATCAGGCACACAACCATGGAAAGATTTAGGTGGAAGAGACTTTGGATGTCTTTGGTCCAACGCCTCTGCACAAACCATACAATTTCCAAGGTAAAACAGATTATGTGGGGAGGCACCCAGCAGGTATCTGCCAGGATGGAGATTCCCCACCTCTCTGGCTCACAGAAGCCTTCATCTTCCTTTAAAGTTGCCAGACACACATTTGTCAGCTACAAAACAAGCTCCAAAAGATACCACATGTCACCATCCCATAGTCCTTGCTCTGTAAATTAACCTCTGCTTACAGCTTCAACGTCCTTGGCTCTCTGAAAAGAAGGAGAAGGCTCCTGTTGTGGGTGGCACTTGTTTTGAAGCAGCCATGTGTTGAACCAAAATGCCAACTGTTTCATAGCATACAGCAGAAAGGCACTGAGGTTATCTGCCCTGCACATACAAGTGCCAGAAGATGGGTAACAGACCAAGAATCCCAGAGAAATAAAAGCAACCCCTTTTAGCAACCTTTATCTTTGGTCCCTCTTCTTCATGGCCTCCTGCAGTCCCCCAGCACCAGGCAGGCACTGTCAAGGCCATGGCATCACCAGCATCTGCTTCCCTGCCTGGGCCATCAGCTGAACACAAACACAGCACATCAGAGATGGCACCCACAGCTGATTGTACAAACCACAGGGATCAGCCAGGAAATAGTAAAGAGAGGCCTGAGTCACAAACAGCCTGACAGAGCTGTTGTAAATGGGCTGATGAAAAGGAAAAAAAGGGAAAAGGTTCCCAAAGCACCTCAGCCATACCACAGAGGAAAGGTCAGAAGGGAGGGAACGTTCCAGAGTCAGGCCAGCTGTAAGTGAACCCAGCTCACAGCTCAGAAAAGCAGAGCTGGAACACAAACTGAGTGCCAAGATTTGCTCAGCTAATATATGCCAAACAGCAGCTCTATTTGTTTTCCACTGGATGAATAATCCTTTCTATCAGGATGCAATCAGGAGCCTAACTCTGATTTAGCTGGGACAGCCTTTCCTCTGATTAGGAACCTGGAAATCTCAGCTCAGCCACTCACAAGTTTCTTGCTTGCAGGGAGATTGTTTACAACAGCCCAGCAGATTAAATACAGCAAACATTCACTGCAAAAATCAAAGCAAAGCCAGAGCTGCTGCTGGCCTCTTTATACAGCTGCTGAGCATTTTAGCTGAGGGAACAGAGCAAAGGATCATTCTTCTGCTGATCCCCTAAAATTAAAATTATGCAATTGCTTTGTATCACTCATTGCCATCCAAATTTCAATGATTAAAGGTGTTCATTTCTTTCTGGACTCAGGGCAAAATAATTAGGACTTGCCACCTCCATATGCCTGCACTTGGGACTTTTCCACATGTGACTTACACAACCACTGCAATGACAGAATGCAAAAACCAAAATCTCTCCTAACACTTGATAACTGAACCTAGAGGGGTACAGCTCACAAAACAGCAGGGCCAAGACCTGAAACCAACACAAGTCCAGGATATGGGGAAAACAGGGAGGGAGGAAGATACAATGCTGGAAGCACCAGATTCCTGAAGCTAATAGCAGTATGGATGCGCTCTGGACAAAAAGTTCTGCATGCTGGATTTCCATCACACTATTAGTTGGGAGTCTGAATGTTTAGGGCTGTCCTCTACCTTTCTAGAGGGGTCTGACTCCTACAAAAATACGCAGTAGAGGGTCTTAATTCACTCAGCCTTGGAAAAAAAAATGAAAAAAAGCAAGCAAGCAAAAAAAACCCAAAACAACCAAAAAACAGCTGTATCCTGATGATAAACAGCAGACCCAAGCTGAACATGGGACCACTGTGGAAGTCACTGTCACAAGTCCAAGACAGAAAACCAAAGGTCTTCCTCCAATCTCCATCAAAAGGGAATGATTCCAAAGTGCTTCCTACCTTCTGGGTAGTAAATCAGTCACTCACAGACCAACCAAGTCTTAGAGAAAAAGTCTGAAATCTCCACTGCAAACTCCAAACAAGCTCTAGATGCCTTCAGCACAGGGCTGGCTGAATTATCCCCACCCAGGGAATTAGCTAAACACAGTTTAACTCATTTATCAGCTTAGTCCAGAGCACTTTTAAATCCCCACATATTGATCCAAGTTGCCAGAGGCGTTTTAACCCTTGAGACCTCAAGATACCGCCAAGCACTGGTTTGAGAAAGCAATTTTAAACACACATATCTTATTTTCTTCTGTGTTTAAGTGACTGTGAATGAACTGCTCATCCATCCTTGCTACCAGCTCTTGCTAGGAGTAGGGTTCATTCAGCTCCATTTTGTGTGCAATTCCTGCTTGAAATCCTGAGCTGAATCAACAGATTCTGTCCTGGAGGAAAAGGGAGAAAGGGTCCTGCCTGAACCTCTGTGCATCACAGAGTCCTGATCTGGCTCTGCAAATGAAGGACAAGAAGCAGGACAGAAACAGAACAACCAATAAATTGGCATAAACTGCTGGCTTTTGAGGCCTGGTGTGCCCCTCCTAAATGAGACATCCAAACCCACCTGGCTAAAGGACTGTTCCTTCAAGTACAAGAGGCAATACAGTAATCCCTCTGTTCTTCTCCTGGTTCTGGGCACCAGAGAGCTGTCCATCAGCCCATGGCCAGAACAGCTCATATCCTAATTAAAGGCAACATTTAAAGCCCAAAGCAACAAAGATAATTGATTCATTGGCAGCACACAGCAAGTGACAAAAACACAGAAGCTTCTGGTAGCAATTCTTTGAAGGGAAAACTAAAGTTTATAGCAATCACTACTGGAAGGCTCTTAGGGGAAAGGGTTAAACATCATCAATTGGGAGATTTAAGAACTGCCTGGGAAATGTCAAATGCTGTCAAGATACGACAATGCTCTCTGTAGTGATGCCCTAGCAAAGGGCTCATCTCTGAGAACACAGACTGATGGATCATCAGCCCTGCCAACAGAAAGTAGTTTATTAGCAATTGGTACCGAGAGTACAGCAACCTTCAAAAGAAAGAAAAAAAGGTCACTTCACCAAGACATGCAGCATCTCCCTGCAGTACCCACAGGCACATCTGCAGCCCAGCCCTCGTGTCAGGACTCCTCTCAGAACATCCAGTCAGTGCTCTCAGGCTCCCAAACCTTGGCTTTCTGGGAACTGCACTCAAGCCACTTCAGGAAAAAAGAGATTTAGATGTTCCTTAATTTCATCAGCAGACTTCCAGGAATTTTCTCACCTCAGAGAAAATTAAATGAGAGGAACATTTTTATTCATTTGCTCCAAAGCAAAATAAAGCCAGGCACTGCAGCAGTAAGACAGCTATCACTGGAGTAGAGCTCTTCAAAGCCCTGAAATAAATAGCCTTGCCTCTAGCTTCCAGCTGCACTGAATTGCTTTACACCACCTTACACAGAACCCAAAATTAAATGCCTCCTACAAATTATCAAAGAACCAGCATTAAAAATGTTATTGATACCCACAGGATTAGGCATTAGCTTCTAAATTTCCCCATCCTTTGGTCTCCAGAGCAAACCTTCAGGCCCAACTCAAGGCCAGCATTAGGCTGCTCTGCTGAAATGGAAATGAAAGTGCCTTCAGCAAGATCAGACAGACCTCAGAATATTCCTTCCTTATTAGCTTAGGATCTGCTCTCTCTGACCAGCTTGATTCCCACAAGAGCCACAGAGCCTGAGCAGCAGATGAGGCAAAGCCTGGGGAGGAAAAGCAGGTGTGAAAGAGTGACAAAGCAAGGAGCACTGGGATCTGAATGTCACACCATCCCTCCAGAAATGTCCCCATCTGGCTCCAGAACTATAGAGGATGGTGCTCAAGGAAAGAGACACCTGATGCTTTCTCTGCCCTTGCTTGGCAGTCAATATTTAAGCAATAGATGCCTTTACATCACCTCCAAGATATCCTTTGAAGGGAAAGAAGGGGCGGAAGAGAGAAAGAGATAGGGAACAATGGACCTTCCAAGGAAGATGAAAAGAATCAAGGCTTCACAAAACCAATCCAGGTCCCAGACATTTTTGTAACTTTACAGGTGTTACTATACAAGGAATGGCTTCACATTAAAATCCATCTCTCGGGGAGAAGAGAAAAGCTTTGGAGAAGAGCACAAAGGACAGTGCTGCAAAGTCTTTCAAAGCCAGTGGAGCACACCTCCTCCTGGGGGTGGCCAGCTCTAATTGCCACATTGCTACCCAGTAATGATAGGAGGAAGGGAGTCAGGACAGCTGCAGAAAGTAAATGAGACTTCTCAAAGGAGAAAAAAGGAAATGGAAAATAACTAAGATCTTTTTACCATGATATTTGAGACAAGAACCATCAAAGCGTGAGAGTCAGTGATGGACAGCTGGGGAGAACAGACAGGATTCAACAAAACTGTTCAGACAGGATAAATTCAGAGTGAAAATGAATATTCAACAAAAGGAGTAGTCTTTTGCTTTGCCTTAGAGGTACCACTGTGTCACAAGGTAAATATCCCATCCTGCTGCCCAGATGCAAACCAAGACCCCTCTTTTCCTGAGGTGACAGCCACAGCTCTGTAGGAGGGGAAGGATTGGACACCATCTCTTCTCTAGCAGGGAACGAGAAACTCCCTCCTGGTCTGACAGGTTCCCTTTGACAGGCATCAGAGAGGGCTGTCCTGCTCACAGTCATGTATGGTAGGATGGGCAATTGCTCATGGGCTTGTCAGAGCCACAGAGGAAGCTAAATCTAAAGATCAGTCACCCTAACTCTCCTTTCTGCTCTGGTTTCACAAAGGAAAGGTTTTGCAAATATCTCTGTGACTTACCTTTTGTGCCAATGATTCCATCTTCATCAGAGTTGGCTCTCTTTTCTTAAGTAAAAAGGAAAGGGCAGAGGAAGCTTAACTGAGCAAGTTGTTTCCCTTCTGTGGGGGGCATTTTCTCTGCCTTCCACCACAGGAAGGCAAATTAACTCCTGGTACAAGGGCAGAGAGTTCAGCACAGCTCTGCTAGCAAAGAGCTTGGCCCAGGTCTCCCTTGTTGATTCCTGCTTTTTAACAAGCATTCAATTTTAAAGTCAGGATTTAAAAAAAGGGGGCATCCACAACAGCTGAGGAGACACAGGATTCCACTCCCTCCTCCTGCCTTCCACAGCAAAGCTAACACCCAGGAAAAAGAAGACTTGGGAGTCATCAGATGTAACATCTCATTTATTCTTTCCAGCTGCCCCTGTTCCTTCCCCCATATTATTATGGGCAAAATATATGGCAATTACAGTCCCCCCTGCTGGTACATTCTCCACCAGCTTTTGAAGTGCAGCTCTGAAGCAGAACCCCATCTAAACAGAGCCAGCTTTGACATCTGCATCCCAAAGCTCAGCGGGAAATGGGCAGCTCAAATCCTTAACAAAACATCAAGCAAGCCACCTAGGACACAGTGCCCTGTGCTGACTCCCTTCATCAGAGGTGACAGTGTCATTTGACAAATTGCTCCTTCTTCCTTTACAGGACTCTTATGTCACAGAATTGCCTCCAAAGTTTCCCATTTCCCCTACAGAGCAAGGTTACTCAGCATTTAAACATCAGCCAACAGGTTTTACCTGACACTTCAGAGTCAGCCAAGGCACAGCTCAGACCTGCACAACTTACAGTGCTGCTGGAAGGTGGTGGCTACAGCTCAGGTAGCCAAGCATTTAGGAAAATCCCTGCTCTGGGCACAGCCTTGTCTCACCTGCCAGAGCCCCCTCACAGTCCACTGGGTCTGAAGGCAAATTTTTCATTGCCCTTCAAGTCCCAGAAGGCCAAGACTTGAAAAGGACACCCTAAGGACACAGTCAGAGTGACCCTGGCTGTAGTGAGGGAATAAAATAAGTCAGAACCTAACACCTCTTCCAGTTAGTTTCCAGAAATCCTACAACAGAGAATTATTCCACACAATAACTTCTGCAGCCTGGGGAGACAGAGCCACACATTTGAATACACACATAACCAGGGTGTACAGGCTTGTAGCTGAGTGTTCTGCATTCTTCTCTCTTCATTTGACTCCTCAGCCCTAAATTTGGTTCTGCAATAATTTCCCAAATAGGCAAACTACAGTTTCAGGCAATCCATTACCTGAGGAGGAAATGATCCTGGAAGTGTGACTGACCACAATTCAATCTTTCCCATAAGAAACAATGGACAGAGGAACGTGTGCAGGCATTCCAGACATGCACACTGCCTGAGCCCACAGGGATGGGAAGATGGATGGACAAGCAAGACCACAGGGGTTGTCAGCTGCCAATTCAACACCTGGTAATGACAAAAGTACAAAAGGAGATTCTGCTTTTAAAGTACCAAGAACTTAACTGCTTATTAGTCTGAAGCTGAGTGGAAAATCGCTTTATAATGCAAAATTAAACTTCATCATGTCCAGGTGACCCTGTCTGACCCATCTTCAAGCACATCATCCTTCTGAAAGATCTCAGCTGCTTCACCTGCGAGGCTGAGCATGGTACAAATCCCTCACAGCCAGGGCTCCTGCTGCCTCTTCCAATCCATTTCATTTTCATCACCACCTTCCTGATGCCTGCTGCTCACTGAGGACAATTAAGGATGAAGGATGAAGAATAGCAGGACAATGACAGCAGTAACCAGAGCAGGGTATTAAATAGCTGACAGCAGAGCTCTGAAAGAGAAGGGACAGACAGTGAGGTGTTACTGTACACAAGCTCCCACAATGCAAATGCAGTGGAGACAGGGCTGTAATCTGCTTCCAGGCATGGAAAACCCAATCCCCTCAGCAGCAGCACTACTTACACCTGCAAACTTTCTTAACTAAGTCTTAAGGACAGAGGAGTTTAACTTTGATCCAGATCCAGCTCAGCTCTGAGCTGTGCTGCCATTTTGAGGTGTTCTCTCTGCTGTGGGGCATTCTTAGCATCAAGACACAAAATCCTAAAACAGAACATTTACACACAAGGTTGGGTGCAAGCATCCTGATGCCCTGTTCCAAAAGTGAGTTGCAGAGCAAGGAAGTCTGTCTTATCCTCAGAGAGCTTGCAATAAGCATTAACAATACGTGCACTACCACCTGAACTACTTTGAGGAATCCTTCCCACCCTTGCTGTCTGGTTCACCAAGCACAAAACACCTGCTCTGGATCAACCCTTACTGTCTTCCTTCTCCCACACTGCCAGTTCCAGGTTGGACATCACCACTTCCAGTCACGACTTGCTTTAAAGTGGGTTTGTTTTGCATGTTATGTTCTGTTTGCTGTGGTACTTCCTGCTTTCAGCTTGTGTTTTCACATTCTTCTTAGCAGTCACAGGCACTAACAAAAACACACAAAAGAACAAAAAGCTCTCCTAATTCTATCACAAATAGCCTGGGATTTCATGAAAAGTTCAATACTGAAAGGAAGTGGGGAAGGTTTAAAAGATCATTCTGCAGTTAAGAGTGCACAAAAACAACACAGCAGAACTGAAGAGTTCCATCAAAACCTGCAAAGCCCTAATTCATGCCTTGCCTTTGTTTCAGCCCTCAGCTTCACATGAGGCTGAGTCCATCCACACACATGTCACACCACCCAGCAGCAGCTTTCAGATATAGGGACCCCCAACACTTGGTCAGCCAGTCAGGCCCTATTTCAGCAGCATCACTGCCCCTTGCTCTGCTCTAGTGAGGGTCAAACATCAGCATTTCCATTTGCCCCTGCTCATGGGCCAAAATTGTACTGCAGAGGCTTGGGAAGGCTTCTTGGTACAGAGACAGCTCCTCTGGAATTAATGCACCTTGCATCAACAAAGTCTTAATATTTCAGCAGGAACCAAGACTTCATGTGTTGGCCCTGCTCCAAAAACTTGGGCTACTTACATCACATGCACTAGATTCAAATAAAGCAGCATTATGGTTTAGTTAATTTTTTCTGCTCCATATATCTCCACAGGCATAAGAAACAGGCTTCTGAATTTGAAATGGAGCCTGAAGTTTCTGCAGAGCTTCACTTCCCAAAAAGCAAATATTTACATCCACTAGCACCAGCTGCCTCTTTTCTTTTTTCCTCCATTTCATTTCCAGATGCATTGTTGGTACATCTGCTCTATTAATTAAAACTGATTTACACAAGACAAGATAGAATCATTATTACAAGCCTTGAGTGCAAACGAGTGATGTCTAAAATTGCACCGACATATTCCAAAATTCCCATGTCCCATTTTTGCACTTTTCCTGTTTGAAAAGTGTTTTGCTCTGTTCAAATCCACTGGGTATTCCTAGAGCTGAAAACTAAAAGATATTTCAGCCTAACCTGACTCTCGTGACTCGCTCTTAGCTCCTGCCACAGATGACTAACAGTGGGGAATGAGGGGAAGGCTGGTGATGTTTGGCTGTTTGTTTTCATGATCTAACCATTTTTCAGGCTCATCTTAAGGAGAGCAAGGAGTGGTGATGTAGTTTAGCTTCTGGCCTTAGCTGACCTGCCAGTGCATGGCAAGCCATAACCCAGCACACACCTGCTAAAGCAACACAGTGCAGCAGCTCTGAGGAGCAAAGAGCTTCCCCATGGTGATCCCACAGGTGTCCTCCTTCCTCAGAGAGTGTCACTGGCCTCACTCAGGTTTGCTTCTTATCAGTGACCCAGTGGCAACTTCAGGGCAGGAGGGCTCCTCAGCAATCCTTGCCTTTCATTATGCCTCCCTCTGAAAGGTGACATCTTCCAGACATGGCTCAGAAGGGCTGGAGGTGGGGAGGGGAAGAGAAGAGCACAGAGAGAGCACAATTTCAATTTATGCCCCCCTGGAAAAGATAACATCCCTCTACCAACTACAAAGAAAGTTCTGTCTGTGTTTTTCTGACTCTTTTCTAACACCCTGCTGGCCATTCCAACAGAACCTTGTCCTCAGAGTCTCTGTAGGACACATCAGCCACAGGGACCATCTCATTCCCCACACCTTGATCCCAGCTTCAATTTAATCTCTGCTGTGAAAAGCCACAGAAGTGGAGTCCTTAAAACTCATCTACCTTCAAGGGAAAAAGTAAATATACAAGTTGGCTCCAAGAGCAGATGGTGTCTAAAGGAAATTATCATAATTAAGCATCCAAGTTGTAGATTTCCAAGGGACTATTCCACTCCAGCACCAGACCTCTAGGCCAGTGCAGCAGTTAAAAGTTTCACCACACTTTATTAATTGCTAATTACTGCTTCATTACTTCCACTCATGCTCCTGAGATTGCTGCTGTCACTGTTTCCTTCAGGGGTCACTTCAAAGCTGCAGAGAGTGATGTGATGAGTAAGGTCAGTTAGTGGAACATAAATAGTTCTTCTCAGCTGCTGCATGTGCTCAGCCCAAACCAGCTCTGAGGCCTGTTACTCTCACTAAGAGCAGTTTGTCATCAGGATCATGCAAGAGGATTGTCTAATTTACAATTGTACATTTGTAAATTTATATAATTTACATTTGTAACTTCTGTTCTGGTTTCCTTTTGGTAAACTCCACTGTCTCAGCATCCAGCCTAAGGAGCAGTGGCTGTCCTGCCTGTCCCCTCTGTAATCTAGTGAGGAACTAGTCAGAGGAATTTACATTTGAGTTTAATCCATTTCCTACTCAAACTCTTCCTTCCAAAAAGTCTGAGCAAATCCAGTCAGAGTCTGCTCTCAAGTTTTTGCACACAGCACAGCAATACTGCTGGGAATTGAAAGCTGGACAATATCCAGAGCTTTGAACAGGTTTCCAAGTCTGAAAACAATTTTCAAGCACTGAACTTTCACAAAGCTACTCACATAATTAAGAGCCAAACCACTTATATGAATATAAATTTATGATCTAATACTACCCTGTTTCATAATGGAAACAAAGTTAATTTGGGTTTTATTCAGTGCCAGTGCTATTAACTATGCATCTTAAGCATAACTGAACTTCTCCATAAATCTAAATTTTGTTAACATCCTGAAATCAATTACTTTGTGATTTATAGTTAAGACCATAGTGCTGACAATTATTAAACACCAGCCTCCTCTGGTGTTCCCACAAAAAGTGCAAGCTCATCCTAGGTGTGGACCAGCCTCTCCAGAGTTCCCAAAGAGCAAAAGAAAGTTTTTGAACTAGCTTTCCTTTTATTCCCAATACATTAGCTGGATCCAGGTTTGTGCTAACACCCAATGCCAGTTCAAAGAGCTGCTGTGTGGCTTTCAGGTGTGACAACAACTTTCTGCTGCCAAATATCAGCATTCCCACCAGGCAGGGATCCTACAGCCATCCCAGCCCTATGTGCACTAACCCCAAACACATCCTGTGCTACTGATCCAGTGCATGCAGGGCTCTCCTGCTGTCTGCACAGCTCCAGCTGCACGGCTGGGGACCATCAGCATCACTGCAGCAGCAAAGGCAGGGAGCTGCTCAGAGGGCTCACACAATCCTGATGGCCCCACACTCCTCTGCTGAGCACTCATCTGTCAGAGCACACCATTATTTGTGGGGACATGCAGCTATTCAGCAGCCACCTTGGAATTAGGTTTAATTGTGACCCCAAGACAGATTTCATTACATTTCAACTCAATGGTGTTGAGTTGTGCTCTGTCATCAACCTGGGGCAGTCAACTGATTATAAAGCAAATATTTAATCACCTTAACCCTCTAGAGACTTAAATTAAGGCACTTCACCATAGTCCCTTTATTTCTTAGTCTTAATTGAGGTTTCATTACCCACTGGCTACAGGGTCATTGTTTTGAGGCACAGGTAGCTGACAGCTGAGGACCTGGAGCTACCTCGGCATGAGCTTTCATTTATATCAGGCAGCATTTGCTCATTCATCTCTCTGATACCCAGATAATGATCTCTGGCTTCAGCAACAAATAAGTTTTGAATATTGATTCACTTTCACCCTGCTATCCCCCAATCTAAACAAATCAATTCACCAGCAAGTGACAGGCACTTCTCCCTGCTATCCCCCAGTTTAGATAAATCAATTCTTTAACAAGCGAGTCATCCCCATTTAGTAAAGCACTATGAAAATGCACTTCAATAAATCTCTTCAAGTTTCCTACAGAGGAAAAAATATTGTTTTAATATACAATTTCATATTATTGTTTCAATAAGAGGAGCCATTAACTGTGGTGCTCTAGTGCAAGTTGTATTACAGGTAAAATTTCATCTCCCCAGACTCGATGGGGGACACAGAGGACCTGACACAAGACAGAAAAAGGACATTTGTTAAACAGCTGTTCAGCCAGGGAGAAAGCTAATTTGCTTTGGGCTCAGTGCTTTGTCTTTGCTTTCAACACCAACTATTTGAACTCAAAAACTGCCAGGCATACTAGCATATTAAGATCTATCAAAATTCAAATAAGATGCATAATCTAAATAATGCAGTGTATAAATTGACTTTAAGGACTGAAGAAGTTGCATATGCATCTTTTAAGGTCTGTGGCAGCAAAATGAAGACATCCATATTTCCCCTTTACTTTCCAATCTGCCATTTCATGTCTTTAGGCACTGTTTTTATACTGTTATATTGCAAATGCAAATATTTAATAAAACTTTTTATAGGCTTGAATACAATTCTAAGCATTTAAATTTCCCTGTAATTCAGTAAAACTATAAACCCATTAAACAGTATTTGCACCAAAATCAACCTGACAATCCCCATAACAAGCACTTCCAACCCAGTCTCTTGTTTCAAGGATGCTTCCAAAGTCCTCACATCCCCTGAAGAACATTTTGACATTAACAACCAAAGTTTTCAGCTTCGCTAAAACCAAGAGAGACACGGCTGTCATGCAGTTCATCATCCATTCAACTCCACTTCTTGCATAAAGATTTCCCCAAGAATCACCACTAGCTGTACAGAAATGAAGGTATCAGAACAGGATTTATTTCCTGTGTCATCTCACACCTCTAGGACAAAGAATGATCTTCCCCAGCTCTCTAATTTGGTGCTTACTTCCAAAGAGAAAGGCAATGGGAAAAACATTGTCACAGACATCCTTTATGAAAAATCCTTTCTTTAGGATTTTTCCTCCTGAGAAGCTGAGAGGCCTCAGGATCAAAATGTAAGCAATGGTTATCTGCTGCTGCTGTGGAATACAACAGGTAGATCTGTGACTGGCTCACATTAGATGTTTGTAATTAATGGCCAATCACAGTCAGCTGGCTCTGACAGAGAACCGAGCCACAAACCTTTGTTATCATTTTTCTTATTCTATTCATAGCTAGCCTTCTGATGAAACTTCTTCTTCTATTCTTTCAGTATAGTTTTAATGTAATATATATCATAAAATAATAAAGCAAGCATTCTGAAATAAAGTGAGATGCTCGTCTCCTCCCCAATCCGAAAACCCCTGTGAACACTGTCACACATTAATAATTGCAATCAAAATGAGTTAGCAGACAGTTCTCCAGATAAACTGGACAGCCGACCCAAAGACAATCACCTGGAACCCCTGGCAGTGCAGCAGAGCCAGCCCTGAGGAATTAGGCACACAGTTTTTTCTCAATCACACCACTTAGTGAAGGCAAGCAATTAGGATGAGAATAAATAATGGATTTTGCAGACAAAATTACAGTGTGTAACAACCTCGTCCTACCTGAGCAGTGGTCACAGCCAGCAGAAACTGAAGATCCTTAAGATAAAATCCTTGCTGCTAAGAGTTACAGGAGCCACGGAGGGACATGGATGGTCAGGCTCAGTGACAAGGCCAAGGGAACTCTGTGCAGGCCTCCTCCCCTGCTTTGACCAAGTCTACAAGTGGAGTCTCTCTAAGCTGGTAAACTCCAAAGTTAAAGTTGGACAGAAATGCAGATGACTACACCCTTCACTCAGCAAGGATGGATAAATGACAAGATAAGGAAAGCCTGGCTAAAAAAAAAATCACAGAAAACACTTAAACCTTCCCAGGCTCCCCTACTGCATTTCACTGATTTCTTCCATATTTGGTAAATAAATATGTAAACAGCAACACTGAAAATCTAAAATAAAAGGCTTTATTTTCTCCAAACAGTAGTTGTTTTCCCTTCTTTTTTTAAAAAAAAATAGTCTTTTAACACTTTCAACATTTGTCAATAAAATGAAAATATACAACAACCATGTAATTCAACATATTTTCTTCTACTTCAAAAATATATGCATCCTTTACATCAAAAGCACACATTGATTACTTACAACACAAAAGCTTCATGGCTGCACAACCCAGAGGGCTCTCACACAAACATGAACACACTTGTGTGCGCAAGAAAGGCAGCACACAACTGGTGAACTGTTTTTTCAGGTGGTAACACTTCAAAGCCTTTGTTTTAAGGATTTTTAGCAGGGAAAAGCTGGCAAATCCCAGCAACTGCATGTTATGAGCCTCTCGTGGCTGGTGGAAGTTTCCTGCATTTAAATGTCTCCTAAAGGTTCTGCTTGTTACAAGCCCAAGTGTCTACAGCCACTGGCTAATTCTTTTAGCAAATTTCATTCTCGAGAATTGAGCTCAGCTTTGGACCCATAAGAAGTCACAAGAGAGGGCTTGATGGCAATCCAAATTATTGCCTGAAGAGTAAGCAATGAACAGCCAGAGGCTGAGCACTGCTCTGGCATAAACAGCTCCATTTGATCCTTCTGTCAAGTGACTGAAGTGCACAAAGAACTGGAACTCAGGATATCAGCATGGCATTCACAAAACAGCTGCAAGAATGAGATGGAGAAACCATTATCAGGCTTTGGCAAGGAAATTTTCATCTCAGCCCTCACTCACTGAAGTGCTAAAGAAGAGGCTGATATTCAAAGGCTACGAGGTGAAAATTCAGAGGCTCTTGTTTAAGAATGGTAAATGGGGCCATGTACCCATAACCACCACCACTTCATACCATCCAAAATGGTAAGGCAAGTTACACAGGATTTCCCCCACATCACCAACTGTAAATTAAAGGGATGTCAAAAGACAGTTTTTAGGAATGGTAATGGGAGGCTCTGAGGCTTATGCTCACATGTCAGCACTTGCTTCCATTGAATCAAATATGCCATGTTATTCTGCATCCTGAAACATGCAACTCAGTGGCCACAAACCAAGGTCTGGCTTTCTTTTCTCCTATTTCCTACAGATACAATATGGTGCACCTAGGATTGATAGCTCAAAACATCCTGCCAGCACCCTCAATGTCACACCAGTTTTGCATTAATGTTACCTTCACATTAACAGTGTTTTTAACACCTTCTGCCTGCCTGTGAAACAAGGTCTAGCAGCAGCAACTCACACAGTTCTAGAGTTATTTTAAAGTGGAATGTCACTAGTCATTTGCTGCTGCTGAGCTTGCACAATCAGGTGGAGCTGTCTCTTTGCAATGGCCGTGTTTAAATCCCACAGAAACTCCAACAGCTTGCCCTGGAGGAGAATCTCCATGGGCACGAACTGCAGAACCTGCTGGGGAGAGTCTGTGTCCAGCAGGGAGCTCATGAGAGCGTTCAGGTGCTGCAGGAACTCCGCCACGGGCGCGGGGAGGCCTCGGAAGCCCACGCAGAGCAGAGCGGCGCCGCTGCGCAGGGGCTCCCGCGAGGTCGGGCACGCGAACGCCACGCTCCGGAAACAGCAGTGCAGGATGAACACCAGGCCAGCTGTGAAACGTGTCAGGCAGGAGAGAACAGGCAAAACCAAGGCATCTCCTGCTGCCAGCTGCGCCAAGGAATGCAGAACACACTCCAACAGCTGCTGCTGGTACTTTGGTTCTCCATCGTACAGCAAAGAGAAGCTGAAAGTCAGCAGCGTGGCTGCGTCCATGGGCTTTATTTCCATGCTGGGCTGGCTGTCTGTGTCACACAGGGTGGGAAAGCCCACCACAAGGCACTTGAATTGGTCACTACAACTTTCATTTAGGCCTTCCTGATGGCACCTGGCAAGATCAGAAACTTTTGCCAGTATGAGTTCCCCAGGAAGAAATTCACAAGAGTGACAAGGCTGCAGCATTGATCTGCTTTTCAGCCTCCCCCCACCCAACTCCTTCACAGCTTCATTAAGATTTTCTAAGACCTGAACATCACAAAATGGAGAACACTTTACTCTGGGCAATCTTCTTCCTTCCAAAATGTACCAAAAGCTACATTCAAGGTTAGAAAATGATCCTTCCAGAACACACATGTTCCCAGCATTATTTAAACTATGTTCCTCAGCCCAGTGATTCAAATAGCCCTTTGCCACTTTATCACTCCATGTCAGGGTTTCCATCATTTTCCTTTCATTGTATGTACTAAAGTATTTGTTTCTTTGCCCAAACCATTTTGCATTCATGCTGCAACCAGCCTGGGATTTCTTGACAAGCCAGTTATTTCTGCCAATGGGTTTCAGGTGGAACTTTTGCATGAAGAACTCTACTGCACAGTCTCTTAACTTGTTCAGTTTCACCTGCTCTGCTTCTTCCATGCGCTCAAAAAGACGGATATTCTCAGAGATAGTCTCCACCTGGCACTTGTAGAAGAACATGCAACACTCCTCATGTGTTTTAAGGAATGATTCAGGAAGTGTATGCTGGGAGAAGAGAGCTTTGTTGAGCATTTCTGTTCCAAAGTTCTGTGTCATTTTAGGAAGAAGCAGATGAAGGCTTTCTCTGCCCATATAGCGAAGGCAAACCACATAGGCCTCTGAGTTCCCAGCTTTGCTGGTGGCTGGTTTAAAGACATGGACCTCCTCAAAAGAGCAGTTCAGCAGAAAGAGCAGGTTGATAGAACAGTGCTCAAACAGAGTGAACATCTTCAAAACAAAGGATCCTCCAGTGCCCAGGATCATTAAAGCAGTGACTGTTTCACAGTAATGAAGAGGTGAGACAAGAGCTTCCTGCTCACCTGGATTCCCCTGGCAATCAAAGCTGCCATCAGCAGTTACCAAGTGGACTGTGGCCATATTGCTCACAAAGCTCTGAAGTCCTGTTAGATGTCTTAATGTCATCACATCCCCAGTGTTATCTGGGCCAAAGTACCACCAAGGTAACGTGTTCGCTATCAGACGGTCGTCCATGATCATCATAAGGATGTCGTTGGCTTCATGATAAGGGTTTAGGGTATTAGCTACCCAATTCCAGTGGCAAGGGACATGGTGGGACTTCAAGAAGTGGTTAAGGCTGGCTATAAAAGCTCCAGGCGCTTCACAGAGGTGCACAGAATTCAGTTCTCCATTTTGAAGAGCTTCTTCTGGGAGAAGAGCAAAACTGCACAGGATCTCATGAAATTTGCACCATGCCTGGGTACAGAGCTCAGCATTCACAGATTTCTTCACATGAGATATTATTTTCCCTGCTTTATTGGTAAATGAGGTGTGCTGATGCCAATCCTCCAGGTTCTTATCACTCAGCTGGTTCTTCACTTCATTCATTGAGTCCTTCAGAGCCTGGAGTGAGTGAAATTCCACATGATCACATGTAAAAGCATTGCTGGGATCTGGCAGCTTCCATTCATCGTTCACTGGCTTAGTGTAAGTAAACTTCTTCTCAAAGAGCTTCTCAGTTTCAGAGAGAATTTCAGGACTGAATTTTTCAAGGTTGATCTTCTGGTTAACATTAGGCTGCTTACATTTATCCATTCTTGAGTGGACTCCCAACCTGGAAAACATCAGGGGAGAAGAAACCATGTCATTCCAATCACACCAGTACAGAAATAGGAAAAGCTTTTTGTGAAAAATAAAAATGTGTCTTGCTTAACACCTATATTCTAGAACAGAGGTAAATGCACCAATGAGGAATGTAAATGAGGGCTATCCTGAATAAAGTCATTTGAAAATCAGGAGGTTCACCAGTTCAATTGCCCTTCTTGCTATTTACACAGCAAGTGAAGAAGAGTTTGCTGGTGCTTAGCCCTTCACTGACTCTGAATATTCTGCTCACTGTATAGATCTAAACACTTAAATACAAATATCTCTCTCAGTCACAAAAGAGAACACACCACGAGCTCTCCAAATTCAGCAAGTGGCCCAGAAACATTATCATCTGATGATGGCAGTGTTTATCTGAGAGCTCTAAGTATGGAGGGTGGGGAGCCACAAGCAAAGGCATCTTTGAGAGGGAGCACAGCTGCTGCTCCTCCAATTTCCCAAGCAGAAAAAACCATCCCACCTCTTCCACCAGCCCCAGTGTAATGCTGGGGTAGCCCTCATTGGAAACTGCCCCTCAGCTGAAGGGCCCTGCAGGGATGCTGGACATCAGCCAGTGAGCAAAACCTTTCCCTTCCTCTGCTCAGCATTACTGCTCTCTGCCAGATGACTGCAAACCCTTATGCCTTCCTTTAATGACTGAAAAAGCTGTGATAAACCTGAAGTGAGAGGACTTGCTTGCAGCTGTGGTCAATGGGAATACGTGCTTGATGTTAAAGAAGAATGCAGTGCTAAGTGCTGTGGGTAAAGGCCAACAAATACAAGCACACTCCACACAAAGCTGACGAGGCTGCTGCAATCTGCTCCACTGCCCAGCACAAAGCACACAGCGCACAACTGACAGGCACTAACCAGAAATCAGCCAGCCAGCAATTTATTCTAAACTAAAATGTTCATTTAAGCAAAATAATTCAATCAAAATTACCACTCGGGATAGGAAATCTCTCAGCCTATCTCTTCAACCATCCCTCAAGCCCTCCCATTCCCACAAACGCAAAATACAATGACTTTAAGTGTTACATAACAAGGGAGTTTGAGAAAATATTGGATTAAAACGGAAAGAGCTGAGAAAGTTTGGAAACAATGGCCACCTGCAGCACTTTACTCTTCCTCTCAAACCCATGTAGGGCCTCAAGCCACAGCCCACATCGCTTTGCCCTCATCACCATCAGCCCTCTGAGGAGAAGAGAGGCACAGGGTCACACACACAGCTGAGGTTTCATCTTGCCTTTCCGCAGTTTAAGGCCTTTCAACAGGCAGGTTTAATTTCACTGTCCTCTATGCAGGTGGGCTCTGGCTTTAATCTCATCCTTTCTTGTAGGATGTTCTGGGTAAAGAGGAAAACTGGGGGAAACACAGACCATTGTGCCCTTGACTAGTATATTTAATTTTAAACAGCAACTATGAGTATGGGCTTTTAATTACAGCTCACCTCAGTGATTCATAGAAGAGGTTTGGAAGGGACCTTAAACACCATCTCATCCCAACCCCCCTGCCATGGCTAAGGGATACCTGCCACTAGACCAGGTTGCTCAAACCTCCATCCAATCTGGCCTTGGACACTTCCAGGAATGGGGAAGCCACAGCTTCTCTGGGCAACCTGTACCTGGCCCTTGCCACCCTCACAGGGAAGAATTTCTTCCTAACATCCAATCTAAATGTCTCTTCTTTTAGATCAAAAACGTTCCTCCTTGCCCCACCACTATCTGCCCAGGTAAAAAGTCACCCTCCTTTCATATAAGCCTCTTTTAAGTACTGGAAGGGGCTCCAAGAGCTCCCCAGAGCATTCTGCAAGGCTGAACAACGCCAGCTCTTAGCTTGTCCCAGAGGTGCTACGGCCAACATACTAACAAGCCCAACCCTAAATCCAGGCTCACTCAGCACATAGCAAGAACAGGCAAGCGCCTGCTTTCTCATCTTCATTTCCAGACCCCTTCCGGCCAGGACCGGGCTCTGGGCTCGCCCCACCGCGCAGCTCCTCACCCATCCCCGCGCATCCGCTCCCCGCCTCAGCGCGGCCCGGCCGCCTCCCTCCGCCCCGGCCGCTCGTAGCGCCGCGCCCGCCCGAGGCGCCTCCCCGCGCCGCCCGCTCCCTACGCGAGGCCGCGGCGGCAGCGCGGCCTGGAGCCGCTCCCGCTCTTACCCGGCGGGAGCGCGCCCAGCCCGGCCCCTCGCCCGCCCGGCACGCCCTCTGCTCGGGGGGCACCGCCCTGCCCCGGGCCGGGAGGGCTCTCGCCGCTCCGGCTTTGCCATCAGTGGCGGGGGAGGCTGGCAGCCGGAGTGGGTGAGGAGCAGCAGAGTCCCGGGCGGGCGGCAGCGCGGCTCCTCGGCTCCATCTCCCAAACAGGAGCCCAAGCGCGGCTGTTTCTCAGGAGGAAAAGGAGCAGAGGAGCCGCCTCCGAGCAGCGGGGCAGCCCGGCAGGACGGCGGTGCTGGAAGGCTGGAAGTTACCCGCGCAGCACTTACCAGCGCTAGCGCTGACAGGTTGCTCAGGAGGAAAAGAGGAGAAAGGCTGTATGGGGATGTGTGGCCACCCGCTGGAGAGGCAGCGCTGGGGCTCAGCGCCCTGGGTGCTTTTTGCCGACGCCCTGGGCCGCCTGCCCTGGGAGCCTGAGCCCGGTGCGATCATCTCACAGCCCTGCAGGGACCGCGGCTCAGCAGTGATGCTCCTCCAGAGCTTGCTTTGCCCTCTGGAACCCATAAGGAGACTCTTCACTGAGTAACCCACCTTGCTGCCCTTTCTAAATCCCCGGGAGACTTGTTACACCCGGCTTGGGTTAGCAGGAGGCAAGAGCCTTGAAATATTAACAGAGTCATAGTGAGCATCACTGAGCATCCATTGCAGCATCCCTGGAAACACACAGACGCTTTAGACAGCAAAACAGCATCTAATCTGCACACAGGAGCAGAAAGGTCAAAGCGTATTCATTATTACAGTAAACAGCAGGTGCAAGTTGCTTTTGAGACTTTAAATATTATGGGGATTTTCCTATATGCAGGTTCAGGAGCTTGGCACTCCCCAACCCTTCTGGGAACAAATAGCCAACAATGGAGCATGAGTAAGCAGATTTTTGCACTTTCACATACTCTTCATGAAGCTCAATCCAGTCCTACGCCAGAAGTAGTTTTGCTACAGAAATTCAGTGCTATCAGTACTAAGCACTCCAGAACTGATAACTTGGGAAAATTTTGCTCAAAGCCCAGTAACTGAAAATAAAAAAAACCCTTTACTGGTCCATCTTAAGGATATAATAATGTATACATAAGGAATCTTTTCTCCCACTCTAGGTACATGAGAGAATTTGTATGTTAAAGTCATAACTGAAGACAGGGATCTATAATCAGACAACTTTCCTCCCCTCTTTTAATCTACTTGCTTGGTCTCTAAAATGAAGCAATATTACTACAAAATACAATCTTAAGTATAGAAAAAGTCCAGTGCTCCTTATAAACACGAATACAGGACAAAACTCTATAATATAATCTCTTGAGAGGGGAAAAAAAGAGAGAATGTCTTTTTCAAGCCAAATCCTGTCATATTGACCCCTAATAGTGGTGTAACAAAATGGTACTTATTGGCTGCCTCATCAGAAAGAAGTTTTACCTAATGAGAAACAGCTGAGATGCAGATGGAAGATTTCTGTCTCAGTGCCTCTTCACCCTTTGACTGGCCTGTTTGAAGATCACCTTTACTTAACCAAGATTTTCTGCTATGTAAAAGTAGAGGGAGAGCTGGGGCAAATGAATGAAAGCAAGTGGGCAGCTGGTGAGGTGTGGAGCTGAGGGTGTGGTGGGTTCTCCAGTGCCTGGTCTGGTCTCTGTTGACAATACAGGGCACACAGTGATGGCATTGCTAAAATTTTATCCTTAGCTCTTGAGACTTTAAAGTTAGTGGGGAGGTCAAAGGTATGTTATAGTCTGAAATGTTTGTGTTTGTAGTAAAAGCCTGAGCAGAGCTTTGCTTTAGTTTTGGCTTTCTCACTGATATTTCCAGTGGTGCTGGGATGTTTTGGTTGCCTTCCTTCTGTTGTTTCTGCATACTCACACACCAGCCACAAGGTGTACACTGGCTGACTTCTGTGGGCCATAGGTAATTAAAGCATTGAGTTTAAGGGTTGATTCTTTTTAATTTCTTACACACATCACTTTTCACATGTTCTTGAGTGCTTGGATAACACTACCAAAAGAACAGCTACAATTCAGCTCGTGGGGCAAAGTGGTCTCTAAGCAAGGCTTGACCTTTGCATTTCTACCCTGCCAGGCTTTTACTGGAGCTTGCAGCTTCTCAGTGTCACGCTCCCCTGGACTCCTGGAGATAAGGCTCTTCCAAATCACAGGAGAGAACAATTCATCACTGAGTGCATGACAGCACAAGAGTCCTAGCTGAAGTAAATGTGATTGAATAGCACGCTTAAGAAAAATGTGATGCTTTTTCTGAAATTAAACTTTCAACTCAGCTTGTGAGCTTCAGGATCCTTCTATGTTTTCTGAAATCTCTTCAAGTTAAAGCAGAAATTTGAGTAGACACTTATGTCTTATGCAAAATAATCTCTCTTTTTTGCTATTGTTGTTGTTTGGTTTGGTTTCTTTGGTCCATGTAAGATAGTTAAAATGAGAACCTAGCACTTTCTTTCTTCCTGCATTAGCCCTGCTTCTATGGAGCTAAACTTTTATCAGCTGATCTTCAGCTGCTATTTTTCCAATCAGACTGTATCCTCTGTGCACAGCTGTGGCACCAACAGCCCCAGATGGAAGCATCTGTCTTTAAGGGAATATTGGGCAGTTAAACACAGGAGGTTAAACATCTCATTAAGAGCAAACTAGTCTTGTTTATGCCCCTGATTTTTTTTTTCTTTTGTAGATATATGTTATAACTCTGCTATGTGATGGAGCTGGGGAAATGCTGGGGTGTTTGGGAGCTCTTTCCATCATACTGAATGTGTGCAGGGAGTTATCTGGGAAGACTATGCTGAGCCATGGAAGAAACTTCCATAGATTCCATGGGATACCCAGTACTTCTCACCCTGCTTCTAAAGATCAGTCCCAAACCCACATAATTTTGCACCACATCTCGCTGTGGTTTTATCTATCACTGTGCTGGATGCAAGATATTTGTCAATTGGGATGATAACATTGGTGTGGCAGAGCAGTTGAGAGAAGGCTCTCAGTCAGACATGAGAAGAATTACCCACAGTGATTATGTGGATGATTATGATTAGATTTATTGCTAATAGAGTATCTAAATTAAACAGTGTGGTATGTAAATCACAGCACTCTTGTCTGTTGCAGTGGTGCACAATGCTGGGACAGCTGGTTGCCCTTAATGAGGTGGATTTCCATGACCTTGGGGACTGATCTGTAAGGGTCATTCTTCTGCTGCTTCTGGCTTGCAGTCCAAAGTCAGGCAGATTTTTGTTTCACTTTCATCACCAGAGGAATTGCAGCCACTATCTGCTACAAGGAAAGTGAGTTGGGAAACTCCAGTAAACAATGTCTGACGTAGCCAGTTGGTAAAATGACGTACAGTTTTCTAACCTTTGCTTCTTTAAACAAAAAATCACTGAAAGGGAAAACCTATCAACTGCTCAATAATGTGTTATTATTGCACCACACACAAGATAATGAGGAAGCATTGATCCTGTTGGAACAGCACAAATACATCCTGACAGACCACAACTACCAGTAATTGTATGTTCACCTACTGACCTCCAGAAATCAGTGTTTTCCAGAGGGGGCTGTGGGGAAACAAGGACATGGTCCTGAGACCTAGTGAAAGGTCTGGCATTTCACTGTGTGAAAGTATTATCAATTATTGAAGAGGAAACCAGACCACAGAACAGGATAAACTTTGGTCCTGTGTTGTTTTGATATGTGACCTTCCTAAGGAGAATTTGTATTCTTCATATGGAGAAGCATCTTGGAGCCCCAGGCCAGCAGCTGGCTGTGGTGCCAGGATATGAACTGCATTTACCTGTGTTGAATAGGGAAATATATCTATTGTCAAGGATTCTTAGTGCTACATGGAGCTGTGTTGTATAATTCAATTATCTGAGAATTGTTTTCTTATGTGACAGGCCCGAAAGCATTTCTTCCTTATCCTTTATAATTTTTAGTTCAAGTTATTTGTGTTTATTGTAGACCACAGGGGTACCTGGCCTTTTTTAGTCTCCAGTCCACCAGGATCTGTGGTTTCTTTTCCACTTATTCTCACTAAGGATTGTTTCAGCCCTCCACTACACTTTCCCCTGATTTTTTGCCTGCCTCAAAGCACTTCCACATTGAAAAGCCCATCCTTTCATCCCAAGCCTGACATACTGCTGATCCCTGGTTGTGCTCTTTGTATCCCTTCAGAAGGTTCAACTCCTTTCCCTCAAATCCCCAAATAATCCTTTTTATACTCTTTCTAAGTTCCTTGCCACAGGTGCTTTTGCTTCCACAAACTCCTATGGCCACAACTGCAATCTTACCCTTTGCTATTTGATCCATCTCCCAGAGCTGGAAGATGGAAGTGTTGGCTGGTATTAGGACATCTCTGCTCTTTTACTGATTTCTGTGGTGTCATTTATTCACAGGTTTTGTCAAGTTGCTTCCTCTTCCTGCCTGAGTCTTACAAAGATGGTGAGGTTTTACAGAGCAGGCATGTAATTTGTGAGTGCTGTGGCTGCTTCCCTCCCAGTAAACATCATAAACCCTTTACATTTACTGATCTGTCCTAAAACCTTTTTCCCACTGCCCTCACAGGAGGGCTATTTGGGACTGCACATTTTGGCCAGCTGGAAGCTTTTTTCTGATGTCTGGCCTAACTGAACACGCATCTCCTCAGTTTCCTGCTGCTTGTCTTAAGTTTCTGCATCTCTCCTGCCTCCATGGCAACATTTTCAGGCTGTCATGGAAGCATTGCTTTGCTCTCATTTTGCTCAGCTAACCATGACAGGCTCTTTGAACGTCTGGTTTTCTGTTCCCCTGGCCAGCCCTTTGCTGCATTCACTGTGGTCAGAGGTCTCTTTCCTGTCAATGTACAATGAGCAGTATGCTCACCACTCCAGGCAGAGCTTGTTAGAGATTGTTATTAAAATGATCTGTTGAGGAATAACTTTTCTGGTATATAATTCAATTTTATCTCCCTTTCTTGTGGCTAGTAACACTCCAGTGGCTGTCTGGCTAGCCAGTGTATAATGAGTTTCCCAAACAAAGCCTTTCCAAATTGCTGCAAAATTCCTGATTAATTCTTGGCAGTAATTTTTAATCAAACCTGGAGCGTGTGCTTTGGGTAGTCAGCAGAAAAGCTGATCTTTCCAAAATTTAGCCATTTCACCTTGCTCTAAAACACTGAGGCAGAATCCTGGCTTTTTTAAGTGTGAGAGAATTGGGAGAAATGCCCCCCAGGTAAGAGCACCTGTAAGGGCATGGTAATGCCTGTAGTGCTTAGGGGGGATACTTTCTTCTGGGCAAGGCTGTCCCCACTGTGCAGACACTCTGTGAATATTTCTGTAGCTCAGTTCCTCTTCCCAAAAGAGTGATGTGCAGGAGGTGTGAGAAGACTGCAAAATAATTTGATACAGTGATAATGTCAGCACACAGGAAAGTGGAGACTTACCCTAAAGCACTAATTAAATGTTTTGATGAAATGCTTGCAAAATACTTCACGACGCTTCTTAAGATGGAAATTGCTGTAGGAATGTACAGCATTGTTAGAAAATAATTTCAGGTGATTGTATCTGCATCCTGTAGCAGTTGAAGTTCTCACTATGGAAGCAGGGCTTGAATGACAGCCAAGGCAGTAACATCAGGATTATAGATACAAATTGCTGCAGACACATACAGACAGAGACAACTGAGATTCCTTCAGGACAAAAGACTCTCAATAATTTTTTTCAGCATTATGCAATCTATTCAATACCTTCTTTTTCTAGATAAATCTGATTTGGAGCATTCCCTGCAGTCTAATTGGCATGAATGTCCTCAGTGCTCAAATTAATTTTGTCCTAGTAGGGTGAACGTTTATCTCTTACTTGTCCAGCCAATGCAGCATTACAGGTTAAAACTCAAGTAATTTTTGTTGCTGTTAAATAACCAACATTGCAGCAAGACAGATAAAATGGCCCCTTTTTGATAATCCTGTTTTCCATGTAAATCCAAACTAGGAAGGAGATTGTCTTAGATGAGAGCAAATTGGGAAGAGCTCTCAGGCTGTCTGATCTCTCTTGTCTGCTTTGCAAAAAAAGAATCAGATTAATGAACGTAATCAGATTAAGGCTGAAGAAGGGAACATATCTGGGGGGCATCAGAACTCTGCTGATACCAACAAGCTCTATGGAAAATCAACATTAAGGGCCTAACATTGCTCTGCAATTTAATTTAATGGCAGCAAATAATGGGTTTCAAAGAAGTCCTGAGTAGTGGCAAGAGGAGCCTGGACTTCCAGAGGGCAGAAAGACTTGAGTGAGCTGGTGAGTGGCTCTAAGACCCTGGGTTTGGGTGAATGTTGCTTGGGGTGATGGTGACTTCCAGAATCCTTTGGCACACTGTCTCACAGCCAAGCAGTGTGGGCCTTCTTTGGGCACAGGGTTTGGTGCAGTTAAATCTACCTAAAACCATCTCTGCTCTCAGTCTGCTGTGTTTTGTAAAGAAAAACAATGCTGAAAAAAGGAGAATATACCTAGAACAGGCAGAGGCAGATATGGCCAAGATTCAGAAGTACAAGAATGGGAATGACAAAAAGGAGACATATCTGGAAAAGGAGGGGAAATATGGGAAAAACAGAGTTAGAAAGAGGGCATGGAAGGGAAAATTAATTGTAGCTCCTTAATGTTGATTTTCCTACTCCCTCCAGCAAACCAAGAGCAAGTGCAGCAATGTACTGTGGGTCCTGACGTAGAAGAGGCATTGTAAGCTTTCTAAGAGAAAGCAAGAAAGAAATGGAAGAGTGAACTTGAGGGAGAAAGGAGGTCAAGAACTTGATGGGAAAGGACCTCATTATGGTTTCTCTTCAGATCCATTTTCTATTTCTTTGGTGCCAACTGTATTTTTCAACAAATAAAACAAAATTGGATTTTTAAATTCTGCTGGTTGTTGCAGATTCCCAGCGTGTGCTGGCATTGCTGGGTTTCTGCTTTCCAGCATGAAGTATATCTCTTTCTGAAAATGCCCTGGTTTTTTTTTCTTGGTGCAGTTATTACCTTGTTTGATTTTGAAGTTCTCAGAGACACTTTTCTGGGGCAACAATGGTCTGTATGATGCAAGGTATTCCAAATCAAAAGGAAAGAGGAATGTAAGAAATAAGAAATCCAAGACCTGAAATGCCCAGTTTTCTGAATTTTTGTTAATGTCTGGATGATTTGTCTAAGAATTAACAAGTTCTAATAGAGGTTTTGTCCCTGCTTGTGATATTTATAAATTATACCCCCATGTGTCCTTTCTAGATTTATTAAGCTGTGAATGCATATTGTAGATGTGGCCTTTCAGCTAGGGCGTGTAAGGTCTCTCCTCATCACTGCTTTTCTTGAATTTTTTTGGCATTCAATTGTCTTGGAAACATCTCTGGCTCTGTAAAATGTGCTTCACATCAGTTGTTGGGATCAAACACCGATGCACAAACAGATCCATATGACAGAGTTGTTTTTATGTTTGTTTTCATAAACAGCAAAGCTAAAATTAAAAGGACAGATGGTGGGGTGTCTGTTGTCTTTTCTGTGTCTCCCATATTCTGCTGAATGGAGGTTTAGTATATCTCAAAGAAGTATTTCCTCTTGGGAAGGGTGAGACAATTAGATATGAACAAAAATCCCTGAGGGGAGCTACTGGGTCATCACCCCTGGTTGCCATGAAAGAATGGGAAGGCAATGATGTGGGATGTGGAAAGGTCTGGTGTCAGTGGTAGGTGCTACAGGTCATCTCACAGGGTCTGTACACTGCCAGGGGTTTGAATTGCACAGGAGCAGGTGACTCCAGCTGGTTCCCAGGTGATGCAAGAGGTGCAAATCCAGGCAGATCCCTTGTCAGCCGCTGAAAAGTTGTGTGTGTGTGAAATTTCTGGGCTTAATCTGCATTACAGTGTGTGTGTGCATGCGTGTAAGCTTTCTGCAGAGCTCTAGAGCATGTGTGTCATGTGGGGTGAGGCCAGAAAAGCAGATGTCCTGACCATGCCCCTCCTACTCGGGGATTAGAGATGCTCAGGGGACAGCAGAGAGAAGCTGGGACACACTTCCCTGACTCACTGCCAGAGACAGCAGCAGCTTTGCAGGTTCAATAGGCCTCTGCTCTTTGGTCAAATAAACCCCTGCAGCTCCATTTCCAGCAACCATCCCCTTCTTTTGGTTAACCAGAGAGGAGGAGGATGGCCTATGCTGAGGAAGACAGGTAAGGTGCTGTGAAATAGGGGGTGCACGGACATCCAAACTGGATGGGACTAACAAAATTACATCTCTTTTCTTCACCTTGTTTCCTTTCTACTGGGCACTCAATAAATGTCAGACAAAGGCTGCTCAGAAGCAAACATCTTATTACTGGAGAGCAATCTGGCCATCTGCCTGTGCAGGTGCTGGTATTATGAAATATGGCAGTGAGTAGGTGACCTTGGGAGAGGTTATGGGCCAGAAGAGACAAATATCTCCTGTGGAGAGGCACAGACTGTGAATACTTATGGCCATGTGCCCCCAAACATAATGCTTTAACTGTTTATTGGGATATGTCTGCTTTTTTGCATAGATTTGCTTTCAGCCAACTTAGAAGCAAATAAGAGTGGGGTTTTTTTCATGCCATAAAAGATCTGTCACCGGTGACAGTCCTGTGTTTTGCAACAGATGTGTTTCTCCGGTGGATGACAGCAATCACAATAAAGGGGATTGTGTTTTCAGCTGATCCTGTGATTTAATCCAAAGCAATGCTACCGAGCACTATTATTAGGTGTGCATTGTTAGAGCAGCTAGAGGGGCCTTTGTGCTCCATGTATTAATTCAGGCTGTCAAAAAGCTTGCACAGGCCTTGTGCTCTTGCAGTTCCAGGCTGAACACTCTGCTGGGTGACCCACGGGTCAAACTCCCCCTTTGCTCCTGCTGAGCAGGTATCTCCCTTGCATTCAGAAATTATCAGTGCTTGCCAGTCCCTTTGATGTCACCAGAAGGTTTCTGAAAGCGAAATACTGCAAGCAGATTAATTTTGGCATCGCTGTGCTCTCAGCACTGGGGACAGCTCTGATGTGCCCAAAGCCTTTGGGAAGGACAGGGCTCTGCCAGGCCCCTGTGCACTTGCTGGAGCCCCTTTCAGGCAAGGAAACATATGCAGCACTGGAGATTTACTTCTTTGGTTAAGAAGTATTTTAATATCTTCTGTTTAAAAGGGGAAAAAAATCCACCATAACTTGGCATAGCTCAGTCAGTCCTGATATCTTCAGCAGACATTGAATGGGTTCCATCCCACATTCCTAAAATTTCTGAGGATATAGGAATAATATCCATTCTCTAATGTTATTTTGCAATGGTTTATGCTCTTCAAAAAACCCAAAAACTGAAACAAGCAGTATTATGGTCACGAGGAAGAGCAAATCCTGGTGACCTTGTTCTTTTCTCCTGCCTGCCACAGGTATGTCAAAACCTTGGGCATTACATATAAATTCTCTTGGTTTCCTTGAATTTCTAAACAAGGATTACAGTTATTCAACAGAGAAATTGGGGGGAATTGTTCATTAATGTATGTAAAGCACTTTTAAAGCTTTTGTCTGCGAGCAAGTGATAACGTAGTCAACTGTAGTCTTTATTAATGTCATTTTCACAGCTCCTGCTTATTTCAGGAGCTCATGATACACTTAGAAAATTCAGTATGTGATGGTAAATAAACTCTCTCATTTCCAAACTTTTCCTTTGAAAAGTACTTCAGCTAAGTATGACTCTTCATTTTAATCTATGCGTATGGAAGTTATTTCTTCCCACTGGATTGCAAGTTTATGATATTTTTGGGTATTTTTGACATTGCAGTTTGTAACTAGGACTGTAAGTTTGATGTAGCTTATGCTGGATAGGACTTAGAGTAGCAACTAGACTGTCAAGAGGCTAAATGCTCACAAAAAACACCTGTGCAGTAACTACTGACCCTGTCAGTATAAAGAGAAAGCATAGAATTGAGAACCTTTGTTTCAATATCTGCTACTTTAGTTGGAGGAACCAGTTGTACACAGTCAAATCCTCTTAGTGGCCTGAAACCTCCTGCAGTGAGGAGCGCCTCACCTCTGAAAGCTTTTATGTCTGTCCTCTAAGACTGCTGAGAGCAGCATTACTAGGGTTTACACCTCTGGAAAAAAAAAGACTTGACAAAAAAGAACCAAAAGAAACATTCCTGGATAGATAGTGACTGCTCATCAGCACCTCCAGTCAATTTTACATCACCCACAGCCTCACAGTATCTGATTTTCTCACCTCTCAATAATGAGATCAACTTTTCATAGAGAGGACTGCTGACCCTGCCTGTGGGTTCACTCCAGGACCCAGTCCTCTACCATGTGCAATCATTAATTCTGCTCATCAATGGTAATGATTGAGTTGCTTCCAAGAACTATTAGTACCCCTGCTTTTGAGGATAGTTTCCAATCAACCTTGATATTGACTTTCAGAAAGTCTCTGCACTGTCCTATTGAAAACAGGATTATAGGATTATTTTGCTATTGATTGTGTTTCAAAACTGTGATTAAGGCATCTGAATACTGGGCCAAGAGGTTAAAAGTTGAACTCTTCTCCTTTCCCATGAGACAGATGTACAACAGGCACTGTAATGCCAGCTTCTATCCCACCTTCAGGCAATGGGGCTCCCCGATGGATTAGACTTTTTTAACTGAGGTATTTGCCGAGTCCCCCTCTTGAATCACTTTAAACTCTGGAGCCCAAATTCCTGGTTTTCACTTGTTTTGGTGGAGACTGATGTCATTGGGCCTCTTGGGCTGCAGGTGTGATCCCATGCCCGCTCTGTGGGATGAGTAAGATCTCCATGTTTATCTTCTGTACTGAAGGCACGAGGTATCGAGAGGGTGGGTGTCTGACATGTGGTACCAGCCTAGATGGAAGTGGTGGGAGCTGATGGCACTCAGCACTTACAGAGATTGCCTTCTCCATCTCTTTAGATGATGCTTGACCCATGTCTCAGAAGTTCACCTGAATCTTTACCTACTGCAGATGACAGTGTCTACTCCTTCATCAGCACAGCATTCCAGATCTGTTGTTCAGGTGTCTTCAGAACTCCACACATTTGTATTTCCTCATCACAGGCTGGACATCCCCATGCACACTCATATAGGTTGGAATTTCTCAGTCTAATTGCGCTTTTCCCTTTCTTCAGGAACTCAGGGGAGACCAGAGCCCATCAGAAGCAGGAATGGTTATGCCTTATGACATTTCTGTGATCTAGGTATCATTAGCCATTCTTCATCTACAGAAAGAAACCAGCCAAGAGGATTCAAATGATTTCCCTGTAGTCAGGGGTAAAATACGTGAGATTAAAGTGATGCATCTTCAATAATAGCAGTGAAGCTTCTATTATTATAGTCTTAATGAAATTTCTTTTTCCCTGCACCTTTTATCCTTTGAAGCTTGTTCTTTGAACGGGCTGGTAAGCCTCCCTGGCCTGTTCTCCTCCTGCAGAAGCAGCTATGAGGCGTGCCAGGAAGGGCTGGTAAGCCTCCCTGGCCTGTTCTCGTCCTGCAGAAGCAGCTATGAGGCGTGCCAGGAGGCAGCAGAGTGGCTGCGTGCCCGCGCTGCCCGGCGGCCCAGGGTCGCCATCGTCTGCGGCTCCGGGCTGGCAGCTCTGGCCGATGTGCTGGACAGCAGGACAGCCTTCCTGTACGAGGACATCCCCCACTTCCCACGGAGCTCAGGTGAGCACAGCTCAGGCCATCAGCACCCCAGCCACCAGCAGCCTGCAGCACAGCCTCACACAGGGATCATTCAAGTCCGCAAACCAGTCCCACGCTGGCGAAATGTGTGTTCACAGTAAAAAAATATAAATATCGTAGCACAGATATAGGTATTTGTGGCCACAATTCTCTTTACAGAGAAAAGCTAAGCACCATTTCCCAAGAATTTCTTCTAGGAAAGGCAGCAAGAAAACCTCAGAGAAAAAGGGAAAACAATTCTTATCTCTGCTTGCTGCTCCTGTTGTTTTGCACCTGTGGAATGAGTTATGGAGATTGTTTACCCAAAGTGATTTGTCAATTATATTCTGCTGAAAACTGTTTTGTTTCCTTGGCCAATTGGAAAAAGTTGTGTCCTGACTATTGGGAGATAGTCACAAGTTTTCTTTAGTATTCTGTAATACTTCTATAAAAATTCTATAAAATTCTATGGTATTCTATAATAATTCTGTAATATAATTATAGTATAGCTGTAATGTAATATAGTATAATTTTAATAAAGCAAGTGTTCAGCATTCCAAAGCCTTAGAGTCAGATGCCAATCATTTCCTTCATTGGGGGCCCTACTTTTCAATAGGTATTTATTTATTTATGTATTTATTTATTTATTTAATTTCCAGCTCCTGCTTTTTCAGTGCTTGGCCCTGCAGTAAAGCAAAATCATCAACAAACAGATCCCTCTAGAGTCAAATTCCTTGAGACCTGTAACTAAAATGCCGCTTTGTTAATTTCCAGTGTCAGGGCACGTTGGCAGATTGGTGTTTGGGGAGCTGAATGGACAGTCCTGCGTGTGCATGCAGGGACGATTCCACTCCTATGAAGGCTACTCGCTCAGCACGGTGAGTTCTCCTTAAGGAAAATATTCACCATGGAGAGAGGCATTTAAAAGCTGCAGAAGTGACTGCTTGCCTTGCTATCTAGCTGCAGGATGTTAGATCTTGCAATGAACTTACAGTGCTCTTGAAATGAGTCTTTCTTAGATTTCAGATCTGCCCCCAGAAAATAAAATTGGGAGTTCAAACCAAGAGGCAGTTGGCTTCTGCTGGGTGAAGGTGATGCTGCACAGCCACACAAATTGGCTGACCCTGCTGCTCTCACAGAGGGAAATAGTTTATCATATAAGGCAGATTAATTTACATGCTTTAACTTAGTCAGTTTAATCATGATTTAAATCAGCAGCGAGACGACTTCGATAAGAATAATCTATTTCAATCTTCTATTGCATTTATATAGTTTAAAGCTTTCTTTTTCCCTAGAAAAATTCCCAGGCTACTGCAAGCAGCTATAACTTCCCAGATAACATACTGGGATGTGTGGAGATTTATCTTACCTACCATGCACATATATATTTTTCTGCTAGAAAACAACAATAGTATTTATTTATTGGCTCTTTTTTTTTTTTTTTTTTTTTGTATTTGGATAGCTCTGTGATTTTCCTTTTTTGCACTGAGGTTATTTGCATTTGGATATAAACCATAATTTTTGGCACCACCCAACTTCTTATAGAAAACCAGCTATTTTAAAACCATTCAATACAAAGTTAGCTTTATCAAGACGTGTTTGTCTATTAAAATTAACTTACTTCTTGAAGAAGTCGTGCCCATTACTAGGAAATATTTTGCTCACAGTAGCATTTGATTGATAGCAGATATCATCCGAATTCCTTTATGACTCCTCAAAATCAAACTTCTCTAAGTTTTTTTTCTCCAGCTCCCAACTGTTCCTTAGCTTTGGATTACTCTCCAAGTCCATGTGCATAAGTAGTTACTTCAATCAGCACAGTGGCTTGATCTCTGCAAGACCTTGGCAGTGAGGAAAAAACTATCTGCATGTTTTTTCTGTACCACTTTATTTGACCTTAGTGCAACTGTAGGAAATGTGGTCTTGGGTTTTAATGAGAGATTTTTTTTCATTGCAAGATTATGTTTAATTTGCTTAAAAAGCATTAATATTCTATTTAAATTAGAGGAATGTTTAAAATTGCAGAAGGTTGTTTTGTCTCCATATGTAGACTCTTTGCATCCACAAATTGTGATACTACAAATGCAGTAGCAATGGCTGTCTGCTGACTGTGACACTCTTTGCGCATTGGCTTTTGGTTCTTGCAGGTCACCTTTCCCATCAGGGTGTTCTTTCTCCTGGGGGTGGAGATCTTGATTGTCACTAATGCTGCTGGAGGACTGAATCCCCACTTCCAAGTAGGGGACATCATGTTCATAAGGGATCACATCAGCTTGTTTGGCCTGGGAGGGCAGAATCCCCTGCGTGGACCAAACGATGAGAGGTAAGAAGGCATTGGCTCCATTGTTACCAATTAATCCTTTCTTCCTCCAGCCATGGGCTGGGACTGCCAGTTGTGCCTACTGACAAATGTTTACTGAGAGGCAGAGTTTGGCTCCAGGTAACCTCAAGGGAAGAGTTACAGCAGGAGCTGTGTGTGCCGTGCCACCTGCCCTGCCTTCCCTTGGCTGTTGCTTACTTGTACAAGCCTACAAGGAGCTTACACACAAACCCCCAGAAGGTTTTGTTTTGTACAAGTAGGCTTCTGATCCTTCTCCTGACACGACCAGCTGTACCATCTGCTAAAGACACCCACTGCTCCTCTTCTTATCACTCCCTCTCTCTGTTGGCTCCTCTTAACTGAGCAATCAGTGAACTGTGCTGTCCCCAGCCTGGGTTTATCAACAGCCATTTCTGGTGTGATGGAATGGGTACAGCAGAGGCCAGGCAGTAACTGGAGGGCAGAGCAAAGATGAAACATCTAAATTTCCTGATTACCACTGCTGTATCCAGGTCTCCAAAGTGGAGTGCCTCTGTATTCACTGAAGGCATTGCTCTGATGAGAGGTGGTTGTCTTGGCAGCTTCTTCAGAGACCTTGAGATCTACAAGAGCCACCTGCTGCTGGCTGAACTGGGAAGTCAGCTTTCCTGTACTGGCTGTGTAGCAGAATCTTTACCTTACTGAGAGTGCAGAGAGGAACTCCTAGTATATTCTCACCCCTGAACTGCAGTTGCCACCAGATTTGGATTTGCTTTGAGCAAGATGCTGGACTAGATGACCTCAAGGTCCCTTCCAAAATGAATTTATGATCCCCAAATCCTTTCAAGACACCATCAGACTGGTGAGGTGGAAGGCCCCTTGTGAAAAATGGATGTGTTTGCAGGGCAGGCATCTGAATTGACCTCAGATCTTCCCAGAGAGAAAGTTCTGCTGAGAGTAAGGTGCCCTGCCTGGCTTTCAGTTAGCTCCTTCCTGATGTAACAGCAGACCTGGCTCTTGCTTCTGAACGGATCTGAAAGGTGCTGGCAGCTGCCTCAGGAGAAATAATCACTGTGCTGCGATTCCATGGCAAGAGGACAGTACCCATCTGAAGTGGAACATCTTTACATTTTTGTAGGTATTGCCGTGGGTTGGAAGAAAGTGATCAAAAGCAGAGAAGCTACGTGGAGTGTTTAAAGCTCTCTGGGCTTGCATAATTGCTCTGGAGCAGGAGGAGAGGCTCCAATCAAACAACTGCATCTGGACAGTGTTCAAAGGCAGCATAGCTGCCTCATTGCCTCCCCAAAGCAGCTGCTTGGTGAAGACTGCAGTGCTCTGGGAGGTGACTTATGTACTGCTGACCAAGGCATCAAAATGGGCAAAAGGTCTTTATGAATCAGGTTTCAAAGTATTGCAGAGATTTAGCTTAGCAAACTCCTAAAATCCTGTCCAGCTGAGCTACCAGGAAGGATTTATCTAAGCACAACAGAGCAAAACTAGAGGCAATGAAGTGATGTGGAAATAATATTTTTTTAATAAATTAGAGATTGGACTTCTGCATTGCTGGCCATCCTTCAGAAAAGGGAAGCAATTTTCATGGTGATGAATACTTATTACCTTAGACCAGAAGGGGAAGTTTGTTTTTATTTATGTAATATTTAGTGTTTATAAAAACAAAATAAGCCACCTACTGCCCTAAGCATTCAGCTGGAAGAACATGTAAACAAACAGAAGCTTTAATAGCATAAATGAGGGACCTGGTCCACTCCCAATGATCTGCATTGGTGAACATGGCTGGGAGTTTATTTTCCAGGTCTCCTCAGTGGCAGCATAACAGTGTTTGCCATCTACTGCTGCAGGATTCACTCCAGCAGGATTCACTCCAGCAGGAGCAGGACTGAGCTGCTATTTTAAGACCAAAAGCAAGAGATCCAGTCTTGAAGCAGAAGATGAAAGCTACCTAAAATATGGCCCTGGAGCTCCAAGATGTAAAGTAGCTGCCTGCTGTGATGGGCCTTAAATATAGGGACTGATGCTCCATCAGGCCAGGCTCAAACCTCCATCCAGGGACAGCCTGAGGGACTCTGTGCCTCAGAGCAGCCACTGTCTGGTGGGGAATGTTTAAAAGACATCATGAGCAGTTACTGAGGAGAGAGAGATGTGGCCATCAGTGCTCCCTAGAGACAGGAGCTCTTGAAAGACCATTCCAGAAGGGTTCCTGCAGAAGGGAGGTAGTGCCAGACCTTCCAACAGTCTTGGATGACTAGATCTAGCAGGACTGTCACTCCCAAGTAGATGCCCCATTCCTGGAAAGATTCAGGGTCAGGTGGGACAGGACTCTGAGCAACCTGTTCTAGCTGAAGATATCCCTGCTCACTGCATGGGTTTTGATGAGATGGCCTTTGAAGGTCCCTTCCAACCATGACTGATGGTAGAATTACCTGATTATAAGAGTGGAATGAGAGAGATTGCATCCATGGCAGGTCTGCCCTCAACACTTCCTTTTTCTCTAAAGAATGACCACACCTGGACTCTGACAGAGGGAACAGTAGCACGATCACACAGCTGTGCCCTTTTCTGCCTTTCAGGTTTGGGGTGAGGTTTCCCTGCATGTCAGACGCTTATGAACCAGATCTGCTCAGCCTGGCCATGGAGAGTGCCCAGGAGCTGGGGTTGCTGAGCTTCACCAGGGAAGGAGTGTACTGCCTGCAGGCTGGGCCCAGCTACGAGACCGTCGCCGAGTGCCGCCTGCTGCAGGCGCTGGGAGCCGACGCTGTGGGTGAGCTGCCAGCCCGGGCTGCCAGGGCTCTTGGAGCACATGGATTGGACAGTTAATTCTGCTCAAGGCTGACTTGCTTCGGTCTTTGACTCTCTGAAGTCTCCTGCGGCTGGAGAAATGAGCTCTGTGTATTTCTGCTTCATTCTGCAGTGGCTTAGTGCAGCTCCTGGGAGGATCTGCACAAAGTCCCTGTGCTTACAGCTGAGCAGGACAGGGATCCCAGCACAACTTTGTGTTTATTCCCCAAACACAAAGCCTCTCATGGTCAGATGGCTCCATTTCAGGAGGACTGAGTGGGGCTCAATAAAAATGAAGTCTTTTTATAGTATTTTTCTTCTAATTGTGACATTGTAAAGATTTTCACTGTGCTTTTTCTCTACAAACCAGCCTTCCTTATGAGTCTTGTTTAGGGATGGTAATCATGGATACCTTCCCAACTGTGTAAAAGAAAAGTAAGTGCCATGATCCATATGATTTCTCCAGCTATGATTCCTTCCATGACCCCTGGCTCATGGAAATATGTATATTAACACCTGCAGATTCGCTGTGTGTGAGGAAAGGAGCTCAGCTCCTTTCAAAGCCATTTTTATTTGCAGTAGCTTTTTGAGCCAAGGAAGAGCCAAATGACACAGCACATCAGTACTTCCTTAGCAAGTCTGCAAGCAGTCTGACACATCTTGAGGAGGGAGCTGTGGCACAAGGATCAAATGCAGGAGGTTTATTGTGCTGAGCAGAGTTGTAACTGTAGTCTGCAGCTATTTGAGCCTTGTACATATCACAGCCTTTAACTATTACAGAGTTCAGACACAGAGCTGGGGGGAGTGAGACAAGGGCGTGTGCTCGGAGGCAGGATCATGCAGCCTTGGAGAGATCTTGTTTTGGTGTAAACCCTGACTCATTCTGGTCCTTCCTCTCCTCCTGCAGGCATGAGCACTGTCCCAGAGGTAATTGTAGCCAGGCATTGTGGCCTCCGAGTCCTTGGGATCTCCCTCATCACCAACAAAGCGGTGATGAGCTACAGCAGCCAGGAGAAAGCCAACCACGAGGAGGTGCTGCGCATCTCGGTGCACCGCGCTGAAGCCCTGCAGAAACTGATCTCACACCTCCTTGGCAAGCTGGGGGAAAGCTCAGACTCTCTATGACCTCCAGCCATCAATCCTTCATAGCATAACCTGTGTGAACACTACCAAGTGTTGGGGGAGAGCTGTTGGTGGACTGTCCCTTTCTGTCTGGATTTTAAATTGACCTTTTGATCTTTGTGCTTTATCTGATCAGGTGCAGAGCTTCACTTTGAATTTTGCCAGGATGATCCCCTCGCTATAGTCAGTGACCAAAACAGCTTACTGGCACTTCAAGACATTCCCAAACCCCAGTGAAAGCAAAGCCCCAGAGACTGTGACCTCCAGCTGTCTGTCTTGGGACACCCTCCTGCCCCAAATCTCTGCTCCCCATTGCACATAAGCAGGTCAAGGGTTGGTCATGGGGCTTGGTGCCTGCTTCAGTAGAGCCTGGTCTGAAACCAGAGGAAGCCCACAAAAAGACTGAGTTTTGGATACATGAAATGGGCCAGGCTAAAGATGAGATCTGCCTGGAACAAGCAGTGGTGCGGAGCAGGTGAATTGCAATTGATTTTACAGCTTGGAAAACCCCTGCATTGCCATGGCGTTGTGGGGCTTCCCCTCCCAGAAGGTCTCCCAGAAATCCCACTCTTTCCTCATCCTTGGCACCTCATGACCAGCTGCAGAGCTCAGTTGCTGTTTGCTACAGTGCAGAACATCCCCAGCACTCCTCACACCTCCCTATTCTGTTTCATTGCCCAATTTAGCAGGACATGAAAATTCAGCTCAGTACAAGGCAAGGCTTACCTGTGCACCATGTAAACATTGCCAAGCTGGAAACAGAATCCAGCTCTATCTCTCCCTGGTTTTGGTCAGTTTCTGGATGTCTTGGAGGTCAGTGTCTTCAGCACTGCAGACTGGTTTCCTGTTGGTGCCCAAAGACAGAGAAATCTGTTTGATCCCATGTTTCACATGAGCTTTGCTGCTGTCCCTGCAGCAGATTTTGGAGCAACAACAGTTTGTGGATTTTAGCAATGTGAAATTACAAGGGAGATATTTTGAAACAGATATGATAATTTTCTGGGACTTTTTTGGTCCTCTTACATAAAGCAAATGAACCAAACAGTGACTAAAGGACAAACAGGAGAGGTTCTCCCTTACCAGTGCTGATGGTCTGTCAAGAAAGGGGGAACATTCACCAGAATGGTGCATTATTCGTTGTTCCTCAAAGGTCAAGCTGAGCTGTGGATGCAGCTGGATGTGAAACAGTGACAGTAATTATTAGATAACCTTTTTCCCTTCATTTATCTTGTAGTTCTCTATAAAGCCCATCACTGTCATAGCTAAATGTTTTTAGTTGACTCAGTGGTCTGAACTGAAGACACCCAACCAGTCATGGAGAGCTCCCAACCTGCCTTCCTAAATTTAGCTGACCAGTTGTTTACCATTGACACTTGCCCTCTGTCACAGCCCTCAGCCTTCCATGACATTTCTTCCATTTTTTTCCAGATGGGTATTTGCTTGAAGCCTTTCATGCTGCAATTACTGGTGTCAGCTGCAGTATTCATGGTGCAGCTGTTGCCACCAGGAGGAACAGTTGTGCTGTGGATGTTTTCCATTACATGGTAGCACTTCAGGTGTAGGGGAGCCCTTGGGGTGGCCCCTTGTCTCCTCCTGGACAACGTTACCTGTGGTCAGCCCTGAGAAATACCTGTCCAGCCTGGTCTGGAGGATTTGTACAAGGGAAGGGATTCATTGCTTGTGCTTTTCTGGCAGAGTCACTTGTTCAGCAGCTCCTGGCACTTGGAGGAGCCCTCAGAGACAGCAGCTCTTCCCATTCTGTGGGTCTGACTGTCAGGACAGTCTCTGGGACCAGTTCTGGTGATGATCTGCAAGGGGAGAGAGGCTCCAGCTCCATCTTTCACAATGCTGTTCCCTTTCCAGATCAAGCAGGAGTGAAGTGCTTGTCAAGGGGGACAGCACAAGCAGGGAAATATGAAAAGTGGCAGATGTGCAGAGCAAGAAGGAGCCACTTCTACCTGCTCCCTTTTCAGACTTGTCCCAGTATGAGCTTGTTACAGGGCAGCGAGAGAGCAGATAATTTCCCCTGCCTAGAAAATGGTGCTTCACATTCATCTAATTAATACTTGGTAAATACAAAGTCTCTCAAGTGGGAGTGGAAGGCAGCTGTGCAGTGTGCTGTAGCTAGCAGCAGCCAGAGTAGCTAAGGCTGGGATTTCAGCAAACTCCATTAATTAATCAGAGTCAGGCTGGGCTGGGATGTGAAGGGAAGCATCCAAAAAAACCTGCTGTTGTGCTGGTACTTCTCAGGCAGGGTTTGAGATGATGAGGAGCTTGGCAGCAGCATCTGTTTTCAGCAGGCCAGGTCTGCTCCTCTCTCCAGCTGCACTGGAGGCAGATACCGTGCTCTTGTGTCTGAATACAGCTGAAATGCAACTTAAAATTGAACCTGAAAATCACCCTACAATTAAATCTTCAGCAAATTATGTCTGTTAAAAAAAAAAAATCTAAATTGCATCTGAGCCCTTAAATAGTTTGGGGCTCTTCTTTCAGCTGGCCAGAGTTGGCTTGGATGGCCCAAACTTTGCATGTACATCCTCGTTTTTGTACCTGTCCATGATAAGAGGAAGATGCCCTGGGTACTTGGGGAAGAATCTTATTCATTTGCAGGTGAGAGGAGAAATACAAAACAGAGTGAGCTCATCTGGCTTTTTAATGCAATTTTGTGTTCTTTTACTGCTGATGAATTCCAAAAGTCTGAAATACAGTGATACAAGATGGGAAAGACATGTGGGGAAGGAGCTGTGAGGGAATAAAACCTGCTGTGATCCTGAAAACTGTGGTTTTGTTTGCTGTGCCAATGCCACTGGTTAGAAAGAAGGGAGGTGCTTAACTGCTCCCCCTACATCCAACTGCCAGGCTGGAGGGTAACCCAGAGAAACCACACAGAACTACAGAACCACATCCCTGGGGGACAAGAACTCAAGCTCAGGATAAGCAGGACCAACATTTGACCAGCACTTGGCACAGGTATTTCTTACTGATCTCACTAGGCTGACAAACTTATGGAAAAAACACCAAGAACCAAAGTACCTCAGCTTAACTTCTGAGCAGCTGGGAAGTGCAGTGGGCTGTGGTAATGCCAGAGCAGCAAGTCATCTATGCTGGAGGCAGGACACAGCTCCCTTCATGCTCTGCCTTTTGTGTAGTGCTTTTGGTGGTTTCTGGCAACATCCGTGGCTGAAATGACAGCCTCAGCTTTCTTCATTCCTGTACTCTGTGCCATTTACCTGCTTCTGAAGTCCAGGGCATTGTGTTCATAGAGATACACTGAAAGATGCATGAAAAGCTACCTGGCAAGGGGTAAAAGAGCCCCAAAGACATGATGATCCTTGCTGCCTCAGTGCTGTGGCTGGCACTGAGCCCAGGTGCTGCCTAATTAGGGAATGCCACCAGCACAGGCTGTCCCATGTGGCTGTACCCATGGCAAAGGGACACATGGAACACCTGTGTCAGTGCAGGGCAGAGCTGGCACAGCTCCTCCTTTACTCACTCGCAGCCATGGACTCATGAGCCAGCCCATCTCATCCTCTGTGCCAGCCTTTTGTTTTTCCTTGCTCATCAGTCCAGAGAAAACTTTCCAGATCACAGGATTCTGCTGTTTCCAGTCCCCTGGAGGAGACAGAGGTGTTATATTGATGCCTTCATGAGAGATTCACATAAAAGTGTGAGGCCAAGAGGAGAAACCTCTGCCACAGCCCTTGGCTGGACCATACCATGAGTGCTTAAGTAGAGATCTCTGCTATTATCTGAGAAACAACCCTGTGACCCAAAAAATCTGATGGTGTGATTCATCCTGTTTCCTTTGCAAGCCTCGGTTTCCCACTCTTTTTTTTTTTCACATGAGGTTTGCCTTTTGCATTCTCTCCTATTTAGAAGTAAATCAGAAAGCTTTTAAAAACCTATGGTGTCTCAGCTCAGCAGCAAGCGTGTGCCTTGCCTTCAAGTTATCAAATTTCCCTTAGATGTTTCTCTTTATTGAAAACCTGCAGTTGAATTAAGGGGATTCTGCTACAGTGGTGTGTTGTTTGGGTTTTTTTCCAAAAGCTTTAGGTCTTCACTGCAAGGATTTCATTTGCAGGAAAGAACTAAACTCTCCCCTGCTGTGCTGAATGCGCAGAGCAGGGGGGAGCAATGTGGATCATGGCAGTGAGTTGATCTCAGAGTGTTGCTGAATTAAGTCCTGGCTTTGTGAAGCAGCATGATGGTCTGTTCTTTCCAAAATCTGATGGCATGTTCAGATTGAATCATAGACTGTCCTGAGCTGGACCAAAAAGGAACGTCAAGTCCAGCTCCCGGCACTGCACAGGACATCCCAAGAATCCCACCATATGTTGATGTGATGGATCCCATCATCCCTGAGAGTGTTGTCCAAATGCTTCCTAAACTCTGTCAGGGTTGGTGCTGTGACTACTGTGCCCTTCTCCCTGGGTGAAGAACATTTCCTGATATCCAGCCTAGGTGGTGGGACAGGGGTGAAGGCTGGAGGAAACCATCCAGCCTTTTCTCCTGCAGAAGGGACACCCATGTGGGAGATGGCTTCAAACAGCAGCACAACCACCCCTTGCTTTCCTTTCCTGAAGCTTCACAACCCTCTCTAAAAGTCTTCCTCAATCTTAGCAAATCCCTTCCTACAACAATGAGCCCCTCTTGCACTGCCGGCTGCTTCAGAGGCAGCTTGGGGAAGGATTTCCCCAGAAAAGGAAGGGAATACACCTGGAGCCCAAATATTGCTCCCAGGCCCCACCTTGGAGCAACCTTGGCTCTTTGTTAGCAGAGAGGTGGGTGTCATGGAGCAACATGAATGGTGGTGACCCAGAGCCACCCCTGTGCTGGGCTGGAGCTCTGCTCCACGTGGAGCAGATGATGGACCAGTGTTGGTCCCTGTTCCCATTCTCTCCCCTGCCTGGCACAACTGGGACACATCCCTAAACCCAGCCCTGCAGAAGCAGTGGATGTCTCCTCTCAGCTCCTGGGAAAAATCGGCTCTGGAGGATGTGGGACAGTAAAGCAATGGGCTCTGCTGGGGAAAATTGAGCTGCAACAATGGAAAAAAGAGGCTTTTTTGACTAATTTCTGTGCCAAACCACAGGAAATGAGAATGGAATACTCAGGACACCCTTCAGTGTCCCATGAGTGCCTCAAGGCTGTGTTGTGCAGCAGGGAGGAGGAGAAGGCCATCGCACTGCTCAGTGTCCCAGTGTGGCTTTCCTCTTGGGATGCTGGCACAGCATCTCTTCCCCTCTGTGTCCTGCCCTGCCTCAGCTTCCCACAGCATCAGAGCCAGGTGTGGCTCCATCTCCACTGCACTGAGCTCCTCCAGGCCCCTGCCATTCACAGGGAGCACCTCACCCTCCCTGTTTTCCAGCCAAAAGCCACAAATGAGAGGCAGCAGCACGGGGCAGGATGGGCAGTGCCCCGAATAGCTCCCAGCAGCTGCCTGCTGCCGACTGCGTCCCCACTCTGCGCACATCTGAACTTCCCTGATGCCTTCTCATCTTTAATTAAGCACTTCCATCAGCTCAGCCTTCTCGCTGGATCTGAATTTTTTTTTCCCTGTAGCCATGGCAACGCTTCCCCTGGGCAGGCTGCGCTGGAGCCAGTGACAAACCCCATGTGTGGCTGTTTTGTTTGGGCCTGGAAACTTCCCTGCCGTTTGGGAAAACTTGGGAAAAGAAAATCCCGCAACGAGCTGGTGAGCGGCAAGAGGAGCCAGCGTGAGGAATGTGTTTTGGGCTGAGCATCCCTTCTGTCCCACAAAGAGCCTTGCTCCAGCAGGGATGGCAGAGCCTTGATCTCAGGATTCCTTGGTTTTTCCTCCAAAAGATGGCTGCAGTCCATGTTTTGTGTGGGTGCACTCCAGCCATGGGTGCAAGTGACAGCCCTGCTGGGGCCATTGCATGGTGGTGGTGGTGACACAGGGACTGCCATTGCCCTGCTCCTCCTGCCAGGACCAGCAAATAAGGCATGAAACTGCTATGAGGCAGAGGGACAATAACACAGATATGGTGACACAGGGCATGGGCATAGTGACTGGGGTAGGACTCAGTGGCACTGGAAGGGATGCAGGGACTTGAGGAAGGAATGGAGTGACAGGCAGGAGGAGCAGCAGGGCAGAGTGACAGGGCAGTTAGGTGTCAGGAAAGGGATAGGTGACATTAAGCAAGGGTGGGTGATGTGGAACAGGGGTAAGTGACACAGGGCAAGGATAGGTGACACAGAGCAGGAGTAGATGTCATGGGACAGCAGTAGGTGAGAGAGCAGGGTTAGGTGACAAGGCAGGGACGAGTGTCAGGGCAGGGGCTGCTGACTCCAGTGCCCAGTGCTGCTCCCAGTGTCCCAGTATCCTGGTGTCTCGGTATCCCTGTGTCCTGGTATTCCAGTGTCCTAATGTCCTGGTATGCTGATGTCCAGGTGTCCTGGTATCTCTGTATCCTGGTGTCCCAATGTTCTTGTATCATGATGTTCTGGTGTCCTGATATCTCGATATCCCTCTGTCCGTGTGTCCCGCTGTCCGTGTGTCCCGCTGTCCGTGTGGCCCTCTGTCGCGCTGTCCCGCTATCCGTGTGTCCCTCTGTCCCGCTGTCCGTGTGTCCCTCTGTCCGTGTGTCCCTCTGTCGCGCTGTCCCGCTGTCCGTGTGTCCCTCTGTCCCGCTGTCCGTGTGTCCCTCTGTCCCGCTGTCCCGGTCCCCGCTGCCCCCCGTGCCCGGCCGGTGTCCCGGGGCGGCGGCGCCCTCTGGCGGCGGCGGGCGGCGCGGCAGCGGCGGGTATAAAAGGCGGCTGCGGGCGGCGGCGGGATCGGGAGCGGCGGGATCGGGAGCGGGATCGGGAGCGGGATGGCCGGCCCGCAGCAGGCCCCGCACCTCCACCTGGCCGAGCTCACCGCCTCCCAGTTCCTCGACATCTGGCGGCACTTCGACGCGGACGGTCAGTCCCGGGGCGCGCGGGACACTTCGCTCCTCAAAAAACCGGCGGGGAGGGCAGCGGGCTGAGCATCCCTGGGGGCGCGGGGCTGAAGGGGGGGTGGTGAAGAGTCCCTGGACATCCCGGAGGAGAGGATAGAGCCTCCACAGCCGCAGCCCGGGGCTAACGGTGAGCCCCCGGGGTGATGGAGAGCCCCCGGGATGCAGAGACTCCAGCACGGAGAGTCTCCGGGGTGATGGAGAGTCCCCGCGGCGCAGCCCCGTCGGTTGAAGCTCCGGGGTCGGGGAAGCAATCGGTCCCCCAGGACCCCCCCCGTCGGGAAAGGACGGGGAGCCCCAGAAGTGGAGCCCACTGGGAGCCCTCAGCCCATGGGACGCTGAGCCCGGGATATCCCGGTTCTCCTTGACATGTCCCCCGGGTGCCTTGAGAGCTGGGATTCGCTCGGGGCTGCTGTCACCTCTGGGTGCTGCTCTGGGCGTTTTGCCCTTCCCGGAGCCCAGTGTCCACCCTCGGTCCCCTCCGTCTCCCTGCCTCGGCAGTGCCCCACACTTGGTACCTGGAAGGAGTGGGGCAGCGTGGCTCCCAGATTGGCCCCAGGGCCACCCCCTGCCAGGAGTGACAGAGCTCCCGGGTGTCCCACACCCGGAGCAGGCTGAGGAACGGTCCCTCCACGTCTGGAGTGCTTGGTCTTTGCCTGCCTGCTCCCCAGCCTCCCAAAACCTCTCCCCAGGGATGCTGGCAAAAACCGTGTCCACTATGGGGATGTCACCTTCCCACAGTCACATCTGGGCAGGACATCCCTGTTTCTACCACTGTCAGCCCCAAAAAGGGGGGAAAAGCAAAAACCAGCATTGTTTTGTGGGAAAACAGTTTCTTCCAGCGCTGCGGTGCCGTGAAGGAGGCTCAGCCTGCTGGGAGCAGCAGCCCAGGGGAAAGCTCCTGTCCTTCACTGAGTCTCCTGCTCCTGCAGGGAGGTCTGGGGACCAAAAACCTCCTGGGAACTGCAGCATGTAGCCTCCCCAGCTGCACTGCTGGAACTGGAGCTCAGCTTGCTCCTGGCTGGATTTTGGGGTCCCCCCCTGCAGCCTCACAGCATCGGGGACACAGACACAGGTCCCTGTCACTGCTGGCACTGGAGCAGCCACCAAGGGGCTGGGAAGGTGGCACTCCAGTGGGAGTGGGCAGCTCCCAGTGTGGGTGTCCATCTGCCTCCCTGCAGCGTGTCCCACTGTGCCCTTGGATGTGCTCTGTCATCTCCAAAACAACGCGGCAGGCACGGATCCAGCTTGGCCCACGGCCCCCAGGCAGGGCAAGGCTGCAGCACGGCAGGTGCCCAGGAGAGGAGGGGCTCAGGCATCGGAAAAGAAGGTGGCCTTGACAAGGACAATGCTCAGCTGCACCAGGCAGGAGCTCCAACAGCCCTGGCTGCTTCCCTGTGCCATGGAGGGACCTGGGGTTCATCCGCTCTGCATGGGACTACTTCACCCAAGCTCATCCCTGCATTTAAACCCCTTCAATGTGGCTTCCACGCCTTGAGCCACCTCCCCTCAAGGCTTGCCATGCCCCTTGCTGTCCTCACTTTAGCAGTCTCAGCTGCCCCAGGCTCCGAGGTGGAGCTGCATGGACTGGCTGTGGCTCTCCGAGGGGATTTTCCATGACACTCCACATCCCGCTGCTCTGCAGACATGGATCAGACCTGTCCAAGCTGCTGCTTGGAGAAAGCCAAGCTACTGGCCACAGCTTTTCTCTGCCTTATTCTTTTTTCTCAGCTCAAAACTCCTGTTGATTTTTTCTTTTTTCCCCAACTGAATTCAAAGCCACTCAGGGTTCTCCGGCACCCACAAAAGCAAAGCCCCTGGGAAGAGCAGTGGGAAGCCAAAGTACCTCAGTGGGTCACACCAGCACCCCAATATCACCCAAGCTCCTCATCCCCTCCTGGGAAGGATGCTGCTCATCCATGGGGATGTGGTCACCAAAGAGGAAGGTACCCTGGGATCTCCCCAGTGCTTTGAGCTGGGATGTGGATGGGTTATTCCCAGCTGCTGTGCTGCAGTGGGGAGCAGAGGCTGATGGGGAGCCTGCAGGTGATATTGCTGAAGGTGGTGCAGAGCAGGGTGATGTGGTCCAAGCCTCCAGAGGCTGAAATGCAGAGCAGTCCTGGGGGAAATGTTCACAAGGAGAGCCCTCGCTATCCCTCAGCCAGGCACTTCAGGGGAAAGGGCAACATCCCTCTGCTGCATCCAGATGTTCTTGGAAGGGAGGATTTCTATCAGGGAGGTGACACCTTGCCTGACAGCACCATGGAGTTGGTGTCTTCACTGCTGTCTCCAGCTGTGATGTGACCCTGCTGCTTCCAGGCACAGCAGCCACCCCCCAAAGCCACCAAGGGCCAGCACTGTGTGGCTGAGCCCTGGCTGAGCCATCCATCCACTGAGAATCCCACAGGCAGGGCAGGGCCATGGATACCCTGGGTTCCAGGGGAACCACATCTCAGCACAGATACCGGCAGTGAGAGGTGTGAGGTACACAGGACAGGGATCTTTTGAGCTCCTGGCCATGCTGGAGATTGGCAGCAGGGTCAGCCCTTCCTGGAGCTGATCCTGCACCCAGGATGGGGGGATGCTGTGCTGGGTGCCTTGTCTCTGCTCCTCATTTGCCCCTGTGGCCCCCAAAGGGGGTTGAAAGGAGGCAGTCCTGGTTGGGAAATGCTTGCACAGGATGGGGTGCCTTTATTTAAGGCATCTGATTGAAGCATCAGATAGAGAAAATGCAGCAAAGACCAAGATGAACAAAGTCCCCTGTGCCCCACAAATGAGGGCAAGGGACAAATCCAGGGCTGTGTGTCACCTGGGCAAATCTGGGCATCACTAGTACGTGTAACACTCAGCATCAACATTGGCTGGCATTTCCTTGCTGCCACAGTTGCCTTGGAGCCATGTCCTGGTGCAGAGGGAACAAGTGCCCTGTCCCCTGGGAGCATCTGTCCCTCTCCTCCTGTGCTCTGACACTGTGGAAGTCCTACTGCATTTTTTCCTCCCACAGGAAATGGCTACATTGAAGGCAAAGAGCTGGAAAATTTCTTCCAGGAGCTGGAAAGTGCAAGAAAGGGGGCGGGTGTGGTAAGAGCATCTTCTGGTTTTGCTCCCTCCTTCCCCTGTTCCCTTGTGCCCAAAGACTCATGTGAGCCCCACCTCCTTTGGGCACTCATGAGTGGGACTGGGACTCCTCTGGGAAGAAAGCAGGAGAAGAGCAGCACAGGGAATGGGGAAAATGCTCCCAATCTCTCTCTCCTTGCTGGCAGGACTCAAAGAAGGACAATTTGGGTGACAAGATGAAGGAGTTTATGCACAAATATGACAAAAATGCAGATGGCAAAATTGAGATGGCAGAGGTGAGCGGTGCTGGACCTGACAAACCCCAGGTTGTTCATGTTCCACCCCCATGCTCATGTTTCCCCTCCACCATTCCACCCTGCCTGTGTTTCCCACAGCTGGCCCAGATCCTGCCCACAGAGGAGAATTTTCTGCTGTGTTTCCGCCAGCATGTGGGCTCCAGTTCAGAGTTCATGGAGGTGAGTGGGACAGGCTGCTCTGGGGGATCCCCAGGGAATTCAATCCAGCTCCACCAAGGGAAAACATCTGGGAGCTTGAACTGCCCAAACCTCTCCTGGTCTCCCCAAAACCCTTGGCAATAACTCAGCACTGGGAGGCAGTGCTGGTTTAGGGAAGAGCAGGAGTAGTGAGTTTTCCCAGTTCTCAGCACCCCTTGGATACTTCTCAGGGCAGTTGGGTGCCTCATCCCAGCCTCCAGGCAAGGTGAGCTGCAAGAATCTGGGGCTTTTTTTGTAAACTTCCCCTCATAGCTGCTCCTAAGTGCCCCAGGGATGTGCCAAAGCCAACACTGTTCTGGGCCACCCCTCAACCTCACGGTGCCCTTGCATGGGGTGAACCCACACAGGTGGGAGAGAAATTGCAGATGGGGAATGAAACATAGCTGAGAGTGGAAGGGAATGTGCAGCATCCTGAAGAGGAAGGAGCTTGTACATGGAAACTGAACCCTGGGTGGAGGGGAAGTCTGAAAGAGGAGCACCGTGTGATATGGGGGAGGGTAAGCGGACACTATTGTTTAATTGGGGCATGCAATTAAATGTTATTAAATATTAAAGTCTGGTCTTGCATACTGACATGAGGATAAAGGTGCTTGAACTCTTGGTGTGGGGCTGAACAAAAGCATCTAGCCCCAAGGGAGAGCAGATGATGCCAGTGGAAACTGTGAGATGGCCCCATCTCCTTTAGGGTGGTGGGGGACACCCTCAGCAGGGATTTATGGGGACACACACACTTGTCAGGGGGGAGTGGGGGACACGAGCTCCTGCAGAGGCTCACGGCAGTCCCTCCGCAGGCTTGGCGCAGGTACGACACGGATCGCAGCGGCTACATCGAAGCCAACGAGCTCAAGGTGGGCTGTGGGCATGGGGTGGGCTGGGCTGGGTCCCTGCCAGTGGGACATTCCTGCTGGGACAGCCAGGGATGGGGACAGCCAGCAAAACCCTGTCGTCCCAGGGCTTCTTGTCGGACCTGCTGAAGAAGGCGAACCGGCCCTACGACGAGCCCAAGCTGCAGGAGTACACACAGACCATTGTGAGTGGGACCTGGGGCACTGTGTCCCCACGGGGGTGTCAGCACCCCAGGGGGGTGGCAGGCAGGGGAGGAGGAGGGGATGGGTGACAGGGTGCTGTTTGTGTCCCCACAGCTGCGGATGTTTGACATGAACGGTGATGGGAAGCTGGGCCTCTCCGAGATGTCCCGGTAAGGTCACGGGCAGTGAGAAGGAAGAGCTGGGGAGGGAAAGACACCTGAAATGCTCATGTTTGGGAAAAGTCTGCTCCAGCTTCCAGGGAAAACTGCTTTCCTCTTTAATTTACTCATGTTTCTGAGCAAAACATCACTGGGATTTAAGAAAATGCCTCTTTCTGGCTGCTTCCCCCTCTTCCCTGCCCTTCTTGTTTTTCAGACTTTTGCCTGTGCAAGAAAACTTTCTTCTGAAGTTTCAGGTAACACAATACTACTCCTACTGCTAATAATAACAACAAAAACAACCCATTCCCACTGTTTGTACCTCCAACCCCTCTCTTATACCCTGGCACCTCTCTCATTCCCTTGTCACTTCCCAGGGAATGAAGCTGTCCTCAGATGAGTTCAATGCCATCTTTGCCTTCTATGACAAGGTAGGGAGCCAGCTCATGGGAAACCACCCCAAATAAATGTAGCCTGGCAAAAAATAACCCCAAATCATATGGTTTTGGCTGGGGCAATTCCCTGCTCTGGTTTGGGGTGGGAGAACTGGGTTTACCTCTGGCTGTGCTGGGTGAGGGTCTGGGGATGCCCATGTCCAAGGCGGAATTGAAGGGCTTGTGTCCTTGTGTCCTTCCTGCTGTTGATGTCCCTCCCACATTATCCAGGATGGAAATGGCTTCATTGATGAGAATGAGCTGGATGCACTTTTGAAAGACCTGTATGAGAAGAATAAGAAAGTAAGTGGGGGCAGAGCTTGGGTGCCACCCCCAGAGCCCCCCAGTTCCTTCTCCCATCTCCCAGCAGCATCTTTCCATGTCCATGCTCCATGGGGACCAGGAGATGCTGGTCTCAGTGCTGACCCTGCATCCTCATGGGAAGCTGCACTGGAACTGGGGGGAGTGTGATTGTGATCTCAGCCTGGGGGTACTCCCTGGGGAGAAAGGGGATACCCACCCCCAGTGCTCCCCATGCTTTTCAGGAGATGAACATCCAGCAGCTCACCAACTACAGGAAGAGCATCATGAACCTCTCCGACGGGGGCAAACTCTACCGCAAGGAACTGGAGATGGTGCTCTGCAATGAGCCCCCCATGTAGGACCCCATATACACAGCCCACGCTCCTCCTCCCCGAAAACAAGCACAAAGGGGAGCCCCCATCACTGCAGAGCTCCCCCAGCATCTCTTGGGTTTGCTGTAGGTTGCTAAAATCCCATTTGGGGGGGAAAACTTTTTTTTTTCCCATCTGCCTGGTTTGTTTAATGATATGATTTTTTTTTTCTTTGCGGGGGCGTTGTTTTCATTCCTTTGGTCTCTTGAGTTTTTATCATTTACCAAAGAACAGTTTACTAATAAATTCAAGTACTGCTAGACTGAAGCCCCTATTTCTCCATCCCATGGTGGGCTGTGGGGTGACAGGGAGGAGGGGGATATCACACTCTGATCCCACAGAGGACGTGGCTGCTGGGTGGGGAAGAGAGATGGAGCATTTGGGAAAGCCCCTTTGGAATGAGGGTCATTGGAAAATCCCTGGGGAGCAGAGCACAGGCAAGCTGGGTGAGGACACTGTACCTCCAATTTATCCCTCCCATTCATGCCTCCCACACCCTGCCAAAGCCTCTGGGACATCCCAAGGGTTGTTCCCCCACTCCCAGTTTTGGAAACCAGTCCCAGGGTGACGATGCTGGCGGAGTCCCAGTGCAACTTTTCCCATTCCTGTACCGACCAGTGCAGTCCAGCTGAGGCCTGTATGGCCCAGGATGGTGCAGGGCAGTCCCATCTGGACATGTACAGCCCAGTACAACCCTGTACAGCCCACTATGGCCCAGTAAAATCCCACACAGCTCAGTATGGCTCAGAACAGCCCTGTATGGTACAGTGCAGTCCTATATGGCCTAGCACAGCCCCACATAGCCCAGCATGGCCCAGTACAGCCCTGTATATCCCTCTGTGGCTCAATACATTTCTGTATGGACCAGTACCACACTGTACAGACCTGTGTGATTTGTACAGTCCTGTGTAGCTAAGCACAGCCCAGTACAGACCTTTACAGTTCCACATGGCCCTGTACACCCCAGAATGGCACAGGGCAAACAAATACAGCCCCACACAGCCTAGTATGGCCTCGTACAGTCCTGTACAGCTCCATATGGCCAAGTACAGCCCTGTATATCCCTGTAGAGTCACATGTGGTGTGTTACAATCCTGTATAGCTCACTACACAGGCCCAAGACTGCCCTGTGTAGTCTTGTATGGCTCCACGTGGTGCAGTGCAGTCCTATACAGCTCAAGTACAGCACTGTGCAGCCTAGCATGGTGCAGCACCATCCTGTATGTCCCAGTATGGCCAAGTATAGCCTGGTACAAGGTGGCCCAGCACAGCCTAGTATGTCCCTCCATATCCTAGTTGAGTCCTCCATATCCCAGTACAGCCTACTACAGCCCAGTATAATGTATGACAGCCCAGTACAGCCAGTATTGCATGGTACAAGGTGGCCCAGTACAGCCTAGCAAGGCCCACTACATCCTAGTCGAGTCCTGCATATCCCAGTAATGCCCAGCACAGCCCAGCACAGACCAGCACAGACCAGTACCGCCCAGCACAGCCCAGCACAGACCAGTACCGCCCAGCACAGCCCAGTACCGCCCAGCACAGCCCAGCACAGCCCAGCACAGACCAGCACAGCCCAGCACAGCCCAGTACAGCCCAGTACAGACCAGCACAGACCAGCACAGCCCAGCACAGACCAGCACAGCCCAGTACCGCCCAGCACAGCCCAGTACAGCCCAGCACAGCCCAGCACAGCCCAGCACAGACCACCACAGACCACCACAGCCCAGCACCGCCCCGGACCGAGCGGCGCGGCTGCACTGACCCGTGGCGGCCGCCAGGGGGCAGGGCGGGCGGTGCCCGGGCGCGGCGGCGCATGCGCGGGGCGGGGCGCTCAGCCGGCGCCCGTGGTGTGAAGTGCCCGCCCGCCGCTGCCACCACTGCCGCTGCCGCCATGGCGCTCCTGCACAGCCGCCGGCTCCTCGCCGCCCCGCGCCTCGCCGCCGCCGCCTCCCGCGCCAGGTGAGAGCTGAGAGGTGGCTCAGCCCCTAGGGCCGCCCGCCGGTGTCGGCGGAGGGGTTTTCCCGCGGCTGAGCCCCGCTCCGAGGTCGGTGGGGGGAGGCTGCGGGAAGCGGGTCCCCGCGTGCGGCCCGCGGCTGACGATGCGCTGGGGATGGGGGTTGCCGGGGGGACGGACCGCGCTCCGATTGGCTGAGGACGGGGGTCCTCGCGCTCTGATTGGCTGCGACCCAGCGCGGCGCCCCCCGCCTGCCCTTGAGGCGCCGCCGTGGAGGGCGCGTCGGCACCGGGGAGCCCCGAGAAACGGGGCCGGGGGCAGCCTGTGCTTTAACGACGGGCTGGGGACACCCTGTGCCGTGACCGATGGGCTGGGGACACCCTCTGCCTTGAGTGATTGGCTGGGGTGCTGCTAGTGATGTACGTTGTGCTCCGGGGCACGAATGATGTGGTCGATGAGAGTCTGGACGTGCCCAGGCCATGTGCGCTCGCAGCGCAGAAACCAGCACAGTCCTGGGCTGCATCACCGGCAGTGCGGGCATCAGGTAAAGGGAGGGGATGCTGCCCCTCTGGTCTGCTCTGCTGAGACCCCACCTGCAGCACTGCATCCACTTTTGGGGCCCCAGCACAAGAAGGACATCGACCTGTTCAAGCAAGTCCAGAGGCCACAAAGATGATTAGAGGAATGGAGCATCATTTCTGTGGGGAAAGGCTGAGTGAAAGATCTGGGCTTATTCAACCTGGAAAATAGAAGGCTTTGGAGCGACGTAATTGTGGCCTTCCAGTATCTAAAGGGGCTACAAGAGAGCTGGAGAGAGACTTTTGACAAGAGTGTTGAGTGCCAGGACGAGGAAGAAAGGGTTTAAATTGACCGAGGGCAGGGTAGATTAGATATTAGGAACAAATTCTTCCCTGTGAGAGTGAGGCCCTGGCACAGGTTGTCCAGAGAAACTGCCTGTTGCATCCCTGGAAGTGTTCAAGGCCAGGTGGAACAGGGCTTGGAGCATCCTGGTCTAGTGGAAGGTGCCTCTGTCTATGGCAGGGGTTTGGACAATGTCTGTCTTTCAGGTCTCATCCAACCCAAACCATTCCAGGATTCTGTGTGCTGTAAAATGGGGCTGAGGTGGTGCTGTCTGGCTACCCTGTGTAGTGAGACCAAAGGGATTCCAGTGACCCCATGATCCATGAAATGGGGTGGGAGTAGTGCTGGCTGTGCTGGAGCTGTGCTCTCAGAGTTACAAACCCTGGCAGGAGCAGGCTGGGAGTGACTGTTTCTGTGAGCACCAGTCCTGCACTGGCAGCTCTGGATTCTGCTGTCTCTGGTCAGCAGAGGTTTGGATAGAAGGATGCTGGAGCTGTGTGAAAAGCCCAGAACGTCCAAGTTTCCATAAAGTACAGCTGACCTGAGAGCCATGGGGCTGGGAACATCACTGAGACCAGGTGGCCAAGAAGCAGTGTGTGCAGAAGGATCTGGATGAGGCCTTGCTGCTCTCCAGAACCCTTTAACTCCTGGCCCTCACTAGTGGAGAGGTCTCTAAGAAACAGTTTCCAGCCTACACCAGAGCAGGAAAGCAGTGGTTTTTTTAAATGCCTATTCCAGCAGTCAGTACTGCTTCTAAGCCAGCCTTGTGGCTCTTCTCAGCAGGGACAGAAGAGCAGCTGTCTAGAACTTGTGTTTTGTGCTCATGGACTATAGCAGGCCTGTGAAAGGTATGGAGCCTGCTGGCATAAGCTTTGCTCTTCTCAAGCTTGTTCTACAGCAAAGTGTAAATTATCAAATTGCATTGAGGTCACCCAAGAGAGGTTGTTAAGTTTTGTAAGTAAGGAGCTTCTGTGCACAGCCCCCTCTTTCCCTTCAGGAATAGTGGCTTATTATGCAACAAAGGAAGCCAAGCACTGATTAGCAGTTTCTGTTTCCTTATCTTCAGCAAGATAATGTGTAATGTGGTGCTCCAGCTGCTATCATTAATCTGTGCTGGGAATGCTCTTTCTGAAAGCAGAACAGAGGTTAAGAGATATGAAATGGTTAAAAGGCTCCATTGACACACAAATGGTAATTAGGACGATAACTCAGTCTGCTGCTCTGATGTATCATAAGACAGCTATTTAAATACTTTTCTTGGTGGAAAGCTTATCCCAAATCGCTGGGGCAAGGAATTTGTAGGCTTGAAAGATCCTGTAGTAGCCAGCTGCCTGTTGGCATTGTTCATGTGTAAATATTTGCTTTAGATGTGGTTTACCTACAGCCTTTGGCCCCTCTGGCCCCTTGCTCTGCTCTGTCTTGCAGAACTGCTGTGGGGGCTCTGGCAAAGCTCCTGAAATCTGGGATCTTATGTGGCTGTGCCTCAGGGAATGTGGGCTGGCCTCTCCACGATGGAAACCTTCACTGGGCTTGTAAATGCTTGCTCTCCGGGCTTGGCTTGAGTCCTTAAGCACTTCTGTCTGTGCACTTGAGGCATAAGTTCCACATATATTTTTGAAAAATGTGCAAATTTATGCAATTCCTGGCTCATTTTTCCACTTTCTCTGTCCCACTGCACTTGCAGTTGTGCATTAAACCAGCTCAGAAGACCAGCATGGCTGAAGAGTACAGAGACTATTTGGAGCTCTGATGAGCATCTAAACTCTGACTGGGCCTTCTGTGTGGAAGTCCTGTAGCTGGAGAATGTGCTTCCTTTGGCTTACATGGAGTATCCCTCGGGTAGTTCAACCCAGCTTAAGTTTACCTCTGGTTAGTTTTCTGCACTGAATACCTCTGGCCTGGCAGAGATGTGCAGTTTATAGCTTTGACCTTTATTCAAGCCCAATGTTCTTTTAATTGCTCAAAATAAAGTGCAAGGCAGTGCAGGGACAACAGTTAGGGGGTGTAGCAGTGTGTTAGGGTTTGTGGCCTTGGACCCCTAGTAGATCTCTTTTTCCCAAACCCCTTTGGGAAAGCTTTGCCTCTGTGATCTCTTTGGTATCCTGATGTGTTTGGACAACTCAGCCTAGGCTTTTTTTTCCTGTGTCCCTGCAAGCTTACCTCCCTGGAAACACCAGAGGAGTTTTGTTTCCCCTGGAAACCTTCATGCTGAGAGCAGGAAAATAAGTCCTAAACCTACCCCGTTGGTGCCTTAAGCCAACACAAAAACCGGCTCAGAACAAAGGTACTTAACTCTCTGGAGTGCTGCAGCTTAGGTAAATGCCTGCAGGATCAGCATTAATTGCAGTATGTTAGAGCTCAGTGACCTGCCTAAGCCTTAGCAGGATTGGGACCTAAATTCCCCAAACACTGTAAGCTGCTTGGGGAAAAGCCCAGCAGAAAGAAGGTGCTGTCACCATCTCCAAAGTAGCAGCTCTTTAAAATAGATAGCCAGGCTCCTGCAGCCCTTGATACCAAAATAATCCTAAACCAGGTAAACCGAAGAAAGCCACACTACTGCACGTTGTTTCTCTCTTTCCCTGCCTCTCCATTTCCAGGAACACATTGGAAGTGTTTGTCCAGAGCTGCCTGAACCCGCAGCAGGAGTTTGCCCTGACAGTCCCCTTGACATGTCCAGCTCAGGTTGGTTCCCCAGGTCACTCCCTCCACACTGGCTGCAGCCCCTGTCCCTCTCTGGAGGGTGTGTGTTGCTGGCATCTCTGACTCATCCTCCTTTCCAAGCTAATCCTATACTTAAGAGGTAATTAAGACTAGTTGGTGGTCTAAAAAACGTTAAGCACATCTTCCATTTTTAAACTACCTGAGGTGGCTCTACCTCTTCCTCAAAGCCTGTCAAAAGGAGTAACAGGCTTTTTTTAAAATTTGGAAATGGTGTACAGAGGATTGTCTGAAGTTAGTCTGAAGAGGGCAAATGATTGAGGCTCCATGAGATGCAATCTGTATACATGGGAGAGTGCAAAATATTTCTGTAGTAAAGAAATTTGGCCTAAATGGACATGAAACAGGGACAGAGTGGAGAGGAAAGGTGATTGTGTGAGTTCTGCTGATCAGTGAGAGCTTCCTTAACCTTCATGGCCCGGCTGCCCACAGATCTGTATCTGCCTGCAGAGTCTGCACTACACCTTTAACAGGAGGCCTGGCTGGCCCTGGGCTGGCTCCAGGCTGCCTGCATTGCCTGGGGCACGGACCAGCCCCGGGACAGCATTCCCAAGTTGGGAAAGGATCCCATTATCAGATGACATAGCCTTTCCTGGGCAGCAAAGCATAGTAAAGCTGATATGGCTCTCTGTGTGTTTCTCCTTCAGCAATCAAGGCTTGAGTTCTGTCCTCCAGGAGATAAACCCAATCTACTTTGTATTGCACCCTTTGTTCCCCACTGAGCTGGGGGACCTGTATGTTGAGTCAGGACACTCAGAGCTGCATGCAGTGCCTTCAGGAGGGGGCTGTGACAGCCAAATCCCTCTGCCAGGCAGGTTAAAAAACACCACACTGCTGCTCCTGCACTGTCTGCAGGCCTGCAAAGCCTGGACATGGGACAGAGCAGAGACTCTGGCCAAAGGAAATAACAGGTTTCTTTTTATAGCCTGGTCTGCTCTGTCCTTGACATTAAGAGAGCCTCTCCATCTTCAGGGTGTGCTGCCAGCCGGGCAGAGGCAGGTGGCTCCTTGTTTTGGGGAAACACAAAGCTCCTCCTGATGCAGGGAGGTTTTGTGCTTGACAGCAGGGGAAGGGTCTTCACATCAGAGCTTGTCATTGTCACTCAGGGAACAAACTGTCTTCTATGATTTCCTGAAAAACAGCATTTGTCATTTGTCTACAACACGAGGGGAGGCAGAGTTTGTTGGGCAAAGAGTGGAAATACCTTTATTTTGTCAGCCAATGCTGGGAGAAAAACAAATTGGTTTTCATGTACTACAGCCTTTCCAGAAGTTTGGAAGAGACTCCATATTCATGCTTTTGTGCAATTGCCTGGCTCTGGCCAAGGTTCCCTGGAGGGGAATGACCTGTGCAATCCCACGTGCAGGCTCTGGGCACTTGTCCAGAGCATGGGAGTTCAAGGCTCCAGTTTCCTGGGCTCTGTGTGGTGTTAGCACATAAGGCAAACAGGAGCATTTCAACATGCTAATGACTGAGAGGGAGTCAGTTATCTTCAGCCACAATGAACTGAGGCTCTTTGCCCATTCTGTAATACACAATGTGACTTAAATGGTTTGGTTTGTTTTTTTGGATAATTCTCTGAACACTATTTGTACCTTTTTCAGTGGTTTAAAGACAAGATTTCCCTTGTGGGTTTCTGTTGGTGCACATCTCTGCCCAGTTCTCAAGCCTCATGCTTAGCTTCTTGTTTCTCCCTTTAGCTCATGGTGGTCCCACGTGGAGATGGGTCCCCCTGACCCCATCCTGGGGGTGACAGAAGCTTACAAACGTGACACCAACTCCAAGAAGATGAACCTGGGCGTGGGGGCGTATCGGGATGACAACGGGAAGCCCTATGTCCTGAACTGTGTTCGCAAGGTGAGCTGGCTGCTGGGCAGGGCCAGATCCAGGTGCCAGGTACCCTCAGGGAGGCAGGGAAGGGGAAGGTCCCTAAGCAAGTTTTGTCTGTTGATCCTTAAAGTAAGCTCTGTCTCTAACAGAGCAGGACAGTATTCCTGGATGTCTCCCTTAGCAGGACTAATGCTTTTGAGACATGACAGAGCCGTAAGTAGTACAGGACAAAACAGAAAATACATGTCCTGTTCCCATTCAGGTAACTCTTAACTTGTTGCTGACTTCTATGAGCCCTGCAATGCACCTGTTCTCTGAACTTCAAGGTGTTTCTTGAACAGGCTGATGTTCTTCAGGGCACCCCACAAGGGAGGAAGGAGCTGACATTGGCCCCTTAGTGGATTAGTCTTAGAAATTCTGCTGAGCCGATACTACCAGTTTCTCCATAAGCCAGTCTAAAACTCCAGCCCAGGGTGTGGACATTGCCCTTGAAGGGATTATGGGGTCTTTTAGGGCTGTAGGGGTAGAAATAGGCTGTTAAATAGCTGGCAGCTGACACATGCATTGATTGGCTGCACTGACAGGGAGGGTGCAGGGAGAGTGCCTTTTCCATGTCTCATCAGTGAGGGGTTTAAAGCCATCCCTTGCCCTCCCTCTCTCTGTGCAGCTGGGTCACAACCAGGGAGCCTGGATGATGTCACAGGGACAGTTTCCTGGTATGAATGCTGCCTGGGTGGTCTGTGCCACTTTCAGCATTACAAGGCCCTACAAAAGGTTTGCTACCTACCTGGTTTGGGGATGTCTCCTACATAGAGATGATATCTGCCTCTCAGTAATACTCAAGTCTTGCTTTCCTGCAGGACAATTCCTGGTGGGGCAAAGAAATGTGTATCATTGTGCAGCAGCATTGACATGTAATAGGCTGGAAGTGGTGCTCTCTTCTTGTGCCAGGTTTCCTTGGCTCCACGGTACCAACACTGTCACCCACTGAGGGCTCTGCTGGCTGTGGGGTTTTATCTGAAATGTTGACTGCTGCCCCTTGCTTGGAATGAGCCCTGCAGAGAAACTCCTGTAAACCAACCTTTGCCCCTTTCAAGCAAGCAAATGTGCAGAGGAGTGACCTTCAGCTGTCCATCATTGTCTCCATGGTGATGCCTTCCTCACTGACCTTGTGCCCTCCCTTCCAGGCAGAGGCCATGATAGCATCCAAGAAGATGGATAAGGAGTACCTGCCCATCGGGGGCCTGGCGGATTTCACCCGGGCATCTGCAGAACTGGCTCTGGGGGAAAACAGTGAGGCCTTCAAGAGCGGCCGGGTAAGGAGAGGCCGGGACACAGGGGCAGGGAGGACACACGGTTTGTGTGTGGGTGCTCAGCAAATGTGGAAGAACTGCTGGGGTATTGATGCTCCTGAGTTGTGGGCTGGCTGGCCCCAAGGATCACTGCTTCCTCTGACAGTCTCTGAAGGGTGAAACAGCCCTGTCCAAGGAGGGGGGGATTTAACCTTGCCAGGGGGCCCAACTCCCCACCCTGGAGCTGGAGATAGATGCTGACCCCTGTGGTCTCTCCAGCCCTTTGTCCCTGTTTTGGTGTGCTGCTGCCAGTGCTGACATAGTGACTGTGCTCTCCCTGTAACACAACATGGCTACTCAGATTTTTTTTTTTTCTTTTCTTGCAGTATGTTACTGTGCAGGGTATTTCTGGGACTGGATCTCTGCGAATTGGAGCCAATTTTTTGGTGAGTGCCTGGCCAGCAGTGGAAGGAAAGAACATATTTTGACCAGAGCTGAATTTTTACGGTTTTCTAACTGCCAGTATGTATACAACCTGTTTGAACACTCTGTTTTTCTATTGACCAGCAACGATTCTTCAAAGCCAGCCGTGATGTGTATCTACCCAAACCATCCTGGGGCAACCACACTCCCATTTTCCGTGATGCCGGCATGCAGCTTCAGGCTTATCGCTACTATGACCCCAAGACGTGCAGCCTTGACTTCTCTGGAGCCATGGATGACATTTCTGTGAGTTGCCTTCCATGCCTGGAAGAAGGGAGGTCATGTGGGGAAGTGGGTGGGGATATTACTTTACTCTATACGTGATCGTGCTGCGTGAAGCTGTGTCAGGAGAGGTTTAGGCTGGATATTAGGAAAAGATTTTTCACCCAGATGGTGGTTGGGCACTCAAACGGGGTCCCAAGGGAAGTTGTCATGGCACCAAGTCTCCCAGGGTTCAAGGAATGTTTGAACAATTCAGGCATATAGTGTGGTTCTTAGGGTTGTCCTGTGCAGGGCCAAGGAGGTGGACTCCATATGGGTCCATTCCAGCTCAGAATATTCTATCATTCTGTGATGCCTGAAGGCATTAAATCAAGGCTAGAAACTCACAGAGCTCATCTAAGCTGTCTCATCTGCTGAGGAGAATGCTCAGATAGCACTGATGATTCATTCTCTATAACATCTTCCTTAGAAAATTCCAGAGAAGAGCATCATCCTCTTACATGCTTGTGCTCACAACCCCACTGGGGTGGATCCCCGGCAGGAGCAGTGGAAGGAGTTGGCAGCTACAGTGAAGGTAAGCAATGTCCCAGGGGTACTGTGCCATTCCTGGGCAAACAACATCTCTGGCCTTTCATGGGTGGCACCTGGTCTTCACTTTGCTAAAGGTTATTCCCTTTCCTGAAGGCAACATGGGTATCATGTTCCTGACAGGAGCCAGCCAAATGTACCCAGAAAGCTTCTAGCTGACCATTGGGCTTTCTGCTGGCACCTTCCCAGGAAGCTGGAGTAGGGAAACTTGAAAGGAGAACAGCAGGGTTGAAAGCATGAGCTGTGATTGCTGGAGCAGAGCACCCAGTGCTGTTGTATTAAAAATGCTGGAAGATCTCTCACATGCTTGGTGTCTCCTTGCAAGCTTCAGCTGCAAATAGAAAGGGACAGGTTCTACCTTCTCCTCCTTCCTGCTGCTCCATCAAGCCTGTAGCCAGAGAAATTTTGCTTGGAGATACCTGGCCTTAGTAGGGTTCTGAGAATTGGTAGATATCTAAGTGATCTCTGTGGCCTACACAAGGGTAGATCTAAGGGGCAGTGTATCTGGGGTGTCTGCCTGGCTGACTGGGGAGTTCCCAGGTGATTTTCCTGGAAACTGATAATACAGAAGACATTGAAGGAGACTATGTTATTACTGTCGAATTTACTTCTGTTTCCTAGGCCAGACTTGCACATCCCATAAATGCCCCAAAGGATCTTTAGCTGCTGTTTTGATGTGTGCTGGGTAGCTGCAGGTTTTGGGCTGCTTTCCCTGTGGTGAATGAAGGGGAATGACTCTCTTTCTGGAGGAAAATCGCTGCAGGTGGACAGACCCCTGTCTGCATGGCTTTTATCAGCGCTGCTTCTTGCAGAGGGGTGCTCAGCTTCTGTGACAGACACTCTCTTCCATCTTTGCTGGCAGAAACGAAACCTCCTCGTGTACTTTGACATGGCCTACCAGGGCTTTGCCAGCGGGGACATCAACCGGGATGCCTGGGCTGTGCGGTATTTCATCGAGCAGGGCATCAACATCGTCCTGTCACAGTCCTTCGCCAAGAACATGGGGCTGTACGGTGAGTGGGACACGTGACAAGGAAATCATTTCATCCAGGCTGTTGGTGGGATCCCAGTGCCTTCAAGGTTTAGCAGCCAGTGTCTTCCTGCTGCCTGTGTTCATCCTGCAGTACTGAGCAGGGATAACCCATTAGAAGCTGGTGGGGAACCTTCTAGAGAACAGGGGTCCCCTACAGCTGTGTGGTGTTGGGTGCCACAGTATAAGAAGGATATAAAGCTTTCAGAGAGTGTCCAAAGGAGACTACAAAGATGGTGAATGGTCTAAAAGAGAAGCCATACAAGGAGCAGCTGAGGACACTTGCCTTGCTCGGCCTGGAGAAGAGAAGACTGAGGGCAGAGCTCATCACAGGCATCAGCTTCCTCTCATGGGCAGCATCTGCTCTCTGTGACCAGTGACAGGACCCAAGGAACATAGAAGTGTGTCAGGGAGGATTTAGGATGGATATTCAGGAGAGGTTCTTAACCTAAAGGGTGTTTGGGTATTGGAACAGGCTCCTTAGGGAAGTGGTCATAGCATAAGCCTGACAGAGCTTAAGGAGTGTTTGGACAATGCTGTCAGACACAGGAATTGTGGGATTCTTGGGGTTGTTCTGTGCAGGGCCAAAAACTGGACTCAGTGATCCTTCCAACTCTAGATATTCTGTGATTCTCTTAGGAGAGCGTGCAGGTGCCTTCACAGTGATCTGCAGTGATCCAGATGAAGCCAAGAGGGTCGAGTCCCAGCTGAAGATCCTCATCCGCCCCATGTATTCCAACCCACCTGTGAACGGAGCCCGCATTGCCTCCATGATCCTGAACACCCCTGACCTACGGAAGGAGTGGTAAGAAGAACTCTGAAATGTTCATGACAGTGAGGTCTCTTTGTGCAGCCTTGTGCTGTGCTTACTGTGTGCTGCTGTCACAGGCAGCTCTTAGCTTCAGCAACAGTCAGAACCTTGTTTGCTCTGGAGAAATCCCTGCTTATGTCCTGGCATCAGCTGGTGTCAGTTTAACCTGACACAAACAGGTTTTTCTAGTGTTACCAAGGAAGAAAACTGTGTAAAGGAGGGGATAAAGCTCCCGAAGGATTGAGGGCAGCAGGAGCTGCCTATCCAAGAAGCATAAAAGTCTGAGGTGGTAGCCATGTAGTGTGTCTCATGTAGGGGAAGTGGCAGCATAAGCTCTCTGGGAATGAGACCCAGGAATGTAACCCTCATGCCCTAAGCCTGATTCCTGGCTGTGCTGTGCTGTTTTCCCAGCCCCTTGGTGCCGGGTCCCTCCCAGCAGCTGGCCTGGCAGAACAAAGGTTGGCAGTGTGCTGTGGCCTCGCTGGGGGCTGTGTTCTTCTGGCAGCCTGACACTTGTGCCTGATCTAGTGCCCAGCAGAGATATTTCTTAGCTGTGCTGCTTCGGAGCAGGGCCTGTTTGCCAATGCTACCCCTGCACTCTTGGTTTATCTGTAGATACTATTTTATCTGGGTTTGAGTAGTGCTGCCGTCAAGCATCCTACTGACCTGGGGCTTTCAGATGTGAGAAATGTCTATATTCTGGTAGCAGTGCCCAACAGCAATGGAATAAATAAAAAGAGGTCATCTTCTGGTATCAGGAGAATGGAGCGGCTCCCCCAGCTGGAGCTACATCTTCATGCTCATCTGCATCCCTCTGTGGGACCCCTCCAGGTGGAGAGTTGATTTTCTATAGCTGGGGTGGGGAGAGCAGCATTGATGTGTTCTAGCCCTGCTCTGAATGGTTCCTGGGTTGGCTCCTCAGGCTCACAGAGGTGAAGGGCATGGCTGACCGGATCATCAGCATGAGGACTCAGCTGGTGTCCAACCTCAAGAAAGAGGGATCCTCCCACAACTGGCAGCACATCACTGACCAGATCGGCATGTTCTGCTTCACAGGGCTGAAGCCTGAGCAGGTAAATGCAATTCCAGTGGTCTCTAAGTGTCGTTTGCAGTCCTTGTCAGTAAGTTTTTGACTGCAGATGCCAAAATGAGCCCTTGTAAGCACTTCTCAGAAGGAGCATTCTCCAAGCCCTAAGCACTGGCACATCATGGGGAGCCCAGTCTTGCTCTGTTCCCTGCTGTACTTGGGGAAGTTGAAAGTAAATGTAGCTGTCATGTCTATCAAAGCAAGCAGTCACTTGGTGCTGCTCTGAAGTCACCTTAAAGGTCAGCTCAGGTGAGGTGACTCTTCCAGCTGAACATCTGCAGTGTTGCTGCTTGGCCTGAGAGCTGAGCAGCATCTCTGTTGGTGCACAGGGTACTCTGCAGGTAGTGGGATGCCCTATCTGCTGGCAGCCAGGTTGCTTTGAGTTTCAGCAAGCTGGGTAAATTTGCACTTTGCTGACACAGCAGAGGTTGGCCTGCAGTTTGAACTTCGCTCTTTCATCCCAGGTGGAGCGGCTGATCAAGGAGTTCTCAGTGTACATGACAAAGGACGGACGCATCTCTGTGGCGGGAGTTACGTCAGGCAACGTGGGTTACCTGGCTCATGCCATCCATCAAGTCACAAAGTAAAGACAAAGGGGTGCCCTGGAGCTGGTGGCTTTCCCTTCCTCACCAGTCGAAGATGAGGAGGGAAAAGAAACAAGCAGAATACTTCAACCACAGCACTTGAAGCCGCTGCTGAATGTATCTTGTAGATGAGTTGTAGAAGCCTTGTCAAATCCATCCTGTGTTGTGGAGCAGGGACATAATTGCTGGGTCCTGCTCGTCACAGCCATTCTTCCCTGCTGTCCATCCTTTCTCCATCAGCCCCAGCACCTATCTATGCTGGAGGAAGCAAATGCTTAGCAATGCCCTCCTACCAGTGTAGGCACCAAAGGCTTCTCCGCACACATTTCTCCATGAGAAGGCTTTGTGAGGCTTTTGGCTGCTGGCCCAAGCAGAAGCAGGCAGGGAGCTGGGTGGGCTGAGATGGAGGGCTGCTCTGGTGTGCTCCTCCAAGCTCCTCAGCCAGTCCCTGCTGCCAGCAGGCTCCATCCTCCATCATCCCAGCCTGGGGCTGGGCAGCACCAAAGCTGTCCTCCGACAAACAGCTCTGAGGACTTCTCACTACCAAACTCTGCTCCGTCGTTGGCTTCGCTCTTTCCATCTGGGACTCTCCTTTCAGGTGTAATTCACAGTGGCATCAGTGCGTGGGGCAGGCCAGTGTCCCTCTTTTCAACCTGTCTCACTTTCATACCTGGAGGTGAAACAATTTCTCACCCCTCCCCTCCCCAATAACAATCTCCTCTGAAAACTGCTCTCTGGTGGTCTCTGCCTTGCCCCATTCCTGTCCTAAGCCCAGCAGTCCAGCCCTTTACCTCCAGCAGTCCTCCCTGCAGTATTTGTTGCGTGTCCCAAAGCCAGCGAAGAGGCTGGCCCTGCAGTATGCCCCTCATGTGGAGGTGTGGGGCATCCCTCTCTGCTCTGTTCAACCACATTTCTGCTGACACCAGAAAATAGAGATCTTGAGAGAAATCTAGAGCTGATGCCTCAAAAACCATTCTGTCCTTCTAAGCCAAGTGTCCCTGAGGTCCTGTGACTTACTGGACTGATTTTTAATCTAAATAAACTGGTGCATGACTATGTTGAGCTGGGGACTTCATCCTGTCATTGTGCAGCTGGATCCTGTCCCTTCTGTGCACCAAACATTCCCTCTCAGGGCCATGCTAGCACAGGGGATCTTACATGACCAGTGAAACCCTCATCTCCTGAGAATCCCATGTAGAGAGGCAGTTCCCACCGATGGGCCCCAGGAGCACAGTGTGTGTGAACTGAGGTTGTCCAGGTGTGAGCTGGTGTCACGGAGCTGAAATTGAAGCTTGTGGTGTTGAACATAGGTGTAGCTGGCAAGAGGACAAATTCCCAAAAGCTGTATGCCTTGGGATGTGGGGCCATCTTTGGCCACTGCCCCACCATGGAGTGGAGCCTCCTTAGGCAGAGCTGGAGGTATTACCTCTTAAGTCTGTGAGCTGTCTCCATCCACAGGCACCTCTTCCCTCTGCAGCCATACCAGGGTATTTAGCAGGGCAGTCCTCATTTCCCATTCCTGCCCAGGGCAGCTGTGTGCCCATTGGAGCTGGGGCAGGTCCAGTCTGGTGCACCTGTCCCAATGTAGTGCAGGTTGTTGCCAGACTTGCTGGAAGGCTGGATCCTCCCGCCGCTCTCTGACAGAAGGTTTCCGCTCCCACGCCGCTTGTTTACTGGCCCGATGCCCACAGCCGCTGCTTGCTGTCCTTTGTGCAATAAACCGCTTTCCATGCCGCACACGCCGTACGTGCTGCCCCACGGCTCTGTGGGTTCCTGTGCTGTGGTCCCCGGTTCTGCGTGGCTCTGGAGCTGCCGCCTCCTGCCCCCTTACCCGCGTGGGGCCGTTCTTCTGCTCGTTGTCTGTACAATAAAAGCACCCTGGAGCACAGCTCTGTCTCTCGCCGTCTCTTTGCTGCGGGTTCCCGCAGGCTCAGCCTCTGGGAAGGGCTACCCGAAGGGGGATGTTTCCCTTGAGGATGTTCCCCCGCCTCCGGGGCTGGACTACAACCCCCGGCGTGCAGCGGGCAGGGCGGAGCCGCCGCCGCCGCGCCGCCGCCGCCGAGCTCAGCCGGGGCTGGGGCCGGGGCCGAAGGGAGCGGAGCAGGGCGCGTTCCCCGCCTGGTGAGTGGGGCCGGGATACGGACGGACCGGGGGGACACGCGGGGAGCTCAGTGACCGGCCAGGGCAGGAGCCTGTGCATCCCCTGCGAGCGCGGGCGGCTCCGTGTCACCGGCTCCGGGCCTTGCTGCTCCGGGCGGGGGGCGCCGCGGGTCTGTCGAGTCACCCTCGGTGCAGCGCCGGCTCTCGGGGTTTCTGGCTGCCTGAGTATGGCGGCTTTGCCTGCAGGGGAAGGCCACCCTTCAGCATCCTCCCCCAGGCCATGGGAGAAGCAGCGACCCCCTGCAGCATCCTCGGCCAGGTGGGAACTTCAGCCCCCGCGGACGCACCGGCCTGTCCCTCCACGGTCCTACCCACGCGGCACAGGGCGGCCCTTCCTCCCCTGCCCCAGAAATCTTTACAGAGGATTCATAGCTCAAGCACAGAGTTTAAATAGCCCAGAAGCAAGGAGTGAGGTGGGCAGGTAGAGTCTCTGTAGATGTCCTCTAGGAATTTCCAGATTTCCTCGAAAAGAGATTTCTCATGTTCATATAAAGTCCTGCAAAATCCTGCCAGGTTGTGAGGGTCGATCTCCTCCACCTTGGAGACACTGGGATGAGATTTGGACTTTCCACCCCCCAAGGGCTGTGATGCTGGAAACACCGTATCTTCAAATCCAAAAGCTTCTGAGACATCATCCATCTCCTGCTGATTGTCACCCTGGGGGTGCCCAGGAAGGGGCCAGTCCTGCTTTTCCTGTTGACACAGTATTTCTGCTGCACACAGGTCATTCCTGTTGAGCCCAGCCTTGCTCTTTACTCAGGAGCACGTGCTCAGCTCTGTCTTGCAGAGCTTGCAGAAATTAGGGCTGGAAATCAGGAAGTGAGCCAGGACATTGGGTCTTGTGTCCACAGAAAGGCGAGTCCTGCTGTAAAGCTGCAGCTCCTCAGCCCCACAGCCAGGGCTCAGTCCCCTATCCAAGAGCAGTTGTGTCCTCTCCTTGGATTTGAGGGACAAGAGGTGAGTTCTCCTGCTATATCTCTGCTGATGTGTGTGTGCTGTGACCCTCCAAGCTAAGACCCAGGGAACTCGGTTCCCCTGTGCCCCCACCTGATGCCCAGGTTGTCCCTTGTTAATATAATTGACTAACAATTAACAGTGCCATTCTTCATCCCCTTGTAGGAGTAGGGAAGTGTCTGACTCCCGTGTTGCTCCATTCCAGCCTGTTTGTTTGCTGCCCTTCCTGCCTGATGGAGCCAGTGCTGGCTGAGGACCCTCCTCGAGGTGCCTGGCTGAGCCTGCTGCAGGAGCACTAGTGGGACGTGGACAGTGGCGTGTGCCACCTGCGAAGGGACAATGGCTCAGGGCACTGGGAGCATCAACAGTGACTACAAGGATTGGGAATGGAGTGACGATGCTGGCGAACGGGCCAGGCTCCTGCAGAGCCCTAGTGTGGAGACGGTGCCCAAAAATTCAGAGAGCCAAGGAAATGGACTGGGGGCCACATCGGCTCTGGGAGCTGTCTTCATTGTGGTCAACGCTGCTCTTGGGGCTGGGCTGCTCAACTTCCCTGCTGCCTTCAGCATGGCTGGTGGCGTGGCTGCAGGCATCACCCTGCAGATGGTGAGTGGGGAAGGGACAGTCCCCCATCCCACCATGGGAGGGTGCATGGAGGGACATGTGGTGCCCCAGAAAGGGCTTGGGGAGGACCAGACTCCTAGGAAGAAGCTCTTTGGGTGAGGTGCACCCGAGATTCTCAGTGTTTTCAGGAGTGGTAGCCTGGGGTGGCTGAGGGAACCTCGCCATGTTGTTGGCTCAGTGTTCCCTCCCTGTCTCTCTCCCATCCCAGTGCATGCTGATCTTCATCATTGGAGGCTTGGTCATCCTGGCATACTGCTCACAGGCCAGCAACGAGCGCACCTACCAGGAGGTTGTGTGGGCTGTCTGTGGGAAGGTGCCTGGTGTGCTGTGCGAGGTGGCCATCGCTGTCTACACCTTTGGCACCTGCATCGCCTTCCTCATCATCATTGGAGACCAGCAGGACAAGAGTAAGTGCCTCCCATGGAGCAAATAATAACCAGTTGCTGTCCCTTCAGCTGGAAGGGTCACCCTGACCATCTTGGTTGTCCCTGCAGTCATTGCTGCTCTGGTGAAGGAGCCTGAGGAAGTTGGGAGCAGCCGCTGGTACACAGACCGCAAGTTCACCATCAGCATCACCGCCTTCCTGCTCATCCTGCCCCTCTCCATCCCCAAAGAGATTGGCTTCCAAAAATATGCCAGGTGGGTGGGAAGAGCCCTCTGGGGCTGGGAGTTGGGGTGAACCAGCCAGCACCCACCTAAGCACAGTTGCAGAGGACAGGGACTGGAAATGGTGTGGTTCTAGTGCCCTATCTGCCCACTCATCCTCTGCCTTCCCATGCCTCAGTTTCCCTATCTGGGAAGCAGAGGAGTGGCTGAGCACTGTGCAGCCATGTGTCATACTTCAGGGCTTGTGTCCCTCCCTTCTGCATGCTGGAGGAAGCAGGGAATGCTGCTTTCAACTACATTGTCTCCTATCTTTGTAGATGGCAATCCAGCAGAAAGGAGAGCCACTAAGTGTCCCTAGGCTGGGTGGTCTGCAGGCCAGCCCTGCTCCACCAAGAATCTTGGTGTGACCTGGCTGCTGGAGCTGCACCAGCAGGGGCACCAAGGAGTGTCAGTGCTTCAACACTTGCCTCTTTCTCCAGCCCAAAACCCAAGTCTGGCAGGTTTGCCACTCAGAGAAGGATGGGATAACCCCCAAATGCAACAGAATTGTGTTGGCATCTGCTTGGGGCACAGCAGGTGACGTTTCCTGGTATATTCCCATGGGAAGGGAAACAAAAAATGGGTCTGATAGGCAGGAGTGGGGTAGCCTGGGCTGTGCCAGAAGATGGGGACGGAGAGGCTGGGAGGAGACCCTCCATGAAGTGGGGAGGCAGAGCTCTGACAGCCTCCTGTCCCCTTTCACAGCTCCCTCAGTGTGATTGGCACATGGTATGTCACAGCAGTCATTATCATCAAGTACATCTGGCCTGACAAGGAGCTGGTGCCTGTGGAGATCCCCACCAGGTGAGGGCAAGAGACACAATGCTGTCAATGCCACCACAGCTCTGCAGAGCCAGGCAGGGCTGTGGGAGTGAGGGCTGCAAAGGCAGGGGATGAATCCTTCATCAGTCCCATCCCTGGTCCTGGAGACTCTGCATGTTGCTGCCAGAAGCTCCCAAATGGCTGCACCTCTGCGTGTTTCAGAGGAGCAGGTGGTGAAGAGGGGGAAAAGGACTTCTTAAAGGTCCCCATGGCTCCAACACAGATTTTGATAGCACTGATTGGTTTTTATCTCTGACATATCCAGGCCCTGGATTCCCTATGCCATGCTTGTGCTCACCCAGCAACAAGGGCTGTGTCTATATTTGGATAATTTTGGTTATTTCCTTAACCAGCACAACCACTGTGGCTTATTCCTTTCCTCACAGTGTATATTTTTGGATCCAGTGCAGGAATTTTATGGCAGAGCAAAGGTTAAACCAGTTTTTTTTGCACTGCCCATGCTGATACTTTCACTTTTGTGTGCTCAGGTTTGGCTGTTCCTCTCTCAGTGAAAGGCCCTGGTCTTCACAGAGTACCAGGTCCCAAGAAAACCTCATTCCATGCAATGGCATCATCCTGGGTGGGGGAATGCAGTAAGACAAAGACACTGAGCACTCCCAGCTCATCCTCCCCTGGTGCACTGGATGGGATCACAGGGGATTCTGGTCTGACTGATGGGTGTTTCTCTCCTTCCAGCCCCTCCACCTGGACAGCTGTCTTCAATGCCATGCCCACCATCTGCTTTGGGTTCCAGGTAAGGCCATGAGCTTGGCATTCCCCTTCCATCCTGTGGTTGCTTGGACGGCAGACTAAAACCCTGCCCGTGTGCTCACTGCCCAGCTTTGCAAGGAGACTGAAGCCTTTTTAACATCTCACCACCTCTGGGTGGAGATGGATCCATTTTACCCCAGCTAGGATGTACAGGGCATCCTGTCCCCCACCTCTTTCTTCTCCAGTGACAAACCTGAGGAATTACCATATCCCAACAAACACAGAATATCATGAGTAGGATTCCCCATGGTTCTGCCCATCACATATCCCCACTGTCTCTGTGTCCTGGCAGTGCCACGTGAGCAGCGTGCCCGTCTTTAACAGCATGAAGCAGCCACAGGTGAAGACCTGGGGGGCAGTGGTGACAGCAGCCATGGTGATTGCTCTGTTTGTCTACACAGGCACTGGTAAGTGAGGGGATACTGTGTGAGTGTAGCACAGTCCTTGGAGTGGCTGTGAGCTTCAGGGGACAGGGACCCTCTGGTCAGCAAGTGTCAGAGGGAGAAGGGAGGACAGTCCATTGAACACCTCTGCAATGTGCCCTGTGCCATATCCATCCTAGTTTGGTCCTTCAAACAGATGTTCAGGAGACTTGTCCCTGTCCCCTGCTGACTGCTCCCTTCCTGGCAGGCATCTGTGGCTTCCTAACCTTTGGAGCTGGTGTGGAGCAGGATGTCTTGATGTCCTACCCCTCCAATGACATCCCTGTTGCCCTCGCCCGGGCTTTCATCATCCTCTGTGTGCTGACATCCTACCCCATCCTGCACTTCTGTGGCAGGTGAGTGCTGGGAGAGATGGGGCTGGTGTGGGAAGGAGGAGCAGCACGAGGAACCCCCTCTGTCTTGGCTCTGTGCCCACAGGGCTGTCTTGGAGGGTCTCTGGCTGCGCTACACCGGGGTCACAGTGGAGGAGGACGTGGTTCGGGAGCGGAGGAGGCGCCTGCTTCAGACCATCAGCTGGTTCCTCCTGACACTGCTCCTGGCTCTTTTCATCCCTGACATTGGCAAGGTCATCTCTGTCATTGGGGGCTTGGCTGCCTGCTTCATCTTTGTCTTCCCAGGTAGGGATCTGGGATGCTCAGGGGCTGACAAAGGTCTCATGGCCTTGTGTCTCAGAGAGGGAGGAGCAGGATGGAAACACAGGAACCAGGAGATTTTTAGAGGAGGACAAAAGTGTGGTGAGAGGCCAGTCAGCAGCCCAGCTGTTTTGGCTGGATGTGGAGCTCTGTAACAGGGAGTGCAGCTCCCTGTTTTATAGGGTGTCTGTTCAGTCCCCAGTGGACAGTCCTCATCTCGTTCTAATTTGCCTCCCCTGCCTTTCAGGACTCTGTCTGATTCAAGCCAAGCTCTCTGAGATCCAAGAAACCAGGGCAATCAGGTAACTGAAATGTGCCTCCTCTCTCCCCCATTCCCCTGTGGATTTTGGGGTGAAGGACCCTTCTAAATATGCCCTGTCTTCCTGCATCTATAGCTGGTGGGCCCAGGTCTGCTATGGGGTGTTCATGGTCACCCTTGGAGCCTTCATCTTTGGACAGACCACTGCCAATGCCATTTTCGTGGATCTTACAGCCTGACTCCTCCAGGCTGGACTGCACTGCTGCTGCTGAGGGGATGGAGATTTCCCCTGGGACCAAAGGGAAGTGGGAAGAAAACATGTTGGTGTGTTGGGAAGATCCAAGAGAAACGTTGTGACTCGGGGCTTGGCTGAACAAGCCCTGTGGTGGTTTGTATCTCATTGTCTTAAGGCTGCAGTCAGACTTCTCTCAGCCCTGGCTCCCTGCTGAAGCCAGAGCAACACTACAAGGGGACCTGTCATCCAGGGCAAGCTCCTTCTGCCCCTGGAGTAGACATCCCTCCCTCAGACATCACTAAGGGGTCGTGGTTGGGGTTTGGAAAGCCATGCTGCTCTCATCTCTGTACCCTTGTGCTGGTGGAGCTCCTCTCCACAGCTAAAACTCCTTCTCCCAACTTTGGAGAGAGAAGCAGTGTTCTGCATAAAGGGAAATAGTAATCATGTTTATCAGACAGGGAGACATCCCACAGTCCTGTTCTGTGTCAATGTTTGGTTTGAACTCTGGTTTCCTGCTGGTCTCCTGCCTCTACTCTCACATCTCCCTCTGCCTGGGCTGCACTTTGTGTTACAAAGGGTTGCCTTCAGCCTGTTTGGGTTTTTTCTTTTGAGGATCAGAATGACCCTGGGGTAGGGACATGCCAGTGCAATGTTTTCCTTGCCAGGGGTTGTTCTCTCAGTAGAGAAGCTGCTATGACTGCATCAACCTACTGAAGACACTACAATACAGCAAAGCTCTTCTCCAGATTTACAATCCTGTTCTTCCAGGTGTCCAGGAAATGGGACTGGGCCAGGTTTTAAAGTATGCTTTTGGGATAAAGCAATCAGTATTAATTTGTTTTAGATTGTTCTCTTGGTCGTTTACACTCTCTATGGCTGGTGTTGCTCTGGGCTGTCCCTCTGTTGCCTGTCTGGATGATAGTTTCATTCCTGCTTTTTCTGGGTTGAGCAGTTCCCCCAGCTGCAGATTTGGTTGGGGGTGTTAAACCTCAACAGCAATGTTCTCTTGTTCTGTCTTTGAGTTTCTTTTTATGTTGTTTGGCTTCTAAAACCCTTGGGGAGGGAGGAATTCAGGGACAGCTGTTGATGCATCTGTGATGAGGGTTCAGCCCAGATTTGTGCAAAACCTGGCCCTGCACCTCCTGCATCTTCTGGAAGCAGCACAGGCTGTTGTGGTGGGAAGGAGAACCATGGCTTGTGCTCCTGCACTTCTCAACGTGGCTCTGTCCTGCTACAACCAGTGGCTGCAGGAGGGGTGACAGCACGTGGGTGCTTCCCATGTGGAAACATTTGTTATTTCCTAACACGGAGTGTAAATGGGGACCTCCCCATTGCTGCTTGGGACAGGGAGACCCAGGTGGAGAAGGAGGAAGAAAAGCCCTAAGCACAGCAGGAATGTTTGAGAGATGCTGTGAAGGCACACATCCCTCCTGCCTCTCCCAAGGGATCTCCAGCATCTGTGCCCTCATCTTTTGACAAACCCAGGCTCCACCAAACCCCCATTTGTATGGCACTGGCTGAGTGCTGAGCCCCTTTGCCAGGCTCCTGCCCGTGAACAGGAGCTGGGACTCAGGGACCCTTTGGCATAAAGAAGATGGCCAGTTGTCCTGGATGTGGGGAGCACAGAGCCACCTCGTGTGGAGCCCAGCAGAGATGCTCAGCAGATGCCAATGCCAAAATGCCTTCCAGTATACCCACCCTGCAGGAAGATGAAAAGGTTTGGTACCTGGTGGGTCTGGTGGCTCTGGCTTTCCTGAAGGTGTTGAGGAGGTCCCTTGGCCGAAGTGGACGAGGACACAGTGTCTCATGTCACCTGAGAAACACCTGGGCTCCCTTGGTGCCCCTGTGGCTGAGGGCTGAGCGAGTCTGGAGGTGCTGTGGCCGTTCCTGTTTGCCTTACTGCTCCCCTGTTTACAAACACTGGCCTTTTAACATGTATTTTGTACATGCAGAAAGTGGAGGGAACTCAACTCAATAAAAGTGACATTGTGATGCGTGTGTCAGGCCAGCACGAGGTGATTTCTGTGGGAGATGCTCCTGGGTGGGATACTGGGATGAAGCCATATCCTGAAATGCCAGCCCAGCTCTCCGAGCTTTGGGATGGATGGTGTGGAGCTGGGAAATCCCACTGCCTTCCTCAGGCCCTCATTCTCCGGGGTATCTTCCCGCCCAGGGCCGGGGGAGGCTCTGTGGGCGCCGGTCCCGGTGTCGCTCCCCGGGGCCGGCAGGCGGATGTGGTGTGGCTGGGAAGGAACTGAAGGGAGTTTCCTCTCCGGGACTGAGGCCGGCCATCCGGGAGGGTGCAAATGGAGAGGGGATTTCCTTAGAAAGGAAAACCCGCGCCCAGAGCGTGCCGGGCCGGGCCAGGCGCTCTGAGGGACCCGCAGCCCCCATGTTGGGGGGGGCAGCGCCTGGGCCGTACCAAGGCAGCGCGGGGGAGGGGACGCCAATTCATGGGCCTGTACCACGGCGCTGCGCGGGGGGGAAACCGTTTCTGGGCTTGTACCACCTTCGGGGGGAGGAAACAGCGAGGCGAGGGGAACGGGGCGGGCCGCACCACTCAGGGAGGGGTAACCCCCCCCCCCCCGCGTGACTCCGCGCGCCCTTTGGCACCGCCCGCCGCTTCCCCTTCCCGCCCCGCCCCCGCGCGACGCCCCTCGCTCATTGGCCGGCCTCGGCAGCTCGGGTTGGCCAGCAGCGCGCACGCGCAGACCGAGAGGAGTTCGGAACTCTGATTGGCTGAGAGAGTAGGAAGGCTTTCGGCCCCTCCCGGCCAATGGCGCGCGGCTCAGGCTCCGCGCGGAGGGCGGCAGGGTGCCCTCCCCCGAGGTCGCACGGCGCTGATTGGCCAGCTCTCACGCGGCCCCGCGCTCTGATTGGTCGAAGGCCCCTCCGCGGGGGCGCGGCAGCTCCGCGCGCATTCCGCCCCTCCGCTCCCCCCGCGCCCCCCCCGCGAGAGGACGGGGGAGGGGAAAGGCCGCGGCGCGAGCGCGCGACCCCATCCGCCATTTTGTATCGGAACGGCGGCGGCGCGAGAGAAGCGCGCGAGCGGCCCCGGCCCGGCCCTCACGACACCGCCGAGGTGGGAGCGGCGCCCGCCCGGCCCCGGGGAGGCGCTCTGGGTGGCTGTGGGGGCACTGCGAGCTTCGGGGGGGTGGGGGGAGATCTGTGGGGACGGGGCCGGAGGCAGCGGGACCGGGCCGGCTTGCGCTGGGGGCAGCGGGGCCGGCTGAGGCACCCGCCCGGCCGGGCCGCCCGCCGCGGTGTGCGAGAGGCGGCCGAGGGACCCGCGGCCCTCTCCCCCCGCACTCCGTCCTGCGGCCGCCCCTGAGGCACAGAGGGAACTCGGCGGGGTCCGGGTCGGAGCCGCGGGTGTTCCCTGTCCGGTGGCGGCGGCAGCGGCTGCGGCGGCGTCGCGAGGTGCGGGGGAACCGCCGGCTCTGGAGCTCAGCGCTCCCCCTGCGCTTGTGTAACGCCGGCGGTGACAGGTGGAGCTTTGAGCACTCCGGGCCGGGCCTGCCCCGGCCGGGCTCGGCGGCCTCCGTAGGAGACCGGTGTTGTTGTAACTTGCCCGCAGAAAGTACGGAAAAAGTGAGCTGTAGTAAATAATCCGGTGACATAACCTTCTTGCAGACCACACGAGAGAAATCCTTCTCAGTGCTGTCCTCCAGTTAAGAAAACGCTGCCCAGTAAAATGGACTTGTGTAATTCTCAACTAGAAATAGCAACAGTTGGGTGTCTCAACAGATGCTGTATCAGTATAAGAGCTTCTTTACAATAGTTTCCTAACTTAGATTAGTACCATTTACTCCTTATACAGCAAGACCAATGAGTACTCATAGTTTAATTTCAACAAACCACAACCAGTTTGGACTGTATTTAGGACAGAAGTGAGATAATACTGAAAATACAACACTAATCTGTTGGTATATCATGTACTCAGATTATTTCTGAATCCCACTTGTTGCAAGGAAGCATGGCAACTACTCTCAGGAACTTTTTTAAAGCAGGTAACAAAACAGGTGTGACTCTGACAAGTCACTCTTAGTGTACCCAACTGATTCCTAAGGTAACTACTTTGGCATTGGCTAAAATTATGGGCAGGGTGAATCCAAGTGGGGTGACTCTTACAAACAGGAAACAAACTTAGTTGGTGGTAGACTGATCTCTCCTTTCCACCTTTGTTATTTTGATTCTTTCAGCCCTTTTGCTTATAAGTTCACTCTTAACTGTTGACGCTCTTGGCCTGGTGTCTCCAAGCCAAACTCAGCCACTTTGTTGCCTATCTGTATCTCCTTGGACAAATGCCTTACCCTCTTTATCCTATACAGTGTTCCTGGGTTTTTGATTTATGCTGAAATGGCCACTCTTGGTTTTTGATTTATGCTGAAATGGCCACTCTTGGTATTCAGCTGAGTAAGTGGAAGAGAAACTGTAGGAACATAACTTAGCAATAGAGGACAATAATATGTTGTGTCCCTGTGATGGGACGTAACTAAATCATGTTGGGAATTGTTATCACTGAGAATCATGGTTGAGGCCATCACTGTTTTAGCCAGTGAACAAGACTTCTCTCTTGTTCCATAAATATCCCCAATGTATTAATATTGCAGGTTTTTTTTACTTTTGAAATAGCATTTAGCTGTTCTAAAACACATTTTGGGTGGTAAAAAACCATGAAGCATTTAATAACAAGTCTCTCATTTTTTTCCCTTCAGCAGAAACTTTATTCTGGAGTTCTTGTCAGAAGGAGAACTGGGAAGTGAGAGTTTCTTGTTGTTTTGGGTTTTTTTTTTACAGTCCAGGTTGAGATGTGGAGATGCCTGAAGCAGCATGTCATGTTTGATGCATATCTCATGTATTTGAGGTAGATTCCAAACTGCAACTTCAATGACCTGAGTGTGTAGGAACAACTTAGGTGCTGAAAACTGAAGTTACTGTGTCTAATCATCTTTTGACTTCCAGTTTACTGGAATTGGGTGCAGCTTTCCAGTGTATGGAATGTTCAGGTGTCTTTTCTGTTTGTAAACACCTGAATTTGAAGTGGTCAAATGAATCGGGAGCTTATTTTCCTCCTAATGTGAATTTCACTCTGGGTTTTTCCTTGGTAGATTTCAAAGTGTTAGACATCCTGAAATGTAAAAACCACCGTTCTCCCTTGCATTGCTGCCAGCGTCAGCCTTCAGAGGGGTGTGCTGCCCTTCCATGTTTTGTATTTGGTCATGGGTTTGTTTAAAAAGAGGGTAAGGGACTGTTCTGGAGTGCAGGTTTAGCACTGCTCCCTTTAGCCTGTTTTATGTGATGTTTTGTGACAGGAGTTTAGAACCCAATCAGCAAACACATTGCTGCTTGTGTCACTTGATCTGTTTTATCCTCCACATGCAGCACATGTGCCCTGAAATCATACAACTCCTGAAATCCAGTGGCAGTAGTTACTTACTTCTGCAAAATGCTGAATAAAAGATCCAAAGTTAGCTTAAAGTAATTTTGAAATTACTTTCTTTGTAGGGGTGTTTCTGAATTCGTGGAAGACTTCAGGTTTGTCAACTTCACCATCAAAGCTTTGTTACTCTCTAGTGATTTCTGGTTATTAGGGAGTGTCTTTGGTCACACCTGATGGGTGGTTTCATATTGCCCACTCTGTTTTGTGATCTTTGGATTCTTGCCTGAAATTTTATTGCATTTATGTTTTAATCCAACAGAACTCTGCTCTTGAAAAAAGACCTACTGAAATATATGCCAATGTTTTTTGTTGATGGGCTGTTTCCCTTAGGAAGTGTTCAGGGTGTGTAATGCTGTAGAATTTGGTAAATATTTTTTATGTTGCACAATGTAAAATAGTAATATTGTAAGAGCTCCTGAGTCCCATGCTGGGTGTATTAATCCATTACTGTATAATAGGATCTGTGGCTGAAAGTAGATAATTTTGCCAGGTAATCTGAATTTTTTTATAAACTCCCTGTGGCTGAGGCCTGACTTGTGTGAACCTGGCAGGTTTGTCCCATGGACTGAAAGCTTCCTGAATTGTTGAGGCCAGTGTAGGGAGATTCATTCCCACTAAGGATATATGGATCTAAAAATAAAGTCTGCTTCACATAGCATTCATAGCTTCCTTAATCAGTGCTGTAGTAATTGAATTTTAGTCTTGCACTGAATGACCAAAGAGGTACCTGTGCAGTTCTGCTTTGCAGACAAGGCTCCCTTGGTTACTGTGTACTCTCCTGAGTTAGGTGCATCATTTGAACCTCTAAAGTGCTGTTAATATTGTGTCCAGGGGAGCTGTCAGGTTTGCTGTGTGCTGGGATACACACAGTGCAAACCATATGTTTAGAACATAAGTAGGAAGCTGTTTCCTCGGCTATTGTGTTCCTTGAGTCTCTGTGTTTGCTCAGGCTCTTCCTTGAGAGGCTTCCTTGAAAGAAAAAATCCATTTTGCCTTCAGCTTGGATTGTCCAGTGGCACTGCCAGATTTTGCAGTTGGAAGATGGCAAAGCTTGTTTTGCTGCTTTGCAATCAAAGCATTCCCTGCTTTTTTGGAAGACAAGAGATGCTAATAGGAGGGTGGGATGGTCAGTGTGTGGTATGGCAGCAGGGAGGCTTGAGCCCAGCTGGAGAATTGCAGTACTAAAACCCCTGAGTTTAGGTGGAGTAGGTGTGATTGCTGTGCTGTTTGTATTGATATGATGAAAAATGCCCACAGAAATGTGTTTTTTCTTCCTAGGGGCCTGAAAGGCAAACTCTGAAATTCTGTTACTGCCTTAAAAATTGGCCAAATTGAAGTTTTGTGTTGTGCCCTGTAGGCAGTTCAAACAGCCTGTGAGTTCTCCAGGCTGGTTGCTGTGAGCTGGTGCTGTGATGGGGCTGAATTCCCCTTGCTGACTGCTGCTTTTAGTAAATGCAAGTACTGTGCTGAGGTCTGTGTGCTTGATTCTTAACAAATGCTTTTCAAAAGCTTTATATTGGTCATGTATGTTAAACCCTTCCAGTAAGATTGTCTTGGAAGGCATGTACTTGCCAAACCCAGTGACATTTTCTAGGTTATTCCAAAAGGGGAATTTAAAGGTTATTTAAAAAAAAATTCAGATCCTGTACTACTGAGAAATCTTTTTAAACTTCTGTGCCAGTCCTCCCTTCTAGATGTTCCACAGTCAGTGGCCTTTTAAACCTTTATATATAAAGGTAATGAATTCTAGCTTGTCAGATGTACTAAAAAGAAATGGAAGTTTTCTGTAATTTTTCTCACTGCAGTTTTAGACATGCTCTGAAATTCTTTTAGATACCAACTGCCTTGTCATTGAAGAATACTTTCAGTATTACTGGTAGAAAATTTGTTCTTTGTGAGATGTAATCTTTATTGCTTAAGAAGGATCCTGCATGCCTTCATTGAGTAGTCTGGGTTTTTTTTGGCATACTGAAAGTCTGCAGGTCAGTTGATTTGACTTTTCTTACAAATAATTTACCCATATATTTGTGTAATATAATAATTTTTTTCGAATGACAGAATAATCTTAATTTCCTCTGGTAGGATTTGTTGCTCCTGATGTTTTGAAGTATAAGGTGTTGTTCTAAGTGTAAGCAAGTGAAAACCTTTGTATAAAGGGAGTTGGGAAGGAGAGTTCTGCTTGCACCCAGCACAGCCTGTTCACCTGCTGTGTGCTGCTGGGTGCAGGCAGAGGGAGGCCGGGCTGTGTGTGCTGCTGCTGGGTACAGGCAGAGGGAGGCCGGCAAGGGAGCTGTGCTGCTGCTGGGTACAGGCAGAGGGAGGCTGGCATGGGAGCTGTGCTGCTGCTGGGTACAGGCAGAGGGAGGCTGGCATGGGAGCTGTGCTGCTGCTGGGTACAGGCAGAGGGAGGCCGGCATGGGAGCTGTGCTGCTGCAGGGACGCTCCCTGGGCTGCTGCCTCAGTTCTGCGTGCCAGGCCAGCACATCACCCCAGCCATCCATTCCCATGATGAGGCACCAGTCGTGTGCTGCTGGTTTTCGCCATGGAGAGCCAAGACCACAAAGCAATAGTTTTTCTTCTGAAAAAGGGATCTTCAGACTCTTGGCATGAAGCCCGGTGACCTTTGTGTTTTGATCAGGTAGAGCTTCCAAGCAGTGACTCCAGCTTGATTCTACCTTTGGCAGTGCACAGTGCTGCTGCTCAGAGCAGCTTGGGGCTTCTTTTGAAGCTCCCCACACTGTTGGATATGCGGGACTTGCTTTGGGATGCAATTTTGTCACACTGGCAATCTGTAATTTAACAGATGAGATGTCAAGTGCCAAGTTTTGTGTTGTCATAGAAATTTATTAAGCTGGCAAGCTCTGCTGTTGTAGCTTGCTGGAAAAGCTGTTTCAGTATAAGCCAAATGTTAGGGTTAGTTTATTGCAGTTCTTTGTGCGTTGCTCATTCACAATTGCTTCTTTTGGTATACCAGGGTTGAGGCAGTACTGTGTGGATATACGGGGCAAAATATAGCAGAGATGGTAAAAGTGTGGTTTTTATATTAGTTTATGATGGATGCTTTGAATGATTCTGACCTCTGATTGTTGCTGTGTATCTAGTTCTTTATTCATCTCATTTTCTTCTTTCTCATGGTGCTGAAAATCATTCTTCTGATTGAGCTGTTTGCTAGCTCTTTCAGACTGCAAAATACAGAAACAAAAGTGGTTGGGCAGTATAAAAACAACAGAGCTTGTGTTGTGAAAACTTAATACTACTTCATTTTCCTTGTGAACATAGTTATGTGATGTTGCTACAGAACTTAAATCTAATTTAATACTGTTTTCCAGGTGCCATGTTTCAGAACAGACAAAGACAACTGAGAAAGAAGAGCTGAAGCAAGTAATACAGAAACAGATAAAGACTCACTGGGGGAAAAAAAATTGACCTGTCTCTGAGGTGACTAAAGGGGAATAATGGTGATTTTGCGCCGGGCTCGGCCGCCTGCTTCCGCCCCAACCAGCAATGAATCTTGACTCGCTCTCGCTGGCCTTGTCTCAAATCAGCTACCTGGTGGACAATTTAACCAAGAAAAACTACCGAGCCAGCCAGCAGGAAATACAGCATGTAAGTAAAGTGATGTGTGCTACAAAATAAACTTTGTGAAGAGAACTGGAGTTTCTCTTCTGGTTTGTATTTGTACTCTGCCGTGCTCTTGTATACGTTACTGTTTGCTGTTTTCTGTGGTGTTGGGAGCTGCAGGGTGTGTCTGATACTCCTGCTGGTTCATCTGCCAAGTCATGGAATACAGCTCAGAGCTGAGACCAGTATTAACTTTGTAGCTGAATATCAAGATTAACTGCTGCTCCTGAAGGGTGGCATGAAAAGCTTTCCTAACTTCCCCAGGTCAAATCTTTCCACTTTCAGCCATTCAATAGAACACTGATTGGGAAGGGGAGGAAGATGTATACATTCAGTGCTCAGATTTGTTGCACTAAAAGCCTGAGTATGTTGTAATTTACCTCTGAATGTTCTCTCCTCCCTTGATGGAAGTTTTTTTTCCTCTTGTCATTCAATGACTCATGGCTTGGTTGTGAAGCTGAGCTGACTGTCTTGGCCCTGGGTTTGCAGAAGGCAGGCAGAGTAACTGCATGTTGAGACCCAAATATCTGTGATTAGGGCAAGAATTCTGTTTTAACTGACCTTTGTAAAAATAGCACTGACTTGCAGGGTGGGCTGAAAAGCATTATCTGCAGAGCAGTGCTTAGGAGGAAGTGAATGCTACTGAGCTAGTTTTAGAAACTGGTTTAGTTCAGTTCCCAGCAGACAGCTGGGCCACTCAGTGTTGAGGGTTTTTCCTGCAGCAGGGCAATCCTGCAGCGATTTGAATCAGATTAGAAGGGCAGAGGGTTAAGCAGTGAGTTTCTGTAACATTTGATGTCTTTAAAAGTGCATTCATTGGTTATCTTGAGGTGAGAGGAGAGTGATTTCAGCAGTATTGGTTTTTCAAGTGTAAGATGGAATGAGTCTCTTGTAACTTTTGTAAGTTTCTCTGTTTTTGCAAGTTCAGTACTCGGGGGCTCATTTGGGATCATGCTGTCCTTTTGATCACTGTTGGTTTCAACAGATGGTTTTTGCAGCAAGGTGTGACTAAAGCATGACTTGGTTTGGGAGAAGATGTTGTGATCTGCCATTCACTTGGAGCACAGCTCTGTAAAACAGAATTGTTCCTTGCCCTTCAGCCAGGCCTCTTAGCTTCACTGTGGTGATCCTGGGACCTGGTCTGTGGAAATGGCTGAATTGTATATGGTTATAAAGCAGACCTAGAATTTCAAGACTAAATTCCTAAAATCTTAATCCCTTGTCTTTTTTTATTTTAAATTTTATTTTCCTGGAATTGCTTTACTTTTGTGGTTGCTGGTACAATATTTCTTTAGTTGAAGAGAATATATGTGCTGTAATTCTGTCTCATGGTTCACTGCTTGGGGTAAATTTTTGGCATGATTCACTCAATATTACAAAGTTTCCATCTAAACATGTAGAGTTGTGGAAATTCATACTTGGAGTTGTTCTTGTCTCAACTGACCAAAATGACACTTCTGTTTAAATATGTTATCAGTAGTCATTTAATATAGCTAATGCTTAAAGAAATGGAATGTATGTTTAAAAACCTCAGAAATATTTTATGCATTTGTCACACACAAATTCTAAACCATTACTTCCTCTGAAGTGAGTTTTTGTGGTCTCCTTAAGTGGTAAGGAGAGCCTGACTGGAGAGAGGGAAAGGGCTTTGTGGATGGGTTTATCTAGGAAAGCAGAAGGTTTTGGATGTAGAAAAACTGAGTTTTTTTTGTCTAATCCTGTATTTGCCCAAACACATTAACTGATAAATTCAAATACATGTGGCTCAGGCTTTATCCTAAATCACAGTCTGGTTGAGGTTGGAAGGGACCTGTGGAGGTCGTGTGGTCCAACCTCCTGCTCAGTCAGTCACTCAGAGTGGGTTTCCCAGAAATACCTCTGGGCAGTTTTTGGGTATCAACATGGATGGAGACTCTACAATCTTTCTGGGCAGCCCCTGTCAGTACTTGGTGACCCCTGCAGTAAAAATATAGTATTTGTGATCTGATTTTATGACTGTATGCACTGTCATGTAAATGTGTATCAAGGCTGCCAATACAAAAGTTTCTTTCAGCTCTTTCTTCAGGAAAACTGGCAATTCTCTTTACCCATTTCCTGGAAGAGCTTTTTTGGGAATGTAGTTAGAATTGAAATATGATACACTGCACTTTTAGCCTTGTCTTCCTTTTCTTCCTGTATGTTAAATTTTCAAATTATTGTCCTTTGGGAGATGCCTCAGTGCAAGGAAGCAATCTACTTCTGATGCAAGCAAGTTGTGTGGATGCCTTTAGTATTACAGTTTTCTTTGGCATCTGCTTACTTTGATGAATTCATCTTGGTCACACAGCACCAGGCAGCTTCTTAGGAAATTGATCCAGCTTTATGTCAGTCTTGTTACCACATCCAAATCTTTGTATTTGATTGTGATTGCCTGAACAACCTGCCTGTTTTCTGAAGCCTGAGCTGGGTAGTAGGATTTGCTGTTAATTCAGGTTTGCTGCCTTTTGCACCAGTCTGAGCATCTTCCTGATCCTGGGGTATGGCTGCCTTCAGAGGCCCAGCTGTCACCACAGCTGGGCTGTTTACTCTGGACTGACATACCACAGGCATGTATTTTATAGCCTCTGGTCAAGAAGCAGAGCTAGATTCAACTTGGAAGGTTTTTTTCCAGCAGAACAAAACTTGGCAGTCACTGGAATCAGCAGGCTCTGAGGGAAGGGGAAGCATAGTGTCAGATAACAGTAGAAAAATTGAGATGAAAACAGTCAAACATCAGAGCCTAAAGCAACCCTGTTTGTCTCTTTGCACAAAGAAGCTACTGGCAAACAAGGGCATTCATGACTGGTGAAGCAGTGGGCTTGGTGTAGGCAGGCAGATGAGAGGCAGAGCTGCAGGTTTTTCCTGGCACATTTGTGTCTCTCCTGCAGCTAGAAAAGGGAAAACAGTGGGGAAAATGTTGCTAGTAGATGAAGGTTGGATTTGTTATTAGCTGCTACTGTTTGGCCAAAGAGGCAGGCTGCTGTTGATTGGCTTCACATTTCTGACTGGATTCTATCAAAAGCAAATAATGCTGTCCACTTGGTTGGGGTGTAAAGGAAAGGAGCAAGTTCTGAAGCAGTCTGCAGCTATTTCAGACAACAAGCTGATGAACTGGTCTGTAGCTGAGTTAAACTTAAGGTAAATGGTAGGGGATGCAAACAAACATGTAACATTGTTAAGATTTAGTTATGAGTGATAGGTGTTGTAAGTCAGCAAATGCAGATCACCCATTGCACAGGTGCTGTCCCAAGGCTGTGTTCTTGCAGAGTTAGGCACTGGAGCTGTGGGAGAAAATGGGGAAAAGTGAGGCCATGGACTGTGTGGATTCTGGGCTGCTTTGATGGCAGAATCCTGAGGGGAACTTGAAAACCCCTTTTTACTTAGTTTTGTAAGAATACCACCCCTGAAATGTATGGCTTCTGTGTCAGTGATTGTGTCTAGATTCTTTGTTTATACTTCTTATTTGCAAATGGAGGTAATGATGTGGTTTCTAGGTTACTGATTAAAAGGAACATTTATAGCAGTTTTGTTGAAACTGTGGGTGATTTGACTACTAGCAGTACTGCTGTATCCATGGTGCTAGACCCAGATCTTGCTCTGTAATGACTGTTTGCTCTTTTTTTGATTCTTTTTTTCCAGATTGTGAATAGGCACGGTCCCGAGGCAGACAGGCATTTACTACGCTGTCTATTCTCGCACGTGGATTTCAGTGGCGATGGTAAAAGTAGTGGCAAAGATTTTCATCAGGTACAGTTTACACTAACATGTCTGTTTATTAATTTTGATTGTTAAAAATCTACTGTGGGATTTCATCCAGGTCAAGCACAAAGGCAGCTTAGAAGCAGTAGATTAAAATAAACTTATTTTCTGGTTAAATGGCCTTTCAACTGCAAGCACTTTTTGCCAATCCTCAAAATAATATCTGACATACAATCTCTTGCTCTGGAAAAAACCAGGTTGCATCAGTACAAATGCTACTTTTACCAGATGCAGTGCTCTACTTTGAAAGCCTTTCTGTGTATTTTAAGAGTTTGTCCAAATCCATTAACTGATATTTCTGGTGCTGACTGTGTCTATTGGCAGGGCTGTTTTCATCCTTAAGCAATTTTGCTGCAGACTTTTTAGCTCCTGACCATGAATCAAATACTCTTGGGTTGTCTATTGCAATGTGTGAGGATGTTTACAGAAAGCAAAACGTTGCACATATGATGGAGAATGTTTCATCACTTTGTCAGTCTTAAAAGCAAAGCAAACCTGAAGAAAGCTTGAATGAAAGGAAGTTAGTTGATGTTAGAGAGAATTTGGGCACTTACATAAGTATTTATCTTTTAGTTTTTCTGTACATAGTGCACATTAGTTTAATTTTATTGTCCTGGTACAAATCCTTCAAGTTATCTTGTTCTTTTCAGACTCAATTTCTGATCCAGGAGTGTGCGTCGCTGATTACAAAACCAAACTTTATCTCGACGCTGTCATACGCCATTGACAATCCCTTGCACTATCAGAAGGTTTGTATGCTTCTTGAAGGGGATCCCAGTGTCAGAAACTGCACTGAATTGGTCTCTAGAAAACCAACTAGTTTTCCCTTGTAGTAAATTTTTCAAAACCTGAGCTTGCCTAGTTGGTCTGGGGGTTTTTTTTGTTAAACTGAGTTAGTCAATCACTCAGAATGACTGCATACTTAATTTTAATCCTTCATCTAATGTGGGTACTTCATGGCTTGTTTATGGCACCAGAACCAAAATAAATCATCACTGCTTCTGTTTCTTTCAATATGAAAGCCATGATAGTGGTTAAATAGTGGGATATATGGAAGAAGCTTTTAGAGAAAATGTATCCAAAAGTGATTGGAAAGTTGTTTAGCCATAGAAGCTTTGTGTTAACCTGCAGCAGAATAGTTACTAATATTCCAAGCTTGCAAATAGACTTTAGATAGTCTGACATATTGCAAACAGGATTAATCCCAAAACAACTTTCATGTTATTCTTCTTACCTATTTCAGAGTCTAAAGCCTTCACCCCATTTATTTGCCCAATTGAGTAAAGTCATCAAATTAAGTAAAGTTCAAGAGGTAGGTGAACTTATTTAATTTTTTTTTTTTTTTTTTTACTTTGCAAATTAGAAAGGATAAGATCCCCTTACTATAATGTTTGTTTTTGTTTGTAGGTGATTTTTGGTCTGGCTTTACTGAACTCTTTCAGCTCAGATCTGCGAGGTTTTGGTAAGTTTTCTAAAATGCTGCAGGCAGGGACAGCCTTTTTCAGCAGTGTGCTTTCTGGATGGGTAGATGTGTGCCTGCCTGACCTGACCTTGCAATTAGTGGTGCCATTGGGAGGGGCAGTAGTTGACAGTTGTCTTGTGTGAAGTTGAAGCACTTTCATGAATGACTTGCTTGATAATTAATCAAATTGGTGTATTGTGATATCTTAAATTGTAGTTGTCTGTTAATATTTGAGTTCTTAGGTATGAGATTTCTGTTTAAATCTGAACTGTTGTGGCCTATGGTAAACAAACTCATATTAAGAGAATGGTGCCTAGCTAAATGAATCTAATATTAAAACAGAATCCCAGGTTTTGACTTTAACCTCTTCTATTTCCAAAAGCTGCCCAGTTTATCAAACAGAAACTCCCGGATCTTTTGCGCTCTTACATTGACGCAGACGTCAGTGGAAACCAAGAAGGTGGCTTCCAAGATATTGCAATAGAGGTCCTGCACCTTCTCCTCTCCCATCTCCTCTTTGGGCAGAAGGGAGCCTTTGGGGTAGGACAGGAGCAGATTGACGCTTTCCTCAAAACATTACGTAGAGGTAAGTGGTGCTGATCAGGAAGCCTGACCAGATGCAGACTTTGAGATGAATTTTCATGACTTGCTGCCAGTGCAGAGTGCTGAAGTGATGGGGAGCTTGCTGACTTAGAACTTGATAAATTTTCGTAGTTCTAAACTGACAGGAGAGTACCACTGTTCTGTTTGCTTTCAATGAGCAGTAACGTGATCTGATGTTCTTGAAAAGTTTTGATGAATAAACATTAAGTAAGGGATATTCAAGTCTGTGTTTGCTTGTATGGCATGGTATTTGTGAATTTAACTAAAGCAGCTCAGTGCACTGTAGTTGAAAACCCTCTAACAGTGTAAGGAACAAATTTCAAACAGGTGCATTTAAGCATTGCCTTATTATATTAGATGCAGATCTATGAGGAAGCACTAGAACAGTGAGGGGAGGTACTTCTGACTTGAACTCTGGTTCATTTCCTGAAAGCTACCATTGTAGTCTGTTCCTTTCCAAAACCAGTGTTTGCTCTAAACCTATCACACTAGGGAGGATTTGGACTCAAGATGATAATTGAACTTAACCCACTCCTTTGTTCTGCACAGACCTAGAGGAAGCTACCATTTGTACAAGAGCAAAATAGTTGTTATAAGTTTTTAAATATAGCTTCTTAGTTCATATGTATTTTAATAAAGATCAGTGTATTAGCTTGTGTAATTCCTGACACTTTGCTTTGGGATGTTGAGCACTCTTCTTGGAACAGCCCTGGAGGGTATTGAGATGTTCTATGTCAATGGTGCTGTCTCAGGAAGGCCCCCCCCACAAGGTGGCTTTCCTGCTCCCCACTGTGAGCAGAACTCTGATCCACAGATATGATCCTCTCATTACTACTCTCTCTTAAACTTTGCCTGCCCGGAAGGAAAAAAATGAGTATTTACTCTTTCTATGTTCAAGTGCCTGGCTTAGTTTTGCTACAGTTCTTAGACTTGGTAGCAGATCCTTTGTTTCCTAATATTTCCTGTCTTGGAGGAGTGGCTTTTGCTGGACTGCTGTATTGTTTCCTGCCCTGTGCTTTTTTTGGATAACTGCTGTTAGTGACAATCCAGTTCTAAACTTACACCAGCACAGCTGCTGGCCTTTTGGGCAGCTGCAGAGCTGCTGTGAACCTGCACAAGCCTAGTTTAGTCTACATTCTTCTTCTCTAGGAATATCCCAGTGCCAGGAGAGAACTGAAAATGGGATGGAGGGATGCTGCATCCGTGCCCTCTTGATTTCTGCAGCAGCAGGCTAACTCTAGCACAGCAGTGGAATAATTTTGAATACTCTTTGGCATGCAGCTGATGTTTTGACACTTTGTTACTCTTGCTTTTTAGATTTTCCCCAGGAGCGTTGCCCTGTGGTGCTTGCACCACTTCTCTACCCTGAAAAACGGGACATTCTAATGGACAGGATCCTGCCTGATTCTGGAGGGATAGCCAAAACCATGATGGAGAGTTCTCTGGCAGATTTCATGCAGGAAGTTGGCTATGGCTTTTGTGCAAGGTTTGTAGGAAAATGAAATTTTCAAGCATGTCACTTTGGGTGGTGGTGGTTTTCTTTCTTGTTTCTTGAGGTAGAAGGTTAAGAGCACTTTAACTACTAAAATAAGTAGAATCTTACCAAGTATTATTTGAATTCTGATTGTATTTTGCTTCCTTCTAATGTGTATTACATGCCTGTAGACACTGTGTGGAATTTTGTCATGGTAAGAAGTGCTACGTAAAAGGATTCACATTGCTTGTGAAGGTTTCGTAAGAATTTTGACCATCACCCTTTCATAAGTGAAAATAAAAGTGTCTGGGTAGACATAAATTCCAGCTAAATCCCACTAGAGTATTGGAGGAACTTACTCTTGCAAAACTTAGCCCTCAGAATGAAGCTAATCTACTTTTTTTGGTAAGAAACATAAGGTAGAAATAAATTATTCTGTGTTTTAAGAGAAAGACTATTGATTACTTTGGGAAGGTGATGAAATCTTGAAGGTATTAATATGAGTTTCTGTTTAAACCAAGAAGAAAAAACACCATGTGTTGGAAGATACTGAATTATTTCCTTTGTTAACACATGCCTGTTAATAAAACAGTTTATATACTCATGCTATATAAATCTTCCTAGCCTAGTTATGAAGTATATACAAAATGGAAAAAAAAAAACTGCAAAAAAAGCCTTCAGTTCTGAAGTTGAAACTCAGGCATCTGCTCTTTGTTTTCTCTCTTTTCTGTTTGGAGGTTTTTGCTGGTGCCCTCTGTTCAGGGATGCCATGGTGTGTATCAGGCTGAAGGGCAAATGTTCACAGCCTACTTTTGAAGAGTGCATGTCAGCATTTTGAAATGTGCATTCTCAAAGCCTTTGTTTTGCTTTTAGATAGCAGAAAACTTGAGTCTCTGAAGCTCTGTATCACAGATCAGTAGTGGAAGTGCTTTTAAGCAAGAAGAGTGCTAAACCTACCCTGTGCTTTTGCTTTGACAGAGCATAGTCTGTGAAACATCTCTGTGACATCCCTGTCACTTCAGTACACCTGGCTTTGAACTGGAAACGTGGCACAGTGCATTTCATTGAAATAATTGCACAGATTGTCTAGAGTGTTTTCCTTCTTGATTGTCCTGGTTATGTTGGATCATTTGACTGATTGGGCTGAAGTCTTATGTTGTGCTGCAGTGAAACCTGCTTTCCTCTAAGATCTCTGTGTTTTGTTGCATCTTAGTGTTGAAGAATGTCGCAACATAATCATGCAGTTTGGTGTTCGGGAAGTCACGGCTGCCCAGGTTGCCAGGGTTTTGGGGATGATGGCTCGAACTCATTCAGGATTGACGGATGGTATTTCATTACAAGTGAGTGCCTATTCTCCTGGGGGTTGTAATTCAGCAGAAGGAGTTAAAGTGCTGGCCTCTAGGAATTTAACAATTGCTTGTATTATTCAATACTTGTGTTTCTGACTGTTCTGCTCTAAATGTTGTAACACTTGCATGAATGAAAGATCCTCAGAGTGTTAAATTGATGTCATTACTAGTCTGAACTTCTGTTTGTACCTTTCTAGTGCAGGGAGTTCCGTAGCCAGTGGGTGTTGAGACTGCTTTATTTTTTACTAGTGTTTGATTCAGTGTATTTGACTTGCAGTCTATTTCGGCTCCTGGCAGTGGGATTTGGAGTGATGGCAAAGATAAGAGTGATGGAAGCCAAGCCCATACCTGGAATGTGGAGGTGTTGATTGATGTTCTTAAAGAGCTGGTAAGTCTTGTGAGCATCTTGGTCTTTCATATGGATAAAGCAGGGCATATCTCACTATGATCATAAACCTTTTTAAGCTCCCCAGCAGCCCAAATAGCTTTGAATCTCTCTAGGTGCTTAAATGCTGGGGTTTTTTTCCCTCATGAACAAGAAAATTTTGAGGAATTCTGGAAATGGAAGCTACTTGAATGGATAGCTTGGGTGCAGTTTGAGATTCATTCCACACTGCTGCCATGTATTCCAGCATGTGTTCTCTAAGGCTTTTTGTGTTTCAGTGTATTTATGACAGTGGAAAGTTTTGTGCATCAGAGACCTTGTTTTGGAAAACTTCTTACTGTAGGTATTAGTGATGAAAATGCAAGGATCTTCATAGCTACTCATTCCAAAACTCTTCTTTATTACTTCTTAGGTATGATAGCACTATAGAAATAGGAAGGTTTTTTCCACTGCTTTATGAGCAGTAATTTTTGTAATGAACTCAGTTACACATGAGTACCATTTCCTTTGCTTGCCTTATATGGGATTTTTTCTGTATGTTCCCTATGCAGAAGTCACTGTTTTGTTTTTCTAAACCTTGGGCTATAAAATAGCTCTGTCTCTGGTGCTCATCTATCTCTGAAATGAGTGGTTTGTGTTCCATAATGGCCACAGTTTCCTCCAAGCTCCCTCATCAATATTGTTTCATGCTGTTCCTGAAAATACATTGTGTGCTTTACAAGGTCTTGGAGTTTACATTTTGCAAAAGGAGGAGCAAGTTCTGCTTGTCAGCAGATCAGACCCTTCTGGCTTTTATTGGAGGGTGTGGAAGCCTAGGAAAGGAGTAAGTTAATATGCTAAGAGAGGAGCCATATGTTTGGGGTGTTTAAAGAATTGTTAATTAAATGTTTGGAAGCACTGACAGCTACTGTAGTGCTGGGGAAGTGCAATCTCACAGGGTAGTTTAAATCATTAACTTGCATCAAATTCTCACAACTATATAAATACATCTCTTTTTGAAACAAAACCCTTGCTTTCAGCTAAAAGTTGGGTGGATGTTAAGCTGGGTACAATACTGATGAAGAGGGGCTCTTTCAGGACACTACTGAAGGTGGTAATGTGCAAAGCTCCCAATCCTTGTTTGTCTGGTTGCAGAACCCTAGCCTGGACTTCAAAGTAGTGACATATGAATTGGACCATCCAGGATTTCAGATTCGTGATAGCAAGGGCCTGCATATTGTAGTTTTTGGCATCCAGAGAGGGCTGGGCATGGAGGTTTTTCCAGTTAATGCCATATACAGACCTTGGAAGCATGCAGAGGGCCAGGTATGTTTACCAACATTTTTACTCTATCTGTAGAATATTTGCAAAATTCCTGAGTTTCTTGAATGATAAATGGAAATTAGTAGTGTGAATGTTTAGATAATCCTCATTTGAGACCTTGGCCTGTAAGGTGTATTACAGAAGTACCATGTATGATTGACTGCATTGTGTGTGACATGGTCACTTGCTGTGCACTGTGACCCTGCCTTTGGCCCCAGCAGAGTTCTGGGGTGTAGTGCAGCTGAGCATGGAACTGCTGCTGCATGGCAGTGCTCTGGAGTGCTTACCTGGTTACACTAAAAGGCCACAGTTCCTTGCAAACAAGTATCCTCAGCATGTGTACATCCATCATTCTCCAATTCTAGAAGTGTGAGGTTCAGCCTTGCTTAAAACACACAGTGAAGCTTGGCTCATCCCTGCTGCTTGGTTGATTTGGATCGTTCTCAAAATGTGGCACTTGATAAGTGGAAGCAACCCTGAAACTCTAATGTCTAAACTACTTCTGACATCTTTTGTTATTCCAGCTCTCCTTCATCCAACATTCCCTCATAAACCCTGACATCTTCTGTTTTGCTGACTACCCTTGCCATACTGTTGCCACAGACATCCTGAAAGCACCACCAGAGGATGACAATCGAGAAATTGCTACATGGTAATAAACCTGCTCTCAACTGCTTTTCATACATAGAGTAAGATTAATTGTCTGGTCAAAGGTGGTTTTATCTTCGTGCAGCCAGATTTATTGCTGTTGTGTACATACCAGTAGATCAAGCATTAGTATTTGTGACATGTTTGATTGGTGAAACTGTTCACAGTATCAAACTTCCCATGTACTTCCATAATACCTTGCTTTTGTTGGAGTCTTTGGCTTGTTTAAAGAGTGTCTGCTGATGTGTTTTGGCACATCCTGCTAGCTGAAAGGAGGGGATAGAGAGGGTGATTTTGAAACTTAAATCTGTCTTTCCCAGTATGATATTAGAGAAACTTGTATGAAAGAAGTCCTAAAATTTAATTAGTAAATGTATGTGGCTGTTGGTGAGTTACTGCATGAAGCTGACTGGTGTGACTTTAAGCTGACCTTTAGACCCCTTTATTGGGGCAGCCATGTAGCTTTCAGTACAGATGCTTGCTTCTTTTTCAATTATACCACCCAGAATAGCGAATGAAAGGATGAGGAATGCAAGTAAAAGGGCAATGATTGTTTGTCTGTAAAGCAGGCAAAACAAGTAGTGTCTCTTCACTAACTTCCACAAATGGGGACTCTAAGATGTTTTAAACAGTGTATTCCGTTGCTGGAGGTATGTGTCAAGTTCCATTATCCAAGTGACCCAGCTCAAGTTGAATTTCTTCAACATCAGCTTTCAGTTCCATCTCCTCCCTAACATAACTAGGAATTCCCAAGATCTTGAGTTATTTTTTATGGTTTCTTGCAGGCTTAATTGTACTTGATAAGAGCTGCGGTGTCAGGTTGTTTGCAGTGGGTGTCGCTTTTTATGTCCTTACAGTTGCTGCCATAAAATACTTGAATCCAGGATCCTGTAAACTTACTGCTTGCTAACTTTGTGGGGATTGTCTATTTGTTTTTTCTTCTCTTTTGTTAGGAAGAGCCTGGATTTGATTGAGTCTCTGTTACGACTGGCAGAAGTGGGGCAGTATGAGCAGGTGAAGCAGCTCTTCAGTTTTCCTATCAAGCATTGCCCAGATATGCTGGTATTGGCCTTACTGCAGATCAACACGTCCTGGCACACCTTGCGCCATGAACTCATCTCCACCCTCATGCCAATTTTCCTTGGCAACCATCCCAACTCAGCCATCATTTTGCACTATGCATGGCATGGACAGGTAAGGATTTTCACTGTAGTCTGTTCTTGTAACTTGAAAGCTTGTTAAATGGGTTGAACGCTTACAACAATGTTTGTATTGGTTTATGAACTGGTGAGTTTAAAACCCAAGGGGTAAATGATCCATGGTTTATGCAAAGTAATGGGATGCCTCTACCCTGACTTGAAACAAACTGTTATGGTTTGGTTTTCAATAATATTCACTGAGAAAATATTCCTGGAAAAGTACAGAGGCCCAAGTTAAGTTTGGCTTTTTACATCTTTAGCTTTAAACAAAGTTGACCACAGTTTTATTTTAAGAAAAAAGAAAAAAATGGAAAACCAAACAACCCAAAAGAAATTCCCAAATCCCTCACAACAGCATCACCTACCCTGCCCCCTCAACTCTCAACCTCACACATTTAAAGTGTAAAAACTTGAAGTAGTAAGAGGTGAGAAAGTTTAAACCAAAATAATCTCCTTTGTACTTGCCAAAAAGATGAAAGCTATTCTAGACACGAGGAAATTACCTGCTCCATAAGTTTTCAGAGTCTGGGTGTTTTCTGAAAACTTAGGACTGACTGCTGGGCTTTTTCAAGGAGAGCTTCCATATAGAGATATGGTAGCAGTGTATGCAAATCCCATACTTCTAATGGATGTTTTTTTTGGTGTGGCCTTCATCATTGTGTGCACTACTAGTTAAATGAAGAGAAATCATGTGAAGTTCAAAGTGGAGGAAGTCTCTGGGGTTGGAGAAAATCTATTAGCAAACATGTTTCCCTGTTCATCTAGAGTAGAGTTAATGGCAAGAAGCTTGACCTCTGAGGTCTTGCTGTGAATGTTTTATATTTTCTTGATGGAAGTCTCTAAATTGAAGGATGGGGGGTAGAGTAGATGTGAAGTGCTTTTTGCATGTGGTCTTGAAATGGCAGAAGAGGCAATTTTTCCACAGGGTAGGTCTGAAATCAGGGCACTGAATGATGATTGCCATGGGACATGGTGCCATTACATGACACTTTTCCTTTAAACAAAACCCTCTTGCTGCCATAAAAATGTTACTGGTGCTGTATTTTGAAATTGCCCCTTTATGAGCAATTATCTAGATACTGTGTTTTCCTTTTTAAAGGTGTGGTACTGAATTTTCACTTCAGGACATCCTGTCAGGCACAACATTTTGTAAATATTTGTGTAGTCTAAAAGTGATTTGCTATGATAGAGAGGAATTGGTCCTGGACAGTGGTAGGAAAGAGCTGGGGATGTATGTTAGATACATACATACCACTTGCAGTCAGCTACATCATTTACTTGTAGCTCCTGGGTGGTTCAGTTTTGCATAGAAAGAGTTTAAATCAGAAACAAGTTCTGAAGCTAAAGAGTAAATATGTTTGTATGTTAAGGTTTTTAGTTGTAAAATACCCTGTTGAATGTTCACATAATAGATCCTTTTACTAGAATCATGAAGTACAATCCTAATTTAATTCTCCTCAGGGTCAGTCTCCTTCAATTCGTCAGCTTATCATGCATGCCATGGCAGAATGGTACATGAGAGGGGAGCAGTATGACCAGGCAAAATTGTCACGTATTCTTGATGTGGCGCAAGACTTGAAGGTGAGCTTTTCAAAATACTGCCTTTTTTTTTTGTCTGGTGCCTTATGCAGACTTGCTCATCTTTTAACAAAAGCTAAGCTTAACTTAGACTAATTTAGTAAGGATTACATTCTTTAGGCATGTTTGAATTTATTTGTGGCTGCTGTCCCTCATCAAAAAAAAAAGCCTACGTTCATGTGACTTAAAGTACTCTTCAGCTGAGTTGTGGTATCTGACTCCAGATGCTTCCAGCCTGTCCTATTGTGAGCCCAAGACATTGTACTTGGCATTTGCAGTGGGATTGGTTATCATGGCTTAGCTGACAAGTACTTTGGGAAGCAGCACAGCAGAACTGCTTGCTGTGTGAATGTAGTGTGAATCCAGGAAGAGCTTTGACTGTTTTAACCTTGAATATTATTGAAATGAGAATGTAGGAAATGTCAGATGTTTGTGTGAAGGTGGCACTGCTAAACATAATGGAATGGGGATTTATTGAGAATGCCTCTAGTTCTTAGATTTTATACATTGACAAAAGACTGGAAGTTATGACTAACTTCTTTGGGGCCTTTATTGCTTCCTAAAGTTAGGTGCAAAATAATTGGGTGTCTCAAAGTGCAAGAGCACCAGCTGCTGCTTGAAGTCAGTTTTGTTGTAGCAACTGCAGTGTTCAGAGATGATCTCTTGGAGCAGATATATTCCAAGTATCTCTGAAGTGGTTGAGGTCTGTTTGCAGGAAAATGCTAGGTTTTTCTGCTTAGCTTTGTAGCGATATCACTTTGGTATCTCTTGACCACTTGCTGGTGGTTTTTCATATCACAGAGGAATTTAAAACTGTCAGCACAAGGTCACTTCAAAGAAGGTGAAGTCACGATTTCAAATCAGAGCTCTTGCTTATTTGTCTCACAAACAAGCTGTAAGTGAAGTTGATAGTACCAGTCTTTGTTGACAAAGAAAGCATAGCAGCATGTCATAATAAGACCTCTACTAAAACATGTATGGGAACTAGAAAGAAAAGAAAGGAGAAAGGGTATCTGTGTGTCTTCACTAGTAGTCTTCTGATTTTCTTTCTTTAGGCCTTGTCAATGCTGCTAAATGGTACTCCATTTGCCTTTGTTATTGACCTTGCTGCACTTGCCTCTCGACGGGAATACCTCAAACTTGACAAATGGCTCACAGATAAAATTCGGGAGCATGGGGTAAAGCAGGATTTTTCTCTTTATTTTTTTACTCTTGTCAGTGACTAACTTAAGTCACTTTAACAATTTTCTAAGTAGCGTTAAAGTTGTCAAAAGTGTCCATAGTCTGATAGTTCAACTTTTTTACTGAACTATAGTAGCTTAGTGCAATTCTTTCCATGGTGCAATTGCCAAGTTTGAAATAGTGTCTTGGATGTGGTTTGGGAGATTAAGATAACTTTTTTCCCTCAGGAACCTTTCATCCAGGCCTGTATGACTTTCTTAAAGAGAAGATGTCCATCTATCCTGGGTGGCCTTGCTCCAGAAAAGGATCAGCCCAAAAGTGCTCAGCTTCCTCCAGAAACCTTGGCAACTATGTTGGCTTGTCTGCAAGCTTGTGCTGGGTAAGAATTACATTGCTTATGCTGTAAGAGTAATCCATTTGCAGCTGGCTTTCTGTCACAGCTGGTTTGGAGTTTCATGTGGAGGATGGGGTTAATGAGGGTGTATAAACTTGCAGGGATAGCTGCAGGAGTACATTTAATTTTGCATTGAAGCTTCTGTTGTAGGCTAGATCACAAGAGCTTGAGGATTGTCTTTATCATCAAACAGGTGAGCTGATCTTGGTGACTGGAGGCTGTCTGGTTAGTCAGATAATCAGTTGTTAATGACTAGATAGATGTAGAGCTGTAATTCAGACAAAGGAATCCAGGCCATGGCTACAGAATGGGATAGCATCTTGGAAAACAGTGGCTTTATAACAGATTTTGTGATTGTGTTAACCAAATGTTTCTGTGTGGTAACTGCTTTGGCACAAAGGACTTATGCCATCCTTATGTGTAGGAGAAAAGTGGGGAATGGTGATTGTGTAATTAAAACTGAAACTAGATGTGTGTAACTTCTTTTGTCTTTGAGACTCAAAGTAGTCAAAGATGGAAAATACTGAACATCTGCAGATCAGATTGTTTAGCTGAAGTCAAAAGAAAAGGGTTTGGATTTGAGAGCTGCTAGAGGCAGGGGTAGGATACAGGGCTGATGGAAACTGCAGTTGGACAAATTAGTCTTTAAATGCTATATACACACATAGTAAATGTGACTGAAAGTTGTAAAACATCTGTGGTGTTGTTTCTTAGTGCTGTCAGATCAAAGTGTGTTGAACTGCAGCAATATTTCAGAGGTAATGAGAGGCAACATAGTGCAATGTGTGAGCCTGAGTGACTGGAAGCTGGAGATGGGGCTTGTTGTGCTGCTACATTTTGGCACCAAATGAGGCTGGCATGTCCAAGTGTGTTACATAATTTGGGGTTTATAGTGTGTCCTTTGGCTTAACCAGTGTGGTCTTGAAAGTGATAAGAAACATCTTTAAAGGTACCCAGGATGATTCATGGCTCTCATGTAGATAGTAGGAAATTTGTACCAACACAGGGTTCCAATAGTGAGTATTGGACCTGAAAGAGAAGGTGAGGTACCTGTAAGATTTTAGGAGAAAAGAAAAGATTTCCTGTTTTCCGCTGGAACCTCTGCAATTGAAGTTCAAAGGCTGTTTCTAAAATAAAATGATCTAGCACATGTTTTGGTCAGAAACGATAGCTCTTAATTTTCAAGTCAAAGCGCATCTTTTAAGACTGTAGTTCTCAAATGAACTTATATTCCTTCTTTTGCATGCTGCAGTGTCTGTGTTTTAGAGGTTAAATAGTTAACTGTAGATTTGAATTGCATCTAATGTCATTGTGTTCTGAATTTTAATGTGTTACCGAGTTTTATTTATTCCATTAATTCCAAACGCCACTAGTTCTCTACTGGCACAATTCTCACAGCCTGTGGTTTCTTTTTATAGCTACTTTTATTCCCTTTTATACAAGAATGTGACCTACTTGCAGTCATTTTCTATTAGTTATTCTCTTTGAGCTTTAGAAAGAAAAAGCTTGGATTTCTTTCAGGAAGCAATTGCTTTGATTAGCTTAGGTTTCAGTCACAAATGGAAGCAGGCATTGTAAAGACTAGCAGGTTAAAATCACAGTAAATATGAAATACATTTGGGAGGGTAGTTGCATTTCACTAGCTGAAGCCTGCATCTCCTAAATCTGTTGGTATAGGAGCCTGCTCTTTAATTAGGCTGTAGTTAGTTCTTGTCTTGTTTTGTGACCTGGGAGACACTTTTTTTTTAGCCACCAGGTCTCTGCATGTTCTGAGACTTATTTTTGGTGCAGCTTGTTTATCACTGGTGAGCGCTGCAGTTGTGGCATCATGTAACAGTGAGTCTTCAAAAAGAAATCAGTGTTCCTTCTATTACTGAGTGTTTTTACAGTGAAGTCAGGCTTGGTTGCAGGCACCACAGGCTGACCAACCATGTAATTTATTAACAAAGTGCTTATGAGAAGTCCTTCCCTCGTGGAGCTGCAGTGAGTTGAGAGGGCAGCAGTGCCTTCTCCACATGATGATGTCCAAGGGTGTCAGTGTGGGGAATGGTCGTTTCTTATCAGTCCTTGTCTCAAGCAGGGAAGGGGCTTCAGTGTACCTGTGCCTCAGGAATGAAAAGACTTGTTCCCACTTTGTAAGAAAGTGTTTGGGGGGAAAAAAGAGTAAGAGAAATGAACATGTGATTCCAGCAAGCTGGAACTTTCCTTACAGTGGCAGTTTTGTTGCTCTAGACTCTGGTCCCTGGCTCTCAGCCCTCCAACTTAATTTGCCTGAAATGCAGACTGGGTTCTTTTGTGGGTTTTGGGTTTGTTGGTTGGTTGGTTTGGGATTTTGGTTTGGTTGCATGTTTGCAACTTGATACAGCAGTGTGTCTCTTGACATGATAAAAAAGTTAACCTTAAGTCTGCCTAGATGGTGGGACAAAACATTAGTGGTTCTTTCCAAAGCACAAATGGCCTAACCAGTCACCATAAATATCCAACTCAGGGATTGTAAGTCTGTCTTTGTCCTCATTCTGAGCTGCCATATTATCTATCTACAGCAAGTTGGAATTAGTTTTGCAAAAGCATGTTGTAGTATTTAAGCATAAAGACTGCAAATTTAACCCCCCAAAAAGGAGGAGGGCAAAAGACAGAGGTTGGTAACCACATGTGAACTGTAGACTCCCCTGACCCATTCCATGGCTGACTGAAGTGCTCTATGGTCTTGAAATGCCTCCTGCATCAGAAGAAATCCTGTGGTGCATTTCATCTGGTCATGCATACATTTAAATGTTGAGATTTCTGAGAGTGGCTCAGGTGAGGGAAAATACATACTGTAGATACTGACTCTACTGTGTGCCAAGCTCAGAGCTCTGTCTTCAGGTCTGGTTGCACTTTCTGAAAAAGAAATCTCTTTGGGGTTTTTTTAAAAATAGATTTCTGATTGCATTTCCATACATTCCCCCCAAGGCCGTTTGTTTTGAAGTGTTTGAAGCAAGGCTCAAAGGATGTTAAGAAAGGATGAGAGTGTAAAGGAGAGGACGTTAAGAGTGTAAAGGAGCCAGTTTGTGAAACAGTTATAAACATGTCCATTGCCCTGTATAGAAACCTGGTCACCCATGGTACCCCCCAGATTCCCATCTCTCATGGGGGGAATTTTCCCCACACTCCATAGTGGATCACTGACTCTGGAGAACAGCTGGCTGCCCTTAACTAATTCTGTGTGTCCCATAACAGGATACCTGCCAAAGCTGAAGGCTAATCTTCACTTCTTCTGCCTTAATCACCAGCATGGTTCCTTTGTTCTTTTTCCCCTCATCCTAAGAGTTGAGCAGTAAAAGCTTGTGGAAATTGAATTGAAATGAGGGATATTCAGACCATGTTAACAGGACAACCAAGTTGTATTAGGATAGTTGCTCCATTGCAGGAAGGAATCTGCAGCTTTAGCTGTCTTCACCAAAGAGGTATAACTAAAGTTCAGGAAAGCATAAATAATTTGCTGTTTTTCCCAAAAGGAAAATGTTAGTATTCTGTTATTATGTCTGTGGTTAGGTAAGTCAGCAACAGAGCTGGCTTTCCTTCCAGTTTGGGAACCTGGCAGTCATACATGGAACACTTTGGAAAGAGGTACTGGCTGCTCTGGGTTGTGCAATGACTTTGTGCCTAAGTTTGAGTTTTCTGATGGTTTTTGGTTATATTTTCCTTGAATAGTTAAATTTCCTGTCTCTGTTTGGGTTTAGTGCCCGTGTGTGAAGCACGTCTTTCAGTCTGTAGACAGATGAGTTTTAGTGAAGCAGGTGGTGGTATTTACCTCTTCTTTTTCTGTCTGTCAGTACATAGCCCATGTATCTCATCTTTTAGAGAGACCTTGTGTGTAATGAGATTCAGAATGAGAGTAACCATAAATGGTGAAGTTTTGGTACAGGAAGAAGCCTTGAGGGGCAGATGTGAACGAGGGATCACAGAATCACTATCTGTATTTTAATTCCTGAGGCTAAGCTGCTATATAGCCCTTAATGTGGACAGCAGCAGACAAAGGCTCTTCCAGGAGCCATGTGGTCCTTATCCCAGCCTTCTGTAAGCCCTTACTTGCTGGTGTAACTGTAAAGGAGTATTTGGATCATCAAAAACAAAGTAATAGTCTATTGGAGATTGTTGTAGATATTTAAATATAACTGTTTCTCTTGAGAAATTATCTAAGGCAAATTTTTCTAATAACAAAATGTAGCTTGTGCTGGGGTTTTGCAGCTTCTTTTTGTGAAATATGGCCTCAATTTCTCTAGGAAAATCAAATAAGTTAATGGCCTTATTTTTGTGAATGTTCCATGGCTCAGTGCTGTCCTTCCCCATCCCAGGAGTGTTTCTCAGGAGCTGTCAGAGACCATCCTCACCATGGTAGCAAACTGCAGTAATGTCATGAACAAGGCTCGGCAGCCCCCGCCTGGAGTCATGCCCAAGGGACGCCCGCCCAGCGCCAGCAGCTTGGATGCCATCTCTCCTGTGCAGGTACCACAGTCACATGCTGCATTTGCAGAAGGTGCTGTTGATTTAGTGCTAGTTCTGCTATACTAGTTGAGCTCTTTCTGCAGGACTAAGTCAAACATCATCTGGCTCACGTAGTTTTGTGCTTGCATGTCTTGATAGCTTGCTTGTAACTAGAGAATGATGGCTGAGGGATGTAGTTCAGAACTGTCTTTGACTTCACTGATGTCTGTAAGAAGTAACTGTGAAGTATTATAGGATGGGAGCACTGAGGAGGGACAGATATTTGGTTTACTTTGAATAACTGAGGCTTTCTTTTAAAGTGCTAAAATTTACTAGGACTTCTGAGAATTAAGCACTGCCTTTGAACCTGATGTGTCTTGTTTGTAGCTTCACGGGCCAAGCCACAGTGCTAGAGCATAAGGACTTGTTATAACTGGGGCTCTTCAGCTCTCAACTGAACTGCTCTTTTAAAAACAAGGTACATTTCAGTTAATCCCTGCCACTCATCATCCCTTCCTCCTCTGGGAGCAACACATTACAGACAGGTTTTGCTTCTAGCAATTACATTCAATGGCAGATTTTTAACTGGTGAAAAGTATTTCACATTAAATAGTGACAGTTCAGCATTTAAGAATGACTGAATTGTCAGTAGATTATGTAAACTAAATGCAGACAATGGTTTTCTTGTGAATTGTTGCTTCATTGAAGTTGTTCATCAGATGTACCAAATATCTTGGCATCCTGCTACAAATAACTCATATGAACAAACAGCAGCAATTTTTACTCTGTCATCATGTTGACTTCTGGGTAGATAATACCATTTTCTGCTGTTCCTAGTCAGTTCTTTAACTTACTGCTTTGGCAAACTGTATTGTGCCTTCCCTCCTATTCATAAACCAGGTCTTAATGTTTTTTATTGTAGACTTCATTCAGGTATTTAGCTGTGAAAAGTTGGTGTAGTCGCGTCCTTCAGACAGTCAAAAATACTCAAGTTTGAAATGAAACAGCTTTCTAAGTCATGAGGTGGGGTCTGAGGTTGCAAACTGCAGAGTATAAACTACTCTAGTACAAAAATCTGCAAGTAGAAGTAAATGCTACTTATTGTAAGCATTTACTGTTGTGTTACACTCAGCTACAGACTGTGGAACAGTCAGGCTTTCTGTAGAACCTGTGAGAGAATAGGATTTCATGAGATTGCAGAAGAAAAATAAGAGTGCATTCTGTAGACAAACTGATCTTTTGGGTGACTTCAGAATTTACAGTAACCATGCAGAAGAGCTTTTCTCAAAAATGTTTTGATATGTAGCCGTCTTTGTACAAAACATGGCAAAAATCATCTGGGTTGTGGTTTATGGATATCTGTATAATCTTCCTTTCTTCATTCAGATCGACTCGCTTGCAGGAATGGCCTCTCTTAGTTTAGGTGGCTCAGCTGCTCCCCACACCCAGAGCATGCAAGGCTTCCCTCCAAACCTGGGCTCTGCGTTCAGCACTCCTCAGTCACCAGCAAAAGCCTTCCCACCTCTTTCCACCCAAAACCAGACAACCGGTTTCAGTGGCATCGGAGGGCTTTCCTCACAGCTTCCAGGTACTGCTCTTCGGTGGAGTGCTTTGTTTGTGACATGGCACAGCTAAGGCACTGTTGTTGCTGTGGTTGGAAATACTGAATGTGACAGCCCACCCCTTAAGGGAGGGTTGGGTGCTTCCTTCCCTTTAAGAGTGGGAAGTCACACTGGACAAACAGCTGTGTCATAGGGAAGGGAGTTACACTCTGATATGGAGTGAGGAGCCCTCACTCCTGGGTCATTGCTGAAACAGTACTTCAGAATGTTGGAGCCGCAATAGGTAAGAGATTTGAGTCAAGAGGATGAGTGTTTTGACAAATATAGCAGCCTTATTTTAGGTTGGGACAGAGATTAAGAACTGCTTATGTTAAAACTGCTTGATATTAGACAGCAATGAGGCTATAAAACTCAGTTCTTGGAAATGACAAGTGCTAGGAGGAGTGGTAAGTGGATACTGTGAGGATGCAATGAGATGACCAATTGCTTGTTTTCAGTAAGTGGTCTTACTACAGGCTTGCTTTTCAGTAGGTGGTCTTACTACGGGTAGCCTGACTGGCATAGGAACTGGAGCCCTGGGCCTTCCTGCAGTGAACAATGACCCATTCGTGCAAAGGAAGCTGAGCACATCTGGACTGAACCAGCCTACATTCCAGCAGAGTAAGATGAAACCTTGTAAGTGGTAGTGTTGTCTGTGGCTGTGAAGTGTGACTGTGGTCTGCAGTTAATCTGTGTTTCCTTCAGGGGAAGCTTGGATCTGTAGGTGGTAAATGTTAAAAGTGTGGCTCTTGTATTATTATATTAGTCTGGAAAAGGTGCTTCCAAACATGTATCCTAATAGCTTGCCAAATGTCTGGGGGTGGGAGGATGTTAAAAAAGGACCCATTAGCATAAAAATATAATGTGCTGTGGATTTGCATAGTGTTTGTATTACAGCGTCCTGAGTGGGTCGCTGGAGGTGAGAGAGAGACGAGAATCTTGTTTCTTGATCAGAAGGCTGGATTTATTGATATATATGATACATTATGACTATACTAAATAGAATAAAGAGAGAAGTTGCAGATGCTTGCTAGGCTAAGAAGAAAGAAAGAATCTATAACAAAGTTGTGTCCAGGGACTCTGTCCCTAGCTTGCACTTGTGATTGGCACTTAATTATAAACATGGGAACATGAGCCAATCAAGGTGCATCCCATTGCATTCCACAGCAGCGGATAACAATTGTTTACATTCTCTTTCTGGGGGCCCTCAGCTTCCCAGAAAATGCAGAAATCTGAAAGAAAGGATTTCTGTGAAAAAATGTCTGCGACACGTTTGTCCTTTTTCTGCTGTACTGTGTTTTGAACAAAAGTGTTGTCCTGCTCTGTATTTGCGAGGTACCAGGGTGTTTTTTGTTCTGTTTATAACAAGGTTAAATCTGGGTAAGGAGCTGTTGCAGCAGAGAACTTGACAGGTGAAGCAGTGAAATAGACTGCAACGTTGGATACAAATAAGACAAAAAGCTGGTGGAAAGATAGTTTTTGAAAGGAATAATCAGGTTCATAACACTAAGCCATTATCCTTAAATGATTTATGCCTCTGCAGCATGCTCACAGTGAGATGCTGAAGCAGTCAAATGCACAGGAAGCACAGCCATATGCTAAACCTTCCACATTGATGTTACAGAGGAGCCATTTGCAATAACAGCAGTTACATGTCTCTACAGATGGACAGTGGAGGTGGCTGTAATCACCATTGCTTTATATTCTGGGTCTTGAGCATTCAATAGATACTTGTTGGAAGCTCACTGGCTGGCCTGAAAGTTTGTGTGGAAGTTTGTGTGCATGTTCGTGTTGTGTGGCATGCTTTATTGTAGACTGTTCTGCATTCAGTTATTTAGTTGTCGGCTGAGGTTAGCTTGGGATGCACTGGGTTCTAGGAGTAGAGCACTGTGAGGTTAATGCTATCTTAGGATGCAGTTTTTTTAATTAATATAGCATATTGAAAACAGGTTTTTAAATAGCAGTTCCTGTCTGCTGGGAAGGTTAAATATCCTGCTCTTCAGAAGAACTAGCAGTTTTTTATAGATTGGTGGAAGAGTTGAAAAGGACTAAGTGAAATCCTGACTGTCTGAAGTTGTTCTGAGTATGATACCTGTTACTTTTTTTTAACAGCTGACTTATCTCAGGTGTGGCCAGAGGCTAATCAGCACTTTAGCAAAGAAATAGATGATGAGGCAAACAGCTACTTCCAGCGTATTTACAACCATCCACCACACCCAACCATGTCTGTGGACGAGGTGAGTTCCCTTCTGTAGCAGTTACAGCACCTGTCCAGAAACTGGCAATAAAGTGGATCATAATTATTCCTTCATGTATTACTTTTAGTGGGAAATAATAAAGGGCTCGTGGTGGATGCTGTAGCATTGCTTTTTTGCTTGGTTGAAGTTGTTTTCACAGTGAGCTTGCAGTTGTTCATTACATTCAGCTTTGACTTGTCTGGATTGAAGATTTCAGATGTCTAATTAACACTCCCAAAATGCTGCTAAGTGGGAAGGGTTCTGTGTGGTGTGCAAGCTTTTTTGTTTAAAATAAGTGCTAAAGAGTGCCTTTAAATAGTCTGTATAAATTATCTTAAATGTATTTGGTTTTAAACTATGTAAAAATGACTACAAGATCTAGATACATAAAAGTGTCACAAGTTCTACCTTCGGAGCTTTTGATAATTATTTTTGTTAGTCTCTATGAGAGTAATTATTGGTCTGATGTACTTACTCTTTGAAGTACTTCAAGTTTACTTTAATATATTTGCACAGTCATAAATTATGGAAGACACAACATTAATTTTAATTTTTCTAATTTGAAAGTAATGGCGTAGGCGGTCACAAAAAAGTTTTGTGTGAAGACAGTTGCTTAAAAGGGAACTAAAGTCCGAAGAGGAAGCTGGTTGTAGTGATGTAGTGTCTGCTGTCTAAAATGAAGCAGTTACTTGTGGTTGTGGTAGCACAACATACCTTAGTAGTTGCAAACACTCATGAAACATGAACATGGGAAAGGGCTGAAATAAAGCAAATCTGTTGCTGACAATTCCCAATTTCTTTGCAGGTCTTGGAAATGCTGCAGAGGTTTAAGGACTCCAACATTAAACGGGAACGAGAAGTGTTTAACTGTATGCTGAGGAACTTGTTTGAGGAATATCGGTTCTTCCCGCAGTACCCAGACAAGGAGCTGCACATCACAGCCTGTCTCTTCGGGGGCATCATCGAGAAAGGACTGGTTACTTACATGGCACTGGGCCTGGCCCTGCGCTATGTTCTTGAAGCCTTACGAAAGCCTTTTGCATCCAAAATGTACTATTTTGGTATTGCTGCACTAGATAGATTTAAAAATAGGTGAGTGTGGGTTTGGTACACTTCTAATAGTGCCTGAATTGTCTTATGAGCCTTGAACCTGCTCTAATCGTGCAGTACAAGATTGCTCAGCTTTGGGATTTCTTCAAAGGTACACCGATTTGAAACAATGTGTGAATGTGCTAGTTATAGGGTGACCTTTCTAAATCAAAATGTTCAGTGTGATACCTGTATAAATGTGGGACAAACTGAGATGCTGAAATTACTTAGACTCTATGAAAATCAGTGATGTTGAGTTAGATGAAGTAACTAACAGCTTGTTAGACATGGGGTGAATGTAATTACTCTTCACAGATGCTTTCCAGTGGAGTTCCATTTGCACTGTTCATTACTGAAGGATTGAGTGAGAGATGAGCTCTAGAATTTTGCTTTTACACAGAAAAGTATGACTAAGTAATCTCAGAAAAAGTTCTTTCTCAAAACTTCTTATGAATTGCAGATAGAGAAGATTCTGGGTGTGAGGTGTGCTCTGGTTTGCTGTTTAAAATGCATTGAACCAGACTAGCAATAACTTACCCAGTAATCTTGAAGCAAACACTGGATATAAATGCAATTGTGTACTAGGTCAGAAGTATAGAGATGTAGGAAAAGGTGAGTTGCTGTGAATAAATCTTGTGCTTTAATGTTAAATTAATTATTTAAAAATAGATTGCAACAAAAATTATTTTGTAGGAAATGCTTTCTTTATAGCACATCTGCTGTAAGGAGTCCAGAAGTAATTCTGTGGTGCAGAATGGGAATGACACACATGATAGTAGTTGTTTCTCTCTAATACTGTTTGTGATGTGGGCTTATGCTTCTGACTAATGCATGTTTTGTCTTACAGATTGAAGGACTATCCCCAGTATTGTCAGCACTTGGCTTCTATTAGTCACTTTATACAGTTCCCACATCATTTACAGGAGGTGAGTGTGTCTGTAAGCAGCACTAACTTTCTATGATGTTAAATTCTTTAGAGCAAATTTGTGTTTTCCTTTGGAAAAGCAGTCTCATCTGTGGTGATTTTAGACCATGTTACATCCACAGAATCAAATGCCTTTTCTTAAAGGTTTTGCTCTTGGGTGGGGTGGGCAGGTGAAGGTGCCTTTGCTTCCATAAATCTGTTTGCATTGTTTATGTTGAAACAGCTACCTGAATGTAACTGCATAATCAACCAATGCATGCATGTCCATACATGAAACTTTTAAAGTGCCTCAGTGTATTCATATTCCAGTCCCTTAAAGATTTGGAGTTTTAGTGTAAAATTGAGGTCATTCAACTGGCTTTATGCACTTTCATACTTAGACCTGATAAAATAATCCAGGAAAAATTTCTTTCCTGAAGGTCTGAGAGCCATGGGACTACCTGGTTGTCCAAAACAGTGTTCATCACATGGTGTCTGCCTTGAATGTGCTTTATTGGTAGAAATATAGAAAAACTGATCCCAGTGGCAGAGCGTAAGAGCATGAGCTAATTAAGGAAAAATGTTTGGCTCACCATTAAGGTAGAGGCTTCACCCGAAGCTGCAAAGTCCAGTAGCAGGCTTGGTTTCACTAACAGCTTTTAGACTGTACCCCTTAAATGACAGTCTGATTTTTCCAGTTCGTGGGGAAATGTATAGCAGTGGGGGAGAAACTAATTTTCTACTATGGAACTATTTCAGAAGATCTAAAAGTTGGCTATTTCTGAACTGTGGTTTTGCTTATTAATGGTTAGCTGCAGAGTCCTTGCAGAAGTTTCTTACCTGCTTTGTAGCCTGCTTCTTGATATTCACACATTGTTCTTAGGCTCTTTCTCCTCTTTTGTTCTGCTGTTCTAGGCTTGGAGGGATAGAGATGGAGTTTTTGGAGTTTAGGTACTGCTCTGTGAAATATTAAGCATGTTAGGTCTCGTGATGCTTGACATCAGTTTGTTGAGGCCAGAGGCAGAGCTTGAGGCTCCTCTGTAATAAGAAAGTCTATAGTGACAGGATGTGCTTTATCAGGATATACAATTGTATTTAGAGATTCCTTTATGGCAAGACTGTCAGATATTTTAATGATTGTTAGCAAACCTTTATAGTGCTCATGCTGAAAATCAGCCTATAGATCTGTTGCTGCATGTGAAATTTTGTATGTGCTTGTTCTCCCTATTTTAGTACATAGAGTATGGACAGCAATCCAGAGATCCTCCTGTGAAGATGCAGGGTTCAATCACCACCCCTGGAAGTATTGCACTTGCCCAGGCTCAGGCCCAGGCCCAGGTTCCAGCAAAAGCTCCTCTTGCTGGCCAAGTCAGCACTATAGTGACCACCTCCACCACCACCACCGTGGCAAAAACCATTACCATCACCCGACCAACTGGAGTCAGCTTCAAGAAAGATGTGCCGGTGAGCTTTGTGTCATGGTGCCCTTCCCAGAGGGGCAGATGCTGCTCTGGACCAAGTACATACAGACTGAATCTGTTTTAATTTGTGTACTACAGATTTTCAAACTGTGATCCTTATTTTTGATTTAAAACATACAACCTTTTAAAGTATGGCCAACATTTTTGTAGAGAGAAGGTGTTTTTCGTCATCAAACCCCCCAATTACTTTGGGGTCAAGTTGAAATGTGTTCTTGAGACTGTAATTATAAAGACAATTACAGGAACATCATTTCTCTTAATGACTTGCAACAAGACTCTTAAAATAGTTGGCAGCTTCTATTCTGCTTGGGACTTAAGAACACTTACTGCACCCATGTGACACAGTTCTAACTGCATTAGGTTTTTCATGTCTTTGGTACTTGTGTAAACAACTCTGAAGCTTGTCAGAGTTATTACAGGGTTGGCAGATAGATAGAATTGGCTATTGCACAGAAAGTCTTTCTGCCTGGGACTTCTTTGACTAGGTCTCTGTAAAGAAGGCAAAAGCCAAACACAGTTGAAAGTGTGAACACACTTGGGGGGACAGTCTTTAGTGTAGCTATTAATGTCTTTCACACCTGATAACATAATGTAGAAACTTGTTACTTTGAGGTATTTGTTTTCCCATTTAAACTCCAGTCAGGATTGATACTGAAAACTGCATCACCTTTTCCCTTAATTGCAATGTACCAGGTGCTAAACCCTGGGGTCCAGACCTGCAGCTACAGGGACCAGGATCACACTCTGTTGACTTAAGCTGGCAGCTAAGAATGAGAACCTGGTCTCAGGATGAACCTCTGGGATTTCTCCTTCCCAAATCAGCACTGAAGTGCTCCTGGAGCCTCCCTGCTGTGTTAAGTGCTGCTCCCTATTGTGTTATGATTTTTCTCCAAGCTATATTTGTACACAGGCTTAGAGGCCTAAAGGGTACCATTGCAGTGGCACCTATTCTATGTGCATGTAGAGGCTTTTTCTGCAGCAGCATTCTTCTGCTGAGTATTGATCATCATTTTTAGAATAAAAAAAATCACTTGACTCCTTCAGACTGCTGCTGAAAATGAATCTGAGACAGTAGATGTCCCCTGATAAAGCTCAATTCTATTTTTGCTTGACAGAACAGAGCAAAAGTTTATTTTGATGTCACCTCTAGGTATTGTTTATGCTTAACTTCTTGTTCTCTTTCCAGCCTTCCATTAATACTACCAACATTGATACGCTGTTAGTAGCAACAGATCAGACAGAGAGGATTGTGGAACCTCCAGAGAATGTCCAGGAAAAAATTGCTTTCATCTTCAATAATCTGTCTCAGTCAAATATGACACAGAAGGCAAGTATGAAAGAATACTAGTAAAAATAATTTTTATACTCTTAATCATTTTTTATATATTCATTTTTAAGTGTGGGCTGATGATACTTCTACAAAATTCTAACTTGAAAAACTTCAGGAGGGAGCACACTGTAAAGAAATTATGGTTTCCAGCACTTTGTGCTTAAACATCTTTGGAGAGAAAATTTTCCAGGGAGAGGAGAGATGGTTAGAAGATACCTGTTCTTAATCTTAAATAAACATTCACATCATAAATGGACTGAGTAACATTAAATGTAGCTAGGTTAAGCTCTGGTATTCAGAAGTTAAGGGAATTTTTCTGAACTAGTTTAGGTGTACAGTCCTGCTGCCACCTGTGCTGTTGTCTTGTGGATGGATGGCTTGAACTTGTAAAGGGACAACATTTATTTCCAGTTGTCTGGTGAAAAGCTGGGAAGTGAAGGAGAGGTGAATTGTTATACCTTGCTGATTTCATGCTTGAGTCCTTACTGGTTCACCACATCTTTGGATAACGAGACACTGATTTCAAATACTTACTTTTTGTAGAAAAACAGCCTTAGTGTTAGAAGCAGTTGACTGACCATGAACTGTATGTTGGTCAGAGCTGATCTCAGAAGGTTTTGATTATCTTCTCATCTGTTCTGTGGTGTGCTTTGTCTTTGGTTTGAGCACAGGTGGAAGAACTGAAGGAAACAGTGAAAGAAGAGTTCATGCCTTGGGTATCACAGTATCTTGTGATGAAAAGAGTCAGTATTGAGCCTAACTTTCACAGCTTGTATTCAAACTTCCTTGACACACTTAAGAATCCAGAGTTTAATAAAATGGTTCTGAATGAAACCTACAGAAATATCAAGGTGAGTAGTGCAAGTTTTCTAAAGGCAGCACAGGAATGTGCTGTTCTCCTCATGCTGTTTGTTTGTGTGGTGCTGATTCTCAAATACAGAATATCATTCAAAAATATTCTTTCTGTCTTACCAGTAAACTTACAGATTATCTTTAGGAATACTAGGATTCTTTTCAGTTTGGAACATATGAAACACTTAAATTCTGTAATAGGAGGGCAAATTTGCATTTGAATTAATTTATGTAGGTGGACTTCAAAGTTGTGTGAGGTTTGCAAATTGTAACCCAAGGGAAAATTGATTATGGTCCAATTGTTTTCTGTGGAGGAAAGTGCAAAGATAGAAAATGACACTCTGCTCTTTTGGCCCAAGAGGAATGGAGGGGAACTGTGTGTTTAGAAAATGGGGGTGTAAAAGCCAAAATTTATTGGAGGGCTAAGATAATGTGGATGGGAGGAGGAAGCAACGGCCCAAAAGTGATGACCAGATGAAAGAAGTTTGTAAAGAATGCACTATTTTTAAACCTGTTGGTGGAATTTCCTGACCACCATGGGTTACGCTGTAGTGCAAAAGCATCTCCTGGCTCTTGAGAATTCAGCTGACCCTGCTCTGTTCAGCTGATGCTCCTCTGGAGTTAAGGAACACAACTAACAGCAGAATACTTGTTTTATGATTGGTGACATGATTTATGTTTTGATATGACAATGAGATGGTTTCCCTGGAAGGTTAAACTGTAGCCTTCAGGTCTGTGATGAAGCATTTAGAGGAAGCACAAGTTACACTCAGCTCTGGGAGTAGTTGTAGCAGTCTCAACAGAGTAAATGGTAAGGTCTGGGAAAACATAATCCTCTTTTTTTGATCCTTTTAAAGAAAGGAATTCTGTAGTCATTACAGTGTAGATCTACAGAGTGCTGCCTTCAGGTGAAAACTGTTCAAGTATCTTTGTAATGTGACTGAAGCTCAGAACTTAATGTTCTAAAACTTTGCCTTCATTCAGATCAGCTGTTGGATTTGGAGTCTGGTTATCTTCTGCTTGCTGCTTGAGATGCTTTTTTTTATTCTTTGTTAGGTGCTATTGACATCAGATAAAGCTGCAGCCAACTTCTCAGACCGTTCCTTGTTGAAGAACCTTGGTCACTGGCTGGGAATGATAACAATGGCTAAAAATAAGCCCATCTTGCACACGGTGAGCTTTGCAGATTGCCTTGGCATGAATTGGTATGCTGTTATGCAGTAGCATAGGCTATTTGGGAAATCTTACCACCTTTCTGATGCCTCTTTTATGTGCCAAATTCAAAGTATGACTCCAGAGTTGGTTATTTAACGCTTCTAAATATTTTTTTTACATCAGAAAAGTTAATAGCTAAATTTATTTTGGCAAAAGCTTGTTAATCCATATAAAAATGTGGATGTATAAATCTTTGTTCAAAAGTAACTGCTGCTTAGCAGTCTGTAGAATTCAAGGGCTATCTTGGCTGAGCCTTGCTTGTATCTGAAAAGGAAGTAGTGTATTAGTGGAATTGTGCAGTGTGTTTGCTGTTTTCTCTACCTTCATTCCCACTTCAATTGTTTTTCAGGATTTGGATGTGAAGTCACTACTACTGGAAGCATATGTTAAGGGACAGCAGGAATTGCTTTATGTAGTGCCATTTGTTGCCAAAGTCTTAGAATCCAGTGTCAGGAGTGTGGTAAGTGTCTTTGTACAGACAGAATTATTGCTCAAATGGCAAAATATTGCAGGAAGTAATCAGCTTTTGTCACAAAATGAAAACTAGTGGAGAGAAATAAAAGGGATATAAAGGCATAAAGTCAAGGAGTGCTCCTTGTGTGGAGGGGAAGTACATAGCCATGCATTTTTAATAGATGGTATTAGCTGAAATGTACTGTGGTATCCCTGGACAGAACTCCATTGAGAAATGGAAGGAAGCCATTGAAGAGATTCTGGGATGTATTTATTCCTAGTTTGTTTCTGTTTGTTTTCCTCCCACACGCTTTGATCCTGATCAGCTTGTCGGTTCTGCTTGACATAGAGGTGATCTTTCAAGAAGGACCAGGTCATTGTGTTTCCACTTAAGTTCCTAATGTATTTCTAGTTATACTGAATCACTGGAATAATTATTACTAAAATACTAAATTCTACTCTAATCACAGCTGTACAAAGGTTTCCATGGCTGTATGCACACATAGCTGCTTGTGTTCCAAACATTTCCAGTCATAAACTATCCAGATGATTCAAGAAGTTTCTGTAATCCTGCTCTCTTCTTTCTCTTGTAGGTCTTCAGGCCTCCAAACCCATGGACAATGGCCATTATGAATGTTTTAGCTGAGCTACATCAGGAACATGATCTAAAAGTAAATTACTGGATTTTTTTCTGTAACTTCTGAGTGTAAGGTTTTATTGAGATACTACTCAAGGATGTTGTGAAGGACTAAGCAGCAGTCCTCCTCACTGCTTTAGCATGGGGAGATTACTTGGGAATTGCTTAATTTGGTAGAACTTGAATGAAACTCTTCTCCATGAGGTCAGCATCAAGATAGTTGTCTAATCCTCAGTCATTGTTGGTCTCTGAAAGGGGTGGCATTAGAATGGGGAGTTGGGGTGTCAGGTGGCTCAGTCAGTAGATGTTTTGGGTATTTTCCTTGTGACATGACCTAAACTAGAGTTGTTTTGCAGTTGAATCTGAAGTTTGAGATTGAGGTGCTCTGCAAGAATCTTGCACTAGACATCAATGAGCTGAAACCTGGAAGCCTCCTGAAAGATAAGGACCGTCTGAAAAATCTGGATGAGCAGCTGTCTGCTCCAAAGAAGGATGTGAAGCAGCCAGAAGAGCTACCACCCATCACAACAACTAGTAAGTACATCTCATAGATTCCAGAACAGCACTGTTCAAGTTCAAATAAGACAAGTTTTGCTATCACAAAATAAAATATGAAGCTACATATGCTATTGTAATATTCCTGAGTGCTTGGGAGCACTTAGGTAGTTTTGTAAGAAACAGGTCTACAGAGTTTGGAGATGGGAAGGGAATGGAAGCCATTATGAGGACTAATTCTGTATTATGTATTATGTTTGTGTAGCTACTCCTTAGACTCCCTCCTATTAACAATAGACCAGGTGCTAAAACTGTCATAATAAACAGCTCTCTTAAAATGTACTTAGGCTACTTTAGTACTAATTATTAGGCAAATGGAAATGAAAGTTGCTTGGTAAGTTTAGGAGGTTTCATGATCAAACTGCAAACTTTATATTTCTAAGTTATTTCTTGGTTTAAATAAGAATTATATACTTGTTTTATAAGCAATTGCTTTTCACTGTGATTTCGTAGTGTCTCAGTACAAACCTACTTGTGTTCTCCAGCTGCTTCTACAACCCCAGCTACCAGCACCACTTGTACAGCCACGGTTCCTCCACAGCCCCAGTACAGCTACCATGACATCAACGTCTATTCTTTAGGAGGCTTGGCTCCACACATTACCTTAAATCCAACGGTAAGTTTCAGAGCTGATTTAGTTTGCTGTCTTACAGCCAGGGTTGATGCAGATCTCAGCTGGTGGGAGCTATCAGTATAGAAGGAGCCTCTGTGCTCCTTTTGTCCAGTTATTAGCTCACCTCTTAAGTCAGTCTTTGCATTGTTAGTCAGCTGCAACTTGGTTAGAAAAATAATAATTTGTTCTGGTTTCAGATTTATCAAATACTGTAATAGCTGCATGGGGAACATGGGAGTACTGCACACACTATGACAGTGCACTTATGAGTGATTGAGAAAATGCAGGTGTGGGGGGCAGGGATTCCAGTGTACCTCATTCTCTCCCCTGTCCCATGCCCTGCAGATCCCGCTGTTCCAAGCGCACCCGCAGCTGAAGCAGTGTGTGCGGCAGGCCATCGAGCGGGCGGTGCAGGACCTCGTCCATCCCGTGGTGGACAGGTCCATCAAGATTGCCATGACCACCTGTGAGCAGATAGTCAGGAAGGACTTTGCCCTGGATTCTGAGGAGTCCCGGATGCGTGTGGCCGCTCACCACATGATGAGGAACCTGACTGCTGGCATGGCCATGATCACCTGCAGGGAGCCTTTGCTGATGAGCATAGCTACCAACTTGAAAAATAGCTTTGCTACTGCACTGAGGGTAAGAGCCCCATCATTTGGAGTTTATATCCAACTTAGGGGACTGTAGGCATCCAGCATTCGTAAATCAATTCTGTACAATGTAGACTTGTTAATTAATTGTGTGGCTTAACTAGCACGGGGGTGAATTCACTGGGTAACATTTTTTCACTCTTGTGGAATTACAGTGGAAAAAAGTGTTGTGATTCCAGGTCAAACACCCTTGAACTGAGATGGTAGATCTTAGTAAATGGCACACAAACTTCCTATCTTTTTATTTTGCCCAGTGTTCTCTCCAGTTAAATCACATCATGGAAGCCTTGGAGGCTTGAACTTTCTGCAGGGTTTGAGGCTGAAAGGCTAAAGTGTGGAAGACTGAATTGATTTTGGTGATATCTTATACTGTTTCAGCATGCATGCCCCAGGCATATTTTATTTACTTGTGCTGTTAGCAGCTAGGTAGTTTAGACTCTTCTGCACAGCTTGTGAATTCATTGCGTTTTCTAGAGGCTGTTATCAGGTCTCTTAATGAAGAAAATCAGACCAGCCTGTGAACCGCTGACCACAACAGTGGCTACTACAGAATTCTTGCCATCAGTGTCAGCAACAGGCACAAGAGCATAAGGATCTTGGAAAAATCAAGACACAGCTGTGCTTTCAGCAATTAGAAATTAATCAGTTTTTTTATCCCTGAAGACATGACATTGGAACAAATAGAGTTTTAATCTAATGAAGTTTTTAAAGGGGCAATTGTAGAAAACATTTTGTTGCAGAAAAGGCTCTGTATGAAGCATCTCAAAATTCTTATCTGGCTTATTGTTATGAAGTGGTTTAACAGAAATAGTATAATTTTCAGGATTATGGAAGAGCTGTTTGCAGACAATGAACTCCAAGTAGATGGGACAGGCTACCTTTATAGATGTATTCCATTTCTAGTGGAAGTTGCTGCATTGCACCCTGGAAAAGGGCTTCTGTTCAGGGTTCTCATAAAGCAGACTCTAGGAAGGAAGAAAGAAAATCTGATTCCTTATCAGAAAAGGAACCCACTGAAAAAGGCTTGGGACTCCTCTTTTGCACTGTTAGTGGTGCACCTTTATATCTTCCAGTTGCAGCCCAGGAAGTAGAAAAACTTCTACTGTGATGCAAAGCCTTCCCTGCATTCGCATCACTCTGTGTGTCTGTCTAAAGCAGGCCTTTATTTCTGTGCCCTGGAGATGGGTAGGTGGAGAAGATGGAGGCCTCCTGCTATTTTGTTCCATGTTGAAAGTCTTTACTGTCGTCTTGTCTACATGTTTTATTCAAAGCTATGCAAAATTAAATTTAATATTGTATATTCTGTGGGAAGGGAGTGTGATCCTAAGAGCATTCCTTTTTATTGCTGGTTTTCTTCGTAAGCAGTGGTGCAGATTTTAAGGCTAGTTATATACAGGGAAATGTTACATTCTTCACTGATGATTGTGATTTTTCAACAGGCAGCCTCCCCACAGCAGAGGGACATGATGGAGCAAGCAGCTGCCCAGTTAGCCCAGGATAACTGTGAGCTTGCCTGCTGCTTTATCCAGAAGACAGCTGTGGAAAAGGCAGGCCCTGAGATGGACAAGAGGCTCGCAACTGTAAGTATGGCTCTGTTGAAGAAGTATCCTGTGTGCTCATACACATCCATATGGGTGTGTAAAATGCAGTGTGGTGTTTGTGCTTTTGGCAGGAATTTGAGCTCAGGAAGCACGCTAGGCAAGAGGGGCGGCGCTACTGCGATCCCGTTGTGTTAACGTACCAGGCTGAGAGGATGCCAGAGCAGATCAGGTTAAAGGTGAGGTCTCTTCTGATGCTGCTCTTCTCTCCCTCCTGATAAGAAAAAGAGGATGGCACAGCATCAGCTGAGTAATCATGTATTGTTAGTCTTGCCTAACAGTGCAGCTGCTGTCATTTTGATTAGTATGGAAACACATAAACATGTTATTCCAATTTGAGTATTTATATAATTTTCTCAATTCCTTGAGTCTCTATTTCTGTGCATTTCTTCTCACTGTTTTGTTGTCTTTATATTTTATTTTCTTTTGTATCCTTTCTGTGTTCTTCCTTTAAAGGGCATACAATGTGCTTTCAGCAGACCATTTCTCAGTATTCAGTTATTTCTTGTTCTGGGAATGTGGGTTTCATTTTTAGAGCAAAATTCCCCTCTTAGAAGGTGCGGAAGGAGAGATAGGACCTCAGTGCAGAGCAGTTGAATCCTACTTGATGTCTAGGCCACTTTATTTAGGAGTAGCTACCTGCCACACAATCTGCCCTCAGTTTTTACTGCGTCAGTCTTATAAATGAGCTAAATGCCTGTTCCTTTTGTTGCAAAGGTTGGAGGTGTGGACCCAAAACAGCTGGCTGTTTATGAAGAGTTTGCACGCAATGTCCCTGGCTTCTTGCCCACCAATGACTTAACTCAGCCTACAGGATTCTTGGCTCAGCCTATGAAGGTAGAGGTTTCTGAATTACTTTTTGGAGAACTTGTGTTTTTGTTAGAAAGACTCAAGAGTGAAGTGTTTGTATTGTTTGGGGATAGTGGTAGAAAAAATGCATTTGTTCTAAAGACAAAGTAATGGTAACATAAAACTTCCATCCAGCCTTGGGGATTTGTAACCCAAATTGGGACAAATTCTGCAGTTTAGGATTACTACATGTAGTTTTAATTGCAGTGAAACATTTTATTCAAATCTCTACTTTTGAAGGTCATGGATGGCAAATCTGAATTTTAAGATAATTGAAAAGTTTTTGTATGCATACATAAGGCCTTACTGGCAGAACAAGAGGGAATGGCTTCAAACTGAAAGAGGTTTAGATTAGATGTTAGGAGGAACTTCTTCCCTGTGAGGGTGGCGAGGCACTAGAAGAGGTTATCTGAAGAAACTATAGATGACCCATCCCTGAAGTGTTCAAAGCCAGGTTGGGTGTGGCTTTGAGTGACCTGCTCCAGTGGAAGATCTCCTGGCTCATAGCAGGGCAGTTGAAACAAGATGGTCTTTAAGGTCCTTCCAACCCAAACAATTCTGTGATTCCGAAGGAGAAGAGCCAGTCAGTCAGTATTTGAGTGTCACAAATGCAATCCTTGCAAAAATCACTGATTCTCACTTTCTCTTAAGCAGCAAGCTTGGGCTACTGATGATGTAGCTCAGATTTATGACAAATGTATGACAGAACTGGAGCAACACCTGCAATCCATTCCACACACCCTGGCCATGAACCCTCAAGTCCAAGCACTGCGCAGCCTCCTGGAGGCGGTGGTGGTGGCTCGGAACTCCCGGGACGCGATTGCTGCACTTGGACTACTCCAGAAGGTGAGTGTTGACATCTCATCTCTGTAACAGCTTGCTTAGAATTTATTACTCACCTAGCTCATGGATTGTCTTGCTGGTGACCTTGTTTCTTCATGCATCCTGTGGAACTTGCTGGGTGAGCAGTACGGAACTGCTGTCTTTGGAAATCTGATAAATAAGATTGGGAGGGAGCTGTTGTGTTCACATAGGGTATTGCACACATGGTGTTGAGACTGCTGTGGAAGAAGGAGGTGTACAGAATCCTTAGTTTTGTTCAGATGTGGTGAGTGGAGAGCTGCTGCAGTCCAGAGTGGTCTGATTTCAGGATGATTTGGAAGCTAAAAAGGTGTTTGAACTGCCCTTGTAGTTAGATAGTATTGAGCCTAGTACTAGATTTCTAGTGGCACACTTGGGGTTTATTTTGCAGTAACTGATACATGACTATGCATGGTGGATTGACCCTGGCCAGCTGCCCTATGTCCATCCAACTGCTTCCTCTTCAGCTTTTCTGCAGGATACAGAGAAAACACAGGGAAGACTAGATGATATTTGTTCAGATTATGACAGTTTAATAGGGAAAATAAAGGCCATTTGAAAAAATTAAACTAAACTGTCTACTTCCTATCAGCAGGGAGATGTCCAGCTACTCCTCTCAAAGCAGGGCTTCAGCGCATGTGACATTTGCCTGGAAACACAAACATCAGAACCATGAATGCTCTATTTCATCCTCCTTTCCCTGAGCGTTTATTGCTGAACATGATGTCATATGCTATAGAGCATCCCTTTATTCAGTTTGGGTCAGCTGTCCTGGCTGTGTTACTTCCCAGCCTCTTGTCCATCCCCAGCCTACCCACTGGTGGAGGAAGCAGAGGGGGAAAGAAAAAGCCTTGATCCTGTGCTCGTGCTGCTTGGCAACTGGCAAAACTGTGCTGTGTTTTCAACACTGGTTCAGCACAAATCCAAAGCACAGCACCATATGGGCTGCTGTAAAGCAAATTAACTCCATCCCAGCCAGAATTTGTAGGCTGTACCAGTGGGAAGTGTTGCAGTGAGCTCTGTGATCCAAGCTGGCATCAGTGCCTGTGTAGTAGTGTAAAACAAGTGACAGACATAGAGAAAAATCCACTTGAGAATAGTGTAAGGATACTGAGCTGTCTGCATGAGGATCCAAGAACAGTGCCAGAACAGAGGTAACCAAAAGCTGGAGAGAGACTCTTCCTTTTTTTCTGCTAGTGCTTTTACCTATTTAAGGATCCAATCCTGACTAGAACTTGACCAAATAAATTGTGTTGCCCATGTAAAACTCATCCTCCATTTGCTGTAGACTAACGTCTGAGTGTTGCAGCTCTCTCTCTAAGGAAGCTGCTCACTTACCTCTGGCAGGTTCTGTAAATATTTTCTCAGGTAGTTTTCCATGAGCTGTATGCAGAATTACTGTATGCAGAGGAGGCATTGACTTAGGGAGACTGCAGCACAAAGTAACAGGGTCTGTCATGGTATTTGTGCACATACCAAGCTAGTGAGGCATAGAGAGACCTGTAGGTTTGTTTCTGATAACGTAGCTGTGTACAGTGCATGTATAGATGACATAGTAGCTGGTAAAATCTCACACAGTCTTACCAAGAGGTCAGCACAATTAAACTTTTTTTTTTTTTCATGTCTTGTGGTGATAATTGTTGCTGATGTAATGTGCAGAAGATTTGGAAGAGGACTGGTTTTTCCCTCTGCTAACAGGTTGCATCTGTTCTAGGCTGTAGAGGGCTTGCTGGATGCCACCAGCGGGGCTGACGCTGACCTCCTGCTCCGCTACCGTGAGTGTCACCTGCTGGTGCTGAAGGCTCTGCAGGATGGCCGTGCCTATGGATCTCCGTGGTGTAACAAACAAATCACTAGGTCAGTTACAAGGCAGCAAGAACACTGATGTAGCTTTGGCCATCTTTTGGGAGTTCCTGTATTACTCTGAATTTTCTGCCCGTTAATATCTTGCTTTGCTGCAATTTGGACAGACAGAAAAATAATCAGCTTTTTTTGTCAAAATTAACTAGATCTTCTGATAATGCTAGTTCATCCCAGAACATGATAGGAATCTTTAATGGAATTAAGCATTAGAGCATGGTGTGGGCTTTTATTTTTTTCCCTGATTTTGCAGAGAATATCTCTGTGTTGTCACAAACAATGTGACATGGCATATGCCTGCAGCAGAAGCTTCAACTGGGCAGATCTGCCAATTCATCCTTGGAAGAGAGACTTCTTATGCTGAATAAACTGAAGCTCTTGAAGGGCTCTTGTGACCGGTTGTGCAGGGCAGTAGATGGTCGAGTTTGACTGTTCTGAACTTCAGCATTACCTTAGAGAATGCTCTAGAAGAGGCTTCTTTTGAAGCTGGGTAATGAATCACAGTGAATGTCACAGTTTCTGAAGTACTAGATTTGAGTTGTTTCACTTAAACTGTGTTGTTGAAGTACACTTTTTGTAAGAAGTCCCATTCTTCAGGTGCCTGATTGAATGCAGAGATGAGTACAAATACAACGTGGAAGCTGTGGAGCTGCTAATCCGCAATCACCTTGTTAACATGCAGCAGTATGACCTTCACTTGGCTCAGGTAAAGAGAATCTGCTCTTTTCAAGGAGGAGGGATGCACTCGCTCCACTGTAAGATCTGTGGTTGAACTCTGTCTTTTTCATGTTGACAGTCCATGGAGAATGGCTTGAACTACATGGCTGTGGCATTTGCCATGCAGTTGGTAAAGATCTTGTTGGTGGATGAGAGAAGTGTTGCCCATGTAACAGAAGCAGATCTGTTTCACACCATTGAGACACTCATGAGAATTAATGCTCATTCCAGAGGAAACGCCCCGGAAGGGTGAGGCTATAGTATTGTGCAATGTGTTACTTTTTTTGTGCTCATTTATGATTTGCATATTATATAGGCAATGTCTCATATCATTCAGTCATACAGCTTTTAACTTTCCCTAAGGCTGCAGTCCTTTCTTAGTTTCAACTGTCACTCTAGTGTAAATGGGCTCATCTTAGTCAAAATAGAGGCAGCTGCAGCAGCATGTGAAGCTGAATGCTTAAGCAAGAAAATCTCTCCATGCACTCTAGTCCAAAATTCTGTGCAACTGTGAGAAATTTGTTTGAATTCCTGCTTTATCTCAAATTTATGCAATATTATTGCCTATTTAAATCTTACATATTTAGGTCCGAGTATATTAATTTCTTATTCACTAATAATCCAGTTGTACAATCTTTTCTGTTTAGAGCTTACAGAGCAATCCTCCACCAGTCTCACATGGCTTATGTATCCATCAGCAAACTGCCCAAACCATTTGGGTAGCAAATGTTGCCACAACACCTGGAAATACCTGTGGGACTTGCAGGCTTCTTATTTGTAAGGTGGAAGCAGTTGTTGCTGGGTTTGAGAATGACACAGATTAGAGCTTGGAGAACTTTGAATAGCTGTGAGAACAGCCAGCAGCTGGCTGATGGCAGTGGCTGCCATTACCAGCGCAGCTGCTAATAGGATGTCACAAAACCAAAGTCCTTCCATCTGCAGTTGGCGTGGATAGACTGTCTTCACTGTATGGCTTGGCTTTCACTGCAGCCAGATCCAGTCAGGCCATTCAGTACTGGCATCTCCCTATCTGAGAGCATTTTAGGGCTCCTGAAGTCTGCAGAAGAGAAGCTGCTTCTAGTCCCTGTGGTGTTTTGTTGCAGCACTCCACTGTACAAATTGGGGTGGAACTTCAAAGCTTATGTGATTTCAGTGTTCCTTCTTTCATCATAAGTGTATCTGCTTTCATGACTTATTTCTGCTATTCCAGTGAGGACTGTAATATAGAAAGTTTTATTATAAGAAATAATTTGCTTTCTTTCAACTCTCTTTGAGCTTCCAGTTCCTGCACCTTGTGGAGGAGGAGGAATTCTAACCCAGCTCTTGCTCTGTTCTGTTGCATTAGATTACCCCAGCTGATGGAAGTGGTCCGATCAAACTATGAAGCAATGATTGACCGTGCTCATGGAGGTCCTAATTTCATGATGCATTCAGGAATTTCCCAAGCTTCTGAGTATGATGACCCCCCAGGCCTGAGGGAGAAGGCAGAATACTTGCTGAGGGAGTGGGTGAACCTCTACCATTCAGCTGCAGCAGGCCGTGACAGTACCAAAGCATTCTCTGCGTTTGTTGGACAGGTAGAGCTTTTGGAAAGAAAGGTGCTTTTTATTCAACATAAGTAGGGTGTGATGCCCTCCATTTTAAAGCAGTGTTATAACCTGTTAAGCATCCTTTTGAAACTTTCAGGTGTATGGCAGTTTACTGTCAAAGTTCTGTCTGGTTTTGATAAGGCCCTGTTGTCCACCAAATCATGTTCTTCAGATACTGTAGCAACAGGCTGTCACTTCAGACCTTGAGTTCTGAGATAGTTTGGTGGAAAAAGAACTTGAGTTTGGTGGAAAAAGAACTTGAGCTGAAATAGCTCTTGGAGATAGTTCTGTCATGCTCTGTAATGAGCCTTGACTGGTGTTGTTCCTTATGAGTAACAGCAAAAGCTCTGACAGCCTACAGGAGGTTTTCACCAGTTGAGATTCAGGTAAATTGTTTCAGGTCATGTGGACAAGGGAATTCTTTTTCAAAATTAAATCATTAATAAGGAAAATCTTGAGACTTCATTAGCTGAAGTGGTGCTTAAATTTAAACAATGTCTAACGTCACGTTGAACATGGTCCTTTTAACCATTGTTAAAGGACTCTGAAGCACCTTAACAGGTGTGGTGAACATCACAATCCCATCTGCCATCTAGGTGTGATTGAGGAGGGAGATCCCCTCAGTGGCCCAGCATGTGTGGTAACAAACTCCTGTATTTGCAGGCAGCTCCTTACAGCTGAGTTCGTTGCATGCAGCTCCCTGACTGCAGCTGCAAGAAAGCCTCTGACTTGGCCTTTTTGCACTGAGTTCTTTTTGAGTTTGTGACACAACCACAGATATGCTGCAGACTTTGCAGCTACTAATGAAGAGAAGCTCAGGCTTTAGAGCATGCATGAAGATTGTGACTGATGCAGTGGGGTTTTTTATTTATTTTATTTTAGTGTCCTTTTGTGCTGGTTATAGACAGCTTTCAGTTGGTCTGACTTCTACTGCATAAAACTTTTTGAATGCTTTTAATAGATAATGTGCTAAACATACATCTTAAAGAAATATTTTACTATTTTTATGATCTCACTTCTTTTACTTTAAATCATGCTTCTAAAGCACACTTCAGTATAGAGTACTCACAATACTTAGTATACTTTTATCCCACTTCACTCTTTATCACACTTGTTTGATTACCTTTTGTATATATTTGATCAGTTTTGAAAAAGCCATTTAAATATATTGAAGTGCAGTGTTTACTCACAATTGCTTCCTTACAGGCTTTAGTAATAAGTTTTAAATAATATTTTCCAATAACTACATTAAATAAGGTTCTATTACTGAACTCAAATGACTGGCAAAGTGTTGCTTCCTTCCCACAAGTCTGTAGGACAAGAAAAAGCACAGAACTTTTAAGGCAGATACCTAAATTCTTTGGGCTTTTTAGAAAAAAAAGTTTCTCCAGAAATACTAAAATTTCTCCACATTGTATCCAAGTTACCTGTTCTGCTCTTTTTATAGCTTTATGTCCAGTAGGAGTTTAAAGATAAGATGCTTTATTCAAAACCCCCAAGTTTTCTACAGTGTACTTTGTTTCATTTTGTTGGTTCTAATACTGTGGCTAACAAATAAAATGAGGTCTCGGGGGTTTTTTATATGAGTATTATTAAAACAACTCCCCCATGCAAAGCAAAAAAGCCCACCCAGTCTTTCTCTGTGTGTAATGTTTATGTTAGGAAAATTTGCTTTCCAAATGCAGTTTGCTTCTACAGAATGGGGCTGCCAAGTAGTGGTGATTGCTGAGCTAGGAGCTGCAGTCTGCCCTGCCCAGAGCTTGTGCTCCTTATGTTCTTCATGCAAAGCTGAGTGCTGGTGGCAGCACTGATGCTGAAACAGGCTTCTCAGCTATGCTGATGGTTGGAGAGATTTGGGATTCAAAAGATTGTATTTGAGAATAAATATGTTTGCTAAAATTGTGTTGCCACCCTCAAATTGCCATGCAAACAATAATCTCTCAGGAGTGCATGACAAAAATTAACTGTTGTGGCAGCAAGGAGGGTGCTTTGTGAAGGGTGTGTTGTTGGAAATAATTTGTAAAATGAGCTGTCTGTGGTTGTGGTGCTGATGTCTTTTCCTTTCCTTTCCTGGTTAGATGCACCAGCAGGGGATCCTGAAAACAGATGACCTGATCACCCGTTTTTTCCGTCTCTGCACCGAAATGTGCGTTGAGATCAGCTATCGAGCCCTGGCCGAGCAGCAGCACAACCCTGCAGCCAACCCCACCATGATTCGAGCCAAGTGCTACCACAACCTGGATGCCTTTGTGCGACTCATTGCACTGCTGGTGAAGCACTCTGGGGAGGCAACCAACACAGTCACAAAGATCAACCTCCTGAATAAGGTGGGGAATCCTTCTTGTCCTCTTTGCATTTAAAGTGGGTTGTCAGATGTACCTTTGGTAAACCCAAGGTGCAGACCTGAATGTGGGCAGCTGCTGAAGTGTCTGATGAGAGCTTAGATGGGTTGATCACTGATAAACTTTTGAGTGAACCACCAAGATGCCAAGGGGCTTTCTTGTTCACAAAGATTTCATCTCAAACCAATCTGAAATTCATCTTTGTGCCTTGAAATGAAATAGCCACTGTTTTAAGGTTGTTGATTCCTGAGTGTTTGCCTTCATGTTGTCTGGGTCTTGCCTTTGCTCTTACAATACATGGGTTATGTCTGGATCGTCTTAGGTAGTCTGAGACCTTCAGATACTGCCCAGTCAGTCACTGTGACTGTGGTCCAAGGGACAAGGAGAGCAAAGCAAGTGGTTAGGAATTGCTGAAACAAATTGGAATATTCATTTATGCAACACTTCCAATAACTAGAGTTTTTGGTTCTTGTTAGAATCTACTGATTATTTTTTTACTGATGGTTAAAGTATTATATGTAGTCTGACCTGCAGAGTAATTCTTGCTGTCTCCACGTGTCTTAATCTCTTTAGGTTCTTGGTATTGTGGTGGGAGTTCTTCTGCAAGACCATGATGTTCGGCAGAGTGAGTTCCAGCAGCTTCCTTACCATCGCATTTTCATCATGTTGCTGTTGGAATTAAATGCTCCTGAGCATGTGCTGGAGACCATCAACTTCCAGACACTCACAGCTTTCTGGTATGTATTTGGGATTAGCCACAGTGCTCATCCTTTCTTTGTAGGATCCAGGATTTTCACTTAAAGGCTATCTGACTGTTCTTTGTGGTAGCTTCATCACCTTTGGAGTAACTGGTTCTATGTGGACTGACCACTTGCTTGTTTTAGGGAAGATGACTGGTAAAACCCAAGATGCTCAAATGCCTTTGCTTTTAGGGCTATGTTTTTCCCTCAATGTTATGAAAAGCAATCTTATTGCTGTGCACTTCTAACCTGCTCTAACTTTTCTTTCAGTAACACATTTCACATCCTGAGGCCTACAAAAGCTCCAGGTTTTGTTTATGCCTGGCTGGAACTGATCTCCCATCGGATATTTATTGCAAGAATGCTGGCACATACACCACAGCAGAAGGTGTGGCTGCAGTTTATCTTTTCTGGATTAAAAAGCTCACCCAGATGTTTATCTGGTGTGGTGCTGTTTCACATCTCTTAAAGTGCACTAGTAGCATGGCTGTTCTGTTTTTGTTGTCTTCCATATTCACAGTAACCTAACTGCATGGAGGAGAGTCTGTGTGTCAGTAACTATGGAACACAGGGAGAATTGAATTTGATAAACATGCCTTTGTCAATGACTAGAAGAGCTGTAGCCTTCCTTCTGGGCTAAATACTGTCAGCTCAATATGGCATGTTGAGGGTTCTGGAAACATCCATGGCACATGATGCGCAGCTGAAGCCCTTGAAATGAGCTGTGCTGCACTCAGTGGTTGAGCTGGCAGTTGCTAGCTCTTCATCCAGTTTTATATAAAGGTCAATCTAATTATAGTTTTGAAATTAAGGTAACTGGTCTTCATTGCATGTTTTCCACCTGCTGTTTTTTTCTTGACAGGGTTGGCCTATGTATGCCCAGTTATTGATCGATCTATTCAAGTACTTGGCTCCTTTCCTTAGAAATGTGGAACTCACCAAACCTATGCAAATTCTTTATAAGGTAAAAAAATATCAACTAATAGATGCTTCCAATCAAAGTAGAGGCATTCTGGCAGCAAAATAGAATTAGCTTGTTTTTTCTAACTTACCTCTGAGAGTTGAATTTAAATTGTGGGGGAAGGTAGGCTGCCATCCCAGATTAGTTTCCTTCTGGTAATGTTAGCCACATGACATAGAATGATGGCTCTGCAAGCTTTTGGACAGTTTCAACAGTTACACACCTCTTATGTTTAATATTTTATTTCACAGGGCACTCTGCGTGTGTTGCTGGTCTTGTTGCATGATTTCCCAGAATTTCTTTGTGACTACCACTATGGGTTCTGTGATGTGATCCCACCTAACTGTATTCAGCTAAGGAATCTGATCCTGAGTGCCTTCCCACGGAACATGAGGCTTCCAGACCCTTTCACCCCCAACCTAAAGGTAGAACTTACTTTAGAGGAGTTTGATAATAGGAAACTTTAATGCTCAAAATACTCTCTATCCAGGTTAATATTATCTAATTAAATCTTTGGGTATCTGCTAGGTAACTGATTCTGGAATGATTAGAAGGAAACTTTCTCATGCTGCCAAAGAACTGTCCTGTTGCACTTCTCTGCCTGAGCTGTGGAGGGTGATGGGAGCAAAGCTGCAGTGCTCATTGTCACTGAAGAAGGCTGTTCTTGACTTGTGTGGATGTTTGTGCTTTTTGAAACTACCAGACTGTCTGGAGTGTAGAGGGGGAGACCCCAAAGACAGTGACTGAATTTCTCTATGGTCTTCACCCCTGAATTCTTTTATCCTCTCAGTTCTTCAAGACCTCATGTAATAAGTTTGCATATTAGATATCAAGTTTCTTACAAAATCTGCAAAAGTCAGGTGTTGCCATTTCATTGATGGAAGGGAGAGTGATCAGCAGCAGTAGTTGATGAAATATTGCTTATAGATCTGCTCTACAATTTGTTCCATTGCTGATGGTTTAGATGACTGAGTTTTCTGTCAACAGGTGGACATGTTAAGTGAGATTAATATTGCTCCACGAATACTCACGAATTTCACTGGAGTGATGCCACCTCAGTTCAAGAAAGACTTGGATTCCTATCTCAAAACCCGTTCTCCAGTCACCTTTTTGTCTGACTTGCGAAGCAACCTCCAAGTAAGTTTGAGGTTTTTGAGGTTTCTGTGGGTGCTCAATTGAAATAATGTGGCACAAATTATCTCAGTGGTTCAGCCACCATCCTTTCCTGCAGGAATTTTGTTGGTGTTGGCAAACATGTGTTCTAGGCAGTAGAAAAGCCTGTGAAAATGCACACTCTGAATAAGTCTTCCATTCCCTGATAGGATGTATTGAAACCTTTTAGAATCTGATTAAATTTTAACTCCAAATAGATTAATTGTTACAGAAATATATGGATCCTCATGCCAATACTTGCAGGGTAAAAAGGATCAAATTAGCTAAAGCCCAGTTCAGAATTGTAGCTAAAACCTCATTTCAGGAATCTCATGGCTTAGCTTGCAGCAGATTTGAGTCTGAAGTTGGATTTCCTCAGAGAATTGCTTAGACCAAAACATTCATACAAGGGGGATCTTTCAGCCAGCATCTGGCACTGCTGGTGAATACTCATTGCCTTACCTGATGTTTTCCTTTGGGCAGAGAGTAAAAACAAATCTGTTGTGTTAACACTTTGCTGATGTTTTTGAATATATATATATATATATATACACACACATATATATGTGCTATAATATATGCTTTTTAATATAACCCATATTAGAAAAGGCTAAATGCCAAATTGAGTTTATGGATGTCTCAGTGTGTTGTCTTCTGGATAATCAGTAAGATACTTGGATGCTGTTGTTGTACATGCTGTACCTTTGAGTGCTGAAGGAATATTGACTGTTAATGCTTTTCATATCTTTGCTATTAGGTATCAAATGAACCTGGCAACCGCTACAACATCCAGCTGATTAATGCACTGGTGCTCTACGTAGGTACTCAAGCTATTGCACACATTCACAACAAAGGCAGCACACCCTCCATGAGCACCATTACCCACTCAGCTCACATGGACATCTTCCAGAATTTGGCAGTAGACCTGGATACTGAAGGTGAGCTGGAAACACTGCTAGTTCATGCAATGTCATGTTTACAGCAAGTGGGCCCTCGCTTTAAAAAGGACATTGAGGTACTGGAATGTGTCCAGTGAAGGACAGCAAGGCTTGTGAAAGGTCTAGAAAACATTTCCTTTGAGAAATGGCTGAGGGATCTGGGTTTGTTTAGTGTTGAGAAGAGGAGGCTCGGGGGCCTCGAGCTCTGAAGGGTTGTTGTATGAAGTTGGGGGTCTTGTACCATGCCAGCAGTGAGATGACAAGAGCAAGTGGCCTTAAGGTGTTAGAGGAAAGACAGACATTAAATACCAGAAAAGGTTTTTTCACTGTTAGGGTGGTCTGATATTGGATTAGGCTGCCCAGGGAGGTGGTGGAGTTGCCATCCCTGGAGGTGTTTGAGAGGTGTCTGGATCTGGTGCTGGGTGATGTGATTAAGTGGTTATGGGGTTACAGGGATAGTGCTGGGCTGATGGTTGGGTTTGATGGTCTTAAAGGTCTCTTCCAACCTTGATGATTCTGTGATTTCATGTAGCTGACAGTGAATTCCCAGAAACGACTGCTATGTTAGAATATTGCTTGGTTAGAAGCAAGGTTCTAACCAAAAGTTCAAAGTATTCAAGGGAATCCAGTGAAGAAGAATTGAATTCTTATTTCCCCATCAGCCTGGGTAGACACAACTTTTACATATCTTCAGTTGGTTTTGTTTTTTGTACCTCCACAAGGCTCCCAAATGTGAATCTCAAGAACTACTGGTTGCTGCTTTATTCCCCTTGGTGCACTCCAGGGAGCAGTGTGGGTGTGTGTGCTTGGGGGGAGCAGGGTGTGTGTGCTCAGGGGAGCAGGGTGTGTGTGTGCTCAGGGGATCAGGGTGTGTGTGTGCTTAGGGGAGCAAGGTGTGTGTGTGCTCGGGGGAAGCAGGGGGTGTGTGTGTGCTCGGGGGAGCAAGGTGTGTGTGTGCTCAGGGGGGAGCAGTGTGTGTGTGTGCTCAGGGGAGCAGGGGATGTGTGTGCTCGGGGGGAGCAGGGGGTGTGTGTGCTCGGGGGAGCAGGGTGTGTGTGCTCAGGGGAGCAGGGTGTGTGTGTGCTCGGGGGAGCAAGGTGTGTGTGTGCTCAGGGGAGCAGGGTGTGTGTGTGCTCGGGGGAGCAGGGTGTGTGTGCTCGGGGGAGCAGGGTGTGTGTGTGCTCAGGGGAGCAGGGTGTGTGTGCTCAGGGGAGCAGGGTGTGTGTGCTCGGGGGAGCAGGGTGTGTGTGCTCGGGGGAGCAGTGTGTGTGTGTGCTCGGGGGGAGCAGGGTGTGTGTGCTCGGGGGGAGCAGGGTGTGTGTGTGCTCGGGGGGAGCAGGGTGTGTGTGTGTGCTCAGGGGAGCAGGGTGTGTGTGTGCTCGGGGGGAGCAAGGTGTGTGTGCTCGGGGGGAGCAGTGTGTGTGTGTGCTCGGGGGGAGCAGGAGGTGTGTGTGCGCTCAGGGGGGAGCAGTGTGTGTGTGCTCGGGGGAGCAGGGGGTGTGTGCGCTCAGGGGAGGAGCAGGGTGTGCAAGGGAAGCAGTGTGTGCTCAGTGCTCTCTCCTGCAGGCCGGTACCTCTTCCTGAACGCCATCGCCAACCAGCTGCGCTACCCCAACAGCCACACCCACTACTTCAGCTGCACCATGCTCTACCTGTTTGCAGAGGCCAACACAGAGGCCATCCAGGAGCAGATCACCAGGTGAGAAGGATGGTGTTTAACTTGCCAATATTCAGCTTTTTGCTTTCCTTCCTTCTATACTTTTGATCTTTGAGCTCTAAGTGTTCTTGCTTTTGGATTTCAGGGTTCTCTTGGAACGACTGATTGTAAATAGGCCTCATCCCTGGGGTCTCCTTATCACATTTATTGAGCTGATCAAAAATCCAGCCTTTAAGTTCTGGAACCATGAGTTTGTTCACTGTGCTCCAGAAATTGAGAAGTGAGTATACTTAACCACAAAATCATTGAAATGATATCTCTGAAACAGTTGAACCTTGAGTTTTTGGTGCTGTCACAGCATCCATTTGCTGCCATAAATGCACTTACCATTGCTTTGGTTCTGTGTGCAGGTTGTTCCAGTCGGTTGCACAGTGCTGCATGGGGCAGAAGCAGGCTCAGCAAGTCATGGAAGGGACTGGTGCCAGTTAAATGAGCTGCATCCTGCGTTGTAAGAGTGCCAGCCTGGAGGTCCCGTCCCATCAACTGACTGAAGACTCTGTAAGGCTTCTCCTGACCTTCCCAGCCCCCTTGATTGGGTAGACACAACAGACCCTGGGTGAAAGTCTTAAGTGGGCATGTTCCAAAGTTTGAAACAAATTTTTTGACTTTCGGCCAAACTTCAGAAGATGCTGTGAATATCATTTGAACTAGTGTAAATACAAGGAACAGAAACATTGTCTGGACTTTTGGGTTTGTGCAAATTGTGTAAAAGGCAGGTGGGTAACTGGTGCCTGTCCATCTTGTAATAAAGGGGCAGCTGCTGATGCCAAGCACTTGTCTGGGGCAGACCTCCTTGTCCTGACATTCCCAGACTCCCAAAGAATATTGAAAAGCCAGTAACTTATTTTTCTTTATGTGAATGGGGGACCTTTAAATCACTAAGTTGTTTAAAGAAAAAAAAAAGTGGATGTGTTTGGAATATGGGAATTCTGTGCAGTACAGGAGGGGTGAGGGAGGGGTTAAGGTTCAGTGTTGCTTTCCCCTCACCCTCATCAAATGCTGATAGACAGCAAGTGAAGTGGCAGTCAGAGAATGCCTCCTTTTTGTTGGAGAAGAAACAGGCCCTTGGGTGAGGGTCAGCTGTTTTCAGTAAATAAACCAGAGACCAGGCCTATAGCTTTTTTTTTTTTTTTTTGGACAGTTGTAAATTTTGGAAGATGAGGGGTAAAATCTAGACCTTTTCCCACCCTCCCCTGTGACCACACAGTATAAGTTTGTAAAAAAAAAACTAAAAAAAAGAAAAAAAAAGAAAAAAATTAACAAAACAAAAAACCCAAAGGACCAATACAGCCCATTTTGTAAGGATTTTCAATGTTTTGTAAAGTATTGGTCCACGTGTTGTATTTTGTAGCCTTTCTAGTTCTTGGGCTTTAGTTCTCCCACTCTTGTATGTATGCATACTGTAGTTACACATTAAAGTCATGACATGCAGCACGTGCCACTGTGCTTATTCTCTCCAGTTCTGTCCTGGCCACTTGGTGTCTTCCAAAGCCTGTTTTACCCATCCAAAACCTGCAGTTTTCCAATGTGTTTGGGCACTGCCTGTTGAAAGCAGCTGGATTTGTTCTCTAGCCATGAGGTCAGTGGGCAGATGTAATGACAGGGCCTTGCTTTGAAGGGCATCTGAAGGGCAGTTGTGTGAAAATAGAAGTGGCTTGGTTACAAGCTCATGAGCAGAGTTTGTCTCAGACAGGAGACTGCACTGGAGGTATAATGGAGTGTAGACAGCCCATCAGTTTCATTTCTAGTGCCTTCCACCCTGCTGTGGTCTCCCTGCAGCAGGAATCTGCCAAGGCTGTGGTTAGCTGTTGTAAGGGTAGGCAGTTTCAGTGTTGTTAATATTGCAAGGTCCCTTAACCTAGCAGATGCTAGGAAATAGAGCTTCACTTCTTTCTTTTTACATAACATCAGCTTGTTAAAGCTAAGTGCTATAGTTGACTGCTGTGGTGTGGGCAGAGAGGTCAGGATTTCCTACTTGGGTTTAAGGGGTTCCATACCTGGCTTTGCATTTGCTGTATAGAGGCAAAAACAGCTCTGAGGGGTCACTGAGCCAGCTGTGCCAGTGGCTGGCAGCTCACAGGCAATTCTCTCTCTCTGTTCCAGGCATTAATCACCTCTGTGTCAAGCAGTAGATTGTTGCTAGGTCCCACAATTCCATGGCATTTCTTTGCCAGGTCAGCAGCTGTACTGAAACTGAGCTTTTTGAAGTTGGAACTGTAGACACAGTTCTCATTTCTTCTTCACTATATTTTTACTGTGCCTCCCATTCCAATCCCAAGGACACACAGTTCTATTATTTTCCAGAAATTGTATGTCTGTTCTTAAATCCCTGTGATAAAACAGTACAGCATAATTGACAGCCCCCTGTTTGAGGATTATCCCATTCAAATGCAAACAGCTCCTGAATTCCAGCATCCAGTGGGATACAAAAGATCTTTTTTAAAGGGAGTATCTTTCAAGTCTAATGCCCTAAACCACTGACCAGTGTCTTTTTATGTGGTTGATGCACATCTTGTGTGCAAGCTTTTTGCTCTTAAATCTTGGATAGCTGGTACTCATCTGAGTGCGGCTTCTTAATAGGTAGAATTGGGGTATTAAACTGACTGGCATTCCTGAAGCAACCCAAAGCTAATAAATCTTTCAATGTTTGGTCTAGCCCTTTTCTAGCTTCCAGTTTAACAGGGTGTTTTTATCTTACCCATCTCGTGCCTGGTTTTAATTGGATTGTTACCAGTTCTGCTTCTTGAGATCTTGCAGGAGTGCCAGTCACCTACGTGAGAGGAGTCACCCTATCTTCTGTTTTTGTGGGTATCTCTTCCTCTCTGGGTCTATTTGATCCTGTAACATAAACATTTATGCCCCCAGGGCTTTTTCTTCTGGTTTATGTACTTGGATCTGTCCTTTTCTGAAGGTTGTTTTTGCATTTAGTTTACTGAATTCTCTTCCTAATAATGGCATTGGGCATTTGGATATGTACAGAAATTTTATAAAATTCTTTCCAATTCCAAATTTGAGTGGCTGGAAGAATGGCTTTATTTCCTTTTTTCCTATGGCTTCAGCTATAGATGTCCTTTGTTTACTGAAGGCTTATTTACATCTAGGTTGCTCCTCTATTAGATATTCCACCTTTTCATTCCCCAAATTTACTGTGACCAGCAGTTCTGTTGGGGATTCTGTGGACCACTCAGCTGCCTCTCAGTCTAAATCCCAACTGAGTGTAAGCATTCTTCCTTCTTGTGGAGCCTCCTATCTTTGAGGGTTCTGTGCCCTGGGTTCTGTGGGCATTTGTTTCCAGTGCCCATTCTCCTTACAGTAACTATATTGAATTTTTCCTACTAGATGGGAATTTAGTAGTTGAAATCTGTTTTCCTTGCATTGCCTCCTGCCCTTCCAACTATCAAAGCATTCAGCCAAATTTACCATCCCTTCTCTGATCTCTTTTCCATTTTTCTTTCCTTTCTCTACCTCATTCTCTTCATTACACTTCCTTCTTATTTCTCTAGTGCTAAAACATGAGAGTCTGCTGTCATCAATCCACATTCCTTCCAAGCCTTATCATTATTCTGTAATGAAAAGAACAGATCAACTTCTTGTACTTTGCCCCTTTTTCCTTCCTGGCAACAAAGTAACACTAATTGCAGGATCCATTCTGAGGCCATTTTTCCCAATTCTCTAGTAGATAAAAAGGCCACCAATAATCAACTTCTTCTGAGTAAGCTAATCCCCTCCAAGCTTTTCCCATAGTCCAAAAATACATTCTTAAAAGTGAAGTTCTCAAAATGGCCTCCAGTGAGGTGGAACTTCCAATGCCCATGCAGGCTAACAGTTACAAACAGCAGGTATGACAAAATCTTGTTATAGTGTTCAAACCTTTTATATGCTTTGGTCATCACCAAGTTTGTGCATATCTAAAAAACAAGTTTTAACCCAAACCCCAAACTTTACCCAAGATACAGAATGTAATACTCCTCTGACATGTGTGTTTTCCAATATGATTACTTTGGAGACACAGGCTACCAAAATACCAGTTTTAACAATGTCTCTCTGAAGGATAGTGGCTGCTGTGTGAGATCCTGCTCAAATTCCCTATTGTCCCATCTGGGAAACCAGAACAAGCTCCCCTCAGTGCTGTTAAACCACCCTGTCCCCAAGCACTGCAGGCAGGGCTGCAGCTGAGCTTTGTCATGAGTGCAGTGTGGGTTTTCTTTGTCTGCAGTGCTTTTAACTGCAGCAGCAGCAACACTCCCTCTGCTCTTAGATGGAGCTTCACACCCTTTGAAGTAGAGAGAGCATGGGCTGGGTAAGAAAACTCATTTTTATTAAATAGAGCTTGGCCTGTCAACCATCAGTGTTTTGTCATGCAAAACCAAAGTGAGTTCATGGTAGAACTGCTTCAAGCAGAGGGTGTGTATCAAATGCTCGGCCTGCAGCAGCTGTGGAACTGTGACAGTGCTCCTCCAGAATAGTCTCAAGGTCACACAGAAATACCTTTTATTTCTAAAAGGAAATATTTGTTATACTGAGACTACATGAAGACCAGCTGGATGGGTTTGTACTCTTGAACATGTTCAACATAAAGTATGTACAGGTGAAGAGGTTAGTGATGTCAGCAGGCCCACCTGCCAGGTATTTACTCTGAACCTCTCTAAGGTAAGAGCTACCAGCTGGATTTCTGGACAAGGAGCAGCTCTTGCCATAAACTTCTGATGCTGAATGAGGGAATCCTCTGCTGTTCTGGCAGTGTATGTCTGCCTTCCTAAAACAGCCATTAGCATGGCTGGGGTTTCTTAAGGCTTCTGGAAAAAGGTGGTATTTGTGCTCCAGAGCTTTCATGGTACAATAAGGCCACTCAAAACCACCTTTGTGCTGTGAAGATACTTGTTTATGTAGAGGTAGCTAAAAATCCATGTGCTGTATGAGGGACAAGTGGACCTGCAGTCAGTCTTGCCATCTGTGCTCTCTGCTAGAGAACACATGGCCAGGGGCTGACCTTTCCCTCAGGATGAGCCCAACCCGGGCCTGGCCAGGGGCACTGGGGTTTTTATTGTACCAGCTCTAGCAGCTGGTGCAGGATCCTCTTCTGTCCATAGCGCACGTGCAGCGCCTGCTGCTCCCTTCGGCTCAGTTTCTCATAAGCCTCCTTGTTGTTTAGCAAGTCCTGCTCTGCTTTCAGGTCTGCCCCATAGGACTCCAGGGTCAGCAGCACACTGTCATAAAGGAGCTTCTTGCAAGGGGTTTTAAGTCTGGAGAGGGCCTCATTTGAAAGGGTAGAGTTTTCCTCTTCGTCACTGTCATCTTCCCAGCCATCTTGCTCCTTATACTCCTTGAATTCTTCTTCTGACATGCAGAGCACCTGTAGTGACCCAGGCAAAGGGAAAAGTCACTGGCAGTGTGAGTACATCAGTAGAACAGAAGAGCCATGTGGAGCAGGTGAGTTATTCCTCAGCTGCACTAAAGATTAAAAGACTAAAACAGGCTTAGATACCTAAGTGCAAGTAATTGTGGGTTAGAAGAACATTAAAACATTAAATCTGGGTATTGGCAAGTCTTGTGAAGCATCTCATCTGTCACCTACAAAGTTGTGACAGCTTTCTAGAACAGCAGTGGCCATGGAGCCATTTGAGACAAATACGTGAGTACACATTGGATGGCTACTTCACGAGAGGAAGATGACTTAGCATCTGGAGCTGGGCAGCCAGACCCCCCTACCATTGTTCACACAGGACTGTAGGTGCCAAACTGCCTTCAGGTGCTTGTCCCCTTCCCTGAGCCATTCTGCACTGCTGATTTGCCCAGCTGCACTCTGTGCTCCCTTTTGCAGCTCTTCTGGCCATTCTTACCTTGAGGGTCATGGACAGCTCTTCCTCTGTCAGCACCTCATCCCAGCCAAGCACAAAGGCACCTTCCTCCCCCACCATCTCCAGCTGGCACAAGAAGTCCCACTGCTCTGAGACCAGCTGCTGCTGCGCTTCACTTTTGGCTCCTGTGTCAAAGACAGCAGAGCTGTGAACACAGCCGGGATGGCAGAGGGGGAGGGTGAATGGAGAAAGGGAAAGAGGAGGCAGAAAACCAAGGCATGGCCCCAGCCCCTGAAATGCTGTGGAACAGGCTTATTTTCATGTCCTCCCTGTTGAACAGAGATGCTGCCCCACGCAGTCCCAGGGGCCGGGGTGACACCCACGCTGTCCCAGGGCTGGGGTGGCACTCACGCTGTCCCAGGGGCCGGGGTGACACCCACGCTGTCCCAGGGGCCGGGGTGACACCCACACTGTCCCAGGGCTGGGGTGGCACTCACGCTGCAGCGCTGCCCTGCGCAGTGTCACCATCTGGATGTCGGCCGTGTCGTGGCTGTTGCCCGGGTAGGGCTCTGCGAAGCCGTACATGTGCAGCAGCTGCCAGTTGGCCATCTGCCCATAGGTGTTGAAGATCTCCTGTCCTTTCCTCACAGGCTGGGTTGTAACCATCCTCAGACAGTGCTGCAAGCAGGGGGAGGAGAGCAGCTGAGCTGTGCTGATCTGAGTGCTCACCAGGGGCCTTCAGAGAGCTCAGATGTCCCTGAGCTCCTCCTAACCAAACATGCAGCAGGACTTTGTTTTAATGAGATCCATGCCAGACTTGCTGCCCTGGGCTGAGACCCCACCTTGCTGTGCCCCCATTCCCAAAAGTCTTACTAAAACAGAACCAAGCTGTGACAATGCCTGGTGCATCAGCTTTGCACTCACAGGAGAGTATTCCAGGTTGGCATTGTGGTTGGCCACATGATTCAAAATATCTGCTACAGGCACCATCATGGGAGGATTGGGCCCCTTCTCATCTTCTTCCTCCTCCTCCAAAGGTTCCTGAAAGCTAAGACAAGCCAGTGGTACACATGGCTGCACAGGACAAGCGTCACCTTACACTCAGATTCTTGTGCAGCTGCAACCTCTAATGCAGCCTGTACTCCTACTTCTTTATCTGGCTCAAAGCCCTTACTTCTCACCTGTAAGCCATGACAAATGCCACCAGCTCCTTATACAACTCCAGAGTGTGCAATTTGGGGTCAAAGATATCAGGGTGGGTCTCCATGAAAGGCAAGATGATGGAGTTGTACTCCAGCTGGATGTTAGCTAGATCCTTGTCCACAGCTTCTGGGATGCCTGTGCCCTGCAGGAGCCGTGTTCGCTCTTCTTGAGGCCTGTTGCAAGAAAAACTGTTTTTTCTCCATCTGTGCTAGTGCCAAGGGTCTATAAACTCCTTCCTCCTTAAAACTCCCAGCTTCCCCCTGCTCTCCAGGTCCTTCTTCTCTAGCTATGCCTGTAACATAACTCCAGGAGGGCCCCTCAGGCTCCTGCCAGTGCCAGCAAATGGCTGGAACAGTGGGTGTGTGTCACCCAGCAGGACCACATCCCTTCCCAGGACAGAACTCAGCAGCCCTGGCCTGCCTTCAGCTGTGAGCCTGAGCCTCCCCAGCCCCGCTGCTTTCACCTTACCAGAACATGGGGTGGTCCAGGCTCCTGAAGTCCTGCCAGAGGGAGAAGTACGGCTGCCAGTGGGAGCTGCTGGCTGTGTACTCGTGGAGCAAGGCCAGCAGGAGAGGGACCCAACCAGACTGGCTCTGCAGGGACTCCTGGGCTACAGAACCAGACAGGATGGAGAAAACCTTAATCGTTGTGTTTCAGAACCAAACCCTTGTATGACAAGGCTCCATGCCTGTCTTCAGCCCGGAGACAGGGGTTGAGCTTTTAGTCTGGTTTGTCTTGGCTTTGTCCTGAGCTAAACCAGGACCAGAAACGGCTTCTGTGGAGTTACAGATGAGCTCTGCCAGGCCTCACAGCCTTGCCCTCCTCAGCCTGAGGCTCTGTGTGCCTGCAGGAACCAAGGAACTGTTCTTTTCTTACCAGTGCTTCAAGGAAAGCAGCATAGTTCGGATGCCCGTCAGTTAGAAGCTGGAGATGTTGCACTGATGTTTTCTCCCTGTCCAGCACAGCTCTCAGGGAAGCGAGGGGATGCCCAGCCCTCCCCTTTCCTACCTGGTATCAAACAGCCCTGCAGCATCCCGCACAAACCAGAAACGCTCCCGAGGCTTTACACAGACCCATTTACTGCTTTCAAAGCTACAGAAGACTTCAGTTGACACAAGAAGCTTGCACTCACCTTCCTGCAGGAGTGCGTGGATGGAGGTGGTGTGCTGGGACAGCAGCGCCGTGCGAGGGATGGTGAACAGCACCTCTCCCGCCTGCAGCTCCTCGGCAGCCAGCATCCCGTACCCCGCCACCGCGCCCTCCCTGCTCAGGCGCACCTGGGGCCGGAGGGAGCCGTGAGGGGCGGAGCGGAGAGACCGGGGCGGACCTAGGGCATGCCCGGGCCGGCCCGCGGTGTCTCACCTTGGGGTTCAGCTCCACCCCGGCCCGCCCGCACCACGCCAGGAACGCGGAGAGGGGGTCGGCACTACTGTTCTCCTGGGCGCCGCTCTCGACCGCCGCCTGTGGATGGAAGCATGGGGTGAAGGGGAAGGAGCCATGAGACCGATCGCGGATCCCCTCAGTGCCGGTGTGTCCCCGGGAGCCCCCGCGCTCCCCCGTACCTTGAACCGCTTGGGCGCCGACGCCATGACGCTGCCCACACGTGGTCCCGGTCGGGCCCTTCCGGGTTGCGGAGCTCCGCCCCCATGGGCCGGGCTAACGGCGGCCAAAAAGGGACAGAAAAGGCCGGGGAGCAGCGGCGGGAACGCGTCCCGGAGCCTCCTGCCCGGGGGGCTCGCAGTCCGTCTGTGTGGGGCCCGGCCTCCGAGCGCCTCTCTCAAGGCTCTGAGCTCCGTGTGGTGCCTCTCTGCGGGATCCAGGGACCACCGCGTGTCTCTCTGCCGGTGTGTCCGGCCCGGTGCTCCTCGGGGGGCTGCGGTGCCTCCGTGGCTGTCATAGGGCCGCGTACCGGTGCCGTCACAGTTCCAGACGTGGGATAAAAGCAGCGGCCTCTGATTAATCAGGGTAATTAAGCTTGTGCTCTTGTTCAGTCGACACCACACACACTCCCACCATTCGTACGGGCTCTGATCTCCCTCCAGGGCCGTCCCGAGGCCGCCGTTCCCGGTTCATTAGTGCTGTCCCCAGCAGAAGGGGGCTGATCCATCTCTGGCTGCTCGAATGAAGCCAATTAGTGCGCACTAATTGGTGCGCACGAGGTGTTTGAAGAGGCCCCGCGGGGCTCCCCCACCCCGTCCGCAATTGGGTTCCGCTTTCATCTTCTCCAGTCCCTTCCCAGCTGGGCAAGGCTGGATGGGCAGGGTGGGTTCCCTATGGAGCAAAGGGGTCCCCTCCTGAAGAATGGGGAGGAAGGGCAGTAGAACGTGTGGGATGGCACCTGCAGGTGCCCCCCCGGGCTCTGTGTCCCGGTGACCGAACCCGCAGCCCCCCCTCCCTCCCGCTTCACCGCGGCTCCTGCGGAAGCGCCGCCGGGGCTCGGGTTGGAGCCGCGGCCGCTGCAGCCGCAGCCGAGCCCGGAGCCCGGCTCGGCCCCGCCGCCGCTGCTGCTGCTCTGCCCCGGCGGGGCCCTCCCGCCTCCCTCGGGAGCGGCGGAGGCTCCGGAGCCGCTCCCGCAGCATCCGCTCCTGTCCTGCTGCGCATCCCCAGGGCGAGCCCTGAGCCCGCTCAGCGCCAGCGAGATCCCAGAGCCCGGGTGTTGGTCTGGCCCGCGCTGGCAGCCTCGCTGGGCGGTGTGGGAGTGGGGAACACCAGAGTGGGTCCCCACATTGTCCCTGCAGTGCTGAGGAAAGCGGGGTTCCCCCCCCCCCCCCAGCCGTCACAGACTGCCCAAGAGCCCGAATGTGAGCCTGGATAGCTCAGTTGGGAGAGCATCAGACTTTTAATCTGAGGGTCCAGGGTTCAAGCCCCTGTTCAGGCGGTGCCTTTATCCTTTAATATCAAGGAAGGGAGTGCGTGGGCAGGAGCAGCATCTTCCTCTGCTGCTGGGGCCCTGTGGGGACTGCAGGGTCCCCAAGGCATCCCTTCCTCCTTTTCCTACCACCAACTCCCCAAGCTGTTCAGAGCTGGCTCCATCCCATCTGAGACCCACACAGCATTGCTCTGTTCAACCACTCAGTACTCAGGGAGATCTCTTGTTGGATGATGAGGACAGACAAGGGAGCTATCATGGGTACACGTGAAAGGAGGAAGAAGGAGGATCGATAGAAAAGCAACAGCAGAGCTGGAGGGAAGGAAGCCCCAGCTGGGCTTGAAATTGGGGGCTCAGGGATGGCTTCAAGCGAGAGTGGGGAAAGCTATTGGGGGCTGAGTGTTGTTGACTCTCAAGGGGATGTGCAGCACCCTCCACCTGCCTTCTGGCATGCCCAGGCCTTCTCTCACCTTTGGGTGTTCATCATCCCTGTCCTTACACCCATCTGGGGCTGCCCTGAGCTCTAAACTGGGTCCCTGCCCACCCTAGCTCAGGCAGATGCTCCCTTAAAGCCACCCCTGGGGCCAGGGAAGCCATGCCAGGGACAGTGATGTTTTTGCAATGACACTGCACCCACATCAACCCACGAGTTTATTTTATTGTCCTGACAAACTTTGCTTCCCAGCGGCTCCGATCCTTCCAGGGCATGTGCCACGGCTCAGGCCGAGCTCCGGCCCATGCCTCCGTCGTCATTCATTTCTTGCCAGCAAGAAAACAAAGAGATAATAAATAGGAAGCTTATTTGCAGGGAGGGCCCCGGGGACAGCCTGGGGTCACGGGCCAGGCTGTGCCTGGCCCCGGCCAGGGCTACTGGGGGGGCTGCAGGCAGGACAGCCCAGCCCCGGGCCATGCACACTGTGGGGCTGGGGCACTCAGGGGTCTGGGGGGGATATAGCAATCTCTATTTAATTACATTAAAATAGACTATTTAAAAAATTATTTCTAGTAGTTAAAAAAGTGTCATGGTCCATCCCATTCCAGCAGGGTCATGGTGCTGTCCCAGAGGTTTGGGGACACACTGGCCGGTGCTGGGATGGACCCCAGTCTGCTTCACCCTGGGCAGGCCTGTCCAGGGGATGGTCAGTCATAGCGGGCTCTGGGGGGGTGCTGGCAGGGTGGCCACCGCGGGTGACAAAGCAGGGCACTGTGCCACCCACCAGCCCCACAGCCACCACAGACCAAGGGCAGGGGAGTGGGCGCCCTCCCAGTCCCACAGCAGGGCCAGTCCCGGGGCCTTAAATGACATGGCAGCAGTTGAACTGCCCCAGTGACAGGAGGCTCTCCTTGGAGCCCGGCCGCAGTTTGAAGGCCAGGGCTTTCTCGCAGAGCGGGAACTGCAGGAGCCGGTCCCGCAGGCTGCCCCCCTTGCCCTTGCCCGGGTCCAGCTTGATCACACTCTCTGCGCCCCCTTCAGGGCCTGAGCTCTCCACCGACTGCTGGGCCGGGCTGATCTGCTCCCCCTGCCCTGGGGACGTGTCTGCAGGACTTGGGAGGGTGGCAGGACTCGTCTCTGCCCCCAGTACCTGGGGAACTTCATCTGAGCTGCTCTGGGGTGACAGGACGGCTCCCCTTTCCTTGGGGAACTCTGCTGAGAAGGCCCCAGGCTCTGTGTCCTCCTCCCTCCTTGGGGACTCACCTCCATTTCCCCGCAGCACGGGGGGACCCCGGCCCCCACTCACTCCCTTCCCAGCCCAGGCCACCCCCGAGCGTCCTCCCCGGCCCCCCAGCTCCACCCCCGGCCCCCAGACCTCCCCGCGGCCGGGCGGGCGGTGGGCGCGCAGGAAGGCTCGCATCTGCTCCTGGTTCAGAGAGCTGCTCTTCCTCTCCATTGCGCAGGGCCTCTCCTCCTCCTCGTCGTCCTCCTCTTCCTCCTCACAGATCTGCTGCAGGGCCGGGGTGCTCTTGGTGATGGTGGTGTCAACGGCAGGGACCTTCAGCAGGGTCCCGGTGGGCTGCCGGCCGCCGATGTCCCCTCCAGGGGGCAGCCGGGACGCCCCGGCGAGGCCGCCCATCTCCGTGAAGGGCAGGAGGCTGCCGGCGCTGCCCGCAGAGCCAAACGTGTCTGACAAGTTGGGCCTGAGCAAGGGGAGAGAGGTGTCACTACCCGGCTGGGCATCACAGGGGCTGTGACAAGGAAAAGGACAGGGTACGGCCAAGACCAGGATGGTAGGGAGGGTGACACAGGATCGGGGCAGCAGGGGGCTCACCTGCTCTGAACCTCCTTGGCCAGGTTGTAAACGAGACTGAGGCGGTGGCCCTGCTTCTCCTGCTTCTCCCGCAGCATCCTCTCTGCCAGCAGGAAATACGTGGCCGTGATGTGGTTGTAGCGGTCGGCTTCCAGCGCCCTGTGCGACACCAGGGAGTTGCAGCACACACAAGAGCTGCGCTTGGAGGGACCCCCAGAGCCCTTCACGGGGCTCCCAGCCCCACAGCCCATCACTCACTCCTGGATGGTGTCCCGATCCGCGATGTTCCCGCACACCATGGCCTGCAGGATGATCTCGTGCTCCTCCTCAGACACGCGCTTGTGGGAGGTGAGGGGCAGCAGGGAGCGGCTGGCAGGGGACGGGTCCACCCCCTGCAGCCACGAGTGGCCCTCGATCTGCTCCAGGGACGCTCGCTGCTTCGGGTCCCGCTGCAGCATCCTGGAGATGAGACTGGGGAAAGGAGTGATGTGTCAACCCTGCAGCACCGTGTGAATCCCAAAGCAAGCAGCTTTGCCTGCTCTCCCCACCTCAGTTCCCAGGCATCTGGCAGGGCTGGGGCAGCCACCCCGGGGCAGCAAGCTGGGGGTACAGAGAGGGGGTGGTGCTCACTCAGCGCACTGTGCCGAGACGTGCGGGGGGACGGTGTAGCGGCAGTCCATGATCATGGTGAGGGTCTCGCTGTCATTGGCCTCCTGGAAAGGGGGGTGGCCGCACACCAGCATGTAGAGGATGACTCCGAGGCTCCAGATGTCTGCAAGAAGCAGCAGCAGCAGTTCAGGTTGCACTCACCATGGCCCAGGAGATTCCCCACCCCAGGGACCCCAGGAGGGGCTGCCCCACCAGTGCTCACTGGGATGTTCCTTGGAAGTAACAGCCTCCAAGTCTTGCCGCATGGACAGGGGGACCATAGTCCCACCAAGGCAGGGAAGGACCTTCCCATCCCCACATCCAAATAGGTCAAGGGACACATCAAGGGACTTCACCAAAGCAGCTGAGGTGTTATCACCTTGTCCAGGCAAGGACAGGAAGGCCAGCCCTGAGCTCTGCCCCACTCTCCACTCCCCTGGCACTGTTTCACATCATTCCTCAGCTTCCTGATTCCCAAACCCCACCACAACCATCCTGGCACTGGGCTGTGCTTTAGGAGACACCACAGCAATCGGAGAGGGACATAGCACCAATCTAGGCTCTCCAGCTGCTTGGGGACCAGCTGGAGCAGGATTGCTGCCCTGACCTGGGGACAGGGATAGAGCCAGAAGCATCTTCACTGGCTCCTCCTGCCCAGCACATAAATTCCTGCAGATGTGCGGGTTTAGGATGCTGAGCACGCCCTGGGGCGCTCCGTTAATACCTTCAGCTGCTTAAGTCAAGTGTTCGAAAATTTCTCATCTGCGTCAGTTTTCTCTCTTCATTTCCCTTTGCAGCGCCACCAGCTTATTTTTCTACCGCCTCCATAAGCTATCCCTGTTCTCAACTCAGGATCCGCCTTTCCCTGAGCCAACGCTGGGCTTTTGCCTTTAAGGGCTCATGTTTTGCTTTGCTAAATCCTCCTGCCCTAATTCCAGCCAGCCAGCCAGCTCGGAACCTGCTTCCCTCCCACATCCCCTCTGTCACAGCAGAGCTTCTTGGAGCCCCCAGCCCAGCTCCCCATGCCCTCGGACAGTCTCCCCAGACCCCTGCACCTCCCCTGCACCCGGGGAGGAAGAGCACTGGGAGCCATGGGAAGGAAGTGGTTTTCAGGGCGGGGATGGAGCAAAGGAAACTTTCGGAGCCCCTCCGCCCAAACAGCAGCATCCCGAGCAGATTTCCTTCCTGCCTCGCCCGGCCAAATAACCACCAGCGCCAGATTGCTGGCAGCTGTATGCTCACACTGCTTCTCCTGGCGGCTGCCACGCCAGGCTCACAGCCTGCTTGGGCTTTTTCCCCTCTCTGGCAACCATCACTCTGTGGGATGTCTGTGGATGCCAGGATGGTCTCTGCAGGGAGGACCCTGCTGTGCCAGGGCAGGGCTGGGCAGCCAAACACATAAGGGACAGGCTTGTCCCTTGCAGGGACAGCAGTGCCACTGTGTGCTCCTAGTGTAAGGGGCGTAGTGTAAGGTACCCAGCTGGCAGGACCATGCTCCAGGCCAGAGACAGGAGGAAGGCAAGTCCTCAGGACCCCCTCAGCCCTTACCAACAGCCGGGGCATCGTACTCATCCCCAAGCAGGATCTCTGGTGCCGAGTAGGCCAGGGAGCCGCAGCTGGTGGTGAGCATCTTGCCGGGCTGGAAGCGGTTGCTGAAGCCAAAGTCGGTGAGTTTGACCACCCCTTGCTCCTGGAAGAAGACCACGTTCTCGGGCTTGAGGTCGCGGTGCACCACGTGGAGCTTGTGGCAATAGGAGATGGCATGGACGATCTGGGCAAAGTAGTGCTTGGCGCGCGGCTCGGCCAGGCCGCCCTCGTGCCGCATGATGTGGTCAAACATGTCCCCACCATCGCCCAGCTCCAGGATGAGGTACAGCTTGGCGTGGGTGTCGATGACCTCGTAGAGGCGCACCACGTTGGGGTGCTGCACCAGCTTCATGCAGCGCACCTCCTGCAGGAGCTGCCCCGCCGCCTCCCCCGCCAGCTTGCTCTTGTCGATCACCTTGACGGCCACGCGCTGCCCAGTGAAGACGTGCCGCGCCAGCTTCACCACGGCAAAGTGGCCCTTGCCCAGCGTGCGCTCCAGGTCGTACAGCCCCGCGATCTTGGCCTCGCCGCAGCCCTGCGCCCCGGCCATGGCGGTGCCCTCAGGTGGGGACAGGCATCAGGCAGGCGCTGTGGGATGGAGGAGATGCTGAGCAGTGTGGGGTGAGGGATGGGGTGCTCCCAAATGCCAGGTCCCCCAGCACCACTGACACCAGCACTGCCCGGACATCAGGTCCCCAGCAGCCTGGGCAGCCCTGACACTCTACCTCCCAATCCCCATCCCGGGACCTAAACCCCCCCCCATCTGTATCCCCACCTTCAGTTCCTAGTACTCTGGGAATCTCAATACTTCCATCTTCCATTTCCCAGGGCATCCCATAATCCCCATGTCTGGGTCCCCAGCATCTTGAGCACTCCAACACCATCCTTTCAATTCCCAGAATCCTGGACAACCCGATACATCCCTCGATTTCCCAGCACCCCAGGACATCCTGATACTCTCTCCTCCAGATGTCCAGAACTGCAGCACTCTGGGCACCCCAATACTCCTGCCTCCAGTCCTTCATCACCCTGAGCAGCCCCATACCCCTTCTCTGCTGGTTCCCAGCAGCCTGAGCACTTCATACCCCTACCTCCAAATCGCCAGCACCCCTGTCACCCCACACTCCCAGACCCCAGCATCCTGGGGACCCCAACAATAACAACTTCCAGGTTTTCGGCATCCTGGCTACCCCAATATGCTCACCTCCACTACCAGTACCTCTGCGCACCCCCACACCTCCATCCCCAGTCCCCAGCACTCCGGGCCGCCCCCATAACGCCAACCTTCAGCTCTCCAGCACCCCTGTCTCTCCTGTATCCCCATCCCTAATCCCCAACATCCGTGCCACCTCCAGACCTCAGCACCCTGGGCACCCCCACGCTCCCCCTCTAGCGCCCCGGACACCCCGATACCCACCCCTGTCACCCGGTGCGCCCCGGCGGAGCCGCACTCGCTGGGGCGCGGAGCTGCGGTGCCCGGGCGCGCCCGCCCCGCTGACGTCAGGGCGGCTTCGGGATCGCGCCTTAAAGGGCCCGGCCCGGCGGGGCTGCGGCCGGGGCGATGCTCATCGCACCTCCGGAGAGGCAGCCCCGGGCCCGGCTCGTTACTGCCTGCCTGGGGTAGCGGGGACTCGGTTGGCCCTAGCGGTAACGAGGGCTGGTGATGAGCTAAACGACCCGCCCGCCTGCCTGGATGCTTCCAGGAGGAGAGGGAGAGCCCCCAGCCCGGGCTTGTCTCCGCAGGGTCCCGCCGTTGTGCGCTCCTGCCCGGGATGCCCGCTCGTGGGCATCTCTGCTGTGCCACTAACCCATTCCACCACCCGTTCCCTCCCTCGCTGGGGCCTGGAGCACCGAGCCGGGAGCGCAGCCCTGGCCCCCCTTTCCCCCTCGCTTTAAGCCGGTCTTTTCCTGGAAGCGGCCGCCGAGCGGCCGGCCGCCTCATTTAGCTCGTTACTGGCCATCGGGATGCGCACAAAGCAGATGTTGCTCCTGCAGATTAAAAAGCTCTCAGCGCGGCCGTCCTCGTTCCCGCTAATGCCTTCCCAGAAGTCCTGGCCCGCGGCCCCCGCGGCTGCAAACAGCCCCTAATGAGCTGTGCCGAGAGCTCCGTGCGGGGGCTGCGGCCAGCGGGGCCCCGGCAGCGCCGACTGCGGGCCCGGGCTCCCCAGGGCTGGGGAACGGGGGAGCTGGGGCTGCATGGGACACCCGGCACCCACCTGCGCCCCGGGAATGGAAGGGGCTGCCAAACCTGCCTCTCACCCAACGTGACTCTGTCCCGGCATGTGGGGTGCAGGAGGCATCCAGGTGCTGTGGCAGGGGATCCTGACTGGGTGTTGTGCATTGGAGGACCCAAGGGGTGCTGAGTGCTTCCAGCAGCCACACACAGCTGGAGAAAATGACACATGGCAGATGAGCTCCTCACCGGTCCTGGGCCTGCTCAGCCTGTCCCTCAAATGCAGCAGGAATCTGATCATGCCAGGACGGGGGATGTAGGAGCAGAGGAAGCCTGCCAAGAGCCCCAGAGGTGGTGCTGCAGCCAGGAGCAGTGGCTCACGCTCTGCTGAGGATGTGCTGGGAGGCCTGGGGGGTCCTCCCACCTAGAATCAGCCTGGGCAGAGCCTGGGCTGTCAGCCTTCACTGCAGGGGATGTCACAGCCTGCTGAACCCATCCTGTTATGTTTTATTCCCCCAATTCCTTGCAGGGCCGAAGCCACTCAAGGCCACAAGAGTTCCCCAAAGGAGCCTGGCTCTGGGGAGATGCAGGTTTTCCAAACAAGACATGAGTAAGAGATGCAGTTAGCACAGGTGGAAGCCGGGACAATCTGCAGATGGTATGTGGTCAGGAGCTGGAGGACTTCTAGAGGCTCTGCACCGTGAGTGGATGCTTGCCAGGAGATACAGATAGGCAACATTCCCTTTGAAAACCAGTCAAGCTTGGCATGGTTTTGGTGAGGAGATTGTAACCCTATTATTTCTGTATTTAGGAACTAGGAGATGTCCTCAGGCTTAGTGCTGGAAAGGGAAGTGGGGATCACTTCCAAAAAACCTGGGAGTTTGGAGCTAACAGGGACTGTTCCTTCCTGCAGCTGTGCAAGGCACAAAGCAGGAGCCCCCCTGTCCCATGCACCACACCACTGGCTGCCTCTCCATCCAGACAAAGCCCATTTTCCAGAGGCTCCCACCTACCTGGTAGTTAGCAAAGTCATGTGGCCACAGCACTTAATTAATAAAGAGCTGATATAAATGCCAGTAAACATGTGGGGAGGAGGACACTGAGGCAGAGCGGTAGCAGAGCTTCCAGCGAGCTCAGTGGAGCAGCGACAGCAGCGCCCTCTCTGCTGGAGAGGTCAGTGCTTGCCATGGGAGGGGTCCTGGGAGCGTGTGGGATGTGACCCCACAGCTGGGGGTTTTGTGGGATGGGGAGATGAGGACGGGCCAGCACTGGGCTGCTGGAGCCAGGTTTGAAACCTCAAGGCTGCCCAAGCAGCAGGAACCGGCTTTCCAAGGATTTGGCTGACATTTGGTGGATACCACCTCTGGGCCCCTTTACTTTTGCTCCCTAAGAGGTCACTTACTTTTTAGAGCCTTCAGGCCCCCAAAGCCCACAGCCTGGCCCTGCAGCTTCTCCTGTCCCCCAGCTGCATGTGCTGTGGTCCGTCTCCTGTCCAGCACTCAGATTCTAGTGGCACTTCCAGGCTCAGAGCCTGGCAGGAGACATGTCACATGTTTTGGCCACATGCTGTGCACCTCAGTGGTCTGGTGGCTGCTGTGTGTTGGGCAGGAGAACCTGAACTGACACAAAAAAGATCAAATCTCAGTCCATTCTCTGCTGATCACCCCTTTCTGTGGGGAGATCATGAATGTGCTCTCATGTGGAACGCCCCACAGCACATGACAGAGCTTTGGGGGCTCCTGCTCCCAGGTGTCTGTGGGCCCAAAAAAAGGCTCTCAGGTCCAAGGGAACAAGCTGGGAGTGGTGGCTGTGCTGGCAGAGGCTGACATGGCACTTCTTGGGGTGGCAGAGGATGATGGCAGTGGAGGGGACAGGCCAGGCTGCCACCAGGTGCGCTGATGCTGGCCAGGCCCCTCTGCACAGGTTGTCCTCCAGGACCATGCTGAACGTGCTGCTGCTGTGCTGTGGGCTGCTGCAGGGGATCCAGGCTGTGCTGGATCTCAGGACTGCTGACCTGAGCTGTGGCCACGTGCAGAAGGCGAGCGGCGGGCTGGAGCGGGTGGACAGAGCCCGCCAGGCCAGCCTGCAGCGCAAGGGCAAGGAGGCGTCTGCCGAGCCAGCAGGTGAGTCCTGAGCCCTGCTCCTCACTGAGCCCACCCAGGGCCCCAAAACTGAGCTGGGCATCCCCTTAAAGCAGCACAGCTTCTCCTGGCCCTGGCTAGTGACAGCAGCCTGGCAGCCCACAGGGAATGGGGTCTTTTTTTTGGGGGGGACCCACGAACAAAGGCAGAAGAATCAGAGCTGACCCTCCAGCAGCCTCCTTGTGCAGTCTCTCTGTATCTCCTAGGAGCTCTCCCAAGGCTGGGGTTTGAGCAGATGGCCCTGGGGGTCCAAGAAGCTGATGGTGACCTTGTGCAGAGAGGCAGCCTGCTGGAACCACAGGTATGGCTCCCTGAGCTTTCTTACAGACACCCTAAGAGCGGGGTGGCCTCAGGCCACAGCAGCCTCCTCTGTGTCCCTGGGGCTGGGGATTTGGAGCCAGCACAGTGCGGCCTGCGATGGGACTGTCCATCACCTGAGGAGCTGGGATGAGCTGAGGCTGCCCAGACCTGCAAGGGGCTCCAGCACTCAAAGGAGAGTGGTCCAAGCCTGTGCTCCTGTAATCCATTTAATTAAGCTCAAGTGTAGCCCAGGAAGCCTCTGCAGAGCAGGAGCTCGCTGGGCAGTGCCCTGTGGTTGCCTGGCTCAGCCCTGGTGGCTCTGTTTGGGCAGAAGACACAGCACCATTTTCTAAAGTCCAAGCTGTGCTTCAAAATAAATGTGTGCAGAAAAGCCTTGAGACACCGTGGAAGAGGCACCAATGCCTGTAGAGAGTCCACAGTGCTCAGCAGTGATTTCCAACAGAAAATGGAGCCTGGAGTTGAACACAAAAGAAGCCTCCGCAATGCCAAGTTTCAGCAGCCACTCTTGGCTCTCTCCCACACAGTTCTTTATTGCTGGCACAGTGGTCCAGGACCAGCTCTCGCCCTCCTCTTCCTCCTCTCTCCCCTGCAGGCATCATCCACAGAGCTGCAAGCCGAGGGCCGTGAGGAGCGCTCCCCCCGCCGCTGTGTCCGCCTGCTGGAGTCCTGCCTGGGCCACCAGATCCCCTGCTGCGACCCCTGTGCCACCTGCTACTGCCGCTTCTTCAACGCCTTTTGCTACTGCAGGAAAATCAGCACCACCTTCCCCTGCGGCAAGAACTAGCGCCCCAGGGGCTGCCAGCTGCCCGCCCCTGCGTGTGCCTCCTGCTCTGCAGCTCCAATAAACCAGCCCTTCGCAAAAGGCGTTTGGTTTGCAGAGTGGGGATGGTGTGACGGGCTCTCGGGGGGTGGCAGCAAGGTGAGGGTGGGCTGTGCACGGCTTTCCTGGGTCCATTAGTGCTGTTTCAGCAGCAGGGCTACCCCAGGTGATGTTCAGGCTATGCTGCTGTTACCCACAAAATCAAGTTTGTTCCTTGGTAAGCACCGAGCCGATAATGACACATTCCAGAGAGATGCTGATTGTTTATTTCAGAGCTGCCCCAGCCTGGGTGCTCGGTGCTATTCCACAAATCCAAATGGCTTTCTGTGCCATTATTTACACATAGAACTTCAGGGTTAGTGACTTCCCAAGGACAGCCCCTCCATTAAGATTGGTTGGTAATTTCGCACAGGAATCACATAACTTAATCCAGGTAACTTCTACTCATGCTCAGGGAAAGGACCTTCAGCTATGGATATTTTTGACCCTGCAGGTGTGATTTTTGGTGTTACAATGCAGACAGTTCAGCTCTAGGATACATAGACCTCGAGTATTTCACTAGGTTTACAATGTGCGTGTAGCCATACATCACCATCTTGACTTATTGCATCCTTAAAGCTTGTTCTGGGATATTTTTGAGTGAGGGGCGCTGGCTGCTGCCTGTTCTACTGATTAAGTCTCCTTCCTGATTAGGTTTGAAAGTACACGGAGGTCTTGTATCAAAAACCATCTTGCCTTAATATAACCTTGACATATCCCACATTTTGCAACGCCTTTACATCAAACAAAACTATTTATTTATTTCACAGAGCAGCTCCTGGCAAAGCCCTTTAACTGGCTAGGTACTTCCCGACTAGTAGAAGCGGTGTCTCGGCAGCAGGCGACACTGCGAACTTTACTTGCGTATCCTCCTTGTGCCTGTACGGCTCACGGCGGCTTAGGCGGAGGGAAGGGGAGGCTCCCGCCGAGCGCTGTGCAGCCGGAGCAGGGGCACGGCGGGCAGGGGCTCATGGCTCAGCGGAGCAAAGGGGAGGCTCACACCGGACGCGGTGCAGCCGGAGCAGGGGCTCACGGCTTAGTGGACCAAAGGGGAGGCTCACACCGGACGCGGTGCAGCCGGAGCAGGGGCTCACGGCTTAGTGGACCAAAGGGGAGGCTCACACCGGACGCGGTGCAGCCGGAGCAGGGGCCCACGGCGGGCAGGGGCTCATGGCGGCCGCCATCCCCTCAGGCCGCTCCCGCCCCGCGATGGCTGCCGGGAAGGGGCCGCGGCCACGTGAGGCGGCCGGTCACGTGAGGCGGCGGGCGGTAGCGCTGCCTGTGCCGCCGCTGCCGCCATGTCGTGTTTCCCGGAGCTCTATTTCAACGTGGATAACGGCTACCTGGAGGGGCTGGTGCGCGGCTTTAAGGCGGGGATACTCCGGCAAGGCGACTACGTGAACCTGGTGCAGTGTGAGAGCCTGGAGGGTGAGTAGCGGTGGAGGCCTGAGGCAAGCGGAGACAGCCCCCCCCCCCCGCCATTCCTGAGAGAATGTCCGGGCTGAGGGGAGATGGTGGGGAGACAAGGGGAGGGAAGGGGCTGTCTGGCAGTGGGGAAAAGAGCCGATAGCGGCGTTTAGAAGCAGCTGTTCCCTCTTTACCCCATGGCTGGTCGGTGTTCCGTCTGGCCCCTCACCCCGCTCAGCTGACTCAGTTTCCCGGTCAGCCCGGCCGTGCGATTGCACAGCTGCTGCAGCGCTGTGAGGGAACTTGGGCTCCTGCTGCTTCCTTGAGGTGGCCGTGTTGCTGTACCCTGTGGTTTTGGGAGCCTGGTGGGTTTTGACAGGCCTTGCTGGTGAGACATGTTTGTGCCTTTACTCCTTAAAGGGCAGGAAGCCTTTTAAGGCCTGAAACAAGGTTGTTGGTATTACCTAAGATCCCTGATATCCATGATTAGTGTTTAAGGAGATCAGGTCAGCTAGGAAAGTACCTGCTGTTATTGAAAGATCGCTAGTGGGAAAAAAATGTAGTGCGCATCTGGGTAACTTCACCAGTGAATTATCTGTTGCCTCTGATTTGGTGTTCTTTTTTGAGTCTAATTCTGATTTCCAGCCGTCATCCTTTTTTCTAGATCAATGTGTACAAACTTGCAGAACTGTGAGGATTTCTTTTTTAACTATGAAGATGGTGAAACACTGGCACAGGTTGCTCAGACAGGTGGTGGATGCCCCATTATTGAAAGTATTCAAGGCCAGGTTGAATGGAGCTCTAAACAACCTGGTCTAGCTGAAGATATCCCTGCTCATTGCAGACACTTGGACTGCATGGCCTTTGAAGGTCCCTTCCAACCCAAACTATTCTGCAGTTCTATCATCAACTGTAGTCAGCTCATCATCTTAATTAGTTGGTGCTGAACTGTTCCTCTGATCAGTGACCTGCTTGGCAGTTTTCACTCTTTGGTGTACAGAACCTGGACCACAAATCACAAGGATTAAAACCAGGCCTGTCTCAAAATAAACTAGAAACACACATATCCAGAGATGTTGGTGGTTTTGATCAGTGGAACTATAATTATTGGATCATTCTTTCTTAAAAAAAAAAAGTGTCAGTTTTATGTAGACAATCATTGCTGAGTGATTAATTGGCATTGACACTTTAGATGAATCCCTGGCCTGCTGAACCCTGGATGAAGGTTACCTGGAGTGAGCAGCTCCAGGTTGTAATAGAATGGAACAGAGTGCTGTGTTTGGCCCAGTCTACCTTAAAAATCCCCAGTATATTTTTACTTAGGACAGAATCTCTTTTTGGGTTTTTTTGGTTTTTTTTTGTTTGTTTGTTTTTTTTTTTTTTTTTTTTTTTTTTTCAGCTCTTTGCTTGCAGCAGTCACTGTTGTTCCTGCTGTGGAGCCCAGGGTCTGGAATAGAGCAGTGGGAGTGACTTCTGCTCTCTTGGTAGTCACAAGTCTCAGCATGCCCTGAACTGTGACTTTTTCACCTTTCCTGCAGATAGCTTCCTCTTTGGAGTTCTTCTGTACTTGGAGCTTCTCTTTTCTCTCTGTTTCTCAGTTTCTGAACCAAGCTGTGTGGTTCTCCCTTGGAGTGGTGCTGGCTGCGTTTGGAATGAGTCACGTTGGAGTCCCCCTCTGTTTGCCATGGCATTGTTGCTGTTCTGTCCCCAGCAGCTCTCTGGTGGTGGCAGCTGCTGTGCTCTTGGTCACGCTTCGCTCTGAACCTGGAGGCTCTTCCAAATTCACTGCCTGTGTTGTTACTCCTTCCCTTGGCTCGCCATGCCCTTTTGGAGAGGGATTTTTCTTCAAAGGAGCATTGTTCTTTATTACTTACATAGGTCTCTGGTCAAACAATTTCTTTCCTCTGTCCTTTTAGTGCTGATTTTCACATTTCAGTATTTGTTTTCTGTGTTCTACTGACTGTTAACAGATGCACATCTGCCCTAAATCCAGGCAGTGGCTGATGTATTAGCAGCCAAAATAAGTACTGGGGCATAAATTACTGATACATTCTTCTCTACTCTCTGTTTAGTCGTTGCTGCTGCCTCTCACATGTGTGGCTCTGCAGTTGGTCCCAGTCCTGGAGCAAGTGTTTGCCCTGGCCATGGAGAAAGCCTGAAGGACCAAGGCTGTTCTGGGTCTGGCCCTGGGAATTGAATATCTGGCTCTTGGAGGATGTCGTGCATCCAGGTCTGAAGTTCTGTTCCCTCTGGTGTGCCCAGATCAGTCTGGAAGCATAAAGGGATTGACTTGTCTGCTTCAGGACTCAGGCTGGCAGTTTAGTGCTGCTGGCAGGGAGGCAGTCATGCTTTTCTGCATGATCCCCTGTTGTCTCTGCTTGTCTGATCACAAGGTAATCTGGTCCAAGCTCTCCATTGTTGGGTCAGAACAGAGAGCTAAATGGGCTGTCTGTGGTCAGGTAGGCTCTGAGCTGGCTATAAGAAATGCAGAAAAATGGATTGAGGGTGTGTGTGTGAGAGCAGTTTTGATTTAAACTTTCTCTTAAACCCTTCAGCAATAACACATTTAATCCCTTCTTTCAGCTCCAAAAGTCCTGGTGCTCTGGTTGTTCCTCAGCCGAGGCCCTGTGCAGCAGCAGTCGTGGGCTGGGAGCGTTTGGAACCTGCCTGGTGGTCGCTGCTGTATCCAGTTCCTGCTTCTGACACAAGGTGTCAGTGAAGGACCTGGAGCTGCTTTCCTCTGCTCCAGTGCTGTGAGCGTGGAGCTGTGCTTGAGTGGAATCTGTTTGGGGCAACCAAACTTAGGAGTCACCCAGATTTCTACTGTCAGAAGATTGGTGAGACATCTACAGCTCTTCAGGCTGTGGTGGCCTGTCAGGGGTCTGATGTTCTGTCAGGAGAATGAAAAGCTGTTGATGCAATTGAACAGTGGTGATGCTTTTAAGCAGCAGAGTTCAGTCTGGGACTGGAATGTAGGTTATGAACTGGCTTTAGTGTTGGTCTGCAAAGCTCCCTTCTGCAAAAAGTGTTCAGAGCCCAAGAAGTGCACAAAAGCATCTTGAACCAGGAGTGTCTTTACCCTTAGGTCAGTGTTCATGAGCATCCTATTGCTACTACTACTTATTCTTGCTTCAACAGCAACAGTGTAGAGAGTTGCTTTCTTTCTGACTTGCCAGTGTTGTAGAGGTGATTGGTGGGTGAAATCCAGCAGCAGGATGTGTCACCTTCTGCCTGGGTGATGAGGCTGAGGAGTGGCAGGGAGTTGGCTCAAGCTTGTGGGCCTCTTTTGGGAGAGGCCTTCAGGAAAACTGTGCATCTCAGCACCACTGCTCTGTGGGTGTCTGTGCCTCTGTCCATGCAGCTGGCACAGCTGGGATGCCTTGTAAAGAGTGGTGTGCACTTGGAGGAGTGGGATCTGTCCATGGAGTTTGTCTTTGTACACCAGGCTGTGTGCAGTGTGGGCTTTTGTTTTCATTGTCCCAAGGATCTTTTTTCTCCCCTGCAGGCTGCCATTGCTTTGAGGTGTTCAGCACATCTCCTTTCACAAGAGAAGAGCAGAGAAGGCTGTGCTACCTGTCTCTTTTCTGTTTTATCGCTGTGGCCCTGGAATTTAGGCCCCAAGAAGGCTGGAGTGAGGCTTCTCTTTTGGGATAACCACATGGGCAGTGTGTCCTCTCTTGTGTGAGGGTGTTGCAGAGCTCCAGACTGACTTCAAGAGTGCTTTTGGTGGAGCTCATGATATTCCCCTGTGTGAAGGGGGAACAGCACAGATCCTTTACTGTGCTACCAAGCAGGGAGAGGCCGCTTGATGGTCCCAAGGTGGCCATGCTTAGATCCATCCTGAGCTCCAAGAGTGGTTCAGTCTGAACTCAGGGGCTGTAGAAGCCAAGCCTTAATGTGCTGGGGACCTTTCATTGGCATTCACACAAGGATGATTTGTCTGTGTGAAAAGCTGACCCCTGTGTGTTGGCACTGTGCAGCAGGACTGACCCCCGGCCCCAAGGGATTTCTCCTGCCAAAGGAGGCAGAGTCTACAGGCAAGGTGAGATCTGAGAAAGTACAGACCATTCCTGTCTTCTGAATGCTCACTTCTTATGTAGCAACAAAGCAGTGTCCAAAATGCTGTCCTGCTAATTTTGGTGCTTTGTCCTGCATCCTGTATGGGTGTAACCACTGGCTGTGGCTGCTTCATCAACGCTCCTGTTAAATCAAGCTTCAGGAAAACATCATTTATTGGAAGAATGATGGCACTTCCATAGCCTGCTAGATCATGGTGGCAAACAAACACTGTGGTCACTGGCTTCCTGCAGGGTTCAGCAGAGGCTCTTTACTGTTTGTTCTGGCCTCCTTTACCAGGCAGAGACCTGCTTCATGGCTTCTCCTAGCTGAACTTCAAGCAGCAGCTGAGGTCAGCTTCTCAGTAGTGTTGCAGCTTCAGCCCTTGTTTGGGTCCTGCCCCTTTTGAGATGATGGTGCTGTCTGGGTTTCCTGGCAGGTATTGCTGCTCGGCAGCCACTCAGTGCTTTCATCTTGTTTTTCCTCAGCTGTCAGCTCCCACAGCATGAGACTGTTTTCTGCCCTGTTTTAGTTTCTCAGTGATTTGTTGCCTCTCCCTTATCCCCTGCACAAGGTGCTGGGCTGATGTCCTGACTGGGCTTCTGAGGTTACAGAGTGATTTAGAGCAGTCTGCGTTTGGAGGGGGGGAAAAAGCTTACTGGGGATGCAGGCGGATGAGGAGGGGTTACCTTGCCTTTTGGGCAAGTTAGGAAGGGGCTGCCTAGTTGAGGGGCTCCTCATGGAACACAACCTGGCTGTGCTGGGTTTGAAGCTCTGAGTGGAGTGAGTTCAGTCCCAGGAAGGGATGAGCTAGAAACACAGGCTGCTCTTTGGTGCTGAGGGCATCTCAAACTGGTGAAAAGTCAGAGGTGAGCTACTGATGGAGGAAAGAGCCAAAGATGATGCTTCTCTGTGTCTCACTGTGGCTCAGATGAATTTGCTGCCTGACAACAGAGAAGAAGAGGTAGCACGTCACTGCTGGTGGTGTGCAACCACAGGAAAGGTCTTAAATTCTGCAGGGAACAAAGGGTCTCTGAGTTCTTTTTGAACAAGATTTTCAGAGAATCAGCTTCAGGAGTGTCTGAGGTGGCTATAAACAGACCAAACAAACAGCAACAAGGCAAATGGTAATGACTGCAGTCTCCTGAAGGGGGAGGTGGACGATGTAGCTCATCTGCAGACTGCTGTGTAATCCCTCAGCTGCCTTACTGCCTCCAGCCTGGGAGATGGCAAATGATATTTGAATTTTTATATAGGCGGTGGTGGCCCCAGGTGTTGTGGAGGAAGATGTCGAAGTCACAGCAGATAATTTTTGTGAAAACATCAGTTCAGCTCAGAAGTTGCGGAAGCTGATTCTGTGCCTGTGTGTGAGAAGACAGATCAGTCCTTGCCTGGAAGTGTTTGAGCCCTTAACTTGATTCAGAGCTCTGCAATGCAGTTACAGCAGGAAACAAGGAAGGGTTGGAAGTCTGAGCTGATGGGGCCATGGATCACTCTGTCTGAGAAGGGCTTACAGGAGAGGCTTTGACTGACAGATGTCTGACAGACTAATGGCTTGGTTCCTTGTTATGTCAAAGCAAACTTGCAGCAGAGGATTGTTGCATTAGTGTGGATATAAAGTCTCTTGTAAAGATGTCATCTGAAATATCCAGGTGTTGGCATAGCAGTGTGTTGATTAAGCTCTGGTTGTGTTTGTGGCTCATGTACAGGCAGCTGCATGAAAACCAGAGGGGCTGATCTGAGAGTTGATAAGAGGTGGCTGTAAGTACATGTCATGGTGATCCCAAGCACTACCCTACCCAGCTGAAAAAGACTGTCATTCTGACAAACAGTTGTGTTCTTGCACGAGGCAACTTTACGGGAGCAGTGACCTGGCCATAATTTCCTAGGTTTTGCGGGGGAGGAGAAAGAACAAAAGTTTTGTGGTCATTCAAGTGCTCCCTTGCCATATGCTGGCTCAGTCTGTTACATAAAGTGTGTGAACCTCTTGGAAATATGCCAGAACAGGCAAATCTATCTCTTAAAATCAATCCCTGGGTTGAGGCCATGTGCTGTAGTTTGTGGGTATCTGGAGGAGCTCATCGGGAGGGGCTGGGCTCCAGCTGCAGCTCTCCCTCCTTTTCAGCAGCAGCTGGGGAAGAGGCCCTGCAGAGCCTTGCAGCCTTATCGACCTGCAGCGTGTGGGATCTCTGGCAGCTGCCCCTGCCACGGTGCTGCTCCTGCTGCCAGAGGCCAACTCCAGCTGAGTCCAAGCTTGTGTGAGGAACCTGAGCTTTTGGAGAGCTCGGGGCTTGCTCAGCAGTGAGGCCATTTATTAGTCACCGTGCTACTGGGACAGCTCTTCTGGCAGCAGGTTTGTGAAACCACGGGATTTGTTTGCTCTCATCTGAGAAGCTTGACATGTGAATAGTCCTATTAAAAGCTCCCAAACCCTCTTGGCTGAAGCTTGGTGACTAGCCCAGCAGCTGGAGGAGGACAGGCTAGTGTAAAGCACTGATACACCGTGGGATGCACTGAGTCAGGGTTCATAAATCCGGTCCAATTTTTGGAAAATATGTTCCGTTTTGTCTGCTTGGATGCTAAAGGATTCAGAAAAGTTTAGTTCTGCAGTTTGTGGCTGGCCTTCCTTGTAAAAATGAATTCCAAGTGTTATATAAACATGGCCCTTATTCCAGTTGCAACATAATGTGCTGGCTCTTGTGCTGTGGAGTTGGGGGCACAACCCCTTCATGGAGCAGGGCAAAATGTTCTGGCCAAGCAGCTCATGGGAGCTTGCTCAGAGCTGTTGGAGAGCCTGCAAGGCACAACGTGCAGCCTGTGTGCCTCTGGTCTAGATACAGTGCAGCTCTACTTCCAGGAAGCACAGCAAACTCCTTTTTGTGTCACTGAGTCTGTAGCATCTAGTGACATGATAGCAAAGGAGCTGCTTGCAACCTCAAAAGCAGAGTTTCAGGTTGTGATGAGAACAAAACAAACCAATGGTGCTGGATTTGAGGAAACAAGCTTTGGCAGCTTCCCTACCCAAGGCAGATCTGGGAGGATGTGCCATAGCTGCTTCCTCTCCAAAGTCCTGGATGCTGCAAAACAACATCACATGCCTTTTTGGGCAGACTTAGCTTCCATTAGAGCTCTGCACAGCTACTGGGAACTGCAAGTAGGAGGTATATGAATGCAACTACTGCAGTTCCCTGTGCCTTCCCTTGCAATCTGACCTTATGGGTATAATACTCTTACCAGGACCTTTTCTCTCATATTCATTGAACATATTAACTGATCAATTTTGTTCCATGTTTTCTCCAGCTTCTACTAAAAGCAAACTAGTAAAGTCCTGATCTGTCAGAAACTTATTTTCCACTCAGACTCTGATGTTCATCACTCAAGAGCTTTAAAAAGTGTGACAAAAACTCATTAAGATGTAGTTCGGGATTCATAGAATTATTGAATGGTTTGGGTTGAAGGGACCTTAAAGACCATCTTGTTCCAAACCTTCCACAGGCAGGGACACCTTCCACTATACCAGATTGCTCCAAGCCCCATCCAACCTGGCCTTGAGCACCTGACAAACTGAGTGGTATTTAAGTCTCTGGCCTTTATTTTCCTTCCCTATAAACTCCAGCTGTTTTCTGTAACACTGAGCAGTGGGAACATCTTTGTAACTATGGAGTGCTGGGTCAAAACCATTTTTACTAGAACTCCTTGGAAATACCCAGAAGAGTCAGTTGGCTTGGAAGCTGTTTGACCCCTGATCCCTTGGGCTGAGAACAGTATCAAGCTGTACAAGCTCAGGTTGAGCCTGAGGAGGAGCTCTCCATGGCTGGATGTAATGTCAAAAGGTCAAACTCTTCAAAGCAGGCTGAGTGCTTGCTCTGACCTCAGTGCTGTGCATGCTTGTGCCATAATGCTGAGGACTTGTGTGGCTCAGTGGAAGTGAAAGGCAGCCTCAGTAATGCTGCTTCAGAAAAACCGGGGAGAAATGTCTTCTTTTGTTTTCTCTGGATGGTGAGTTCACATCTGGTTTGACTCAACTCTTCCAGCTCCTCTCCTTACCCCACAAAGGTCTTGAATCCCTGGGAGGATGCTTGCTTGCCTAACTGGCCCTCTGAGGTGAAGCTGAAGGGAGATGAACATTGTGTACCAATGCAGCTAGCAGAGCTTTGAGGAGTAGGATTGTGTGACGTTCCTTACTTCTGGATTCAGTTTTTCCACAGAGACACTTAAATGCTTTTGGCTCAAGCAGTGCTTTTATCTTGACAGAACTCAGCATGTTGTGGTTGCTTGTTGGCCAGGACTGCAGCTTGGTTGGGCACCTGACCTGCAAGCAGGGGTAAGAGAGGAAACAAAGGTTTCCTCTGCCTGGAACTGGAGAAGGGGAAGACTTCTGAGCATGTTCTTCCATCCTGGGCAGGGATTGCCTGCCCTGTGAGGTGGATTTAAATGGCCTTAATCTTCACAAGCCCCTCTCTACCTATTAATGCCTGAATTCTGTTTACCAGCACAATTAGCTGGGCTGCTTTGATAATTGACCAAGTAAGACCAAGATGGTTTATAATTTCTAAGTTGCTGTTTCTGTCTTTTTGGTTTTAAAAGCTTTACAAATGTCTGCACATCACTAGTATCTGGGGAGACTTGCTGTGAGGAGCCTGCACCCAGAGCCCTTTTGGCTAGATGGAGTGCTTAAGTTATTTGGTTTTTTTCTCCCCCTGGATTTCTAGCAAGTACCTCCTAGAAAATCAGTAAGCTTCCACCTTGACCTAGCAGAGTGAGCTGCTGGCACCAGTGTGTGTGCTCAGTTACACAGATGGTGTCACAGATTTCTCTTTAAGATGAGGCAAGGCTGATATGGTGAAACATTGATCTTTTCCTGCATTTGGGTTGTCCATGATAAAACTGAGAACAAATATGACCTGACACATGGGATTTGTCTAGGTGATCTTTCAGAGAAGAGAGTGCCTGAGAAGTGCTGAGCAGCATTCTTGGCTATGCTAAAAAAAAAACCAAAAAAAACCCCAACCAAATCCAGTCCAAAACCCTCTAGAGTGTAATGTTTCTTTTGTTTTCAGACTTGAAGCTGCACCTCCAGAGCACAGACTATGGGAACTTCCTGGCCAACGAGGCGTCCCCGCTCACCGTGTCCGTCATTGACGACAAGCTGAAGGAGAAGATGGTGGTGGAGTTCCGTCACATGAGGAACCACGCCTACGAGCCCCTGGCAAGTTTTCTGGACTTCATCACGTGAGTACCAGCTGCTCATGAGCAGCATTTTGAAATGCTGCTGTTCTTCCAGGCTTGAGAGCTCTCAGACCACCTTTCTACTCTCAGCCCTGTGCCTGCTGTGTTTTATGCAGCTTCTTGAGTGAAATGGGTGTGATTGTATCAGGAGGTCTCAAAGCAGCAGCATTGTATCTCTGTGTTATTAAAGGCTTCTGTTCCCAGGGAGCATGTGCTCCATTGGTACAGCTGCTTGGCTGCCTTCCGTTGCAGCACTGATTCAGTCTCTTAGAGGTACCATTTATCTTTGTCCCTTTTGTTAAATGTTCTTGGTTTTTTAAAACTGTGGTCTTGCTGCAAAACATAGGTATGCCATGTGTGTGCATTACAGGAGTAATGCTAGTTCTGAGCCACTGACAGCCTTCATCAGGGCTGATGTGATTCTGCTGTCCCATCCCAGGGGCTCTGGCCCCACACAAACTGGTTCAGGGAGTTGAGCTGGCCAGAAATTGAACAACTTTTCCCTTTTGGGGTTGACCTTTGACTGGTTTGTTTTTCTTGGACAGCTCAGTGGGATCCAGCAAATGCCAGCACTAGGGGAAGGCAGGACCTGAAATGAGCAGCAGTGAAACAGAGGGCTGCAGCAGCCTCAGCACGTCTCTGTCAGTTGGTGGAAACACATGGGGCTTCCACAGCAGGTTCAGCTGATGTCAAAAGCTTGAAATAGCCCAGCAGTCTCAAGGTATCTTCTCCCAGAGGTTTTGTACAACTCTCTGCTTCCCAGTGTGCTGCTCTGGTTTGTTCAGTAACAAAATGGAATTGTGGCAGAGGGATGCTAGTTGTTCTAGCTTGCATCTGAAACATGGAAGTAAAATTGACTTTTTTCCTTCCTTAGTCTACATTCCTGTAAGCTCTAGTTTAGCTTGCACACTACACAGCCAAAGGTCTCCTCTAACCACCAAGGAGATGCCTCAAGGACAAAAGTGAGTTTCTGGTTCAGTAGAATGTGACTTCAACTTACATTTGTGAGAAGGAGATCATACTCTGTTCTCAAGTGTGATAGTTAATGTATCACCTCTGGTACAGTGAGCCTGGGCTCATCACAAGTGCTCTGGCAAGTGATATTTAATCATGCATTTTGGCAGTTGTCTGTTGTCCTGCTTACCAGCTACAATTTTTGAATGGTGCAGGCTGATGTAGAAGATCTTTGTGGTTAATGGAAAAATTTTAAATTTTCATCTATCTGTGACATCTGCATTTGCAAATATTGAGTAAACAGCTGTCTCTCTGCCACCTGCCTTTGTGTTCACTCCTTTCTGTCTGGGTGCTACTGCTATCTCACTTTCTAACCCAGTGGCTCATATCTATTATTTTCTGTGTCAGTGTGTTAAAGCTGTCTCCTAAGCCTTTCCTGTTTTCTAAGAAATAGTTTTTACTTAAAAGCTTGTCAGTAAAATTTCTGGAGTTTTCATGTTTGGACCTAAACATGGAGCAAAACATTACTTAGCTCCCATTTTGCAGCAGTGTTTCCAATGTATGAAGCAATTTCTAATTCATCATCTTAGCTGTATGAAGCAATCTCTTCTATTCTCTCAAACTTAAGTTAACTCTTAAAACATCTCTTTGCCCATCTTGAATTTTCTGTCAAGACATCAGTGCTGCTTGAGCTTGGCAATATTAGGTGGGTGATCCTCCACTGTTGCTTTTCCTTTGCTGTGTTACAGGATTATGAAAATGTCTCCATGGAATTATGATAATCACTAATGCTTCTGTCATATCACTTTAAAGGCAATGGTTTGGGCAGCACAGCAGTATCTTGCAGGCTTTAAAACTTTGCTGTTGCCTGAATCTCACTTTAATAACCAGTGTGTGGCAAACATGAGCTGCATGGTCTCAGACCATGCCTGCCTTGGTTACACACTGCCTGCCTTGTTAGGGAGGCTATGGATGGCCATGGAAATCCAGTTCCTCTTAACTTCAGTCCTGTTGATCTTTATCCAGTGTCTACATCCACCTTGTGTTTTGCAGAAGACTTCAGACATCTTGTGTAATCAGAAAGGCTGGTTCTTACCAGCTTTTGGAATCACTTTTAAAACTGGTGTTCTGCCCTCAACTAGATTTAACTTTGATCTTGTTCTGCTCCTGTCATTCTGATTTTGATGAGTTCTCTACAGCAAAACATGATTCTGTGCAGATACCTCTGTCTCTTGCTGCTGCATAATCTCTTTTTGAATATATTGTTTCTGTTCAGCACAGAATGTTCCTTCCTCAAGTTGTCTTCACTCTTATCTCTTATTTTCCTTTTTACCCACAAGATTTGCTTTAATGCCATTGTCTGCAGTGCTGCCTAGAGGAAGGCAAAAGGTGAAGCAGGGGAAGGTTGTTTTTCCATATGGAATGTCTGCACTCTTGTAGAGTCTTTTGTGCACGGAGGTCAAGTGTTCAGTTGGGTTTTGTTGTGGTTCTGCTGCACCACTGATGGAGGGGTCTCCTCTGGGTCTGCACTCAGCACACCAGTGGAATATTGTTGAAGTAGAGAAGGTGTTACCAGCTTTGACTGGTCCAAGGTGGGAGTCACTATCAGGGTATTAGAAACTCTAGTAACTGTAATGACTCTGCAGACAGCTTAAAACAAGATCCAGTGAACCACAAGGAGTTTGGAGAGGGTGCTGCTTTTGCCCAGTGGGTCTTAGTATCTTCTCTTGATAAACCTAGTATTTTGGTGGCAGGCCTAGTAGAAAAGAGGCTTCTTAGGCTGTGACTCCTCAGGCTGCCTTTCAGACTGTGTTCTCTGAAACTGTCCCTTGGTTTGGGGCAGGGGACAGAAATTCCAGAGGTTTTGTCTGCTGACAGTGTAAAACTTCCCATGTGTGTCCTAAATAGCTGGAGTGGAGAACAGCTCTCTTTGGAGCTGGTAGCACATACTTGTGCCGGTGGTTTTCATCTAGCTCAGGCATGTATGGAGGCAGCACTGTAAAAATGTTCAGCCAAAGGATGTTGGCAGTGCTGGGGGTTTTGTGCTTGTGCACCCAGAGGTACTGTGTGATCCTGCCTGCCTGGGGGACACTGGAACCAGCCTTTGCCTCTTGATTTTTCATTCTGGGTGCACACACATAGGTAGGGGAGGATTTGTCTTTCCTTTTGAACATGACTGTTTCCCACTCCATTCTTTCAGGGTAGTTAATGAGACTTGAGCAGGAAATGATAAGGACTGCTCCTGGTAGACAGCTCAAGGCAATTGAGGCACCAGGTGGTGAGAAGAAGAAATTGTACTCAACTGGATGTATCTGTGTGCTAATAGTATCCAGGCTGAAGTGAAATAAAAAATAGCAGAAGGATGTGGAAAGTTTGAGCAGGGCTGGAAAGCTTGAGTTCACTCAGACCTCTTCTGAGTTGTAAACAGAGATTTTTTAAATTGAGTGGGATTGTAGGAGGTGTGTCTGGCTCAAATTGGAAGGAAATGTTTTGTAGCGTGTCCAGTTCAGCTTTGAAGCTCATTGCTGCTTGGATGTCTCTGCATGTACTTACCTTTTTGGCTTCTCAGGACTCCTGGATAACCTCACACAGGATGGGCCCGCTGGGGCCTCTTAACACTCATTGGTAGTGGCCATGCTGTGCATGGCTGATGCCAGGAGCTGGATCAAGCACTTAAAAAACAATCAAGCTTTCTCCTTCCTGAATGTCCTGCTGAACCTTTGAGGTAGTTTTGAGTGGATCATCGGGTGACTGTTGTGCTTGTTTTTTGAGGATGCTCTGACCTGACTCAGGACATATTGCTGAGATCTGGGGACATGTCTGACTGTGGGAGCTGCTGTGTCCTTGTCTCCTCTGGCCCCAGCACCAACCTGCCAGGAGCCATGCCGTTTGTCCCCGGTGGAATGATACCGTGTCATTTCACTCGTCTCTTTGAAGCAGCGCCTGCCATAAGGAGGCCAGGGAAGGAAGCAGCAATGGGGGCAGTGCGGGGCTCTGGGGCAGAGGGTGCGCGCTCCGTGCCCGGCTCAGGGAGGGGAGGCCGCGCTGCCGGGTGCTCGCCGGAAGGTGGCACTCCAGCCCCGTCCTTCCTGTCCCCAGGTGCGCAGCCAGCCTGGGTGAGCATGTTCACCTGGCGAGGTGGGCAGGAGTTAACCTCTGTCCGAGCACAGGAGAAAGGACAGTGTTTAAAAGCACAAGAACAAAACTGACCCCAGAACGCGGCTAGGCAGCAACCCCAAAGTAAAGTCTTTGTTCCCCAAGTCACTTGCTGACACTGATTTTTTTTTTTTTTTTTTTTTGTCCTGTTGTGCTCCTCTCCTGGCACCACACTGACTCTTTCCTGGCTCTGGTTCTCTCCAGGAACTCTTCTGTGGCAAGTGTTGTGTTCTTAGTACCAAAATAAGGGAAATCAGCCAACTTCCTCAATTTGTTTTTTCAAGTGGTGGCTGTAGCTGGCAGCCTCTGCCACTGCAAGCAGAAAGCTCAGCTTGCTGAGCTGCTGCAGTGTCCATAACACACCTGCTAGCTCTGCATCTTGCCACGCAGCTCCCTGCTGGAAGTCTGCTGGTGCTTCCCCATGTCTTTCAGCCAGCCACAGTAGGTTCTGAGTGATAGGCACAAATTGTCTGTTAACATCTCTGCTCCAACACAAACAATGGACTGTTCAGCTGGGGGAATGCAGTGATGTTCTGTAGGGCAGCAACAAACAGGTATTAAGTGTTCTTGAAGCAGCAAAAGCCACTTCCTGAATTCAACAAGCACATATTGACTTGTGGGATGGAAGTGGGTTTTAGGTTCTTCTTAGTGATGTGCTGCCTTGCCTTTCTGTACAGGCTTTGTTCTTTGTGTTAGCCTGACACGGTGCCATGGCCTGTCTCTCCTTCCTTCCAGTGTTCCTGAATTGGTTTAGATAGGAGCAACATAATGATAAAGAATTCTGACTCCAGCCTGATGTAGCCTGTTCAGATTGTCAGCTTTAATCTTTTTCCAGTGGCAGGGAAAAGGGTTTAGTGAGTTTTTGGGTTGGTTTATTTGGTTTTTGTTGTGTGTGGGTTTTTTGTTTGGGGTTTGTTTTGGGGTTTTTTCCCCTCCCCATTTCTTCAGCAGTCTGTTCCCTGCTCTGGGAACTCTGGCTTTGCAGCACACCACTGTCAAGGCCCTGGCAGCTGTTGGGCCCCTTGAGCCCTCGGCAAAATGATGGACAGGGAAGAGTTTGGTCTTGTCTTCAGTGGAGGAGCTGCTGGCAGCTGTGGGCACTGAGTGTGCCGTGGGAGTGAGGGCTAGGGGCAAGCTGGGTGTGAATACATCTTCCAAATCTGTGATCAGGCCTGTCATCTAGAGGACAGACTAGGTCACCTTTTATCTTTATCTTACCAGCCTGCAAGGGCTGGGAACCAGGTTCTTTTTTTGCCCTGAGGATGCAGCTGGGAACTTGGCTTTCAGTATGTTTTTGTGGTCACAAGATGTGTTTTTGATGAGGCTGCACGTACCTTTTCCCCTTGTGTGTGCCTTTTCTTCACTGACACTTCCCTCTGTTACCTTCTCCCTGACCCAGTCCTGCTCTGCCTCCCCCCTGCACTGAATAGATCTAGTTGCTGCTGCACAACTTTGAATTCAATTTGAATTTTGCAGCAGTGGTTTTTCTGGAGCCAAATTTTTCAATTGCTGCTTAAGCTGAAGAGCACTAATCTTCTCTGGAGTAGGAAGTTGTCCGTCTTCATTCTAAATGTACTAGAGTTTGCATCCTGGCATAACTGTGGAGGTTACAAAATATGACTGCATCCCTTTGAAATTCTTTCCTGCAGAAGGAAAAAACCCTTCAAATGCTTTAGGTGTAGTTCATTGTGACAAGTCCAACAATCTGAAGGATGTTTCCTAATGCTGCTGCGTTTAAAATTACATTGTACTATTTCAGTCAGGTTCCTTGGTGGCAGTGAGGTTAGGAAGCAAAAATTACTGTAGTGGCTGGGGATTCTGCAATAAAAGGTTTAAGAGCCTTTTCTGGCAGAGATTGTTTTGGCAAAGCAGCACAGGTTTCTGACAAACAGCTTCCGTGTTTGCAGGGAGTGCAAAGTTGAACTGATAAGCCAAGTTCTTGGAGGGATTATGCAATATGCAAAATTAGAGGGCATAGCTAATGGTCTGGAAATGATCAGAGATTTGTGTCCTCTGGATGGTGGCATCAGAGCTGCATCTGCTCACCTGCATTCCCAAAGGATGCTGATCTCATGCTGGTTTCCCAGAACCAATGTCTGTGATGATGGACTGGGTTGCATGGTGGTGACTGTGGGGTCATGGTGTGACTTCAGGTGCCCTCATTAGAAAGGGAATTTTTGAAAGGTGTGTTTCACTGTATATTACATTAAAATGCTGCCTTTTTTTTTTCTGATGTCTGAAAAACTTTTCATTTGGCCAGTGGATTTGAATGGGAGCAACCTAACTTTCTGCTACTGTTCTTCACAGTGTGTTACCACAGTGCCTGGCAAACAGTGAGCAGTGGTAGTGATCAGAAAGGCTAACAAAATGTTACTTGTGGCAGTAAAGATGCTCAAAAAGTGAGTGATGAGCTCCAGATTTCAACCTGTGTGTCACTAAGGGAAGGCTTCAGTGAAACTCTGCAGGGTCTGAGAAGGGGCTCTAGCATGCAGGCTCTGGGTGATTAGGTGAGAATTTGTTGCCCCTGGATATCACCCCTGTCCAAGCTTATGTGGTGTCATCCACAGGCAATGTGTGGACTTCTGTATCTTCTTGGGCTTTGTTTAAAGCTGAGTTTCTGTGGTGAGTCTGCAGTTTGCAGGAACAGTCCTTGTACTTCCTCCATGCTCCTTCTTGCAGTCTTTTCCTCAACAGGCTGAGGAGAATGTCTGTTAGAGGCATAAAACAAGAAGGAAAGGGAGTGTGTATGAGGAGGTTATCAATGCTGCTCAAATAAATTGTGTGACTGCAGTTTTTCCAGAAGAAAACCCATGTGCAGTGCCTTCAGCTGAGTGTGCACTCACTAAGCAATTCTGTTTACATGTAACATGCTTCATTCTTCTACTGAAACCATTCCCAAGGTCTTTCATGCTTGACCTTAGCAGCTTTTGTTTTCCTTTTACCTTTCCATTGATTTGCCTCACCCAGTACTCTAGACTGGCAAGTTCAGCCAGAAAAGGTCTGAAGGCCAAGAGCACTGCTTCTGAAGGCTTCCTGGGGGTATCCTGGGTCCTAGTCCCCTCTCCCAGGTCCATTCTGTAAGCTGGTTTGAAGTCTAGCAAACACTTGTGTGGAGCTTTGAATAAGTACCACAATATTTAGAGGTTGAGCTAAATCTTGTGTCTGCCTCCTGTGGTTTACTGCATGTCAGGTGGGATGATGAATTTTCTTGGCTTCTGCTGGCAGCAGGTCTGCATGCACAGAGATGTTCTGCACATTGGTCAGACCACACATTCACTGAGGAGCAGGTAAAGGCTTTTAGCCCTCTAAACTCACTCAGGTTTCTTAGCTACTAGAGACAGTTTGGGGCATAATGTGAACAGTGCAGCCTTTCCTCTTATTTTATATCCATGAAATGTTGTGGGGTTTGTGCTTTACAGGTAAGATAAGTAAAACTTTATGGAAATTTGACTTCTGCATCTGATCCCTGGGAAAGCAGCATGATTACATAGTTTTGGTCAATATTTAAAATTTTATTAGGGCTCAAGTCTGTTCAACATGGTGCAGGGTGCCAGGGCTCAGCTTTGCATATCAGCCTTGTGTTTCTCAAAGTTTGAGACATCGAGTTTAGGTAATCAGAGATTCCTGCACCAGGCTGCAAGGTGCTCAAAACATTCCCTGATGTTTCAAGAGGTATTTACACATCAGGAACACTCAGTCAAATTCACAAAGCCTTAAAATTAAAAGTATTTCTTGCAGCTTTTTTCTCATTAATCTTCAATGCAGCCAACACTGTATCCCTGCATGTAAGTTAACAGATGATACCAGTGGAAAACTGAGGTCAGTATCCCTAGAGACCTAGACTAGAGGATGGTGAAAATCATGTGGAGATACAGCTAAATTTAGATTAATGCTGAGAACATTCCTGGATACTTGGTTTTGAAAGGCTGCCACAGGCTCTGTAGCACTGTGAAGTTATAACTCTTTGCTCTCAAATGGTCTTGTTGATCTAAGTTTAGCAGAGCACCCACTTCCTGGCTGAGGGCCCTTGGTTTGTGGTGGCAACCATGAAATTCTCAGCTTTCTCTCTGGCAGGTTCATGAGTGTAGCACTTAGGTATGGTTTGTATCGGTGTGACTCTAGGAAGGACAGTGTGCAAAGGTAGGAAAAGATCAGCAAGGACACTTTGAGCAGAGATCATCACACACTGCATCTGCTCCTGCTGTTCCCTGGACTGTCTGAGCTTCAGCTGCAGATAGATGAGAGGTTGAACTGCTGCTGATCTGACCTGTTCTAATGTGAGCTGAAAAACTGATTAAAGGATTTGACTCTGTTCACATCCATTGTCTGTTACTCAAACAAGTCTCAGTGAGACACTGAGATCTTCCTGATGTGCAACATTCCTCTCCTTTCCAGATCAGGACATCTGTGCAGTTATTTACTAATGATCTTAAGCTGACCCCACAGATACAAACATCTCAGCTGTTGGCACTATTCTTAGTGTCAGCCACTGCTCTTTTGGGCTTTGAAGTCTGTGTGTTGCTTTCCCCTGTGGCTGCTTAACATTTGGAGCTTGAGAGAGGTGTGACAAGTGGCTCTGTGTACCAGCACAGTATCCAGTGGGATATAGATGGATCTGTGTATTTATGCAAAAACCCAAGGAAGCAGCAGCAAAACAGCCTGAAAGTTTTTCCCTAAGTTACTTCTCCCAACACCCCCTGAGTGTGTGAACTGAATGAGCTGCAAGAGGAAGCAGTAGATGCTAAAGTGACTATAGTCAAAACAACTTCATTATCTTTTCAAGCTGTCTCTGGAATTCATGCCGAGTCCAGAGCACTACTCTGATCCCACTGGAAATTTTCCTTTTTCATCCCAAAATAAATTCATGCTTCTATAGTAATCTGAGTAACTGCCCAATGCAGTCACATAGGAACTTTGGCCTTGCTCACAGTAGTCTGAGTTAATGTCTGATGCTGGTTTTGGAAAGCATTGAAGCTGCCTGAGCAAGGCAATATCTTAACCCATCCCGACAAAACCCCTGCTATGCACCTCTGCATTGGCCCTCTGCTGTCTGTTGGCTGTGACATGGAGGGCTGTCCTCATGATCCCTTGCAGAGCAGCTGTTGGAGCTACAGTTTTGGCTTTACTTTTGGAGGATCCCTGAGAATCTCAGGTCATGCAATATTCCATCATTAGTCATGCTTTGTGACTACTTGCAGTATTGTTAACGGTTTTTTTAGTATCCTGGAACAGAAGGCAATAAAAGACCAACCTATCTGCTGTAGGACAATGATTCTTTATGATTAGATTAGATAAGTAAGTGGAGGAGGGAGAAGCTGTAACTGTTTTGGGGTCACTGCCTTGCAGGGCTCTGCCTGAGTGCCTTGAGGCCAAATTGTAAATGCCCCATATGATGAGTGCTCATGCATTTCATGTGCTCCCATGCTAAAACAACCTCTCCAAATATTCAGTGGGCCACTGAAGTCTTTCTTGCATATCTCATTTATCAGTGTCTGTACTTAAGTAATGTCAGAAGGAGAAAACATACATTGTCAAAGTACTTGTGTTCTACTCATGCTTGATTCTGCTCCATAGCTACCCATGGGTGACTGTCAGGATTTAGCTCCTGGGGGCTGGCTCTCCCCTCTTCTCTGTGAGGGTTCTCTGCTGTGTCTGCCTGAGACCATGCCTCCCAAAACCAGCAGTGAGAATGGACTCTGGCCTGCTGCTGCTGGAAGGAAGGTTTCCCCCACCAGTGCCTCTCTTTTGGCTTCTCTAGGCATACCCTAGCCTGACTTTGTTCTTGTTATCTGAGTGTCACCCAATGTACATTGTTCTGCAGTGGGAATCACTGGAGGAGCTAAGATAGTGGCTCCAGTTGTCTCAGACTTCAGGAAGCTGTAAATCATTGTCTCTGCCCTGTTGTGGGTGATGCTGAGGATATTTCTATGGTTGCTGACTCTTTTTGGTCCCTTAATAAGAAATTATACTCTCCTGTGAGATGTTGCTAACACTTCTCAGTACTGACTAAAATTGTATTTCTGTGAATGTGAGTTTCTGGAATTTGTGACACCTCTGCTCAGTGAGTGACAGGAAGAGTTATGCCTGGTGTAACTGTGCATGCCAGACTCTGGCTGGTTTTGTGTCCATGTCCCCAGGTGAGCAGAAGGCAGCTCAAAGCAGGTAAAACACCTTTGTGTGCAGGAGAGTTTTGCTGTGCAGAGGCCATCCAAGTGGGCTGAAGTAAGGCTTCATGGTGTTGCAAGTGACAAACTACTTCTGTTTTCTTATGTGTCCAGAACATGGTCCTCTTATTAGCTGCACTGAGAGCTAGAGAAGGTTAAAATGCTCTTGGAGGGCTCTGAGCAGGCATTAACCATGACAGCTGAAACATTTGTAGCTGGTCAGAACTTTATAGGAGATGAAGAAGATGACAACAAAAGTTGCTCTATTACACAAGTAGTTGGGGGTTCTTAGAAACACTGCTGCTGCTGTACTTAATCTATTTCTTTGGGCCTGGGAGGAAATGCCAGCTTAGCCAAGACCTCTGCTGTGGTCTTGGGACAGCTTTGGTGATGGAGGCAGATGGGGCCTTGTTGAAACCTGACCCAGCAATGTGACTGTTGCCCCTTCCACAGATGAGAAGAGGCTTTTCCAGCTGCCCTGGCACTGGAAGACTTGTTCTGTAGCCATGAGTGGCTAAGCTGTGACTGGTTTTATTGGGATGAAGTAGGGACTGAATGTGAATGAGGATGGTTTGGCCTTGCTTGAAGTAAATGGAGCTATTGTGAGAGGTTAGGTAGTGCTGCTGGTGTCTGCCTGGCCTTAACAGGTACAAGAAGACCTTTGTCCTGCCATATTTGCCTTGTTGTTGTGAAGGTTTCAAATGCTTTCAGGAGAGAAGTTTGAATGAGAATTCCCCTTCTGTCTCACACAGATTGACTCTTCCTACAGGGATGAATCCTTTGATATCAAGATTTAAGGAGGTGAAGTAATCTTTAAAACAGTTAGTGCTTCCTTGTCATTTGGGCTATGGACTGTGCATTTCCCAGACCTCCCTGAAGGATGAGGAAACAGTCAAGTTAAGGGGTATCAATTAAACAGGGATGGCCATGCTTTGCTGTCTGGCACTGGAAGCCAGCTGGGTTGTCTTTCCTGAGACCATCAGTCCAAAAGCAGGAGCTTCCATGTGTGAAGAGACTCAGATTTTGGCAGCTCTCCCAAAACCTGGCTGTGGCTTTTGTGCTGAGCTAGACTGGGAAGGCATCAATGAGCTTGGTGGGACTCCAGTGAGCTGCTCTGAAGACCTGAGGGCAGTAGGGCTCCAGACACTTCTCCTCAGTTCCTTTTGTGTACAGTTGACATTGGCCAGGCTCCTTGCAAATATCTTGTGGAGAGTGGTAACTGTAGTAAACTGGAGATAGGAAGGAGGTGTGCTGCCATACATGACTGTATTTCCTTACCTATTCCTTCACTGTAGGCTGAGTTAAAATAACAAATTTGGTCTGGTTGTGTATTGTTGCCTTGCTTTGTTGAGAGAAGTGCTGGCCATGGTCTTTCCTTAAAGCTACTGTGTTGCACTAAGGAAACTTGCATTGTTGAGGGCAGATGGTGGAGCTGGGAAATGATCTTCTGTATCCTCGTTCTGGTGCACCTCATGGAGAAGCATCTGTGTTAGGGTGCAGATACTTTTATTTACCAGGAACCAGCTGCTTACTGCAGGAGACTTACCTCAGTTCTCATAAACAGGCCCTTCTTGCTGTCCTGGAGATTGCAGTCATCTCCATGGTGAGAGCTGTACAAGCAGGAGGGAAGATAATGACCTTGCAGATTAAAGGGCAAAAGGAGGTTTCCTAGTACATGAAGCTTGTGCTGATTGCCCTGGTTCTAGATTGAACCAGGAAAGGCAGGCTGTGAAAACAGAAGGGCTCTCTGCAAAAATCACAGGGCCAGGAGGTGCATTACTCAGCCTTGCAGTGTGGAGAGAAAAAAGCAGTGCCTGTTTGAGGAACTAAGGTGTGGATTTGATGTTTTCATGGACATGCCCTTTGAGCATATTTGAGAGGCAATCAGCCCATCTAATAAAAACTAGCAAAATCTGCCTGTAACTGGCTCTTACCTGCCTTTGATGTGGTTAAAGGGAAGCTGGTCTGCACTGTGCTCTTTGTTAGCTTGGAAATGCAAAGACCAGCAGCATCCCAGTGTGTCTGTCAAACATCACCAGAGCCTTGCCATGCCTGTCTTCACCTCTGTCCCAGGATGCTGGCCTTAAATTCCCTTTCTTCAGTACTCAAGTACCTGTGAGAAGCATGACTCTCTACAACTCCAGATGTGCATAGCTCCTTTTGCCATTCTAGTTCAGGCCTGATCTCATTTGTTTTGAAGCAGCTGCTGCCAAGGAGCTTCTTCAGGTCTTTTCCATCATCTAATTTTTTAGAGTTCTAGGAGTGCGATCAAGGGAGTGTAAAATGCCACATACCCTGCTCTTGAGCATCTGTGCCTCTTCCCTGTGCTGCTCAGGGATATGTGCAAAAACAACTTCTGCTGACTTAAAAAAACCCCTCATCTCACTTGATGTTTATCAAGTTCTCAGCTTGGTTGGCTTGTGACTTAGCTGGTGGTGGAGATGCCTAGACTATTGCTGCTGTTCTTGCTGGGGACACCTGATATTTATGTGATGCCTTGATCCCTTGCTTGGACCTTCTATTGGAGAAGGCTACCAGCCTTTCATGTGTTCCCAGTCTTCAGGCTAGCTGTGTCTCTCTTCTCTGGCTGGATTGGGAGTACTGGGAGGTGTTCGTTCTCTGCTGCTCAGGGGAGGCCTCACCTGGCATGCTGTGCCCAGTTCTCAGCTCCTCTGTGCAGGAGGAAAATAGACATATTGGAAAGGAGGGCTACGGAGGGCTTGTGTTGGTGGAACTTATGCCAGGTACTGTGATTCCAGATTGAATGTCCCATTGCTGCAGTGCCAAAGACTGAATCTGCTAATCCTGAGCAACATAAGTGGAGAACTTGGTTTGGGGTGTCATAACTTGGGCTAATGCGAAGAAGTTTGTAGCTTTTGGTGTAAGGTGTGAAAAACCTTGTGTGTAGTTTCTTGAGGGTGTGAGTGAAGGTTGTGCCAAAGCTGCCAGTCCTGTTGTTGTTGGAATGGAGTGAGGCGGCAGAAATGTGACCCTTCCTCCTTTCACTTGGCAAGATGGAGCAGTGTTGCTGGCACTGAAACTGGAGCCAGGCTCCTCTTGGAGGTGTGTGGGGTTAGAAAGAGAGACAGTAGACAAATGACCATGGGGGAATGTTAGGGAAAGCCTTTTCATTGCAAGTGTGTCTGGATGTTGAAGCAGAGCCCCAGGGAGGTTGTGATAGACACATCCTTGCAAGTAATTCAAAGTTCATATGAACACTCAAAAGTCTTTTTGCCTGAGCAGTTAGAGCTGGCTGTGCTCATAGCAGGGTATGGGGCCAGAGACCTCCAGAAGTCAGTTCCAGTCTAATGCTCTTCAGTGGTAGGTGGTACCCAGATGGTGTGGTTCAGCTGTGGCATAAATCACAGCCTGGGATTATGCCTGACTGCCTTCTCCTAGGCTGGCATGACAAACAGATGCTAAGGAGGTGCCTTAGTACTTCTTTGTGGGAAGTGTGCATCTTTCTGGAGATGTTCACGAGGAGATGATGTGTGCCTGTTGCTGGGTTTCATATTGTATGTATTGTTTCAGTCTCCCTCTTTCATTCCTCCAGGTACAGCTACATGATTGACAATGTCATTCTGCTGATCACCGGGACTCTGCACCAGCGTTCCATCTCCGAGCTGGTGCCCAAATGCCATCCTCTGGGAAGTTTTGAGCAGATGGAAGCTGTGAACATTGCTCAGACACCTGCAGAGCTTTACAATGCAATCTTGGTGGACACTCCCCTGGGTGAGTGGAGCTGTTCAAAATACCTCCCAGCTGTCCATGGTGGAACAGATGTCCCTTTCTCCCCCAGTCTGACTATCTCCAGCTAAGCCTAAGTTGTGCTCCAGGAAGACAAAGTGGTGGGTAATGCACAGCTGTGGCTGTACTGCTTTGGTGGCTGGGCTTGAGTTCAGGTTTATGTCTCTCCTATGCTATCTTTTCCTCTGGAGGACAGCTACCTCTCTGTGCCCTTCAATCAGTGTCCAGGCCATCACAGTGGTAGGGCAAGATCCTAGACAGTTTGGTTTTTGTGAGCCAGGCCTTTAATCTCCTTAGTGAAGGAGATTAAAGTTGGGTCTTCTGCTGGAATGAATCACTTGATTTCTAGCACTTTTAGTTGGACCACTGGGTAATTTCTTGTATGCAGTTTTTATAGATAATTACAGAGATAAAGCGCATGCCCAGTCTTGTTCTGGGACTACTAAAATTAGCACTATTTGAATAAAAGCCCTTTATATAAATAAAAAACAAACCCAAACAATGACAGCAAAACAAAAAAAATCTCCAAAAGCTATTTAAAACTCATTGTATACCAGCATCCTGAACTGAGGTACATTGTCTCAGGTCTACAGGCTTGTTTAGGAGGCACATAATGCTAAAACCAAGTATCTCATGAAGAGCTAGTCAGATAGATCTGCTCTTTAAAGATAAAGGTGTAGGAAGTGGTTCTGGAGAAAATATGGAAGTCTTTGCAGTAGTAGGGGAGGTAGTCACAGGTGACTTTCTAGTTTAGCATCTGTGGGCAAAAACGTAATGAGATATGCCTGAGTCAGTGATTAGTCATTCTTTTGGGGTTGCTAGAAAGAAGAAAACACTCTAAGTCATCATGCTGTCTTTGATAGAAATAGTTGGCTTTGGAACTGAAAGTGCTTTTGTAAATGCTCTGTTATAATGGGGCAAATGAAGCAGTCATCATGGAAAAATGACTTGTGCCCAGTAAAGAAGGGAAAACCTGCTTCAGGAGATCTGGGTTGCAAGGCAGGGCAACAACAGAGCAGGAGAACTGAGGCTCTGCATGCAGCTGAGTTGAGCCCACTGTGGGGATGATGTGTGGGAAGAAAATCCTCCTCACAAGTAAGTGGGAACCTTCCCATTTTGGTAAGAAGATGGAACAGAGTATTTCAGAGATATTATCTCTCAGACACCTTAAAGCTTCCAGCAGAATATGGAGTGAAAATGCCCCATGTCAGTGTTGAGGTGCTTCTGGACACCATGGCTGGCAATTGAGGGTCTTTGCCTCTTGCTTTCATGTACTTGTCCATGAGTTGGTTTTGCCTGCTCCAGCCCTGCCTGGGCTAGCTTCTCCAGACCTTTGCCCTGGCCATGCCCTTGGGGCTGTGTACCAACCAGTATGGCATTTCTTCAGCAGGGGAGCATGGGGAGTAGCTGTGTTGCCTAAACAAGCAGGCATGCAGGCTTCAGTTGTTTAACTTGCACTCTTTCCAGTGACCACACGCAAAGAAACAGCAGCTCTATCTCCTAAAAGGACTTGAGTAGCTACGTGGCTTGGTGGGAATGCCTAACCCCAAATGGCTTTCATAGGTTAACAGGGCTGTAAGCTTAATTTGGGATATTGGAGGGCCAAGAACTGAAATAGCTGTGTACTCATTCCTCAGCTACTCTGAAGTAGCCACTGCTTAGCTCTCCAGGCTGGCCAGCACATCCTGCAGTAAAAACCAGTCCTGGCACACTCTGTTTGCATTTTTGCCAACCATCGGGAGCAGCGTTCCCCCGGACACGTGGCATTGTGCTCTGGTGCTGCAAAGAAACTTCTGCAGAGGTTAACCTCTGTTCAGGACCCTCCAGACCCACACTGTGGCTGCTGTCCTTCCAGGCAGCTCATGCTATAAAAGTGGTGCAGGCCAGAGGTGTGAGCCTGCATTGCAGCTGGTTTGTTGCACAGAGCAGAGCACTGGTCAGTTCTCAGCACGGCTGTGGTGTCTGTTACCCACAGCTGCACTGTGTAAGCTGAGACAGATCAGATTTCTCTTTGTAGCAAATTCAGCAAAGTTGGTTACTGAGTGAGAGTTGAAGTCAGGAAGTTCTGTCAATGGGTTTTATTGTACCACTCGTTTACATTTACACTGTAGATGTACAAGACTCTAGATCTGCAGCTTGCAGCACCTGTTTGATCTGAAATCTGTGTTCTTTAGGTGGCAACAACTTCTCCAACTCCCTCCCAGGGATACTCTGGCAAAGTATGTATGGCTGAGCATCCTACCAAGTCCTAGTAATTTATTCTGTCTCCTGTTACTAACTTTCAGCTAGAGAAATAAAAGCCCTTGGAAGAAGTGGAAAATGAGACTGATAGACTTGACCAGGAGAAACAACTCCTGACTCCAACCATGACCAGTGTCATGGGCAATACGAGCTATGGCATCATCATACCTTAATCCCCACTAAGATATTGTAGGAGGGAGAAGCATCAGCTCCTTGTGTTTCACTGGCTACTGTCTCACAGGTGCTTAAGCACTCCTGCAGTGCTGTAGCAGGCAGTTCAAAGCTGCCTTGTCACCTCCAAGTGCCTGCATCTGGGATCAGTTTGGGGACTGCTTATGTTTAAATACAGGCTTCTCTATCACTGATGCTGGGGGCAAGAGCTGAGAATTTCTGCTGGGAATAAAACCATGGGACTAAGAGGTAAAGAAAGATTTTCATAAGAGAACCCCAAAAATTATTATGGCCTAAGGGACCATGGTGGAGCCTGAGGTTTTGAGTCATGACAATTTGGCTGCTGAAAATAAGGGCCAGGCCTAGGAGGGACAAGCTCAACACAGGATGTGCTTCTGCCTGGTATTGTTGAGGAGTCTGGAAAATGCTGAGCATGGCTCTGGTTAGGGCAATGCTAACTCTGTCTCTGGCTCTGTTTCAGCTGCTTTCTTCCAAGACTGCATATCTGAACAGGACCTGGATGAAATGAATATTGAAATAATTCGAAACACGCTGTATAAGGTAAATGAGTCACAGAGTTGCAGAATGGGTTTGATTGGAAAGGACCACAGTGGGTCATCTGGTTCAACATCCCTGCTCAAGTAGGGCTATCCCACAACACAGGATTGTGTCCAGATGGTTCTGGAATATCTCTAGTGAGGGAGGCTCCACACCCTTGCTGGGCAAACAGTTCCAGTGCATGGTCATCCACACAGTAAGAAGATTCTTCCTCATATTCAGGTGGAAGTTCTGTGCATCAGTTTCTGCCTATTGCCTCTTGTCCTAGTGCCCTCTCCTTCCTGAGACAGGAAGGAAATGTAAACTTCCCTATTTATTCCTGGTGTGGTGATTAAACATGGCCAAAACCTCCTTGCATCCATTGGAAAGTAAAGATAACACTCCTGGAGGGGCCTGACATCTGATCACACAGCTCTGCTGAGTCAGGGCACCAGAGCTAGGCAGAGGGGATTTTCTCAGGAGTCTGTACAAGAGATTTTGCAGAGGTTGTGTCTTTGAATTTACTCATGCCCTAGGCAGGCAGGAGAAGCCTGCTCCCTTACCACATGGGTTCAGAGGTGCGGTTAACTGCATTCACAGTGACTAAACTTAAACTTGGTTGAAGGACTCCCATGGCTTCGCTCCTTGTTTTGAGCCCTTCCCAAAGACCTTGCCACTGTCTGCTCAAGCCTTCTGTGGCCGTGATTAGGGTTAGATGTTCTTGGTAGAGCAGTGTGAAAGATGCAAGCTGGGGAGAGTATTGGCAGAGAGATGTGGAGGGGGCTAAGGATCTCCTTGTCCTGACTGTCATCTCCTCTGCAGGCTCTGTCTGGTTTTAGCTGGCAGTGTTGAAGCGTGTGTTTATGTGCAGGCTGTGGCTATCGCTCCATCTCTGCTCTCTGGATCAGGGGTGGGATGCAGATTTTATCTGTCAATCTTGTTTTGGCTGGTCACATCCAGCCTGCAGTCAGTATGACCTCTTCTTCCCAAGAAAGCTATGGCCTGTTTGGAGAGGCAGAGAGCAGGTCAGGCGTGAAGGGAAGGAGGCAAAAGGAGGGAAAAGGAGCGGCGCGTCAGCAGTCATGCCCAGCTGCCTGTGGCCTCTGGCGTGTACTGGTCTTTGCTGTAACAGGGAGGGACACCTGTGTGCATAAACACCAGAGCCTTGCAGGGCACAGGTCTCAATGTGAAGCAGGAGGGGGAAGGCAGGCAGCAGAGTGGGCACAGGGAAAACTGGCTGGGAGGGAGGTGGGATGTATCCCTTTAGATCCCAGCTGCCATGTCCTTTCCCATATCCTTTTTGAGGCTCAATACTGCTTTATAGTCTGCTCTTCCTACCCACAAATGGAAATGTAGGTGCCTGTAATGCCTCAGTGTGTGCTGGCACTGGTTCTTGCTAAAGAGCAGCCCCTGGGGAATTCAGGGGCTCTGTCCGTAACAAATCACAGAGATGAAGGAGTGGAAAAGGTAATTGCTGCCTACAGAATACTTGAAGCTACCTCTCTCCCCAGGGACTGGAAAATGCATAATACAATGCAAATGAGGGAAATAAAATCAGGTCTGAAATCTGCAGAGAGTTGCTCTGAAAAGCACAACAGGCCTGGGACAGATGCCTGCATTCGTGTGGAGTTGGCATGGCAAGGGGAAGTGCTATCTCCCAGACATACTGAAGGCTTTTAAGAAATCTGTGAGTGTGTTGACAGAAGGTTTGAGCAGGATTCATAGGAGGAAGGCTATTACAAAGGCTTCTTGTTAGCAATGAAGGTTCTCAAATGGAAATATGATTAAAATGGGGAACAGAGGTTAAAAATGGTCAGTGCTTAGTGTAGAGTGCAGTCAGCAGCCAAGTCTTGCAATGGAAGTGTGCTGGCATTGTTATCTTTATTGCTGGCCTTGTTATCTTCAGTGCTTACTCCCTTTGTTCCATCTCTTGTTGAAGTGAAGCCAGCTGACTGTTGGCCTTTGCTGGTGACTTTCTTGTAGGAACCAGTTGAAGGAGCTTTGCAACTGGACAATAAAATAAAGCAGGCAAATCAGTGTGGGTAAATGTGGACTGGTGTATGGGAGAGGCCAGGAGGGAGCCCTAACTCTGCTTGTATAGTGAGGGTCTCCTTGTTCCTTCCTACTACTAATTGGAATCTTGGCTAATGATTGACGTAAGCAATTGTCTCTATACAAGGTAACATATTCCTAACAGTAGAAAAGAACTGTATGAGTATCACTGTGCTACTGAATCCATCTGTAAAGTGTGCTTGACCTGGACACTATCTCATTCCACTAATCAGAGTATGAACAGCAAAACAGGAGATGATGCTAAGGCAGACACATTTAGAAGCTTGGGTATGATGATTCTGTACAGAAAACTGCAGGAAAAGCCTAGGGTTCCTCACCTGGCAGAGGAGGGTGGTATCCACAGATGACGTTGGAAAAGTCATTGTGGATGGACAGGCCACAGGCCTGTCTTCAGACTAGATTTGAGGACAGGTGAGGCTGGCAGGAGGCAGAGAGGGTGGGTTCATGAAAGAGAAGACCCATTGAGGATTATTAAAGGCAAAGATACCTCTGTTCCTCGGGTAAAGGCTTTAGGATGTTGGGGTTTTTCTTCCAGTTGCTGTCACTGGAAGGGCACCCAGTGCAGCTGTTTACAGACTGTTTCTGTGTTGTATGTGATACTGGATTTCCATACACTGCTGGATATTGGAGTTCACCTGTATTTGCTTCTAAAGTCTTAGGTTTGTGCATGAGCTCTGATAAGGGCAGAGGTAGTGACTGAATCTCTTCACCATGTTCCCTTTCCTGTCAGCCTCAAAGGGCATCCATTATCTATGTCCTTGTTCCTGTGGTAACTCTGCAACTGTTGCTCTGTGCTCTCCTCCACCTGAGCAGTGGCAAATGCTGGAGAGGCTTTCTTTGATGAGTGATGCTCACCCAGCATTGTCGTCTTGCACTGTGTGGTAACAAATATTTACAGAACACAGTAATCCAGGTGCTTTCCTGGTGCAGAGGCTGAGGGTAGCCAACTTGTACATTCTTGGTCCATCTTAAGTCCTAGAGTTGTTGTGATAAAGCAGAGATTTGTGGTGTCTCAGCATCCTTTTATTCCATCCCTTTGCACATTCTGCTTGCAGAACTCTGCTTGGGGAGGTGTTTTAATACTTGGTCACTTCTTCTGAGAACATTTTTGCTGAACGATACTTTTAGCCATCCACAGCCTTCTTAGGCTCCCCCTGGGAGACAGAGTCATCTTCCAGATGGATTACAGAACATCTCCACTAAGGATTTCCTGGAGGCAGCGTAGCTGTGCCTGGCTGTATGATTTCTGCAGTGCTTCACTTGGGATAGAGACCAAGTGGCCGCAGTGTGAAAAGAGAATTGGAGAGAATGGCTGGTTTCTTTCACAGATGTCCTGTCTCATCTCTGGACTCTGCTTACACAGCGCTACTTTCTAAGTGTAAGTCTTCAGCTATGGTTGTGTGGCTTGGCACATTTGTGGAGGCCAGAGCAGGGTCAGGAAACCACGTGAGACTTCAGTAAAATGAGTTAGGCGACTCAAAGGAGAAAAATAGGCTTTAACCTTGCTGCCTGGGGATCTTGCCCACAGTAAGCTCATGCAGTCACTTGAACAAACCCAACCACAACCCTTCATGTCTCTGGCTCCTGGGGAAAGCACAGTCCTTGTGTGGGCAAGTTCACATGGGGCCAGAGTGCCTGTGCTGTGTTACAGAGCGTCTGGGAGCAAGAGAGCAAAGTCTGCCTGCTGTCTGTCCTCTGCTGAAGGGCCCTGTGGGGAAGTAGATGAAGCTGTGTGGAGGAATACTCATCTCCCCTCTCTCTTCCAGGCTTACCTGGAGTCCTTCTACAAGTTCTGCAAGACTCTGGGAGGTACCACAGCAGATGCCATGTGCCCAATCCTGGAGGTAGGTCTGGAAACTTCCGTAGCTGATGGTATTACTGTGATGGTCATCACTCCCTGCTCAGGCCCAGCTTGTCTGCCAGTTGTTAAACATTCTCCAGTTCATGCTCAGCATCCCCATGCCCACTTGACCTGCTCACTGGGATCCCTGGGGAACACTGCCTGAGCATGACTTTGGTTCCCCAAGTACTGATACATTAGTTGCCTCTGTGGCAGCATCTTCATTCTCTCATGTGGGTGATGTGTAGGAGAGCTACCAGAGCTGTTGGAGTCACAGCTTGTCTCCATGCCAAAGCTTATTGTGAGATGTGCAGGACTTAGGAGCAGTAGGCGAGAGTCACCCCTTGACATGGACAGGATTTGGCTTGTTCCTGGGATGGGGATTTCCTCACCTGAATGCGCCCCAGGTATAGGGCTTACTGGAACCCTGCACTTGTAGCCTGCCCTAGCTGAGCACTGGAGAGCTGTACACATCCCAGGAGCCTCCTCCTGCTGCCCTCCTGATGTGGCTGTGTGCAGAGCAGCACTGATAGCTGCCAGCCTTTGCTAAAGATACTGCATCCCAGCATGAGCCACTCTCTTCCCACAGTTTGAAGCTGACCGGAGGGCCTTCATTATCACCATCAACTCATTTGGTACTGAGCTGTCCAAGGAGGACCGAGCCAAGCTGTTCCCACACTGTGGCAAGCTCTACCCTGAGGGCCTGGCTCAGCTGGCCAGGGCAGATGACTACGAGCAAGTCAAAAACGTTGCTGACTACTACCCTGTGAGTGCTCTGGGGTGAGGGCATGGGGATTGGTACAAGAACCTGCTCTGCATCAGAGCTTCTTGGGGATCTGGGGAAACCTGTGACTTGACAGCCTGGGGAGAGAGGTGCCAGTCTTCTCTGATGCTGTTGGTCCTGTGCTCTCCTTGGGCAGGACTTGGCTTGCCTGAAATGTCGTTGGCTTCTTAGTCATGGCTGTCATTTTAGGGGTGACTGGGAGACAATGTTCCCTGTCCAAGGGTGTGGGGACTGCCTTTACCACCAAACCCTTGAAGTGCTGATGTGGCAGCAGTGACAGGCTCTCCTGGCCTGATTTGGAATGGAAATGTATCTTCAGTGAGAAGTGGTGTTGCCCCACTTCCAGCCTTGAGCTCTGGCTCAGTTGAAGGTGAGCCGCTGACCTGGGAGGACACGTTTGGGTTTGTCTGTGTTCAAGCCACTTTGTGCATGGCTGTGGACCTGTTTGGAGTCAGAGAGCTCAGTGTTCCTTTACTGAGCAGCCTGTGTGTGTGGGCACAGGGGTCTGGCCCAAGCACTCCAGTCTGTATGTGGAGGGGGTCTGTACCTGATGCCCCTTTTCCTGTGGCTTGAAGCAATGAGAACTGTACATTTTGGAGAAGGGGCAGGACTCTTGGTTTCTCTGTCCTCTGACTTGACAGGGTGGCTGGAGTATCTGTGACACAGGAGGTCCTCAAGTGCTGCTGGACTTGGGTACAGGGTATATCCTCATGTAATGCTTTCCTGCAGGAGTACAAGCTGCTATTTGAAGGGGCTGGCAGCAACCCTGGAGACAAAACCCTTGAAGACAGGTTCTTTGAGCACGAGGTGAGTGAGCCCTGAGATGCTTCTTGACGTGTGCCATTTGCAAAGCTCCAGGTGTCAGGAAGCTGGTCTACTGCCCTGTCAGCAGCACTATGGATGAACAGGATTTGGGGGAAGGAGAAGCATGCTTGCCCTCTGCTCCTGCATGAGAATGGGGGCTGGCATAGTGCTTGGCCTGTTGTCTAACCCAGACAGATTCCAGCAGTGTGAGGAGGCATGTTTGGGGCTGCTAATGGATATTTGGTCCATCAATAGAGTGTAATTACGTGGAAAATAGGACTTTTTATGGTACCTGAGTTATAAATATTTCCCCCTTCAAATATCAGTCTGTCCTGAGCCATGTGCTATAGGTTAGAGCTTTCCCAGGGACCTAGAGAGATGCGGAGCAGGATACCTGTGCAGAGCCTTCCAGCCTGCTGGGAAGTCATGGGTCCTTCCAAGCAGCTGCGTGCTTGCCTTGACCAACTCCTCCTATCTGAGGTGAACAAATGACATGTCCTCCTCTGGGCTTTCCCCAGGTAAAGCTGAACAAGCTGGCCTTCCTCAACCAATTCCACTTTGGAGTCTTCTACGCCTTCGTGAAGCTGAAGGAGCAGGAGTGCCGCAACATCGTGTGGATCGCAGAGTGCATCGCCCAGCGGCACAGGACCAAGATTGACAACTACATTCCCATCTTCTAACTCTGCTCCTGTCCAACTCTCCCACCCCTGGAGTCTGGACAGATCCCTAACTCCCTGAATTGTCCCACGCCCAGACTCCAGGGATGTCCAATCTGTGGAACTGGATCAAATGAGAAAACTGTACAGTTGCTAGTTAAATTATTCAAAAGCTGGAATTGTGTGTGCTGTGAGATGTCCAGAGGTACCAGTGGTCCAGGCTTAGCCCTGTGCAGCAGGAGGGTCTCCTGTTGTGTATACAGTAGTCACAGTGTTCCTGTACTAATTGCTGTGTGTGCTTATGCCCATAGAGCTGTGGGGGGCTGCCTCTGAGAGAGTCCCACTGCTGCAGAGGAATGGGCCAGGTCTGCCATGGCTGGGGGGCCCTCTGTCAGTGCTCTGCACGTCTCCTACTCAGTGTTGTTCCTGTGAGATGTAGTTAGACTGTGATTTGTAGCGTACCCCATGCTGCTGTGCAATCCCTGCATCCCCTTGTAGTGAACCCTGACCTGGGAGAGACCAAGCAACCCTGGCCAGGACTGGAATGGAGCCTGTGGGAATGTGAGGGCAGAGCCAGAGTGCTTGTGGAGCACAGTCCTCCCACTCTGGCAGTGTTTGCACTCATGCAGCCTCACTGTGTCTGCAGATTCAGCTCTCATCAGTCTCCCTGCCCTGGACAGGGATCCATAAGCTGGCTGAGCTCCTTCCTCAGAGCTGTGCAGACCCACAGCTTGCAGTTTACTGACACAGCCATGGAAGAGCTGGGGCTCCTCTGGGCTCTGCAGATATTGGTGGACCCCTGCGCCCCTCCAGGGTAGACATCCAGGCTTCTCCCCTGCAGAGGGTGGATTGGCACTACCATGGAGCTGTACGGCACAGCTGGCCAGGGAACAGAGCAGCCTTAGTCACCCTGGTGGGGGCAGGGATGTCCCAGGCCCTGCCTGTCTGTGGTCTAGGGTGGGAGCCAAGCCCTGGGCATGGTGTGGCAGCCCTGCTCTGTGCTACTGTGTTCTGGCTAGCTCCTATTTGCACGTGAGTTCTGGGAGATGTGCAATGGCAGCAGACAAGCCTTTTGCTAGAGGGAAACACGCTGGATGCTGCTGGGAGGAAGGATCAATGGAGAATGGCTCTGTCCCAGCTTGTGCTGTGGTCACCTCTGCAGCTTGTTTTCCTGTGATCCCCTCCTCTCTACACCAATAAATATCTGCCTACTGCACTGTGCTCTCCTGCTTACTTGGGCACCTGCTCCCACAGCCCCAGGTGGAGCCTCCATCAGTCACAGGGAATCTGGTAGTTGTGGTGGTGGAGCCTGGTATGGTTCCTGTGTGAGTTGGGACACTTGTTTGTACCACAGGAATCGTGGTACCACCCCATGAGGCCCAGAGTACTCCCTCCAGCCCAAGCCAGGACAGTGTGTGCTCTGTGGGTGCAGCTGGCTGCTGAGCTAAGGGGTGCAGCCTTATGGGAATGGTCCATAAGGTGAGGGAGCTGCATGGTTTGTCCCTGGTGCCTGGGGCTGTCCACATGGGCCACTGTCACCGCTGCCATCCTTGCCCCAGCAGGGCCACAGAGTCGGAGCAAAGCAAAAGAAAGCTTTTGGCATAGGGCTGGGGAGGAGCAGGGAACAGGCACAAATCCCTCCTGGCAGGCTGAGCCCTTTTCTGGGAGTACCTGTGGCACCTGCTGCTGCATGTGAGGCTCCTGCCACAGTGCTCAGTGCGGTGCCAGCCATGACCCAGCTTAGCTCTGCCCACAGGCTGGGCATCCCTGAGCAGCACTGCAGCACTGCACTGTGGAAGGAGACAGCCAGAGCCTGCTGGAATATCAAGAATGGATTTATTTAAAAAGTGACAATCACATAGTTCATCTCATGAAGAGCTCTGCAGCACTGGCAGCCTGTTCTTGGCCCCTGCACTTGTCAGGAGCGAGTGGAGTGTGTAATGAGTGGCAGGGAGGCAGCGGCCACAGGGTCCCAGCCCTGACCCAGCCAAGAGGGGATGGAGACAAGCAGCTCTGGGAGCAGTAAGGAAGGTGGTGGGTAGCTGAGGGTACATCCCAGCCTGTGGTGCAGAGCTGCTGAGTCAGGCAGGGATGGGCCTCTTGGACAGTACATGGTTAGAAAAAATACAAAACCAAGGTCTCTAGAAAATGTTGATTCTTGCACAATAGAAAATAGATCTACCTGATTTTGGAAAGAAATTTGGTTTTAAACGTCTAGTGCTGATTGTTCCCCCAGGGTGCAGGAGGGCGGTGCCTTTGGCTCTGCACGCGCTCAGGGGCCTGGAGAGCCCTGGAGAAGGCCCTGGGCAGGCCCAGGTCAGGCCTTCTTCACATCCTTGTGGTGCTCTCGCCGCAGGGCTCGGGGCAGCTTGGGGTTGATGAAGAATCCTTTCAAGAACAAGTCTCGGACAAAGTAGGGCAGGTAGCGGTGTATGAAATACATGATCCCAAGGCCCTGCCCTGGGTAGTAGCGCACGGCTGGGTTGGCAGCCAGAAGCCCCTCTGTGATGCTGTTCACCACCGCGCTGAGGTCCTCCACTGCCACCTTCATGAACTGGATGAACTGCTGGTTGATCTCCTCCACATAGTCCTCACCATAGGCCTGCAGCAGCTCCTGGGGCAGACTGGCCAACAGCTGCTGCTTGTGCAGGTTCCAGAAGGCAGGGTCACACGTTGTCCCTACAAGGAAACAGTCCCTGTGAGCTGTGTGGGTCCCCCCACTCCAGCCCCCTTGCCATGGGTGCCAGCAGCCCCAGTCACCTTCCAGCCTCACAGAAAGGTCCAGTTGAGACCCCGGCAAAGATTGCCATGAGGGAAGTACAGTAGTAGCACCATAATGGCTCTTGCTAGCCTGAGACTGGACCAGGGGTCTTGGATCCTGCCTGCAGTGGGGATGCTGCTGTCATAAACATGACTGAGCTGCTTTGACCAGTCCTAGTGCTGGTCAAGGACTTGATCCTGATGCTGTTTCAATCCATCAAGAGCCCAATGGCCACAGCATAGCCACTGTCCCCGTATGGCTGGAGATGCTCAGAAGCTGCATGCTTGCACCACCAACTGCTCATCCAATTGCTCCATCTTCTGCCTCCCTGAGATACCTGTTCTTGGCCCACAGGCACAGACAGGAGCAGGCACTGACCCTCTTACCTGTTTTGTAGTAGCCAGGCAGGATGAGGCTGACTTTGATGCCCCAGGGCTGGAGCTCGCTGCGGAAGGTGTCCATGACCAGGCTGAGGGCTGCCTTTGAGGCCCCGTAGGCTGCCAGGCAGGGGAAGGGCATGTCACCTGGCAGGAGTGAAAGAATGAGTGAGCCATTGCTCCAGCAGGGACAGAGGGGAGTGGGGTGAAAGGGCAGGGCTTGTGTAGGGCTGTGTTCCTGGCCCCTGCTTAAGGAAATGGCTTAGGGTTTGTTTTGCTGACAAAACAACTGAAAATAGCTTCAAATGAATGTTTTAATGGGGGGAAAAATAAGTGGTGAGGGAAGAGGAAATTGATTTTGCTCCCTGTCCAGCTAAAGCTTGGGAATGTCATCCCCAATGGAGGATTAGATTGTTTTAATGGGCAAAAAAAAGGGCAGGGGAAAGGAAGTTGATTTTCCCACCCTGGCTGGGGCTGTCATCCCCAATGGAGGGACATGGCAGCTGGGCTTGGGTTGCCCATGCTGCCTGTGACCAGGCTGACTGTCCCCAGCCCCCATGTCTCCTTGTGTTGGTGGCTGCTGTGGGGTTCAGCAGTGGTGCCAGCTCATCCTGGATATTCCTGGACCTAGCTGGCTGAGAAGGTAGGAGCGCCTGGGGGTGGGAATTGCACCACACCATGGGGATGCTCAAGCCGTGCCTGGGCTGAGGGTGCTACACTGGAGGGAGGCTGCTCACCTGCAGGGCTGCTCACGGTGACAATGCGGCCACCAGCAGAGCGGAGCAGGGGCAGCAGCCCCTTGGTGAGCTCCAGGGAGCCAAAGAAGTTCACCTCCATGCAGGTGCGGAACTTGCCCAGCGGCGAGAGCTCAGCGTCGGCGATGGTGTCATTGAACCCAGCGTTGTTCACCAGGCCCCAGAGTCCTGTGGGAATGGGATGCTTGAAGAGATGACCTGAATGGGGAAGCCCCACCCTGGGATTTCCAGCTGCTCCCCAGGCTGATGGGGGTCCTGCAAGGGAATTGTAGGGTGCCCCAGGACAAGAGAGCTTGGCAACGGCTGTTGGCACAGGTGCCTGCAGGGATGCAGCCCCCCGTGGAGACACATGGAGGTTTGCTGCTGCCATGCTGGCTGCAGGCTGAGGTCCCAGGGAGTTCTGTGGGGTTCTGTGAGGTTGCCAAAGGCAGCTCCTACCTGTGCTGTTGGTGTGGGCCTGGATATGCTGCAGGACGCGTTGGATGTCCTCTGTCTTGGTCAGGTCCATCTGCAGCAGCGTCAGCCTCGATGAGCAGCTCTGGCGCAGCTCCTGGGCACCAGGACTCTGCAGGTCCAGCACGCTGGCAAACACCCGAAAGCCCATGATGTCCAAGTGCCTGGCTGTTGCCTGCCCAAAGCCCGAGTCACATCCTGAAAGAGATGGGAAGAGCCTTGCAGTGGCCAGTGACACCCACTGTCTGTCTCCAGCCTCCAAAGATCCCCTAGCTCTGCCTCTCCAACCCCAGGAACCAAACATCCACCCCAGCATCAGTTTTCCTTGCCTGAGCACCACCTCGGCTCCACACCCTGCTGTAGCTCCTGACTCACTAGGATGTGACCTTGCCCTGGGGCATTTGGAGGTCATGGAGCTGCTCTGTTTTCTCTCCCTTGCAGGAGGAAGAAAACACTCTCTTTATCTGCAGCCCCATCGTCCCCCGAGCTGCAGGCAAATCCACGGGCACCAGCAACGCACCGAACAGCCCAGAGTCCTGCAGCGATGCGGGGCCATCAGCCCTCAAAATAGCCTCTAAAAGCTCCATCAAGCACCATTCATAGCTGCCATAAGGCTCCGTGGGAGACTTTTGCCGAATGCCTTTCGCCTCCCAGAAAGTGATCAAGAGGCAGAGGACCTCTTTGCCTGGCTGAGGCATGAGGGAATTAAGAAGGGTGAGGGAAAAAAGATTCTGGTCTGCTCCTGTTACCCTTCATCCTTCAAGGGAGCATCCAAACGGGATGGACCCTTCGGGAGAATACTGGTGCTCCATGCCCGGTCCCAGCCTCATTTCCTCAGAGGCACCACAAATGACACTGGCACCTGCAAAGCCACCATCGGGGTGGCTGGGATACAGCCCGGGCTGGAGCTGGCTGTTGCAGAGCAGTGACAAGGCCAGTGGCCAGGGTGGAGCGGCCAGGATGCAAACAAACAGCAGCAGCAAGGTACAGGCTGTTCCCGGGGCCGATGGCAGCACTGATAGCTCGGGGAGTCTGTGCCACAACCGCTGCCCAGTCACATTAACCATTAACAGGGGAGCACTGCAGGGGCAGCCCCATGGCCCTGTACCCTCCTGCCCTGCACCTTTGGGTGCTCGTGAGGACATCCTGAAAACCGACCCTGTGTGGCACCTGGAGCCACCCCGGGTGGACACAACAGTGGCCCTGGGGACTGTTACCTCATGAGATTCAGCAACCCTCCACCAGCCTTCGGGGGTGAGAGGTGGGCGTAGGGACTGGCTGCCTCACTCTTCCACACCCACAGGCTGGGATCAGGCACAGCTCCTGGGGTGCCAGCTAAGCATCAGTTCAGTGTCTCTGTCCCAGTTCTCAGCTCAGTTTTACTCCGTTGCTGCGTCAGAAACCTGTAATTAAACCTCTGGCCAGAGGCCAGAGTGATAACACAGCCCAGAGGTGCTCAGTTGGCAGGAAGGGGCTGCAGGGGCCTCCCTTTCCCACACAACACCCCACACTCATCATGGATGTGTGCCAGGTTGGCTCAGCATCACCCCAGCATTGTCCCAGGCATTGCCCCAGCATCACCCCCAGAACCCTGGTCCGCAGGGCATGCTGAAGGTACAGCACATCCACCTCTCCCCTCCCTAGGAGCAGTGCATACTGCCAGCAGACAAACAGATAAGGTGCATTTCACCTTTCCAAGCAGTGCAGGAGAAAACTGCAATAAAGATAAGGTTTAAAAATAAAAGTGCTTGTGGCCACAGCCTCACCGTGACGCAGCTGACAGGAGGGTTACCTGCAGTGCTCCCATGCAGCTGGCAAGAAAAGCTTCCAGTCCAAACATGAAGCTTCCTATCACCATGTAACTCTCAAAACCCTGGGAAACATCCCAAAAAACAGAGCCAGGTTTGCTGGCTTCTTATGGGCAAGTCTGGCAAGGAGGTAGCAAACACAGCCACATGCTGTCCAAGTCAGGCAGGGTTTGTTTTGCCTTAGAGGAGCAGGGCAGTCAGAGGGTTTGTTTCGGAAGTTCTAATTTATTCACACACATACCAAATAAAAAAACTCCTGGGAGGCTGGCCGGAGGCCCAAGGCCAGGAGGGTGAGGATGCTCTGGTGTTATTTAAGGTCTCCGCTGCTGCTCAGCTTCCCATCCGCTGTGCTCAGGCATGGCCAAGAGTGCAGAGAGGGACAATGAACCCCCTGGGCCCATAACACGTGGCCCCAAAGCATGGCAGCTTTCCCAGGGCCATGTTCACTCCCCATGGCCACCAGCACATGAGCTGCTGGCCACGCTGGAGCTGGCACAGGAGCCATTGCCGCTGGCCCAGCCCCGCCGGGAGCGCTGGAGCCGTGCAGTCTGTGCAGCCCCAGCAAGGCTGGCGCTGGGCTCGCTGCCCTCCCAGGATGCTGCATCACGAGGAGATGCCGGCGCCAGTTCCCCCCGCCCCAGCTCCCAGCTTGCCAGCTGGTTTCACAGTCCTGCTGGAGGGAGGGACGTGGTCAGATCAAGCACAAGAGCCCAGCACTGGGAGCGCAGCAGAGGAGAGCAGGTACCTTGAAGCCCCCTGCATCGCATCCCCACGGAGCCTGGGCCAGCAGACAGAGGCTTTTGCTGCAGCAGGAGCAGAGCAAAACCTGAGTCCAGGTTGCAAAATCCAGCAGCCTTGCACAGGCTCAGCAAGCCGGGACAAACTCCTGCACCAGGGGCCGGCCGGACATTTTCCAGAGCAGCAGGTCAGCAGCAATTCCTGAGAACATTACAAAAGCTCCAGCCACTTCAGCGGCTCCCCAAAGAGTGAGACATGCAAGCCTCCACTAGAATTTTGGCATGACAAGCCCCAATTTTACTTATCTTGAGCAAGCAAAAAGGTTTGGCCTCCAGCATCATCATAAGGGGTGCCCTCCCACCCACTCGGGGAGGGAAAGAGGACTGACACCACAGCATCTTGCATCATTGTCCAGAGCTGCTCCTCACGGTGACAGCAGGGCCACCGCCGGGGCTGAGCTGTGCCAGCTGGGCAGCTCCCAGCCAGCCCGCACCGCTCGCCTTCCTCACTCCAGGAGCCGGCCGGAGCTGCAGTCCCGGTTTGGTGCGGACACATTTCTTTCAGGTGAGTCAGGCATGGCACGCTCTGACATTTTGCTGTCTCAGGTATTCACCCCGCTCTCCTGCACCAGCATCAAGGCCACCATACACAGACATGCTCAAAATTAGTGCTGCAGTTTTCTGATTGGAGCAGAGAGGGTCAGTAACACAGCTGTGACCCGGGAGTTGCTGAACCACAACCACCCGCCTGCCCCTGCCCCCGCTGCTGGCACGGTACATGATGGAGGGCTGGCAGCACAGGTCTGCAGTGCTCACCCCAGCACAACCTAGGACTGACTTTCCTTCCCAAACTGTGAGCTGAGAGTCCCCTTCCATGAGCCATGAGCTGTGCAGGCTCATTCGGGAGCTTTGGAATTGCAAGCTGGGCATCTTAAGCCGAGTTACAAGCCAAGCTTCTTCATCCCCAAGCCATGAACTGTGTACATCCTCAGCCTCATCCCTGAGCCATAAACTGAGCGCCCTCGTCTTTGAACCAGAAGTTGTGCATCCTTATGACCTCTGTATCCTGAACCATGCACAACATGTGAGGACCAACAAAAACTTAAGCAGTGAGAATCATCAGCTTGGCTAAAAAATTCCCATGTGCCTGCAAAACTGCCCAGAGCCTGCTGGGTACAGTGGCAGCTCCCTGGATCTGGTGCCTCCACAGCCACCCCAGCTGAGGACCATGGTGTGGAAGCTGAAGAGGGGTTGCCCCAGGGCTGAGCACCCTTGTGATGGACCAGCTTCCCCATGGTCACCCTAGCAGTGTGGTCAGTCAGCAACCCTAGGGGCTGTGCCCCAGGCACCTGGCAGCAAGGCAGCTCAGGCACCCCTTGAGGATACTCCATCTTCTACCAACTGGGAGCTTGCCAGCTGAGTTGGGCATTCAGAAGGACATCATCCCCTACACCCCCATCAGCTCTGCAGGCCCTTGCCTGGGTGCCCCCTGCTGCTCCTCAAATCCCAGGACATCAGTCCCCCCTCCCCAAAGAGCTTTAGGGCTGTGTATCCCACCACCCTGTCCAAGAGGCCTTGCCAAGGTGGAGCTGTCACCAGGCTCAAGGACACCATCAGTGGGACACCAAGGCCGAATGATTAACATGCTGAGCCACTTGTTTCCATGGGCACAAGCTCAGACCCTGCCTGGGATGCCAAGCTAAATGTGGCCTTCTGGCTCTGACAGGATTCACTGCCATCATGGATCATGGATCCAGCTTCTCTGGGCACAGTATGGGATTTAGCAGCACTGAGGGAGGCTCACCTGAGTGCCTGAGCAGGCACTGATCCCAACTCAGCTGTTTGTCTCAGCTCCATCCTGGGAGTGTGGCCACCTCATGGATGCAGAAGCACAGGACAAGGTGGCACCAGCTGGGGATGGTGCCATCAGAGGGGATGGCAATCCCCCAGAGGAACTCAAGGAGGAGATCTTTGCACAGTGCAGGTCCAGGCATGATAAAATGCCCAGCAAAATCTTGTGTGGGCAGGACAAGGCCCAGTGGCCAACACCTTCCGGATGCTCACACATTTGGAGCAAGGAGTGATAAAGGGGTGATGTCAGCCCTGGGCAAGAGGGAACAAATTCTTGGCAGGGCACAGGATAGGGAGGGGAAGGCAGGAGCACCTGTCCCCACAGCAGCTGGGCCACCACAGCCATGCACTAGCCCTGGCTCCCCAGCCAGGCATGAGCCACCATCTGCCCACACCCAAGGTAATTCTGTGGGAGTGGGGCTGGGAAGGGGCACCCACAGCCCCCAACCCATCCAGCGTCATCACTGTTCACAGGAAACACCACCCCAGCCACTGGCTTGCATGGCATGCCATGTTCCCATTCCCTGGGAGCAGCCCTCGTGCCCAAGCACAGGCAGACAGGGCTGGGGTGGCAGCAGGCCTGGTGATGCTACTGCTGGTCCTCAGCACTGGGGTTCAGGAAGCCACAAGCCTAATTAAATTAAATTAAAGCCAGAAGATACCTTTAGGGATGACCCAAATCCCATCCCCAAATCCCTAGTGAGTGGATAATGCAGGAACCCCCCACCCAAGCAGCCTGGCTGTGCATCCCTGCAAAGCCTCAGCCTCCTTCCTGAGCAGGACCTGAGCCAAGGGGGGCACACACTGCCCCTGCTCCCCTAGGACCACCCCCCTGCATGACACAGTCGGCACAGGCAGCTGGAGGGAGATTGCTGATGGCTCCCACAGCCCAGGACAGACACATCCAGCAGGTCCTGTGGGTCAGAACAGGGATCAGACAAACCCTCAGCCCCACAGGGAGACTCATGACAGAAGGCAGAGCTCAAAATGCCCATGGCAGGGGGTACATGGGTGACCCACCCCTCCGTGTGCGGGGACAATGGCCAGATGGTGTGAATTACAATGGATTAGCCAAGTGTTCCTGGGGCCTCACAGTCATCACCTCCACCCGGGAAGTTATCTCCCACTTAACAAAGAGAAGGGGGGAAATGTGATTTTCTGCCTAGACAACCAACACAACCAGACAGAGATGACGTGGAGCCCCCAGGCCAGTATGAATGCACCCATAGCTTCTGGATTTAATGCCATTTCTCAGGAGCTTTACTGGTGCATCCATACTGGGGACTGATTGCACAAAAGCAGCTGGGCAATAAGAAAAGTGTCAGGGGCCACAGCCCTCCCCATCACTGTCACTAAAAGCCATCCAGACGCCTTCTCCCCCACCAAAGCTGTGAGCAGCAGATGCTGCTTGCCACCAGTGGGGCTAATGAACGCGGGAGCTTGTTAGTGCCCTGGGACAGCAGGACAGGAACGAGCCCAGCCACCCCCTGCAATGCAAGGCCAATGCCTGGGGGGATGCTCAGAGAGGCTGGGACCCAGGAATGAACCCAGCCCTGGCATGGCAGTGGCGCTGCCGCGGTGAGCAGTGACCCTGGGCTCTCAGGCTGGCGGGGGTGGGGGGAGGAAGTGCCACCCCCTGCCTTGCTGTGACACTTCGCAGAAAGAGAGCACAGGAATTTCCTAGAAGCAGCCGCTCACCGCACACCGGCGCTGGATGGCATCTTCCGGCAGCTGCTGTCTCCAGCGAGGGGAGATCCTCTCCCCAAAGGGAGCAGTGAGACTCTCACAGCCAAGAATTTCATCTTGCGGCAGGCAGGGATACACGAGAAGTCATAAGCACAGACTTCACCTGGCACAGGCTGTACGTGAGAGCTAATCTGGGATGGATGGATGGATGGCCCTCCAAGGGGAAGTTGTGAAGAGCTATGGTGATAGCTGGGTTAATAATCACCCTCAAAGGGAACATGGTGAACTGGGAACATGGAGCTGACAAAGCCTCGAAAGCCATCCATCAGGAAAAGCTGTCGCTGGGAAGGACACCTATGGCCCAGAGACAACTCGACCAGATCACTCAGGATCAAGTGCCACTCAAGATCAGTGCCAATGGCAAGCTGGCACTGGTGACACATCCACCTGGGCTCTTGGAGAGAGAGACTGTGTAGGAAACAGGCTGGGAAGCCAGAAAGCTCCACTGGCTCTCTGTAATATCTGGAGATGCTCCTGGGGAATAAGGTGGTATCAATAAAGCCATGGCTGGGGCACCTGCTGGAGGGCACCTCTAGTCTGCAAAAGGGCTCTCCAGGGACTCCCAGCAGGCCAGAGAACCAGCAGCCAAGCCCCACATCCATTCCTCTTGTGTGCTAACAAGCAAAGAGAGGTATTAGGTCATGCCTAAGGTCTGCTACAGGCAGGGCTAATCCATCCACAGGCAGCTGAAGGGAAGAACAGCTCTTCTACGTGGACTACCATGAGCCATCACCACCCAGGGACATCCCAGGGAAGGTGTTTTTAGCCAGGACAGCAAAGTGCCACAGCCATGGCATGACCAGGAGAACCTCTAACCACGTGGTGGGACAAGTCAGCTGTGGGAGAGCTTTGAAGTGCCACCCACACAGCACTGTGGGCAAGTCACAAGTGATGCCAGCAGGGACAAAGCCATGCCGGGACAGTGCTGACCAAAGCACAGTCAGAGCAGCCCAGGGGATCACCATGTTAAGCATCTCAGAGTTTGCAGCACCCCAATAAGGCTACAGCAGTTTTAATGGAGCACTAGGGGTAATATTTAGGGGTATTTTGGTGATGAGATATTTCTTTGCTTGTAGGGTGCCAGCTCATCACTCTCCTTGTCACAAGAGTAAACTCCCACCTCATGCCACAATCCCAAGCAAGCAGAAGTGGTGCAAGCCCTGCCCATTCCCACATCATGATGGTCTCTACAGCTGCACCAACTATTTTCTTTTGCAGCTTCCAGATCCATGTGAAGCGGGGGACTTTTTTTTTTTTTTTTTAGAAACAGAGCAAAACACTTGAGCAAACACCAACTGAGCTTCTGCCAAACAGCTTTTGAAATACACTGAGCTGTTCAAGCCCCCAGGCTCAGAGCTGTGCCTCATGACATCCTCAACCCACCTGCCCTTTCCATACACAGCTCAAGTTGTTCCCTCCTTATACTTCACCTCTCTCACCAGCTCTTCAGAGTAAGAGTTTGAGTGTCATAAGGCTACTTTGGTGCATTTTCCCCAAAATACATCAAGGCGGCCCTCCAGGCTGATGTGCTTGGACATAGTTGTTCTGACCCAGGCAATGCCAGGGCAGTACCCACACATGCCCTTCAGCTTAGGCAGAGCCCAGCACAAAGAGGGGGACAGAACTCATCCTGGGATGGCTGCACACCCCAGGTTGGAGCTTATCCCCACCTGGACTCTAGAGAGGAACAAACATTGGTCACAGTGGGTTACTCATGACAGGATGAGGCCCTTGTAACCCAGAGAAGCTGCAGCTGCCCCATTTCTGAAAATGTTCAAGGCAAGGTGGGATGTGGCTTGGAGCAACCTGGTCTGGTAGAAGGTGTTCCTGCCCATGGCAGGGGGGTTGGAACAAGATGGTCTTTGAAATTTTTTCCAATCCAAACCATTCAGAGCTTCTATGATTCTGAGAGGCCAGACTTTCAGAGCTGCCAGAAGACATCAGGGCAGGTACCTGAGCTTTCCATCCCATCCCTTCTCTCTGTTCCCAGCCTGCCTGGGAGTCACTCGCCATCTGGCTCCACAGGGTCAGCCACCCAACAAGAGGAAGTGCTGCCGCAAGCCTGTAAAGCCAAAAACTGCTTTTCAAGATTACAGCCTCAGAGCCAGCAAATCCCAGGACAGCGCCATGTGTGACAGGGAAGCCAGCTCCCGAGGGGGAAGCTGATAAAGCTCAGGGGCTGGCAGCACTCCAGGGGAGAAGGAAGCAGAAGTGATACGCTGCACATACAAGCTGAGACAGAAGAATGGGAGATGGTGGATATACCACAGCCACTGAGGGGAGCAGGAAAGGAGGTAACAGGCACATGCTGTTAAGAAAAGCTCCTAAACTATACCTGTAGCAACATACTGACAGCATGAGGGCAGTTTTTCCACCTTATCATAGAAAATTTGAGCATTTTCCACCTTAGTATAGAACAGTTAGGTTGGACAGGACCTTATAGGGTCATCCAATTCCAGCACCCCTGCCATGGGCAGGGCCACCTTCCACTAGCCCAGATTGCTCCAAGCCCCATCCAACCTGGCTTTGGAGGCTCCACAGCAGTACCTCAGATCTGAGATGACAGGAGGGACATCAGGAGGTGAAGAGGTACAAAAGCCCTGCAGCCTTTCCTCCTCAGAAAAAAAATCCCCTCCAGCTGGAGTTTTAGACTGGCACTGAAAGAAGACTATGGGGAGAAGGCAAGGATTTGGTGGAAGTGCCCTTGAAGTGCCCCCTCAAACAAAACCCCGGCTGGGCAAGTCCACCAACCCTGTGCTGTGCTCCCAGCAGTAAAAGCAGCAACTGGCTCTTCTGTAACCAGATCCTGGCTTGAGGGGAGCTAGACTCAACAGTGGGTAACCCAATCCCAGACCTCATTAAAAATGTGCTGCTCATTGGACTAGAGGGCAGCAACTGCCTACACTTCTCTCCTCCCGAAAGCATCCGTTCCCATCTGACAATCTCATTTCAGCAGGGAAGTCTTTGCTTTGTTGCTCTCATGTCCCCACATAACCCTGAGGTTAATCAAGCCAGCTTGGGTTTCTCTACCAACTCCAGTCTCCCACAGTATGAAACCTCAGTGCGTTTTTCCTCCTAATTAGCTGTGCTCATCATTTTTTGGTTAACGGTGCTAAAAACTCCCACCTCAACAGGTCTGTGTCATTAGTAGGCTTCAAAAGTGCTTATTTTATAGATAAGTGAGAAAAAGCCGAGCATATCTATCCACATGCCTGTGGTGAGCAGGGGTAGGTATCTATTTCTGAAGAAACCTCACGTGGGAAAGAAGAATCCTAAATCCATGGAGGGCTGCTGACAAAGCGGGGGGAGAGCTTCAGCCCTGCAGATAGAGGCAGAAAAAACAGCTTTCTTGCTCTGTTCCCAAAAACCCTATAACTAGAGTTAAATGTTGCCTCTTTTTTTTTTTTTTTTTTTTTTTAACTTCAAGCATACCAGGAATTGATTGCTTGTACACCAGGGCTGGAGTTTGGGTGTTTGATTTTGGTCCTGTCCCACCCCTCAGCTTGGAGGCAGCAGCTGCCTCTGCTGTTAATTTTTAATAGATTCTGGAAAAATCAGAGCAATTTCAGGGAATAGGCTGATTTTCAGCTTTCACTTATAGAATCACAGAATGGTTTGGTTTGGCAGGGACCTGAAAGAGCACCTAGTTCCAACCCCCTGCACTTAGGCTGGGGAAAGATCCCAGGTACCTCTGAGCTGGATCACTGGCTCCAGAAGCAGAGTGAAAGTCACCTATGGAGAGCTGCAGCACCTTTGCACAAAGCATTTCTCACAGCAAGGCTGCAGGCAGGCTCAGCACCAAGCAGAGGCTGTGAGTGTGCTCTGCAGGTGCTCTGGCCACGCCGTGGTGCAGAGGTGCCCATCCCAGAGCCAGCCCTGAATCCTTGACCCCGGCATTTCTCAGTCACCTTGTTTAGCTGGAAAATAGATCTAAGGCAACATCAAAGTCCAGACTGCTTTTTTTGACCACAGAAAGGGATTTACCTTCATGGCAGAAAGCAAGAGTCCCAACATCTGGATTGAATCACTCAGTCCTGCTGCAGCCAGCAGATGCTTCAACATCTGTGGAGTCCATGGGAAATACTGCAGCACTGCAAGTTGCAAAGCCTGTTAACCTTGAACATGATCTGAAGCTCTGACCCATTTCAGATTGTTAATTGGCCATGCAATTGTAACAAGAACACTTCACCAGGAAAACCACACTTCCCCTGCAGCCAGGAAGGAGGAGAGAGGAGGACAGGGCAAGTTTGGGTCTGGGCAGCCTGACCAACAACCAGTTTTGCTCACAGAGATGATTTGTTGGAAGACAGACCAATCTGCAGGTGCTCCTAGCTTCCTTCACAGGCTGCACCAAGGAAGAGCAAGGATACAAGAGACCCAGACTGCTTCTGTCAGGCAGCAATCCTGATGTTTGGGGTTATTGGAGAGCTAATTCAGGTACCACCATTATAGACAGAACAACAATTCACTATCTTCAACTTTCCATCCAAGCTGAAGCATATGAACCAATATCATAACTCCTGTCCTCCTCTGCTCTGGCAAAGCCCTGCAGGCAGGCAGACTCTCTGGGCTGATTTGCATTTGGTGCTTTTCAAGGATCTGCAGTAAATCGGGCAATTGGCTACTGTCCAAAGAACCACCCCACACAGTCACACAAGGCAGAGCTACACAACAGCAAGAGGCTCCTCCAGCTGCTCTGTGCAGCCCTGGGATGCTCCTGGCCATGCCTCCACCACCTCCAGGCACACAGTTGTGTTGGATGGTTTCAACAGACTCACTGAATTCCACAGGCATCTGCTAAGATCACAGGAACCAAAGGACGTTGTAGGTTCATGTCTGAACTGACCCAGTCAAAGCCCAACCTTGCACAAAGAACTGCCAGCCTGAATCTGGAGAGGCCAAGAAATGGCAGCTCATCACCTCCCTCCAAGACTGCTCTTGCAGACCATCAGTCCTGCCCTGCTCCAGAGGCTGGACTGCTTTTTGTATCAATTCCCAGTGGGAAGCAGTATGGGATATAATACTCCTCCTCTTTGTTCACACAGCTCTGAGGAGTCCAGTGGCCCTAAGAAGACCCAGCAGTGCCATTTCACATTTGGGAGGGGGGGATGCACACACAAACCAGCTGTTTGGTGTTTGGAGCCAGCAGCTCTCAGTGAGCCACTGCCCCCACTGGCCCAGAGGTGCCAGCCAGCAGCACCAGCACCCTGGAGTGCCCTGTCACACCCTGTGGTGAGGGATGCCAGGTATTGGCTGCCTTGCAGCTTCCTGTGCTGGGTCAGGCTCTGGTCAGGCAGCTGCCCATGCCAACCCTGCCCACACTGCAGGTATGTTTGTACCTTGTGGTTTTCTGAGTTTGGCTAAAGCCTGTGCCAGGTGTGGGCTCACCTTTAAGGCAAGGGCAGGCTCAGGACAGCAAACTAAGGGAAGCATGGAGGTAGCTGCTGTCTCCCTCCCAGCCCAGGCCAAGCAGCTGATCTCCTCTCCCCTCCTCATCCCCACCATCCTCCTGGGGCTGACCTCTCCCAGCCCCTGGCTGCACAGGAGGGCATTCTCCTCCTCCCTGAAAACAGCTGTTACATCTCCTAGGAATACAGGATTAACACTTTCCTCACCCTCTACCCCCAGCCAGGCTGCATCCACTGGAGCCACACTCCTGGAGCAGCTGGACCATTGGGATGCAGAACAAAAGCCCCAAGGTCACAACCCCAGCCCACAGCACTGCAGGGACTAGTGACCACTCACTTTGCTAGCCTAGGGGATGCCTCATGGGAAAGCACAGCATCCCTTGCTCCCCTCTAGCAGCAGGTGGCTGCCCATCCCTGCTCCAGCCAAACCCCAGTCCCATGTGCAACAGTCAAAATGCAAACCTGCAGCAGATGGGAAACGCCACAACTTTCCAGCCCCTGCTGCTACCACAGGGTCAGCAGCTTTGCTCTGCAGCAGCTCTACAGCTGCTCTGCTATTTTCCCACTGAGCTGCACAGTTAGTTTTCCTTCAATCCCTGCCACAATTAAGTTTTATTTAGCCAGTGATGTCCGAACAGCACATGGGGCTGGAGCATCGCACGCAGAGCTCAACTTAGGGTTGTTCCTGGAAAGAGTGGGCAGCTGGAAGAGCTGAAACTCATCACCTGGGAGATAGAGCAGCACTGCAGCCACCTTAACTTGCCCTAGATAAGCATCACTGAACCTGCTGCAGGATTAAGACAGGAGCCAAGATGTGTATACAAGGAAATGATGCCCAAAGATTTTCAGGCTGAAACCTGCACTGCTCCATCAGGAGGGGACTTTGTGCCATTTCTCAGTTGATCTGCAAGGTCCAGCACAACACACAGCATGGCAGAAGTTCTGTCCCTGACCTCACACACCTTCAATGAGGCCCAGCATAGCCAGCATCATGCTTATGCTGCTCTCTCTGCCAGGCTTTGCTTCCCATTGGCAAGAGGAGGAAGGTCAGGCTTCCTTTCTCCCCGAGCTGATCCTTCCAGGCTGCTCCCACAGGAGACACGAGCAGCTACTCAATACCTAGTTGGCTGGAATTAATCCATAAAAGAATCAGGCTAATTACTATGCAAATGCTCAAGTGAGGGATGCCATCCCCAGCAAAACAGCCCTCACATCTGCCCCTTGGCAGGCACTTGCCAGAGCAGCAGCACGGAAACGCCAATCCCGCACCGCGGGCTGCGCCTCGAACCTGTAAAACCACAAAGTATTTACAGCCAAGAGCAAACACATCAGAGCTGCAGAGGTGCCACCTCAATGCACTGGGGCAAGAACACCTTGTTCCAGTCACTGACTCACTAATTATATAGGCAATGCCAGGGAGCCAGGGCTGCCAGAGCTGGTGTGCCACAGGGCACCTGGGAGCGCATGGCTGTCAGACATCCTCCCCAGGCAGCCCTACCCTGCTGCAGCTTTGACCTTCACTCAGTTGAATCATTCATTCATCCACTGCCTTGCTCCTCTGATCTTCCTCCTCCAGAGAGGATTCCCTGCACTTCCTACTGCTGCCACAGAACCCTTCAAGCTGGAAGGGGGACCCAGCTCTTGTCTTAATTTTCTAGGAAACAAGCAAACTCCTTTCTCCAGGTTCAGCACCTGCAAGCCCAGCACAGACATCCCCACCAGGATGCAGGCTCCTGTCCTTGGGAGCACTGCCAAGGTCATGCCCAGAAGTTTCCCTCCCCTCTGCATCCACGAGGAGCCAGCAGCACCTTCCAGGCACACCTGGAGCAAAAACCACCCCAGTTCCAGCACTTCCTCCTCATCTCTCCACTACCATTGCCTCACAGCAATGCACTGCTGACCCTGGCTCTCATCCTGCAGTTCCACTGCCAGGAGGAAGGAGTGAGAAACCATGTATATACCAAGATATCCTAAAGAGCTTTAGCCAGCAAGCCAGAGCTGTGCAAAACTTGGGAGCATAGCACATTCTCTGAGGAGCTCAGGACCACAGAGAGCTTTGGACCAGGCAGCCCAAAGAGGAGGCAGGCAGCAGCTGGGCAGCATTTCCCAAGGATACCCACACAGTGGAGGACCTTGTCACCAGCAGCTCCCTGGATGGAGCTCTGGATGAAGCAGTGATGCTCAGCACTAGGTAGCCAGCCCTGTTGAAGCCTCTAGAGATACTATGAGAACCTTTCTAAGAACAAGTACAACTCCAGAGGGGAGGAAGGGAAGGGGGAAAGAGGAGAGGGAAGCCCTTGGGCCAGCCGACGGGCTCCAAAGCCAGCTCTGTCCCATCTAATCTCAGGGCTTCCAGAGGAAGCAGCTCTCAGCATCATGCTGCAACTAGTGGTCAACACTCGAGGGGCCATTGCAACTCCCTGCTTCGCGGGGCAGATACAGCCTGGCCGGTTCTGCTTGACGTGGAAGAGAATGAGGGATGCGCTGGCAGCGGTGGCTGATCCCCAGCGGGACCCCACAGACAGCAGCGTCCTGCTGCCTGCGGGACACCCCACTCCGCTCCCCGCCGAGCCCAGGCGGTGCCGTCGGGGCGTCGAGGCCGTGTCCCCGCACTCACCTGTGACAAGGACGGCTCTGCCCGCCACCGGCAGCAGCCCGCGGGGCGCCGCCCGCCACAGCAGCAGCCCGGCGGCGGCGGCGGCCAGGGCCAGCCCCAGGGGCAGCGGCAGCCAAGCGCGGCACAGGCTCTGCAGCGCGGCCAGCAGCGCCAGCGGCAGCACCAGCCCCCGGCCCAGCGGCGGCCCCAGCCCCCGGCCCGGCCCCGGCGCCCGCCGCGCCGCCCGCAGCGCCAGGCTGCCGGCCAGAGCCGCCCACAGCGCGCCGTGCGCCCAGCGCTCCAGCCCCGGCTCCAGCCCCGGCTCCATCCCGGTCCCGATCCCGGGCCCGGCACGGCCCCGCCGCTGCCGCTCGCCCGCCCCGCCGCGCCCGTTTATAGCCGCCCGGCGGGGGAGCGGGGCGGGGCGGGACCGGCCGCCGCCAATGGGAGACGGGACGGGAGCGCCGGGCACCGGGAGCGCCGGGCACCGGCACCGGCAGCGGCAGCGGCGGCCGGGGAGGGGGAAAGGCGGAGCACCTTGGTACCCATTGCTCGGCTCGGCTCGGCTCGGCTCGGCTCGGCTCGGCTCGGCTCGGCGTGGCGCGGTACTACGAGGCACGGCTTGGGACATCGTGCTGCCTGGGTAGGCGCGGCTCGGCTCGGCACGGTTTGGCTTGGTCAGTGCTGCTCAGGATATTCTGCTGCCTAGGTAGGTGTGTTCAGTGTTGCTTAGTCTGGCATGGCTCAGCTCAGCTCAGCTAGGGTCCATGATGCCACCCAAGTAGATTCAGTTCAGCACAGCTTGGGGCATTTTGCCAGCTCAGTAGACATGGCTCGTCTCGGTCAGCACAGCTCAGCTCAGCTCAGCCCTGCTCAGAACATTTTGCCACTTAAGTAGGCACAATTCAGCTTGGTCCAGCTTGGCACAGCTCAGCTCAGAACAGCTCAGGACACCATGCCACCTCAATTTGCACAGCTCAGCTCAGTACAGACCAGGAGATGATGATGTGCCAGATAGTCAGTTTGGCTTGACTTGGCTTGGCTTGGCCCAGCTGAGCACCTGACATTGCGCCACCTCAGTAGGCACAATTCAGCTCAGCTTGGCATAGCTCAGTCTTGCTTGGGACACAATGCCACTCATTTAAGCTGAGTTTGGCTTGGCCCAGCTCAGCTCAGCTGAGCCCTGCCCTGTACATTGTGGCACCTCAGTAGGCATGGTTCAGCTTGGCACAGCTCGGTTCGACTCAGAACATTCTGCCACCTAGATAGGTGCAATTCATCTCAGCTCAGCTCAGGACAGTCGGGACACTCAGGTAGACTCAACTCAGTTCAGCCTGGCTTAGCACAGATTGGGATGTCATACCATGTACAGGACGGCTCAGCTCATCTTGGCACAACTCAAGACAAGGCACCACCTAGGCAGGCACAGCTCAGCTTGACACAGCTTAGTTTGGCTTGGCTCAGCACGTCTTGAGACATCATGCTGCCTAAATAGGCACAGCTTAACTCAGCAGAGCTTGACATGGCTCAGCATGACTCAGCTCAGCACGGCTTAGGGCATCATGGTACCTAGGCAGGCATAGTTCAGCTTGATTTGGCTCAGATTGGCTCAGTGCAGCTCAGCTCGACTCAGTTTGGCACAGCTCAGCTCATCTCATCTCAGTCCAGCATGGTTCAACTCGGTTCAGTATGGCTTGGTTATGCAGCACCTACAGCACAGCTACAGCTCAGCTTGGTTTGGCACAGCTCAGCACGTCATGCCACCTAGGTAAGCACAGTTCAGCTCAGCTTGGTTCAATTTAGCTCAGCTCGGCTTGGTTTGGCCTGGCACAGCTTGGCTCAGGCAGAGCTTCCTGGCAGGAAGTGCCATTGGATCCAGGGAGGCTTGGCAGGAGGGAGGCTGCCCGAGCCAGAACCAGTGCCACAGCACCCACACCCCATGGGACAGGGGAGCACAGGGCATGGCCACCGTCAGGGCCACCCCTCGCTCGGGTCCCCCTGCACAGGGCAGTGCCCTCAGGCCCTGCTGGGGAGCACCAGAGGAGCAGTGGCTGCCCAGCTCCTGCTGCCTTGGCCAGCCATGCTCAGTTCCTCAGTGCCCAGAGCAGGCAGGTGAGGTGTGAATCTCTCCCAGCTGCTCCCTGTGACTTGGGGACAATGACTCCAGGGGGATCCCAAAGCATTTCTCACACCCAAAGCAGGCAGTGCTCTGCCACTCACGTACCTGGTGTGATTCTGGGGCTGCAGCAGGGTGAGCCATGCTGGGAGCTCAGGTCCTGGCTTGCCCCAGTGGAGCCTGGGGAAGCCCTGCCATGCAGTGCTGGGTGCCAGGTCCGTGCCACCTCCAGCAGCTGCTGGCAGGAGCTCCCTGCACCACCTGGCTGGGGGACAAAGTCCTCTCCTTCCCAGGTTAATTACACAGGGTAATTGCTGCCGCTGGGCTCGCTTTATTAAGCACCTGCTTTAATATTTCACCAAGTCTCCGTACGCGGTGATCCTTCGTGCGTCCCTGTCGTGGGCCTGACTCTCGGCACTCTCTGGGCTCTCACGTGCCATCACCAACACCTCTCCCTCCCTGGTGGAGCCAGGCCCTGCCAGCTGTGCTGCCATCAGCACCAGCTGCCCCACCAGACCCCCGAGCCCTGTGGTGGTGGCAGCATGTGCCAGGGATGCCTGTGCCATCCTTATTGGAAACAATCTCCCTGGTACTGGCAGAAAACCACATTTCATCAGTGGGGATGGCAACAGCTGCAGAAGTACAGCATGGAACAGGCTGGGGTGGTTTGGCTGGGGTGTGGTGGTGTCACCCAGCTGAGTTTGAAGTGCTCAAGGGAATGTTGGGAAGCTGGCAAGGTAGAGGAGGAGGGATGCTCCCAACAGCATGGCCGCGGGCTCTCCCACAGGAATCTGCTTGCTTGCAGCCCTGGGCTACTGAACCTGGTGAAAACAATAAGAGGTGACCACAAAGTAGAGCCTCAGGGAACTTGGGCTCTGAAGAGAACCTGGTTAAACCTCACCACACATCACGTCACCAGGGCTTGAAAAATCCTGTTGGAGAAAGGTTGTTTTCCATGAGAGGCCATCCCTGATTGTGCTGGCCAAGCTGGAAGTGCTGGGGCATGCAAAGGAGTGAAATCAGGGATATGGTGCTTTGCAGGGACAGACAGAATGTAGAGTCTGTACCCATGTATTTCACAGAGGGTAGATGTGGCCATTCCCAAATTGCAACATGAATTTCCACAACCCCTTGAGAGCTGGGTTGGATGTCCATCCATCCATCCATCCATCCATCCATCCATCCATCCATCCATCCATCCATCCATCCATCCATCCATCCCTTCCAGATCTCCTCACACATGGTCTCGGGATGCCCTTCCTGTGGGATACCTCAGATGGGTTTGTAGATAACTGTGCTGCTCTTTGTCACACCAGTCAGGCCTTTCTGTGGGTTTTCTCACCTCAGGCCCCATGTGGTGGGGCTGAACCAGCAGCACCATTTGCTGTCTCTGGCTGCTCCCCAGCTTTCCCCCAGAAGGCTGGTGTGCAGTCAGGGGGACTGGTGGCTCTTCCCTTGAAGACAGTGCCTGGCCTTGTTCATCTGCCCATTGCCCAACCCCGAGGGTGCCTCCCAGCCGCGCCGTGCTGTTGGGAAACGCCGTGATAGCCCCATTACCTTTTGACCTACTTGAGCTCTTCCGTACCCGTTCTGCTAATTACAGCTCACCTTTCACAGGGGAAGCAGGGCTGGTTCAACCACAGCCACCTCCCACACCTTTCCTGGGGCTGCTCAAGCAGGTCCCTGGGAGGGAGGACACACAAACCACATCTTCCTAGTGCTCCCCTTGCCCTAGGCTGTTCCTCCAGCTCCTGGAGCCTCCCATGACTAACAGGTTTTGAGATAATTGTTCCACTCCCTAATCTGATCTGCAGAAGATTCATGACATTGTTTTCAAAGTGCCATAAGCCATTTCCAGGGTCTCTAAGCCCATGAGGGTTGTGATTCATCCGCATGCTGCTGCCACAGGTACTTAATCTCCAAAACAGCAAGTCCTTCTTCCAGGGCTATTATCTCCTCAGGAAACGCCACCCAGGCAAGCGTCTAACAGGCCACTTTTGCCTGTTCAGTGCTGATGGATATTTGTGCCAGCTCTTGCTTCCTCACAAATGCCATAAGGTACAGTCCTTCCCTGGGAGCAGCTGTCTCAGGAGAGGGGACCATGGGGCTGAAGCCTCCTTCAATGTCACTTGAGGGCTGGGTACCCACCATGGACTGTCAAGCACACAGGAAAGGGGATGCTGCACTAAAGCACAGGGGGCTCCTTGTCTCCCACACAATGTCCTCAAAGTGCCCTTGAATGGACAGGGCTTCATCCTTCATGGTGAGGATGTGAGACGCTGGAGCCCATTGGCATCTGGGGCTGGAGACAGTTCAGGGGTTACAAAGGCTGTTGCACCACCTGGAATTTAACTCTCATTTTGCCCCAAAGCATCTTGCAAAGGACAGTGATTAATTACTCCTGGCACTAAATATTTGTGTCCCACTACTGAACTTTGTGCAGTAGTCTTGGTTCTGGTTGAACTTTGCTGCTGTAGTGGGAACTCTATTATTGTGGCATTCTTCTCTGGGGAGCACAGATCCTCAGGTGGCTGTGATTCAGCTAAGCCAGGTTCACCTCCAGGAAAGCCCTTCTTGCACCAAACATCCCTGTGATCCTTTCCCAAACCTAAGGCATGGGATACTGAGTCTAAAAAATCCCAGCCTGGAGGCACTTCTCATGGCACAGCCAACCTCAGCCACAGCCTCCATGGAGCCACCTTAGCTCTTTGTTCTGGCATCTTCTTCCTCTTCTTCCCCAGCATTTTCCATTCCTTGTTTCCAGCTTCATTGACAAAGGACCTTTTTTTGATCTTTCCTTATATTTTGAAGCTGTAAATCACAGGTGACCATTGGTGTTCATTGTCTGCTGCATTTGGTGCCATGTTGATGGAATCAGCCTGAGACCCAGGCTTTGATCCTCCATCTGTAGGGTGTTTCCACACACCTGAGCTGGATGGTGGGCACAGCTCAAAGCTTTCCCCAGCAGCTGGGCAGGACCTCCTTGCTCCTGGGGTGCTGTGGCTGGAGCAGCTCCTTTGCAGAGTACCAGGGCTGCTCCCCAGGAGAGCCTTGCTGGCAGCATGGAGCATCCAGCCAAGCACTGCCCCTGGGTCTGGCTCCTTCCAGACCCCCTTGTCTTCAGAACATTCCTGCCTCTGACTTGTTTTTTCAGGTTGCACATGATCCCCAGGTATTTACAAAACACAGCTCAGTTTCCAGACACATTCATGGCTTTGGGTGGTACCACCTTCTGCCCTGGCCAGGACCTTGTGTCACTGTGCCTGCACAGCCTTTGGCAGCCAGGCTTTCTGCACCACAGTTCCCCAAACCAGAGCTGATTTTGGGCTGCAGGGACCTCACTCCTTCAGTGTGGCTGTGGAACAGTGATTCCATCTCCTCTAATACTTAGTGTTCTCCTGGGTCATGTGTGGTACCATGCCAGGCTTCCTTTGCCAGCACAACATCAGCCTCCCATCTCCCATTTCTGCCCATCACAGAGTCTGTATCTCAACACTGGAGTGATGGGGACGGGGGAAATGTGTCTCCCCTTGGTCACAGGACAGATGCCAGGGGAAGCTGACTGGGCCGGGTGACATTCTGCTCCCTCTGCTCCTAGGCAAGGTGGCAGTAGGTCACAGCAGCTGTGACCTGGTTCCCATTCCACGCCTCCATCCTGCTGGGGAAGGTGGTTGCAGAATGGAGCATGTTGTCAGCCTGAAGTTGCTTAAGAGGGCTGAGGCCAGGAAGTGGAGTAGATGTCCTCCAGCTGAGGCAGGAGGAGGAATTTTGGGGGGGGTAGAGGATCATAATGCTTCTGGGAGGTGGCCAGGGTGCACCAGTATTTGCAAGAAGTGTTCGAGATGGTTCTAACCTGGGAAGAGAAAGGTTGTGCTGTCACTGATGGGAATTGTGCTTCCCACACAAGGTGGTGGGGCTTCATGGCAACCACGAGGCCAGGACCTCAGGCAATCCCCCACCCTGAGCTTGGGGGTGCCACTGGGGACATGCCCATGGAGCATGAAGCTGGAGCCGACCTCAGAGTGTGGTAGCAAACAGGATCCTGTGCTGGGACAGTCCCATGGAAAAGCTGGAATGGAGAAGGCAGGGAACATCTATCACAGTGAGGGTGGAAGCTACAGAAGAGCAGAAATGCAACATAAAGGGGAGCCAGGCTCATTCCTGCTGTCCCCTGCTTCTCCCCGCTGCCTGGAACGGGGCCAGGGCAGGATGAGGGCCAGGGACAAGCCGTGGAGACACAGCTGATCACAGGGGACAGGAGCCTGTCCCCGCCGGCCAGACAAACAGCCCGGACCAAGGACGCGGCTGTCATTGAACAGAAGACATGAAAGGGGCAGGCTGTGTCTCTGGATGGGGGGCCAGGGTGCAGCCCCGCCGGCTGCCAGCCAGGGGAGAACAAAATGAAGCCCATTGTTGTTGGCGAGTCGCTGAAGAGCGGCGGGACACGGGGCATCCTTTCGGGACAGGAAGCGTCCCTTAGGGTGGCCTCGCCTGCGTGTGGCCACCGTGCCCCCTCGTGGCAGCAAGGCACAGCTCGTGGTCCCGGGCCGGCTGGGCAGGAACCAAGCAGGGATGGAGGCACGGATGGGGATGGAGGAAGGAATGGAGGTGCTGGGTGCCATGGGGTGCCCTGGCAGGGTCGCTTCATCCCACCTCGAGAAGTCCACTGGGGGTGCAGCACCCCAAGCCCATCGCTGTTGATGCTGCCTAAGGCCACGTGTGTCCCAGGTCCTCACCAAGCCTGTCTGACTGCCCCAAACCCCCCTCAGCTTGCAAAGGCGCCTCCAGCGTCCTGCCACCCCCTCTCCTTCTCAGGGGTCACCCCTGCTGGTCATATTTTTGGCATAAATGACTTGTGCTGAGGCCAAGCCAAGCACTTCAGGCGCCACTCAAGGGCAGCGTGTGTCCAGGGCCAGGCTGGGAATCCTGGAAATAACACCAAGGCTGAAAAGAAAAAAAAGGTGGAAAAACCCAAACACAGTCCCCTGCACCCTGCCTCAGTTTTCCCCAGCAAGCCCTCAGGAGTAACAATCCTGGGGCTTTGACACATGCAATGTCATTTTAGGTACCTGGAGTAGGTGCAGGGAGTCAGGAAGATGCTTTCTCAGCCCCTTCTCCTTCCTCCTGTGGCTCATTGTTACCCGTCATAACCTCTTTGTCCTCTCTTTGCAGCCCCAGGTCAAGCACCCAGAGGCCAGGAAAGCCAGACCATATCTTGAGGCACTTCTGGGACACTTGCAGCTCTCAGTGTGGCATCTTGCTACTTTCAGGGCCACTCAGGAAGATCTCAGACACTGCAAACCGGGGCAGGCAGACATGTCCAGCCTCGTGGGAGAGAAAAAACCCTGGGCAGAGATAGCCAGGAGGAAAAAGCTGCCCTGCCCCGTGGAGTTTTTCTTCATTCCTTGAAGGCCACAGGGACCTGCTGTGCGGGATTCAGGGCTGGAGGCAGCGCCAGGGCAGCACCGAGGTGGAGCTGTCGTGATGGATGATGTGACACCATTCCCAAATGCCTCTACCACAGGTGAGAGTGCCCAGAGCACTGGCAGAGGGGGATCCTCAGAAATGGTACCCACTGTGAGGAGCATTGCACCCCTTGTGGGGTTTAACCTGTGTCTGGCATGGCATGAGCCACACTGGGACAGGAGGTGGCAGGAACATCTCCCAGGCTCCCATGGGGACAGGCAGATGCTGGCCTTGGTGCATTTACAGGAACAGGCAGCCTGTCTTTGCCGAGCACTGGTATTTCTGAGGCTTGCAGCTGGGGAACACACGGCTGCTGTGCCCTGGACCTGCTCCTAGAGGGGAACAACCACCCTGCCTCTGACCCAGGTCTGGGTCTGGCTAAACCCCCCAGGAGAGGTTTGTAAAGGAGACGTGAAGTGTGAGACAATTTTACTGTGCTCTGGCCTTGTGCTCAAGCCACTGCTCCTGTCCTTGAGCGTGCAGCCTTGAGCGTGGCAGCAGTCCTTGCTCCTTCTGGAAAAGTCCCCCAGCTGTCCCGGTACAGAGGGGATCATGCTGTTCCCAGAGGGACAATGGCGCCTACAAACCACAGGGCTGTCTGAGTGCTTGCCCCAGGCAGCAGGGTTGGGTTTGCAGGAGAAGGGATACTGGCTTGGCCAGGGAGGGAGTATCACATCATTCTGGCCTCTCAGGTACAGAAATAAGGGATGCTGGCAGCATATCAGATCATTTTATTACCACAGCAGCTGTGGGCCAGACCCAGTTCCAGAGGGCATCTGAGTCCAGCCCCTTGACCGCTCTAATACTGTTGAGAAGATGAACCTCGAGCCTCCAAGCACAAGTGCTGAGTATCCTCCATCCCGGTCGCCATGGAGCAGCTCTGGGGCATCACTGCCATTCTGCTCCCTGCGCCTCTGGGAGCTGGAGGCCAGCAGGGAAAAGTGAGGCGAGGCCAAAGGTGCAGAGCGTGCCTTTCCTAGGACCGCAGGAGCTGCCACCACGTCCTGCCCTGGGGTTGCTGGCAGTGGGGAGCAGCCAGAGCCCCCTCAAATCTCCATGCCAGGCACCCGCCCCAGGCCCAGGGCCTGCACCAGCTCTTCGGTGAGGCCGCTCTTCAGCGTCCGCCGCACTGCGGGAAGAGCAGAGTGTGGCACTGCCAGCGCGAGCAGCACTGGCTGCCAGAGTCCCCACACATGGGGGCCTGCTCAGGCAGGGACAGGGTAATGGGGTGCACTGGCATGGACTGGTCTCAGGGTACATCCTGTCTGGTGGGCTCAGCATGGCAGGTCATGGGTGGCCCATGGGGAAGGAGCCAGACAGGGCATGGGAACAAGGACACAAAGGACAGGGGACAGAGCACAGAGACATGGAGATGGAGCAAGACAGTGACGGGGACAGAGATGAAAAGGAGTATGGGGATTGGGCAGAGCCTGGGAAGAGAGATGGGACAGGGCATGGCAATAGAGACAAAGAGATGGGAAAGGGTAAGGAGACAGGGATACAGAGCCGGGAAAACGCATCTGAGCAGGGATACGGACATGGGACAGGGACATGGAGATGGGACAGTGTACAGGAACAAAACATGGAACAGAGATGGAACAGGGCATAAGGACACAGGGATGGGACTTACAAGACTTCCTATTGCCTCGGGACCTCCTGCGCTCCTTGTTGGGGCAGGGTCGGGGGTTGGGATTGTGTGTCACCGATTTCACCAGCTGGTCCATGATTTCATCTGAAGCATCATCAGGTGAACTGGGAACATCCTCCTGGGCTGGAGAGCCGTGGGTCGGGGTGCCATGCCCTGTTCCTGCATGGGGACAATGAGGATGCTGGCACCAGTTGCTCCCAGCCAGCTGGGCATGTCTTGAGTTCCTCAGCCATCCTGCTCCTACCCTGGCTGGCTCGGCTGCGGCGGGCAGGGATATCTGTGGGGGAGGTCAGCACAATCTTCATGCACTCGTGACCCGCTTCCATCTGCTCCCTGGGGCTGCTGGACACCACGGCAGGTGGCAGAACGGCCTCGGCAATGCCAGAGAATTTCTCAGTCTGCAATGGGAGGAGAAGTTGGTGTTGGGGACATGGTGGGCATCACCTCCTGGTGGCACCCAGGCGAGTGTCCCCGTACCTCGGTGATGAGCCGGCCCCGCGTTTTGTTGCGCTCGCGGTGGGCGGCGCGTTTCTTCTGCTGCAGCAGCACGCGCTCCCAGCAGGTGCGGTACTCCAGGGCGAACTCCTGCAGCAGTTTGCAGATGGATGTCACCTTCACATCCCGCACCGCGCTCGCTGGGTAGCCCAGGTACAGCAGGAAGGAGTGAAACCTACGGGAACATCAGTCACGGAGGGCCACCAACAGGACTGCAAGGTTCCTGCTGTGTCCCCAAGCCACCAACCTGTTGAGGACACGCCTGTGCACCACCTTCAGGACGATGATGCGCTGGGTGCTGTCCTTGAGGAACTCTGTCAGCTTGGTCTTCAGCACTGGCTTGGTCTCATGCTTGGCAATCACCTTCAGGTTGTGCCAGGAGGCCCTGCACCTCCGTTCCAGCTGCACCAGGCTGTTGGCCAGCTCTTCAAAGTCAATCTGGAAGAGTGAGGTGTCACTCCTTGGCCATGCTGGTGTAGCTGGGCAGCCACAGGACCCACAGCCTCCCCCTGCCTGGGTGTCACCTGCCTTGCCTCACCTTGGCGGAGCGGGTGATGGAGGCAATTTCTGAGTAGAGGTCAGTGGTTTCTGGGAACTTCTCTACCACCATCTGGCAGAGATGGTAGAGCAGGGACTGCCGGTGCACTGTGTCCTTCACTTCCGAGACCTTCGCCAGGTAGCCGAGCTCAAAGCCTCTGCTCTGAAACCCAATGGACTCAGCAGGGACTCTCGTCTCTAATCCAGCAGACCTCCAGTCTGCAGATCCACTGGGTCCCCACCAGCACCTCCCAGCTCCCCACAGACCCTTCTAGGTCCCCACAAACCATGGCTGGTCCTCACCCTGCTCCTCACCTGGGAACCATTCAAGAAGTTGCCCGTCGCCAGCAGCGTCGCCAAGATGCACTTGAATGTGTGATTTCTGGCCAGCTGCTCCATGCCTACCTTCAGATCAAAGAGCGGCTCTGCGATCTCCTGGGTGAGGGAGAAGCAGGTGAGATGCCTTGGCCACCCTCTCCCTTGGGAGCTTCAGCATTCACCCATGAGGACAACCACCTCCTGATCAATCCAAGCCCTTGCTTGCCTTGGGGGTCTGCAGCCCATCCCCAGCCATGCTGGGGCACCTCCCATGTTTGTATATGACTGGTCCTCACCAGAAACATGCTTGGCTCAGTGCTTAGCAGTGCTGGGGTGTCAGCAGTGGGAGGGCAGAGGGGAGATGGGGTACATGGCTCCCTACCTGCTCCAGGCTCTCATAGTCCAGCTTGAAGGCCCAGAGCTGGAGCCTGGCTGTGAGGTCACTGATGGAAGACAGGGAGAGCAGAAACTGCTCTGCAGAGCCCAAAGGCACATCAGGATTGGCCAACTGGGCCTCCTGGATCTTCTGTTTTTCCTCCTCAGTTGGGACCATGGTTAGGATTTTCTGCAGCAGGGAGAGAGGGATATGTCAGACTCCATATGGAGGATGTGTCACCCCAGGCATTATGGCATGGATGCCTCCTAGCCTGGGGAAATGACCTGCTGAGGACCTCAGAGGAGCTGAGCCTGCTTCTCTTGTGCTCACCTCAATCCCTTCCTTACTGACTGCAAACTCATCAAAGTTGAGCACGGCTGTCTTGATTATATGGACGGGTGGCAACACAGTTAGGCCAATGTTGATGGCGTTGCTCCTCTTGGGATCCAACACCACCACCACCTTCTTCCCATCAATGGCTTTCTGCAAAGAGGGCAGCATGGGTGGGGACAGCCAGGCAAAGGGCTCACCTTCATGAACTTATGAACACAGGGAACCAAACACAGACCAGGCAGTGAGCCAAACCAAATCTGTGCACTGCTCATAATCATTCCCACTGAGCCTCCAGGCTTCTGGTGCCCATCCTTGAGATAGGGTAGGGGTAACAGGATCCCCACAGGAACTCACAGCCTTCCTCCCACCCCTCAGTGCCCCTCGGCCAATGGGTGCCCACTGGTACCTTTGAGGTTGGCGCTTCCTTTGACCGTGACTCAAAGAGATGCTCCAGTTTCGCAGTATTGACCTCGACATTCTGCAGGGATGCCCAAAGTGTCCCCTGGCCAAACCTGCCACTTCCCACAGTCCCATCCAGCTGCTTCAGCTCCTTCCAGAAGAGCTTCACTGTCCTCTTCTTCTTGGCCTCGGAGGGGCCATCTGTTGTTGAGGGACCTGGCAGCCCTGGTGGGGGTGGGCAGCCAGGGATGGCAGGAGGTGGAGGTGGTGGAGGTGGTGGGCAACCAGGGAGGGCAGGAGGTGGAGGAGGTGGGCAACCAGGGAGGGCAGGAGGTGGAGGAGGTGGGCAACCAGGGAGGGCAGGAGGTGGAGGGGGAGCCATGAATGTTCCAGCACTCATTGCTTCAATTCCAGGATGGAGGAAAGATCCGTTGGTCATTGGCCCCGTGTCCAGGATGTCAAAATCTTCTTCATCCCCCAAGTCAGTGAAGTCCATGTCCTTGATCTTCAGCTGCATAGGGACGGTCTCCAGGCGCTCCCATGTCAGCTCTGTGTCCTTTTTGATGGGCATCATTCCAGTGTTCTCCAGCTTCTGTGTGTGGGTCTCATCATCTATGCTGGACATGGCACGTACCAGCTTGGCATGGGCGCTGGCTACTGGCCTGTCTGGAGCCCTGCCACAGGGCCAGGCACTCTCCTGCTCCTGGCTGCTGCTTCCCTTGGTGTCCATCTCCACCTCACCCTGGATCTGGGGGGATAAAGGCATTTCATGGAGCACCTTCTCCCTCCCCGACTCCGAGGAGCCCTTGGCATAGAGCATGTCCAGCATAAACTTGGTGTCAGAGGAGATGGTGCTGCAGGAGTCAGTGATGTCAGATCGAGGCAAATGAGACCCTGCAGGGAGAGAGGAAGAAGCTGGAATAATCTGCTTGGAGGGGGCGGGTAGTGCTGGCTCAATGCAGAGTTGGAGTCCTGCTCTGCAGTGAGGTGTGCTCAGATGCCAGTATTTTGAGCAAGCAGGTACAACCATCTCCTCCAGGGCTCTGTGTGTCACAGATGCAGGGATGGGATGGGGACTGAGGGGCCACTAATCCCCACCCAGGGACCCAGATGAGCTGGGAACACACACCCTGGCAGCACCTACTTATGCTGGGTGGCTCCACCCTGGGGTCAGAGGTGCCGTGGTCTTTTTCCCATGCAAGAGCAGTAGGATGCTCCAGTGTAGTATCACTGAGGACATCGAGCCGTCCCTTGGCCATGGAAGAGATCTTCTCCTTCTGGGCTGCAGCCAGGTTCTCCAAAAAGCGAGCTCTGCAAGATGGGGTGGATGTTGGCCAAAAGCAAAGCAGGGATGGGGACAATAGGGACAACCAGCAAACCACGCCATGCCACACTGCACAGCCAGTCCCACAGCACAGAAACCCCCTGTGCTGGCCACACCACATAAGGGACACCAAGGATTCACCCTCCTCTGAGCCCTGCAGAGAGGGGTGATGGCCCCACGGCTGTGACAACAGGGTGCTGCTGTCACCAGCTGGTCCCAACAGACCTGGTGCTCACTGCAACCCTCATCCAAAAGCTGCAAAACCCAGGAGGGCACCAAGGCAGAGACTTGAGGGCATGATCCTGCTCCTCATGCCCTGTGTGGCCAGAGCCCAGATACCTCCAGCCGGGTACCACTCCAAGGAAGCGCATGCCTGGAGACACACGCATGCCTCTACTCACTCAAACTTCTTCAAAATAGGCTTGTCCTCATGCAAGGAGGGGGCCTCCTCCCGCCTGAGGGAAAACAGGGGTTAGCCCCCACTGCTGGCAGTCCCCTGGGGCTCATGCATCCTGCACACACCCACCTGGCAGCCCTCCAGCATGGAACCCTTGCCCCATGGCCCCAGGGTTCACAGGGAGCCAGGAGAGCCCTGGCAAGTCCCCTCTGGCCCAGGCACCACGTGGCCTCGGGTGCTGGAGAGATGGGACATTGTCCATCACCTGGAGCAGCCTGTGCCACCCCCAGCAAGGACACCTCACCCCAAAGCAGGGATCAGAGCGTACCACATCCTGTGGGGTGATGAGGGAGGGGCTTGGGGTCTCACAGGTAGGACTTGAAGGGGAGAGGCAAGGGATGGGGGCAGCAAGGTGAGTGCAAGTGACTGCTCCCCCAGTGCATCATAGGATAGGGCAAGGGAGAATTAATAGGACATTAAGCTGAAAGAGAGTAGGTTTAAATTGGATATTAGGAGGAAATTCTTCCCTGTAAGGGTGGTGAGACACTGGCATAGGTTGCCCAGAGAAGCTGTGGATGCCCCATCCCTGTAAGATCAGGCTTTGAGCAATCTAGTGGAAGCATTGGAACTAGGTGATTTTTAAGGTCCCTTTCAACCCGAACTATTCCAGGATGTTATGATTCTGTGATCATGCTGGGAGGGAGCATGCACGTGCAGAGCCAGGCACTTACCAGACAGGGGCAGTTTGGTGCAGCCTGCAAAAGGAAAGACAGAAAGAGTGGGCAGAGGAGAGGGCAAGCATGGGCAGAGTGGAGAATGGGGAGCTGGAGCAGAGCTGTGCATGCCCAAAGGATGCCTTGGAGCCCCTGGCTAGACCCTTTGATACCTGCTGCCCCCTCATACATCTCTCCAGCTCCCTCCCAGACTGTTTTCCCAAGGGGAAAGGCAGAGTGTGCCCTGGGATGGACACACCTCATGCTCCTGGGAGCCCACCCTGCTGCCCTGGGCACCTCCATGCCCCCAGCCCCCCCTGGCTCCTTACTTGTAGACACTGCGCTCTCCTGGGCCCGGGGGCTGCTCCTTCTCAGCCGGGGGGGAGGCCAGGGCCAGCCGCACGCTGGATGTGCTGTTGTAGATGCTGGTGGGACAGGGTCTGGAAGGAGTTGACAGGGACTGAGAGCAGGTCCCACAGGACTGCTCTCCACCCTGGCACCAGCAATGGATCCAAGTGCTGCTTATGTGGCATCTCGGTGTCTTCACCATCCCAGGAGCATCCCCACCACAGACCACCTCCAGCTGCACTTACTCTGCTGGGCTGCTTGGTGCAGGGATAGGCGGGTTGTCCTCAGCTGGAGGCTCCTTTGGAGTGTCAGGAGACCCCAGCAGTGGCTGGGCATCGGCACTGGGATCCTGGGAGCCGCCCTGGGATCGCCACCCACGCCGGCCCTCATCTGTCCTCCTCCGCTCTTTGCGTCCCCCTGAGGGCGGCTCTTCCACATCATCCTCCAGCTTGAGAGCACTCTGTGGAGGGACCAGGGGCATGGCACCGGGCACAGCAGCATCCCTGCCACCCCATGCACTCAGCCTCCCTGCTGGAGGCAGGTGGCACGTGGCCAGATCCTTCTGGAGCCCCCCTCACCTCGTAGATTGTGAACTGCTGCTTCAAGTCGAGGTCGGTGCCCTTGCTGCCCAGGTACTGCTGCACCACCTGCTCCATGCCCTGCTGCTCCAGGCAGTCGGTCACATCATAGAAGGTGTCCTGGTCTGGGAGGGCTGCTAGCGTCTGGGCAGAATCAGAGGGATGCTGCTGGCACTGGGGTGACCCACACTGAGCCCCAGCAGGGTGGCACCACGGGGACACCCCCACAGACCTTGTTGATCAGTGTCATGGTGAACACCAGCAGCTCCGTGTCAGCCCCGTTGCGCTGGTCCAGGATGGCCATTAAGTTGGACCACGGACAGGCACCTGGGAAAAGAGGCATGAACAGGTGACATGCAGGCTGGGAGGGGACACTGTCCCCCAGCAGGGACCTCGCAGGAGGCTGGAGCTGTGCTCACCTCTGGCCTGGTCCACGGCATTGACGGCGCGGATGAGCAGCAAGGCGTTGGGCTCTGTGTACTCCACAAACACCAGGAGCAGCTTCAGGGCCATCTTCACCACCAGGCGAAACTGGGACAAGGGATGGCAGCTGGGACAGCAGCAGTGACAGGGGCCTGCCAGCGTGCTGCTGGGGCACTGTAGGGTGGCTGTGCCCATGCCCCAGGACTGGGAGCTTTGCCGTGGGGCCAGGGACTTGCAGCTGTGAGCTGATGGCTGAGAGGCACTGGGAAGGGACCTGGAGCAGGAGTGTCTTACTCAAGCTCTGTGCCTGGGAATGTGGTCACATCAGGATAGGGAGGTCTGCAGATCCTGGGTGACTTCGAGAAGGTTGGGAGCAGGACCCAACACAAGCAAAGGTACCAGGGTACCAAGCCCAGAGGCAGAGAGTGAAGCACATCCTCTGAGGGATGGTTCAAGGGGACAGCCACAAGCAGGGAAGGGGATGCAGTGGAGGGCACAGGCAGCCCCCCAAGAGCAACAGGCACTCACTGGGCATCCTGAGAGCGTGTACAGCCACTGGACAGTCTCGTTGTGGTTGATGACACCCAGCATCCCATCCACAAAGAGCATGATCTGGCTCAAGGCTGCAAGGCAGAGAGTGGGCAGGCTGATGGTGCAGCAGGCAGGGGTTGGGAATTTCCATCCCTGCACAGCATCACTGCAGCAAGAGCAATGTCTGGCTGCTGGGAAGGCAGAGCAGCCCTGGCAAACTTTGTGGCTCACCCGCCCTGAGTGCCAGCCTTCCTCCCTGGGGACAAGCACGGAATCCTGGAATGCTTTGGGTTGGAAGCGACCTTAAAGACCCATTCCAACTCCCCTGCCGCAGGCAGGGACACCTTCCATTAGACCAGGTTGCATAAAAGACCCATCCAACCTGGCCTTGAGCACTTCCAGGGATGGGGCATCCACAGCTTCTTTAGGGAACCTGCTCCAGAGGTGCCCAAATACCAACCCCGGAGGATGTAATTCTGGTAGTTCTGGTCAGCCTCTGTCCCCACTTTGATCAGGCACGTCAACCCCTCCAGGTTCACAAACTCTGGCACCAGGTCCTTGTCCTCCTGTGGGAAGAAGGCCAAGTGTTACTGCAGTGTGGCAGCCAGCCCTGGGGGAGCCCCTGTCCCCCACCACACCAGCATCCCCTCACCTGGAAGAGCTGCTTCAGGGAGAAGAGGGACCTCCGCAGCTCGGGCCCCCGTGAGTTGTACAGCTTCTCTGGGAGGAAAGGAGAGATGTGGTGTGAGTGGCTCACTGCTCAGTTGGGGCTTCCTGGGAAAGCCCCTCATCCTGACTTATCCTGATCCTGATCTCTGTGCCATCACCCCAGCACTGCCCTGGCTGTGGGACACAGTGGCTGGGAGCAGCTGCTCTACCACAACTACATATTTCAGCCCTTCCACTTTCCTATTTCCTTTTTTTTGTGCCCTCTTTTTCTGACCAGCAACGACACAAATATCCCCTCTGGTTTCCTTTGCAGAACCTAAACAGGAACACAGGCTAGAGGTTGAGCTACTTTTAGCCATCCCTCCCTGGGCACAGCCATAACATGGTTCCAGAGTGCCCAGCAGCCCCAGGGCTTGGAAAAAAAACACAGGATGGGGCTAGGAAAGGCAGTAGTGTGACACAGGTTGCTCAGGGACAGGACTGTCACTGGGGTGGAGACCATGTGCTTATGGGGGTGTGCCTGCCGGCAGGAGCCAGCACGGAGCAGCCAGGGCATTGGGAAGCTGGAAGGCACCAAGGCCATTGGGAGCCAGCACTTCCCACATGCAAAAACTGAGTTAGCCACACATCCCAACTTATGTGGGTCAGGCTTACAGCTGCAACAAGCCAAAAACAAGATGTCCAAGTAGTCCTCCAGATATGCCCTGTAAAACACAGTGTCCTGGCAGCCTCCTCCACTTGCTTATCAGCTTGTCAGAGCTGGGAGGGAAGGCAGAGCTGCTGGGAGGAGAAGCAGAAGAGCTCAGAGCTCAGACAGAGCCTGGGAACTGCTGGCAAAGAGCACGACCATGACCCTGACCCTGGGCTTCCTGCCCCTTCCTGCATGGTTCAGCTGCAGCCCTGCACAGTCAGCTGATGCCCATCTGGCATCACTCTGCTCAGTGCTTGTTTTCCTCCTGCCAAAGACAAAAAAAAAGGCTTGAGACTCCTGAATATTTTGCAGGACCTCAGAGCAGGCTGCCTGAACCATGGCAGCACTTTCTGCTGCGCAAGAGCCCTTTGTTTATGTCTTCACAGCTATTTTTAGAGCTTGCCTGAGTGACCCAGAATAACTGCAGTGGGTGGTGGGCTCCCAGCCCAACAGGCCAAAGTCCTGATCTCTGAGGATGGAGGGGATTAACCCAGCGGGTACCCCCAGGGACCACATCCCCTGATCTCTGGGAGGGGTTATGGGGTGGAAGCAGCCCTTTCCATCACAAAAACCCTGGCAAGAACTCACTGCAGAGGCCAAACCTCCCCCATGCCGGGCAGTGGAGCTGCTGGAGCAGGCTGGAGGAGGGAGCAGCCCCGACTCACCGATGATGGCGTGGACTCGGACGGAGAGCTGCGTGCGCAGGATCAGCGTCGGCCGGCGCCCCTTCCTGAGGTGAGGGAAAATGTGCTGTGAGTGCTGCAGAGGGACCACCCCAGGCCTGGCTCCTTGCCCATGGTGTACACACACCTGCGGGTCCCTGTGTCACCACAGGGTTCAAGTACCCCATGTGCCCTACCTGACCTCCTCATAGAAACCCTCCAGATCATCCTTCTGTTCCAGCAGGGATAAGTCAAGGTCCAGGTAGTGTCCAGAGGGTGATATCTGCAGCGTGCAGTCCTCCAGCTGGGGATGCAGACAGTGAGGCTGAGTGCCCATGCCCACCCCAGCCCTACAGGCTCCCAGAGCATTCCCAGGTCATCCTCCCATTCACACCAAACTCAGTTGGCAGGCACATCCTGAAGCAGGGTGGCATGTCCCACCTGTCCCCAGCCACTGGCTCTGCAGGGAGATGTCCCAGCACCTTCTGCCTCAGCCTGGTGCTGATTGTGGAGAAACATGGAGCCCCAGGCAGGAAAAGGCTGAGTGAGGGCGGTCCTGCCAGCACTGAGCTCCTTGGCAATCCCTGGGTGGGAACCATGGCAAGAGGCTGATTGGCTCCCTGGGGCTCCCCTTAGTCAGCAGGGGCTCAGCTGGGGCAGGATCCATCTCCTCCCAGGGCTGGCAAACTGCCCCTGCCTGCAGCCACTGGGTCTGAGGGAACTGTTGGGCACCCAGCCCAGGCAGGGACCCCCCAAAGCAGTGCAAATCCCTGGGATGTGCCCTGGCTGACACACCCTCTGACTCAGCCCAGAGCCACGTGGCGTCTTCCATCAGAATTTGGATAAGCACAGCCCTGAGACAAGGCTGGGGCAAGGGGCACCTTCCCAGAAAAGCCATGCACAGCACCCATGGTGCACAGCACCCACAAAGTCCTTGAGGTACCCTGGAGCCAGCAGCACCCCACAGCACCCAGCCAGGTCTTCTGGAACATGGCAATTCACCCTCAGGGCATGAGCAGAAGCAGAGGGAGGGCAGTGCCAGCACCCTGCACATCTGGATCTGTTCCTAAAGCACTTGCAACTCCCCTGCCCCACCCTCTCCCTGCTCAACCCATCTCCAAGGAACACATCTGCAGGGCAGGAACTGAGGACTGGGGATAAAACCCCATTATTAAAGTTGCTCTTGTGCAAACAAGAGCAAGCAGCAATAGGGAAGAGAAGTGGGGATCCATCAGCCATCTAAAACCCCACCTCAATTTCAACCCCAAATTGCAAAAGCTCCAAGCACAGTGTTGTGGCTGAGGAGCTCAGATGGGAACAATCACAGCTTCTCTGCCTTTCCCATCAATGCCTTTCCCCACTGTGGCCCTGGAGATCCCACTGCAATACTGGGTATGGCTCCTGTGTCTCACTGGGATTCCTTTCCATGACATTCCCATCTCCTTGCATTGATTGTGCCCAATCCCAGCATTGGGCACAAGCTCACACATATGAATTCACGGTGGGTGTGACTTTAATACCATAGGGTAAAGTCAAATGACACATGAATTGAAGTCATTAACTGGGCAATTTGGCAGGGCACTGTTGTTGGGTTGGACATTGCTGGCCATGCCAGCCAGCCATGGCAATGTGCAGCAAACACAGGCTTGGCAAACACAGCACCTGGCACTGGGCAGGCACTCCTGGCTGCCAGCTCTGCCTTCACAGCGTGAGTCCCTCACACTGACCCCACACAGGGTTTGCTCACTGGGGAATGCTTCAATTCCTCCCCTGGGACAGGCTGTCCTGCATCCCTGCATCGACCTCGACATCCCTGCATCCACCCAGCCAATTCCTGCATACTCCTGGGCATCCTCCCTATCTCTGTATGCTCCTGGACACCCCTGCATCCCCACTGGCACCTCTGCCAGCCTCCTGGGCATCCCTCAGGCATCCCTGCATCCACCCAGGCACTCTAAGTCAGGAAAGAGCAAATCACCCCAGTACAAAGCCCTTGCCTTCTCTGGGCTGCCACAGCCCCAGCAAGCCAGAGTCCCCAGCTCCTCTGGGGCTGCTGACATGTCCCAGCTGTGGGGGGAGGCCAAGCCCCTGGGACCTGACCCCGTGTATTTCCTGTGTGAGCTTGGCAACGTTTCCCACTGGGGATGCTCCAAGCCCTGGGCCTCCCTGGGGATGGGGAGAGGCCATCCCAGGCTCCTGCAGCCCTGCCAAAAATCCTGGGCAGCACTTCCACACCAGGGAGCAGCAGCTGCCCTAGGGCCAGGGGTTATTCAGACAGGGGGTTTATACGGTGTAGGATCAAGCTGAGGTCTCAGTGTCATGGTGCTGGGGACAGCAAGTTGGGGTCACAGGTTACTGACAGCTCCCAGTGCAGGCTGGCTCTGATTCATCTGTCTCCTGCCTCGTAAACCATTACAAAATGAGCCAGACTTTGAGGGAAATGGGGATTGATGGCAAAGCAGAGCTGGGAGAGGAGAGTGTCCCACGCTCACACATCCAGCCCGTGGCTCCTGGGAGTCCCAGCCACCCTGCAGCAGGATGGATGGCCTTCACCCATTCACAGGGAGGCTCTGGGGTCTTGCTGAGGACACGATGCTCGTGCCAGCCCTGATGTGGAACAAGGACCCACAACCGGGAAAAAGATTCTGTCTGTGTTGAATGCCCCATCCCTGGAAGTGTTTGAGGCCAGGCTGGATGGGACTTGGAACAAGAGGTCTGATGGAAGGTGTTCCTGCCCATGGCAGTGGAGTGGAACAAGATGATCCCTTTAAGGTCCCTTCAAATCCAAATCATTCTAGGATTCAGTGGGGATGTGTGATGGAAACCTCCTCACCTTCAATATGGAGGCAGCATCCATGCACAAACTCGCACTCCCCACCACAGCATAACATTTTCCTGCTCACCCCTATCACAGCATCCCCGCACGCTCCAAGGCCAGGCAACAAATATCCTCTTTATCTGTCAGCAAAGGAAACACTTTTACCACTTTTACCCCCTTTCTAACACTTTCTTTTTGCAGTAACCACAATTTCTCAGCATCACTGCAGTTCTTCTAGAAAGGCTGTGGGGAAACTACAGGAAAAATATATTATTTAAATATAGTAGCAGTTAAACACAAGGCACTGACAGTTCAGAAAGCACTGGCATCACCAGCTGCTGCTCTTCCTCCCAAAACACACAGGGGCTGATGGTTTATAGAGTTACACCAGCCACAGAACTCACCCCAACCCTAACCTCAAGCCCAAGCCCAGCCAAGCACATTCACCACAGTTTAGCTGCAGGGTTAGGAGGGGTGTCCTTTGCCAGGGCACTCAGGTGCTTGGCAACTCCTGCATGATGGATGGCAGCAAGTGGATGAGAACACTGCCACTGCCTTGTCATGGGGGCAGGAGGGATCTATAGAGGTCACCCAGAGCTGGCCCAGAAGTGCCAGCTTGCTTCCCTCTGGAAGCTCCTCCAGCTGGGCTCATTGCTCATTAACAGATCTCCTGCTGTTTACCAACAGACCTGTGGCAGTGGGAGGAGCCCAGTGCCAGGCAGCAGTTGGTGTCCTGGAAAAGCCATGGCATGAGTGCCTGGCTGCAGCTCCCTTCCTGGCATCCATGCAGGGATGGTGTTGGGAGCTGGGGAGTGCTGGGGGCTGCTGAGCACCAACACTCAGTGCTGCTGCTGACCCCTCCTCACTGCTTTCCTACCATCCAGGGGTGAAGTGGGGCACAGACCCTCACCAAAGCCCTCCTCCAGCTTGTTAGGAAACAGAGGGCAGCAGGGCTGTGGGATGGGGATTGCTCACTTCACACACAGAGATTGCCCCACCGGCACCTCTATTGAGTACAAGAGCTCTCAGCAAGTTTATGGCACCGAGGCCAGCGAACTGTTTGCTCTTCCCAGATTTCCGGGGGAGGAAGGAGAATGCAAAGCTCTAGCCTGATGGGTTTTGCAATTGTTTGGAAAAATCCCCAGATTCAGAGGTGAGATAGTACTCTAGGGAGCCTCAGGGGCATTTGGGGACTTAAAGGACAGCCAAAAAAACCTGCCCTGTCAAAACCTGCCTGCAGAGGTTCAGAGAATGGCCACTCCCTGCCCAAGCATCACCCAAGGGTACTAAAAAATGCTGGAAAGCAGAGAAGATAGTATCAGCCTGGAGGCAAACAATGCAGCAGCAGCAAACAAAGCAGGAAGGTATTTCCAAGCACAAACACACTTCCCGGAGAGCATGAAAAAGTCATCAGTGACAGGTCCTGTTCAGGGAGAGGAAGCACCAAGGGTGTCAGGGGGCAGGACAGGCTATTCAAGGCAGTGATGCTTGCACCAGAAACCTCTTGCTCATCATCTCTAAGCTGTTCCCAGCACAGGGAGCTGCTTAGCCGGGCTCAGCTGCTCTCCCATGGCAGCTCATCCCCTGGGTGCCTGCAGCTCAATCTTCCTCCAACTACGAGGGTACCATAGCCCAGCTCCCTCCTGGCTGCTGCACTCTCTTCCAGTGCTCTGCAGGTCCAGGCATGCTGCCCAGCACGACAAACCTGGCACCAGGCATTCCCAGTTGAACTTTTCTACAGCCAGTTCCTTGGGAAAAATCCGAGTGTTCATTTACTAATTTTAGGGCGGTGACTAACGGAGCTGAATGCTACCTGGCACAAAAGGCACCAAGGGAGGCTTTGGCTGGTCATGCCAGGGGAACAACATCTGCGTGGCTCCAAGGGTGCCAGCTCTGAATTTCAACGGAGTTGGGTGCCTTGGGAGACTGACCTCACTCCACAGGCTGTAAATCCCGGTGCAGGAGGCTCCCAGTGAGCACATTTGCTCGTGCAAACCCCAGCCAGCATCCCAGCTTGTCAGGTGGGACATTCTGCAGCCCTTGCTGCTTCAGAGAGCGCTGTGTGGTAAAGGCAGCATGGTTTATAACCTATATAATCCAGAAATCTGGTTTATAAACCCAGAGCAGGATCCAGGCAGTTCACCTGCGATTTCACCAAGGGTTGTGGGATGATACAGGGAAACTACAGGAAAAAAAATATCCAGAGCTTGGATTAGCTAGAGAACAGAGCCTGAAATCGCAGGATCAACACCCTTCTGCTGGGCACAGGACCTTGCAGCGCTGCCGCCCTCGGGAACGCAGTGTCCAGTGTCCCCTCCCCCTGCCACTGCCCCTGCCACCATGGCAGCGCTCCGGGCTGGCGATCCCGTTACACCCAGCTCCTGCCCAGGGAGCACAGCACACGCATGAAATTTGAGTTTGCTCCATTCGTCATGTCTCCAAGCTGTTTGTTCCCAAACAAACTCCCTTTAGTCACCGCCTAAAAATCCCATGACGGCGACATGAGACGCTGCTTCTTTGCTCCAAGAAAAATGAAAAGGGGAATAAACGGGAGGGGTTTTTTTTGGTGCAGGCAAAGGTCTCAAAGTGATCCCCTCTCCCCTGGAAGGCCAGCAAGCTCAGTGTCGGGCACAGCGAGCTGAATTTCCCTTTCCTGCTGCTCCATCTCTCCACTCTAGCTCTGAGCACAGCTCTCCCCAGCCAGCCGGGGTTCCTGCCTCCCTTCCCTGCACTCCTGAGGTGCTGAAAGACCGAGATGCTCAGTTATTGCCAGGCTCTGCTGGATCTCGCGTTCTTGAGGAAGAAAACAAGCCTGTCCCCATCCTGAGAAGGATGCTCCGAGAGCATCACGTCCACAGGAGACAGGCAGGGAGGGTGCCCTGTCTCCCGTGTCTCCTCCACTTCCCAGCCCGAGCCAGACTCGAGGACACACAAACAAGACACGGTGCCTCGCTTTACATTCGGCCTCCTGCCTTCCTCCCAGCTGAAGGAAATTGCTCAGCGTGCATTTCCGTACTGCTCTCCGCTGACAAAGCTGCCGCCGGAGCGGTGAGATGAGGGGCTGGCGGCTCTCCGCCCCCACCATCACCGCCCCACGCTCCAGGTGCCGCAGGAGCCCGTGCGCTCCGCTCCCGGTTCCCGGCGTGGAAGTGCGAGGCCGGCGGGGAACACGCTGCCTGCCTCAGCCCCGACCACATGGGGATGGACGCCTGCCCTCATCCTGCTTCCCCCTGCCAGGGTTCCTGCATGCTCTGAGCAGCACATCCTCTTCCTCCCGCCGACTCATTGGGGCCGGCCGAGGCTGGCATCTCCCGCAGGAGCTCATAAACCCGCCGTGACTCACACCGGCAGCGCTGCCGGGGACACCCCGTCCGATCCCTCGCCCCCCGGTCCCCCCTAGCCAGCCATCCCCACCCCGAGCCCCGCACGGTGCCTTCCCCGCCGTCCCCGCCCCCGCTCACCGGCAGCGGGGCCCCGACCAGGCGGTGCAGCGCGGGCAGCTGCGCCCCCAGGGCCAGCGCCTCCTCCACGGCGTAAACCGGGGCTCGTCGGGGCTCCGGGAAGCTGCCGAAGGCGAAGGGATCCCCGTCCTCCAGGTACTGCACCCGGCATGGCACCGTCGCCTCCGCCGCCTCCACCAGCGCCATGGCCCCGCCGCCGCCGCGGCCCCGTGCGCACCCGGGGCGGACACGGGCTCGGCCCGGCCCCTCCGCCCTCCCCGTCCCGGGAGCGGCCGCTCCGTGCTCGGCTCTCGGCGCTCGGCGCGCCCTCCCGCGGGCCATCCGGGGAGGATGCTCCGGGCACCGGGATGCTCCGGGCTCTGGGGGGCTCCACTGGAACGCTCTGGCACCAGAGGTTTCCAGGATGGATGCTCCAGGCTCTGGGGGCTCCACTGGAACGCTCTGGCACCAGGGGTGTCCAGGATGGATGCTCCAGGCTCTGGGGGGCTCCACTGGAATGCTCTGGCACCAGAGGTTTCCAGGATGGATGCTCCAGGCTCTGGGGGGCTCCGTCAGGGCCCCGGTATCCAAGATCTCCAGACCCCAGGTTGCTCTGGCGTTAGGGGTGCTCCAGGCCCTGTGGGGCACCACTGGGATGATCCAGGGTGCTCCGGGCCCCATGAGGCTCCAGGCTGCTCCAGGGGACCAGGTGGGTCGGGTCACCCCAGGTGAACTGGAGCACGGATGGGCAGCTGGGCTTCATCTCCCCGTCCTGGGGCAGGGGTGAAGCAGCACAGGATGAGCTTCCTGGATCCAGGAGTGTTGTGGTGCCACTCTGGAAGTGGGGCATACTGAGCTCAAACTGCCAAGCAAAGCTTGTGTAAAACCCATTTTACTTTGTTTTTGACAGATTACCTGGACAATGACAATGATCAGATGTGATGGAGTGGTGGGCAGGGAGCTTTCCCCTTGCTCCTGCCTCCAGCCTGCATTCCCCAGGTTCCGCAGCCATTGGCTTCTCCTGGCAAACATTTGCACCACGTTTGTACCCAGGCAGAGAGATGAGAGAAGGTGATGCCCCCGAGGCTCTCAGGGGAGTGTCCTGTGGTCCATTCCTACCTGGCCAGAGGGCTCAGGCTGGCACTCAGCACCTGAGAGTGCCCATGCCAGAAGTCTCACTCTGGCTAAGGTGTCCTGTCCTGCAGGGACACAGCTCAGAGCTGGCTCTCCTGGAGCACTCTGCCAGTGTCCCTTCTTGCCCCCTGCCCAGCATCCCACCTCTCTGGGCTGCTTGGGCACAGCTCACTGCCCACCCAGGACATGGAGTGTGAATCTCCTGGACTGGGAGCCTCAGGAATGGGGGGTGGGAGATGAGGCCCCTCCCAGGCGTGGTGGATGGCCTAATCAGCAAGCAGGAGATTTTAGGAATATCTGACAGGGGCTGAGGAGGGAAAGGGGAGACAGAAATTTTGGGGGCCCCCCATGGGTATTCCCAGGCTGGTGCTCAGGCAGCACCTGGGGCAGGGGTGGATGGTTTCAGCTGGGAAGGGGCCGGCTGGGAGGAGGGAGGGGAATTTGGTGGGTGCGTGAGGACTAAGCCGGGGTGGGGAGACTCAGACAAAGCAGGGGCACGGGGGACCAGGGCCATGCAGGTGGCACCGGGACAGTTGCAGAGAGGACTGAGAGGGGGACAGGGGACTCGCATGGCCCAGGGGGCTCCGGGAGTGAGCAGATGAGCTGGGATGGAGGGGAGGGGGATGCAAGGGGTGAGCAGGGGGGTGCAGGGCTCCGGGGCGGGCGCTAAGGCCCGGGGCCGTACCGGGGTGCCGAGGTGCGGGGCGGGCCGGTGCCGGGCGGGGCGGGGCCCGTGGCGTGGGGCCCGGGGGCCGTCCCGGCGCATCCCCACGTGCGCGTGACGCGGGCGGGGGCCGGGACCGGCGCCGTAGCGGAGCGGAGCGGCGGGAGAGGCGGGAGCGGCGGGGCCATGCAGCCCCCGGCGGCCTCCCCCGGCCCCGCCGCCCCGGCGGGAGCCGAGCTGCTGCGCTGGCAGTGGCGGGAGGTGCAGGCGCCCTGCCTGGTGGCCGCCTGGATCCTGGTAGCCAGCCTGGCCAAGATCGGTGAGTGTCCCCGTGTCCCCGCGTCCCCACCCGCTCCGGTGCCCCGGGAGCAGACGTGGCCACCCCCGGGCGGGCAGGGGGGATGCGGCATCCCCGGCGGGCGCGGGGGCCCCCGGGATCAGCGGTGTCACCGCACGCCGGGACACGGGTCATGGGGACAAACCCGGCTGGTCACCGCTCCCAGCTGGATTGCGGAGGTCGCGGACCACGCCACATCCTCCGTGCCCTGCCGTGGGATGATGCGCGGCGGCGGGGTTAAGGCACCACCCGAAGGAAAGGGTGGGGGCCCGGGCTGTTTTTTCCTGCGAGGGATGGATGGATAGATGGGTGGGCACAGAGGATGGAGGGTTCATGAGAAGAGAAGCCCCAAAGGATGTCCCGTGTTCCCAAGGGCTGGCACGGCACCTGCCGCTGGCATGTCTGGAAGCCATTGTTCCCGCACAGCCCCGGGAAAGGCTCGGTGGGGCCGGTGCGGGCAGGATGTGCCCCATGGGCCTGGGGATGGCAGGTGCCTGTAGTCTCCTCCAGTGGGTCACTCCGGATTGGGCTGGCCTCGGACCCTTGTGCTCCTCAGCACAGAACCACGGAGCTGGGGGAGGCTCTGCTGTGAAAGGCTGTGTGGGAAGGCACAATGAGGATCTGTGTGAGCTGTGAAGGGCTGGGCTCCCTACCAGCATCCAGGGTGCTGGGGAGGGGACACCCGTGCGTGGGTGCCAGGCAGGGGTACCCAGAGGGCTGGTCCTCCACAGTGCCCCTGCCTGCTGTGCTGGGCCCTGGGGATGAGATCGTGACCTTGAGCCAGGTTCTCTCCTTAGAGACCCCACTGTGGGCACAGACCCTGTGGTGAGGGTGCAGACATCCTCTGAGTTTCAAGCTGGATCAAGAAATGTGGGTTCAGAGTTTGCAGGGGAATCTCTGATGAGCCAGGGATGTGCAGCACTCGTTACACAGGAGACAGCTACAGCTGTGACCACCAGCTGGCCTCTTCCTGTCCCAGCATCACTGTGGATCTTCCGTTCCTCTCCTTCCTTGCCTTCTTGCAAGAGAGACCTAAAGCCTCGCGAGGAATGAATTGAAAGGTATCATGAGTTTAAAAATACAGCACTCTGCTGTAGCTGTGCCACCTCCAGCTGCCGAGTGCCTCCCTCCTACCTGCAGAAGATCAGAGAGAAAATTCCTTTCCCTGACTGTTATGTTCTTCTCTCCAACCTCTCCCCAGAGCTGCTCCCTGTGCAGGTTTCCATTGACGTGCTCCCCTCAGCCGCCCTGATTTTGTGTGGGTGGGTGCAGGGGGGCCTGAGTTGGGATCATTTCCAAATCCCCACTTTCTTCCAGGCCTGAGGCTGATGGCCACTCTCCTTCTCTGTCTGTGAGACACAGCCCTGATGGCTTTGAGCTGCCAGGTTTAGTGTACCCAGTGGGTCCAATGGATCCTCAGAGCCTGGAGCCAATAGTGACACCCAGACCTGGGGCAGCACCCTGCCATGGGTGTCCCCAGAGATGGCACCTGCCATCCTCAGGGTGCACAGGAGTCCACAGAGGAGATGAACCGGGGGTGGAGGATTTTGGGGAGCAGAGAGAGCAGTGCCAGTTGTGCCAGCTGTGCACGCTGGGCGCAGGCTGGTGCAGAGGATCCGCTGCGGTTGTGGCGCTGGGCTGCCAGCTCACTGCCCTGTGACTGGTGGAGGGGAGGAAGCGGCCCCACGCCCGGGTGATGGGGAAATGACACTGTGGGCTCTGTTCTCAGAGGCAGTCACGATGCTGGGGTGACCCAAGCCAGCAAACACCCGGGGCAGGGAAAAACTGGCTTGGGTGTTGCCTTCCTGCACAGCGAGGCATCATTCGGGCTTTGCTGCCTTTTCCATGCACAGTCAGAGCACAGGATGGGGAACACAGAGGTGATGAGCATTGCCCCAGACATTCTCCTTACACATAGCTGCCCCACAGGCAGGAGTTTGCCAGCAGAGAGATGTTTTTCTATTCAGCACCATTGCAACCATCTCTCCTCACACTATCATCTCTGCCCCCAGCTGCTCATGTCCTGGTTTAGGTGTTCTGCCATTTCTCAAGCTCTGGAGGAGCAGAGGAGGTTTTGGCCCTGAGTTGTCTCAATGGCAAATACTTCATTATGTATGCCTGAGTATGGATTATGTCTCTGAAGTTAATTCACATGTGGCTAAGTTACTGTTGCTGTGGGAACCTTTAGTGCTGAAATCCTTGACTAGTGTGTATAAAATTAGAGCTTGTTCAGTCTGTCCCCACTGGCTGCTCTCTGTGACACATGGGAGCTCATGTGCTGCCATTTCCTGGGGAGGCTGGCAGCTCTCCCCATCAGCCAGCAGATTTTTGGACAAGCATGATCTTTCCCATTGATGCTTCTCCTTTATTTGACCAAGTTTCTGGCTTGGTGAAATCAATCATAGAATAGCTTGAGTTGGAAGGGACTTTAGAGATTATCTTTTTCCATCTACTCTTCCATGGGCAGAGACACCTTCCATTAGACCAAGTTGCTGAAAGCCCCATCCAACCTGGCCTTGAACACTTCCAGGATGGGTGGCAGCCAGGACTCATGTCCCCACAGCATCCCTGCACGCTCTCCTGGGTGCCCCAGCCAGCCAGGACAGTTCCACAGCACGAGGAATGCAGCTGGGTTGCCGAAGCAGAGAGAGGGATCTTGGCAATGTTCCTGAGAATGCAGAAAGGGGCTGGACGCCTCGTTCCCTTCTTGAAAACTTCAGAGCTTTGTTCCCGTGGGTGGGAAGCAGCTTCACAGCCTGCGGCAGGCGCTGAGCGAGCGCCATCCGTCCACGGTGCCGGCAGCTTGTGCGGGGTGAGCAGGGCTCTGCAGTCACTTGTGTGGTCATTTAGCAGGAATTTGGCCTGGATGAAGCCCAGCCAGGTTTTCCTCAGGCTGTGGGTCTGCTTGGAGGGCTGTGGTGTCCGTGTCACCACATCTCCAGGGCTGTATTGCAGCCCACAGCAGGGAGCAGAGGTGGCTGGGGCTGAGGGGGTGCCCCAGGCTCTGGGGTGTGCTGTGGCAGAGCCTTGGCCTGGCTGCTCTTTCCTATTGAGGTGCTTGAGGTGGAGCTGCAGATCACGCTGCCCCTGTGCTCGCTGCTCTGCCCCTGCTGGCTGCAGCAGTGCTCCTGCTGTATCATGGCAGGGAGCCAGTGCTGGGGCATGGATGGAGCTTGCTGTGCCAAGCAGCAACCTCTTGAGGTCCTCAACTAAAGGAAAAGTGGTCCTTAGCCTGCCCATTGGGTGGTGGGTTCAAAGATGTCTCTGGTTGTGAATCACATCTTTGTCATTCAATTATCTCCTCTAATTCAGAGCTCAGCTGTGGTGAAGGAAAGTAAATCACCTAAGAGGTGCTGAGAAAGGAGAAAGGAAGAACATGAGGAGGCCACAGCCTCAGTTCTCTCTGGCTGTCCTCATCTCAAGGACACTGGGACCTGTCCCAGAAGGATAGAGCAGGACCAGGACAGGTTCAGAGGAGAATGACAAGGGCATAGACACATGGAAACCTGCTGATGAAGTACTGCCTGTTCCTGGGCTCCTCTCCAGGTCTATGCCACTGGAGACAGCACCCTGGGCTAGGCAGACCTTATGGTCTGTCCATTGGGGTTCCAAAGGAGGGAAGCAGCTGAGTGACCCGGGTTGGTGCATGACCATAGCACAACTTTCCTTCTGGAGGGGTAGCTTGGCACAAGCAATGGGCAGCTTTAGTCCAGCTAAAGGGCTTTAGGGACTGGGTTTTGGGGTTGGCAGCAGGGCTGGGCTTGCAGCCAAGTGATGGCTCAGAGCCTACCCTGATGCCCCTTGTACCTGCTGGGTGCACAAGGACAGAGGTGGCTCTCAAAGTGCCCAGAGGAACCCACTCACCAGGAGATTTCTTCATCTGATGGTCAAGTCATGCAACAGAGCTGGGCTGGATGTCACAACTGATGGCAGAACCTGGTGACAGGAAGACAAAATGACTGTGACCCTCAGGAGCCTTTCCCCAAGCAATGCCCTTTTAGAGGGGCACCTTGTGCTAGCAAGGAGAAACCCCCAGGGCTGGGTTTGCCTGCCTGGAAGCTGGACTGATTTGGGATTACACATGGGGGCCAAGGGTGCCTGGAGGAATGAATTCCCTGTGCTGGCTGGCATGGCACCTTGCTGGCTGGTGCCTGAGCACAGGCTCACTGCCACATTACTGCTGGATGAACACCAGGGCATCCTCTGTTTGCTTTAGAAAATACATCCTGTTCCACGGCAGCTTAAGATTTGGCCCAAACCTTGCGTGGAATAAAGTGATTATTCCAAGCATCTCTAAATCTGCAGCTCCCAAGTGCCTGTGCTTTTGCATGCAGGTAGGTTAGCTGGTGCTGGGGGAGGTTGTGCTCACGCATGGCTTGTGCTGCAGTGGTTTGCATGCTGCTCTGGCTGCTTGCTCAGACAGATGCAAACAAGGTCATCCTGTCACCAGGGCTGAGCATCCTTGTCTCTGAGTGGGGTGACATGTCCCGGTGTTCCAGGATTTCTTCACTTGAACAGCAGCCAGCAGTGCTCGTGACACTGTGAACGTGCTCCTGCCTGCTTTAAACCTTTAAGTGCAGACACCAGAAGCCAAGAAAAGTGAAATGCCTGGCTGATTGGCTTGTTGGCTGAGAGGGAAATCCTAAAGAGTCAGGGACCTGAAATCCTGACCTGGGAGGTAGCTGGAAGGTCTTTTGTGCACATGTGGCCATGAAGCAGCCTTTCCATAGGTGCTCCCCTCTTCTCCTCCCATCCATCATGCATCACTCAGCCCTTCTGTGAAGCCTGTGGATTTGGGATGCTCTGTCCATGTGCCATTTGGCTGATGCTCTCACTCTTCTTTTTCTTCTAGTTTTCCACCTGTCAAGGAAGGTGACATCAGTTGTCCCAGAGAGCTGCCTTCTCATCCTGCTGGGGCTGGGCCTGGGGGGCATCGTGTTGGCCGTGGCAAAGAAAGCCGAGTACCAGCTGGAGCCCAACATGTTCTTCCTCTTCCTTCTGCCCCCCATCGTCCTGGACTCGGGGTACTTCATGCCCAGCCGGCTGTTCTTTGACAACATTGGTGCCATCCTCACCTATGCTGTGGTGGGCACGCTCTGGAACTCCTTCGCCACCGGCACCGCGCTCTGGGGGCTGCACCGCGCCGGGCTCATGGGTGAGTCTGCAGGGCTGCCCAGCTCGGACCACGTCCCCAAAAAATAGGCTGGCAGTGCACAGCAACCCCAGTTTCATAGGCCACTGCCTCTCCCTGCTGTGGATTCCTAGGAATTGCAGCACGAGCAGGGTCCTGACACCCTGGGCATGGTGCTCTGGCAGGACGGTCAAGCGTGCAGGGCAGACGGGCCCTGCTTGGCACTGGGCTGACTCATGTCTTTGCTATTTTTGTCTGCTGACCTTGGCTAGTGTTGCTGGCTCACTGCCACGTTCCCTGTCCTTGGCTGGAGCCACTGGCCCTGCCTGGCCTGGGCTGTGTTTTGAGCTCTCCTGAGCCCTGAGGAGCCCCTTGATGTGTGGGGCTGCTGAGCCTCCTTTGGTTTTGCCTGCTGGAGGAGCAGTGATGCACCTGGGTGACAACAGGGACATCCCTCATGCTCCTCTCATGTTGCAGCAAAAAGGCACCAAGTCCCACTTTCCAGGGGCTTCCTGGAGGTTTGGGAACACTTTTGGGCTCATCCCATTGCACTCCCAGTTGAGATGCTGCAGCCAAGTCACTGGGATCAGATGAGCGACAGGCTTGTTTCCATCTGGTGAGAGGGGCTCTGGGGTGGCTGGTTTGCCTGACCTTGGTCCTTCTGTCCTAACAGATCCAGGTGTTGAAGCTGGGCTGATGGATTTCCTGCTCTTTGGCAGCCTGATTTCAGCTGTGGACCCTGTGGCAGTCCTGGCTGTCTTTGAGGAGGTCCATGTTAATGAGACCCTCTTCATCATTGTGTTTGGCGAGTCTCTCCTGAATGATGCTGTCACCGTGGTGAGTTGCAGCCTGGGGGACTCTAATGTTGAGCCCAACATGCCCAAGGTGCTGGAATTCCCCAGGATGGGCAGAGGTGACATCCCTGAGCTGGGGGCAGACCCATGCCATGCTCTCTTGGCCTTTCCTCTCTCCTGGCCCTGGGAGGCTTTGCTGAAATGAGCTGTTATCTGACAGGTTTGGGGTGGAAAATGCCTCTTCCACAGGACCCTCCTGCCCCTCTCAAGGCTGGGCAATGCCCTGTGGTTCTCAAGGGATTTGCCTTGCCTGCAGGTGCTGTACAAGGTCTTCAACTCTTTTGTGGAGCTGGGCCCAGCACACATCCACGCCGCAGACTACGTGAAGGGGGTAGGTGAGTAATGGCCACACCAGCCCCTCCACCTCCTCCTCTGTTGTGGAAGTGGAGGGGGCAAGCACAGGAGCTGTTGTCCTGTGGGGTGGGCACTGAGCATCACAGCTCTGTCACCTCCATGTGTCACATGCTGGCCATCAGCATAGAACTGCAGAACTGTGTGGGCTGGAAGGAACCTTAAAGACCATCTTGTTCCAGCCCCCGCTGCCATGAGCAGGGACACCTTCCAGTAGACCAGGCTGCCCCCCAACCTGGCCTTGATGGGCCTTGATCCTTCCAGGGATGGGACAGCCAGTCTCTGCCAGGGCCTCACCACCCTCACAGGGAAGAATTTCTTCCTAATACCCAATTCTAATCCTACCCTCTGTCAGTTTGAAGCCACTCCCCCTTGTCTTGTTATTCCATACCCATGTCAAAAGTCCCTCTCCAGCTCTTTTGGAGTAGTCTTCAGCTACTGGAAGGGCTTCTGAGGTCTTCTCCAGGCTGAGCAGCCCCAACATCAGCCCCAACTCTATCAGCCTGCCCCACAGCAGAGGTGCTCCAGGGGGTGCTTTGGGATCATCCAAGGCTTTGTGCTCCATAGGATGCTTTGGAGGGGGAACCTTGGTGGGAGTATGGCGCTTGGCCAGCACAGCATGGCACGGCTGTGGGGTACAGGAGCTGGGCCCACTTCCTTATGGTTCACATGAGACTTCCCTCCAGCCTCCTTCTTCCTGGTGAGCCTGGGGGGCACAGCCGTGGGGCTGCTCTTCGCCTTCCTGCTGGCCCTGATCACGCGGTTCACCAAGCGCGTGCGCATCATCGAGCCGCTCTTCGTCTTCCTGCTGGCCTACGTGGCGTACCTGGCTGCCGAGATGGTCTCGCTCTCCGCCATCCTGGCGTGAGTACTGCCCAGGGGAGCCCAGGAATTGGGGCTGCCGTGCTGAGCAGCAAGAGGCAGTGAGTAGACCCACTCCTCCTCCTGCCATAGGGCCATGCCATCTCCTCCTGCCCCTCTGCAGAGTCACCTTCTGTGGGATCTGCTGCAAGAAGTACGTGGAAGCCAACATCTCCCAGAAATCCCGCACCACAGTCAAGTACACCATGAAGACACTGGCCAGCAGCTCAGAGACGATCATCTTCATGTTTCTGGGCATCTCGGCTGTGGACACCTCCAAATGGACGTGGGACACAGCACTGGTGCTGGGCACCCTGTTCTTTATCCTGCTCTTCAGAGCCGTGGGTCAGTCTATCCTGCTGTGTATATGGCTGGTAGCACACAGCCCTTTTCATGCCAAAAAGGGATCTTGCCCAGGAAAGGTTGGGGCACAAGGCCAGCCATGGATGCTGGCTGGGATTTTGTGCTGTGCTGCTAGAGCAGGCAGGGTTCTCCCAGCATTCCAGGCTCTCCTCCTCCTTCTTCCCCAGGTGTTGTTCTCCAAACGTATGTGCTCAACCGCTTCCGCCTCATCCCCCTGGACAGGATCGACCAGGTGGTCATGTCATATGGTGGCCTCCGTGGGGCCGTGGCCTTCGCCCTGGTCATCCTGCTGGACAGGGAAAAGGTGAAAGCCAAGGACTACTTTGTGGCAACGACCATCGTGGTGGTGTTCTTCACTGTCATTGTGCAGGTGAGGATGGGCACTGTGCCCTCCTCCAGTGCTGCTTTCTTGCCCCAGAACTGGCCTGGGGGCATGTGCTTTGGGAAATTATCTTTTTCAAGTGACATTTGGTCCTCGGTGCTTTCTGGCACCCCATCCATCAGCAGGTGGGCAGGACTGCTATGGGGACTGTTGTGATGGTGGGGCCATGGCCCATCTTCTTTTCCCACTGCATTTTGTTCTGGGATTGGCTCCAGGAGCTCCAAGAGTGCATGCCTGTCCAGGCTGCTCTCTTTACAAAGCTGCTGATGGGCCCCAGCTCAGTGCCCTAGGAAGGGAAGCCACAGGGAGGATGAAAATTAGTCTAGGGGAAGGATGACTGGGGATGCACACCATGGCACAGGGGTTGGGTTGATAGGGGCATGCATGACTGTCCCCAGTCACTTTGTGCTGCTTCTGCTCCCCATGCCCCAGCCATGCACCCTCTCACCCTCCCAGTCTTCCCCTTGCCTTCTCCTGCCATTCTAGGGCCTCACCATCAAACCCCTGGTGACGTGGCTGAAGGTGAAGCGTAGTGACCACCACAAACCCACGCTCAACGAGGAGCTGCATGAGCACGTAAGTGACAGTGCCAGAGGCTCCCCAGCTCCCCTCACGTGTGGGGCTGGGCAAGGACCATATATGACCTTGGCATCCCCAGGGCACCCACAGCCTTGCCACCACTCACCCTCTTCCCCTCACTCAAGGCCTTTGACCACATCTTGGCAGCAGTGGAGGACATCGTGGGGCACCATGGCTACCACTACTGGCGGGACAAGTGAGTGCCTGAGGATCCTCTGCCGACTGTTAGTGAATGGGAGATGCATGCCAGCCACAGGGACATCTTGGGGCTCTCACAGGAGGACACCTTTGCTGTGGACAGGGCAGCAGGACCAGGAAGCCTGTATGTGTGTCCATCAGTCTGGATAGGTACCTTCGGATGCTGTTATGCAACAGACCAGGATCACAAAAGCATCCCAGAGAGAGGTCAGGCTGGGGATGCTGTGGAGCTGACATTGCTAGCCAAGGTCAGAACTTGGGGTGTCCATGTTGGTGGCAATGGCCCTCTGCCTCCTCATGGATGGAACTGCCCTGGGCACTGAGGAGGGAACAGCCCTGTTCCTGCCTGGGCAGTGTTTATCTGCAGCACAGCAACAGGAAAAGGATGCAAAAAGCCTGTTTCCTGCAGGGGAAGTGCTCCAGCAGGGTGGCCCCAGTCCTACTCCCACTGCCTCACAGACCCAACAGTATCTGGCTTCCCCTTGGGCAGGCTGAAGGGTCACCATGTCCCCTCCCCTCCTGCTCTCCCTGGCAGTGTGTCCCTGTGCACAGCCAGGTCCTGTGTGCCCAGCCTCTCTTTGCTGTACCTGGGACACTCAGCCTTGTGTGGGTAGATATCCCTGGTACCCCATGGGAGCTGAACTGCCTGTGTCTTCATCTTATGGCAGGTGGGAGCAGTTTGACAAGAAATACCTGAGCCAGCTCCTGATGCGTAAATCTGCCTACAGGCTGCGGGATGAGATCTGGGATGTTTATTACAAGCTGAACATCCGTGATGCCATCAGCTTTGTAGATCAGGTAAAGGCAGCAGTGGTGTCCAGGCAGCAGGATGGCCCTGGCAGGAGAGGTTCCCCTTGTGTATGTTCCTCCCCTCATGTGCACCCTCTGGCCAGGCAGTGAGGACCTGTCCATCCCAGCTGGGTCCTTGCTGTCCTGTGTCACTATAGGACACGAAACAACATGAGCACACACACCGCTCATGGTGAAGAAAAGGGAAGTTTCTTCTCCTTTTCTCAAGGTGAAGAAAAGGGAAGTTTATTTTCTGACTCCAACGTTTATAGCTTTCCAAAAGAGACAGGGGATTGGAGGGTGACAGTGCCACCTCTCCAATGACACTGGGCAAGCCAAGAGTCCATCAAATTTCTCCTCCTCCATAAAATAATGCAAAATAATAAGTTATTTACAGAAAGCGTGTGAGAAAGTTTGCTACAAAAATGTAAACATCAGGAGGCTTAGAAAATCTTTAAAAATCAGAGCGACAGTCCTGATGCCTGCCTTGTCCTCCCACGTCCCAGGGTGGCCACGTGCACTCGGCTGCCAAGCTGGCGCTGCCCTCCATGCCCAGCCGCACGTCCATGTCAGAGTCATCAGTCACAAACCTCCTGTGAGTACAGCCATCCCTCTGAGCTCCTGGATGGACCTCGTGTGACCTCCCAGCCGCCCTCTCTCCTGGGATGGGTTGCCCCAGGGCTGGCCCGGAGCCCAGCCCGTCCATGCCCATGTCCCGCAGGAGGGAGAGCGGGAGCGGGGCGTGCCTGGACCTGCAGGTGATCGACACGGTGCGGAGCCGCCGCGACAAGGAGGACGCTGCCATGCACCACGTGCTGCGAGGGAGCCTCTACAAGCCCCGGCGGCGGGTGAGCACTCCGGGCACGGCGGGGCTGGCCCCGAGGGGAGCAGGGATGGACCGTGCTCCTCCGCGGGGCCAGCTGCTCACCCTGTGTCTCTTTGCCTCTCCCTCGGCCAGTACAAGGCCAGCTACAGCCGTCACTTCATCTCTCCAGATAAACAAGAGCGCCAAGATAAAGAAATCTTCCGGCAGAACATGAAGAGGCGGCTGGAGACCTTCAAGTCCACAAAGCACAATGTCTGCTCCTCCAAGAGCAAGGCCAGGCTGAAGGAAAAAGGCAGGAAAAAGGCAAGTCCTTCCCAAGCTCCTGTTCTTTTCCTAGCTCTGGGATTTGGCCACCCCGGGATGCAGCAAGAGAGGTCCTTTTGGGGTGTGGGTGAAGTGTTGCAGGGCATCAGCAGCTCCAGAGCCAGAGGGGAAATCTCTTCTCAGTCTTGTTAATGCTGCGTGTGAGCGTGCAGGTGTTGTGTGTCCATGTGTCCTCAGCACACCATCAGTGCTGTGGGGTGGCTCTTCACTGAGCAAAGCCCTGGAGGAGCCCCAGGTTTGTTTTGAAGAGCACTCAGCATAAAGCAGCCTCAGTGCTGGTGCAGATCCAGGCTCAGAAGTGTGGAACTGCACCTCAAGTTGAATCTTAGGTATCTTCTTTTTTTCTGGAGGCTTTTGAAGCCATTGCAGCTGATCTGTTCCTTGTGGGGTCATGAAGATGCAAAGCCTAAGGACTAGAAGCCATCTGCCATGTAGCCAGGGTGGGAATCTGCATGCTCAGTGTTGGCTGGATTGCAGGACCACCTCTTGGGTTTAGGGCTTTGCACAGGGCAGGTCCCAGCCAGTTCCTCTTCTTTCACAGAAGAACATCTCTCTGACCAAAGAGACAGCCAATGGGAAGACTCACAGAAGTGTCCCCTGGCAGGATGCAGGTAAGGCCAGTGGCAGGTGAGGATGGAAGGTCCTGGCAAGGGGACCTGGTGGTGTGGGATGGGAGCACCTGTTGTGCCTGCCCACTGCCAGCTCGGTGGGATGACAGCACCAGGGTTGTGCTAGCACCAAACCAAGCCCCTCCATCTGCCAGCAGCTCCTGTCCTGGTGATGGTCAGCTCAGAGGAGGAGGAGAGTGATAGCTCGGAGACGGAGAAGGAGGACGATGAGGGGATTGTGTTCGTTGCTCGAGCCACTGATGAGGTCCTGCAGGGAAAGACAACTCCTGGTAGGCACCAGTGCTCCATGAGAGGGCAGCTGACATTGGGTAGCTTATCCTTCCTCTGCCTGTGGAACAAAGCTGCCATGACCTGGGCAAAACCAAAGTCCACAGAGCATGAATGGGAGAATCACTGTCCTCTGGAGGCATGGCAGAGCCTCTCTGTGTCCTGCATCCCCAGGCCAGCACATGGTGTGATTATTGGGGTTGTCCTGCACAGGACATAGGATTATAACCCATAATCCTTGTGGGTCCTTTCCAACTCAGGATATTCTAGGGCTCTCTGGCCATTTGGTAGTGGTTGGTTCTGCAATGTTTGCAGGGTCCAAGGAGAGACTGAGAGCTGTGCAAGCTCCCTCTCACTGTCCCTCCATCTGCATCTCCAGGCAGCCTGGATGTCTGCCCCAGCCCCTGCATCATCCCTCCATCACCAACCCTGGCAGAGAAGGAGCTGCCGTGGAAAGGAGACCAGGCTGATCTGGCTGTTTATGTCTCCTCGGAGACCACCAAGATCGTGCCAGTGGATATGCAGAAGGCGTGGAACCAAAGCATCTCCTCCCTGGAGAGCATCGCCTCCCCCCCGGGCATCGAGAGTGGACCTCAGCACAGGAGGTTTGCCTGCCCTGTGCTGGAGGAGCAGCCCCAGTCTGCAAGCCAGGCAATGCCAGAGCAGAGCTCCTGCTTCCAGTTCCCCAGCCACCTCTCCAAGAGCGGCCGGTCACAGAGTGACAGCAGCCCGGACGGTCCCGAGCAGCAGGAGCTGCAGCCTTTGATGGCCACAGAGGAGCAGGGCAGGGTGCCACCCTCTGCAGAGCCCAGGTGGCTGATGTTCAACAGAGCAGGCCACCTCTGAGGCACCCTGTGCGTTGGGAAGGGGCTGAGAGCTGCAGACAGGCTATGACCTGGTGACTGCTCTGTCTTGCACTGCAAAGCTTGTGTGTGTCTCCATAAACTCCAGGAGTGGCAGGAGAGCCCAGTACTCCTCCTGGAGCTGTTCTCCAGGGTGTGCTTTGCCCATGCACCTGCTGATGCAAACCTGGTCAATAATTGGTCTTTGTGCTGTGACAGCAGGTACCAGCCCCTGTCCACCTAGGAAGGCACAGATCCCAGACCTCATTCCTCCTCTCTGGTCCCTACACATCTCTGCAGTTGGGAGGGTAGAGATATTTCTCCCAGGGCTGGGATCCAAACAGACTTGATCCTGTCATGGCTGTGCTGCCCTGAAGTGGTGGCTGCTGGAAGATGGGCTGTGGCTGCTCACAGGTGTAAGAGTGTGAGCTGGTCTCCAGCCTGGCTGTGAGCAGGAGGTCTGTGGAAAAAGGGCTGGGAGCAGTGCTGGTGCACAAGAGCCCACCCACACCCAGTGACCGAGCCACTGACTGCAAGGTGGCCACAGTGCTGGTTCCTCACAGCATGCATGGAGCTCAGAGATGGGCTCCTTGCCATGACCCCCCATGTTCCCTGGATTTTGGAGGCACCACAGAGGCAAAGCCATGGCTTTCTCAGGACTGGGAGCAGTGCTCCTGGGGTTTGGCTCCAGCAGGAGCTGGGCCAACAAACCTGTACGCACAGGGACTCCTCCAGCAGCCAACCTGCTGTGCCAGCCTCGCACCTCTCACCTGGATGTGTTCCCAACAGCTGCAGTGCTCAGCTTTCTGGCTTCACTGGGAGGCAGCTGCCCTGCACAGCATCCTTGGTGTTCCTTCTGCCCACGTCTGAGTCTCCCAGTTGCCTGGGGTGCATCAGCTGGGAGGACTGGTCATGGTGCAAGGAGTGGAGCGAGCAGCAGGTATGAATGTACATCAGGAACAGGGGTGATGGGTGTGACCAGTGTGCATCTTCAAAGGTCTGTCCCCAACAGCTGCATCCCAGCCACCCCTGTTCCCTCCTCAGAGGGTGATGGGAGCTGGTGGCCCACACAATGACTTATTGCTGGTGTGACCCCAAGGGCCAAGAATTGCATCCCAAGAACTGCTCAGCACACAAAAGAGCACAATGGCTGGGCACTGTTAGAGCAGGAGGGTTGGGAGTCACTCCTCTTTGGGAAAAATGGGACTTGGACTGGGCTGTTAATGCTCCAAAGCAGATAAAAGGCTGCCTTTTCCAGCTCTGTGGGTGTGCTGAGACAGCAGGTGCCAAGGGGACACTTGGGTGCACTGGGTGGGTGAGTCCAGTGTGGAGCAGGTGAGCTGGTGGGACTCCCAGCCCTGTAAGCAGGGCTTGGCAGAGGCCCTTCAGCTCTGTACCTGTTCCACTAGATGAGCATGAGGTTTTTAAAAGGTTTTTATATAGTTTTGCATTTCTGGTATGACTTATTCTAGTTTTGATTTCTGATATTGGGCCATACTAAATCTCTAGTTGGGTCAGTGTTTTCTGTAGCCATGGGCACCACAAATGACTCAATACTTAATATAGTATTTGCAAGGATATTGTTATAATGTGAAAATATATGCAGAGTATTTTGTAATGTTCAATAAACTGGAGTTGGAGCAGATGTCGTGGTCTGGTCTGTCTGGGAACCTCTGCCCATCCTGGTTCAGTTCTCCTTTGCAGGTACCATGTCCTTGTGCCTCTCCATTCTTCTCCACCCGAGGCCCCAGCCCCCCTCTCTTGATGTGCCTGACTGGATTTCCTGGTTTCCATAAAGTTTGTGGAAAATGTGAAATTCTTTCCAAAGCGCTGCATGCCTGCAGCCGTTGTCAGGCTGTGCAGAGGAGCAGCCAGCAAGAGACCAGGTCCTCCTGCCCAGAGCTGTGGCTGCACAACCACCAACATGCTGGGAGCCCACGTCTTCCCATGTCCTCTCTCCTAGCCAAAAATATGTTTTAAAGGGGTCTGTTTCGGGGCATTCTGGCCACAGGAGCCTCCTTGCATTGGTGTGTGCTGGTTTTGCTCTTTCCCTTGATCTCTGCTTTTCCTGAAGGAAAGTAAATGTGGTTTACTTGATTCACAAGGCAGATGTTTGGCTTGTATTGAACCTGGCATCCTCCATCAACCCCTGGTCCTTTTTGGCAGGGTCAAATGTAACTTCTAGCCCTGTTAGCTTTGCACTGGCCCCCGTGGAAGCTCCTGGTCCTTGTGACATTCCCCATCTGCCTTGAATCCCACCAACAATGCTGCTGGCTGAGCTGTGCTCTGCATGCTGGACCTCAGTGCCAGCACAGCCTGCAGCCACAATTGCCTTGGCAGTGCAGCAGGCTGTGTGGGCCAGGTGGTTTCCTGGAAGAGGTGGATCTGCATCCTTCAGGTCCTCAGAGGAGGGAAAGCTGACATCTGATCTTCAGGAAATGCTGGGGCTGGTTGCTGCTCTCTCATCCAGACATCTGAGCCTAGGAGCTAATGTGTGTGCAGGGTCTCCATGCCACAGCCAGCCCCTTGTAGCCCCTTCTTCCCACCCTCAACCCCACCCTTGTTGTGAGCAGGGATGGTGGCTCCTGGCTGGTTTTCAGTCTTGTACTTCACTCTCTGGATTTCACCTTCGAGTGTCCTGCCTGCACAGGACTGCCCTGATCCTTCCAGCATAGCAGAGAGTCATCTCTTTCAGCCTAAAAATACTAAAGTGCTTCAGTGGAAAAACATGAGGAGTGGGCCAAACCATGAATGCATGTGCCCAAACTTCTGCTTCTCCAGGACAGAGTAAGGCACAGCCACAGGAGCTGCTTGTCAGACTCTAACCCAGAACATCCAGCCCTCCAACTGTGACTGTAAGCAACCCCATCTCAGGGCAGATTATCACAGACCTATCATTTTGTACCCAAGCTTCTGTTAAGAGCCTGCCATTAAACCACACATTTTTTCCACAGACATTTACTTTCTCCAATACTCAGCTCCTCCAGTTCCTCTGTGGTAGCAAAACTTGTGAAGTCAGCAGGGGATGTAAGGCAGATCTGACATCAGCTGTGGGGAAGAGCTGTGGGCAATGGATTGGTGTTGGCCATCTTACAAGTGAGTCTTAAAATCACCACATCGCTTTTGCACAATGCACATTGGAGCATCAGGTAAATTTTAGACTGGAAGGGCTTGGGAAGCCCATGGTCCAATCCCAGCTTCGTGCAGGGCTGGTAGCAAAGCTAGACCCTGTCCCCCTGGATTTGGAATGTCCCTGAGGATGGAGGTGTCAACTGTCCCTGTCCCAGAACCACACCACAGCTACACCAGTCTTGCACACAATGAATTTCTCCTTATGCTCAGTGACTATTTCCCCTTGGCCAGTGGTCCCTGTTACCTCTTGTTCTTCCAAGTGCTTCTCTGGGTAGAGTTGTGCTGTGGTTTCTGTGTGCCACCTTGTTGGGAGCTTCCCTCTGGCTCATCTTCTTAAAGCTGATTCATATATATATATATATATATATATATATTTTCTTTTGGGAGGGCCCACATTGGAACTAGCACCCAGTTGTGTCTCACAGGTACCAAGTCCAAGCAATAATAATTTTCTGGAACCTGCCAGTTTTGTATTCTCCACTGCAGCAAGGGTGCTGTTGACTCACATGTGTAGTTGCTGATCCTGCTCTGTTTCTGGAGCACTTCTGACACCCTCTTGGGGGGTTTTCACACTGCTCAATACAGGCAGAGCAGGGGGAAGGGAGTGAATAGGAGCCAGCTCCCCACCTCTCACACAAAGCATGGCAGAGGCTTTGGCCATGCTCGCGTTTGCATGGAGAACAGCAGGAAGGCAAATGCAGAACTGAGGAGAGGTGTTCAGTCTGATTGTATCTGGTACAAATATTTTGGAGACACGTCAGTCTCCTCCTGCCTCCTCGTGTCCATCTGTCCAGGTATCCATCCCACCAGAAATCAAACTGAACATCTCCCCTGAATTCTGTGTTTGCCTTCCTGCTCTTCACACCTGAAGCAGCCATCCCTGCTTTCACTGGAAGCCTCCTCGGCCTGTTGGCGAAGGGAGCAATTCGTTTTCCCTCTGGCATCACCTCCGAAGGGGGATGCCAGCCCTGACCTCGCTCTGTTCCAGGTGTGCAGAAGTTGTTCGGCTGACGGGCTGCGAGCGGGGCCGTGCCGCGAGCGGTGGCGGAGCCGGGATCAGCCGGGGCGGATAATGAGGAACAGACCCGCGCTGGGCAGTGGTTCCATGCTGCGTTCCAGGGCAGAGCGGCCAGGATGGGAGAGCCTCCGTGCTCCGCGCTGCGCCCCCCCGGCTCGAGAGGAGCCAGCCCCTCTGCTCCCCGGGCTGTCCCCGCCGGCTGCCGGCCCTGAGCGACCCCGCAGGGTCCCCGCGGGGCCGGGCACCGTCCCCAGCGCTGTGCCACCGCCGGGCTGCAGGGTCCTTTCCCCACGGCCCCGCTGTGCGGACTGGCTGAGCACAGGCAAGAGCAGAGCGATCCCCAGGTCAGCAGGAGCTGGGCGGGGTGATCCGCACCTTCCTTCGGGGCTCACACTTGCTTCTCCCTGGAGGAGCAAACAAAACTGCAGGAATCCCTGAGGACTGCGCAATGAGGTTTCTACTCCCGGGGATTTCTGCGGAGCAGCCACAGTGGAAGCCAGTGGTGGGCTTTGATTTTATGAGTACTCCAGATCCAAGAGCTGTGATCTCCCCTGCAGCCAGGCACAGCTGCTCCTCATAGACCCTTGGAAGGCAAGGATCCCTGAAGAAGCCACCTGGGCTCCTCTCACCTCATCTTCTCCTGGCAATTGTGGCCACACATCCAGGCTGTCCTGAAGGTAAATGGAATGTGTTGGTGGGTTACCTGGAGAGGGAGGGACGGTGCTGAGGACACTTTTAGGAGGTGACCACCAGCCCAGTTGGTCTGGTCTACATCAGACCACAGGTTGTCCTGAGCTTGTGGGTGGCCCAGGAAGAAGGGCCTGGAAAGGCTGCAGGGTACTGGTAGTGACCAAACTCTGCAGCAGCTGTACTGTGTCTGTGCTTTCCTCTGTCACAGCAATGCAGGCAATCCCTGCATTGCCTCCTGAAGCCCAGCTAAACCCACGCTGTTGGAGAGCCACTTAAAGCCTTGTTTTTAGCTCCTTTGCTGGCTGGGGGAAGTTGGCTTCTGGCTCTGCACCCACCTGAGGCCTCACCATGTGTGACTCCCTGGCAGATTACGGTCTCTGAGGCTCTCACAGACAGCTGGATGAGCTGTGGGCTGAGAGCCCTAAGAGCCCCTCTGTAGGCATGGCTGGGACCATGGAGTATCAGTTGTGCAGGAGTCACCCCCTCTAGATTTCTCCTGGACATCTGGGTCCTTCCTGCTCTCCCAGAAATCCCAGTCTCCCAAGGACCAGGATATTCTCTTCTCTACCACATGGGTGGTGTAGGTACACCTATTTTCAGTAGACATCCCTACCCTCTTCTATTTATGGAGAAAGCTGGCAAAAGCTTCAGAAAGGTACGCAGAAATAAATAAAAAAGAAACAGCTGTGAAGCTTTCCCACGTGTATGGGGCTGGCTGATGGGAGCCAGCCAGTGAAGGAGCACCAGCCACATGTGCTGGGATGGAAGGGCTGTGGAGCAAACAGGTGGGACAGGTTGCTGCTGGGGAGTTAATCCATGATCCCTGCTAGGTTCACTCCAATCTTTGCTTTATTCTGCTAGTGAACAGATAAAACTGTTAATTTTTTTTTTCCTTAGTAAAAATAGCTTTAAAGGCAAACAGGAAATCACAGACTGAGGAGTGCAATGAAGAGGGGAAAAAGTCAGGCAGCTACCTCGCTGTGCTTAGATTTGTCTATAAATACAGCTCCACGTGGGGCGTCGCTTGCCCAAAGGCAACCAAACCGCCCCCAAGCTGGTGGGGATCGGGGCTGCAGGGGAGCATCTCCCCTCAGCAAGGGTGCCGCACCGAGGGGCCGGCGCTGGCTGAGTACCGAGCTCGGTGCGCGGAGCTCGGTGCTCGGTACGCGGAGCTCGGTGCGCGGAGCTCGGTACGTGGAGCTCGGTGCGCTGTGCGCGGAGCTCGAGGTTCGGTGCGCGGAGGTCGGTAGCAGTACGCGGAGCGCGGTACGCGGAGCTCAGTAAGAGGAACTCGGCTGATGCGGAGCTTCGCGCTCGGTACGCGGGGCTCGGCTGACGCAGAGCTCGGTGCGCGGAGCGCGGGCACGGCGGGAGGGCCGCGCTGCCCCGCGCCGCCGGCAGGTGTCGCCCCGCGCCGAGGCCTCGCCCCGGCCCGCCCGCCAAGATGGCGCCGCGCCCCCTCAGGGAGCCCCCGGCGGGGCGGGTGCGGCTCAAAGGCCCCGGGGACTCCGTGACGGGGCAGTCTTAAGGGAAAATACAATATACGAGTGGCGGTTTCAGGCCTCTTGTGGTGTGCCAGTCTCGGCTGCCCAGCTCCTCCCGCTCTCCTGATGGCGGGTGTGATGTCCAAGTTCAATCACGCACTCTCTCAGACACCTTCATCTCACCCGGCAGCAAACACAGGCAGGCGCTGCAAAATATGACCCAACCCCAAAACCTTCTTGTACTGTGAGGGTGGTGAGACACTGGAACGTGTTGCCTAGGGAGGTTGGAGTTGTCCCAGCCCTGGAAGTGTTTAAAGCCAGGTTGGATAAAGCCTTGAGCAGTCTGGTCTAGTGGGAGGTGTCCCTGCTCATGGCAAGAGGCCTTGGGACAGAATGATCTTTAAGGTCCATTCCAAATTCTTAACATTGTATGGTTCTATAAAGGAAAAAAAGCAGCAAAGAACACAGACTTGGACCTGAGTGTTTCTGTGTTGGGGAGGAAGCTCTTGGCCCACTTGTCCCTCCTCTCACCAAGCTCCTCCGAAGGCTCATGGCCCCAGTCTGACAGTCCTGTTTGAGCCCCAGAGGGGTCTCAGCCTCCTCGAACCTTCCCGGGGCTGCTCTGAAGCTGACCTTACCCTGTCTCGAATTGGGAGCAGAGAAGAGGAGGAAGAGAGCAGCAACATGATGGAAGAAGAGCAAGTGAGAGGCAGAGAGGACAGATTGCTGACAGGAGGCAGGAGCCCTCCGTCCTGCCCGTCTGAAGGGGAAGCTGCTCCTCTCCTTCAGGAGGCACATTGTTATTGCTGCTGATGGCACTGAATCAGGTTTCCTGCCGGTGCTCTCCAGCCCTGGTGCCAGGGAGGGGAGTGCCCACCCCAGCAGGAACACAGCATGTCAGTCATGTGCTGCTTCCTGGTGCTTCCTCTGCCTCCAGCCCAGCTGGGAACAAAGGGTCCCTGGCACAGCAGCTATGATCCACATCATGCCACCTCCTCGCTGTGTCCTGTGTCCCACCTGCTCTGTGTTCCAGCCTGGCATCCTTGCTGTAGGCATTCCCTGAGGTTTCACTCCGCTAATTGCCAGCTGTGGATGTTCCGTGGCAGACTGCACCTATCCCTGCCAAACCAGCCCTTCCCAGTGGCATACGAGGAACCTTCCCAGTGCTCTGGATCTGCAGTCAGCAGAGCTGGCTCTAGACTCCCCTGGGGAGAAGACCCTGACCCCAAACTGCTCTTTGCCCACTGCAGAGTGACTTGAACATCAGTCTGAAGCCTTGCAGAGCTGCTGGAGGACTGAGATCTTTCCCCTTTGCCAGCTGGTCAAAGCTAGAGGGGGACAAAGCAGATCTCTTCTGTACCTGGGGAAACTGTCAGACCTGAGCAGGTTGTCATTCCCCTGTTGGAAATACCAGCTGGATTAAGGGTACTTTGAGAAGCACCTGGAGGACTCACAGTGGGACTGCTTGAGTTCAGTGGGCAACACAGCCCCGCTGTGACAGGCACCATGACAGCTGGTGCCAGGGAACGCCCATGCAGCTCTATAGGGCACTGACGGGACCTGGAGCTGCATCTTGGGGCTATTGCTCTGCCCCAGGGAGTGCTGAGCTAACTCAGCTGCTTGCCTGCCTCCCTGCCTGCTCTGGAGAAGCAAACTGTAGGCAGGTGAGAGCTTTCCTTCTCTCTGGAGACATTCTGCCATGGGAGAATGGTTTGCAAGATCTGTCGGGATCTGCTGGGTAGAGGCTCTGCAAAAGCTGGCTGTAAGTGTGGGGTTTGGGAGGGTTGGAGGGGCTGGATGGGAGCTTGGCAGAGTGTGCACCCAGGGGAATAGCAGTTCTGGGGATCAAAGCTCCTGGATTAGTCCCTGACTGTCACCCCAGGTAGGACCTGAGAGCTGGTCCTGGCTCTGCAAACTGTGGAGTCAGTGGTTGGAGAGGGGGTCCTTGCTTCCCTGGTTAGAGCTGCCAGCCCTGCCTCCTAGCAGGGCATAGCTGGATTTAAGTTGGCTTTGAGTAGAGAAGGGATGGGTCTCCAGATCAGAAGTGTGTCCCAGCCCTTGTCTGGCAATGGCTGGTGCTCAGTGGCATCCTCCAAGGGATGTACCCATCCAAAGTATATCCAAGGGATGTACTCATTTCTCTTGGTGCAGGCTGGGCAGGTGTCTCATGGGTGCTGGCTGCCCAGGCATGAGCTGGGCACAGAGCAGGGACACAAGTAGGGGGTTGCTGGTGGTGTGGAGCCATGGCAGGAGGTGTCTGTCTGTCTGTCACCACAATGCTTACTCTGCCAAGCAGACCTGGGAAGGGGAGCCGGCCTGGCAGCTGTGACTGAGGATGGAATTTAGTGTGTGCCCTGTGTCCCGCGAGTCCCTTGTCTGCAGGACAGGGGCTGGGGCAGGAAGGGTGTGGGTGCCCGCTGGCATGTCTGGCTCAGAGGTGAGCCTGCTGTCTCAGAGCACAGTAAACATGTGCTGTGGGGCTAAATGGCATGCAGCACCACTGCCAGCAGGGAAGGTAAACAGATGACTCTTCTGTGCCATTAAATATGTGGGATCTGGAGAGAGATGGGTCACTTTTAGGCTGCTCTGCAGAAAAAGCTGATCTATTCTGTTCAGAGACTGTGGTGAGTTTTGAAGCAGCAGTCCTGAAACCACAGCTGGATTTCTAAGCCAAGAGCACTTTGTTCTCAGGAAAGGGAGGTAATGCCTAAACTCTCAGGAGACAGAAAAGAAGCTCCTCTTAAACTGTTTAAGCTGTCTTGACTCCACATTCAGAGAGGTGTGTCCCTGCCTGGCTCTGTGTCCTACAGGTTCTTGTGGGGGGTTGGGATATTTTCTCCAGTACAGTCACATCTTGCCAACCAGAGCACCTGCCTAGAATTCAAAGCACCAGAATGCTAAGACCCAAGAGAGGAGTCCAGTGCAGTGGGGAAACACCCTTGGGGTGTGGGGGCACTGGGGGGGTCTCTGACTGGGCAGGAGGTTTCCGTCCAAGCCCTCCTCCTGCCTGTGCTGGCTGCGTTCATGACTGCAAGGAGAAGTCTCTGGAGACTGGTGTGCAGCACTAACCCAAGACTGGTGTTTAGCACAGCCACTTCACAAGGCCTGGGGGCACCTCTGTGTCTCCCCTCCCTGGCCCAAAGGAGCCCAAAGCTGCTCAGACTGAGAGGGGTGTCTTGGATGAGTGCAGAAGCAGGACTTTGTCCTGTGGACCCTGGCAGTGATGGATGCCAGCTGAGCCAAAACCCTGGGCACTTGGGGATGCCTGGAGCTGGTCTAACCAGCAAGTACTCTGCATGTACTGAGTCCAGCTGGCTTGTCTGGGAAGACACTGTGTCATCAAGGTGTGCCTTCATATTTGGGCAGAGGCTGTAAGGCTGATATTGCCCTGCTTGCACATTTTCTCTCTGGCACTGCACAGTATGAGCTTTCACTTAGAATCATAGAATGGTTTGGTTTGTAAGGGACCTCAGAGTTCCAACCCCCCTGCCACAGGCAGGAATGCCACCCACTGAACCAGGCTGCTCAAAGCCCTGTCCAATTGTGCCTTGAACACTTCTAGAGATGGGCCATTGGCAGTTTTTCTGGGCAACCTGAGCCAGTGCCTCACCATCCTTTGAGTAAAGAATTTCTTCCTAACACCAAATCTAAATTTCTCCTCTTTTAGCTTAAAACCACTCCCTCTTATCCTACCACTTTCTGCCTGCATAAATATTTCTCTCTTTTTTGTAAGCTTCCTTTAAGTACTGGAAGGGGCTCTAAGATCTCTCCAAAGCTTTCTCTGTTGCAGGCTGAACAGTTCTCTCTCAGACTGTCCACACAGAAGAGGTGCTCCAGCCCCAGGATCAGCTCTGTGGCCTCCTCTGGACCTGCTCTGACAGGTCCATGACATTCCTGTGCTGAGGACCCCAGACCTGGATGCAGCACTCCAAGGCAGGTCTCATGAGGGCAGAGGGGGAGAATCACCTCTCTCAATATGTGCTGCAGCCAACCTGCTGTGTGAATTAAAAAAAAAAAAAAACAAAAAAAAAACCCCAAAACATTTTATTCCTTTCCCTTCTTTCCCTTGTGGCACACATGGGTATTTGAGCCCCCCTTCCTGATTTCTGTCCCTACAAAATACCTCTTGTAAGACTTCCTGATGGTTAACTGCAGGCCATGGCTGCACATGGCACTGAACAACATCCTGAATTGTAGCTGGAGACCTGGTAATTGAGTTGCTTGTGTCCCTTCAGATGGGGAGTGTGACCAGCTGTTGTTATGTAGTCTCTCCTTCAGTCCTTCTGGGAAATCACACTGTGATTATATTTCTGGCTTAAGAAATTTTTTCCCTAATCAGACTGGGCCTCACAAAGAGGTTGCCACTTAGTGGTAATTACTTGCTTTAGAAGCTGAATGTCTCCTGAGGATTGCAAATAGCGGATTATCAAATTAATTAGTTAAACCAAGATGTGCTTTTGTGAAGCCAAGACCTGCTTTGCTTGTGATCTGAAATAAAGGTTTACATGTTATTAAACTGCATACAACCTGTTCTTGTCTCCCTAATGGGGAGTGTAGTTGGTACAAAAGGCTGCTTGCACCTCTACTCGCTCACTTGTTGCCTTTCTTTCACAAACCCTCTTTTGAGCAACATCTCTCCCTGGTTTTAAGGCTTGTTCTGGGTGGGCTTTAATGCTTCCTCTGATTTTGTGGCAGCACAACTGCCAGGTTGAAGGGATATAGGATTGGAGCTGGACTTCAATGATCCTTGTGGATCCCTTCCAAATTAGGGTATTCTATGAGGGTTCATTGTGGATAGCTTGGTGGGATGGTACCATACCTTTCCTTTCAGGCTACAGTTTAATCCATGGGATGTCTGCATTGCCATGTCTGTGGGCATGGGAGCTGGTGGAGAACCCCAGTCTGGTGATGAGATGCCTGGAAGTGGATTCAGAGACATCCACTTATCAGTGGGTTAGCAGGAGCCATACACCCTGGAGTAGTGCTCTACACAGCCCATTCCCAGGATCTCCATTCCCTCAGAAGTCTCTGTGGCCACAGGAGGTTCCCTGTGCTGTGCTGAGGATTGCACCAGTGACCACTCTAATCTAACATGCAGCTCATGGGGGTATTTTCCTATGAGCTGTTGGCCACAGTAATGTAATCATCCTGCTAACATCCATATTGCACAACTTCCCCTAGGTCAGGAGATGTCCTTATCTGGCATCTAAAACATCTGTCTTGTGTTGTTTCCAGCACAGCTGAATTCTATTCATAAAAGAATTGAGCATTTCCTGATTTGCACAACCGAAAATAAGCAGAACTCTGCTAAGTGTTGACCCAAAGGCAGAGGTCCTTTCCCTGCCTCCTACCTCTGTCTGTGCTCTCTCCCAGCTCTAGGTTGTGGTACTGCTTTAGGCCCTTGAGAAATACTGCAACTCCAGGAAAGGAGAAAGGAAGAGAAAAGAAAGAGATGAGAGTCTGACATTGGAACTTCTGAAATTTTCAGAACAATTGTACTGATCCCTTTTCTTTCAAATCTGGAGAGGCCCCACAGACTTCAGTGTCAAACTCCTAAATGTCAGCGTTTGCTGCCTTTTGCTGTAATTCACCTCTAGGACAGGCTGTGCTTAGCAATGGTCAGCTGCTGCTCAAGGTGGGTATCAAAGCAGTCCCTTGGAGTAAAATTGCCCCTCAGTCCATGCAAAGCAGCTGGATCTGCTGGATGTGAAGCTGGGGCACTCAGATCCCTGCCAGCATGGATGACAGCAGCCTTTTGCAGTGGCTGCAGCAATTAAAGCAGCCCTGAGGAAGGCGTGAGGAGCTGCTCCTGCGAGGAGACAGAGTGAGACTGTGCTGGGAACAAGCCTGGCATTGTTGGCAGCCTCAGTCAAGAGGGGCTTTTTAACACCCACTGAAGTGCTGGCTACAGCTGTCTCCCATGTGCTTGAGTGGGAAATGGATCTACAATGCAGCAGAGGGAAAGGCCACTTTGCAATTAAAAAAAAAAAAAAAGAAACTATATGAGGAACCAGCCATGAGTGCCCAGCAGTGAGATGTTCCCCTCAGCACTGAGCCATGGCAGAGGAAATCACGTCACTGCCTTGGCTGGGGTGGGGTGAGCTGCACTCAGGTTCCTCAGCCTGGAAATCCATATGGGGGAAGGTGCTCCTGAGCTTTAAGTGCAGTGTAGGAAAGGGAGGAGGTGTGAGATTGGGCTCTAAGCTGCTCTTGTGTTTGGCAGCCTCTATAAATGGCACCTGCCAACTTCCCTGCATCCTTCTGAGTGGTGTTGACTTGAGAGCTGGTGGAGAGCTTTCTTTCGTCATGGGAAATGGGGTAGGAACAAGACTCTGAGTACCTCTATGGTGCCTTCCTCCTCTGTTTATGGGGATGCTGCAAGCTCCTATACCACTTTTGTCTTTCTATGAGAAAATTATCACTTTTCTCTTTCTGGCCATCAGAGAGCTAAAATTAGGTGGCTTAACAGTATCTTAGCAAGTAATTCAGAACTAAAGGAGATGACAACCTTGTGCTCCCAGGCCTGTGCAATCCACCTGAAGGAGACAGGAAAGCCAAAAGCTGCTCACCCTGGATCTGCTGCCAAAGGTCTGAGTGTAGGAGACCTGACCAGTTCAGTAACAGCATGGGAACAGGTTCTCTGCTCCACTCCCTCATCCCCATGAGCTGTGGGGATGTCCCTTGGCTCTGCATTGCCCTTTGTGCTCCTTGGGGAGCACATGTCTCTCTTTCAAAGCTGAGGTAGCTCCTGGCTTGTAGTAGCCCCCCTGAAGGAGCAGGAGCTTTGGCCTGCAACTGGAATAGCCCTGAAGTTCCCAGGCTTGTTACCCAGGCTGCTGATTACCAGACTTTTTTGAGACTCCAGGTCTCTATTTGGAGACAGGTTCCTCTGCAGAACCCAGGGTAATTGAAGTGACCTGTCTGCTGGATAAAAATAGTTGTGGGCAAGGCTGGTGCAATCACACACAGTATAATTTTTTGAAGAATAATGAATAGCATCTGATCCTTGTGGGTCCCTCCCAGCTCAGGATTTCTCTATGATTCTGCAATTTGTGCTGCCCTGGGCAGCCATGGCCTCTTGAAAGGAAACATACATGTAATGCTGCAGTTGTAGAAACAGTACATAAAACTGTTCCTACAGTTTTCCATAAAACACCTGGCTGTGAGAGACATATTGGAACTCTTCTACCTCCTTTTATTCTGTGATGGGGATATGCCTCCAACAGAAAGAGCCTGGTACTCCTGATAGCACAGGGCTTGTCATGTGCACACTGCAGAGACATCACTGCTGGTGCTCCCTCCTCTCTGGGAGTGGGCCAGTCCCTGGGGAGACTCCAGCAAGCACCTGCAGGAGGATATTGCAAAGGTCAGCCAAATGCAGCCAGGCTCACTGCGTGGGAGAGGTGCTGGAGGAACAAATGAAGGACAAAGCTACTCTGCAAAAGCAGCCTTGTACGGACCCTGAAGCTGTGGTCAGAGGCTCTGCTGGGGAGGTAAGCCAGGCTCCTCATCCTCCTGATAGGAACATGAGGGGGAAAGAGGCTCTCTTGCATGCACAGACAAGATCTAAGATCTCAAATTAGTTGTTGCAGATGACAACAATCAGGTTGTGCCTGTGCTGGATTGTTAATACTCGAGGTGGCAGGGATGCTCTCCTTCACCCTGTTCGGCATTAGCAACTGCTGTCACCTGACATGGGCACTGCCTACAGATGCAGTGCTGCTGTGGGGTGAAAGTAACAGGCTGTTCCATGGGGGAGTCTCTGAGAGCCTGGGCTTTTTGAGAGCCAAGTGCTGAACAGTGAGGCAGCTGCTCAGCTCTGGTCACTGTCAGTGTCACAGACCCTTTTAGCAGGACATCTCTTTGGCTTAAGGAAATGCAGCAGCACACCAGGCAGCTGGTGGATTGAATGGCTGGCTTTGGTTGGCTGCTCAAACTCCCTGTTGCTGGTTGGGTCTAGAAACATGTGATGAAGCCATCATATGCAAAAGGGTTTTAGGGCAAACTGTTGTCAGTCCTCCCTGGGAGAGGAGTATCTGAAGGTGGTCTTGAGTTGCTGGCCCTGTGGAGCAGGGTTTGGGAAGGCTGTGGGACTCTGCCCCTTGAGCCAAGGCAGCAGAGGCATTGGCAGCAGTTGCTCCATCTGCAGCAGGCTGACCTGTGCTGTTCTGCTTGTCCATGAGGGAGAAGGAGTTGTCTTCCCTTCTGCTGTGGGTCTCACATCCTGCCTGAGTCACCCTGTCTCTTGGGGATGGATTAGTTTATGTGACCTCTCCATAAGTGGGGACAACCAAGTTCCAGCGCTGTGAACTCCTTGATGGAGGGTCAGTCCCAGCCGAGGCTGGGGAGGCAGTTTCTGGTCCCAGGCCCTGCATCTCGTGCCCAGGTTTTGCCTGTGTGTCACTTCCCGCCCTGCTTCCCGTTACACAAAGCCTTGGTGTGTCAGCAGATCCTGGGATGCCCCGCGGCACCTGCCTCTCTCCTCTCTCTCCGCCTCTGTGGCTCTGCCCTTTCCCGTTGTCACTTCTGGAGGCTGCAGCCTGCCTGTTTGGTGACCTTCCCCACTGCTCGGGCAGTATTTTGGCCCCTGGCCATCTTAAACAATTAATGGAGGGGTGGAGAAACTTGCCGTGTTAAATTACTTACTCCTTTGGGAGGGGGTGAGGTCTCTACATCTCTTGCCTGATCCCAATGCAGTTTGTTGCTGTTGCCTGAAGCGGTCACTGCTCTCTGTTTTCCTTCTAGAAGTTAGAAAAACAATATTTCAGAGCACTATCCCTGCATTTCTCGGCATTTTACTTAACCTGCGGCGGCGCCTCAGGATCTCGTGGAGTGGCGAAACTTCCCTGGATTTAGAGAAAAACAAGCCGAGAGGAGGCAAGGGGGAGGACATTGCTGGAAACCTCTTTGGGAAGCTGGAGACCTTCTCGGGATGCCTGCCTCACTCTCCTCCAGCCGCTATTCAGATGTTCCCGGGCCAGGGCAGCTCCCTACCCCGGCGTGTCCGCATTGAGCGGCTCCGAGGGGCGCGGAGAGCCGCGGTGCCGTGAGGGCAGCCCGGGAGCGCCTCTGGCTCTGCCCGTGCCCCAGAGGTCCCGCAGGGCCGGGGGACGCCGCACCTCGCTCTCGCTATGCCCCTGAGCCGTCCAGCGCTGGAGTTGGCTGTCAGAGAAACCTTGGAGGTCCCCTGCTCAGCCCCGGTAGTGTCATGAGTTAGATTAGTTGGAGCTGTGCTGGGGGCGGTGAGGGCTTGGATTACAGTCCAGAACTCAAAGTGCTTCGGTGGTTCACGTCGGAGGGGAGAGGAGACGCCCCGTCGCACACATGGAGGAAAAAGAGAAAAAACGCTGCCTTTGGAAGTGAGGGGGAAGAAAGGAGGCCGGGAACATGGTAAGGAAATCTCTGCGGAGGGCTCTTGCCCCGGGCACGGTGCGGGACGGAGCTGCTGTCGGGACAGCCCGCCCGGAGCCAGCGCACGGCGCTCATGCCGGAGTGGAAACAGCTCCTTTGGCATTTCCCGTTACTCGAGTGGCACACTGCCCTCCTGGTGCCAGCCCGGGGCGGCGGCTGCAGGGACACAAACTCCTTGTTGGCACTGACCCCTGCGAGGTGCCTGTCTATCGGGCACAGCGCTGGAGCGAGAAGCCGGGATGGGTCAGTTCGGGCAGAGCCTTGTCTTTTGTGCTGCCTGGATGCTGGGCTCTCCTCCTGCCCTCCCTCTGCCAGTCCTGCTCTGTGGCTCTGGGCATTGCCCTCTTGCAGAGCCTTTCCCCTGCTCAGAGAACCCCTGGAGCTGGGCAGGGATGTTCCTTTTCAGTGTCAAGTTGTGCACCTGGGGATCTTTGTTTGGAGAGGGGAAAGGATGGTGAGCCCAGTGGGCAGCAGAGCACCCAGACTGGTTGGGAGTGGCTGCAGGGCTGTCCCCTGCCCAGTGACACTGGCACTGCCCTGCAAACAGAGGTGCCCAGCCCTGGGCTCTCAGTAGTTGGAGGGATTGTCCAGTGGTGCCATCCCACTGAGCACCAGTCCAACTTCTGATGGTTTGATCCTAAGCTTAGGCTGAGATCCATGTGCCCAGCAACCCCAAATCTCCTGGAGGGGTCCTGCTGTGTCAGGGGCTGCTTCCCCACAGCAGAGGGAACAAAATCCACGAGGAGGACAAGCAGCTTGCATTGCTGCTGTGCCTGGCAGTGACTTGCCCTTTAAAAGTTCAGCTTCTGAGCCTGCAGAAACTTGGCTTTCATTGAGGGATGAGTTGAATTCTGACTTCTACAAGTTGAGTTAAGTTTATAGACCCATATCTTTTCCCTTTACCACCCTCCAGCTCCTCTGCAGAGAATCCTGTGGTGCTCTTTTCCGCCACATGCCTGTCAGAGCCATGATGTGCTCCCCTCTGCTATTCTTTTGGAGGCATCTTGCTTCTACTTCTCCATTCCAGTCAGAAGACGTCTTTCCCTCACCCCATGCCCAGTGTGTTCTTGGCAATTTTTGGTCTATGCAGGTTTTATTTATGAAGCTGAAATCAAAGGAGAGCACTCCTTGGGGTTGTGCAGGGTTGGGGCCATCCCTTGCAGTCTCATGGGCTGCATTTTGCCACATGGGCTGGAGCAGTGCTTATGAAATTCTGCTCTTGGAGGCTGGAGGCAGAGACTGCTCTGCTCCTTCAAGCTGGAGGTGTCTTTCTGATTCCCAAGTGCTTCAGCTCCCCTCCTCGAAGTTGCTTAAATGTGTGATGCAAAAGCTGTCTGAGGCAGGGTGAGCCTTTGTGAGGAGCAGTGCCATGACCAGTCTGGGTGCTGGCCATTCAAGGACTGTGTATCACTGCTGAGGAGGGATCCTGTGCCTCTCAGGGGCTGAGTGCAGCTGGAAGGAGCAGGAACCAGAGGCCAAGCTGCACCAGACCCAGCACTGAGTGCTGGCCACATTGTAGACTCCTCTGGTCCATGGCAGGTATCTGATCTCAATGTTGTGGTAGACCAATCTACACTTTGGGAGGTGCATTTCTGTGAGCAACCAAGTTGTGACTGTAGCTCCAAGCTGCTCTGATTAACTTGAGTTTTTTGTGTCCTGGTAAATCAAACAAACCCTGCAGGCAGAAGATTTGGATCTCAGTGAATGTGTGCTGGCCTGTAGGAGAACTTCCATGGCCTCCAGCAGCTTGCAGGACTCTTAGAGACTTGGCTCCTGATGGAGGTCTGGCAAGGCACCACTGCTGGCTGCCCTGCTCTGTGAGACAGGTGATTCATTTTCATGGGGTTTCAGTGTTAGAGCTGATGTGTGTCTGGGTACATAAAGTTGTGGCAGCTGGGATATGCCCAAAGCACCAAATGGGTGAGACAGCTTGGGCTAAGGTAGCCCCCTTCCACTAGAAGTGACTTCTGGAGCTGTGCAAACCCCATGGTGAGAGCAGTGCAGGAGTCTGGCTGGGCTCTGTCTACCTTGCTCACCCATCATGGCTTTTGTCACTTGGGATCTATCTCCATTCCCTGGATTCACCTTTCCTGGTGCTTCCTCAGAGAAGTTCTGGTGGCACCTCTATGCTGGTAGGAGAGAGGATGGGTTTCAGCAGAAAATAGGGTCTTTCTTCCTCCAGTTATGTATTCTCCCAGGGTGGGAAGGAAATGAGTCTGGGAATCACAAAGAGTTTTAAGCATTGGGGCTCTTCTTTCTTTATTTCTGTGCCAAAATCATGAGCAAGATTTTGGAACACAGACAAAGTCCAGAGACATAATCCTGAGCACATGGAAGCAGTTTGAAAGCACCTCCTCTGGGGTAGCAAGGTTGACAATTTGCATTTTGCCCAGCTTATTTTCAAAAGCTCTGGGCAGGTGAACATGTTGTTCATTGTAACAATAAAAATAATGGCTGAATGCAGGTGACAGCCTGGCTGAATGCAGGTGACAGCCCAGCTGCATCCAGGTATCTCCTTGTAGAAATTGCCAAATGTATTCTAATGCCACATGGGAATGGGAGACAGCAGATGCTTGCAGTGAGACAATCCAAGGAGGACTCTATGCTGGGTGTCAGCATTATTTTCTGAAAACCAGCATCCTGTAGCATAGCCCCTTCTGGCGGTGCTGCTGGCCAGCTGCCCCCATGGGCAGTTGGCTCTGAAGGAACACCTTGCTATAGCAGAAGAGATCATAACATGAGAGTCTTGTCAGCATCTCCTGGCTGGTCACTTCAGACAAGATAGCCAGCATGTCTACTCTAAATTCTAGAGCATAGGCACAGTGTCAGCTCACAGAGCCTCATTTTCTAGTTGCATCGCAAATGTAACCCTGTCTGCAACAAATCTGTGTAAAATTTTTACATCCTACAGGCTTGCACAGCCTTAACCTGAGCATTGGTGCTGAGTGTGGGTGGAAGTCACATCACAGGGACTACAGGCTCCTTTAGCATTGAAGTGTTGAAAAAACCCCTGTTGAAACAATCAAGGTGTCTTACAGAAACTATAAACTGAACCCACCTGTCAGCACTTGTACCAGAGCACTTTTTGTTCCTGTTCTTAGCTGTTAATGCATGATGGAACCCCCTGTTCCAGTCCTGCAGAGCTCAGTGTCACCAAGGTCTGAGACAGTGAGTGGTAGCACTGGGAGCAGATGTGTTGCTGACTGAAGAGCAGTAAAAAGCAAGGAGAGCTTGCCAGGGTGAAGCTGTCCACTTCTGGCCATGGGATGCTCTGTGGTTTTTGCACCACTCATAGTGCCTGGTTTGCAGCTCAGAGAAGTGAGTAGACATGCCCTTGTTGATTCTGAAGGTTTGGCCATGCTTATACCTCTCTGCCACACCAAGTGCCTCACCTCTGTTGGCTGGCTTAGTCTTTCATTAAAATATTAACAAAAAATGGGGCCTTTCTTGTGGTAAGTGCTGGTTTCATATGTATCCTATTTTTTGCATCACTGGACATCAAGCTGAAACTTCCAAGATCAAAGCAGAACAGAATGAATCTGAAAATCTTTCTGTCTGCTCAGATTTGCCATCCTGCCATCAACCTAGGAAGCCCAGGATGAACCCTTGCTTCAGCTGGTACAATTTGAATGGAATCAAATGGCTCAGCTGAAGGGAAGAGGTGCATGTGCTCCTCCTGGACACTGGTGGATGGGGTAAAGGGGAGTCTCCATGGGGCCTTATGGTCCCCTGCAATGGGGCACACTGCTGTGGCTGGATAGTGGTTTGCATGCTGCAGAGGAGGAAAGCTGCTGGAATTCTGATGACCTTAGCTAGGTGTCCACCTTGAGCTTTGCAGCCTGTGTTGGGTGTGGCAGAGGCTTCCTGAGCAGGTTCCTTTGGGAGGATACCTTCCCTGAGGCTGCCTGTCAAGTCTCAGTGCCTCCCAACAAAGCCCCAGCATTGCTGAGCCTCCAACATGGCTAAAAGATGTGGGTTATTTGCTGTCTGTTGTCATCTTGCTGAATACATTTACCTTTTGAACAAGGTCCCTCTCATATGCTCAGGAGGCTGGTATGCAGGCCCGTTAATGGATCAAGAGGAAAAATGCCTGTGGATGTATTCTCCTTTGTGTTTGGGCTTATAACCACCCACGTTTTGGCATACATCCCTTCTGTGCACAAAGATCTTTTAGAAATTGCTAGTTAAATCTCCACCCTCCTTTGATATGTATGGAAATAATGGGACACGTGAGACTGTTTTCTGTTTGGGAAAAAAAAAATCTATAATGGGAGTAGCTTTAAAAGCCTGTGTTCACCGCTTTCTAACTCATGAATTTAATGAAAGAAATGCCCTGAATTTCTGACTGATTTACTTAGCTTTCTGGGAGGCATGCATTTAGTGCTGTATCCAAATACAGAGGAAATGTTTTCATCTGAATCTGTCCCAGGTTTGCTGCTTAGGGGCAGGAGGAGAGCTTGAGCACACGTGTCTGTTCTCCAGTGACCTCAGAGAGTCTTGGAACAAATCTTGGTCCCCCTGACCAGGAACAGATCTCCCTTCTTCATCACAGATTGATGCTTGTTGGAGTGGCCCATGGCCGAGCTGGCATAACCATGGAGACCTCTGAGCTGCCTGCTCTGTCCTTCTGGCTCATCCTTCCTCACAGCCTCTTCCTAAGAGACATCAGATGTCTGCTGCTGGGTGCATTCTCCTATCAATGGTGTGCAGGAATGTGCTCCTCCAAGGTCTACACTTACTGTGTTCTCATGGGCTCAGCCATCCCCTCCTGGAACTGCAGCTCTGCTTCAGAGCAGTTTCTGTCCCCCTCTGACATAGCAGGACTCATATTTCATGAGCACATGGTAACACAGTGTGTTAAGGCCAAAAGGAACTATGGCTCATCTGTTATGGGATACTGGGACTGTAGAGTGTCACCTAGCTTCCATATGGAGTCTGGGAGCTCTTTAACTGAAAGAAGATAATTTTTCTGTGGCATCCACCCTCAGTTATGGAGGTTGTAAGACATGGAGAATCCACCAGTCCCCATGGGAGTCTGTCCAGCAACTCGTGCACCTTGCAAAAGGAAGGGGTGAGATCTGAACGTGAGTCCAGAATGTGTGCAACACTGGCACAGAGCTAATACTCCAAGTACTGACCCCATGAAGATCGTTTTTGGCACTCATCAGCTGGCCTGATGAAGGATTATCATTTTCTTTTTGAGCACAGGAGGCTGCCCATCTGTTGTTAGATGCCCCCAGATGGGTGTCTGAACACAAGGGGTTGGCTATGGCCTAATGCCTCTGACTAAAAGGTGTTAAAATGAGCTGACCTGTTTGGTGAAGAATTTACTTAGGGTAAATTTTATAGCTGGCTGGTATAAATAAATCTTCCATCTGCCTGGAGTGCCCTGTTAGTTAGTACCCATTAGGCAGAAATAAGGGTTACAACATGCTGCTGCTTGGGTTGGTTTGCCAGATGGATGCCAATGCCTGAAGCTGAGAGCAGAGCAAATCCTATCACTAATAATGGGGTGCATGAGCTCAAGCAATTTCTTTTGTTCCATGGCAGAGAAAAAGGTTTTTAGTGCATTTGTAGATTGAGCCCTATAAAGAATGGGAGTTGGCTGCAATGTCTCAGGACTTGTATAGAAGTAGCCTGTGAAATTCTTGGCTCTCACTGTGATATCTAACAGGATTTAGCAAGCCTTGTCTGGGCCTGTTGTAGAACATGACACTTGGAATGTGGAGGTCCCTGGCTGGACTGAGGCACACAGTGCCATGGGCAGAGTGTTGGTGCCCAAGGCAGGGCAGCCTGTGCAGGCTGGCAGCAGGAGGGAAGAGGAGAACTCCAGGTGGTCTTGAGAAGGTGGAAAGGTGCACATGGATAACAATGGGCAGTGAGACCATGGCTGCCAGTGCTCATGCTCTTCCAGCATGAGTCTGTTGCTGGGAAGGTTGTTCTAAAAGTACCTAAAGCTTTGCAGCACACAGAGTACAACCTGTTTAATTAATTGCATTGTTAGAGCTGTGCCAGTGATATTTTAAAAAAAAAAAAATCTGTGCTTAGACAGTTATTTCAGATTAAGGACTTAATCCCTTGATTAAACTAAACCAAAATAAGCTGGTGTCCAGCTGTAGGATGGTGTTTTATACACAGCTCTTCTCATCCACTTGCAGGCCCTTGTTTCAGTTGGAGGATGTCTGTTTAAGGACAGGGCTTTGATCTGTTCACTCAGCTGCCCTTTAAACACCTATATCATCTCCTTGATCTATTTCTGATAGAAAGTAATTGGTCTTTGAGACCAGGGCTCATTTGTTACTATGGATAAAAGACCTATCTCCTGCTCAGTACATTGAGAACTCGTTAGGGAGCCAGATGTATCCCTGTGAGGAAATGCTTCATTTCCCAGTTCTTCCCCACTCTGACTAAAAGACAGCTTTCTTGGATTGTGGGTCACCCCCACTTTGGCCTCTTTAATCTTCAGCAATTGTCAGCAGTTCTTCTGATGTGTTGGATGTTGCACAGCCAAAGGACAAAGTTACAATCTCTTCTCCAGAAAAGCTGGAGTACAAAAACCTGAAGGGTAGAGAGAAGTAAGGTGAATTAGGGGGAAGGTGCTGTATTGGACCCAAGTGAACAGGGCTCTTGGGCTGGGGAGCAGGCTCGGGTGAGCAGTCACGTTGCCAAATGATAATGTCTGTGTTAGACCACCTGCAGTGTGGTGCAGAGCCAGGGATGTACCTGAACCAGGCTGCCTCTGCTATTCCCTGCCTTTTGCTCCAGCACAAGGACAGCATTGGTGTAGTTGTGCACTCCAAAGCTCAAAGCTCACAGGAGGTCATACTTCACTTTCAAAGGAATCTGGGGCGTCCCCCCTTGAGTGAAAACAAACCAAGCCCGAGCTTGGAGAGATCACCCAGCTCTGGGCCTGCCTTTCCCCAGCCACGCACGCCCAGACCTACAGCATGCGCAGAACAGGGGCCTCGGAGCTGAAAAGCAAATACATCATTTTTCCCTTTGTTTAATTAAATGAGAGATCATGAGTTAATCGCTTCCAAGCGCTTGTTTTCCTGCAGTGCCTGGAATGATAATCCTGTGTGCTGCCCAGTAGGAGCTGCTTTGGCGGCCGCAGCCGCGTCAACACCGAGCAGGGCTGGGAGAACAGAGGGAGGCATCTGGAAATGATTCTCTGAGCTCTGTCTGCAGAGCACCACTCCCTGCAAAGCTGTAGGAGCTGGTTTATCCACAGGCTATGGAGCAGTTCTGCCTGCCTCAGTGTAGGGTAACTGAGCCAGGCTGCAACCATGCCCTCTGCAAGGGATGCCATGGTGGCATGCAGAAAGCAGCTTGCTTTTGGAGGTACAGCCCTTCAACAAAGCTGGCCTGGGTGAGACTGCAAACACTTGCCTCCCAAAGGGAACTGGGTGCTGTGCTTTTCTCCCTGAAAAGCCTAAAACAATAGCCCAAAGAGCAGGTAGAGCTGTTCCTGGTTATCTCACAGGAAGGTGGTGTAATTACAGGAGTTGGAATGCTTACCTCTATAGCTGCACCTCTTAATAATACATTATTTTATCCAGAGGAAGGCAGGGTGCCGAAGGCAGGCGCCCTCTTCTCAGCCTCCCCCTGAGCCTCAGAGTGAGCAGCAGAGGGGGGAGCTGGCACTTGCTCTGGGAAGATTTTTCTCTCTTGAACTCATTGCCGCTGTGATTAGAACAGCTCAGGAAATGGGGCTGGGAGGGTTCTCCTCTCTGCAGCAATGGAGTAGGAAATCTCAAATTTTGTCAGAAAAACAAGCCTTCTTTTTAGCCAGAGGCCTTTCGAACAGAACACAGAAATGTCTCCTTTATTTAAAGGAAAGCAGTCTGTCTTTAAGCTCTGTGTCAGAAAGTGGAAAGGCTTCATGGAAAGCCCAGAGGTCTGTTTTTACTGGAAATGAGGTTTCTCACGTCAGCTGAGATCTGAGCAGCCCCAGCCAAGTGGTGCAGCACAGCAGCCTTTGCTGGCGGAGGGACCAGCTAACCCAGCCCTGCTCAGCCCCTGCTGTGAGCTCCTTTTCCCCCAGTCCCCAAGCTGGCTGGGAGCCATGGGCAGGCGCTGTGCTGTGCTGCTTGGAGCTCTGCCTCTCCCCAGTTTTGCTATTATTTCTACTTTCCAGTCTGGGGTGTGAGAGGGTTGGGTCATTTCTTCCCCTCACCTTTGCACACTCCGGTCTCTCCTGCGCTGCCCTTGCACTGTGTCTTGGCAGCTGGGCAGGAGGGGACACAGTGGCTGCGTGCAGGACGTGGCCACGCTCCGGGCAGCTGGCAGACGAAGGACAAAGTTGCGGGAGCTCTGGCAAGGTCTCCCTGCTGAGCAGGAGCCCAGAGGCTCCGTGACTCAGAGCTGGGTGTACCACGGGCACCGCTGGCTGTGCTCGCAGCCTGCCGGGCTCTGCTCCACTGCCCAGCCTGCTCCTTGCTCTGCCAAGCCATGGCAAGCTCTGGGTCTAACTGGGGCACTTTGGTACAGGTAGTTTCATTCTCTGGCAGCTCAAATGAGAGTGTAGGTTTGTGAAAGCAGAGCTGTAGGTTCTTTAACTAAATTCCTGTTGTGGGATGAATCCTCAGCATGTTACATGGGCCAGTCCAGCCTGCTGGAAAGGAGCGCTGTCTGCCATAAGTCATGGGTTAGTCAAACCCATGTCAGTCTGTCTCACCAAAACAATCTTTTTTAGTAGTCTGCAGACAGCCATCATCAGGGAAGATTTATGCCTCTTCATATTTGCCTTGACCAAGACTCAGTACTTTGTAGGCAAAATGAGCAAAGTGCTTGGGTGAGTTGTAGGGAAAATGCTGCCAAGGCTTTGCTGTCCCAGGTGGGTCCAGAAGCATTGCAGGCCTCCCCTGCACTGATTTACATTGTCCTCAGCCACTTGGGTTGCTGTTGCTGTCTCTTGCTTGAAGAGCACAGATATTCTGATGCTGTGTGAAGTGTGTGTGTAGCCCTGCGGATGACCTCTCTGCTCCCCAGGCAGGCTGATGTTTTGTTCTCCAAACCTGGAGGAGGTTCTCCAGGGTTCAGACTTAATTGGTGAGCAGTAGGTCCCGAAGAGGAAGAAGTTCAGTTCTGAGTAAGAAAGAAATGTAGAATGACAGGAGTTCCCAGTGGCTGGAGCTGCTATATTGGTCTCCTTATGCCCACAAACGTAGGCAGAAAATTCAATCAGTGCACCAAGAAAAGCCTAAGAAGCTCCTGGTTACTCCAGATGCCTCATGACAGGCTCCTCTTCCAACCTGCAGTGTCTGCTGCACCAGGAGAAGTAGATACATCCCCTAATCAGGTTTGCAACAGCTGCTGGGCTCCTGTTCTGCCCAGGCACTCATAGCTTCATTTCTGATTGACTCCTGGTTCTTGCTGCAGTTTGTGATGGAGTGGGGCTCTAAGGGCTGAGCAGCAGAGCTTTGCCACAACAGTATTTACTGTCCTATTTGTCACAGCATCCGTGGCTCCTGTGATATGCAGGGCAAAGAGGGCAGCCCACCCACCCATGGCTCAGACCCAAGTCCTCTGCCAGTTGTGAACTCCTCCTGGGTTCCCACTGCTCCCCTGGCCTCCTGGCTGGGACCATGCGGGGTTGTTCCTGTCACATGGCTCAGCCCATCCCATCCCTGTGTGGTGCTTTCCTCCTCTGTCCCTGTGCTCCAGCCCCTGCAGCTGGCTCTCAGCTGAGCAGCAGTGAAAGCCAGTTTGGCCGGACATGACCTTAACCTGGGCTTTATTTAGCGCCTTGATTTATAGAGGAGTTATTTTAAAAGCATGTTTCTCTTCTGGGAGGTGTGGTGGAATGGTGGCAGTGAGCTGGAGTTTATAGATCCTCCCAGGCTATTGACAAAGAACCATTTGAATCCCAAGACTCTTTTTGCTTGCAGAGATGCTCTCTGGCTTGCTTGGAAAGTGCTCCTGTTGGTGTTTGTGCCCAGTGGCTGAAAAGGAGCACATGTCCAGGACCTTTCTTGTGAGAGGGATGTGGCAACAGTGTTGGAATCAGGGAAGCTTGAAACGTTCAGTCCCTGAAGGAGGCTGGTTTTTTTCAGCAGGCTCTGCCAGCTCTTGGGGACCACTGTGGGCTGGTTGTAGTGGAAATGTGCTGGGGCAGGAGTGCCCCCTCCATGGATTCTTTCAGGTTTAGCTTGTTCTCCTTCTCTCCAAGTGCTGTTCACTCATCCCGGGTCACAAAAGTTTCTCCTTGTGCCTGCTGGGGATTATATTGCCTGTTTGAGATAAGAGATGGAACCTCTGGAACAAGCTGCCCAGAGATTGTGGAGTCTCCTTCTCTGGAGATATTCAAAAGCTGTCTGGAGTAACATGCTCTAGGGGACCCTGCAGAGGTCTAGGAGTCTCCTAGTATGGTCTGGGGCACTCTGGAGCAGGGAACTTGGATAGATGACCTCCAGTGCTCCCTTCATTACTCATTCTATGATTCCATGATGTAGGTGAGATGGGCTCTAGACTTCAGGTTTATCAGCCTCAGGACCACAGGGCACTATCCCCTTCTCTGGTTTGTATGAGTTCCCTGTGCCTGCACACCACATCTCCTCCACGTGCATGGCAGCTGGCCCTGGCAGCAGGCTGGATGTGTGAGGCTGCCCATGTGTGCTCTGGCATTCCACAGCAGCACCATGAGGCCTCCTGCAGTCCTGGCTGAGGCGTTTTCCTCCAGCCCCTCTGCAATATGAGAAGTTAATTAGTGCCAATAAGCAGCCCCATCCCTAGGATTTTGAGCTGGGTTAATGAGTCCCCTGCTGAAGGAGAATCTGTTGCTGTTGGAGGCTCCAAGCTCAGCCATGTTCTACCCCCTGCATTTTCAAGGTGGCTTCTGAGGCAGTGCCCTGTTTCACCCTCCTTCCAGGCAGGAGCTGTCCCTGGGTGACCATCCTGGGTGGGAGCACTGAGGAGCAGTGTCACCCCCACATTCCTCTGCAGCACACGGAGGCTCCTCTGCTCTGTAGCCTCATTCTGTACCTGGTTCTGTACCCTCCCAAGGATGCTGGTGCTACAACCCAATGCAGCACAGTGGGATGTGGGAATCTACTTCTTGTTTGGGGCTTTTCCTGCAGAATTAGCAGAGATTGGTGCAAACATCTCTTTTTAATAAAGGTAGTGGTTGAAAACTTCTCTCTATCCCTTAGAAATATACACAGCTATCATGGCTTTGTGGTATAATCTAGCCAGAGGGAGAGAAAGCCTCTGTGCTCAGGAGTGCAGTTAGCACTGCACTCTGCAATGGCTACAGGCTATGCTTATTTTGTATTTTACTAAAGAAAGGATAAGGTACAAGCTGGTTTATTTTAACCATATAAAGGATTTTTGATTTGGTGCCAATGTTAATAATTGTTTTGTGAAGTCTAAGGCAGGAGGAATGGTGTGAGAACCTTAGAGCAATGCACTGACTCATGTGCAAATATTTTGACTTCTTTGTTTTATTTGCAACAGTGAACTTAACAAATTTATTTTGGGGAGGGATTGATATCTGAAAGAATTTTGCTCAAGCAGAAGATGGTGCAGAACAAACCCCAGCTGGTTTTGATTGATGTTTTGAACTTGTGGGCTGTGGAGGGTCAGAGGGAGATTGTTGTCAAATGCTGCCAGCAGCAATGCTGTGATAGTGCCCAAGAAGGTGACTGATGGGGTGGGAGAGTGTGTGTGAAGGCCAGTTTTATCTGACAAGGTCACAGGCACTTGCTGGGACAGATTGGTATCAACAGAGGTTATTATTTTTCTGAGTGGAAGGTAAATTGTTTAAAACAGCCTTCTCCTCCTATTTAGAATTAAGGTTAAATGCTCATCCCCTAGAATTCAGCTCTTGAGAGTGTGCACATAGGGCTCTTGCTTTTGGGATTCTTGGTTTAAGAATAGTGGATTAAGTATTCCAACTCAGGATAATCTATGATTCTATGTGTATGAAAAATAGCTCCTTAATCTCTGTTTATCTGGTTGCATTGGCCTTGAGTATTGCAGGAGGCAGTTGGCCTCTCAGAAAAGGTGTGGGCACTTTAGGAGCCTGCTGCCATCCATGTAGCCTTGCTTTTGCTGACATCAGGAGAAAGAGCAGAAAGGTAAGGAAGCAGCACTGTCCCACAGGCAGTGTGTGGTTTGCCTGTCACCGTAGTTCTGCCAGCTCGTTGCATCTGCAGGGATTGTGGAGGCATCACCTGGGTGTCCTCAGCTCTCCTGTGCAGTCCCACAGGCTGTCTGTCCTAGAAGGTGGCTTTGCATCGGAGCAGGGAGTTTATGTTGTGCTTAAACACCCAACCCGCTAAAGGAGGAACCTGGAGATTGGTAAGCTGCGAGAGATGGGAAGGCTTGTGTGAGGAGCATCAACTCTGCTGGGCTGCAGGTCAGTTCAGGCTTGCCCTGAGACTCTTGAACTTTCCCAAGCTGGTGGAGGCATCTTCACAGATGTGCTGCAATGGATGGAAGCAGTGAAACCATTTGTTTCCTCCTGATCCCCTTGTTCTACTGTTCCCCGGTTGTGGCGTAAGCTGTTGTGGCACTGCTTTGTTTAACTTTCTCTCCCAGTCTTGAAGTGTATTTTCAGGCATGTTCATGTAGTTGTTCCTGTTCTACAGGAGGCTGTAGAGCTTCTGCGTAAGCAGCTGCTTTTCTTGTCTCTAGTGAAAGGAGGTGGATTTGGATCAGATGAGGATCTGGCCAGACACCTGAGTAAACTTTCATTTGGTTTTGGAGCAAAACTTATTCCCACTGGCTGTAAGCTAGCCCAAGGGATCCCCTCTAAAACAGAAAGAGCAATCCTGATCCCCTCTCCAGATATGTACAGCTTTATATTTTTTTAAATTGTTACTTTTTGGCAAGCTCTCTTGATTTACACCCATGCAATAACTCAGAATTTGGCCTCCAGCACTGGAATTGGTCCTGACACTATGGGCAGGCTATGGCTGGCAGGTTTTCCCAAATGAAGGTGGATGCAGGCAAGCCATTGCCTCTGATCCCCCTGAACAGGCATCCTAGTTATCAATGGGTGTGCTCAGGGACCACAGGCAGCCCTGCTCACACACATTGTGTGAATCCTCGTGTGAGGCATCTCGCACTGCAGAAAACTCCTGGCTCCTGCAGTAAAGCCTTTCATGAGAGGCAAACAGCTTTGAATAACGAGGAGTCGCTCTGGAGAGTGGCTTTCCACCGAACCAAACAGCTCTGGCACCTTATCCTGTGCTGGGACTCCAGAGCGCAGGAGGCTGAGGAGCTTCAGCCCACTGCAGGTGCCCTTAGCCCACCAAGGAGTGTCCCCAAGCCATGGACAGGCTGGTGATGCCCACCCATGGCTGTGTCTCTCGCACGCGCTCACGTGCTGCGCTGTGGTCTAACAGCCGCCCCACCCCACGCAGGCAGCACAAGGACTTGCTGCGTAAGCAAAAGCGGGCAATCCTGTGTGCAGCGCTCTGCGAGCACTCCACTCCTGCTTTGGGAGAGTTTCTCTGTGTTTACCTGCCATCTCCAGTGCCAAAAGAAGCCAGAAAGGACAGCACTTGGCTCCTGTGATCTTCGTTCCTCCTGTGTTCGGCGATGGCCGTGCTCCTGGGCGTTGGGCGGATCGTGTCCCGGTCCCACTAACGCTTTCTGTCTCGGCAGGACTCGGAGTCACTGGACGGCTGCATTCAGAGCACGTTATCAGCACTCTACCCTCCATTCGAGGCTACCGCAGCCACTGTGCTGTGCCAAGTTTTTGATGTGGTGGAGAAGACGTACCGTGGGGATGGACTGCACTACCTCATAGACTTCCTGATTCCAGCCAAGCACATCCTGCAGTGCATTCAGCAGGATGCCTGTGTGAGTACATCATGCTCTCTAAGGCCTGTGAAGGCTTTCTTGGAGAGTTTTCTTTCTGCTCTGTATGCAAAACGGCTGGCAAAAAGCGCGGCCGTCTAGGTGGGAGGGCAGGCAGACAATTAGGAAATAGTTGAGAAATTGTTGTTGAAGCTTAACCCTTCAGAGATCAGCGATCAGGTGTGGAGCAGTGCTCTCCCTTTCCGTAATCAGGAACACCAAGGGCTTAAGGGATTCACAGGAAGAGGTTTAGCAAAGTGTTTGCTAAATGTGTCTGACCAGGGTGGCCTCTGACCCCAGCTGTTCCCTGGCCCTGTGGATGAAGCTGTCAGGCTCTTGCCACTGGCACAATGACGCGCAGGGCAAAATGCTTCTAGTCGGTGTTTTTCCAAAACTCCAGCTCCCCTTTGATGGTTGCTGGAACAGTCACAAGGCTCAGTAGCCCCGAGGAGTCACATTACATTTACTGCCAGAACGAGTCCAAGATTAACGTGCTTTACTGTTGGGAGTCTAAAATGTTAGAAACGATGAGTCAAACACCTCCATCACAAAACTTGGCTCGAGGTCTGCAAGATGAAAAAAAACCCAACCAGCCCAAACAACCTAAATGTGGGTTTGTTCTAACTTTTTTGTCTCTGAATGCAAAGGGGGCATGTGGCCAGGTTTTCAATTCAAGTCCTCATGGTAGAGGGCAAGGGATTTCTAGGAAGAGGAAAAGTATGGAATAGAGGCTGAAATAGTCACTCATTTGTTTCAAGGAAATGAAATACTGGGGGGACAGACCCATCACAGACCCATAGGATGGATCCATGTGAACTAGGCATCCTGAAAGTGTGTTTTGATGCAGTTTGTCACCTCATATTGTCACCAGCCTCCAGCTTGGTGCCTGCCATCTCAGTGAGTCGAGGAGGATCCAAGGTGGTGCATGGCCTTGCTGCTCTCTCCCACCCTGAACACTGCAATAGATGTTATTCCATCAGTATCCGTAATTGGAGCTTCTAATTCTATGGTGCATGGTGTGTTTTTCCCCTTTAAAGAAACAAAAAGCTTTTCGTTTGTACAAACTGGTAATTATTTCAAGATGTTTCACGGCTTTCCCCAAAACACCGCCCTCGCTGAATGAGCCAAGGTAGCAATTTCCCCACTTCTCGAGATCCCGGCAGCTTCCGAGCGGCCAGCGGTGCCTTGGGCAGGTGGGGCGGTGAAGGGGAAGGAAGGAAAGCAGCAGCGAGGTGGGCGCACGGTGCTGCCGTCCCTGAGGGCAGCCGTTGGGGCAGGGGCCGAGGAACGCACGGCAAAGGCCGCGCAACCCCCGCGGCCCTCGGGGCGCCACGGGGGAACGCGGGCAGGGCGGCTGGGCGGGCCTCGGCCCCCCAACAGCCAATGGGAGAACAGCGGGTGCCACAGCAGCCAATAGCAGCGCGGGACCGCCTTGACGGGCACGGTGGATTCGGTGGCTGTTGGAGGGCCGTTGGAACACGAGGCGCTGCCGTGCTCGCCGTGAGGAGGGAGAGGTGCGAGGGCAATGGGGGCTCGGCCGTGAGGAGGGAGAGGTGCGAGGGGAATGGGGGCTCGGCCGTGAGGAGGGAGAGGTGCGAGGGGAATGGGGGCTCGGCCGTGAGGAGGGAGAGGTGCGAGGGGAATGGGGGCTCGGCCGTGAGGAGGGAGAGGTGCGAGGGAAATGGGTGCTGGGCGTCCCAAGGAGGGAGAGGTGTGAGGGCAGTGGGTGCTGGGCGTTCTGAGGAGAGAGAGATGTGAGGGAAATAGGTGCTCGACTGTGAAGAGGAAGAGGTGTGAGGGAAATGGTTGCTGGGCATCATGAGGAGGGAGAGGTGTGAAGGCAGTGGGCACTGGGTGTCCTAAGGAGGGAGAGATGAGGGTGGTGGGCACTGGGTGTCCTGAGGAGGGAGAGGTGTGAGGGCAGTGGGTGCTGGGTGTCCTGAGGAGGGATAGATGAGGGCAGGTGGAGCTCGGGGTCCTGATAAGGGAAGTGTGAGGCCAGTGGGCACTGGAGAAGCCCAGGGTACTGGTATCCCACCCAACTGACCAGCAAGATGTGGGGTGGGTTGGGTAGCTGCCTTTAGGGAGGGCTGCACAAGGCTTACCATTAGGTATTGGGGGCTTTGGTGAGGTGTGAAATGGCTGGGACAGTGGTCAGCAAGATCCTTTCTTTCTTGGTTGTGACCCTTTCAGGCTGTGTCTCATGATTTTTTGGTTCTGGAGTGACAGTACAGGGAGATCAAGGGAAGCTCTCGGTACCTTGCACCCTCTTTAGAGTTGGGCCCAGGCTATTCCATATTTTATTTAAAAGTCTGCTTGTTTGATATTTTAAATTTATTATTTCTTTTTTATGAAATTTGTTTAATTTGCTGTGGTCTCTTCTTCCCCAAACCTCCACTGTATGCCCCTTCATCTTTACAGTCTGAAATCACAGAGGACTGTTTCTTACTAATTGCTTTTTGAAAGTCTTGCCTGCCTTTTAGAGAGTCTAAACAAAAGCAATACTTCCTCCTTAGTTTGTAGTTCAGCTGCTCTGTGTGAGTGTTTCCTAAACACACTGGAGGGAAAAGAATTAACTCATGTCTGAATGACTACTGTAGAAAGTCTTGAGAGCACTGGATCTTTTGTCAGCCTCTGCAATGACAAAAGTGTAAATGGCTTCATGAAGTACTAGACTAGTTCATGGGCATTAAAATCATCAGCCAGTGTGTGATTCCTCAGGGAGTGGAAGGGGTGTTCCAAGGAGGTCTGTCTCTGCTTAGCACAAGGTTAATAACCAAGTTTTGCCCCTGGCTTTGAGGTGATGTCCTGAGCTAAATGGTGTGTTCCAGCTTAGCCATCCCTGTAGCTTTGGAAGATTCCACCTTTGTGCCATTTTTGTCATTGCTGCCCAGCTCTTTCTTCAGAGGCAGCTGGCTCAGCCTATTCCTGGCTACAGCCACTGGGTATAGAGGGTGGTGTTCCTGGCACTCCTCTGGTGGGCTTGGTTTGGCTCTGTAGTGTTTGGACATGAGAAAAGAAAATCCTTGAGCCTCAAAATGAGATGTTAAAGGTACTGTAATAAGCCTCTTCACATAATCTTCCCTTTGAAGGTGCATTTTGGAGCAGGAGCAGCATGAGGATGCTCCACTTCTAAAGTTCTAAAGCTCTGTAATGTTTAGGCTATTGTGGGACTTGCATTCCTGTTTTGGATGTTACTCTGGCTCCTGATGCAGTTTAGATTGTGGCTTTGTAGGGCTTTTCAGGAACTTCAATGCATTCTGCATTTTGGTTTTGGTGCTTTTATTGCTGAGTTTTCTCCTTATGAGTCAGTAGGCAGACAAGTAAGCATCTAAACAGTGAGGCTGTTTGGAATTTGTTAATGTATGAGTGGCCCTCCAGTGGGTTATTCTGCATCCAGATTTTAACAGAATCTCTATGTCAAGTATGTGCTGATGGAATTCAGCTTTATGTTTATGTTGCTGCTGATTGTATATTTCACTTTTCAGTTCTATGAGCTATAATAGTTTGGGAACTGATCTTTACCTGTTTCTTCTTCCCCTGAAAGACCCTTGGTACAGACCCTTGGCCTCAATACTCTGACTAGGAGATCCTATAATGGCAGAAGAGGGGTTGGTGTGCTGCAGTGGTACACTCTCTTCTGGAAAACTGCAAATTGCTCTAGTTTAAAACTTATAAACAAAATACTTGATTTGGGCACTTTGGTTGGAGCTACAAGCTTTGTTGGCTGGGGTGCTGTGTGAGTCTTGAGCTTGGTATAAAAGTCCCTGAAGTGCATTTAGCCTGAGACCTGCTGGAGCAGCTTGTGCAAACTGCTGCAAGAGGTGCTCTTGGCTTGCTGAGTTTAACTGCATTGTGGATGAAAGGAACTTGGTGACAGAGGCATCTGTGTCTTGCAGATCAGAAAGCCTGAGAACACCAGACTGCCCAGCTTAGCTGTGCCTTTGAGGGAAGTACAGCAGCTGTGTGTCAGGCTATAGGGCTTTTTGGTTCTAACTTAACAGAGGAAAGAAGGGGACGTGTGTCTGCTCTGAGTCAAGGTTAGAATAGAAAGGTAATATTAATATGATCCTTCAAGTAAATGAAAACTAAAGTAAGGTTCCTTTTTGTAGTGATACAGTGTGTAAGTACATGAGTAGGGCAGTAGCAGTGAACAGAAGTAAAACTACTGTGACTGAACTTGACTATTTTGAAGAAATAGGACTGGCAGGTCTCCATCCTGGAATGTGGAAGAAGCTACCATGTAATGCTGAATGTCTGGTAGCAGGGATTTTGTAGAATCTGTTAAGTCAGGACTAGTAACAAAATACAGAGAGCAAGCTGAGCCTACAACATTGTGCACTGAGCAAGGACTGAATTAACTGACCCATGAAAAACTGAATTAACGTTTCCACGTGATTTGCTCCATGGCAGGTAGTGTCACAGCAGCCTTTTTAATAAACCAGCCTTCTCTAGAGAGATAAATTTCATTGTTTAATCTCTGCTATAAAGGATTTATTATGGGGTCATATGGAAGATTAATTACTGTGTCAAAGGGGTTGATGTTTATGCAAGAATTGCAAGATGGCTACAAACTGGTGAAAGGGAGGGAGGATGTTTGTACTGGAGGGAAAATGGAGTTGGAGGCAGGAGTAATGAAACACACCGTGCTTCTCATCCATGACTTTGGCATGAAAAGTAAGAGTATGTATGGCATGTTTGTGGTGAAACCAGCCTGGGACACGCCAGCTATAACCTGGAAGAGGAGGGTGATAAATGCATTGCATAAGATCAGCTCTAAAACTTTGTACTTAAATTTTGTAATGGTAACTCAGAGGGCAAGCATGTGCCTCCACAAAGTGGCAGGCAGAACTTCTGATGTGAACTGGAGTTCATCAGTTTGGAAAGAAAAACCAGGAGGTGACTGGGTTACTGTAGGAGTGTGACTGGAAGATGAGTGGGATCTTAGCTTTAAGAGATGCTTCCAGCACATTTGGGAAGTGCTGGTGCCATTACAGGCTGTGTTTTACAACGCTTTGCACAATGAACAAATGGTTTTTAAGAAAAAGAAATGGGCATTACAAAGGAGATACTTCAGGCACACTGAGGAGGTGATGAAGGTGGACATGCTAAGGTCATGTGACATGGGTTAATGAGTCTAAGCAATGGAAACACATCCAGAAAATACAGGATTGAGGAGGAAGAATTACTATATCTGAAGGATGATTTGGGTCTCTAAACCAGTGAGCAACTTTGCTTCAGGTGCAAGGAGAGTTAGAAATCTGGTGGGGCTGAAATCTTGATGAACATAAGAAAGAAATTGCTTTATGCCAGTACCTGTTGTTTCAAGGTGTGTGAGGATCCAGGAAGTTCCTTTCTGTTCTCTGGTTTCTCTGCTGTATGGCAAAATACTTGAATTAATTGAACCCAAAGCCTTGTACAGAAATAGATTAAATTAATTGTGGAATTGATGGCTTATATAATGACTTAACTTAAATCCTACCCAAACAGAATCAAGTTCAAAGGACTGGGCATTATTTTTTGAAGTTGTGATAAAGCTGTAAATAATTGAGTCAAGTCAGTTCAGCCATGAAACTTCAGTTCTTTTACTTGGGTGGGATTTGTCTGAGGCATGGCCTGAGTGCTGCTGTATGTTGGAAATGAGGAAATTGCTGGTATGTTAAATGTGATTCCTCACAGTTTGCTGATAGCACTTGCTGCTTTCTTTCTCTGTGGCTCTGCTGTGCTTTCCTCATTTGCTGCTTCCTATCTCCTGTTTTGTTTTTGCACTCTCCTCTTCCCTCCACTGGGACATTGCAGCCTCCCAGTGTAACTTGTGCCCACCTGTCCTGCACGGGTAGTTTGTTTTGGTAGATTTTTTTATTTCTGCTTTTTCAAGAGAAGACCTTAGTGTGGGAAACTTGCCTACATCAATAACCAAAGACTCTAAATTAATCTGTTTTCTTGATTTCTCTTACTCAGAAGCTTGAGCTGAGATCTTTTGCTGGTGCTGAGAACACTTTCTGTTGTCTCCACAGGCTCCGTACTGCGGGTTGCTGTTTCGCCATGCGGGCTGGCCCCTGTGCATTCAGGACAAGGTTGTAATCCAGCTCGCTTCCATTGACTGGCAAATCTTGAAGCCTGGTGACTTCTACCTGCAGGTGGTCCCCTCTGTGAAGAAGCCTCCACGAATTGTATTGAAATGTTTGGCAAAAGATAAGCATAATGTAGAAGAAGTGGTGATTCCAGAAGTTTCATATACCTCTATTTTTACTCTGGAATGGTTGAGTACGTTCAATGGAGAGCGGATGGGCATAGCACTGGAAAATTGTTTACTAACCACTGATGAGAAAATATTTCGTGTCCCTTGGGATAAAGTGGTTAATCCTGAATTTATAAATAAACCAAAAATAATTGAAAACAATATAATCTCTCCAGAAATAACAGAGGAACGTTCAATTTTGTGCCTCCCCACTGACCATACTGAGTGTTGTTCACCAGACCTGAGGTCTCAGTATCTACAGGAACTAAGCTCAAATCGAGACAACCCTGTCATTAGCAGCACAGCTCCACAGTTAAACGAAGCTCTGGTCAATGGTGTGTGTACAAGTCCTGTGACTCAGGAGAGCTTGGAAAGTGACCTTGAAGGGGAGTACGTTGAGCTGGCAGAAGTTTCACTGCCCAGATTTGGGCCACAAACAGGATCTGTAACACAGTCTCTGGCATTAAGTTATTTCACTCAGCCCAGGGCACAAGTGAATGAGTTTAAAGGCAAGCACAGATTTATTGTCATACAAGACAGCACCTACTCCAAGAACTTAATTCAGTCAGCACTTATGCAGAAAGAGCACTGTCAAATGGACACTCTGAGCACTTCTCCAGAAGTTCTCAAAAATGTTACTCCGTTGGAAGGCAACAAAATGATGGCACATGGAGAACTGTCCCCAGAAGGTCAGCTGATACCAGCTGATCCTGGAAGCATGGGTGATAACTTCCCTGTGGCTGAGCCTCCTGCTTGCCGTGCAGAAGATTCCTCTGCAGAGCGGGAGACTCGCAGTGAGCGATACGCACTGTGCAGCTACACTGATGTGTGTGCTGGAGATGCTGCCAGCTGCAAGGCACGAGTGCCTGGTGCCCCTGGAAACGTGGAGGGACAAAGGGATGGACCAAGTGAAAATGCTGGTGTTGAAACATTGGAGCAGAACCCAGAAGTGATTCTAGATGCTACTGCTGCTAAAGAGGAAGTGATGCTGGGAGTACACACAGAACCACTGACTGAGGGTCAAAAGGAGGTGACACTGATGGATGCTTCTTCTGTACCTGTCCTAGGCCCTTTGGGACCATGTTGCACACTAAAGGAAGCTTCTGATGTCACTTGCCAGGTTGTCAGTGGAAGTGTTGAGCCAGTTCAGGTCACTACATTGCCTGAGAATTCAGATGTAGGTGGGGACAGAGGCTCTCCTTCAGGGAACACAGCAGATGTAAGCGCTTGCTGCAGCAATAATGAGGCAAATTCTCCATTAAATCCTCCAGAAGAGAGCCAAGGAGATGTAGATGGATTTGAGGTGGGAAGAAGGGACAGCCAAGAGGAAGTGAAAGAGTCTAAAGAAATGTTGACTGTAAATGAAAATCAGACTAGTCATAGTCACTGTTCTGTGAAAGCTCCAGCGGATGGAACCTTGTCAGATGGTGAAGAGCAAGAGCATAAAAAGGCTGAAGAAGCCATACCACTCAAAACTGCCCAGTCAGCAGAAGAGAATCAGATGGCAGAACAATTAAATAACGGTGACTTGTTGGCTCCCAGTGCACAAGAAGAAGATTCAAGTCTGTTCAAAACCCAGAGGTCTGGAGGGACGATTGAGGAACCGCAAAGACTGGTGGAAAACCATGGCAGTGAAAATGAAGAGAACTCTCTGCTGAACCAGGAGCATGTTGCAATACAGGACTTGCAGGGACAGGTGGAGAACCAGGGAAGTTGTTCTTACAGGGAAAGGTTGAAGACTACAGCCTCAAAAACACTGGAATCCATTGAGGAGGAATTGGAGGGTGAACCACTGTCCTCAGAACCTGCTGAGGGGCATACAGAGCCTGCCACTCTGCACTCCCAGCCAGAGGCATCGTTGGGGGCATCGCCTCCTAAAGGTACAGCCATTGGGTGTTTGTGTGGTTGTGTTTGGTAACATGGATTGAAAGCAAAATCCTCAAGCAGTACTGCTTGAATATTACTTATCAGGCAGGATTTGATAAATATATCTGGGAGG